>NC_090922.1:1252520227-1253770227 GCF_040938575.1 Ambystoma mexicanum
AACATTGATTACTGTAAGGTCTTACATATGGATTGCTTAACATAGTATTGCCTCCCAAATGTGATTGCTTCAATGTAAAGCTGCCCGTACATTTGTCAACGACCCTTCATTTACTCCCATAACTCCCCATTCTCTGAACATTGAAGTGGCTCTCAATGTGGGCCTGCATCCTGTCTAAAGTAGACACTTTAACTTGTGTCTTCCTTCCACCCAAACACCTTGTTCTTTCTATGCAGATTTAAATATATTAATGTAGACAAACTCTGACACATGCTCCCACATATCACCTGAATGTTGCACCATACAAGTTGAAATATGTCTGGGGAAACATGGCAGGTTATGGGCCTCTTGACTGGAATGATGCGTCTGTCTCATGTTGATCTCGGTCAAATATTATGTTTTAAAAAACTGCTAAAAACGAATCTGAAACACCTTTATTCAAATTATTAAATTAGCTCCATCTCACCACTACTATTGGGTAAAAGTTTTCCCGAGAAAGCCCTTAAACACCCCTAAGTGTTCTCAGTGATGCATCAGCATAAATATGTATGTAGCCTCACCATACATTTATGGCTGTCTACAGACGTTACATGCCGGATGGACTTTCCTTGCTGCTAAACAAATCTTCATTTTCTATATTTTGAAGTTTTGCTTAAGGAGGCTCTTTTGTTAAAAACCACAAGAAGACGTGAATAGCCTATTGTAACAATTACCACCATGCCACATATTTCCTTCTTCATGTCATGAGGTCATTGTTGGATATTAATATCCTTTAAACATGAATAATAGTCAGCTTTTTCTATTTGCAGGACACTTATTCTGTTTGTGTGTTGGCCTGAGCGCTTATTTTTTTCAATTTTAATTTTACATTTTTAAAGCACGCACACAGGCCACAGGCATCGAGGCGCTGTTGCAGGAATTGTTTGTTTTGTAGTTGCGTAATTGTTTTTGTCTTAGCTGCGTATTTATAACGTGCTGAAACACCCAGAGGGTTCTAAGCACGGACCCAGGGATCGAACCTATGTTGCTTTGTCGTCTTGCTTCCAAGGTGCGCACGTTGCCGCTGAGCTATCCTCCCTGGTCCCTGTAAGAGTAATAGAATCAAAGCATCAGAATCACAAAGAAAATTATATTGACCCTTTAGGTAGTTGCATTCATGGGCACTAAGGTCTATTCGAAAGGATGAAAAGAAGAAAATAAATATTGTGAACTGATATTCGAGAGTGGTGCGACGTGTCCAGATCAGACATGGGCTCTTCGTCTTCTTGGTCTTTTGCCTATGTGCTGGATTCTGAACACAGATCAAGGGAGGGTTTATAGTGGCCACACATTCGGACGAAGAGTATGAGACTTCTCATGTGACTTGTATGCTTCCATTCTCTACAGTCACTCTTTTAGAAAAAGTAAATTAGGATGAAAACTCGATGTATAGTCATTGGCACATCACTGTGAAGCAGGCGGCATGGGCATGCTTAACTTCTCAGTGGGTGGCAAGGAACAAGGAAGAGCAGGATTGGCCGGTGATGATCACAGGTTATAGCGAGACCTGATTGGAGGAGGGGAAATATTTAATACTTTAGTTCACTATAATTTTACTGTAGATCTTGAGCGACTAAGTTTGTTTGTGCTTTCACAAGATTTGCCACTGTCAATTGTAAATTGGACAACGCGAACATCATATAGTGCCATAAAATCAGAATCAGTAACTTTGAACTAATACATTTTCATAATTCATTCCTACTGTCTCGCGTCTGGGTTGATGATAATTTTCCAAACCTATCGGGTGAATTCATTTTTGTTAAAAATTATACATATTTGTCCACCAATGTTCATCAAACAAAATGTCTGATAAACTATGCTATTTTTTAACATGTGTGACAGGTGGAGCATGTGGACCGGTTCGCTCCAACTATTACAATTAAAGAAAGCCCTTCAGCGGTGGAAAGTTTGAAGGATGGCAGGGTAGCCGTGCAGATCACAGCTCAGAATCTGAAAGCCTCAGACCCGGATAGCAGGGACGAAGATCTAACCTACATGATCCTACGGCCTCCTTACTTCGGGCACTTAGAGAATGTAAAAACAGGTACTGTTAACTATTCTCCTTCCTGTCTGCAGCACTTGTTGATGTTTTCCAGGTGAACTGTGGAGAAAATAATACACAGTTGCTGTACCTATATTGCGGGCCTCCTCACCAACAATGTTATGTTATGATGATTTAACACGCGCACCACAGCTGTTTGCATGGCCTCCAGATCCTCATGTCGCTTGTAAGAAAAGTGGGTGGGGTTGTTTAGTGAGGGTAGAGGGATAGGACAGAGGTTGTGCTCTTCTGTTGATGCTTGCAGAACCAGGCGAAACTGGGTTCTGTGTGTGTGATGTGTCTGGGTGTGCTTTGATGTGTGCACTGGGCTATTTGTGTCCGGTGGGGCATGGTTAGCGGTGGAGGTGTCGTTTGCGTGTTATTGATGTGTAGTTGTTTTGGCCCTTTGGGCATGTGTAGTATGTGAGAAGTATGCACCTGTGGAAAAAGAGTGGGTGGGTAGTTTGTTTCTGTTTCTGTTTGGGGTCTGGGTGTGTGGTGGTTTTATTGTTGTTTTCTTCAGTCTGTCCGAACCTTGTCTCCAGTTTTATTCCCAGAGTATGGTTAGTGGGGGGGTGAATTTGTATGCTTGTCTCCGTGAGTTGAATAGCCAGGTTTTCAGTCGGTTTCTGAACGACTTCTGTTCACAATATATAATTACAGGGTCCCGAAATTTCCAGAAGTAAATATACAAAGTCCATGGGCTTAATGGGGGGACACCTGAATTGTGTTGACTCCTTATGCATTACGACGGTTGCATCATTCCTGTGTCTGCCAGTTGTACAGAGATCTTGTTTTTACACAAAGTTGTTCAACTACAAAATATTATACTAAAACTCAAATCTTAATATCCCCACAGCTGGCTGTAAATAACCTCCTGCAGGAGATTTATATGCAGCTGTAAGACATATAAATATCTTCATCAATAGAATAAAATTAAAGATGATTTAATGCCAAGTTCCATTAGAATTCTAAATGAAAATAAAGTTATGTATTTGTTAAAGTAATATAAACCTGATTTAAAATAAATGTATTTGATAGCAAAATTCATTTATTTTACTATTTTTCATTAGTTTAACCATTCCCTATTGCAACGGTATTTTTAGTTTTGACTAATATAGTGTTCCTTTCCCACCACCTATAAACTAAAACTAATGCAATCGAATATGGATTGAAGCAGGTCGTTTCTGTGGAGGATGACATATTCAACAGTCTTTTGACCTTATTGCCACGCTCGCCAACACCTATTTCAAGCAGGAATTGTTGGCCCACTTTCCACAAGCCATGGGCAGTACCTGTAATTTGGCCATTTCATATTAAATTATCCGATTTTGCAAGTAAAAGCTATTAGAGGCAGCTGTATAGTTGGGGGGTTATGGTCTCTTATCTTCCATTTTCACATTAAATTGATTTCTTTCAATGTCAATTTCATGGTAACTTGTACAGTAGCCGCTGGTGAATGTTTTAATTGGAGAGGTGTACAAAGTAGGGTTCTGAGGGGTCCTCCTCCTTAAGAAATCTTTTAGAATTGTGTGTTAAAATGGTGCATTTTACAGTACACTTTAAAAAATTTGATAAAAATTGGTTAAAAAGCCATACATTCATTGGTTTTGTAGGGTAACGCATGAAAAAATCCAATAGAAGCAGGTCAGCACCAGTGCACATGAGCATGTACCAACACATTTTCATGATGCCTTTCCCCATAATATAAAATCATTTCCACGTTGGTTGTGCCCATACATTTCCATGCTGGCTGCACAAATGTCAGTATTCCCATATAACACACTCATTGTAGCCTTACACATCATGCCAGCAATGATACTGTAAGAAAATATGTACACACTGGTTCTACCAATATGTGGCAGTGTCCCCACGTAAAAGAACATACTCCTGTTGGCTTTGTCATTAAAAAGCATGCCACAATATGAAAACATGTCCATGGCCACACCAAAGTGCTAGTCTATCCATGTTATAGCACATCATGTCACAGTAACAAATAACTAGACTGGCTGCACCAAAATGGCAGTAATGCCATGTAATAACACTTATCAAACTTGCTTTATCAATAATGCCCCATGAAAATGATGCCATCACATCATCATGTTTTACTGGACATATTTGCTTTTGCCATCTTATCCCCAAACCCCATGAATGGCATAAACACAAAAGCGCACAGCACTTGCACAAGGCAAGAAGCATTCACTTAATCATTCATACAGCATTCACTTGCACACCTATACACCATACATACGCGCAGTCAGCAATCACCATGCATCATTCACTCACTCACTCATTCATTCACACACACACACACACACACACACACACATACACACACACACACACACGTATACAGAATACAGATATTGCTTACCTTCAGCCCTGGTCCAGTCTCTGCTCTGCACTGCCCGTCGGCTTCCAAGGAAACACTGAAGCCCACTGGCTCCCTCATCATATGAACGCACGCAGGAGCCAGAGCGCTACTGTCCTAATGAGCACCCGCACGCACATTTAGATGTGAAGTTCCCCAGCTTGCATCCCCAATGGGCCATGCGAGACTGGGGAGCAAAAACCTTCAAAGAGGAGCCACATTTCCCTTTTACCGTTTGAGCCAGCCCAGTATCTCTCCCACCACTACAGAATGTAGCTGGAGAGTACTCAGTCCTTACACTGGTGTGGCTCGTCACCTCCTCCATAATGGGCAACGGTAGTGACGGGTCAGCATCCCCTCGCCAGTTATGGACGTCCTACCACTGAATTTGTATTCATGCTGCTGCTTCAGAAATGCACTTTTGCAGACTACCAATTTTGTTTGTACTGTATTTGTGTTAATTAGGAAAAGCTACACTGAGTAATATGTGGGCAAACAAGGCCAAAGAATGCCAGCGCTAGCGCCAAGGATTCAAGGGGAGGTGTCCGGCAGCGGTCAACTGTTAGAATGTGAGTGCCTTGCCCAGCACCCAACAGTGAAAGCTAGTTAGAAAAGGTTTAAACAGTCAGACTGCGCCACACCAAGGAGTTCAAAAAGGCACAAGTGTACAATGTTTTAATTCATGCGATAAACAGCCTGACGCGTGTTTCGAGCATAGCTCTTCCTCTGAGGCTGTTAGTTATTATGACATGCCATTGTGTAGAATTGTACAATATGAATAACATCAACATTCAAGATGAAAGGACCAGGGGTGTAGGGGAAGTCGGGGTTACATCATATTGTATGTTCAGCAACCACACAGTTGTCATACATGGATGCCAACATTTGTAAAGAAATACATTTGGTATTAGTGTGCAAAAAACATACATATAAATATCAGTAAGAAATTATTAATTTTACCCAATCAGGAAGTGGAATCAAGGCAGTCCAAATATACAAAAAGAGAAAGGGAGAAAAATAAAACAATAACCAGCAGTTAGCCAAATTAGTGGATAGGCAGTTGCGGCTCAGGTCTGCGCAATAACAATTGGTCAATATTCTAATTACAGATGCCAAAAGAAAGCATATTTACCACGTGATCTCGTCCAAATTGAACCACTAAATAGTGAACACAAAATGTAATAAATAATAGTGAGCCAGGGCTTGGGCATCGCGGGATATTACACACAAGTACTTAATACTACAAGCCAGAAGAGATCACTTACCAAGTATGTGGAATATACAAGGAACAATTGCTCCTAATCCGGAGTCAAAGCGTAACTAAACAGAAGAGAAGCATACGCAAGAGTTGTACTTTCTATTACATGAAGAGGTGTGTTACATTGATTTGAAAAACTTAATAATGTTACCTTCGTGATCATGCAGTTGCAGATATAACTGATTATAGGAGCTACAGCGGTTCCCAAATGCCAACCATAGTTAGTGGAATTATGAGTCATCAAAGCGTCAGACGCGGCCATCAATCAAACGATTAAGCAGTCCGTAATGTGCCAATTGCAGAAACAAAAAGAAATAAACTGCAGTATCGCGTTAGATCGGGGTCTCAATTACCCTCAATTAAAGTCATTAGGTGAAGTCAGGGATCATGTGTAAGGAGCAGACGTCCTGCTTACCTGCCTTTCGGCTGAGAATGATTCCAAGGGAGAGCGCGCTACCGCGTTTCCAAAACAGTATATCCAGCCACTGGAGCGTTGACTACAACGCGCGCGGCAGTATTAGACGGCTGCCATGTTGAGGAAATAATGGTGCGAGCGCATAGCTTACATCCAGGTAAAGAAATTCATCTGCATGAATAATGCTGCTCCCACTCATTTGAGGGACTGACTTGTTAAATATGTTATAATATAAATTAAGAGACCAGAATAATACTGTGATTGCGCAATGTTTATATATGTAAGATAACGTACTGATCAGCGAGTAAAGCCGATCAGACATAAGGAAGCCACTTTCATCTTGAATGTTGATGTTATTCATATTGTACAATTCTACACAATGGCATGCCATAATAACTGTAACAGCCTCAGAGGAAGAGCTATGCTCGAAACACGCGTCAGGCTGTTTATCGCATGAATTAAAACATTGTACACTTGTACCTTTTTGAACTCCTTGGTGTGGCGCAGTCTGACTGTTTAAACCTTTTCTAAATGGAGTAATATGTGGTCTGACCTATCATTGGAGACTGGTTTATAAAAAGCGCATTTAAGGAGATAACCATTTAGCTTCATATTTTGTTGCCTGTGTTTAATAAAAATAAAAAGGGTACAAATTGGTCCAATGTTTTTCATAGAAATCGTTTAAAGGTGCATGAAAATTGTGCTTGTTTATATAATTTATACAAACAGCTAAGCCTTTTTAGGTGGAGGTGCATTTTGGTGACGGTGCAATTAATAATAGTACAATATCTCTGATCTTTGCTTAATGAAAAAAGCATACATTCCACATATTGCACACCATGTATGTCTGATCATGCATACAAATGATCCCTATTCATTTTCTGTCATTTGTATAGGTTACTTGCTTGTCAAATAACCCATACATCAGCAACTGGATAAAGTAAAAGCCATTTACAAATGTTGTCTACTGGACCTATTTGCTGACACATGGATGTTTGTGCATCTCCTTCATTGCTATGAAGGAAACTTCTGTGGTTATTTTATTGTATCATGAATTATCATTGTTTATTAGCAGTATAGATATATCAATCAAATTGTTATTGTTTAATAACTGTATGTATTTATATTTTTCTACATACCGTATCAAATTAGGGTTGGGGGTATGATCATTTGCTTAACACTTGGAAAAGCATTGGACACACAGCTTGAGGGTATTGTTTGGTTATTTACCCACCCATTGACTGCCCGTGGCTATGCTAATCCCTATGGCCATTCCCACCCAAAACCCATTCTGCTGGGATCACCTACTGCAGGCTCTATCAAACAGTAATAACCACTTTGGCCTACCAGTGTTTTCTAAGCAGTATTCTTAGAGTCTATGGCTTAATTGCACTTGTAAATGTGCCATCGGTGTAATAGAAATGTCTTTACCAAATGTGCCGCAGTCACTTTGTTTAGATCTGATGCACTGAAGTCCTGGTAAAAATGTGTCTTGACAAAGCCAATAGTGTTGGCCGTTGTCCACATATCAGGTGGGCGTTTGCCAGCTGCTGCTTTTATATGGGCAGGTAACCACGCCATATTCCTGCTGTTGCCATTTTGTGGCCAGCTAGTGCCCAGCAAATTCCGTTCCCATTACTACACTGGAGGCAAAACTGTTAGCGTGTTCAATGGTTGTTAGATGTACACATCTGACTGTCCGTGCATATGGCTTTTTCCCAGACGCATGAAGATACAGCCAGACCACTGGGCAGTTTTATACTCCATGCGTTCTCTTTTAGAGATATCGGGCCTCATTCCGGGTCCTGCGGTGACCCTGCCAGTACTACCGGCGGGTTGCTGGCAGACCCGTAAAAAATTACTGGTGGCTGACTTCCCGGTGCCAACGGCTATTAAAAGTCTGGTGGCCGGGAAGTCAGGCGCCGGTAATTTTGTAAATCCCCATTCCCATAGAGTCCTATGGGAGTGGGGACACGGAAGCACTGACACAGTTGTTAACAGTGCCCGTGCTTAAATGACTACTTTGCTTACCGTGACTGCTGTGCCCTGCAGGGTCAAACCTGTCAGGCACAGCGGCTCCGGCAGGCAAGGCCGTCGGTTGTCGGGCCAGGAAACAAGGGTGCCAGTGAGCTTACTGGCACCTTTATTTCCGGACCGGCAAACTCGGCATGAGGCCCAATATCCGAACACCTGCAACCTGTGTTTTCTTCCTTGAAATTCATCCATTGGAGATCTGACTGACCTCCTTGCCAAATTGTATGTCTTGTCTGGTAACCCCTGCCAGAAGCATCATAGGGAGAGCTGCCAGAGTTCCGATGTTTGCAGTGGTGGGCATGGTGGTGACCATTGGGCCTAGTGTTGCAACGTGCTGCTGGATGGCGTGCTCAGAGAGGTGCGCCAACAGAGAATGGCTGCAGTACGGAGCAATTGGCAGTTGGAAAGAAGTTTGATGGGTGATTACCAGCAATTAGCCAGCTAAGTGTGGCGGTGTATGGCTACAGCTGACAACACTGTCCTGGCTGACTCCGGACAGTTGATGGGGACGCTACCCATTATCAACATTGAAGCCAGGGGAAGAGTCAACGCCTGCCCTGCCATTAATGCATCGCAGACTCTGGGGTGCAGCAGCAGTACGTAATCTGGGTTGAGGAATGATGGCAGGATGGATGGTGCCGTGTCCAAGAGGATGCTATCCAGCGGAAGTATGAGAGGTCTTGGAGGAGGAATGTGACAGCACAATGTTATTTTGAGTATATTCACTAAACAGAATTGCTTACACCTACGTTATTAATGTATTATTTGTTTGTTTTGCATATCTACTGATTTTAGTTGTTTGTTGCTGTAATTTATCCTCTGCTGTTATCTCAGAACATTTTCTTTTTTTCTGAGATAACAAACCCTCTTTATCATCCATAAGGCTCTCTGGGGCTTGGGACCACACTATCTGCAACTCTCTCTTACTAAATATTCCCCCTCTAGACCCCTGCGCTTCTCTGGCACCAACTCTTTGTGTGTAAAGCGTTTCGCTAAACAGAGGGCAGGAGGTCGATCTCTTTCCTCAGATGGCTCACTTCTTTGGACCAGCCTCCTGAGCAGGACTTTCTTAAATTCCAGAAGCTCCTCAATACTTTCCTCTTTACCTCCTCCTTCCCTCCACTCTCCTCTGCTAATCTCACAGTTGCTTGTTTGGTGTTCAGGGCCCTTATGCATCCTCCGTGCCCTAACCTCCGACACCGAATACCCCCCACCCAGCTTCTGTCTATCCTCCGCACTTGCCTTGGCTCACCCTCCTCCCTGGAGGCTTGCACTTACCTTGCATTGCACATCACTTATTGCTCACCCATGAGCACTACAGCACCTATCCCGTTCCCCCTCCCTTCTGCACTTGCACGTTCTGAACACTCTCAAGGCACAGCAGGTTTGTCTACCCCCGCCCCCTACGCTGACTGTATTTAATATTTTCATGTATTTCAGTCATTGCTTGTCCCCTCCATGTTGCCCTGTGGGTGCTTTGAAACAGTATTTACTTCCTGTATAAGCACCTAACAAGCAAACAATAGATAAATAAAATAATGTGCTTGTTTATTATTTCTTGCTTTTGTGAGCAACAGATTACTTGCTCCATTTCTCGATGAACGCCCCTCCCACAGCTCAAAAGCACTGTTCATTAGAAGCTGTCATCCCCATTCTCACCTCTGCCCTCACCCCTTCACACCTGACAGTGCCGGGTGCCGAGGACTGAATCGATATTGTTTTGCCTTGCGTTCGTAAATACTACTTTTGGCACCTGTTGAATATATTTATTTATTTTTTATACTGATTCATTACCTACATGTTTTCAGTAAATATTATTGTCTCAAATTGTAGCAACTCATGGGTTGATTACAGTACTCCACCTATCATACAGTTTAAAAAAGAAAACATGGGATTCTCCATTTAAAGATGTGTTGGGCCGTGAGAAAGGGCCAGTTCATGTATGAAACATGTATTGACCCGTAAGATTAACTAAATGCAGTAAACCACAGCTGTATTCTTAAAACAAATTGAATCAAAATTCGAACTCATGTGTGCATTATTCAATGACTTTGGATGAACCAAGGAAAAAAGTAGTCCTAATTTGAATACAGGACTTAAACACATTGACAACAGAAGGGTTTCTCTATCGTTATTACAGATACAAACACAAAGGTTTGTGGAAGCAAAATGTACCTGGTGTGGTACAGCATTAGTAATGCCTGGATTACTTACTGGTAATCTTCATTATTCCTAGTCCCACTCTTCCTCGTCCCAGTACTAAGTAATGAGGTCACCCACCTCCCCAGGTACCCCTCTTCTAGCTGCACTTTCTTTTGCCACACCCCTTCCTCCCAGCTCTGTGCATAATAGCCTGTCTCCCCTGAGCCACAACAGTAAAGAGCACTGCCTGAAAGGCCCATACGACAATGGGGGAGGGGAAGGTGGGAAACACATACTGGGATAAGGATGAGTAGGACTAGGAGTAATGAAGATTACTGGTAAGTAATCCAGGCATTACCTCCACGTCCTTCTTCCTCGTCCCAGTACTAAGTCATGAGGCATGACGACTCCAAAGAGAATGGACTGAGCACAAAACACCACAGACCAGACTGGGATATGCAACCCGACCAACACCATTTTACTGAAGCACATGGTCCAAGACAGCAGCAACAAAAAACTATTCACATAAGTGCCACACTCAAGACCCCCAGTCCCGAAAGCCCCAGCTCCCTTACGGTGGAGGTTTAAACAGTAGTGACAAATAAATGTGTTGATGTCAGACCAGGTGCCGGCGCAGCCAATGTCCTGGATAGGAACCCCATGTGCCTCTGTCCAAGAAGAAACCATCCACTGGTTTGACCTATCCTGCACCCCAGGCAGGAAAGGAGAACCCACAGAAGAATAAGCTGGGGAGATAGCATCTCATAGCCACCGACTGATAGTGGGAACGGACACTTCCCCCAAGGGGCAGGGCCACCAAAAGTGACAAACAGGCTGGAGGAGGAACGAAAGACCTTACTGCATTCCCAAAAAACTAAGGCAACCCTCCTGAGATCCAGAGTAGAGCAGCGGACCTCCTCCGGGGACATGGGAGAGGGAAAAAAGGAAGGAAGGACAATCTCCTGCAAGACGTAAAACTTGGAAGCCACCTTGGGAAGTAACGAAGGGTGACACTTAAGGAACAAGGCATCCGGAGAGACAGCTAGGGTGCCTCGAGGAGAGGGCGCCAATCACACCCAGTTGATGCGCCAAAAAGAGGGAGTCATTTGGAAGACTGTTTTAAGGGTAAGGAATTTGGAATGGATCTCACCCAAGGGCTCAAAAGGAGAGGATTGTAGGGCCTGCAGAACCAACGGAGATCCCAAGGGGGCAACCCAGAGGCAGAGACAGGCCTGGCCAACTAGAAACTCCTGAGAAGCCTTCCCACCAAGGAGTGACCATCCACATCAGGACCCCGAAAGGAGCAGATGACAGCCCACCTAACGTGCAGGGTGGAGACGGAGACCCATGTAGAACCCCTCCTGAAGAAATTGCACTACAGGACCCCCAGAACCCAAAATAGAGGAACAGCCATTTGCCAGGCACCAGGACATGAAATGCCCCGAGTAAAGCTCGTAGGCCTTCATGGTGGAAGGACACCTGTTCTGCTGAATGGAGTAAACCACCTCTTTAGAGGGTCCCACAGACACTAGGCAAGACCTCTGTTTCCAAGCTCCCCAGACCAGGTTCTTTGGTCCCACTACCCCTTTCGGGCAGAGAACCAGATCCAGACCCCCTGAGAGAGAAAGCAAAGGGGAACCAGCAGGTCCAGTAGAAGGGGGAACCAACACCTGACGGCCAAAAAGGAGCAACCAGAATGACCTACGAATCCGGAGCAGAGATTTCTGGATGAGGGGAAGGGGGAACCCATACAGGAGCCCAATCGGCTGTGAGTTCAGGGCATCTACTCGTCATGTCCGCGTGGAGGGGAACGTGGAACCTTTGTGGTCCTGGGAGAGACGAACATGTCCAGAATCGGTGACTCCAGCACCTTGAGCACCCTCCGGAAGGCCTCTCTCTTCGGATGGGGCCTCCCTCTGGAACAGCCTCCCTGCCTCCCTGAAACTTGAGGAGAACCATCTTCCGTTCCGGAAGCACCTTAAAACCTTCCTTTTTGCTTCTGCTTTCTCTCCCCCACTCCCCTGCTGAAGTCCTGGCTGATACTGCACTGGTTACCTGGTTACCTGGTCACCCATCTGATCTCAGGCCCAAGCCCTGCCAGTTGCATGCCTGCACTGCCTCCCTGGCAACCCCTACACGTGGGGACTGTTTTTCTGTATCCCTACAGTCCCCACATCAGCACTTATGTCTGCACTCACCCTGCACTTGCCACCAGCTGGCCACTCTTTTATTTATCTTGTTATGTTATTTATTATCCCATGTACTGCACTTTCCCCTCTGCTCCCCCCCCCCACTCACACTTTCCTTTTCCCCCTTCCCTTGCTCTTGCGTGGTCTGAATGACACCTGGCCTAGAAAGATCGTGGTTTGTCGTCCTTCTGTTCCTCCTCCCTTGCCTCGTCGCGTCTTGAAACCCTTGTGTATAGGCGCGTTATAAATGCCATATCAGATCATATCCTATCTCCCTTAGTACCCAAACCTCCAAAAGAAATACCCTGCTGAGGCAGTCTACCACCACATTGTCCCTACCCCTGATATGACTTGCCGACAAGGACAGAAGGTGAGCTTCCACCCAGGTGCTCATGTTGAGAGCAAGAGTCTCCAAAGACCTGAAGCGGTAGCTCCCCTGATGGTTGATGCAGGCCTCCATTGAAGTATTGTCTGATTGTAACAGGACTGCCTTCCCCTTGATCACCGGGGTAGAGGCCAGCAGCGCCCCAAAGGATACTGCTAGCTTCCTCCAGTTGGAGGACCTGGACGCTTCCCTGCTGTTCCATAGTACCTGGTGGGTCTGGCCCAGAGAAACCACCCTCTCCCCAAAATATTGGTGTCTGTGGTAACGATGATTAGAGAGGGCAGACAAAGCGGAAACCTCCTCAAGAGGTTGGGCAGATGGAGCCACCACTGGAGCTGGTCCCGGAAGTGGGGAGCCACCAAAATGGGGGCATTGAAGTCCAGAGAGGATTCCTTCTGGAACCTGTGGATGAGGAGTAGCAAGGGATGAAGATGAAGCCCTGGCCTAGGGGAAATGGAACACACAGGCAGTCATGAACCCCTGTACCTGAAGGAAGTCCTGAGCCAGAGCCACCGGCAGAGAAAAAAGAACCAGGCAGCCCCTCAGCCAGTGAGCTCTTGTGAGAGGCAGCAGTACCTGACCCCTCGCTGTCCAGAACCGTATCACGTGATAATGTGCCCATACGTAATGTCCTCATACATAATGTCGCCCGGGAAAATCCATTGACAACATTATATATGGTGACATTATGTATGGGGACTGGTTGCGGGGATGTCCCCTGCTCCCCTTGTGTAAAAAAAAAAAAAAAATCTGTGGTTGCGGGGGTGTCCCCTGCATGTTCAAGGTAATAATATCTCCGCAAAAAACAGCAACTTTTTTGTCAGGAGACATTTATTACATGGAACCTCCAGAACCTGGCCCTGATAAACTCAAGGTCTTGAGAGGGCTGCAGGTGAGACTTTGACCAGTTGAAGAGGAAGCCCAAGGAACTCAGGATTGGACAGGTGGCCTTCACATGTTGAAGCAGCAGGTCCACTGATTGGGCTTTCAGGAGCTAGTTGTCAAGATATGGAAAAACCTGAATTCCCCCAGAGGTGCAGAGCGGCTCCGACCATTCCTAGGACTTTGGTGAAAACGCAGGTTGCTGGTTTTAGGCCAAAGGGCAAGGCCGGAACTGGAAGTGATCTCGGTCCACAGCAAACCAGAAGAACCTCTGATGGGAGGACCAAATGGTAATGTGAAATTACGCTTCTTGTAGATCCACGAATACTAAGAAATCAAAGGCCTGCACCAGCGGAAAAACTTTCTGAAGACATTCCATTTTGAAATGCTGAGTCATTATTATGAGTATTATAAGGCAATAGGACGCCGAGGGTTTGGTGCCAGAAACACAATGGAGAAGACCCCAGACCCTGCTTGTTCGGTGGAACCCGCCAAATTACCCTTTTGGAGAGCAGGTGCTCTAAGACCTGATGCATGGCCAACCTCTAGACAGGGCATCTGGCGAGCGACGTCCAAATCTTGCCAGATGGAAGGAGGGACACAAATTACAGCCTGTACCTCCAGCCGATCGACCGTGCTATCTCCATCAGACAAAATTTCCACCTGGGCCCTGATCGCCTGCAGAATCGGAGTCGGCTCAGAGCCATCCTTAGCTGCCTTGTTAGCGGACTTCAAGCCCCTGCCTTGTATGAGGAGTATGTGGCAGAATGCAGAGCCAAAAGGTACCCCCTTAAGCCTTCATCAAGGCGGAGTCCACCTTTCTTTCAGTTTGATCCTTGAGGGCCTCTTCCACAGACATAGAAGACTTCCCCACCAGGCTAGCGATAATGTCATCAACCTGGATGACCTGTGGAATGGCAGTCTCCTCCTCTTGTAAGGGATACAACAGAGATTGTGGGACCGCAGTTTTGTCTGCGTCAACCCATACACGCAGTATTTCAGCCTTCATCCCAGGGAGGAGACGGCCTGCCTTGAGCGTGAGCTTGAACTAGGGAAGAGGGGGCCTCGTACCCCCTGAAAGAATCATCAGGGGCTCAGAGTCCAGGAACCCCATATAATGGGACACTTGCAGCAGTACATCAGCGGTAGCTTCTTTGTCCAGATATTATCCCTTAAACCCCATTGACTGGGGATGGAGAGGCGCCTAAGCTGGAGGGTGAGGCATCACAGGAGGAAGAAGGGGATACTCCCCTACTGCAGCGTCCCTGGATACCCTCCTCCTGTAGGGCCTTTCTGAGGAACCTGAGGAGCTTAACATCTGGCACCCTCTCACCCTTCTCCTCTTGGGAGAAGGAGTGGGTGAGGACGACGAGGAAGATGGTGAGGAACGACGAGGCTGAACATGCCTTTGGCTGCACGTTTCCCCGTGGCATCTATCCCACACAGGCAAACAGGAGACAGAGGCAGGCCTGGTTTGCCAAGTGTAAATATGGACAAGATTCCTGTAACGCAGGAGCAACTGGTTAGCCTAGCAACCCTTAACAACTGAGCGCCACATGTTGCTGCCCTGACAGAAGGAGAGAAGACTGAAAAATACCCATGCTGCCCAGGGACCCACGCAACTCCAAGAAGCCAGAAGTTCAACAAATCAGCCAAAACATATTAAGGGGCACACCATATGTAAGCCTCACCTCTGCCCTGGCGCGATCACCCTGGGCCAGCTGCATCCACAACCCCAAGCTGCTCCGCTGTCGGGGAAGATCTGCACTCGTCCCCAACTGTGGCGGGTCCCCTCAACCGCCACCCCCATGCCCCAGGGACGGTGTTTGCATCAAGCCATGCAGGCAGCTGTCTACATGCAATTTGGGGCGCTGCCGCCAGCAGTCCAAGAGTCCTCCAAGAGGATCCAACACCTTCACCGTCATGATGCAGTTGATGCTCCTGCATCATTTCATCATTTAATTTCATTAATTAAGTTACTGTATGTCTATCAGGGGTAACAGCGCCTACTCAAAATGAGACTCGGTGTGAGCACTGGCTGCATGCCTGCTGCTGCTGTCAGCAAAGCCAGGCTAGCACCACATGCTTCATTTTATGATCCTCCTAGCAAGTAGCAACATGTCTTGCTACATTTACCCCGGGCAGCCAGACCAGGCCGCACGTGCCTCCTCAGCGCATGCGCTGCAGTGATACCGGGGTGATTGATTATTGGGCTGGCCGGCTGGGCTGTGGTCAGTCAGCTCATTTGGCAAACACCCTAGTGATTAATTGCCATCATTTCCAATTGGGCTCGGAGGATCAAGGCTCAGCCGCCCAGCTATAGGGGCAGCAGGTCCAGGAGGCAGGCAGTCAGCAAGGCGGGGAAGGAGGAGATCAAGCAGCGAAGGAGAAGCCACATGTGTGCTTTGTGCCAAGGTTGACATAACAGTGTTATTGGGTAAGTAAAATGTTGTACCCCACGATCTGGCCCGATCCCTCACTCCTCTCCATAAGAACATAATATGAAATGGTGGTGATGGGTATTACGTACTGCCAGTGCCACCGGGCTTCCATTGCATTGTTATGATGATGAGCGCATGATGTGTGGACGGATGAATTTATGGTACAGCTCCATGAATCTCTCAGGGCACATCCTCAATTTAAGGGGCGCTCTGCATGCCAATAACTACACAGTGTGCCAGTGCCACTTGCTATCAACCACTGGTGTGCACTGAACAAAAAAACATACTCTGCCAGCAGTATCTCTGAGCTCATACAACGCAGTTGAAAAGGAACATTGACCACTGCAGGACACCGCGCTTTTAGAGACCACCTTGCCACTACACACTGGACAATGAGTGCTCTGAGTGTTAACAACCACTACTCAACGGGATGGACGGACAGCGTGTAGATGGAGACGTGGCTATTAAAAAGTAAATCTTTTACTGAGTTCTGCTACATGGGGGCCTGGTCCACTTCCCGCGGGGCCGAGCCAGGCTGTCAGGGCAAGCCAGTGTAGTAGCAAGTTCTTTTGGAAGTTGTCGGCCGAGTGCGCGGGAGACAGAGAGACTAGAGGGAGTGGCAGATTGCATGGACTACAGCACACAGAGCACATATGTCGCGTTATACTTAAGGTGTATTTTTGAAGCCTAACTCTCAGTTCACAGGGTTGATTAACAGCCTAACAGTCATCCAACCCCCTGCCACTGTGAACATTTCTCACACGCAGGAAAGATGCTAAAATGCATACATCATCCTTTTTGTTCAACCTACAAATGACAGCTGTATTATTATGAGAAGACCATTGCAATTGTCCATCGCCGCTTTCGTACAAACAAATAGGTAAGCCTTTTAAATGAAGGTTTTGGTTTTAACATTTACGTCACACTCTTGCTGCTACTCTGAAACCTAACTCTACGTATTGGTGCTAGGTTTATAGATACTGCCATGTTCTGTCTGTCTGGTAAAGGTGAGCACACTCAAGCAATGCAGTGCCCTGCCTGGCCACCATCCCACGGGCAGCATCACATCTCTGCCTGTTGTCGGTGCTGTGTAGCACAGACAGTGCAGGATGGTATGTGTGATGTCGGCTGCCGCCGGTAGAGCGGGCGGCAGCAGGGGAATGAACGCGGCCTTCAGCGGAGGCCGTCTTGCTCTCGTATCATGCAGGGCGCCACGCAGCAGTAACACGCGACTCTGTGTTAGGTTGCATAAACCCGGACTGGCGGGAATCCACCAGTTCCGGTGATACCTTTATTTTCTCCTCCCCTTCCTGTGTCACGTGACCTTTCACGTCAGGGCACGTGACACCACATTCCTCCCCAATTTGGAGGCAAAATCACAGATAACAATGGAACACATTTTAACCTGGATTGTTGTCTCTTGCACCAGTTCTTTGACGGTATATTCCGTCCACGACATACCCTTGGAGGCGAGATGACGGCTTGGGCTTCTCTCTCAGGCTGTAGCGGGTGTTCCTTCCTTTGGGCGAGCTTTCTATGGTGGTCTTTTCCCCCATCTCTGTCTCTGGTGGGTGCGGTCCGTCTGACTCTTCCGGCGCATTTTCACTGCTCGATGGCATGCGTCTTTGGGGCGTGTCAGCGGTCCTTTCTCTCGGGGATGGGGGGTGTTCTTCCCACATTTCCGGGGGTACTTTCCTAAAGTGGGATATGTTCCGGGTCACGGTGTCCCCTCCTCGGGTGGCAGTGACCATGCTGTGGTTGGTGGTCTGGACTGTCCACGGACGAACCTCTAAGTTTAGGGACATCTTCTTTGGCTGTGCCCGGTTCTTGACGAGGACCGTGTCTCCTGGGTTTAGTTCTCGATGGCACGTGCGTCTGGCGATGCTTTCTTGCTCGTTGTGCCTCTTCCTTCTTGCGTCCATTTCTGGGATGTCTAGCTCTGGTGCAACCCAGTGTGGATGTACCGGGAGTTCCGCCTGTATTGGTACTCCAAACATGAGGGCTGCTGGGCTGATTCCAGTGGCGGAGTGTGGGGTTTGCCGGTGCGTTCTTAGAAACCGATACACTGCCTTTAGCCAGGGGTGCCTTTGCTCCTTGGCAATTCTGATCACTTTGTTCAGCGACCCCATGAAGCGTTCCGCGTCACCATTAGCGTGAGGCCATCGTGGGGTAATGCGCTGATGTTTTACGTTTACCTCTTTGAAAAATTCCCGCAGCTCCTGGCTGGTGAATGATGGTCCATTGTCACTTTTCACTTTCCTCGGGATCCCATGCGTGGCGAATATTTTCTCCAGCGTGAGGATGGTGGTTTCAGCGTTGGTGGAGGACACATGCTCTACTTCGGGGTATCTGCTAAATTCGTCTATCACTACGAGCAGGTATCCCTCACCTGCAATGGTGCAGTGGTCCATGCTGACCGCGTCCCATCGCTTGCAGCTCCGTGGGACACTGTTGATCGGTTCTGGGTTCTCTGGTCTCCTGGACGCTTGGCAGGCTGCGCACGACTCTACCAGCTCGGTGATTCTTTGGTGCATGTTTGGCATCCACATTCTGGACTTGAGGTACGCCGAGGACTTGACGATCCCTTGATGTCCACTGTGGGCTAGTTTGAGTGCCCTTTCTTCGAGGGATTCTGGCAGTATGATGCGGTGACCTTTCAGAAGCACTCCTTCCGGTGCTATCGAGAGTTCGTGCCTGATCCCAAACAGGGCTCTGAGTTTGGTCTGAGCTGATACGGTGCGGTGGGACGTCGACATGAGATAGTTTTTCCAGCTTCCTGATTGAATGGCTGAGGCAGTGTGTTGCAGAATTGTGTCCTCTTTTGTCTCTTGTACTACTTCCTGCAGTGTCAGGGCTCGCGGCCTGGCGCATGCTACCACGTGACAGACATGCTCGTCCGTTTCTCTTGCGTGATGTTGTTCGCTGTCGGTAGCGGGTCGTGGATGGCGGGACAGATAGTCTGCCGGGTTATCCGAGCCTGGCCGATATTCTACCTCAATGTTGTACGGCTGCAGTTGCAGCATCCACTTCTCTATGCAGGCAGGAGGGTGTGGGGCGGAACCTCGGAATATCGGGATCAGGGGCTTGTGGTCGGAGAAGACTTTTGCCTGTTTTCCTAACAGGTACACCTTGAAATGGCGGCACCCCCACAGTATGGCCAGGGCTTCCTTTTCTATGTGGGCATAGTTTTGTTCGGGCTTCGTGAGGGCCCTGCTGGCAAACGCGATGGGGAACACTCTACCCTCGCTGTCTATTTGGGTCAGCACAGCTCCTAGGCCCACGGGGCTGGCATCAACAAGGAGTTCAGTCTGCCGTTCCACGTTGAAGAATGCCATGGTCGTGGTGGCGGACAGGGCGTCTTTGATCTGTTGGAACGCCTGTTGGTGTACTTCGGTCCACTCCCATCTTTGGTCCTTCTTGGTCAGTTCCCTGAGAGGGCTCGCGATGCTGGCGAGATCGGGGATGAAACGCGCGCAATATGTTGCCATCCCCATGAAGCTTCGCACCTCCGAGGCAGACTGGGGTGGCTTGAAATCTTTTATGTCATGTACCTTGGATGGGTCAGGGGATACTCCTGCTGCGCTGAAAATGTAGCCGAAGAAACATAGTTCGTCTTTGTTGAACTCACATTTCTCTGCATTGAGTGTCAAACCCGCCTCCTCAAGTCTTTTCAGGACTGCTGCCAGCCGTCGGTGGTGCTCGTCCTTGTCTGAGGCGTATACAAGGATGTCATCACTGATGTTGGTGGTACCTGCCAGCCCTGTGATGACTTTGCGGATCTCATGCTGGAAAACCTCTGCGGCAGATGATATCCCAAAATTTAGTCGCTTGTACCTCATTAGGCCGAGGTGGGACGAAAACGTGGTGATATACCGTGATTCTTTGGATAGTCTTAGCTGGTGGTATCCCGACCGGAGATCGAGTTTGCTGAATACTTTCGCTCCTGTGAGATCCACGATGAGCTCGTCAATGGTGGGAGTTAAGTGGCGTTCTCTGTCGATGGCTACGTTGGGGAGCCTCATGTCAATGCATATTCTTACTGCGTTTGGCTGTTTCGGGGCTACCACCATTGGCGAGACCCACAGGGTCGGGCCTGATGTTCTCTCGATGATTCCTGCGTCTTCGAGCTTAGATAGCTCTTTCTCTACTGCATTTCTCAGGTGAAATGGGATCCGTCGGTGGCGCACCGTCTTGGGTTCAACGGTAGGGTCTATGTGGAGTTTGATAGACCTCCCTTTTAGGCATCCGATGCCTTGAAACAGTTTCTTGTGTCGACCTAGGATGTTGCTAAGTTCGTCGTGTTGAACGCTGAATGCAAAGTGTATCAGCTTCAGTTTCTCTGCTGTTCTGCAGCTCAATAAAGTTTCGCAGCCACCATCTACGACGTAGATCCGTGCATGGCAATTTGTGTTGTGCGCAAAGTCTGATTTGAACGATCCCTGCACTGGTAGGGGTTTCTTGGATCCATAGGCATATAGCCTGACTTTCTTCTTGTGGAGTTCTGGTTTTGGGTGAAGTCTGTTGAATGCGGTCACAGGCATGACGTTTACTGTCGCGCCGGTGTCAATTATTACTTTGAGTGGGTCTCCGTTGGAGAGGACTGTGCACGATGGTCTCTTCTTCTGGCGTGACCGGCCTGATTTGACTGCTGATATTAAGTGTACTGGGTGTACTTGTCTTTTCCCTTTCTTCTTCCTCCCTTTGTTCCGCCTTTCGGGGGATGAGCTGCTGTCGCTGTCGTCGCAGTCGCTCGAGCTCGGGGATCTTTGGGACTCATCGACTGCTCTAGCTTTACCTCTCCTCGCTTGTTGGCGGGAAGGTTCTCTGGGTGCGAATTTTCTTCGTTGTTCTTGTGCTGGGCGTGAGCCTGGGTCTTTGTCATTCCTGTTCGGCGGATTCAGGCAGACGGCTGCATAGTGGTTAAGTCGATTGCATTTTCTGCATGTGGACCCCCAGGCGGGGCAAGATTCGCCTTTATGCCATGGGCCTCCGCACCATTTGCAGGCTTGATCTCGTCCTTGTGACGGGCGGGGCCTCTGGTTCTGTTTCGGGCGCGTGCTTTGTTGCTTGGAGATAGCTGCTACGTCTTCTGCGGGTCTGGGGCTGTCTAGCGGTAGTCTCTGGATGGCAGCTTCCATTACCGCTACTTGGTCTTCTGTCTGTTCACGGAGACGCGCTGTCTCGAGAATGCGCGATAGTCGCATGTTCCTCTCTGATAGAATTGCCCTTCTTAGTTTTTCAGAGGAGATCCCATTGATGATTTGGAGGCGAATGGCGAATTCTTCGTCCGGGAATTCACAGCCTACGGCCATTTCGCGAAGGCGAGCGTGGAATTTGTCCTCCGTCTCTCTCTCGCGTTGTCTCGCCATACAGAAGTGGAACCGCTCGTAGTCTGGATTGAGGTCAGGCTTAAACATGTTGGTGAGCGCAGCTCTCGCCGCTGCGTAGTCGATGTCGCTCCCACGGTTCGGCAGGGCGTTGAAAAGGCGCAGAGCCGCTGACCCTACGTTGAGCAAAAGGAAGGTGCGCATCTTTTTGGGTGTGGCGATGTCTCTGGCCTCTAGGTGCATCTCAAATTGTTGCAGCCATATTTCCCACCTGATGGCAGCTCCGCTGGTGAAAGGGTCGAATGGTGACGTGAATGTTGTTAGCGTGGGATCGCTGCGCTCATCAGTGATGCTTCTCCTTGATGATGATGAGTTGGTGATTCTTGTCGGGCTGGTGCTTGGGCTCGACATGCTGCTCTATTGGGTGCTGAGTGTTGCTGGTGAGCTTGTCGTGGCCGCTGGGGTGCTTGGTGTGATGGCACGTGACCCCACGTGGAGCGCTGCAGTTCTGGGCGGGCCGCGTGTGATATGCACGGGCCGCGTGTGATAAATCGTGCTGTGGTTCCCTTGGGGCGCTGGCGTAACAGGTTTATTTTTTTTTTCTGTATATATGATTTTTCCCAAGAGCGCGAGATGAGCGCAGTATTTTTTTTTTTTTCAGGTGCGGCCAGCCGGATCATGCATTGAGCGTGGGCGGAGCCGGGGACAGTGCTTACCGGCATCCGCGACGATTACGTGGGTCCGTGGATGCAGCGGCTCCCTCCGATGCCGGGAGGCGCGCAGTCCACAACCGCCTCGTCGCCAGTGTGATGTCGGCTGCCGCCGGTAGAGCGGGCGGCAGCAGGGGAATGAACGCGGCCTTCAGCGGAGGCCGTCTTGCTCTCGTATCATGCAGGGCGCCGCGCAGCAGTAACACGCGACTCTGTGTTAGGTTGCATAAACCCGGACTGGCGCGAATCCGCCAGTTCCGGTGATACCTTTATTTTCTCCTCCCCTTCCTGTGTCACGTGACCTTTCACGTCAGGGCACGTGACACCACATTATGCAGGCTGACTGGGCTCTTGTTGTAATTAGTTTATGGCCCGTGGGCTCGAGGCATGGGCTCGTGAGGGGTTCCTGTGGAGAACGTGTGTGTGTGGTTGCCTGTGAGGATTCCATCTTTGACAGTTGGGGAGTGACTGTTACTGCCGGGTGGGGTGTTACCAGTGTCGTAACGTACAATCTCTCTTAATGAAGGATGACACTGTAACATGGAATAAAGTTATATCCTATTATATACTCACGTGTCACGGCGAGGTTACTTCACATGGCGACGAGGAGAACCGTTGCGGAGGGGACGGTGCAGTTGTGACGACACTGCCCTCCAGCTGACCAATCACCCCACCCGGCAGGGCTGGCTGCGGAACTGGAAGGTCTGAGTCCTGAGAAGAAACAGCAAGCAGCGTCCTTTGTCCTCCACTGTGGTGGCTCCGAAGTGGTCAGGGGAGCGCAGGCAGAGACCCTTGGAGGTAGTTGGCTGTGTTTTTGTCCTCCTTGGTGGCGTAGAGCTCAAACCGGTGTTTCGGAGGGCGGTGAGGAGAGCTGTCGGGGCACAGTGCTTTCTCGCAAAAGTGTGCTGGCGGGCAGGGAGGGCGGCGTCGGCCTGCTTCGAGGTGGAGAAGAGGACTTTCTGTAGTGCCCGTCGCATCTTGTGTCCGGCTGGGGGTGTTCTAGCCAGTGGCGCCTCGGCTGTGAGGGGCGCTGTGCCCTGGGGTTCTGCTCTTAAGCCCTGGTAGAGGTGTTGACAGGCACCGCGCTAAGAGCTGAATGTGATCAGCTGATGGCACGTCTGAACTAGTGGGCCACGTTTCATAGCGGCTCTGCGATTGGCTTGGTGGTGGAACCAATCCTGCGGTCTGTGCTTCCAGAGGGTCCAGTGAGCCTCAAGACACCAGTTTTGGAGGCAGAGCGGAAATGCTAGCATTGTTTGGGAGGCCTGCTACGTCGATGACATGTACGGTGGCTGGAAGAAACATGATGCCCCATTCATCGTTTGGAGTAACGCCGGCAGTCCGGACGGTAAAAACTTCAGGGTGCGAGTGACAAAGCAAAGAAATGGGATGGAGCATGGAAAGGTGCTAATGAAATGTCTGAAGTGGGCCTGTGAGGCACCGTGGAGCAACGGCGCGGGAATCGTCCTCCATCAAGGCTGTGTAGGGTGTAGGTGCAGCAGGAGATACGCAGGAGACGGTAATTTTTGCGGAGGCTGGAAGAAAAGGTATTGGCATTAGAGTTCGGCATGCCAGGTGACTTTCTTCCGTGCTTTATGTCGTTTTGATCCAGGGTGGGGTCATTACTTGAACTTGGTTGGACACTAACTTTGTGGGGTTGATTGAGGCCGGTATGCATGTAGTTTGTTGTGTGTAGTTGTGGCCTCTGTGACGTCAGTTGCTTTGGGGCCTGTGTGATAGCGTTCATGGGTGTGAGTGTCAATGTTGTGGCCCATGTTGTGACGCTGTTGTGGGTGTTTAAATAGGAACGAGGAGAACATTTTTGTAACGCGTATTTGTCTGCGCTTTGTTCACATGTATGAATGTTTCGCTTCTGGGGGTGGGTAAAGGAGTAATCGGACTCTGGGTGAAGAGTAACTGTTAGGTGTTTTCCTTTACAGCATGGACTTATAGAAACTTAGCCTCAATGTGATTTTATGCACTGTAATTGTGTATATATGTATGTATATTTTTTCCCTTCTGGGGGGGGTAAGGAGAAAAGGGACTCTGGGTGAAGAGTAACTGTAATGGGTTGTAGGTCCAATGTGATCTTATGTACTGTGAAAAAAAAAATAAGAAATGTTTTTTACAGGATAGATTTGGGCAGATGGAAGCTAATTGGGAATTCGTTTTGCATTTGTCAACGCAATTATTTATTAGTGTTCTGCCATTTCCTTGGTGTACTAATATATCACGTGCGTGAGGGATCTCGTTTCGCGTTGCTTAGGTATGGGTTGCCTGGGTATCGGTATGCACGTAGGACGCATAGGTTACTAGGTTTGGATGCGATGATGTATATTCCTAGTATGAGTCTGAGCCTCTCCAAGGGTATAGTCTGGAGATGGGTTGGTGCTCAAGTTTAGTTTCATTTTATGGTACTGATTGCCATTTAGGGGTATGGTTGTCCTAGTTAGGTGGGCTAAAGTGCACAGGGTTGTGCTGCCATTTTGTAAAGTCAATGCTATTGGTGGCGGGGGTTGCCACTGCATAGGGTTGTCACCATTGGGACTGTTGGTGTTGGGTTACCCCGTTTGGTTATTTTTTATAGGATTTCTAGTTTTTGGGTTATTTGGTGGGGAAGTTTCCTGCGGAATGCGTGTATTACATTTTGGCAGGGCTTTAGTGGCCTGGGGCTAATGGTGTTTAGTTTGTTTGGGTTTTTGGACCGTGAGTTGACAGCGATATTAGCATTGGCTCATTTAGCATTTGTGATTGTTTTTGGAGTGTCATGTTGGAGGCCAGGCTCTTTGGTTTGTTGCGGGTTGTTTGCTCTAGGACGAGAAGGTTTTGTACGCGGACGTGACAGGTTTGTTGCCCTGAGGGGCAGCTCAGGGTGGTAGGAGGTTGTGCTTGTTGGGGTTGGAGTGTTAGCAAGTGCTCGTTTTTGGGGATGCTGTGGGTGTGGTAGGCCTACGTCTTGAGGGGCAGCTTGCGACCGGTGGATGATCATTTTTATTATTTTTAGTCCTCGATTGGTGAGTCTCTGGAGTTGGGTTGGTATTTATCATTAAGCTCAAAGGTTGTTGTTATGGGGGTTGATGGCTTTAGGGTTTGAAGTAACAGGTTTAAACAATATCCTGTGGTGTTTTGTTTGCTTCAGGAAATTAAGGTAAAGGGTTCAGTAGACCCTAAGCGAGTGTGTATCTATTGGGTGAGATGGTGTTTTGGCCTGCATGCATTGGGCTTCATGGCTTTGTTGGTATTTAGGGGGAATTTTGGTTCTGTGTTTTGGGTAAATTTTCGTGCCGGCCACACGTTATGTAATGGGGGTGAGTTTTCTAAAGAGGTGTTCTTTGTGATGACAACGGGGGAGGATATATTGTAATTAGTTTATGGCTTGTGGGCTCGAGGCATTGGCTCGTAAGGGGTTCCTGTGGAGAACGTGTGTGTGTGGTTGCGTGTGAGGATTCCATTTTTAACAGTTGGAGAATGACTGTTACTGCCAGGTGGGGTG
Organism: Ambystoma mexicanum; assembly: GCF_040938575.1. Taxonomy (NCBI): domain Eukaryota; kingdom Metazoa; phylum Chordata; class Amphibia; order Caudata; family Ambystomatidae; genus Ambystoma; species Ambystoma mexicanum. The sequence goes on from NC_090922.1 coordinate 1,252,545,955, forward strand.
TTACCAGTGTCGTTACGTACAATCTCTCTTAATGAAGGATGACACTGTAACATGGAATAAAGTTATATCCTATTATATACTCGCGTGTCACGGCGAGGTTACTTCAGCTCTCTGCTCCCTCCGGAAATTGGGAGAGAATGATGACGTTGTCAAAAGTCATGGGTTTAAGGCAAGTGACCATTTCTGATGCCACCCAGCCATTACGGAATGTGTGTACGTCACAGTATGATGTTTCCCAATGCAGAGAAAACAAAGGAGTGGGAACTGTTACTTAAGCAACGTAAGTGACTAGATTTTGCGGCACATTAACACATGTACTGATGGCAACCCCTATGGGGTGCTGAACCCTAGCAGGATGCTCCTGTGGAACTACATCAGAGGTTCTACATTCAGAATGTTAACCCCATGCCCGTTAAGGAGCTCTATTTGGACTATCCAACCACTATTGCAGCCTTAGCAACAGTGGTATTGATTGGGTATGTACGATCTTGTACCCCACGATGGCACGATCTCTCCCTCGCTCTCCTCAATAAGAACATATTGCATAATATGAAATGGTGACCGTGATGCTAATAAGAGGTGCGGGCTGGCTTAATGCGCACGTGTGAGCTGCACCAAGGTCAGCAGCATTTATGTTATGTTATAAGTTCTTGTATACCGTGCACTGTTGTAATTGTAATGGATATTTATAAGACGCTTAATACCCAGAGGTTTCTAAGCACGGACCCGGGGATCGAACTTGTGTTGCCCCTGAGCTATCCTCCCAAGACAATCCTCTGCGCGGTCCCTTGGCGGATCTGCAATGCAAGGAGGGAGGCAGGGTTTGTTAGTGAGACTGAGTGGGAGAAGAGCAAGGGAGCTGTGATGTGCTGTTGGCAACTTAATTTCGGAGAAACCAGTCACTGAGCGTAGGTGTGTTTTCAGTTGGTAGGCATCATGTGGTGTTGAGGTGAAATTGTGTTTGGTTTGTTTCATTTTCAGGGTGTTGTGAAGTGTGTGCGGTTAGTGGTGCTCTAGAGGTATGGTTGTGGCAGTGTCAGGACCCGGGCCCCAGCGGGATCAATAGGAGTTGCAGGCCCTTGGCAGGGGATGGGCACTGCTAATGGGCAGCAAGAGAGACAGGCAGCCACAGCAAGCCGCACACTGCCACGCTACACCGCGCCAGACTCAGAAGAACACCCTATGGACCCCCCAGGCACCTTCTGTTTGTAATCAATACCATGTTTAGGTATGTCATTTTTAGTCCTTTCATTTCCCCCTCCTTGTCTTGTCGCACCTAGAAACACACTTGTGTATTGGCCCATTATAAATGACTTATCGTATCATACTTCAGGGGCCAATACATTGATTGCTAGCAAAATAAGTAATCTCGTCTGTTATTGCAGTGATTGGCAGGCAGGAATCTGGCATGAAGTAATATACATAAATGGGCTATTTATGTATCATTCTAATTAATTAGCCAAGACAAAACGGCCTATTGGATATATCAATTCTCTATAACACATCAGTCTTGCAATATATTAATTTCTCTATTTTCCTCCTGGGGCTTTAAATGTGTGCTTTGCAGCATTTTCTATTCTCACGGGAAATACAGAACTGGTATCACCTCATTGCCTTCTAACACTGGTTCCTCCACATCAGCCTTTTTCTGACAAAGAAGGGTTTAGAGCTCTTCAGTGGGCATTTTGTGTTTAAGCTCCCTGGCGCTGGCAGTCTTATGGTAATCGGCAGCTATTAATCTTATCTTTGTCGCCATTGTAATGTATGCATAATGCACCCCATGAGTGCATCAGACTGTTTTCACTCTAAGAAGGTGGCCCCTAACCATCATGTTGAAATGGGCCCCCACACATCTTCAGCCAGGCTTGCTAAAGTAGAGTGATCACCAATCTACGGTGTGGGTGCGTCTATTCTATAGTGGGGTGACTGAGCATTTTATGAGAGCAGGGTGTTCAGTAGGGAAGTTTCGCAAATAGAGTATTGATAATTATATGTTGCTTAAATAGAGCTTTCAATTCTTGGCCCCCAGGCGGTGTGCGCCAATAATGCTTCCCGCTTGGGTTGCAATCTGGTGTAAGACCGGCCCTTTCCCTGGCTATGCTGGTAAAGAAGGGAGGGCCTGGGCACCGGCCTGTCCCCACCAGGGGTCCCTGCCCAACAGGCACCCCTTGTAGAAGGCATCGCCATGTCAGAATGACCCCTGCACAGCAGGGGCTGGTCAGTGCCGCGGCTGTGAGAAACAGCCCACCACCACCCCAAGCTATGCCATGGAGGGGAATCAAGAAGAACAGGAGTCCCTGTCAAAGGCAGGAACACGAAAAAACAGTTGTGGCCCGAGGGAGCCGGGCTATTATGCCCGGTGGCCGGTAGAGAGGATGCGGCTAAAGAAAATGAAGATAGAAGAGGGGTTCCTGTGGGAGGTGAGTCACCGCATGACTTAGTACTGAGACGAGTAAGAGGGTTGAGATAATGTGGAGTTCTCCAGTATACTATTTACTAATAGTCGACAACGCCTTTTAAACTGTTGTTAATGGGCACAATAAGGCTGCTGGAAAGTAACATTAGGCCAGACTTGGGGAAGTGGAGAGTTCACACGGTGGATGCTGTTATCAAGCTGGGCGAGGGAGCTGCTTCACAGAATGTATGCATGTTCTAACAGGCTTGCTACAGTTTAAATTGCTATTTATAAACAGCCATTACCATAGACGTGCTCCCGAAAACAAAGATAAAGGGCCTGCCTCATAAAGATATGCACTGGGACCACAGCATATCGGTGGGGCGCCCACACCAACACACAAAATTCAAATGAAAGTAATTTGAAAAAGCTGAACTGTGTACCAAGCTGTACCCAGAAGCAGTGGTGTACAGGCTGGTTATAAATGACATATATCATATCTGTGAGGGTAATTGAGTTAGGGAAGAGTCAGGCACATGCCAGGGGATCCCCTGGAAGACATGTTTCACTAGCTATGAATTACACATATTAGGCTGGTGCTCCGAACAAGTGTAGAACATGTGGGCGTAATCAGCAAAATAAATAAAAAAGGAAAGTAGCATGGTATTTTAATTCTGTAGTAAACATAGTGTAACTATTTGTGCACTGGGAACTAATGGCAGCTTTAGCTCTACCTCGTCTTTAGGGTAAATGCTGCGCCTGAGTTGATGCACATTAGCAGATGCTCCTACATCCCATGCCAAAGTGCACCTGCTCCAAGCATGCATAAACTGGGACTCCAGATTGCTTACAGAATGCATGCTTATGCTTTTGCTCCATTTATCAATGGGCGAATGAAAGCAGCAACATAAAATGAAATGGAAGACCAACTCAAAAAGGCGATGGTGTGGTGGTATTGTCCTAGTCATAGTGGGGATCAGGAGAGGCCCAAAAAGGGTCAAAGAGAGGTGTGGGTTCTTAATATACTTTCTTCCTCTGGGATGTCATTCAGAGTCCATTGTTCCAGTTCTTGGAACCACATAGCTCTACAATGCACTTCCACCCTGACTAGTTTGGGAATCATGGACAAGTCCATTAATGCACCTGACCTGCAGCATCTCGATTCTGCCGGTATAGGGACCCACGTGTGACCCTAACATTGCAGCAGAGTCCTGATCCATAACAGTTCATGTTATTCCATTTGTAGGGCCTACACACTAACACACCCGTCAGTGCGTTTCACATTACCCCACTATTGGAGTGCACGCACAGCTCAGCAAGCAGCATAAACAGCAATGTAATGTAAGCTGTCCCACATAGAGAAGTTTCGGCCCAGTGATCAGCAATGCAAACTTCTCACCATTAGCTGAAGCAGGGGGAGAAGCAGTGCATGCCTCGAGATCACACACAGGCAGCGGTAGTGCAATTGTCCTTCACACAAAGCACAAGTACAGTGCAACCCGGAAGCAACAGACGCTTCCTAAACTCAGAACACTTTACTTTTACTTTAGTCTATTTTTATAACACAACCATGGACCGTTGGGCGTTAGGGCGCGTTACATGACAAACGACAAAAAACATAGAGGTCAAAACGCGAAAACTGGTCAGAGAAGGAGAGAGCATAAAGGGCCTCTAAAGAAGGTTACGAGAACAGCCATGTTTTAAGGTTTTTCTGAACAGATTCAGGGAGGTCAAACCGCATAGCTCTGGGGGAAGTGAGATCCAAGCCCTTGGAGCTGTGGCGAAGAAGGATCCCTTTTTGGCCTTCTTAGTTCTGCATCTAGGTGAGACCAACAAGTCTTGGTTGTTAGACCGAAGGGCTCTGCTACTGACCATTTTACAAATTAGATTTTGCAAATACTGAGGTAAAAGGCCAGATCTACACTTGAAGGTCATGGCTATAAGGGGGAAGCAAATACGTGCTTCATCTGGAAGCCAATGCAGGGTCCTCCTAGCTGCTGAAACATGGTCTCGGCGGGAGAGGCCAACAATGACTCGAATCAAGCTGTTCTGCCAGACTTGAAGTCTGTTGAAATCCGCTTTACGAAGAGCCACCAGGGTGCTGCCACAATAGTCAATCTTGGAGCAGATAATAGCTCTTGCTATGGTGGCAGCATTGTCCTGGGAGATGCTTCACGTAATAGACAGCTGCCGAAACCAGGCAACCTACGTGAGTGCTCATATTCAAAAATTGGTCAAGCGTAACCCCTAGGATTTTTACTTTCGCCCGTGGAGACGGTTTCACATCGCCCAACATGAAGCAACAGTATTTGGGGTCTAGTTTAGCCAGCATCAAATTAGTGCTTATAATCATCAGTTCAGTTTTGCCTGTGTTAAGAGAGAGATGATTAATGTCCATCCATTTCTCTATCAGAGAGTAAACTCTGTTGAGTTCATCTTCGTCAGAGGCATGAACGCCAGTCAACGGGATGACACATTGAGTGTCATTTGCATAGTTGGAGAACAGGACCCCCTCCATCTCCAAGGTGGCAAAGAAGGGGGCCATAAAGATGTTATAAAAACACGGGGAAATACAAGCCCCCTTAGGAAACTCAAAAATAACAGGTAGCGGAGCAGCCTCGGCCTCACAAACCGAAACCCTCCTTTCTCTGTTGGCCAAGAAACAGCCTATCCAAAGGGCAGCGAGAGGTGAAAGATTAGCTACGTCCACCATTCTGGAAACCAAAATGGTGCGGTCCACCAAATCGAAGGCGACTGACAAGTCCAATGTTATTAGAAGGGACAGCGACCCCTTGTCCAATCGCTCCAGAAGTCTGAATTTCAATTCTAATAATGAAGTCTCGTCTCCGAAGCCCTTTCGAAAACCTGATTAGTGTTGGTTCAAGATGGGAAATTCATCAAGACGTTTGGAGAGTTGCAATACGATCAAGTATTTTCAGCAGAAATGACATGTTAGAAAAGGGCCTATAATTGAGGGGAACCACTGGTTCCAGGTCGGGTTTTTCAATATAGGGGTGACCCAGACTTTTTTTTTAAGCCAGATGGACCATAGCCTTCTAATATAGAGGAGTTCACAAATTTACAGATGGCCTCCAGAAGGACGAGGGTGCATGATTTAATGATCATTGAGGAGCACGGGTCTCCTTTGCATCTTGTAGCTTTCAGCTGGTCTACGACTATTGCCAGGTCATCAACCGCAATAGCGGTGAAGTTAAATCGGGGAATGGAAGGGCATCTGACAAAAGGCCTCGGCCTGTCATCTGCTGAGGTGGACGAATGGTTTTTAAAAATGTTTTTGGAGACTATATCTGACCTGATGTCTTCTAGCTTATTATGCATCACTTTATGGATTTTTTTGGCACCAGGCAGCGTCCTTGAATACAGGGCTTGCTAACGGGGGGTGTGGGGAGGGATGCTCCCCTGTTCTTTCAATATTTTAAATAACTCTTTCACATCAGACTTGGCATTTGTGTTTCTTAGGTTGAAAAAGTTTTTCTTAGAAAACACAATTTCAGATGTATACTTTTTACCAGCTGTTTTGTAAGCTGCCAATGATTGAGGGTATTGGTTGGCTTTCCATAGGTGAAAGAGCCTAAGAGAAGAGGATTTCAGCTTTTGTAGGTCAGGGGAGAACCAAGGTTTGTTTTCCTCCTTTCCGGCATACTTCTGGATTTCAGAGGAGCCAGGGAATTGGTAATGGCAGCCAGTTTCTCAATCAGAATTTTTGACATATCTGAGGTGGGAATGGAGCGCCCAAAAAGTGACTTTGAGCCAATGAAAAGTTCAATTTTGTCACGAGTGAGCGACTTCAGATTCCTTTCCTGCATGATGTGAGACTTACTGGTTTAGACTTAAGTGGAAACTTAGCAGTGATCGAAAAGTGCACAAATGCGTGGCCCGATCAGGGACAAGGGGAGACCACAAAGTCCCGGTTATCAACATGGTACGTTGAAACCCAGTCTAGGGTGTGGCCCAGTTGATGGGTGGGAACGCACATTTTTTGCTCAAACTTGAGATCAGTAAAGCTTTGAATACGCAGCAGTATCGCAAGCTCATCTCACAAGCGGCTACTTAGACACACGAAAACACCCACACCAGACCAACCCACACACCCTCCCAACAAGTATAGCGCAGGCAGCAGTGATGCCAGTCTATCACTCTCCATATATAGCTCTCTATCTCTACGATTTTCTCTCCCGACAAACTTCCCTCAGCTAGAACGCCTCACTTCATACTTTCAAGGCCAATAAATTGGGTACCATCAAATTGTTTGGAGACACCTGCAGTTGGAAGAGGGGAAGGGGGGGTCTACATGAAACACAATATAAAAATTTGATATTAATAGAATTATTTTTAAATCGTTGTATTTCCCAGCCCCCCTCACTTGTAGCGCTACTTCTCTTACTATGCACACAATTTTATCCCTTCCATCTTCATACCAACCCTGATTTAAGATCGGTCTGCCCCATTCCTTCTATAACCTTCACCTCTCACCTGCCTTTGTCCCTTGCTCTGTTTTCCTCTTGATTATTGCCTCCTAATCTTTCTAATTCCTCTACTTTTCTCACTTCCTCCTGGTCTACATCTATTCCTGTCCATCTTACCTCTCACTTCCTCCTCTACTTGTCCATTCTTTGTTCTTCCACTACTTCTACCTCTTCTTCCCTTCTAGGACTTAATGTTCGCTTTGTTCGCCCTACTCCCGTCCCACCCATTTCCTTGCTCTTTTTATCTTTCTTTTTCAGTGACTTTTCTTTTACTTTTCTTTACAATCGTTTTTCTCTTCCATCTACTTGTCCGGCTGTTCTACATCCTTGCTCCAGTACTTTTTCTTTCTCTTTTTACTGCTCCTTTTCTGTTTTCTTTCTATTTTCTCTTGTGATCTTGCGTTGCCTTTATGTATTCACTTTTGCTGTTTCTTTGACTCTTTTATTCACTTTCATTTTTTCCGTTTTCTTTTGACCTTACAGCTCATCAGTTTTACCTTTGTTCTCCTCGCTTTCTATCTGCCAACCTAAGATTCTTTACTGCCTCACTTTCTTTATTTCTCAGTGTCTTTCTTTTTGCCTTCCCTGTCCTTGAAATCCTTTTCCTTTTGGATGTTATTTTATGTTGCGTCTCATTTCGCTGTCTGTCTCTTAGTCCCTTCATTCCCTACTCCTTGGCCATGCCAAGACTGCAGAAATGTCAAGGGTCACACAAATGTGTCAACAATGGAATGGTATAGCACCTTCAGTTTTAGTTTGTGTCTGTCTTTGTTGGACACCCGGCGGATGGGCACACAAGCTTTTATACTGACAGAGCCTGTCTGCGTGCTGTGATGAAAAAAGGTAATTTTCTCCTCTTTCTGATTACATATTCACCACCTTGTAATGCATCACTCCAGCCCTTTAAGTGGTTTGTCTTGGGAAGGAGTACATGTAGACAACAGTGCCAAAGGTGCCAAAGACTGTGATCTCTGGCGCAGCCGGCCTTTTAGGCTGCAGTGAAACAGGTGCAGCACAGGCTGCAGAGGCTGCAGCTGGTGAACAACCCTATGGGTCATCAGCGAATAATCCCACAATGCAGATTAGGTTTTTATTTGTATTAATTTGGGATGTATATAGCGCCTTAAGCCCAAGCGCTGTACATAACATCCATACAGTAAAATATTGGAGGATAGCAAAAACAGTCCGTCATAAATGTCAAAGTTTTAGTAAATACAGAATAAACAGTAATAGAACGTAGTGAAAGGGGGAAAGCATTCCAGTGTAGAGGGGCCAATAAAGAAAATGTATGAAAGCGTGACTGAGCACATGGAGGTCCTGGAACTACAAGAAGGAATTGAGAGCTAGAACGGAGAGAACGAGAAGGAACATAGAATTAGGCCAAAGAGGAAAGATAGTCGGGTGCAAGACCATAATGATATTTAAAGACAAGACACAAACGTTGAATTTTAGTTGAGCTTGAAAAGAGAGTTAACCAAGAGTAAGGAGGGCAGATGAAATAGAGTCCTGTGAAGAGAGAAGGAAGAGTAAACAGAAGCATTGACAACAGATTTTAGAGGAGCAAGTCGAGTAAGTGGAAACCCAAAGATTGATGTAAAACAATAACAAAGCTGGGAAACAAATTAGAGAAGATATCAGAAGTTTAGTGGCATCAAAAGTCAGGAAAGAATGGACTTTCGAATATTATTTAAGTGGAAGTGACAGGCACGCGAAGAAATAGAGATGTGGTATTTGAAAGATAGAGCAGTGTTGAGGTAAAATCCAAGGTTATGAGCCATAGATGGGACAGGAAGCTGAGAGGGAGGAAATTAAATAAAAGGAGGAGGTGCAGGAGAAGGAAGAGTGTTAGCAGGGAAAAAGAGTACTTCAGTTTTAGCAGCGTTAAGTGCAAGAAAATGAGTTGCCATCCAAGAATTTAATAGCTAATAGACAAGAAGACAGTTGATTGTGGACTTCAGAAGAGAAGGAAGAAACGTACAGAAAAACAAGAGTATCATCAGCATAGAAGTGATGGATTGGATGGACCAAAGGAAGAAAGGACTCCAGCCAAGGATGAATTATAGAGGGAAACAAGGAAGAGACCAAGAACATATCCTTGTGGGACACCATGAGCAAGAGCGAGAGAGTCAGAAGTTGTGCCAGCCCAAGAAAGAGAACATGTCCTATCGGACAAGTAGAAATAAACCAGGGAAGAACTGAGCCAGTAAAACCAAATGACGAGAGAGAAGCCAATAGAAGAGTGCTCAACAGTGTCAAATGCAGCAGATAGGTCTAACAAAATAAGAAGAGAAGAATGTTTGGAGTAGAGTTCTGTAAGTAAAGAATATTTTAGAACTGTAAGAAGAGCCGTTTCAGTGGAGAGTAGGGAACGGAATCCCGACTGAAACCGGAGGAGAATAGAAGTATAAGATGCAAAGGTAGAGACGTTCTACTAGTTTAGAAAGATAAGTTAAAAGAGAAATAGGACGAAAGTTAGAAGGAAGTGAAGGATCAGCAGAAGGTTTCTTTAAAATTGGAATAATTGAGGCATGTTTGAAAAAATATGGAAAAGTCAAAAGACAAATGTTAAGGAAAGATGTAAGGCAAGAGACAAGAGACAAGAGAGGGATAGACCTTGGGAATGAGAGCAGGAGAAATAGGATCAGAAGGTGAAGCAGTCACATTAGCCCGAGACAACAACAGAGAAGTCTCATCATTAGTAACGGAATTAAAACAGGAAATAGAGGTGATAGAGGGCAAAGTCGAAGAAACAGGAGCTGTTTGTAAAGAAGATGATTCAATGGCGGAAAGAAGATAAGCCACCTGTGAAGAGAAAAAAGAAGCCAAGTCAAAAGCTGTTAGAGTAGAATTGACTAAATAGTCCAGAGTAGGAGGAGAAAGAAGGTGTGACAGTGTTTGGAAGAGATGTCTGGGATGAGTGAAGAAGATCCGAGAAGTAAGAGCGTTTGGCAGAGAAAAGACAGTCATCGTACCAAGCCTGATATGATGAATATGATAAGTAATCCCCCCACAGATTTAGACTTAAGCCAGCATCTCTCAAGGTGACAGAGAGTGTGACACATTGGTCAAAGGTGGTTAGAAATCCAAGGCTGTGGGGGTTTGCGAGAAAGGTGGAAAACTGAGGCAGGATAAAGAGTATCACGAGGAGGAGAGAGCAGATGCTGTTTTTGTCTGCTGGTAGCTTTCCTAGTCTATTAAAAAATTATTTGGTGTCCTCCTGTGCACACTATCTTTACAAGTATGAATATTGTACAAGACATATCTGACTAGGATCATAAGACATGCCTTACTAGGATGAAAGGACATGTCTACCTAGGATGAGATGGCATGCCGAACTAGGATGAGATGGCATGCCGAACTAGGATGAGATGGCATGCCGAACTAGGATGAGATGGCATGCCTAACTAGGATGAAAAGACATGCCTAACTAGGATGAGAAGTCATGCCTAACTAGGATGAGCAAAATCTGAGGAGGAAAAATTTGGTACAGAAACAACAATCTGAGTGGCTGGTTCGACCGAGAATGCAGAACCGCCAAAACCTCTTTTATGACGGCTATCAAAAAACAAGATAGAAGAAAAATTGATGAATTAGCTGCCTGAGATACGAATATAAGGTCCTGTTTTCCTCCAAAAAGTTTAAATGCATAGAGGACCAATGAGCAGCATTGCTACAAGCAGCACAGATGGCTCTACGTAAAAAATCCAATTCTCAAAAGCTTGAATTACAAAATTGCAAAGCCCACTTGATTGCATTTTGTAATTCAAGCTTTTGGGATTTTGGTTTTGTCCCCGCATCCCATAATACCGAACTAGGGGGACGGGGGACACCCTCTGCAATCCCCGCTCCCCTTGTTCAGTATTATGGGCTTTGAGATTTTCTACCAGGCTGAATACGCTCTAAATGTGCATTCAGCCTTTTTTCCCGGTATTTTGGGTTAAACCCACACAGACATGAAACACCAAGGAGTTTTGGCATCTTGTTATATTGGGCTCAATCTCAAAGAAGAAACCATGTATGGGCCTCATTCCACCAGAATCATAGGTAGACCACTTTGCCTCCTTATACTCGACAAACCAAGACACAAACCAAATGAGAGGAAGAGATCATGAACCCCATTGGGCCTGAGATAATTGAACTTCTGGGTTCCTCTGCCCAGGCTACACTCCTCTTTTCTACAACTGAAGTTGAGGCAGCTGTTTTCCCACATCGTGTTGATAAGGCCCCTGGACCTGAATTCATCTTGGTCAATCTTTTCAAAGTAACTTGGGTATATGGATCCCTTTCCTAACTAAATTCTTCAATGAAGTTAATAGTAAGATTGTCATCCTTCATAATTGGACGAGAGCGACAATAATTCGAATTCATAAAAAGGTGACTTTTGATTTTGGTAATTTCTATAGCGCACCAGACAGACTCAACTGTATTCACGCTCAGATGACAACTATCCAACAAAATTAGCCATGAAGAAACAATGTGTGATCTGTGCTTAAGGCCACTTATCTAAACAGATGAGTTTTTAGCATCTTTCTGAACCGCCAAGGATTGGCATGCTCTAATTTCAAGGGGAAGCTGCTTCCACAGTTTGGGGCCAAAAACTCTGAATCTCCTGTCTGCCCTAGATACCAATTTGGAGCGTGGTAAACTCACCATTAATTTGTCCCCGGAGCATAGATCGCCATTTGGACAGTGCTGCGGATATTGACAATGAGATAATGGAGGGCTAGCCCATAAAGGCACTTGTACTTCATGCAGGCCACTTTGAATTTAATTTTGTCCTCAACCTTTAACCAATGAAAGGATCTACGCAAAGCAGATACATGGTTTCTCTTTCTGCGATGTCTGATCAATCTAATTGCCGCATTTTGGGCCTGCTGCAGTCCACACACTTGCTTTAATGGAATCCTTGCCATCAGACTATTGTAGTTGTCCAGGTGTGTATTGGTCTTTGCTCCCACCACCAGTGCATGGTCTTCCACAGGGATGAATGGAAGAACATTCCTCTACAACCGCAGTGAATGATATACAGCCTTGACCTTGGCTCCTACCGGTGCTTCAATGCCCAGGTTCTCTTGCCATGTACAGCCAAGATATTTTATTTTCCTGGCAAACTGAACTTCCTGTCCTGGGTAGGGGCCTGTCTCTCAGCTGTCATTTTCCCTTTAGCGCCAAACAGCACCACCTCAGTCTTGGCTGCATTCAGCTGAAGCTGGTTACATGCCATCCACCTGTTAATACCTGCCATACAGCAATTGATTTTTTCAAATGCGTCTTCAATATTTTGTATCTCGATATAGATTTGTGTATCATCGGAATATGGTGACATTTCAACACATGCCTCCTCACAATATTGAGCCCTGGGTGGACATACAAGTTGAAAATCAACAGGGATAAGGATGCGCCCTCTGGCACCCCACAATGTAGACTTATCAACTCTGAGGTAAAGCACCCACCACCACCCGCTGAGTTCTGACTTTCAGGAAGGATCCAAACCATGTAGCCACTTGCTCCAATCCTTTCCCTACATTTACGATGCGTTGTAACATGATTTGATGGTCCACTGTTTCAAAGGCCACGGACAGATCCAACATCAAGAGTACTGTGGACCTCCCACCATCTGCCGCCTCCAACAGATTGTCATATACCATTAATAACGCTGTCTCAGTCCCATGTTTGGGTCAGAAACCAGACTGGAATTCATCCAGCAGTCACTCTGTCCACAAATCCCTGAAATTGAGAAGACACCACCTTTTCCAAAATCTTACCTGGCCAAATCAAATTGGCCACCGGCCGGTAGTTCTTCAAATCTCCGAAGTTCAGGTTCAGTTTTTTTAACAAAAGTTTCACCAGTGGTCTTTTTTAGAGCATTTGGGACCTGGGCCTCCAGCAGTGACTTGTTCACAAATTGGGTTATGAAGGTTGTAACATTAGCTGCCAGACGCTTGGCAGCACATGCAGGCATTACAAAGGCCAAAACATTAGTTGGCTTCAGTTGGAGAATCAATGAGTGTATCAATTCCACGTTTACACACTGAAAACGGAAACACTCTTTGCCTGACTCCTCCTCCCATAAATCCTCCTCTTGTATAACATCCCCCTCTTTCTCCTGACCCTCCCCATTGACGATATTCGTTTGTATATTCACAACCTTTTCTTTGAAAAAGAGATTGAACTTGTTTGTTTGATCCTGTGAGGGGGTAACGGAATTCTGGAATGTGTGAAATAAAAGTCCATCCTCTCTTGTAGACCAAAAAGGAGGAATCCACAACCTTTCACTGTGAAGTTCTTCTTTGCTTCTCCCAGGTCGGGACAAAAAGCCTACCGGTTTCAGTGGTGTATCAAAGCTATACCACTTTCATCAGGGCTACCAAAATAGAAACAGCACTGTGTGGTGTGCCGTATTTAAGGTTGTTATGAAACCAGACTTTCAATTACTTGTCTTTTTCTGGAGGGACCCCACCTGCAATTAAGAGGATGAGACGGGGGTAGAGGATGGGAAAGGACACAAGTGTACAGTAAGTAAACATTTTCTTAGTCCAGGTTCCTGTTGCTAGTAACTGGTAAAGGTATAGCATGAATCTTGCCCTCATTTAGTCAAAACTTCCCCAAAGTGTTGGTCCGTCTGAGTGGGACAGGATGCAATAATTTATAGTCTTTCTATGCGGACACCTTAAGACACGCATGCCGGTCAACCTAGGGTATTAATGAGTATCTATTAATCACTAGGCATGGCTAGGCTATAGGCATAGGCTAGCACTTTCCTTATATTCATTTTGTGCATTTTTGTGCTGCTTTTAATTTCTGCTACTCCAACAGAGTCTGGGTGTGTCGTAATCTTCAACCATATGTCCCAGTCCCCTAAACACAGGAGTTCTTTATATTTACTCCCATCAAATTACAGACACATATCCCTAATTGGCTCACTTGCTAAGATCTACACAAAAGTCCTGCTTCATTCTCTTGAAAGTTGGGTGGAAGAACATGACATCTTGTCCAGTACTCAGGCAGATATCAGAAAAGGAGTATCGACCATCGACCAGGCTTTTAGTCTGGATCATCAACGACTGTGTCCGTAGGAACCAACTATAGAAGGCCTTGATTGACCTTTGGGTTTCTGTGTCACTTATTAAACCTATTGTGACCCTATACTCTGGCAATCATGCATGCATAAGATGGAATGAAGGGGGCGACTTAACAAACCCATTCAAGGTTGATATAGGGGTAAGACAGGGCTGCGTCCTGGCTCCCCTCTTATGTCTTCTTTACGTCAATAGTTTTGCTGCTGATATTTCTATGCTATCATTTGACGCCCCTAAACTGGGTGCAGCCAAATGGGGTCTTCTGCTATTTTCAGATGATGCTGTTCTCTCCAAGGCCCCCAAAGATTTACAAAAACAGCTGATGACCTTTGGGTTGCTGTGCTCGACCAAAGCTTGACCATAAATCCATCCAAAACAAAGAACATGGTGTGCTGCCCCATACTTGCATTCATTCTCACACATCTCTAGCCCTACATGTTTCATTCCACTCCATACTATTAAAAACTATTACAACAGGAAATTCATCAGGGAACACTGACTCTGATTTGACGTGATTGGTTTGCATTTTAGTGCTATATCAGCTGTTCTCTTGACATTTCTCGTCTAAATTCCTTATATTATTTGTTTCTTGCAGTCGTGTGCCATCTATAACAACAACGTAGTGCATGGTTATGAATCTCCATATTGCATGTATTTCTATAAGATTCATATTAATACATTTTAAAATTAGATATAATTTCTCACCTACAAGTTGAACCTGTTAAAGTCTTGCTCACATCACCAACTGTTTCCCTACAGAAAAGAGAAAACACATTTTTGAAGAGTCTCCTGGGCCTTCCAGTTAATGCCCCATCTGCCCAAGTGGCCCTAGAGCTTGACCATGTAGAAATAAAATATTAAGGAATGCTGAAACCTCTGCTGTACTGGATCAGGATCTGGAGCACTGTGGAACTCTTGCCATACAGAGAGGGCCTAGTAGAGGTCTTACAAATGGAAGGTGCAAAATGTCTACCATGGTTAAAGCATGTGAAGCAGTTTCTTACGATCTTAGACCTTGATTCCATGTGGCATGATTGCCCAATTATAAACTCCCAATCGAAAAATCTGTTAAAGATGACATTTCACGATTGGGTACTAGGAACAAGACTGGATAGCTGCTATACCAGAAGATTATCTGCCATCTATATGGTGGTTAAACCTGACAGGGCCATGGAGTCCTACCTTGATTACCCAGAAGGGAAAAGAAGAAATGCCTGCTCACAAAACTTTGACTGGCTATCCTCCCACTCCCGAAATTCACGAGACACTGGGGAACGGGACTGTCTCCACACTGTCCAGTATGTCCCACCGTAGTCGAAGACGAAGCCCATTTTATCTTCTTTTGCCCATTGTACAAAAATATGAGAGCTAGATGGTTGAAGCCACTATTTATCTCAGGCGATAAATTACACGAGAGAGGCTCTCATGGGTTTGTCCGTTAAAACTTTCAACGCAGTATTAATGTTATTTGCTGCCTTCAAAAAAAGGGAGTTTCCTCAAACTGCTAGACATTTTGTCGAACGTGCTGCTCAGTATTAGAAATGTTGACCCGTGATGCATCCCAACCGTGAATAGTGATGAGCGAACGTGTCAACGATATAATGAACAACTGAGACTTGTTCTGATTATTGTATTCTCTTTCCTGTGAAAAATGTTATGATCAGTGTGATATTATTAGGTTTATGTATGTATGTTTGATCTGCTTTTATGGCGTACAGCCAAAACAAAGCTATCTCCATCACATTCTTGGATTAGCAGAATGGTTCCTTTACTGTTAAATAATGTTATTGCAAGTTCCCAAAATAATTTGTTTCAGAGTTGTGATCTTCACCTCACCATCAAATATGAAATGACACTTAATGTATTAGTTCAATTTACATACAAATGGATTTAAATGTCTTGTCATAGCTACTAGTACAACTAATTATCTTGAATATATCATGCAAAAGTACATCTTAATAATCCTCATCCACCACATTTTTTGGATTGATTCTACCGAAACGCCAAGTAGATCACTGCTACTGCAAAATGGCCTGATAACAATGATGAGAACACTGTGTCACTAAACTATCTTTTTCTATATTGCAGGTAGCCATATAGGCAGTGCTTTCACCCAAAGAGATTTGAATGCGCGTGCTATACGATACATAATTAATCCTACCATCGATGTGACATCTGATAGTTTCGAATTCAGGGTTTCAGATCCTGCAGGAAACAGCATGATTTCAGAAATGTAAGTCTTTAAAAGGAAATGTATACTGATGCATTTGCCATCGACATAAAGCAAAGCAGATTGTAAGAATATAGAATATGTTAGATGACTTTTAAAGTTCCTAAGTACACAAAAGTAAATGCATAACTTCCCAAATTGCTAATAGTAATTTCTTTGTAGAGCGAGCATCTGTAACATTTGATATCCCTCGTAAATATGCTCTTGTCATGATTCGCATCTTGTATCTTTTTGCTTTCAAAGTCTCTGAATGCATTTTTGGTCGGTGGTTGTGTTCAACATGCTCCTAATAGTTTTCAGTCAGTAGCACCACGCTCGTATGAATTTAAGTGGAGGAACCGCCCCATTAAGCCTTAGTTTTATAACCATGTACACTGCTCAATCCATCCTGCATGCTATAGTTTCAAGGATTTTAGAGATTGTCTCTGATTATTTTGGCCAAAGCAACTTTGCTGAATTGCTGGGGTCGATTTTCCCACTTTTTTACCACAACATATGCTTGGGGAGAAGCCGCACCCAACCCGTCTTTCCCTGAAGTCCCCCTTTTATGTACGAAACCCAAACTCATCTGTAGTTTTGTGGTAAAAAAAAAGTGGTAAAATAAATCAGCCCCAAAAAAATCTGCTGATTTGCACTGTGGAAAAGTGAGGATTATCGGTTTCAACAGCGTATCAACTCCCGACTTGTTTTTGGATTCATCCATATGCCTTTTCGCTCTAAAGAATGATTTGTTTCCGTTCCGTATTATTGTCACAAAGCTTACATTTTTACTTCTTTGTGTTACCATATGTGTAACAGCCAGGTGTTGAACAATCACTATCACAATGTTTCTGGTTATGCCTTTAGTCAGATAAACTAATGACTGCACAATGCATTAAGGGGGAAGTCTCCTACTGTAAATAAAATGCAGTATTTGTACAGGTTGCATGTAGTCTGCAGCTCATCAACTGCACATGGACAGTTACATTGGTAATCACTTATACCAGCTGCCAAACAGAACACCTGCTTGTAACTTGCCCTGAAACTGGCACTATTTCCTTTAATAATAATATTAATGATAATAATTTGGCATTTATATAGCGCTACGAACCCTCATGTATCTGAGCGCTGCTTATTGTTACCCACGGTGTGTGGTGCTCATTTATCGACCTCAAAGGATGAAAGGCTGAGTTTGGCCCCACCGGGATTACCTGCGTGAGCAAGCTCTGCGCGGATGTCAAAGCAAGCGCTGTACTCACTGTGCCACTTGACTGACCTTTCGTTATATATTTGATTTATTTGTATTCATCAAAAGAACCTTTACAAAATTTGACATAGTTACAAATATAATAAACAATTCATTTCAAGTATTTCAGTTTTCTTAGAATCAGTGTTCATAAAACCTTAAAATTCATAAAATTCATTTACAATTGATTTCTCTACAGGAGTGATTAATGCACATGTATTAGGAATAGTGACCAGTTCTCTCTCCAGGTCATGGAGTCAGTGGTACCACATATCAGCCTTTGTACCGCTAGAATGTCTCCCTTTGAGGGTGGTCCTCAATATTCTTATACCATCTTGTTCAGGCACCCTGTGATCACTTGCAAAACCGAGTACAGAACCATGCGCACAGATTCGAGGTCGGAATAGCTCCAAAATCTATCACTTTTGATTGCTTCGTAGTTACCTACAAAGACTCCCAACCTTGTCATATATGCAGGGCCCCATCCGGCACACAGTATCAGCACATGTCTAGGTGTTTCCTTATGCTCTTTTAACCCACACATACGGCAGATTCTCTCTTCTGCCCTGATTTTGACTTGTGCACCATGTACAGCGAGCAATGGCAGCTGATTTGTCCGTAGTTTCAAAATGAACTTCACTCGGACACTTCAAGAGGTATTTTTGGGGCTGATAATAGTAATGTACAATTCCCCGTATATATACCCCGTATATATATTTAAAGTTGTGCAACTTTTCCAGGTGCGTGAAGTTATCCAACCTGTCCCATTGTTTCACTTTGTTTTTAAAGTATGATTTCAGTACCTCAGACCTAGTTACTCTTGCAGAATCTGGGGACCAGCCTATGTCAGAAAAGCATGACTCATTCAAGGTGACATTGGGCCTCATTACACGGAAGGCGGTAACCATGACGCTATTAGCGCCATGGTTGCCGCCAGTAATTTACCGATTCCGCCTTGGTGAATGGCGGAATTACCGCCCCATTCCAAGGTTGACGGGGCCGTAATTCCCCATTCACCATTGGCCCTTCCCCATTCCCATTGAGCCCCCGTAGGGCTCAATGGAAATGGGGAAGGCGACAATTACGGTACCGCAAATTGCGGTACCGTAATTGCCTCCAAGATCCCTTTGCAGGTCCCATACTTAACGGCTGTAGGGACCAGCAAAGGGACCTCGTAGTAGGGCGGTAAGGGATTACCGGCACCGGTGCCCTTACCGGTGACGGTAATCCCTTACCGCCATCCGTGTAATGAGGCCCATAGTCATGACTGCTTTCCCTTTCATACGTTGATCCCATTAGATTCAATAGTTTGCACACTGGTCTATTCCTCAGTCTCAGATAGGCCATTGGAGTGGCAGGTTGGAGACCCAGGAGCTGTCTCCAGAATTGACCCTCCACCAGATTTAGCCAGGACATGGCCCTCATTGCCAGCGCATCAAGGCCTTAAAGAATGGCAGCAGCAAAGCTTGTTTATAGAGCTTTAAAATTCCATCTAACGAGAAGCCTGCCGTTTACTTGGAGAATTTGTGAATCAGACATGTTAATAGTTGTGCCTTTCTCTTTTTACTCACGACTATAACACTGTGTCCCCTATCTACCAATAGGTCGAGACCCAAGTAGGGGTAGCTATCAACCTTGTGTGTATCAATCTGCAAACCCACCCTTGCAATCCCCTGCCCTGACACCGCCATCATCTTAGTCTTGCCCATGTTCATGCTTAGATCATTCTGGTTGGCTTATTCTAGAAGTGATTACATTTATTTTTCACACCTCTTATTTTACAATCAATCAAGACTAGATTGTCTGCATAGAGCAGACTGGCTATCTGGTTCGAACAGATCTTCATGGGGAAGACCCTACTCTACAATAACTTAACAGGGAGATGGGCCAGGTAAAGGCAGAACAGCAGAGGGGCCAGATTACACCCTTATCTAACACCCCTGTTTACATCCACCAGGCTAGACAAGTCCCCCATGTTATTCAGTCAGACTTGTACACTGTTCCTAGTATGTAATAAAAACAGAATTCCCAGTAGCCATTCTGGGCAACCCCATTTCTCAACTTTAACCACAGGAGTTCCCGCTTCACTGAGTCAAACGCTGCACTGAAATCCACCCAAATCAAGTAGAGTGCTGGGTTACCTTTGATCTTAGCTTCTCTGATTAGGCTGTCGAGCACTCATATATTGTGAGGGGTTGCTGACCTCGTCGAAAGCCTGTTTGTGTGTAGTCCAGGATGTTATTTTCTTTTGCCCAGCCCTGTAGGGCTTGAAGCTCAAAGCCGGAAAACTATTTGCCTGTAACATCTAATAGGAATATTAATCTATAGTTTTCCAGACTTTCCCTGTTGTCCTTTTAATGGATTGGCAGAAGAATGGCCTTCAACCATGAATCTGGCACTACACCTTCTTCGCATACCCATTCAAACAAAATGTTCAGGACCAACGCCCATGTTGTGGGGTGTCTTTCAATTCGACAGTCCGCTTGGTCCTGGAGCCCGCGACCCCTTTAGTTTTATTATTGCCAGGTAGATATCATCCAGTTCTGGAGAAGTGACCATCCTTCCGAACTCTCCTACTTTTGTTCGTTGCACTTCTGAGCCACGGTACACCGCAGAGCTAGCAGTGGTGTGGAGAGTGAAAAAATGCTTGCAAGACGCTAGAAGGCTGGCGTCCTGACCGGCAATGAGGCATGGGTCGAGAAAGAGATGGGGGCGGTAAAGCAGCCATCTTTTCTGGTGACGCAACCACATGAAAGCTGTGATGGGCCTGGGGCCCGGTAACCAATGCAGAGACCAGACTAAATGGAGAGAGAAAATCCTGCACACTGCATGAGAAGTATATTAACTGCCAACCTGAGAAGCAGAAGGTAAGCAAACGCTCCGGAAGCGGTAATGCTGTGGATCGAAGCTGTGGAAGCCACAAGGGTTACAGGGGCCAGAAAACCCAACTAGAGATAAAGTAATGCTATCAGAGGGCATGAGGGCTTTGTAGAGCCCTAAGAAACTGAAAGACTTGAATATCTGACATTGGGAAAGCCACAAGGACTGTGGGAGCAAGATGGACTCGAATAGAGACAAAGCAAGCCTATCAGAGGGTGAGAGGGTGTTGGGGAACCCAGGGAAACTGATAGATATTGGCATTCAAGGCTGGAAAAGTCACAAGGGATACGGGAGCCTGGAAAACCAAATGGGCAGATGCCGTACCACAGGCCCGCTAAAACAAGTCTGATAGAGGGCCAGAGGACTTCGGGAGTCCTGGAAACAACACATCTAGTGAACAGAACTGGGAAGAGAGAGGCCTGGAGGGTTCCATTGTTTGAAAACAAGACAGACACATTCAAGCACCAAGTGGGTAAGGGTGGATTTGTGTAAAGAAAACCTTGTCTTTTCTGAGGAAAAGAAAACAGTTTGTATATATAAAGGCTTAAAAAGGTGGCATACAGAGCCTACAGAGAGGCTGAAGAGACTGCTACAAGAAATTAATCAACTTTGACAAATGTTTCTTTAAAATCTTTATTGGAGAGGAATTCAGAATTTGACAAACTTTTAAAACCTGCTGCTTGGATAGGAGTTCCAAGTGTTGGCACTCTCCACACCGAAGGGAAAGCCTGGGCACAAAAGGGGGAGTATGTCTATAATTAGGGAACCAATTGGTTACATTGTTTTTGCTTCCTGCAAATGTATTGCCAGTCCCATCCCATGTTGTGTCTGGGACGATTTTCATCAGTCCCTCCCCTAATAATTATGGGTAACAGACATCCACACATACCGTCTACCCACTATCTGCATGACACTTCTGCTGGACAGATGTTGTACTCAGTTACATTTGTTGCTTAATGGCACAAGCACACTACTGCAGCTGCACAGGAGAGTAAAGAGTTTCAGCAGATGGGTACGTTTCCAGGGACACTTAAATTCTGTTCCTATTTTACTGGACTTCAAGCAGTATAAACCCCATCCAAAAGAATGGTTGGTTTTTGCACTTTGGACCACAGAATCTGCAAATAGGACACAAGAACTATTGCGCAAACACAGAAGAAAAACTTGAGGTAGAGAAGAAATTACACAATAAGAAACAGAGTGATAAAGCATAACTGGCCCTTCACCCTGTCCTAGCACCCACTGATACACTGCCCATTAATGATGACAGTGACCCTCCTCCAATATACTAGTCATCTATAGCTACTGTGCAGCCACGTCACTGTCATGATGCAGCGCCACAGCCTGGAGCCTGCTACATGGTCTCTATGGAGATGCAGGCGACGCTTCCCATTCCAACATGGGGTATCCCGTTGCGGCCGCTTGTTATGCAGCCTCATGATGTCACATGCCTGGCAAACCAGGAAATGATTAGCCTATTTCAATGACGGGACCCAGGTGAGCTACGCGTCACAAAAATGTCTTTGTTGCAGGATGCTAGTTTCTGTCCATTCGCCTTTGCTCTAGGGACCCATTATCTTCCACCATTGGCCTTCCCTGTTGATCGCTCTCGCTCCCACCTGCCTGCTTGAGGAGCGGCTCCAGTCCTTCATCTCTACCATGCTTCTCTGTGCCTGACTCTCCTCCTTGGACTTCCCTCTTATTTGTAGTCTGAACCAGTGACTTCAGCGCTTTCCCTTCGCACTGAGTCTGCGCCGTCTGAGTTTTCCAATTGTCTGGAGCCTGCTAGCCTGAAGTTCCATCTACCCTCCGTTTGGCCTGTACTTCTGAAGTTCCTTCAACATCAACTTCCAGTGGGTTTTTTCCTCTGAAAATGGTTTTCCCACTTTGTTGGCTTTGCGTCCTTTGGGCAGAGCCAAGAATCAGTTCCCTCTCCTGTGTCACTGTAGCTGCCCAGGGACTGTAAGCTGCTTTCATCAACGGACACCATTACCAAGATCTAAGGTAAGACGTGATCTTGGTAGTCAGCCACCAATTGCCTCTGACCCATCCCACCATTGCCACACTCTGAGGCTGCACCCCCTGACTCTACACTACCCCAGACTCTCTCAGCACCACCGTTCTCCCACATGCATTACAAAGAATACAGAATCACCTTGCATGCCTGTCTAGGGACCAATCACCCTCTACAATGAGTCTGAAACACTTGAGGCACTTCAGAAGGGTAGTGGGGGTAGTTCTCGGCCCCAAAATCTTAAAGATACCTAAATGAGTAATGCTGCTGGAACAGATCTGAGCCTGGACAGACAAATATTGCCCTTAAAAAGAGTAAAATACTGAATGCAATAAAAAAACTGGCAAAGACAAAAACAATGGATCCTGAAATGGCAGTTATTGACTGGAAATGTAAAAATGGACAAGAAATCATGCCAACATTGGTACGTATGTACAGTTTATATGAAGAAAAAAAAGATCTGAAAGCGGAGAAACTGCATAACCTTCAGTGAGCCCAATTGACTGGAAGCACCCAACTTGCATGGGGCAAGTTGAAGGGGGCCTAGCAGGCCCCAGAGAAATGTTGACCCATTCAGGCCCCAATATCAGCCCCCAGATCACTCCCAGTGACCTTACTGTCAAGGATTTGGCCACTGGAAGGCAGTCTGCCCCAATAGGTTCACACCACATATGCCACAGTTGTCTCCAAATACATATGTGTGGACTAGCCAGATCCATCAGAAAACCTGGTACCCTAAGCCTCCACCACAGCAAGGACCACCTAACAATAGTAATATGCAAATTCAACCACAAAACCAGATGGGTCAATTGAACCCACAGGCAAACCCCTATCACACAAGACACTGAGATTTCTCATTCCAACATGAGGAGGCCCCAGAACAATGCATCATAACGCCCATCTTTAAATTTGATACAACCAATGCATCGTTGTGGGCTACAGTACAGGGGCATCACTCAAATCTCCTAGTAGAAACAGGAGCTTCACAAAGTACCTTTGAGGCTCAAGAATTTACTTTGCCATGTTCTGGTAAAACAATAATGACAATGGGGAGGGGAGGGGACCCTCACCACAATGCAGGCATTCCAGCTCACCACTAGGGATTTCCTGGGTATGGACTGCCTTAGCACCATGGGTGCACCCATTTATTGTAGGCCGAAAGCCCATGCATTCACCTACCTCAGAATCCTGCATTGGTGGTAGATCTCCCCCTGACAGTAGAAGCCTATACATTAGCAACACACACAGAAATACTTGCAACTTCACAACCTCTTTTATCCGAGTGGCGTCAGGATGTTCCAGAACAGTTATGGGCAACCTGCTCCAGTGATGTCGAACTCTCATCACTTCCTGTGAACCAGTAGTCATACCTTTAAAAAATAAATGTCACATGTCAAACAGCCCCCAATTACACCGTAGGCAATACAGGGTGTTAAACCCATAATTGATGACCTGTTGACCCAGGGGATACATGTGTATACTATTTCTCCCTGTAACACACCAATATTTCCTGTACGAAAAGGTGGGGTGTCGCTAGATGTAAAATGGAGACAAGTGCAGGACTTAAGGTCAATTAATGAAACTATGGCCTCTATGGACCCTGTAGTTCCCAACCCACAAAAAAGTCTCTCAGCAATTCCCTCAGACGCCACTGTTTACATTTGATTTTGCTCAGCATTTGGCACCTGAATCTCAGAGTACATGTCTGCCTTCTCCTTCCTTCCAAGGGGATCGGGGGGCGGGGGGAGGGACAAATATCAAAATTGCCAAATTACCTGTGCTAGGGATCCATACATTTCCCTAACCTCTTTTCCAGAATATTGCACGCCGATACAGCATCTCTTTGTTTTCCAGGAGAATCAACGCTCATTCAGTACGTTGGCGACTTACTACTTTGCTCCTCTGATCAAGCCTCAGCACAAAGAGATGTTAATTATTTGTTGAATAACTTTGCAAAGTCAGGCCATAAGGTGGCCCCATCCAAAATGCAGTTGTCAACCTGAAGAGAAGTACTTGGAGCATAGCTTAATGGCTGGTCACCGGACCTTTGATCCGTCCTGAGTAAATGTAATGATGACCATGCCCCCACCCCACCACCCAGAAAAGCTGAATTAAGGTAATGTTTGGGGTCTTATGGTATTTTCCCCAATGAATTGTAGATTTTGCCAATCTAGCGAAGAATCTGCATGAAAGGGTGGTACCCCAAATGAGACTTTCTGGACACCGGTATTAAGGGAAGATTTTGATAAAATGAAATCTGCATTTTGTACCACCCCCAGCAGTAGGCTTGCCAATTTATTAGAAATATTTTATTCTTTCTTGTCATGAGCTCTCCGGGGTGTAGCATCTATGGTCCTTACATGGATCATGGGGAAAGTCACTCCCCGTTGCATATTATTCTACACCTCTGGATACAGTGGCTCATGGTTTTCCAGCATGTTGGGAGAAGTTTCAGTGACTGTGTTGCTGAGAAAGAAAGTGGCTGCAATTGTTTCAGAATCACCCACATCTCTGTTGTTGCAGAGTATGGCTCAACACTAAATACAGCAGAGCTTGCTGTCCGATTAGGAAAAAACTCTTTAATGAGCCTTTCATCACATTAGGGCCTGTTGGCCATCTTAATGTTGCCTCACTGTTACCAGCACCTGTGCGGTCTGATGAGGATTTATACTACTGTGTTAGTGTGGTTTCCCAAAGTACTACAGTCAGGCCTGGCATACAGGAGTTTCCCCTGGAGGGAGGTCACACTGTTTTCGTGGATGGATCCTCCCGCTGCCTCTCCTCTTTGGGAACTCTCTTGTCTGCATATGCTATTGTTGAATTGTTAAATCAATTCATTGTTTTGTTGGCCTGAATGGCATATGCTCCCACTTCAGCGCAAGTTGCTGAGCTCATTGCGTTATCATCTGTATGTCATCTTACATCTGCTGACTCAGTCACCATCTGTACGGACAGTGGATATGCTTGGGGCGTAGCCCATGATTTTGGACACATTTGGAAAGAGCAGGGGTTTCTCACCTCTGCTGGGGCACCCATCCTTAATGGCCTGTATATCGCGGCCCTCTGATGCGATTTTATTACCCCAAAGCATTGTAATTGTCAAATGCTCTACAAGGGAGGAGGATGTGGTGTCCAGGCGTAATTGCACCCCTGAAACCATGGCTGGAATATAAGTAAATCAAACTGAAGTTTATGTGTCAAACAGTGTGAGCAAGCTGCAAACACTGGCCACAAAAGAAGAAAAGGCCACATGGGAAAAGAAGGGAGCGGTGAAGGATGCAGATGGGATTAAGAGACTGGAAGGCCTGCAGTACCTCAAAAGGCACCTATCAGTTATCCCAAAGTGCACATGGACTAGCACATGTGAATGAACACACCATGATGTCACAGGTATATTCGGCATGGTGAGCTCCAGGTTTCCCAACAGATCTTTGCGTCAGTTTTATAAATACCACCAATTCAATCCAGGGGTGGGGAGCAAAAGGTCCCTTTAGGGATGGGTCCACCTTCGGCGGGCTCATTCCAGGCCTTGCAAATTGATTTTGGCACATGTCACTATCTGTTAACTCATGTACTTACCTCCTTGTGGTGGTTGGAATATTCAGCGATTGGCTCAAAGTGTATCCCTGCAAAAGAGATGATGCCCAGACAGTGGGTAAGTGCTTGTTGCAGGTTTTCATACCGAGATGGGGTATCCCTGTCTATATAGACAGTGACAGAGGCCCCCACACACTACCGCCCACAAGCGAGTGCCCGGGTGGAGAGCCGCAATGCAGATATTAAGTGCAAATTGGCAAAGATCTGCTCAGACACAGAGCTAAATTGGTACCAAGCTCTTCTCATTGTGTTAATTTACTTGTGGGGCTCCATTAACAAAACCATAGGTCTCCCTCCTCATAAAATGGTTACCACATGCCCTATGCATTTACTTGCGGTAGCAGGAGCTTTTTTGATACCTTGCATTGTGTGATAACAATATGCTGCAGTACTTGATTTTCCTTGAAATCTTCGATCCAGTCTCTCCATTCACAGGTCTCAGCCACCTTCCGAGAGCAACCAGAGCAGCCGATGTACGAAATCCAATCTGGGGATCTTGTGTTTCTGAGAGCCCATACCCAGAAATCATCTCTGGAACCACACTGGAAAGGACCATATGTGGTCCTCCTGACAGCATTATAAAAATCAGTGAAATGTGAGGGCATGCTGACGTTGGTCCACGCATCACATGTGAACATGTTGAGAAGCAGAAGGAGCTGTGATGAATCCTGCTGAGTCATCACTAATTCCCCAGTTGAAGTCGTCTCGTCCATGGCCAGGGAAAGGCAAGCGCTACCTGATCCTGACCCTGGGGTTGTGTCTGGTGGTTAGATCATGGAGGAGGAGATGAATACCGGGGAGAGGTGATGGTGCCAACAGGAGAGACGCGGTGTTCTCCCCCTTTATATGAGGAAGAAACCTTAAGTTCAGAAGCTTTGATGGCATATTGTTGTGAAACATATGATGTTTATGGTAATTGTAATGTTATTACAACTGTTCAACCATGTAATGGAAAATCCATTGAAAGTTCCTTGGGCTCAAATTCCCAGAAATCCTCAGGTACTGTGAAGAGGAGTAAGGAGTTTATGTGAAGTAAATGTGACTTTGAGAATACTGTGCAGTCTAGTTGTCACAAGACGCCAGCTGGGTGGGACTTTTAAATTCCCAAATCAGCTGCAACTGTAGGAACATGAAGGGAGAGAGACAGCAGGTTGCAGAGCATGCAAAGTGGGAAGCGTAACTGGTGGCAGAGGGGACCCTATGAAGTACTGTAGATAAAGAAGCTCGCCAGACATCAGCTGGTGGTATTCTAGACCTGTGGAGGGAAGCTCCAGCTAAGAGAATGCAGAAGGTGCACAGCGGAGCTACATACAGAGAGGCAGTCGTGCAAAGCTTCACTGGTCATGGCAGCAAAGGCTGGGAGAGCTGACGCGGAGACCCAACGTGACTCTGCACTAAAGGGGAGCTGGCCCCTCGCAAGCTTCTCTCAACCGCTGCAAGAAGAGCCGGTGAGTCAGGCTTATATTGAAGGGGGCACCAGGGCATGCGGAAATGCTGAAAAGCATATTATAAGTACATTTGAATGCCAACCTAATGGAACTAAATGGAAAAGGCGAATGTGGTGCAATTCTCCTGACATGAGATGTCAGTTGGGGGAAACCTCGGACCAGCATTGCCTAAGCCAAGGAGACATTGCTAAAAGAACAACTGGCAGATATGATGCACTTCTCCTCACTTAAGAGGTCAGTTGAGACAAACCTGGAACAAGCGTTGCCAAGAGTCAAGAGATATTGTTGAAAGGAAAAGCTTGAACAAACCCTCATATATTGGATATCAGTTTGGGGGAAATTGGTACAAGTCAGCAAAAGTGTGCTATTGGAGAAGCACTGTTGTGTGATACTTACAGAGAAGGTTAAGGTGCAGAGAATCCTGATAAGGATAACTTGTAGTGAAACCTTTTTGGACAAGGATACCTTACAGGAGAGTACACCGGGGATCTAAGTTAGCCAAAAGGGGAGTAAACTAGGATATCAAGATTTTCCAGTTGATTAGTTTGTCTGGCAGGAGAGTGTACCGGGAAACTCACTTTGAATTGGTATGTTGAGAAGAGAACTGGTCATGTTAAGTTCTTGTTTCCTTTCAACATTTTGGCAACCAGAAACCTTGAAGAGACTTGCCTTTTGCCATACTTGAATCTCTTTTCCGAAAAAGATATTTGTTTTGCCATCCTGAAAAGTAGTAAAAACTTACCTTTACCATATCCAAAAACTCTGTGGAAAATATACTTTGTTTAGCCATTCTGAAAGACTATAAGAGACTTTCTCTTTTCCGAATCAGTCTCATGGAAGGAACTTTTGTTTTGTTATCTTGAAGGGAATATTCGGTAAAAGAGACATTTGTAATGCCTTTAAGAGACTGGTTTTAGTTTGCCTGAAATAATCCATGAGAGGGGGGGAGCCAACCTTTGGATACACAAAGTGTTTTTGTTAAAGGTATATGTTTGAGTTATTGCATTTTTCTGTTGAGCTGAACTTTGAAACATTTACCTTGCACATGTTGTTTGTATGTAATCATCTGAGGGTATGGATTGAGTTTGGACACAAGGTCATCCTGCTTTAGTTTTAGTTTCATAGGAAGGGACACCCTTGTTAGGATAGGGTAAGTTAAGCCTTTATCCAAACCCCTTTCTATTAATAAAATGGCTAATGTTGGGAATGATACCTCTTTTTGTCTGCCTCTCATTGCTGACTCCTTACAGAGATCCCCGCCCTCGCACCACCAACATCGCACCCTTAACAATTATACCAGAGCTCTGGAGATATGAGTATTTATCAAAAACCTGACATTATAACCTGAAGAAGAGGAGAGGAAAGTGGATGAATGGTGAAGACCAATCAGCACCATCAGACTTATTGGACTGTACTTGCACAGCCATTGATGCAAGCAATATTAGGTCAGCTCTACATGATGCATTACCCAATACCAACATAGGCATGTATTAGAGTGATGGTCAGTAATATGAATGTTATTGGGATTGTGACAAATGCCTAAGTGCATGTATCAGAATAGTACAGATTCTAGCAGTACCCAAAGATTACTGTTTTGGGGAATTTTTGCCATCTTGGAGGAGGGGAAGGAGAAGAGAACTGTAGTCACACACACTCTCCTTCGGAAGACAATGCAAAACCTGCAGTACACACAGGTAACATATTTCACTGCAATAACTGAATACACTAGATGGGAATGTGCACTGCCAGACCATTTTAAACTATCGAGGTGAAATCACCCATCGTTGCTGTATCTTCAAGGTCCTCGTTCGATACGTTCTTCCTCTGTCATTGAAGCCCTGGCACAACTGCACTTTTGGTTTATATGACAAATCTGGACTATTCATCTGTTCGCCCCAGAAGGGAGCCCACCCCCTTTGAGGCTAGGGAGGTGAGTGCACGAAGCAAGACCCACCATAGGGGTCTAAGCAAGTCAGAACTCACTTCGAGTGACTCCACTCTTGGAGACAAGAACTCCCATTCCAATAAGGAACTACCTGTAGGGTGTACATTGTCTGCCTACATGGGAATCTAAAATACTGTTGTTACTGCTAATTT
The DNA here is from genome assembly GCF_040938575.1 of Ambystoma mexicanum. Classification (NCBI taxonomy): domain Eukaryota; kingdom Metazoa; phylum Chordata; class Amphibia; order Caudata; family Ambystomatidae; genus Ambystoma; species Ambystoma mexicanum. The sequence goes on from NC_090922.1 coordinate 1,252,575,407, forward strand.
GGATTCTCCTGTTGGTGACATTTCTTCAAACTCTTTGGTTTCAGGTAATGCTGGATATCGCCTGAACTCCACAGTCAAAGAGGAATGAACCACCCCTTTTGTTTGTGATGATGTACATGAAACCATGAGGAAAGTGGAATCGAGGAGCGAGGTGGAGACAAGAAAGAAATCTGTGCAGAGGCGAATCTCTGACGTAAGGACGTCCTGGAGGGGGCGGAGCCAAGTTAGATCGCTGATCCAGCGGTGGCATGCAGAACAAGCAAATGGCTAGCAGGAGGCCACGAGGCTGCTGTCATTCTGACTGACCAAGAAGCCAAGGTTGGATCAAGACTGAGACGGTAAAGCCACTGTCTCACCTGGTGGCGTGACCACATGGAAGCCGTGGTGGGCCTTGGGTCCATTAACTAATGGCAAGATCAGACTGCAGTGGAGGGACTGGATCCCCCACCTCCGCACATGAAGTGTATTAGCTGCCAAGCCAAGCAGCGGAAAAGAAGTGAACACTACGGAAGAGGTAACGCCATTGAGAGGGGGAAACTAGGATATTCGAGGCAGGGAAAGCCACAGGGCTTATGGTAGCACAGAATACCCAAACGGACAGGCGCCCCACTGGCGCCCCACCAAGGCCACATAAAACGTTAAAAAAGCAAGTCTGCCCGAGGGCCAGAGAACTTTGGTGAGACTAAGAAACACGAAAGATAATGAGACGTACTGGAGAGATGGAGAACCTGGCGGGTTCCAGTTCTACTGTACAAACCAAGAACATTGGCAAGCACCAAAATGGAACTAGTAGAATAACATGAAAAACATTTCTTCCTGAAAAGAGGTAACTGGATGGAATTAAGATTTGGCATACAGAACCTGCACAGAGTTTGAGGACTGTACTGCGAGACATTGATGAACTTTTAATGACTTGAGCCAGGCAACCGCCAAGGACAGAGGCTATTGCTCCAGCCTCTTTTTTTGTTATTTCTTCATAAGTGGTAGTTGGCTAAAAGAATTTGGACTAAGAATGATTTCCTGTTGGACTTTTTACGAGCAGCCTTACTTTTAGTTGGTTAGGTAGGGAACTCCCCTCATAGAAGTAGGGCAAGATAGACGTTTTCTTAATTATTCTGAATAAACAACTTTTGAATATGGCACAACTTAGTCCGACTCCTTCTGATTCACCACAACATGACCTCCAGTCTGCTCCTGAACCCCGTAGCCACTGATATTGCATCCATTTTATCCTTGCATCCAAACCTTCTTAATATCAGAAAAATACTCCCCCACTTCACTTCGAACTCTGCGAAAACCCCTATTATAAGCCTAGTTCTTAGTCAACTAGAATATTGTGCCAGTATTGTCCTAGGCCTCTCTCTCTCTTCATTTTCACCCTTTGACAAACTCCTGAAGTTCACTGCCTGTTTCATCTGTTATCTGCCCCGCTCCTGTCCCACCTGAAGGCCGGCTGGCGTTCCATGAGAGACAGGTCACCCTAGACATTTCTACTGCTTGTCTTCCCCATACCTAGCTGAGACAATTTGCAGCTACTCTTCTTCGCGCACTCTGCGCTCCACTACTCTCCTGCATCTCTCTGTACCACGGTCATCCTGCGCTTTTCTCGCTTTTGCTCCTTCTCCCTCCTTGACCCTCTCCATTGGAACTACCTACCTCCACATGTTAAACATATCCCCTGCAACCTTCTTTTAAATTTGCACTCCAACTTCAACCCCTTGACCTGGAAGGTCAACCCTCAACTTTTTCGCACATTACTCCCCTTCCCTTTCTACCCAGAAAAGAACTCTGCTGTAAATACCTTGCTGTGAATATCTATTCCTCTCGCACTGTGTTTTATCTGTGCCTTATCTCATCCACAGATTCTGTACCATGTACTCCTAAACCTTCACTGGTCAAATGTACACTACCTGTAGTCTTTTTTATGTCATAGGTGTTTCTGAGTGAAACAACTTGTTATATTAATAGATGCAAATACATTTTAGGCTAAGTGTTGTGAAAAATTAAATGAGCACAAAACCAGTGTGCATTATATACTTGGTGATTCAAGCATACAACCCTTTTATCACAAACATTCTTGGGAATATAAATATCTGAGATCATTCCTATGTGCCCAAAATGCTCCTTGATTTTATTCAAAGTAGGCTGGAACCCTGACTAGTGCTATTTGTACCCCACCCCTTTCTTATAGGAGTATTTTGGAGCAGTATAATAGGACTGCGTCAGACTGTCCATCTTGAATGATTACCTTCTATCAGAATATTAATGTATATTATGATGGTGTAGCTGGCACAAATAACCACTCTGACACTCCGTTATGTTCCAAGGGTGATTATTTCAAATACAGACGGCAGAATAGCTGTAGGCTCTTAAAAGGAGAACTTTAGGATCTACCGGGTTCTTTAGGATCTGGGTGCTAGGGCCATCCCTTTCTAACTCATCTACCATGGACTTTTCCTCCTACCTAGCCCAAGCATTGGTAAGGGGGGGGGGGTGGTTAGTTGTATTGACAAGTGACCCCCTACTGTCTATGATGCTTCTTTATGGGTACAAGTTTTATCCCTAAGTCGATGGTTAGCTACCTCTCTAGGGGTCTTCAAGGCTTTCCTTAACCTATCCCACTTAGTAGTCCTGAGGACTTCTAGAGGGTGCCTTCTTTCATCCGTAGCACTCTTCTGTCTCTCACGCCAGTTCTCTTCTGACCCTTTTGTACAATGGCTTAACGGATGCTTTCCTCCCACCATACTACTGTCCCTCCAATCTCTCACTCAGCCTTTCCACCTCAACCCTTTGATCTTTTCTGACTCCTGTTCTTACTATCGGTCTTACCTTCAACTACCTTTCTACCTTCATTATCGTCTCTTCCCACCTTCCTCCCACTCTTTTTCCTTGCCTCTTGCTATTCTTCTCATCTCTCTCTCTCTCTCTCTCTCTCTCTCTCTCTCTCTGTCTCTGTCTCTCCCCTACCACTGCTCCTATTCACCCACTCCTTGTCACTATTCTTACTTTCCCTCTACTGCTATTCCTACTCCAACATGAACAATATCTCTTGACTTGTTTTCCTTCCTTTCACTACTACTGTTGGCACTCTACTTCTGTTTCTACTTGCGAACACCCTTTACTGCCAACTACCTATTCCTACTGCCTATTCCACTTCCAAACGTTTCATCATGCCTATGAGCACTACTATTACTTACCACCTCTCCCTCATGTGCTATGCCATTATTCCCACTACCTCTACTCCCGCTACATCCTACTCTATCGCTATTCTACACACTCCTGAATCTCACACACAAATAATCCATACACATGTATTAAGTTATAAAATTTTAGGCCGAATATTTCACACTAAAAATGAACAAAAATTATTAGAAGGGCGAAACAATGTCATACAAACTGGAGAGTTGGACTGGCATGCTCTGCATAAAATATGTAACTTGGTTATGTAATTTGTTAAGATGCTTCAACTGTACAAATGTGCGATTTATGGCAAAACTGGATTTTAGCTAAAGCAACTGTGGGAGGTTCTGGACATTGTAAAACTCACATCATAAATCTGACGACATGCCCGTGAAACCCAAACAGCTGAGAGGAAGGCGGTAACTATAACCCCTGACCAATCCACTTCTTTATAGGCGTGCTTAGCTAAGCCTGCCCTACCATATAATTCTATGATGTCACCATGCTCTATAAAAAGGGTGGCTGACAGAACTCTAGACACACTCTTTCCTGAATTTCCTGCGCCTGCGTTCCTGATCTTCTAAATTCATCTTGCCAGATTCCAGATTCCACTGCAATGCCAAAGCATAGCGGATCCTATCCCAGCAAGGCCAAAGCTTTGCTGACCATCCGAGCAAGGCCTCAATCCAGAAATCCCACTAAAATCCCAATAACCAAAGGGAAAAGCTATGGTATTCTTTAGGGAAGCATCCTGAGACCAGCCTGGCTTTTTGCCCTCTAACTGCATGCCCGCTGCAACCCTGCCATCCAGCTGTCCTGATTATCCAGTGACCAGACAGGCCCAGCTGTTGTTCTGCTAGGAGAGGCTGCCGCTACCTGGTGACCCGAGCACTGGAGTCCAAAACTTGGTTGACTGTTCCTAATCCCAAATTTAAGAGCAGACTGTGAGTATCCCCATCCCATAACACATAGGGCCTCATTACGAGTCCGGCGGTAACCGTGCCTGAAATTCTGGCAGGTTACTGCCGGACTCATATTACCATTCCTCCTCCGTGATTTCCGGAATTACCGGGCCATTACGACCCCGGTGACCCGGGAATTCCGGAGGCAGAATTCGGTAAATCCCCATTCCCATCGAGTCCTATAGGACTGGGAATGGGAATGGGAATGGGGAAGTGGAAACACCGGCACCATCTCGTGATGGTGCTGGTGTTTCCACGTCCGCCTGCAGGCGGGTGGTGTTAAACCCGCCAGGTCAGACCTGGCGGGAATGACACCTCCTGCCTGCAGAACTCGAGATCACCCGGTCCGGAAACAACGGTGGCGGCGGTTTTACCGGCACCATTATTTCTGGACCGGATGACTCGTAATGAGGCCCATAGTTGACTATTGTCTTTGTTCCACTCTCTGAGCAACCCTATCCATACCCTGATAACTTGTATAGACTGTTTTAATTTTCTGTGCACCCTGTACTTGTTTCCTAGTGTTAGCGCAATTCTTTAATTCATCTTGCAACTCATTAGTAATATTTGGAATAATTTAAAGTAATTTCCACATAGATCTGAACACGGCAGGAAAAGGTTGGCGTCGCGAATCAATCTTTGAATGTACCATGGCTTTCTTTAACAATATAATTTAGTTCAAGTAAAATTTGCCTTTCATTTTTAAAACCGATTTTCTCTTTTTAACTGCTCTATTTTCCTAAAAATGAACCTCATTCTATCTTCCAAATCTCTCTAAATTCACCAGCTATAGCCCTCCTTTCACTTCTATATTGTCCCTGTGCAGTGCATCTATCACCCTGCCCAAAAACCGCATTCGGATTGTGTTGTTCCCCTGTTTTTTGAAAAAAAGTTTTGAAATTTAAAACTTCAAACTAGAAAAAATGCAACTTTTCCATGTGTGAATTCGGCAGCACTGGGTTTTCAATTTCAATCTGTTTTGTGAACTGTATGCTTTTGTGGTATCTTACCTTATGGTTGATAGTGATATAACATCCCTAATACTGTGATAAAACATATGTATATCCTTATTTAAACACGCATATAATTAATTATTTGTCAAAATCTGAGTGTCATTTTAGGCATTTGCAAAGGGTTTATTTTGTGAGGGAAGGTCGGATAATGATTCTGTTTGCTGCCACTTATCCCTGACTACCTGCTGCTGCTTTCTATCATTTCTGGGTCATTTCTCAAGTGCAGTGAGGGGGAGGCGAGTGCAGGGCCTGGGGCAGGTGCCGGAGAGGACTGGCGGGGGTGCCAAGGACCTGTGAGTCTCTGAGGTACATCAGGCGGCCATTCAGCAAGCTGTAAGAAAAATGATGGAGAGAAGGAAAAGGGCAGAGATCTAGATTAGCAGGGTAAAGGGAGAGAGAAGGAAGAGGGAGAAAAGGAAGGTCTTGAGGAGTTTCCAGAACTTAAGGAGATCAGGCTCAAGACAGAGGGCGGCAGGGAGGCTATTCCAGAGGGAGGTCCCTGCTGAGGATAAGGATCTCCATCCAAATCTCTGCTTGGAGATCCGGCTCACTCGTAGAAGGTTGGAGGTAGATGAGCAGAGGGCTCGAGAGGGACAGTATGTAGCTAGGGAACATTGCAGATATGTAGGTCCCAGGCCCCAGAAAGCCTTGTGGACAATGCAGAGGGACTTCAACTTGATCCTTGCAGCCACAGGGAGCCAATGAAGAGATTTCAGCGCTGGAGTGATGCAGTACCTGGGCTTTAGGCCAAGATTAAGTCTCGAGGTTCTGTTCTGGATGTGTTGCAGAGGCCGCAGGGCAGATGCATGGAGGATGAGGAAGAGGCTGTTGCAGTAAACCAGCCTAGAGAGAACCAGGGATCTGAAGACAGTGAGCAGCTGGGGAAAATGAGAAAAGGTAGAGTTCCTCTGAGGAGGTGTAGCTGATAGTTAGACTTTTTAGAGATGTCCGAAATGTGAGAGGCGAATGGAGAGAGTGGAGTTGAAGATGACCCCAAGGTTTGTAGCCATGCAGGTGGGTGCAGGTGCATGGTCCAGGGAAGCTGACCAGAGTGAAAGTGGGAAGGCGGGAGCAGGGTCTCAATGGGAACTATCTCAGTCTTGCTGGCGTTGAGGCAAAGGTCATTTGCAGCAAACCATGACTGAATAGCGGACAGTCAGATAGGAGCGAGGAGGCGGCTGAGTTGCATGTCATCCGTGTAGCACTGGAAGTTAGAGGTGAAAGTGGCAATCACACTTGTCAAGGCAGCCATGTAGATGTTGAAGAACCAGGGGGATAGGTTAGATCCCTGGGGGATGCCACGGGTTGAGAGAGCAATAGTCGAAAGGCTCCGAGTTCCACCTAGGATGGGCAATCGGAGAGAAAGGAGGTTAACCATGCCAGAGCCTGACCTGTGATTTCCAGGGTGTCCCAGAAACATGCAATCAGGATGTTGTGGTTAACCGTGTCGAAGGCAGAGGAGAGACAAAGAAGAATGAGGAAAGAGGGAGTGTTATTGTCAAGGTTTGAGGGCAGGTCTTCACGGGTTTTCAGAATAGCAGTTTCCGTGCCTCTGGGTGCTCTGAAGCCAGACTGATGGTCGTGGAAGCACCCAATAGATTCAGTGTGGAGGGTCAGCTGAGAGATAGCCAACTTGTCCAGGAGTTTGCCCAGGAAAGGAGCGGTAGTTTGCCCAATCGGAGGGGTCGGCAGATGGTTTCTTGAGCAGAGGGTGCACAAGGGAGTGCTTCAGAGCAGTTGAGAAAACTCCTGTGGAAAGGGAGAGATTGTCGAGATCAACGAAGGCTGGGGCGAGGGAGTCAATGTTGTCGTTAATGGTTTTGGAGAGGCAGGGGTCCACTGTTTGGATGAAGCCTTCGTTGACCGGACTTGTCAGGCGACCTCATCCGGTGAGACAGGTGAGAGAGAAGAAAGAGGAAGTGGAGGGGGGGCAAGGGAGGCTCTGGTGTTGGTGTATGCTGTGGTGTTTAAGCGAGGGAAGAAAGAATGTCTTGGAGTTTTGTGATGAAGTGTGCAGCCAGAGCTGAGCACAGGTCCTGGGTGGGTGTGACAGAAGAAGAGGCTGCTGCAGGGTTGGCCAGTTCCTTACAGACTTTGTAAAGTTTGGTCGTGTTGCTTAATGCCACCGAGATGAAGGATTGAATAAAGACTATTTTTCTGGAGTGGATGCAGAGTTGATATTGCCTTTGAAGGCGGCGACAAGCCAGTTTGTCAGATGGTTTGCCTGACGAATTCCATTTCTGCTCAGCTGCCCGACATTTGCGTTTAAGGGGAGCCAGATCGGAGTTGTACCAAGAGTTGCACTTTTTGGAAGGCTTCAGTCAGACCCTCATGACGGGGACCCTCATCAAGAGTGTTGGAGATAGAGAGATTGAGGTTAGCGAGGGCTGTGTGAGGGTGGGAGTCAGCCGCAGGAATGGGCACAGGAGAGTAGGTGGAGACAAAGGCAGCCACTGTCACTTTTTTCATGGGTCTGGTGACTTTGAAGCTGAGTGGCTGTGCCGGGTGTGCTGCTGCAAGAGGAGAGGAGAGTTTCAGGTGTGTTGAGAGAAGAGAGTGGTCAGTCCAAGAGAGTACGAGAGAGGTAGTGAGGTGGATAGAGAGAGAGGTTTCAGTAGAGATGAGAGCATCCAAGGTGTGGCCCACAGTGTGCATGGAGCTAGAGGGTAGGATAGAGGAGAGAGAGTTTCATGGGTTGCGGAAAGGTTCTGAGAAGTGAGGAGAGTCCAGATGGATGTTAAGATCACCCATCAGGAGGAGTTGAGAGGAGGAGGAAAGTGGAGAGGAAGTCAGGTCAGCCCATTCCGAGAGGAAGAGAGTGGACTGTCCTGGTGGTCGATAGAATGTGGCCGTAAGGAGAGAAGATTTAGGAGCGAGAAAGAGTCTGAAAACTAGCTACTTGAAGGAGGAGTAGGCCTGAGTAGGGAGGATGGAGACTGGTATCCATTCTGGGAAGTTCAGTGCCACTCCCCCACCTGCCTTCTTTGGCCTGGGTGCAGAGAGGATTTTGTAGCCTTCAGGTAGGAGTGTGTCAAAGATAGTGACAGAGCTATCCTTGAATTATGTCTCCAGGATAAGGAGCATGTTGATATCCATGAGTTCGAGGAGGTTGCAGATGTCAGACGAGTGTTTGACGGCGGAGCGAGTGTTGAGTGTGGCAATGTAGAGCAGCTTGCCATCTTTGAAGGTCTTCCCTGGGGGGGTGCAGTGGACACTGGTTCCCGCCGAGGGTGGCAAGAGGGCCAGAGGGCTTTGGGAGGATGGCGAAGGAGCCAAGGCCGACAAGGCAACCGGGACACTATGGCAAGGGCACCTGTGTAGAGGAGGAAGTAGGCACTGAAGGCGAGGGAGCCTGGCCGGAGAGAGGTGAGGTTAGAGAGGCAAGGGAGGAGCCTGTCAAAGAGAAGAAGGTTGGGTTGAGGACCCTGAACAATGATGGTTCCATTGAAGAAGACATTAATGATGACTCTGGAGATGGTGAAGAGGTCATGTAGAACCTCCCAGTGAGTGCCACCATTAATGGGAGAAGAGGCGATAGGAGAGAGAAAGCCGACCATGTAGCGAATCCATAGGTCAGGTGCGTTCACGAAGAAAAGGATGTCAGTTAGATTCTGTCTGGCAGAAGCCGTGACGTAGGTGTTTGCAATAGAAAGGCCTGGGTTGGAGCCCAATTTGTCCTTCTTAAGTTTCATCCGGCCAAATTTAGTGATAGGAGAAGGATAGGAGATAGCGAAGCAGTTACAGAAGATAAGAGAGATTGATAGCGACATAGCTACAGTGGTAGGGAGGACACTTACCAGAAGGGGGTGGCATGTGGGAACAAGGGGAAGGGAGGGAGACAGAGGGTAGTGCACACAGCTAATGAAAACACAATGCAGCCGCTAGGCACAGCCAAGTTTCATTCTTTTGCAGGACAAATGAAAACAGGTAAGAGGTAAGAGGAAGTGGGAGCCCAGATGAGATGGAGAGAGGGGTGGAACAGTCCAAGGTGTGGAGGTAGAGGGTCGATGATTTTTAGTTGAGGGAACTAACCTTCAGCGAAATGTTTAAAGGAGAGTTCCGGGACTTTTTTTTTATTGTCCCTACGGTTCGGCCATGTGTTTTTAAGCATAACTCGGTAGATCGTGGAAAACTTTCCTATGGACCTTACCCGACTTTTCGTCCATTAACGCACTCGAAATCAGCCGCCATTTTATGATAATCCTATCACTTGCCACATCGCCCTGGCTCACCTGCTTTTGCGGCACTAAATCAAATCCCCCGCCCCCGAGGCTGACATCAGCAGACACGTACCGCCCATTTCCCATCGCCAAAGCACGTTTCGTGTCAACAATCGCTGCGCCTCAGCTAATGAAGTGTCGCCATGGAAACGGCAGGACGCCTCTTTCCTCAATAAGTATAAACACACCGTTTCACAACACACAGCAGCAGATTTTCGATTCCATTACTCTCGCTGTGTTACTTTGAGTATTCTGTGACTCGTTTCTGTGCTCTGGTCAAATACCTTCGTTGATTGTAGCCCGTGTGAACAGATACCAGTACCACCGCTATAAATTATTTTACTTTCTTTACCACACAATGGCTACAATAATGCCGTATATGTACGAGCCCGAGTACACCGAGGAAGAACTACTGGAAAGGCAAGCACGCGAAAACGATGGGGATTCGGACGGCAGTTGGGAGGACCAGTCAACAGATGAAGAGCCTGGACCATGTCGCATGGACGGCGTCTCCACCTGGTGCACGTGCAATCGTTGCGAGCTAATGCCAACTGAGGAGGAGAACTGCTGCTGCCGTGAAAATTCCGGGTGCTTGGCCTACATTTCGGAAGGCGAGCCAAGTCCGCAATGCATCACCGAGCTGCCAGAGTTCAGGGAAGCCTGCCTCTCACGGACAGTGTTGAGGATGATGATGGTGCTTATGCACGAACTTTGCGGCACTGTTCGTCCGCGTAATCCGAGTAACGAGTAAGTATACTCTGGTTGTGATGTCAGTGATGCCACTACTATTTCATGGTCGTCTCCCACATATAAAACTACATCTACATATCATTCGAATGCATGTAAATTGGTTCCATGTTGTGCATTTTCTAGATAGAATTTTTTTCAAAGCAGAATGACATTTTTGTACCTGAATCGACAGTGATAAGAAAGTTGTCATTTTAATACAGTTTGCATCTTTCATTTTCACAGGTGGTACAGGCTGGTGGCCTATCGTTGCTTCACTTGGTGGCTTCACGGGAGGCTCGGACACCGCGTTCGGAGAGTAATACCTGCCTGTGCGGTACTTGCCATTAGACAACATTTCCCCAGCGACAGTGGACAATACCGCGGCTTTTCCCGGGATGTGCTGCAACCGCAACTTTACAATGTGTAATGTTTATTATTTATGTTCAATTGAAATTAAGATCTAAAATAAAACCCAACATATATTTTAACAATGGTTGTTTTGATTTTTTAAATGAATCTAGTGTGTCTCCATTGAATAGTCTTCCTGTGCCTTGTCTTGTCACACCACATGTCTCCGGCCAGCATCCTCCCTCACGCTGGCCGCCCTCCTTCAATCCACATAACCGTTGAACCCATATGCAGCAGACATACATATGTTATTTTGCGGGTTGGCATCAAGCCTCCCGGCCTTGCCTCCTCCCCCAAAAATACTTACCACACCACTTTGTTCAGGGTCTCCAGGGTGAACTGCACCCATATATTCTCCTGGGAGGCTGAGGTATTTATAAACTCACCCCCTGCCTTCCATGTACTAGATCCTGCAGCCTGCCTCTTACATGCAGTTAGATGGCCTCTCCTTGGTGAGGCCCTACGGCAAACGAGTCTTGTCTGCACGACCACCGCCCGCACCGGGGTACTTGCGCTGGCAAGTGGAGCTGTCAGGGAGCGATAAAGGCCAAGAGGTGCCAAAGACCATGTACACTTCAAAGTGGTCTATAGAGCATGGGTTGTTGTTCCCATGTCTACCGCCAGACCCCGTGTCTCCTGCCAAGCATCTCCCCTCACGCTGGACGGCCCCCTGCAATCCACATAAGTGTGTCTCCATTCACGAGTCTTCCTGTGTCTTGTCTGCACGACCACCGCCCCAATCCACCCCCCGCCCTATCAAAGGCATTTCGCACCGGGGTACTTGTGCTGGCAAGTGGAGCTGTCAGGGAGCGATAAAGGCCAAGAGGTGCCAAAGACCATGTACACTTCAAAGTGGTCTATAGAGCATGGGTTGTTGTTCCCATGTCTACCGCCAGACCCCGTGTCTCCTGCCAAGCATCTCCCCTCACGCGGGACGCCCCCCTGCAAACCGCATAATGCCACGACATATACACGTCATTCATTCACAAACACACCCCTGTTTCGAATTCTTTATAACCCACTTCATATTTCTAATGAGAACTTCTTTGCGCTTTGCTAGTCAACCTGTGAAGGTGCTGGTTGTCTGCTCTTCGTCTCTGTGAACTTCCGTGACCACTTTGAGCAAACTCATCAGTTTGCAACCTGTGAACTGCTCCCTGTTCTACGACAAGAAACTACTCTGATCCCTGCATCTAACTGTTTGCTCGTCAAGGTAAGGCCATGTACCATACTCATTTTGCGTCCAATTTCTTTTCGTTCAAGACAGTACATGCAAGGAACTAGTCACATGTTCTGAGTTTAGTGAAATTATTTTTGTATTTTTTTAAAGTTATTCAAATACTTATCCGCATGTGAATAACGTGTATAGTTCCAAGAACCAAAACATACCTTGCATTGAACCTTTTATGTATTTAATTTTTTAACACAATGGTATTCATAGAGAATTGTTGATCTTTACTTTTCAGAACTTTCCACAATGCCTGCCTGTTCCATTGGCGGTTGTCCTTCGAAGACCCATAATAAATCTGAAGGTACTATAATGCATGTTTTCCCTAAGACAATAGATCAGATAAGAGAATGGGTCCGATATTGCGGATATCCACCCTCTGAGCTTGAAAGTAGAGTCCTAGAAGTCTTTGCGGACAAGAGGGGTGATCGATACCGCATCTGCAGCAGGCACTTTACCTCTGACATGTACTCCACATCATTGCTAATAAAGAAGAACACACCGCGAGCGAGGCGAAAATTGCTCTCAACCGCTATTCCCACTCTATTCGTCCACATCCCTCCACTGGTGAGTCAAGTTTACATATTTATCTCTCGGCCTTGCGGTAGTGTGTAGCATTAGCTAACAATAATTTCCCCATTTATGTATCCACTCAATATGAAGGCGGAAGATTCTCCATCCGTGTCGTTATTGCAGTCATCAGCCACTTCAAGCGCCTATCGGGTAATCTTACTTGGCTATTCTGCCACTGACTTGTTTTAGGCATGTAAATCAATAGTTTTAATTTATCGTGTAATTATTTTACCTAATGGTACACCCTTGTACTCGTCCTCTAGTCTTTGCTTTCAGTTATAATTATTGTTATCCAAAATAATTCAAGTACTGTCTTTCAGGGAGATGCTGAGGAGTCCAACGTATTGACGACTACCGTTGATGTCACTCAGATGCTCGAGGTACGTTTCAGGACAGTTCCATCGATGGAGATCATCAGATCTTGCATTCTTGTAGCGTGATTGTTACACACAATGTTTCTTTTGTTTTTAGCCATTGATATGTCCTTCTGTCATCGCCCTCCTATGTGTCTTCTTTTTTCAATATTGTGTTCATTACTAATGAAAGTCCTATGTTTCAGGGAGTCGATGGAGCATTAGTCCAAGAAGAAGGGGGAGCGTGCAGTTACGGGTCGGCGCAACAGCTTGCAGAAGTGTGCACCGCAGTCACATCGTCCCTTGATGTTCTTATGCATTTCGAGGTATGGATACTGACAGCTCGATCAAGCGAGATCATATGACTTGATTACATCCGCTATACTTCCTTCTTTATTAACGCAAGTACTATGTTTCAGGGAGATGACGGAGCTTCTTCTACAAGAACATCACCCCTAGTAGTTGATGCAGATTTCTGGGTGGTGACACTTCCAACGATCGAGCAAATCCAATCATATTTAGATATCCATTATTTATTTTAGACAACTGATCATTTGTGCAGGTCTATTTAGATGAGCCGTTGACGCCTGCACAAACTTTATGTTCTTTTTATCAAAATAGAAAACCATACTAATGCAATTACTGTGTTTCAGGGAGTCACTGAAGCATCATCTTCAATAATATCATCAATGGAAGTCTATGAGGAGCCCGAGGTATGGATCTTGACAGTTCCATCTAACTAGATCAACAATGCGTGAATAATTGTCGTTTGAATGTTCTACACAAAGCGTTCATTCGTGTTTTGCTATTGAGATGTACGTGGGTATTGGTCCCCAAGTACATTTTGTGTTTTCGATATTATTATACATACTAATGAAAGTTCTATGTTTCAGGGAGTCGATGGAGCGTCAGTGCGTGATGGATGTGCTTATCAGGAAAACATAGTCGTTGCAGCGCAAGAGGAAGTGGAGACATATACACACGAGTCGGAGCAACAGCGTCCTGATGTTGAAGTTCGAGGCAAGAAAGTTTCAAAGAAAAGAAAGCAAAATAAGGTTAGTGTCCTGGTCACTATATTATGTTGTTTTTCACTGTTAATAGTTCAATACTGTAAGTTGTGTTTAAACTGAACACCCCTTTTCCAATCTGTCCTCTAGTTGCGAGTGGGTGTACGAACTAGATCTACACAGACAGTGAAGCGAACGAGAGATGTTGCTTGTCAAACCTTTTGGCAGGGACTTGAGACTGGAGAAGCATCGTGCCAATGGGAAGAATATGAAGTGATTGACAACGGAGCTATACCACCACCAGCCATTGATAGTGAATGTCCTCCTGGTAGTTCGGATGCAGTCGGAGATCAATTCACAGAATCCACACCCGCAAAAACTAAGACCGCGAGAAAGTTGAAGAAATTGTTTTATTCACCCATCGCCGGAGAAGGAACAGATGTTGCAATGGAAGAGAATGAAGTAGGCGACAATGAAACACCATCAATATCACTGAACATAGCGGAAGACGATATCAGAGATTCTACCTTTCATGTGAGTGACATGTCCTCAACGTTACAGGCCGAACCAGCTGGGATGCAGAGTGACAGTATAAGGAAAGAGGCCAAATTCATTGTATTCGATAGTTGTTTGATTGATATTATTATTCGGATGAAATGTGGGCAATTTGGTTGGTGGGGAAGTATGTGGGGAGCCATTGATTAATGTGACTCGTGCAATTCGAGGCACTAACCTTAAAATACATGCCACCTGTACAAAATATCATCCTTTCACATGGTCTGCACAACCTATGCTGGGACAACTGCCAGCAGGCAATCTACTTTGTGCAGCGGCTGCACTTTTTAGTGGTTCAAGTTTTAAAAAATTAGAGTCGTTCTTTCAGTTTGTGGGAATCCATTTCATTGCGAAAACTCAGTTCTACAAATACCAAACCGATTATCTATTTCCAGCCATTAGCGAAGCTTGGAGAATGGAAAAAATGTCTATTGATAGTACATTCGCGGGCAAACGGTTCAGGCTAGCCGGTGATGGACAGTGCGACAGCCCAGGATTTTCAGCCAAGTACTGCACCTACCACTTTCAGGACATGGAAAGTAAGAAAATTGTGAGTTCGGTGGTCGTGCAGGTGTCACAAAGTACATCCTCAGTGGCCATGGAGAAAGTTGGCTTTGTAGCATCATTGCAAGAACTACAATCGCGGGGAATGGTGATCGACCTGATAGCCACGGACAGACACGTTTCAATTGCCAAGACAATGAGAGAACAGTACAAAAATATAAATCACCAATTTGACGTTTGGCATCTTGCAAAATCAATCAATAAAAAATTGTCGGCTGCAGGTAAAAAAAAAGAATTGCAAGGTATTTCACAGTGGTCCAAGTCAATCAGCAACCATCTTTGGTGGAGCTCAAAAACATGTGGAGGGTCGTTGGAAATTCTACTGGAAAAATGGCGGTCAGTAA
This sequence comes from Ambystoma mexicanum, assembly GCF_040938575.1. NCBI lineage: Eukaryota > Metazoa > Chordata > Amphibia > Caudata > Ambystomatidae > Ambystoma > Ambystoma mexicanum. The sequence continues at coordinate 1,252,590,543 of NC_090922.1, forward strand.
TGCCACACTGTACAAATGTTCACCGATGGAACACGAACCAACATTTCCACAATTGTGAACATGGCCATTTGTCCACAGAGGAGGCACGGAAGAAGAAGTGGTTGATTCCTTCATCACCCACTCACAAAGCCATTGAAAAGATTGTATTTGATAAAACTATAACAAAAGCTTTGAGTGGACTCACGGAATTCTGCCACACAGGAGATTTGGAGGTGTTCCACAATATGTGCCTAAAGTACAGGCCAAAACGATTGCATTTTGGCATGGAGGGCATGATAAATCGGACTCTTTTAGCGGTCTTGGCACATAACCATAATGTTGGCCGTCAACAAAGTAGGACGACCGGAACTTTAGGGACGCTTCGCTACAATAAGGCCTTCACTAAAAGAAGTAAACAATGGGTGATCAAACCAGTGTTTGAGGATATGCAATATGAGTTTATTGAGAAACTTATTGTTGACGTCCTAGATAGGCACATAAATGGAGCTGTGAACGAACCTGTGCAGGGGACAACTGCATTGCCACCCAACATTGCATCTGTTCCATGTCCACCTAAAGAAGAACTCATTGAGAAATACACATCACGGTTTAAATGATTGTAATTTGATTGTCTGTTCTCTCAAGTCTCCTCATGTCGCAGGCCCATTGAATATGTGTATCTATGTATTGTGTAAATAAAAGTGATTGCTCAGTGTACATGCAATGTGTCTCTCCACCCTTGCCCCTCCCTTCACCGTGCAGTAGTGCGAACCACCCGGGTGTCACCTGTGACTTTGCTCTGGAGTCTCCTCATGTCGCAGGCCCATTGAATATGTGTATCTATGTATTGTGTAAATAAAAGTGATTGCTCAGTGTACATGCAATGTGTCTCTCCACCCTTGCCCCTCCCTTCACCGTGCAGTAGTGCGAACCACCCGGGTGTCACCTGTGACTTTGCTCTGGAGTCTCCTCATGTCGCAGGCCCATTGAATATGTGTATCTATGTATTGTGTAAATAAAAGTGATTGCTCAGTGTACATGCAATGTGTCTCTCCACCCTTGTTCATTTGCGCATTAAATTAAACCAAACAGTAATATAAATCATTTTTCAATAAATATAGAATCTCTCCGTATTTATGGTTCTGTGTGGCTGCAAAGCACGCAGACAAAATGCAAAGATGGAGTGTAAATTTCAAGTCCTGTGAGAATGCCTTACACTGAATGTAGCTAACTTGGAATGTGTGCTCGTTCGAAGTGAAGGTCAGCTGCTTTGATTTTTTCTCGGGTGCCAGAATGGCCCACGACTCAGAATAAGGTTCTATTGTATTTTGACCTTGACAGGCCTGGACCACGTAAGAAACGATAATGAATATAATTTCAGAAACGAAAGCCATTTCATGTTCGTTCATTAGAAGAAATAACGTCGGCATAGAAGGAGTGGTATTTCGGGGCTGCCCTACGCACAGACGCAATGGAAAATGCAAATATAATGTAAGTAACTCTTTAGATTAGTTTATACCGCAATTTAATTACTATACAGTTGCTTTAAAGACGGGTTAAGTTGTACTTGTTCGTTCTATGTGGCATGTTGTTTTGTACCGCGCACTATCTTGGGGAGAACCGTCTACTTGGCCCCCTTCCCGCCCCTACCTGCAAGGCTAAAAACCTCGGGGTCATCTTCGACTCCACACTCTCCTTCTCTCCTCATATATCTGACGTCTCTAAGAAGTCACACTACCAGCTGCACCTCCTCAGAGGTATTCTTCCCTTCCTCTCCTTCCCCCAGAAGCTCACTGTCTCCCGAGCCCTGGTTCTCTCTAGGCTGGACTACTGTAACAGCCTCTATCTTAATCTGCCTGCCTCCACTCTCCGCCCTCTGCAACTTATCCAGAACAGAACTGCGAGACTTGTCCTTGGCCTCAAGCGGGCCCTTTTTATTTATTATTTATTATTTATTATTTTATTACGCTACTTACCTTGTACTGCACTTCCCCCCCACCTCCTCTCCTTGCACTTTCTCCTTTTCCCCTTACCTCTGCACTTGCGCGATCTGAATGACACCTGGCCTAGTAGGATCGTTTGTCTGTCTTCCCCTTGTTCCCCTCCCTCCCTGCCTCGTCGCGCCTTGAAACACTTGTGTATAGGCGCGTTACAAATACCATATCATATCATATCATACTTTTACGGAAGCACCTCAAAACCTTTGCTTCTGCTTTCTCTCTCCCTCTCCCCTGCTACAACTGGTCCACTGTCTGCGATCTCGGTCCTGGGCCCTTCCACTCTCCACCTGCACTCCCTGTCAACCCCTGCACTGGGGGACTGTCTCAGTATCCTACAGCCCCCCTTGACGTTTAAAACCCAGTTGCACTGTCCTAGCTATGAAATAATTTCCAGACCTAATATATAAAATGAATAATTTTAATAAAGATCTGATGGTGAGACTAATTTCCTTTTTTTATGTTTTTCAAATAGATACATCGTCCATTATTGTCTGTGTCACGAGTACCAGACACCGGCGGATGGCTTCTATAATCGCCAGTTGCTTCTCCGCGTGAACAACGTTAGCACCCTGACCATTTTGTGGGACGATCGCCAAGTACAAGTATGCCCTTACGCGGTACTAATGGCTAGATGCAACATACAGACCGTTGTGGTGCCCTAGTGCCTCGTTGTTGGAATAGCCATGCGATTATCAGTGCGACCGAAGAGCTTATTTTATCGTAAACCAACACCATGTCTACTGCACACGAACATCGCTTGCCTCAAGACGAAATATTTTGGATCGAGAGCAAATAAAAATTCATTTATCTAAGACCCTGTGTACAGCAAAGGAACATCGTGTGCCTCGAAACGAACTTTTCGGAACGTGAACAAATAAAAATGCAAATCGCTGAATATTCTCAAAACATTTGATGTCCAATAAATGTACTTTGCCAAATGTACAATCTTGCCGTTTGCTTTTAAACCACTGTTTCATATTCCGAATTGTGGCGCTGTATTGTGAGATGATCTAAGACCCTGTGTACAGCAAAGGAACATTGTGTGCCTCGAAACGAACTTTTCGGAACGTGAACAAATAAAAATGCAAATCGCTGAATATTCTCAAAACATTTGATGTCCAATAAATGTACTTTGCCAAATGTACAATCTTGCCGTTTGCTTTTAAACCACTGTTTCATATTCCGAATTGTGGCGCTGTATTGTGAGATGATCTAAGACCCTGTGTACAGCAAAGGAACATCGTGTGCCTCGAAACGAACTTTTCGGAACGTGAACAAATAAAAATGCAAATCGCTGAATATTCTCAAAACATTTGATGTCAAATAAATTTACTTTACCAAATTTACAATCTTGCGGTTTAATTTAAAAGTACAGTTTCATATTCCCAATTGTGGCGCGCTGTGTTGTTTGAGCTCATCTGTGTTGATTTCCTGGTTCTGTGTGGAGTCGCGTATAAGACGCCTGGGCGCGTTTGCCTACGCAGCTCAGTCACGTCACGGATAGAGGCGGGGAATATGAATGTTTTGATCAAGTCTGTTTCAGGGGCGGGGGATTTGATTTAGTGCCGCAAAAGCAGGTGAGCCAGGGCGATGCGGCAAGTGATAGGATTATCATAAAATGGCGGCTGATTTCGAGTGCGTTAATGGACGAAAAGTCGGGTAAGGTCCATAGGAAAGTTTTCCACGATCTACCGAGTTATGCTTAAAAACACATGGCCGAACCGTAGGGACAATAAAAAAAAAGTCCCGGAACTCTCCTTTAAATGTTCCATTGATTTTTTTCATTGTTCCCAGAAAGAGTGGAAGTTCTCCTCAGCCTCCATGTGCAGAACCCCAGACCCACCCAGGTAACAGACAAGGCCTTAGAAAGTGGGCCTTTGCTGAGGGGGCCGGCTAAAGCCTGACGGTCCATAGGAGGATAGTTTAAGTTTACAGTGGCCAAAAGGCATTCAGGGAGGCAGGTTGGGAAGCATTGGGGCAGCCTTTACTGCCTGGCAATGGTGGCGGCCATCTTGGAATTGCTGCGAGGGCAGCAAGGAAAGGCACAAGAGATTGAAAACTTCCCAGCACCCAAGGCATCAGAAAGTTGTTGGGCACAAGACGTCGATGCAGGTCAGCGCAGCAAAAACACGCAGTATTTAAAAGATGTTAGACCCAAATTAAAATTGTGCTGATAAGGGGTGCGAGGGTGCAGAAGGAAATTACCTGTGGAATGAGGAGAGCTGTGAATATCCCTCTCTGGGCGCCACACATAGCCACTGGTCTCCTATGTGTATGTATTAATGCAGGCGCGAGTCCCCAGAGATCACCTGCAGAACGAGGACAGCCCCAGAGCATCCGGTGGAAGAAGGAGATGCTGTTGTTGGCATTGCAATGTGATGTCTGGAACCAGCAGAGTCTGTACTATCCCTTGCACACGTGCATTGCCACTGTATGTATGCGAATGTGCCGATGAAGAGGCGCGGGGGCTGCAGAGGGAGCAGAGTGGTGAAAGATCAGACTGACTTTGATCACTACCCCTACTGGAGTCCACTGTAGATGCCCGGTTTACAGTAAATAGCTATACACTATATCATGTTTGCATTATATGGTGAATCATATCATGTTTTGTCTCCATCTAGTCAGTGGAATCTACGCCTTTGTGCTTGTTCTTGTCTTCACAGAATTCATTAGTGTTATATCAAGTTGAAATGGATGTGTTTTGCACTGTGCATTTCTATTGCTCCTACGGTAGTAACACGCAAAGAATTCATGCAAAGCTTACAGAGTGAAAATATTCCAGATATCAGCCTGGAAGCGGAACTTCATATTCACTATGCTCAAAATAAGTAACATCTTGCAAGAAAATGTGCATTCACACCTGTTTCCCAATGACACGTAATGCATGCGTGAACCTGGGAGAGTAGAGCAACTTGCACGGTTTTGGAGAGAGCCACAACAGATGTGCAAGGCTGTGACAATCCGTAGAGCTCATCACGGTCTGCCCTCTTCCAGCTGTGGGATAATATTTGCAGGTATCCACAGTTTCCATGTTCTGTGTACGTTGTGAATAATGACACTGATATTGGGGTTTCATGGAGTTTTGCCAACATTACATTTCAGGTATTGCGTCCTATCACTTTCACTTTCCTTGCGTTCATGTATGCACAGCAGGCCCGCCTTTAGTATTGTGCCTCCGGTAGCTGCATGACTGGACATAAGGTGGAAAGGGCATTTTGTATTTGTATTTTTATTTGGTGTGATGTAGCATGAACCTGCTTAGGAAGCAATGCAGCGCTGTACAAATAAGATGAGGTTAACAGAGGTTGAGGGAAGGAGAGGATGCAGGTTATGGCCGATTGGATATGCTATACTACAGGAGTAATGTACACCTCGGAGTATCAAGTCCTGAGTAACCCCTTGGCATTCACTAAAGAGCAGGCTCTTGAGTTTCATCCTGAACTACATCAAATAGACCGACTAAGCAGTGGTGTAACGCACAGTATGGGGGCCCCCTTGCCAGCCCTGCTGGGAAGGGATTTCTCCAATGTCAGTAAATAAGCACAGGCTGTGCCACTAATTCCCAGGCTGTCTTGGGCCACCGTGCATGCGCACAGCGCATAATGATCACGCTACAACAGGTGCATGCTCACTTACAGCCTTACATTTCCATCTAGAGCAACAAGGGGGGCGGGGGGAGGGGCGGTGACTGGCACTCAGATTGTGATCATTAACATTAATATGAACATGCCAGTGTATGCATCTGCTTTTTGCTCCGTGAAGGCACTGGCTGCCGAGGGGGCACGACCATTGTAAACAAAGCAAGGTAATTATGGCCTGGGAATATGTTTAGTGGGGGGGGGGCATTAAAATCTCCCACAAATTGTTTCAAATGACCAAGGTTATTGGGTCAATAACCAAGGGTGACCAAGGGTGGTTGGGAAGTTCGGGTGTTCTCCCGTCAAGAAAATTAATTAAATCATGTTTTACAGCCTTTTTTCAAAACATTGGAAAAAGCCATGAACACTGTTGCAACCTTTAAATGGTGCCTCTGTCCACTAAACATGCCAGCATTGCCATTTAAGTTACGTTCATGCAGCTGTGCCAATGATACATGTCAGCAGTGCCACTGTAAATCACTTAATCATGTAGCTGCGCCTACAATATATGTTAGCATTTGTCGTGCTAATCACTTTGATGTTGCGCTGAGAATCTGTCAATGTGGACAGTGTAAATTACTTTCATGAAGCTGCTCGCAAAAATCTATGCCTGTGTGGTGACTGTAAATCGCTTCCTTCAAGTTGCATCTACAATCAATTCCACTATGGACACTCTAAATCACTTTCAGGAAGTGTGGCCACTGTAAATCACCCAGAACGCTGCAGCCACAATCTATACCAGTATGGTCACTGTAAATTAGGTCCTTATAATGGTGTCTATAATGTATGCCGTTATAGTTACTTGTTTCATTTAAATTGTGTTTCTTGGTTTATCTATCAAACTTTTAACAAATAAAATCCTGTAAAATGATTACAATTACGCATAGCAACATAAACATTCCACAACAGAGTCCATTATCCCGCTTGCTAAAAACAATCACGTAACCTAATTATTCAATGATAAAATCAACGGGAGTCGTTACAGAACTATCTTCAATTGGTTCAACCTTTACACTGTGTAATGACCTCCTGTTTAAGATACTACTTCCATTCTTGTGCATTAGTATACCAATCTAATTCTAAAACATAAGTGATCAAATTTGCTACAGCAATACAAAGAAAGATTTGATGCCCACTCAGGATCCTCTCCCAGATCTCCACATTGTTCTTGTTTATAAAGGAAATTGACAAGGGGGGTCCTGGGAGTCTTTCTGCCAGACATTAGTCCTGGTTACAAGAGACTTACCCAGAGTTTTTAGCTCACTATCTTTCACAGAGAAGAAATATCCCAAACATATCAGTCTTTGTCCTGCCCTGGGGCAGTCCAGCACCGTAATGCTAGGCAATTCTCCTCTGAACAAGAGTACCAACAGCATCCTCAGACACGTGTTTCAGTCTGGTTGGACCTCATCAGTAGGGAGGAGCTGTGCCTCTCTAAGAATAGTGAGCAAGGGGTCCACGTCTGGATTCCCCTAGTAACTTAGGGGAAAAGATATTGAAAGATGCGAAAGATAGTGAGCTAAAGATTCTGGGTAAGTCTCTTGTAACCAGGACTAATGTCTGGCAGAGGGACTCCCAGGACCCCCCTTGTTAATTTGCATATTTAAGTAACTTTGGGTCTCACCCTAAGTTACTAGGGGAATCCAGGCGTGGACCCCTTGCTCACTATTCTTTGAGAGGCACAGCTCCGTCCTACTGATGAGGTCCAACCAGACTAAAACACGTGTCTGGGGATACTGTTGGTACTCTTGTTCAGAGGAGAATTGCCTAGCATTTCGGTGCTGGACTGCCCCAGGGCAGGACAAAGACTGATATGTTTGGGATATTTCTTCTCTGTGAAAGATAGTGAGCTAAAGACTCTGGGTAAGTCTCTCATAACCAGGACTAATGTCTGGCAGAGGGACTCCCAGGACCCCTTTGTTAAGTTGCATATTTAAGTAACTTTGGGTCTCACCCTAAGTTACTAGGGGAATCCAGACGTGGACCCCTTGCTCACTATTCTTAGAGAGGCACAGCTCCTCCCTACTGATGAGGTCCAACCAGACCGAAACACGTGTCTGGGGATGCTGTTGGTACTCTTGTTCAGAGGAGAATTGCCTAGCATTTCAGTGCTGAACTGCCCCAGGGCAGGACAAAGACTGATATGTTTGGGATATTTCTTTTCTGTGAAAGATAGTGAGCTGAAGACTCTGGGTAAGTCTCTCGTAACCAGGACTAATGTCTGGCAGAGGGACTCCCAGGACCCCCCTTGTTAATTTCTTTATAAAGGAGCCTATACATCTGGAAAAGTACAGTATGAGTTTGTGTTGAAATTTTGGGCAGGCCAAGATCAGATGCTCTAGTGTTTCGTACACTGCCACCTCTTTGCACTATCTGCATGAACCCACTTCATCCTGCATACTGGCTCTTATATTACTAATATCATGGGTGGAGAGAAAGTTAAGCCTTAAAATGAGAAAGTTATGTCTCCACCTTCGATTGGGGGGAATAAAACCTGGGCCTGTTTCAGTTAGATAAACAAAATGAAACAGTTTATGTCTCGATATTGCATCTGAGGTTACTCTAAATCACTTTCTGGTATGGTCATTGTAAATCACTCATGAAGCTACAGCAACAATTAATCCCAGTTGCAATTACTATTAAGAACTTCCAGGAACCTTTGTTCATTCTATTTTGGTATGGACACAATAAATCAATTTCATGAAGCTGCAGCCAAAATTGCATATATATTATTCAGAGGATGTTGCAATTACAAAATAAACCTCTATTTTCACTCTAAATATGACACAACCCCATTCCTTGCACTGCCCAACATATGCACACCATACACACACCACACACACACACACACACACCACACACACCACACACACCACACACACACACACACACACACACACACACTCTCTCAATATAACAAGCATATATATGCGTGCACAAACTTTCAAAATGTTGCACACACACAGCACACACATTTTAAAATACTTTCAAACATGCAAGCATGCGTAAACATTTTTTGTTTTACCTACCTTCAAGTTAAAACACTGCTCCTTTGGTGATCATATCCTCGGTCTGGGCTTCTTCTGCATGGGGACCTGGTCACCATCATTGTGAGATCCCATGTGTTTTGAGTGTCTTTCTAGATACATGGGGGGTTTACTTTGCCTTTTTATGGAAGAATGCCCATATTTCCTTTGAAAGGTCACAAAATGTACAAACAGTGATACTGCAAGGTTTGGATTCCTTGTCGGGGTACTGGTGGAGCAGGGGCCCAAAGCACTCGAGCTGTGACTGGACAGCATGGGCCACCTTTGAGGAGGGTACTGTGGCTTCTGCTGTGCCAGTGGGACTAAGAAGTACTGGCAGCTGCTGAATTCTTGGCAGGGGCACAACTAGATCCAAACTGGCACATATTTCTTGCACAGGGTCCCCTTCCCCTTCTCTACACAGGAATGCGTGTAGGAACTAGCATCAAATTAGCAGCAAATAGTGCAGGGAGTGTGCAAATTGTAGTACGAGGAAGAGCAGGAAGTGTAGCAGTCATGGTTATAAAGGAGGCATGGCACACTTTACCACTAAAACTCTGGACATCCTATGCACCCGTGCTACCCTCCCGCCCAACCTCTCCCTCATTCTGTTACCTCCTATGACTTCTCACACTCCTTCTTCTTCACTCCCCTCCTTCTCCCCTGTCGGACATGAATAAGTCACCAGAATTGTCTGATTCATGAAGGTCTCTTCCTAACAGCTTTCCCCTTGCTCCTCCTGAACCATCAAGAACATCATTGGCTTTCTTGCCATGCACTCGCTGATCTCTGCAACCACTCTTTGGCCACTGGATCTTTCCATTCCTCCCACAAGCACCCCCTTGTGTGTTCCCTCTTTAACAATCTTCAGCAGACCTTACCTGTCCAGCCAACTACTGCCATATTTCTAGCACCCCTTTCCTTGGGAAACTGCTGGAGAAGCTGGCCTTCCCACAAATTACCTCACACACTGAACTTGTTGATTAGCTCCACAACCATTAATCTGGATTCCAAGCATCCAGAGGCACGGAAACTGCTCTTCTGAACACCCGTGAAGAACTGCTCGCATCTCTGGACTCTAACTCTCCAGCTGTCCTCATCCTACTTGATCTCTCCTCTGCCTTCAATACGGTTAACCATTCCATCCTCATAAAACGGCTCCATTATACCCTTGGTATCTCGGAGCGGGAACTGGACTGGCTTACCTCCTCCCTAACTGACCGTTCGTCCCAAGTCATTTTGGGCACCTTCCCCTCACCTACTTCCGTCTCCATCTGTGGTGTCCCCCAGGGCTCCCCCTCTCCAAAACTTACCTTACTCAGCGAGCACTCCTCATTTCCTCCATCTCCGCCAACTTCTACTGCTACACAGATGACACGCAACTCTTTTTCAAACTCCCTGCTAACCTGCTTGCATCTTCCATCATCCCTGACTGCTTCTCTGCCATCCAGTCCTGGTGTACTTCTAACAATCTCTGCTTCAATTCCAGCACGACTGAGATCATTCCCATTAGGACGCCTGCTCCTTCTATTTTCCCCTCCCTCTGGCCATCCTCTATTGTCTCTCACCCTGCTCTTTCTTTTGAAGCCAGAAACCTTGGAGTCACCTTCGACTCCTCTCTCTCTTTCCCTCCTCCCTCACACTCAGGACATTGCCAAGAAGTCACACTTTCAAATCTTCCGTCTCAAAGAAATTCTCCCTTTTCTCACTTTCCCCCAGAAGCTCAATGTTACCCGATCCCTGATTCTCTCTAGGCCTGACTACTGCAATAGTCTTCTCCAGCATCTACCTTCTTCCACTTTACGACCCCTCATGCTAATCCAGAATAGGGCAGCAAGACTTATCCTTGGCCTTAAGCCGAAGGACCACATCTCTTTTTCCCTAAAACTCTTTACTGGCTCCCAGTTGCAGCACGGATTAAATTCAAATCCCTCTGCTTCATCCACAAGGCTGTCTGGGGCCGGGAACCACAATATCTGCAACTTTCTCTTACTAAATACTCTCCCTCTAGACCTCTGCATTCCGCTGGCACCAACTTTCTGTGTGTAAAGCGTTTTGCTAAACAGAGGGCCCAAGGACGATCACTTTCTTCAGCTGGTTCCCTCTTATGGAACAGCCTCCCCGTCCCTCTTCGTCTTGAGCAGGACTTCCTCGAATTCCCTGAAGTTCCTCAGGACTTTCGTCTTCACCTCCTCCTTCCCTTCATCCTTCCTCTGCTAATCACACAGTCGCTGTGATTGGTGGCCAGGGCCCTTCTGTATCCCTTGGGGACTTGGCCTCCCATACCCAATTCCCCAGCCTCTGTCTACCTCTCAGCACTTGCCTCGGCACCCACCGGCCACAATCCTGTAGGCTTGCACTTTCTATTCAATGCGGCCCAGGCCGCATATCACTTACATTACTATGCACTTCATCTGCTGCTGCCCCACGAGCATGGACATTCCAGCACTCATCCCCACCTCCCATACCTCCCATCTTCTCGCTGCATTTGCATGTTCTGAATACTCACAAGGCATAGTAGGCGTGTCTTAATCTTCTACTGTATCAGTTGTTGTTCAATCCCATGTTCGCTCCCTGCTGCCCTGTCGGCGCTTTGAAACAGAATTGACTTACTGTATAAGCATCTAACAAATGCACAATAAAAATTTTAAAAAATGGTGAGGGGAGCAAAGGGAGCAAGGAAATAGAGATCTATGCAGAGTACACAGAGAAGATTCCATTTACAGGGTGCCATAGGAGAGCATAGAACCTATGGAAACCAAGGTGAAGCGTTTAGGTCCAAAACACGCCAAGAAGCAGTTTAATTTAATGACCTCGTTTCTAAGGCACCCAAACTGCAGATATTACCAGCAAAGCAGTAAAGATGCAGTAATAGAGCAGCTTTTTAAGTACAAAGCAATCGAGATGCAGTTTTAAAGTTTAAATCTTTGGAGATTCGAAAGGCAAATTCAAGAACTAACTAAATCAAGAAGCATTTGACCATCTCTCCTCTTACCTTTTCTGTTGTAAAAAGGTGGTGTTTGTGTGGTTTCATTCTATCTCTTGTTTGTTTAGACTCGAAATTAAATGGTCAAGGATTGAAATGGCAGAAGCATATTATCGCATTTGTGAAAATGTTGGAACTGTTGCCATAAAGGTGATGAGAAGAGGGCAAAGTAAAGACCCATCATTTGTGGGTATTAAGGTAACTCCTGAATACATTTGTAATACTTTCTTTCATTTGATTAATGTTTATGATTTAAATGCAAAAATATTGATTTAGTTGATAACCCCTGAGGTGGCAGGCCCTTCTGACCAATAAAGGCCTGGCAACCCATTGTAATGGCCTGAGCGGCCCTTTATTGGCTGGTAGAACCTGCCACCTGAGCCTTTACTATCATTAACAGTCTGAGTAGCATGCGGGTTGCTAAGGAGCTTTATTTAGGACAATATGGTCCACAGAGAACGTGCATCCTGTTTATACTTGGAATACATCAAACTAGGATGACCGCCATGAAAATGGGAGCTAGGACTCTGGGAGAAGACCCTCTTCCATTTGCATGGCTGACACAATGTATCAGACTATGCATGTGAGATGAGGCGACGGGTGGTGTGAGGGGAGCACCGGAGGGCATCAGCTTCCTACAGCCTGCTCTCTTTTTAGGCTTATATCAGTAGGTGGAGCCCACAAACTGAGCAATCTGGTTTCTTGCACCAGGCACTGTGTTAATGTACAAGAAACCATTAGAGGGAGATCTCCCACTATGTGACTAATATAATGTATTTTCTTTGAAGGTCCAAGAAGTTTCAGCAAGAGTTGGATCAGACTTCACGCACAGCACTGCAAGTTTAATACAGTTTGATCCCGGTAATGTATGGCATTTACTTCAGCGTTCCCCCGAAATATTGGTATTTCCATTTAATGCTACCATTCATCTAGTCTTCTCTGTCTGGATTTAGTTTATCCCCCTCCCCCCCCTTGACATTAGTGCTTCCATCCGAGACCATAATAGGCCTTTGACACAACAAAACTGAAGGTCCACTGCAAAGCGATTAAAGGCGAAAAGTGTCCCTTCATAGGATTCTTCATTTTTATCTACCTTTTAAGTGCCACTGGAGTGGTTGACCCTAACAGCCTTGCCATGATCATATCCAATCTCCCTAAAAAGAAGCAAGCACTTCCTTCTAGACTAGCTGATTGTCTTCATTGTGCTTGTAGCTTTCTCAGATGACTAATATAAACCTCATATGGTAACGGCTCTACCACATCATCTGATAAATCGATCTATATCCGTCCTATAGAACGCGAACTTCCAACAGCGGCAGCAAGGCGCTAAAAGATACGAAACATCAAGGGGATGATGGAGTCAAAAATCTGAAAAAAAAATGTGTCTTAAGTTTTACTTGAAAAAGACCTGAAATCTGGAATAGTGCGAAGAGAGACTGGGAGAGAATTCCAAAGTTTAGGGCCAGCCACAGAGAAAGCACGACCACCATAGCGCTCCTAACAGTAACGAGGAACTGTGAGAAGTGTCGAGCATGCAGATCGCAGAGTGCGGGTTAGACAATATGGAATAATCTTCTCTTGACCAAATAGACAACCGTTGCCATGATACGCACAATGAATCATAAAAAGCACTTTAAACTGAATGCGAGCCGACACAGGAAGCCAGTGAAGGATTTGTCGCGCTGAGGAACCCGGCTGACCATATGGTATGCCCCGTAGCCCGGCAAACTGCTTGCTTCTCTAGACCTTGTAACCGATTTAAATGATAGAAAGGTTGAGCCAACAAAGTGGCGTTGCAGTACTCAAGGCTGCCATTTATAGTGGCAGCAATGACTGGGGCATGACATCCGGAAGGGATATAATGAATCAATTTTTAAAAAGCCTGTACTACGGATAGCACCGATCTGGGCAGCGGGCGAAAGTGAAGACATAATCTTGATCTAAAGGTCCTTAACAATCAGAACGGGAACTGGAACAGCCATGATGGTGAACGGTGAATAAAACTCCCGCTTAATGTTAGATTGGACCTCTTACACGTTACTGTAAAGATTCGAGCGAAAGAGAACTGTGGGACCAGCAGACATTTTTGCAACTCAGTTAAACATACAGACACCTTTACTTAGTATGAAGTCAAAAGTAAAAGTTCAATGTGTGCTCAATCCAAGATAAAAGTCAATTGTGCAGAAACCTGGCTCACACAAGTGCTTGGCGCAGTGCGCAAAACGTGCACCTGTAGGATGTTTTACCCATGCATACAAGCCCTACCATAAAACTGTGCAGTACTGGCATGGAAAACATCATGATGGCCAGAACTCCCCAGAGAGTGCACAGGGAAAACATGAAGAATAGGCTGCCACCCATTTTTGCCTATGTTGTGAGCACAGGAGGGCACTGCCTAAAACCACCATTGGGCTACACACACAGTATCCTGAAACCATTGGGAATGGCAATGCTGATTGCCAAAAGCAACCCAGAACTGTGGGGAATTCATTTTCTTAATCCCAAAAATGGTTGCATTACCAGTACTCACCACTATCTGAAAGCCGGTGTTTTAAAACCACCAGACTTTTGTGTAAAACTGAACAAATGAAACAAAACCAGACCAAGGAAAGACTTGCTAAGAGGTGGATACAATGTAAAACTATATTCTGAAATGACTTGAAGGAAGTAATTATTTAATGTATAGGTAAAAATTGTCAGTTTGATTTGAATGTAGAAAACTGGGAACAAAAAGTGACATTTAGCTGAAACCTGGCTTAATGAAACTGAATTCTGCCTGACAACCACCCCCGACAGGAGTTGAGACTTGATGCTCAGCCACTCTGCCCCTGGCCAAAAGGAGTTAACACCTCTCTGATTAGATTAGGGGTGGAGCAGCTGGGGACTACAGGGAGTTGAACAAAGGCCTGTCCTGGACTCAGGCAAATGTTAAATTGGGGGCGTCGTAAAATAGCTTCCTCTTGGGAGAAACTGGGGGGCAGCTGTGCCTCTGTGAATAAGCTGGCTTGGGGGAAGTGGATAAACCAGTTATTCCACCCTGTGATGTGGGAAGCCACACCCCTTTTTGACCAGGGAATAATTTTAAAATATAGATAACTCATAGTGCGGACTTTTCAGAATTATATAAGTAATATCATTATTTTTGTGATTTTTCTGTGAACATTTTGAGAGGCGTTAGGACCCTGTGGTGTATTCTGGGGGGTTGCTAGCGGAAAATAGGGTCTCACTCCAAATGTCTTCATGTTAAACATCTGACACTTCATCAATTAATGTCCATACTCCTTGCGCACATGTGTGTAATTTTGGGTAAATGTCTGATATTGCAAAACCAGTTAAAAAGCGCAAAATGTTGTCACTTTTTAATGCAAGCCCCCAGGAAGATCAGAGGCGGACAAACATGGACCATAAGGAATATATAATGTGCACATGTAATTTCAACAAATTGTATATCTGGGAAAGATGTATTTGAATCAAATATAGATTTGTGGGCAAACTGACCAGGGCAGGATCCTCTGAGCCACAAACAGACCTCATCATGATGACAATCCATTTCCTTCCCCCAATCATGGGAGAGGGGAGAATTGGGCCAATGACAAGTAGAGAGGGGCAGGCGTAGCTAGGCCCAGGCACACACCCATTTTCAAAACACATAAAAAGAGACTGCTGGGACAGGTAGAGAGATTCAATTCCATTTGCTGCGGAGCATGCTGACCGACGACTTCACATCCAGAGATCCAGACTTCAAATCCATCAATCATCAGAATCCAGAGAGGCTAGACCAGCAGAGCAGAGCTGACCCAGATCGCTGTGAGCAGAACCGGTGCCTGATTGACCCGCCGACCAGACAGAACTGCAGCCGGACGTGTTGACCAGATCCGTGACGAGGCCTAGTTCAAATTTATATTGTGAGTACCTAGCAGAACTGTGCAGAACCAATCTCTTAGTTAAAATGATCTAATACAAACTATTTTAACCTAAGTAGAACTGCCTCCTAGAAATCTTGTCATCTGTCATTTTTAAAGCTGTACAACTGTCACCTGTCAATTCTGCAGCTACAAGCTGTCACCTGTCATTTTGAGCTTACTTTAAATCCGAAAAACTACCTTTATTTAATCGTCTGTATCTCTGGAACCGTTTGGGCTAGGAATGAGATTTAACTTTACCTCTGAAAGCTTAGAATCTAGGCTTTCCAACGAACCTACGTTTTCCGTAATCACGATTTACGCACTCGCGAAATTTACCGCGATTTGCGATTTTGGCTCAATTTCTCCACTTGTCAAAATAGCAGCTCCATTCTTTCTTTTGTTAAAATCCGTTGCAACTTGGTAATAACTCATAGAGCATTGCTAAAGTGATCCTGAACTAATACCAACACGCATATCCCACTCACCCTGAATCTCTAAAGGGAATTAAAATCAGTTGGCACATTTTCCCATCCATTGCCATCACATTTAAAAGCATTTTGGGCCTGTGTTTCAAACTCCTACCTGTTTCCTCTAAGCTTGCTGGGGGGGGGGGACTGAATTTCGTATTGTATTTGATTGCATTCCTGAGAACTGTGTGCTCCTCTTTCCATATCCTTCCATTTCTTACATTGCATAGGGGAGGGGGGTGAATTGCCAGAGAAAAAGTGATTATCTATCTTTTGCTAAAATCATATCAAGTATTTCTGTACTGCATTTTATTCCTAATTGCTTTTCCCTTGAAATCATAAAAGTATTTTTGCTACTTTATCCATCCTATACTAACTCCTCATTGATTGTAAAGAAGTGTGCTAGTGCCAGATTACCCATTGTTGATCAACATCATATGTCTAAGTGTACTATCAGATATTAATTTATTAGAAAGTGTGATATATATATATTGTTTAAATTCTCAAATAAACCTTTTAATTTGCAAAACAAACCTACTTCTTGGCTCAGTGAGGTCAGGGGGATTCTAAGAGGGGGGTGTTATATAAGGGTTGTCATCCAGAGTACTGAACTGGATATAAAAATACATCAATAAGGGTTTTCCTCAGCATCCCAGACTAGGCATTGACTTAGCGGTAGTGTTGATTGAATATCGCTTACACACCTTCACTGTATCGTGAAATGATTTGCCTGGATTGTCAGGTAGATGAACATCTCTTGCTTAGTAGCTTCATAACAGAGATTGCATCGTCTTAACCTGCGCTCCATGAGGATGCGTGTGCAGGAGGCCGTGCTGACCACTCTGGCGGAACATGAGTCTCCGCTATAATGGTCCAGTGCACGGTGCATGTCCACAAATGTGGCTTTCTGGCTCTGGCCGCTTTCTCACAGGCCTGCACTTACTGTTTTGTCAGTTGACCACTCTAACGAAGTGATCTCTGCCTGGCACTTAATAGCTGCTTGCAGCTCACTCCCTAACTCTTCCCTCCTGTGGCACTTCTAGCACTTACCCCCCTCGCTCATCCCCTCTCTCTGCACTTGCATGTTCTGAATGCTCACAAGGCGTAGCTGGACCACCTCTCTTTCTTCATTGTTACTATTATTTGCCTTTCATTCCCTTGGTCCCTCCCCATTACCCTGTGGGCGCTTTGAAACACAATTCACTTGATGTATAAGTGCCTTACAAATGCACCATAAATAAAATGGACACGGTTTGTGCACCTCTCCCTGGAACCAGCTTTGTAAGTGGCATGCATGGCGCTGCTCGAGGAGGGGCGCAGTGTGCCATCCCATTGACGCTGCAGTTTGAGCCCATCTCCCAAGGAACTGTTTGCCCTGGTGCCTGGTCTCCTAATGGCCGCCCACAAACCAGCAACGGGAATGTCCCCTGTTTCCGTGCAGGATGGATGCACTCGTGGGAAGGAGGTAAAGCACCTTTGCTAAAGTGCATAGGCCAACTTGTCACCTTCCTCCCGATAGGGATTAGCATGGCTTTTGGCAGTCAATGGGTGGGCAGATAACCAAACACCTACAAGCTATGTGTCCCTCCTCGTATGCCAGCTCGCCCTTTAGGTACTCTAATGCAAGCAACACCTAAAAGCCCAAACTAAAAGGCGGGGAAACTTCAGTGTGGAAAAGCTTGCTACATTAAAACGAATGCTGATACAAAGCCACGATCACCAGGACTTCGGCTAATATTTAGTGTGGGATCGGGTTCATTTTTGCATTGTGCCTAAATTAAATTGTATGAACGAATGTGTAAATGTATATAGCGCTGCACTGCACCTTTCAGTGAGGTAGTCGGGTCTGGTAATCCAATATGATTTTAGGAAACCTTTGAATTTCTCACAGTAAGATTCACTCTGAATCCAGGCTAACCTGGTAATGCAAGACTTGAGCTCTGAGATGGAAGAGCATCTTTCCCTTTTTGGAGTCTGATTCAGTTTCGGTTGCGCAAACCAAAATAACGGGGATGAGAAGGGTTGTCCCGGATGATGAGTATAGCAGTAACATTAAATAAAAGTGTTATTTGAAAAAATTATTTGTTTTGACCAACTGCTTGAAAACACGTTGCAGCCTGCATGCAATATTAGTAAGTCATTTGGGGTTTTCTCTGTGTCAACTTCTTCGGCCCTGCGCCCGGCTTCTCTTGTAATATGTCTGTGTCATGTATGTGAAAGGATCCGGAGGAAACGCTTCCCCACCTGCGCTTTCAAAATGTAAAGATTGTTGCTTTCAGATAAGAACTGCGCCACAGGGGTGTTTTTGTTGCAAAGTTTTTATATATCATTAGTAGTTAGTTATATCTCCCGGAGGAGAAAGGCTCAGGGGCTACGTTTTTGTCTTAGAAGCAAGACAAGGCTTGGAAACACAGGTTTGAATCCCAGTCTCGCGCTTAAGAACAATTATATTATTAATTTATTTAGTTCCTCTACAGGAATTTTACAAGTCTTTGGCTCCCCTATTCATTCTCTTTGTAGACTTCCCCTCAGCGTTATGGGCTATGGACATTCTTGTACAATGTCATTCTTAATTGTGTCTCTGAAAGTCTCTCCGTCTCTGAGATTAAAAGGGATACTGAATCCCTTGTTATGTGGTTCTTGTTCTCTGTGTTTCTGTAGTTCTTTAACTCCTTATGAATAAGACATTTTACATCCTGGTCCTCCTGCTCTGATTCACTGTCTTTCTCCTTGAGATAATTATAACAGACCCAATAGTTATTCTTATTCTCTTGTCCAGTTCTTATATTACTGAGATGAGTAAAAGAAGTTTCTAACTGGTTCTCATTTATAACTTCTAACCATTCACTTGGCCGAGTAGATTGAATCCCTGAATTTCTTGCTATTCTTCTTAATTTCTAGCCATCCACTGGGACGAGTAGGCTGCATCCCTGAGTGTTTCTCTTCTTAGTTTCAAGCCACTCACAGGGACAAGTAGACTGTTGGCACTCTTTATCCCTTTGTATCCTCCTAGGTCTCCCGTCATCCCTGTTACTTTGCTTCTGACGGTTGGCGTCACAGGGCCTGCTCGAAGGATAGGGACTTCCCTTGTAGTCATGACAGCTTCAGTTCTCACTTCAACTCCTTCTGTTTTTTTTCTGCGTCTGCTGCATCAGTGCTCCAGTGGTCTCAGCGTTGTTGCCAGACTAAACAGCCCATCTCTCCTGGGTCATGCCAACACCCTCGACTGGCTCTTTCTCTCTCCTCTAGCTTACTTCCCTCTACCTTCTGCCTTCAGCTTCCTCTGTGCTTCTTGTCCACAGCACCTTGTAGGTTCCTACCGACGGAGGATCTCCCGATTTTCCTCAGCACTTCCTTTTATATGATAGGTTGGAGATTCTTCCCCAGCAGAGGATTATAGTCCATGTTCTCTTTTAGTTGTGTTCTTTTCATTGTTTGTTCATTTTTCTTTGTCACAGTAATGTTGGTTCCCCACCATTGAGTAATCGATATTACTCGCTGAGTAATCTTCTTCTTCACAGTAGATGTACTATATTGTTCCTCAGTTTGGAATGTGGGTCTTATGCCACAATAACAAACAGTGGCTTGGTTTGATGGATGTCTCTGAAGTTCTGATGTTACTGCTGTTCCAAAAGAGATGGCTCTAGGGAGTTCCTCTGAGGAACGTGAGTGAGTCCTTGTCCCCAAGAGGGGAGGTTCTCCCTGTGAGGTTGCGCATGCCGCCACCCTTAAGTGGATTATTGCACAGCATGCCACCTGCCTAGTCTCACAAGGAAAGGCTCCCCTCCCGGGAGAAGTGACTGAATTCTGTGATTTCGTCACACACTGAATAACAAAATTACTTTTTGCAATATTTTTGGAAGATATTTAGGTATTTAATGCCTAATTAGGAGTTGGGGAAACAGCCAAAAAACTGCCAAAAACATTTTGTTAATGTTACTCAAGCAAAAGAGTGGTAGTAAATTCTTCTGAGTGAGGCAAAATGGTAGACTGGTCAATATCAGGGGATATATGTATACATATGTAGCTTTAAAAATGGAAGCACCCACCATGCCAAGAAATAAGGATTTATGCAACTATTATGGGTTGTGTGCAACAGTTGTCCACACTAGTAATTTAGTGTGGCCCAAATTTGAAGTAAGAAATCAACAATGGCCAGTCACAAATTAGGAGAAATTATCATAAAGTTTCAGGGTGGGCACCCCTTATAGTTGATGGGTAGTAGATATTCAAAATATTCAATGAGGGTTCCAGAGCACTCCTTGCGTCCTAGGCACAAGGTTACCAAAATCAGCAGAAAGAAGAACTAGAAATTAATCTAGTTAATGGTGTGCTCTCGTATCGCTCTCTTGATAGAGTTGCAGTAAAGTTTTAGTAGAATGTCATAACTTTCGAGTTGTCATTCACAATGCATTCATGAATCCACACAAAAGGAAAACCATACTCTGTGTCGTTCTGTTAAATTTGCTTGGATGCTAGAAAACTGCATCCAATAAAGTCAGTGCCACTTGGCGTGATATGCTGATGCATTTCGGAACAAATCCGTCCTCAGGTCTGGGGCACTGTATGTAGTGGCTCGGAAGCCAAAATTCGCTAAGTATGCCTGGCGGTGTTTCTTATTGGCCCAGAACGCTGGGCCAATACTGCTTTTCTATTCTCATGACGACTGCAACTCTATCAAGATAGCGATACAAGAGCACACCTTGAACTAAATGAATTTCTAGTTCTTCTTTCTGCTGCATTCACAAATTAGGGACTCCATGGTACTGCCAGATTTCGCACAGAAATATGTATGGCATATATCAGGAAGAACATGTAGTCAGATAGACAAAGTTACATCTTAAGCCAATGAATAGTGGGATTTTGAAAAATTACTAAAGGACAAACTCTATCTGGGGCAACCCCCCTATCCCATTTTTGGTATTAAAGTGGAAGATAGAACTCGAGCACTGTTTTGGAAGTAGCTCATTGAAATTGAGCAGTGCAGGAAAAATGACAGCTCTTCCAAAAGCACAGAAAAAATAGCTGTAACAAAAATTATAGTCACTTTTTCAGCACACCACAAAATTCGCAATGAAGCCCGTTTACTGCTAATATGTTAAGCATGTAGGTGTTTTGAATTTCAAATGGGGTGCATTCCATATTTTAGGCATGCAATTGTTTTAATTCCGCTCCCAAAACGATAACTGAAGCTCATTCTGGTTCAGTTTTCAGTTTTTACCGTACCCAATGCCTAGACTCCAAATCCAGGGGCAGTACGTTTCTTTGATCTAGGGCTCTCCTGACCCTTTTCAGCACATTTCAACTGATTCGAGGTGTGAAACTGGTCTCCAGAGATAACACTTGCTTTCCTTTGCTTGTGTTGTTGGAGGGTTTGGAACTGGTATTGCGATTAGAACTCAGTTATTGCAGGTACATGACGCCAAGACAGGTCCAAATGAAACTTGGAGAAAGTGGAAAGTCATACAATGAAAAGACTCTTTGATTTGCTCTCCTGCCAGATGTTACCAAGGCCACCTCTATATAGTGTGTTTTCCAGCCTGCTCCACATTCCACTATTAATACTGCATGTTTTGTAAGAGCTGGTTCAGAAACACTAGGCAGCATTTGTAGTGGCATCCCCATGGCCTGACTCTACAGTGATCATGTACTGTGATACTCTTCCATCACAGCTATCCCAAGTCATTGATTCACTTGATCGTCCCTCACAGTGGATACCTACTATGTCATCAAATGCAGATGTGTGCTATGTTTGGAACTTTGTTGTCAAATTGTGTTTATCTTGTGACATTGTGTTCCTTCAGAAATAATAGAAACGTGTTTAAATGTTGCAGGTGTTTCTACAAAGTCCTGGAATGTCTATATTAGGAATGATGGCCTTGAGGAAAACCATGAGATGCTTAAAATTGTGCTGAGCAAACCAAAGAACGCAGTGCTCGGCCAAAACAACGAAACAACCATAGAGATAATGGATTTAAGACCAGGTGAGATTTTTATATACTAATAAATTACCCTGATAACACCTGTCTCTGTAATGAAAGTGAAGTCGGAAGCACTGTGATGCTCCTCAGATGTACAATCTGCCTCCTACAACTGACTTGGCATATGCCCACATCTGCTCATTGTCCATATGGAAGTAAGGTGAGAACCCCACTGAAAGAGGTTTTTTTAAATTTATTTTATTTACGCAAAATCAATGCTTCTTATTAATTAATCCCCTCCAGTTGTCAGTGACTCATGCTGATTGCTGAGGGAAAGTAGGGCTTATTGCAAATACACTTTAGTCTATAGCTCAATCCCTACATTTCCATTGGTTGGTTATGTATACTTGATCAGGCATGGCTTACTGCTTTACTTTTACCGGTGAATCAGTACAACTCACAAGTTCTGAGATACAAGAAATTCCATCATGCCTATTAATTATGGCTTTTACTGGCAAATGTCCTCCTTCCTGAAAATGGCACCCTAGTATTCATGAGACCTCCATTTCCAAATCACAGTTCGATGCATGCATCAGAAGAAAACCCATGTTGTTCTCCGGCATGCTGCCCAGGTTTCTTCCAATGCATGCATCAAACTGTGATTCGCAAAAGGTTTCATTAATGTCGGTGTGTTATTTTCAGGCCAACCTATCATTTTTCGGCTTTCTATCTCTCCCTGAGCTTCAATCCTGCGCCTTTTCCTCTTCTCAATTCTGCTTATCGTCTCCATTCTTCAACCCCCCTCCTCCATTCTGTTCCCCCTCCTCTATTATTTGCCTCTCCTCTACTCCTCTCTGAAATACTCTATCCACAATCTCTCTGCATTCCCCTTTTGCATTTTAGTGGACTGGCCTCCCTAATTACTAATTACTGATTGCTGAAAATGGATTCAGCTGGGACAGTGTGGGGTGTGGACCTGGTGACTGGCCCCCTCTCCAAGGGACTTCAAGTTCCCCAGCTGTACTGACTTGGAGTGCAAATCCACCAGTATCTCTGTGGCGTCAGATATTTGAAGGCAAGCCACCATCTGAAATTTCCTTTCAGATAGCTCATGGTTGTTGACATGATTCATTTTATGAAGTTCCTTTATTGCTTTGACTGGTATGCAAGTACTTCCTCAATGATGTAGGTGCTTGCAAATGCTTACTTTCTAGGTCCAACGAAGTGTGTCAGTTAAACAGATCCCTATGAGCATCTCAGTTGAACGAAGAAGTATGTCATGTGTGCATCTTGTATACCGTAGACACCGTAGTGAGTGGGTGCTTGGACCACCTGGCCTACAAAGCTTAATCTTACTATTCCTGAAAGTCTTATGAGCAATTTATCTTCTGGCATGATTAGATATTTCCTGTAAAGGGAGATCACCAACCTTTCAGAACAAATATAAGAGGTAACATAATCGCAGGCTGGGTAGCTGAGCTTTCTCTTTCTGGCCCAGTATTTGACCTCTACCATCACCCGTCCATGGGTAGCATAGAAAGCTGTTGTATAAGATAGGAGTGACTTGTTCTGGGCCCTGACTACCTCGTTGCTCTGAACCTGAAGCCCTTTTGACTCTGTCCCATCGTCTTTGCTCCAATAATCTTTTCAGATCTTTTTGCCCTGTCCCCTATCCTCTCATGATTACCAGGAGGTAGCTATAGGGATCAGTTTTGGTGATGGACAGTAGGGCTGGCTCTGTTCATGTTGATGTTGGCATCCAACCTCGACACCCGACCCAGCCCATCATCCAGCCTCAAACATGGGACTTTGTCACATTCCTCCCCCTTTCAATGAAGCCTTCCTAGGTGGGATTACCACACACACATATTTTGAGGTTTCTAATAAATAGTCATGGGGAGATTAAAAAATGTTCTACCGCTTCCTGATCAGACATCCCAGCCAAGCCAGTTCTGGTTATTGTCTGTGGTAGGACTTTGTATCTGGCTTAGGGTGGTATCTGCTATTCCTCAAGTGCAGTCAATTACATTTTGGAAAGCATGCCAGATCTGTTCCTAGAATGACCCTTTCCATTTAGACCACCACTCTGGCTTTCTGATAGACTTCCTGGTCCCCATGCACACATATAAAATGGACTAGGCATTGGTTTAGGAGCTGATACAGGAATACTAAGTCCCCCTAGATGCCAGTTTGCAAACAGTCGGAATCTAAAAAGGTGGGAACTTTTTTGCGCATCCACTTTGATGACCGTGTAGCAGTGTTTCCCACATGCTCCTTGCATCAGCATTGCAAATTGCTCTGTTGATTCTTCCTCTGGGTCCATCTCCAAGTCTTCCTGAACTTCTGGGGGCACAATCTGGCAGCAATAGAAGCTGACCATTGGCTTATCATTTGGTTGTTTTTCCCAGGCAGACTCATGAGATTTGGCCTAGCTTGCCACAGGCATAGAACTTAGTCACCGGCTTAGCAAAGGCAACTTATATGATTTTGTCTTTGTGTCTTTGGGTAAGGGCTCTTCCAAGGTTCATATGGGAACAGAAGCTGGTGGGAGTTTGTGTCATAACCTTCAGGACAACTGTCACTGAATTTCAACAGATTTAAACCGTTGTTGTGAATTGTTAGCGTATTCCTTTTTTAGATCACAATAGGTAGTGTGTCTATCCACTTCAAAATCTGATGGGCATCTTTCAGTTTTCCAGTCATAAGAGGGGCTAACATTTTTCCGTAGTGCTCTTTTTCACATTTGACTGCCTGTGCAATACTCTCAAAGATCATCCAGAAAGCAGCAACAATGCCAATTTCATATATCGAGGTTCCCTTCTCATTATGCCCAGAGAAGTTAAAAGAAAATGTGGTGGGGGCTCAGGGTTTATGAGCCAGTTCTGGCTTTTCCCTTGCCCTGGGTAGAAACGTTGCCTCAATGTTCAAGTGGTCAAATCCCACTTCTAACATCAAATGTCACAGGCCGAGAGATGAACAGACAACTGAAAGCCCAGCTGTAAGGTTCACCGGTGCTTATTAAACATTAGTACCCAGCGAGGGTCAACCAGAATGCAACGTACATTCTGATTGGGCCTCGCCGGGGCATTACCCGGCCGGGAATCCCTTGAATGCTGTACGTGCCTTTGGTTCCCAGCAGGGGGCGTGGCGGCCCCTTAGCCAATGAGGAGGCTCAAAACAGTGCAATCCCCGCTCCGAGCCTCCCCATGGCGGGAGGCAGCCTTTGTCCCCAGCCTGGGACTCAGGTAAGTTTTTTCTTTTTCTCCACCCCCGTCCCCTGCAAACCATACCCTCCCCCCCAACCCCACTTACCTTCTTTTTTCTTCTTTTCTTGGGATCGAATACGCTGGAAACACTTCTGTTCCCAGCACGTCCGCTCCAGATGGCTGCCATTGAAAGGGAAAACGGACTACGTTTTCCCTTTCCAGGAGGCCATTTTATTCACATTTTTTTTTTCTGTTTCGAAAAGCGGCAGCGTTTCAAAACAGAAAAAAATGCCATTAATACCCTGGTCTAACGGTCCGGGGTACTAATGGCTATAAGACCCTCGGCGGCGGGCCAATACCGCCCACGGCTTCGTTAAGGCCATTGCTACGCTCGGGCCTGTAACTACGGCCCAGGGGGCATTACCTGGGGCGGTATTGGCCTGCCGCCTCGGGTCTTATTGCCACATTAGTACCCGGCACGCGCTGCGCACCAGGAATACAACGTGTGGATTGGCTCTTTTGCGAGCCATACCACACGGTATCCCCTTGTACGCCGGTGCATCCTGCGCATGCCGGGTACTGTGTTCCCGGCGAGGGGTGTGGCAGTCTCTTAGCCAATGAGGAGGCTCGAAACAGGGCAATCCCCACCCCGAGCCTCCCCATGGCTGGAGGCTGCCTTCGTCCCCCGCCGGGGACTCAGGTATGTTTTTTTTCCCCACCATCCTCCTCCCCCGCAAACTATCCCCTCTCCTCCCTCCCAACCCCACTTACCTTCTTTTTTCTTTTTTTCTTGGGAGCGAACGCGCGGGAAACACTTCTGTTCCCAGCACGTCCACTCCCAATGGCCGCCATGGAAAGGGAAAACGGACTACGTTTTCCCTTTGCTGGCGGCCATTTTTTTCACTCTTTTTTTTCTGTTTCGTAGCGCGGCAGCGTTTCAAAACAGAATAAAATGCCATTAGTACCCCGGTCTAACGGGCCGGGGTACTAATGGCTATAAGACCCTTGGCGGCGGGCCAATACCGCCCATGGTAATACCCCTGGGGCTTCGTTAAGGCCATCACTACGCTCGGGCCTGTAACTACGGCCCTAGGGGCGTTATTGGCCTGCCGCCTCGGGTCTTATTGCCACAAAACAACACTAAGGGTTTGAAGATATCTGTGGTTACTTGATGGGAGACAAAATATCTCATATCGGCCCACTTTGTAGGAACAATGTCCTCAGTCTTCCCTTTGAGGTTTTAAGTGCCAAACACTTCTTTCTTAGCTAATGTATTAATTTGCTTGCTTGCTTGTCATTCATAGTTGATGTTGTGGTGTTCCACTTTACCTTCAAGAGATGCAGGAACTACCATCCAGTGCCTTGGGTCCACTAGAAGTGTGCAAGGTATCAATTACATGACTGGGAGGATAAATACCGGAAAATTGTGGCAGGAAGGAGGTTCCATGTAATAATGTCCCCGCAAAAATGTTCCCTGACAAAAAAGTCTCAGTTTTTTGCAGACATTATTACATTGAACATGCAGGGTACACCCCTGCAACCCCTGTATTTATTTTATTTTTTAAATGGGAGCAAGGGACATCCCAGCAACCCGTCCCCATACATAATGTAACAATATATAATGTTGCGAATGGCTTTTCCCAATGACATTATGTATGGGGACATTATGTATGCGGACATTATTACCTGATACCAGGAAGGAGGAGCCATTAACAGTGTGGGAGAGCCTCAAGCTGGGACATGTATCCCCTGAGGTTTTGAGTGTCTGAATTCTTACTTAGATTAGGTCCTCCATAGAGTGCTCTCCCTGCTTCGATTATCCCTAATCACTGCTGCCCCAGAGAGCTCCACAGTCCTCATGCCCATCCAGTTGCTATCCATACCTGAGGTAGATTCTCTTCTGAGTGGGCCTAGCCACTCTTATGTCGTCTGTGCTTTTCTCAGAATGCTGTCTCTAGTGCCCAACCGTGAGAACCTGTCCCATTGCTCTGCTGCTGCTGGCACCCCCTTGCTTTTGCTGGCATCTTGTGTTAGGAAAATTATCTCTGGTGCCCAGGGCATATATAAAGAAGAATGAACGAGGATAAGCTCTATGGGTCTGCCCTGTCACCATGGCTCTACTGGAGCATTATGCCTTCAAAGAACTACCACAGGCCGAGCCACAGAGGTGATAAGGGTGAAAGACAAATCTGGGTTGACCAGTGGACAATTCTGTCCAGGACTCCTGACAAATACTTAATCACTGGAAGCACAGGTATGCCAGCCATTGCTCCTGGGACATTTTAAGGGCTTTTATGCAGCAGACTGCAGATCTCTAGCTATAACCTTCATTGTATTAAGGGTTCAGCATTGCCATTCTATCTGACTGTGGAGAACCTTTCTATTCCCCTGGTGAACCCTCACTAGAAGGAATGTAGCATCTGGAAGTGCATGTGTGAAATAAAGATTCCATTACTTACTATGGATATTTTCTGTAAAGTTTAAGAGAGAAGGAGAACATGTTGGGAACCGGTTCTGCATGTTAAATTGTATCCCGTTTAACTGTATAGACCCCAGCTTTGTGATAGTAATAAGGTTAATAACCTATAAGATTCAAGGATTCAACGCACCGGGGCTGAAGTCGAGGGTACACGCAGGTGGATGCAGTCCCCCCCCACTTTTTGCAGAGGGCACCTTGATTTGCTAATTTCTGGTGACACTACATTCAATTGGTATGTTAATGAGTCCCCCTCACTTTTCTTTTAGGCCTTGACCCCTGCAACACACACTCTGCATATGTGTTTTTTTACCATCTCATTGTATGCAGAATAGGTCATGTTATTATTTCCTAATGTAGTATCTTGCCTCCTGCAAAATGTGCCTGGATCAGTGATGACATGGAGCAGGAATCAGGCTGGCCCAGGTAAGTAGAAACAGAAGATGCTTTTCCTACCACTGCTATGGAGCAGTCATTAATGCACAAAATAGAGTATTCTTTCCCCAGCTTTGCTCTGGCCCCCAGACTACCAAATAGGAGTTCGGTTTTTGCTCTGTTAAGGCAGAGCCAGTTTTCCGTCACCCACTGTTTGACGACTTTGTAAATTGAGGTCAGATTTCTGGTGTCTGTTTCATAGTCCCCACTGATTTCTAGAATCAGCTAGGTGTCATCAGCAAAATTTGTAAAATAGACCCTGCGGGTCTCTAACAGGTGGCAAAGTGGTCTGACATATAGATTACAAAGTGTGGGTGAAATACAAGCCCCTTGAGGGACTACGCAGAAAATGGGGGCTGATCTAGAGGAGGCACCATCCCAGCATACAGAGGAATGTCTACTTGTCAAGAAAGATTTGATCCAGCTAGATGCATGTGGGGCACAGTTCCCTTTATCTGAAAGGGTGTGGATGAAACGGTCATGATCAAGCAAATAAAAAACCATGGTTAAGTCTAAGAGGACCAGGAGGCAAATTTTCCCTTTGTCCGCCATTTCGAGCATGTAAGTCTACAGGTAAAGGAGGGCAGTCTCCGTGCTATGGTCCGCTATAAAACCCGATTGCTTGTAATGGAAAATAGTGGCCGATTCAAGATGCAAGCGCAATTGGTTAGTGGCTACTTTTTCCAATATTTTCAGCGGGAAATTGGAATTAGTAATTGGACTTACATTTTTTTGCGTCTTTCAGGTCCAAATCTGCCTTCTTCACCAAAGATGTAATAGGGACCACCTTAATGGTTTCTCGGATTTGACTGTGATCAAAAGATGAGTTCACTAGTCTGGAAACAAAAGGAAGGAAATCTTTTTTTTGTTTTCTAATATTAATTTTACCGGAATGATGTTCTCTCGGCAAGAAGTGAGGTGCATAGAGGACAAGATGAAATATATCTCAAGATTACTCCCATGTCTAAAAGTGAAGTGAGCTTGACCTTCATGTTGTTAGCACATGGGCACAAGCCGGGCTTGGTTGTCTATGCCGTTTTCCAGGTCTTTCTGAATGTTATCAAATGTTATGTTGACAAACGCTTGCTGTACATTGTCACAGTCTTGGTTTGTAGGATGGACGGGGTGTACTAAGGCTTTAGGTGTTTCCAGAAGTTTCATAATCTCGAAAAGCTTCATAGAGTTGTTTTTAGCCCCCGCAATTTCTTTGTTAAAGAAGTTCTTCTTACCAGCAATGATTTTGAGTTAATAGGCTGCTTCCAGTGACATCCTGTTTTCCTTATTGAGGGCACTGGGAAGTTCTAGCCAGAGTTGTTCAGCACTACTTTTCTGTTTTATTAAGATTGTAAGTTCAGGGTCATACCATTTTGTATGATTGGGAATTTCTCTCACTAATTGTCATGACCCATGCCCCTGGCCCCCTCAGGTATAACAGCCTGCTGGCAGCAGTGGGGCTATAGCCCTTCACACTGGCCCCATGGGCCTTAAAACTCCATCAGAAACATACATGGAGTCAGTCCTGGCGCCTTTGGCGTCAGGCTCATTATCAGCAATAAAGCAAAACCAGTTTTGTACCTTAATCCAACATGGGGGCCTATTACACAGCTCAGTTCTTTAGAACCAAGCCATGCGGTGTAGTGTTTTTTGGTGTTGCTGGGCCTGGAACTAGTTGGCCTGGAACTACTTTACCTGGGCTATTTAAACCACACCCAAACAAGAGAACACGCTTCGCGTTATTCTGCACTCTTGTAGCGTAACGCGCACCGTGTCCAGCTCCTGCACATCTGCTTCTCTGGCGGCCCGATCCTGAAGCCCTAGATCTGGATTCAGGATCTTCGCTTACCTCACCCATCTCCAGGTTTCACCGCAAACTGCATTGGAGAAGGAACAAGGTCAACAATAACAAAGCACTTACCTGGGCAAGCAGCACTTCGATCGTTCATCACTCCGGAACATCACCACAACCTATACAAAGAAGGGAAGAGAACACAGGTTAGCAATTAACACCAATAAACAGCGCAGCGCTCTGCGCATCAATAACTCATCGTGGTCTTCGCCATCGGCGCGGCAACTCCGGAATCGCAACCATCCCTGTGAAAACAAAAAGAGACATTGTTAGGGAACAGCGTAGTGGAGCAAGATGCCGAGAAGACAGAGAAAACGGAGGGAAAGAAAGAGACAGAATAAAGACGGAAAAGACATTGTAACTCACCTGGAAGACAGCAAGCAGAGTCAGAGTCACAGCTGGTCTGGACCCGACATAAGGTCACACAGACCAGTGAAGCAACTGGGTCCACGGAACGCCCGCACCAACCACGCGCCCCTGCACAAAGACGCAGAATGGAAAGTTCAACGCACAAAAACCTAAGGTGAGAAATAACTCCAAGGCAGGGGATTTGGACCAGAGGGAGGTGGGAGTCCACCCATCACAGAACCAGTATCTTAACCCTCCATTCTCCTGTTATAGGCGCTAACCAAAGTCTGGCACATTACCAAGCAGAGAGGGGTCCGGGATAGCGCTTAGACCACCATCCAGTATCGTGTGGCGCCCCCGTGGATACCAGGTGAGCGTAACACTAAGATCTTGGTCATCGGGCCACCTTCTTCCAGCATGCTAGTCAGAGAGCCTGGTTGTATGTTTCCACTAGTTGTTTAGGAGAGTCTAAAGTGTTAGTGGGAGGACATAAAGACACTTATGGAGATGATGGGGTTTCACTTTTTTAAAGTTACGATTGTACGCAACTGTGGTTAGGTTGGGCAGTTTTCTAGGGATGTCTTGTAAGCGTAAGGTAAAATCAATTATGCAATGATCAGACCAAATACACGGTGAGGTGTTTTTCATAACCACGTTTAGATTTCTTAATCACCCAATCCAGGATATTTCCAGACGTTCCTGTTGGTTTGTTGGTCTCACCCTTAGAAATCGATTTCAAGGAGAGCCTCTTCTAGTGAGACTGCTTTTTTGTCTCTAGTGTAGTAGAACCATCTATTAAGATCGCCCAACACAAGAGTGGAGCAGTTTGGGCATGACATAGTTTTAAAGTCTGGAGCAAGTCCTCAATAAAATTGACCATTTCATGTGGTGGATCGTACACCACAATAAGATTGAAACAGCTACAAGAGGTGGGTGTAAGTTTCAGATGTAAAATCTCACAATTGGCGCACATACAGGAACTTTCAAAAAATGGAAAATGTTTTTTGCGTTGACTGCCAACCCTCACCCCTTCCCTGGCCCGCTGCTTGGTTCTTAAAAATGATAAAGTATCCCTCTGGTGCCGCCATGTTAAGGGTCAGACCACTCGCCAATAAGTCTCAGTTAAGCAGATGATGTCAAGGTCATGGAGGGTAAGATAGTCATGAATGTCCAATACGTTGTTTGCTTAATGATCTTGTGCTCATGAAAGCAATTTTTATGTCATGGCCATCAATCAGGTTTGTGAGACGGGTAGGCATTTGGGAGTTTTTACATGTGTTTGCAGTCTGCGAGATGTTTTCAGCTTCTATTTTTTCCTGTGCTTGAGGCAGGAGCCCCCATCGCTGCTCACATCGGATCTGCCGTGTGACCCCACCTGCACTGCTGCCACACCGATGCCAGCAGCACCACCACAACCCAGCAATGAGTCGCCTGTTTTAAGAAAGCTTAATCCTCTCTGAGGTCCTGATGCCGGTGGTGAGTGTTTTTCCATCACGACGCACGAGTCTCAGCCAGCCACAGCTGATTTTAAATGGCCGCCCGTATTGTTGCTTTCGTTGCCTAGCAACCTCTCTCTACCAGTACGGCCCGTGATTGGCCCGCCTGCCTACTTACGCAATTTGTCTTCGCCGGATGGCGAGAGCCGGCCCGCCCACATCAGAGTCTGCCTAAATAGGCCAGCGCCTGTTTGCAGCCTGTTTCTGCCGAGGCTGCCGTCTGCAAGTCCTCCTGGCCCAGCACAGCCTCATCTCCAGCATCCCGCAATGTTACGATCCCAACGTAGTCGCCCACGACTTTCCCCACTCCAGGTAGCTGAGCGCCTCACGCGACACCTCTCAAATAGGCTCAAGGCACTCCTGGATAAGAAAGCACTGTTACAGATATCCTCTTAGTCGTTGCAACTTAGTTCGAACAATTAACTATTACCCTACCGCTGCACTGGCAACGTAGGGACTATAATAACAGTAACTACTGATCGCGTGTCACAAGCAGATTTGCATCATCTGCACTAAAGGTATTAATCTGGCCTTGCACGGCCTTTGCTTTGTATCGATTCTTGCTTACGCCTGATACTCCCGTACTACAATTTATCTCCAACTGTGTCCAGTTTCTGCCTGACCTCTTCCTGCTCTTGTTCTTGTCCCTGCCGTCACTGCACAATTGCGCTTAATGTCTGCATGTCACTCAGCATTTGCATGACCACACACGCTATGTTACATGCATTCTGTGGCTTCCAACCCTCGTGCACTGAGCCTTACCCAGGGCGCCCACTCCCCATGTGCCCAGGCTACACTGGATGTTAGCCCAGTATATTTGCTGATCTTCTTCTAACTTCCCACAATGATAATCCTCTCCCTCTGAAGGGTCCTAGTCACCCCCCACTAGCACCCCACTAACACAGCCATACTCCTGATCACTGCAGTCAGCCCAATATTTGATTGCTGCTTCTATCCTAATAGTTGATTGTTGCATTTAGACCAATATTTGATTGTTGCATTTACACCAATATCTGATTGCTGCATTTAGACCAATATTTGATTGCTGCATCTAGCCTAATATTTGATGTACTTAGCCTAATATTTGATTGCTGCATTTAGCCCAATATTTGATTGCTGCATCTAGCCCAGTATTTGATTGCTGCTTCTAGCCTAATAGCTGATTGCTGCATTTAGACCAATATTTGATTGCTGCATCTAGCCTAATATTTGATGTACTTAGCCTAATATTTGATTGCTGCATTTAGCCCAATATTTGATTGCTGCATCTAGCCCAGTATTTGATTGCTGCTTCTAGCCTAATACCTGATTGCTGCATTTAGACCAATATTTGATTGCTGCATCTAGCCTAATATTTGATGTACTTAGCCTAATATTTGATTGCTGCATTTAGACCAATATTTGATTGCTGCATTTAGCCCAATATTTGATTGCTGCATTTAGCCCAATATTTGATTGCTGCATTTAGCCCAATATTTGATTGCTGCATCTAGCCTAGTATTTGATTGCTGCTTCTAGCCTAATAGTTGATTGTTGCATTTAGACCAATATTTGATTGCTGCATTTAAACCAATATTTGATTGCTGTATCTAGCCTAATATTTGATTGCTGCACCTAGCCTAATATTTGATTGCTGCATCTAGCCTAATATCTGAGCTTACTACTTGATTGTTGTTCTTAGCCTACTTTGCCTAGTATCTAATTGCTGCAGCCAGTCCATCTTCCCTACACATAGCCTACCCTGCCATTGCTAATATTCGATCAATGCAGGGAACAACAGGCCCTAGCTTAACCAGAAGTAACACCATGTACTCTTACATGCCTAACCTAGCCCTCCGAGTATCATTCTCTAATATGATAATTATACTCATAACCACTGCCTACATCACCATGCTAACCTTCCAGCCTCTCGAGGACCCAGGAGTCCACATACAGTCAATACTCACAAGCCCTTGCAACCTAGCACAGAGGAACCATAGACTCCGGGCTCGACTTCCTAAAATATTCGAACCCATTAACCCAGGAGTCCACATACAGTCAATACTCACAACCCCTTGCAACCTAGCACAGAGGAACCATAGACTCCGGGCTCGACTTCCTAAAATATTCAAACCCATTAATAAATACAACATTAACCTGGACCACCTTCGTCTGAAACTACTTCTACCTCTAGAAACTACCAGCCCCCCAGCCGTAAACCTCATCCTAAAAGAAATAAGCCTACTGCCAAACTGCCGCCTATAGTACCACCAGAACCTGACATAAAAGCTGCTTTAATTAATGCGAGATCGTTAGTCGCCCATGCGACAGACATAGCGGACGTTATCCGGGAAAATTACCTTGACTTCATCGCCATTACGGAATCGTGGCTCCACGATGCAGCAGATCCTGCACTTACACTAGCAGTCCCAGACAACTATACGATCCTCAGAGCTGACAGACCAGATGCACGTGGTGGAGGAAGAGCGATTATCGCCAAAACTAATCTATCCACGAGAATCACCTCCACACCCAACCTTAAATCTTGTGAGTTTCTTTCCATCAAACTACCCACCGCCAATTCGCAAACATTAAACATCCATCTCCTCTACAGACCCCCCAGGCCCTATCAGCTCCTTTAACGAAGATATCACAACTGTTATCTCTGAGAAGCTTAAAAACTCCTTACAAACATTGGTGCTAGGAGGCTTCAACCTAGGTTACAATGATATCGATGATCACCAGGCCACTGCCGTAGCCAATACCTTAGCAGAACTAGGTTTCACGCAGAAGGTGAATACTCCCACCCATGCCAAAGGGAGAACTCTCGATTGGATCGCCAGTCACAATTGTAACCCCTCCATAATAGCCATTGCCCCCCAAATATGGACGGACCACCATCTAATCTCTTTCACTATCAACACTAAAAGACCCATAGCTCTAACACCCCCCCCCAGCCGTACCCACTTTAACCAGAAATAAGAAAAATATCACAGCAGATAATATCTTGCCCCATATCCTACCAAAACTTAACTCTTTACCAGAATACACTGATCCAGACCTTCTAGTGGAGGAATTCTATAATGCCATGACCGTCGCTCTTGACAGCGTTGCTCCGCGTAAACTTAGGAATAGTAAACCAAGAAAGCACCTAAACGTTTGGTTTACTCCCCACCTAAAAAACCTAAGACTACAAAAAAGAAAATGCCAAACAATATGGAACGTACATCCTACCGCTGAAAACAAATCTAATCTAACAAACATCTCTAAGCAATACAAAAAGTACATCATCTTGGTTAAACAAGAAACATATAACAACAGGATTACCCAAGCCAATTCCAGCATGAAGGAGCTCTTTTCCATCATAAAAGAACTGGAAACGCCTATCGCTGTACAGGTTGGCTCTATCAAAGATAAAACCTGGTGCACACACATACAGCTGGCTCTCACCACTA
Source organism: Ambystoma mexicanum (assembly GCF_040938575.1). NCBI lineage: Eukaryota > Metazoa > Chordata > Amphibia > Caudata > Ambystomatidae > Ambystoma > Ambystoma mexicanum. Next base: position 1,252,625,706 of record NC_090922.1, read on the forward strand.
AAGTGTCCAACCTCCAAACTAAAATTGCCCTAAAGAAAGCCTCTTTACCAGCCAAAAGCCAAACCCCCGGGGACAAAATCCTTACACCCAAACCTAACGAATGCACCCAATTCAGTTTCTCTAAGGTCTCAGTGACTGAAGTAGAGAAAACATTTCTGGCTCTCAAACCATCTAATTGCAAAGAAGACCAATGCCCAGCACAATTGATCAAGGACGCTGCTAGAGATCTAGCTCCCTTTATCACCAAACTCATCAATGCCTCCTTTACCACAGGCACCATTCCACGCAAACTAAAGGAATCCTGGGTACTCCCCCCTATTGAAAAAACAAACACTGGACCCTAACATCCCCACAAACAGGCCCATCACCACGGTGCCCTTCTTACTAAAAATACTAGACAAGGTAGCTTACACCCAAACTCAGAATTTCCTTGAGGTGAACCAGCTCCTTGGCGTCTGCCAATCCGGCTTCCGACCCTTACATGGCACATAGACTGCCCTTATTGATTTGAAGGCCCAAATAGACACACTCAGAGATGAGGGCAAAGTAGCTCTCCTCCTCCTACTAGACCTCTCAGCCGCCTTTGACCTGGTGGACCATACAGTCCTATGCAATCACCTGGACTCGGGCGGCCCACTTCTCAGGGGAGGCCACAGTCTAGATACAATCATTCCTCAGTGACAAGACCATGAGGGTGTTCTCCCCTTCAGCGGCAGCAGACCCGATACCCATCACCTGCGGAGTGCCCCAGGGATCCTGCGTCTCGCCAACACTTTACAACATCTTCACCAAGCCACTCTTTGATGTTCTTGACAATCTGGGTATCACCTACACTAACTATGAGGATGATAACCAGATTCTCCTACCACTTACCGGGGATTATGGGGAAGATCTGGCTTTGGTGAACAGAGTCTATAGCATCGTTCAAGCATGGATGGCCAACCACGGCCTCTGCTTGAACAATGACAAAACAGAGCTCATCATCCTGGGCACTGCAGACCGCATCTCTAAACTCAACCGAAACTATTCTGCATTTATCATCGATGGGAACACTATTAAGGTCGCTAAAGAAGTTTTTACCTTGAATCGACTCTCTCCTTTACCAAACAGGTCAATTCACTGGCCTCATCCACGGCCTATACATGCAAATTAATACGAGCTGGTAAACAATTCTTATCAGAAGACAGCTGTCTTATCCTAGCTAGAGCCCTCATCTTATCAAAATTAGACTATTGCAACTCTCTCTTTATAGGGACTTCCAAACAAATAATCAACAGAATACAAGTGCTCCAAAACAATGCACTTAGAGTGGCCCTAAGCATCCCGAGAAGAGCACATATTTCTGAAATAAGATGCAAACACAAATGGCTCTCTACCCAAGAAAAAATCAACCTTAAAGCTGCATCCCTCATCCATAAACAACAAAGCCCCCTACTACCTCAGAGAATGATTTACTAGAAAAAACCCTACTAGACTCACTAGAACAGTCAGCCCTAATTCCCTTTTTAGTGCCCAGATTTAAACTAACCACAATCGGAGGTTCCAGCTTCCCTGTCAAGGCAGCTCTATTGTGGAACTCCCTACCCCAGGCACTTAGATCTGACCTAACATTCAACAAATTCACAACAAACACTATAAAATGGCTTACCGAAAATGCCATATAACTGGCACTCTCCCACCCACCACTACATGCATTGCACCTGTTATAGACTGACCTGTTACTATGCAAACGTTAGCTATAAATTGATTGTGTGGCTGCGTATTTTCTGTATTGTACATTTCTCACCATGTGGAGCCAAGAATTTCCTGTTGTCTGTCATATGTTGCAACCATAACCTTTCTGCATCTAAGTTGTAAACCTCTTTGTCTTATGCGCCCTGCTACTCGAGGGTCCGGCGTGCACAATAAATAAATAAACAAACAAACAATAAGTGTTACCTCTGTCTGCATGACGTCTTTGAATATTTCATGTGTACCTCTGTGTGAATCATATGGCTTATTTTGGCCCTATCCACCTCTACTGGTGTCCCCTAACAACGCCTGGGACCTAGCACCTATCATGATTGAGCCAGCTAACCCTAATTGAGTACCTGGATGGAGGCAGGATAATGAGAGGTACTGATCCCCAGTTACCCCCGCGCCCCCAAACCCCCAACCATAGAGATGTTGCACACTGCAAAGATCTGAGATCTTTCTTTTTTTTAAAAAAAAAAATAGGTTTTATCAATTTAAAGATAAAGGAATACAAAGGAAGCAACAAAGTAAATTACAACCATCTCAAGCAAATAGGTACAGTATATACATTAGATCAACAAAGTAATCAAGTACATAGGAAAGAGAACGAACATATAAAGAGGGGAAGGCAATAGCGCAGTTAGACATACATATCATTAAAAGCACTGCACATTTTATTGCATCTGTGATGTTGCATCTCAGGGCTCTTTTAGCTGCACTACAAGTGGGAAATAATGTGCACTCTCTCACCTCATACAAACTGCTCTTTTTACGTTGGGTGATTGGTCTCTAACAGGCACCCTATGATCACACTGTCTCATGAGTGCTCAGGGCCCCGTTTTGTGATAATTTGGGGGTCTATGCTTCATAGAAAACACTGAACATTCCTGTGACTTACTCATATGTCAGAGGGTGAACTGCCATCTCTCTTTGCATATATAAGGTTTTTACATTGCAGAATTAAAGTTTATTTAAGCGTTTGTTCAATCTGGCAAGGCTATGAGTTCCAACCATTTGTCCAATGTGATCTCATCTTTTATATCAGTTAAATGGTTCACCTTTATGTCCTTGATTTTTTGACTGACACCATTCTACTGTTATCATCACCTGGTTTTCTCATAGAGTACTATATGTTAGTATCTGTTAGGAAAGACTTCTCTTTACATCACCTTTCCTTCCATCTTTATGCACCCCCAAACCTTTTGCTTTTATTTTTGATTCTGTCCTGCTCTTTCTGCAGTGCAGTGAAGCCTTAAGCTTCACTACACTGGCCTTTGCTCATATGTTATGGGGAAACGAACATGGCCTTCAGGCTATCAGTACTGGAAAAGCTTGTTTCCCTTTGTCGTGTTACTAGGTTACTAGTGTTAGTTACTTTGTATCACATGTGGGAACTTTTACCTTTTATCATTGCACAATGCAGCTTACACTGCAGTACAATGGGGTACACTTTTTGTTGTGCCCTAGACTAACACTCAGAGGGTATTTGGTTACTCTAGGTGTGCTAAAAGGAAAAGCTGGTGGCAGCATTGACTTTTCCCCACTTTTGTGGACGTTTCATTTTAGCTTTACCGGCTTTACCGTGTTTGGCTACTAACTGTGGCTACTGGTCAAACATGGCCCTGTCACAAGATTTTTTGCTTGTCTTTTTGCCATCTTGTTCTTGAGCCTTCTTCCGGGCCTGTGAGGGCAGGAAAATCCTTATAAGGGCTTCCAGTGCCCGGGAAAACAGAAGCTTTTGGCGGGCTACTGCAGGGCTGAGTGTGTTTGCTGGCAGGATGTGGGCTGGGACTGTCTGGTCCCAATCCACAAACTGATTTCAGTGTGTCTGAGTAATATGCATGATTGTTCCTGCCAGTGGTCCTGATTGGACCACTGCTGGGTTGTGTGTGGGGGGGCTAGTCCTGTCATTGGCTAGTGAGGGCAGAAGCTCTTACCTGCCTTTTAGGATAAGAAGAGGACCCCTGCACCCATTCCTGAGAGATCCTGGAGAAACCGGAAGGAGCCAAGAATCCTATCCAGCTGCGAGATCTGCGATGAAACCAGAGACCCATCGGAAGAAGGCTTGGCCACCAACTTCGGCAGCTGTCCTGAAGGATCCATGTCTTGCTGAAGATTTTTAGCAGTCCTGCGATTGAGAGAGCATCATTCCAGATGTCTGCTTGGTACCCTGCAAAGAAGAGCCTGCAGAAGTGCCCCGGGCCCATCTGTGGCTGACCAGCTCCGATTGTGGGCTACTGTGCTGCTGGCATTACCGTATCAGCCTGGAACTTCGAGGATCCTCAGCTGGCCCTACGAGACTGACCTCTGCCAAATTTCGGCATCCTAGCATCAATGGGCCCCGAGATAGGAGAGAAAGTCCCACCGTGGAAGTTGAGTCCCATTGCGTCGCCGTGCTGCGTTGATCACCATCCGAAATTGCTTACATTACTTGACCTGAGTCCAATCCTGAGAGGCGTCCTGCATCGAATCGAATTTTGCTGCATTCATCATTCGAGAGTCCTTGGAACAGTGAAAGACACCAACCGGAGATCAGCTAAAACCTGCAACCCCTGCTAATGAAGGACTGTGACTTTCAACAGGAAAACCCACCACGGACCCTCTTCCTTGTCCTGCCAAGTCTGGGGAACAATCAGAGTACAGGGGTAAGTTACATTGATTCTTACCAACCCCTTTGCTCCCATTATAAGTCTATGGGCTTACAATAAACTTTATTATAACAATACTGGCTTTGCCATTGCTTGCTTGCGCAAGACTTCTGAAAGTTGGGGCTACTTCTTTGAGCTAGTCTAACTGGTACTTAGACCATTAGGACCATTAACTGGACTCCAGATACCCTTCCTGCCTCAAAGATTCTGTGGAACTTTACCTGGACTATTGGGCAAAAGGCCCCAGACAATTTAGGGCTGGACAATTTAAGCTAGGGGGTCATTCTCTGTGGACCTTGAGTGAATAATCATAACCTTACCTTTCCTTTGCAGGAGATTGTGATATATATTATGCCCTCTAATAAGAGAATGTATATATGCATCTTTCTTTACTAGTGTTGTGTGATAACTCAACTTGCCAGTAATCATTTTTCTATAGCATGTTTTGACCAGTAAATAATAATTTTATTTTTATAAAGAAGGCTACCTTAGTGTAATCTGTGATTCCCATTGTATGAACTCATTGTGGACCCTTTACAAACTCATCACCTCTGAAAAACTTGGCCTAGACCCCCCTGTCACTGCTACCTGAACTGGTTTGGCTACAGCTCCCCAAAGTTGTCCCTGTCACAACATAGTTTGGCCTTCTATACATCTATCCACCAGTCCAGAGTATAGAAAATCAGCCTTAACAGTATCATTCAAAGACGTACGTTTTTTTCACAAAGATGGCTGTTCGAGGTGTTACACGCATTGCTTAAACATTTGATGGGGAAAGTATTCCTTCAGCAAACGATGAATATTCCTTCAGCAAACGATGCAAATCTGGGAGGTTAGTAAAAGTATTAATTGATAAAACAGAAAAGCAGCAATCGGACATCAAACAGGAAAGGTACAAAGGATAGTGGGAGCCCCTCTACTGCGAACGAACACAGTTCAAATACCCTGCTCTATGCAATTTCTTCACTCAGGAGTGTCTACAACCAGGTTTGTGCTCACTGCACCCTTCGCAGTGGAGAATTATCCATTTGCATATCAGTCTTTGTCCCACCCAGAAGGGCAGTCCAGCACCAAAATGCTAGGCAAATCTCCTCTGAACAAGAGTACCACCAGCAACCCCAGACACGTTTCGGCCTATCAAACAAGAAAGGTCATCACAAACAAATTCCAAAGGAACTTGCCCCTCCCCACAACACATCAGTTCTTAAACTCTTCCAGACACATTTAATCTTATAAGAGGGGCTTGCCAAAAGTGCTCATTCAATCTTAAGGAATGAATTTACAGCTTCCTGCTAATCTCGCAAACTTCAAAGAAGACCCATCTTTCTGTCATCCCTTTGGATCTCGTGTAAAGAGGCACCAAGGATAAAAACAGCTGCAGTTTGTTATAATTGAAATATGGTGGCATTAGCTAGTGTTGATTACAAAAGCATAGTCATTCTGTACTGACCTGACTAATAATAAAGGCAAAGTTCAGACAAATAACCTAACTATGCAGAGCATGAGTAAAGCGGAGAATGAATTCTCGATTGTATGTGGAAATCCTTGCTAGCCATGATAGCATTTTACTGAACACGTGGAGTTGCATCTCTTAATACAGCAGTGTACAATCACAGCGGCTGGCCTAACCTACATAGCAACATTCACATCTATACCCACAGACACATTATGTACCTAGACATCACCATATATACCAAAGAATATATCGGGTGTATGTCCTAAAACTGTTTCACATAACATATTTTATTGTTAAATACTCAAAGCAACAAAATCCTGACACATAAATCTAAAACACATAAAAAGCATACGCACCTGTTACAATATAATATACAAAACGCATAAAATGTTTTTGTTAAAAAACCAGGAAACAGTTGGAACCGGGAAAGGCACAGAGCCAAATTAATTGTTGTTGCTCAACACTGTACCCATCATAGCCCGACTTATATAAGTTTCTGTCCTGAATGTTATGTAATAACTGGACATTCCTCAGGGGCAATCATGTATCTTGTGCTTTGACGTGGCGTTCTTTTTCCACTCAAGATTCTAATTCTTAATTTCAATAATGGTACTCCAAAATCTGTAACACGTATCCCAAGGGTATAATTCTCTTAGGCCGTAAAAGGATAGAACTCCTTAGTTCCATCCACAATGGTCATCACATCCAACAAGTTCCACACGGTCAAACTTGGCGGTCCAACTCCAATCTCAGAAGATGAATCCTGAAACAACCACAGTGTATTCCAATTATATAAAAGGTTACCGACGTATCCAAATTACGTGTCCAATAACATAGACACGGGTTGTCTAATAATCTTCTTCAGAGCTCTGGTTTTTCCTTCACATTGAAGATTGTTGAGCCGCATTCGGAATGAGCGAGAACAGGGGCACGGCTACTGGTGAAGAAGATTATTAGACAACCCGTGTCTATGTTATTGGTCACGTAATTTGGATACATTGGGAACCTTTTATATAATTGGAATACACGGTGGTTGTTCCAGGATTTATCCTCTGAGATTGGAGTTGGACCGCCAAGTTTGACTGTGTGGACCTTGTTGGATGTGATGACCATTTTGGATGGAACTAAGGAGTACTATCCTTATACAGCCTAAGAGAATTATACCCTTGGGATACATGTTACAGATTTTGGAGTACCATTATTGAAATTAAGAATTTGAATCTTGAGTGGAAACAGAACGCCACGTCAAAGCACAATATACATGATTGCCCCTGAGGAATGTCCAGTTATTACATAACATTCAGGACAGAAACTTATATAAGTCAGGCTATGATGGGTATAGTGTTGGGCAACAACAATTAATTTTGTTCTGTGCCTTTTCCGGTTCTAATTGTTGTTTCCTGGTTTTTTAACAAAAACTTTTTATGTATTTTGTATATTGTATTGTAACATGTGTGTATGCTTTTTATGTGTTTTAGATTTTTGTGTCAGGATTTTGTTGCTTTGAGTATTTAACAATAAAATATGTTATGTGAAACAGTTTTAGGACATACACCCGATATATTCTTTGGCATATATGGTGATGTCTAGGTACATACTTTGTCTGTGGGTATACATGTGAATGTTGGTTATGGATTAATACCCTTCCTTTGTTTGAGATGGAATAATATTATATCCCCACTGAGTAGGGGGGGGGGCAATACCTTATGTGTGGGGTGCCACCCCTGTAGAAATTCTTGATAACTTACATAGCAGCATTATATTCATTTGCTTTGAACATAGTAACATGACTCTTGCTTTTCATCAGGTGCACATTATTGTTTAACAGGCATTAACTACTCATAATTGTATTTAATTTCACAACACAACCATATGGCATTGGATGGGAGAGCATGTACCTAGTCAGCATCAGTAAAGTAGTCCTCAATGCTAGTGCTTTTTCAGTCACACTGGCAACCAAGGTGGATCTTGAAAGCTGCTTGTTATCATCTAGTACGTTTGTTTCAATGGTAGTGTCGGAACATGTTTTCTTCTTAATCTTACGTGAGATTTACAGCACCCTAGCTATTAATCATGGCGATCAGGTTCCCTTTATGGTTAGAAGGATTTGGGTTGTTTGCCCGTAACGGAAAAATTTGAGGCCGAAAACACTGTAGCTAACTTGACCGTTACAAACAACCCAAAATAATGCCTCCTCAAACATACCCCACAATTCATCACTTATGTGCTTGGGAACCAGTGCCACATGGTCCTTTCCTTTTTTTAAATGTAATTCTTTATTAGTACTTTTATTTATTTTTACATAGGGGGATTGCTATGGGAGTGTCCTAAAACCCCTGAATCCGAAAATGTCGGAAATGGGGATGGGGGACACCCCCGAATCCCCTGCTACTCATGTTTAGTATTTTCCCATTTGTACGAATGGTACAGTCCTTTTTCGTTCTTTTGTACCATTCGTACAAATGGTTACAGTCTTTTGTGATGTTTCCGGTTAGAAGGCAACTTGATCATCATCGAATAAAGACCTTTGCCAGGATCTGGAGTTGGGATCTGGGTAAAAGTTGCTTATGTGCTCCAAATCTACTGAAATAGTTTTCATTGGTCGCATGTGTAGTTTCCTTCTTTTTTGTTATGGCGATGGTTTGAAAGCAAATTACCGTACTTGGCATCAACATTTGTTATCTCAGCTGAGACCTCATGTGCCTTCGGTTTATCACTTGCATCAAAATCACTTTGATTGTTGGCTCCCATACTGCACTGCCAAAAACAGAGGGAACAACAAAATCACATAGTAGTGGCGCCTATCTTCGCATGTTTTTATCAGTCACTGTTTTTAACATTGTTTGCAAAAATATTCACTAAATCCATCATTAATTCTCTATCTATGTGCCTGTATATCTGTTTTTATAGTGTTGGTGATGATTTTTTTTTTTTTTTAAATAGTGGCCTCCGAATTCTTTATGTATCTGCATTGTATTAAAAAATGTTAGAATGTGCCTTGGTTATATTATGTTCATTAGAATCTGACTGCTGTGTTGGCATTCATAAAAATATGTATTTATGTTCCAGAATGAACACAGGAAGGCCTGATTGTCTGAAATGGTGGGAGTTTTTTTTTAATTTCTGATAGCTGTGTTCGCAGCTTTTGGGTGCTTGCTATCCTGATGAAGAGTACTGAATATCTTCATGTCAACGACGTCAAGGTTTCCATTTTATTTAGGGATTTCTCTCACTCTTTTTTTTCTCTTGGCGTTGAGCATACCCAGCAGTAAAAGAGTGATATGTACAACTGTCGCTTGCATGTACTATGGAATACAAAACAAAAGCACACACTGTTAAATGCATGTTTCATATTATAGCATAATCAAACATACTAAGGAGGAAGGCAACTGGTACTGCAACCCCTGTGCAAGGTGCTTTGTTAAAGGCTGTGACAAATCCCAGGATGTCGTCCCTTCTCCCCGAGGGGGAGCTCCTTTTAATGAGGCCAGGGAGGTGAGGCTGCTACCCGATAGTGCACCTGGCGGTGGTACTTACCAGGAGGATTTCATGGGGAGGGACGCCCCCTGTCGGACTAGGGACGACTAACAGAGGATAATGCAGTATCCCCACAACTCAGCTGACCTCAGCCCACCTTCATGCTACCCTAACATCAAACTCTATCCTAACAAATCCATGTGTTATCGTCACCCTATCATCTTGGGGAATGCTGGAAGGAGCAATAATGTAGGCTCTCAAAGGGAAGAAATACCCATTTCCCTAGAAAGTACTGGGACGAGGAAGAATAGGAACTACCTAACTGGAAACGCCTTGTCCAGTACAAACAAAAAAACTCCATTAACTTGCAGGAGAATATGCAGATGAAAAGTACTGGGATGAGGAGGAGTTACGGAGTACCCGGGCAGACAGAGCCCATGGCTAAGCCTCCTAGAGGTAGGGGGAGCAACTCTGGCTGCCTAGTGGGAAACTAAGATGGTACAGCATCATCTTTATAGTCGCAGTACCTGGCGGGATAGTGAACTGGTCTGTCCCCCAAACAGGAGAAATGTAACGGTCTGGGACCTACCAAAAAAAACCAAAACGAATCATCTTCCTTGCAACGGTACTTGGGTGGAAAGGGCCCCAAGTACCCGAACGTATAGAAGAGGGGTCTTGGACCCACTCCCATGAGAAGTAGGGAAACCACTGAGTAATTCCCATGGGGAAACCACTGAGTAATTCCCATGGGACCATACTTGGCAGGGAAGTGAATCAAGTTAGCCCAGGCAGAAAGAGAGAGAACCAGAGTTCTGGGACCTACAAGAGACTTTTTCTAAGGACCATACTTGGCATGGAAGTAAACCAAGTTGGGCTAAGCAGAAAGCGAGAGAAGCAGAGTCTGGGACCTACAAGAGACTTTTTCTAAGGACCATACTTGGCATGGAAGTAAACCAAGTTGGGATGCCGAAAGCGAGAGAAGCAGAGTCTGGGACCTACAAGAGACTTTTCCAAAGGACCATACTTGGCAGGGAAGTGAACCGAGTTGGGCTAAGCAGAAGGAGAGAGAAGCAGAGGTCTGGGACCTACGAGAGACTTTGAAATTGGGTTAAGACGGCTGATGTAAGGAATTGTGTTTAAATGCGTAACACTGTGAACTGCAGAGAAGTTTACTACAGACCAGGGAAAGGGAGGCATTCCCATTGGTGAGTTTGAACTGTATAATAAGTCTGAGAAAGATATAGGGAAGGGAAGCATTCCCCCTGGTCTTGTGAACTCTACTTGTTGAACAAGGTATAAAATCAAGAGGAGAACTAAGAGGAAGGGAGGCATTCCTCTTGACTGGGATGGGACTGATGCAACGAACATTGCAACCAGAGATATTTTGGGAACTTTTGTTTGATCCGACTTGTGGAACCTTTTGTTAGATAAGACATTACCTGCATCCTAAGGAGAAGATCAATGTCTAGGAGAATGGAACCATTCTCTCAGCCTGTCCCACCCAAGGTGAACTGTGCACCTGCTGTCCAGAAGAAGAGTCATTCCTCTGGACCAACAAGCCCTGTTATGTTAGTTATATGAGAATTGAATGTAAGGGACAGGAGGTTTTCGCACACAGGACATTGAACTTTATGATTTTGGACATCCAGAGACAACCGTTAGTCTTTACTTTGAGGTAGGGACACCTCTCTAAGAGTTAGGGATGGGTAGGTTTTCCTTTTCTGTTATGAGCTTAAATAAAGCAATTTCTGTAAAGCGAGAAAGTTGTTGTGTACATCACAGTAAATTTAGCTGACGTAAATGTTAGTGGACAGCGCCGCCCAGTGGGCTATTTCCTACATGCACTGCTTGTACAGAGAAGCTGTTTTTTTTTTATAAGCTGACATTTTTGTTGCTTTAGTAAATAAAATTATGTCAAATTAACATGTTTATGCATGTATGTACATATTGTCTAAATATCTAAACATGAGAACTACCACCCATACACACCAATAACATGTACAGTCGGACTTTAAAAGTAAACGTTTTAACAATTCCAGTGCATCAGCCTATAACATGGCTATGGATGTATTATTGCAGAACCCTGATGAAAAAAAAGTGGATGTCCAAGAATACCATGTAGGGGATGCACAAAGGGAGGTCACAGGTAAACAAAGAGGGCCACTTTTAATGGGGAATAGTAACGACACACTTGTGTGTTTGTGTGTGTAAAATTAATATATACAAAACATGTATGCATATGTACCTGAGATTCATACATGTCATGAAAGAAAAAAGAAATGCTTTGCATATGCTTTTTATGCTGACATGTCTGAAGTTGAAAAAGACTGGTCATGTTATAAATGGACCAGCAATGAGATGATAGAGCCACCTTGTAATCTGCGGGGAGCCTGAATGCAGTAATGTATTTATTTATTCAATTATAAAGCGCACAAACAACCCAGAGGCATCGAGACGCTGTTACAAGTATAGTTATTTACATTAGGTTTCACATACAATACATTTCGGTACAAGGAGCAGAGCACAGAAAGTGCTTCACTCTAGTCAAACAGCAGTATTTTTAGTGCTTTTCGGAATACCCAGTAAGATTGTTCTGCTCTCAGCGAAGGGGGGTGGAGGGAGTTCCACTGTCTGACAGCTATGTAGGCGAAGCGGAAGCCACTGACTTTTGGTAGAAGTAGGTGGTCAGCATACGTTAACCAGGTACGTCTTTTAGAATGAGCTTTGGTTATTTTCTGGGAGAGGTAGGGGGGCTGTGTTGGACAGGCACTTATGGGTGATGGACAAGGTTTTGAAAATGATGCGTTCTCGGATGGGGACCCTCGCGTCTGGCCGCTGAGATATGTTCTCTTAGCTGCTTGGAGGGCATTATTTTTTACTACTTGTAGTTTTTGGATGGTTCTAGAAGAGGTGCCTGCAAAGAGGGTATTGCAGTATTGCAGCAGTCAATCCTCGAGCCAATGATTGCTCGGGCAATTGTTAAGCAGCTATTTGCACCCCTAGGGTTTTTACGGAATCGAGACATGGATCAGGATGTTATCGATCTGGAAGGCAGTGTATTTATCATTAAGATTTTTTAGAGCTGTGTGTGGTCCGACCAGCAGTCCTTTGGTTATGTCACCGTTTAGGCAGAGGTGATTTGCCGCCATCCATGACTGTATCAAGGTGTAGGTATTGCTGTGGGTATTGGAATCGACTACATAATTGGCTGGGAGCGGCAGCAGGATTTGGGTGTCATCCACGTAGTTGGTGTAGGCTATGCTGAGGGAATACAAGATGTCGAAGAGGGGCCTAGTCAAGATGTTGTATAGAGTTGGGGATATGCATGAGCCTTGAGGTACCCCACCAGGTGAAGCATTAGCGTTTTCTCAGAATACCTTCATGACTATTCCTTCCAGAAAGGATGCAATTCAGGCAGTGGCCATGGGGGAGATATTGGCAGAGGTATTGAGGTTGTGGCATAGCCTCTTATGGTCGACCAGGTCAAATGCAGCAGACAGGTGTAGGAGGAGAAGTGCTGATTTTCCCCTCATCCCTGATCTCGTCCAGCTGATTTTTTAAATCTAGTAGGGCTGATTCTGTACCATGGCCGGGGCGGAAGCCAGACTGGCGCACTATTAGGGCATGGTTGGTTTCAAGGAAATGCTGAACTTGCAGGTAGTGTGCTTTTCGAGAAGGAGGCGTTTATGAATGCAGTGATGAGTGGTGTTTGGATTTCTGCAGTCTTTGATGGTGGGCAAATATCTCCTTTGCATCGTGAGGGTTTTAGACTTTTGAGTAACAGTGTTTACACGGGAAGTACCCTTACATTGAGGACTTTTAAAAATACAGATCAACATGACTTTGTGATACTACTCTGAATACGAGACTGGCAAATACTAGGACTGGATGACCAGTTCAAGCCTGGCACGGCGAAACAGCACTGCAATGTATATTGTTGGAATTAATTTTAAAAAGTAAATAATAATGCTGATTTTATGCAATTTTGTATAGCTCTGTTAATTCTTCATTCATTGGTATGTTTGTGAAAGCATAGATTACCTGCCATGCTGGCACAGTTTAGTCTGTTTGTGGCGCTTTATACATTTTTCATTTGGGAATTTATTAACACATTCGCATCCGGGGAAGGGCGTTCAGCCAATCAGGTGGCTGGAACAGCGGACGAGAATACACAATCCCCACCCGCTGTCCCAGCCACCTGAGGGCCTTCCCCGGGTGGTGCTCATTTTCCCCCTTTTTTTTCATTGTTGGGAGGCAAGGGGGAGCCTCTCCCTGTTGCTTCCCCAGCCCCTACACCTACCAGAGGGACTGGAACATTACGCTTCAAACCCAGAGCTCCTGCCATCTGGCCACCACCTTAGACATGGAAAAGGGACTGACTTGGTCCTTTTTCCATATGGCAGTGGCCACAATTGATTTTTCTTTCTTTTTTTTTCTTTTTCTTTTTTCATTGGGAGATCAGCTGCACTAGCAGCACGGATCTCCCAATGAAAAATTATGAAAGCCATTTGCACCCTGGATGAGCCTTGGGGTGCAAATGGCTTTCATGCCCTGCCAGGGGTGCGCTTAGCTCGGGCCTGCCTTAACTCGTGCTGGCGGGCCGTTAAAGGGTATCAGGTAATATTATCCCCGCAAATAATGTCACCATATATATGGTCGCCAGGAAAGGCCAGGGTTAGCGGGGGTGCCCCCCGTAGGTTCCATGCGTTAATATTGCCTAAAAAAAAGACGCCATTCTTGTATGGCGATATTTTTGCAGGAATATTAACACATGGAACCAGTTAAAAGCCATATCCGCCCTCCTGCCAGGGGATGAAAGAGATATTCCGTCAAAGTTTGTTCACGTTTTGGGCAATCTGTAAAGACAATTTTAAACAAATAATGTTTCCTGCTGATGGAATTTTCTTACTTGTACCAATGACAGTTGAAAGAATTACACTTTTGTCTCCAGCCTTTTCACAAATATGTGAATGTTAACGGCAGTGCCGCAGAGTGATACCTTGCATTCCAAAGGGTGCAGCCGAGGATGGCTGAAGGTGAGCCGGTGCCCATTCCAAAATGACGTCTCAGGGCCCAGTGACTAAACTTGAGATGCTACACGTCCATGCTGTTCCCCGCATGCATTCCCACGGTCATTCATACTGGTACACACCTAGTAACTAAACACCATAAGGCCTATAAAGTAAAAACAAGGACAGGTTGTGCTTTCAAACGTTCATATTTACCAAATTTAATGTAAGCACATTTTTTAATCAAGGATGAGAAATCTAATGACATCAGATATTTCAATACTGCAGATACCAATTATGGGTAAAAACAAAAAAAAAAGCAGTCCTGGTGTGGCGCTTACCGTCCAGCAAGTCTTTAGAAAAATGTTGTCATGGGGTACCAGTAGTAGAGTGGCCTGTGTGTCTATTCCTAAATGCACATACATTTAGGACGCATTTGTCATTAACAGTTGTATTGTATACTTTGTTCATCTATATCTGGGAGATAATAGTAATCTAAGTGATGCTACCACGATTGAGCACAGACAATTCAACTCACAGAGTACACTTTATAAAGTTATTTTTAATTGTGTTTATAGTTATATAACTTGAAACATATATATTCAATAAAGAAATACATCACCTGATTCAATATAGTTCATATGTTAAACAAAATAAATGATTTATATTATAAAACAATTCAAATAATATTTATTTATTTTTTCTATTTATAAAGCACTAAGGCAAGAACCCGCAGGCATGGTAGTGCTAGACAAGAACGAACACCAAGAAACATAGGCTCAGGACCAAAGAGAGAGGATGGTTAGTAACTGAAAGGGGGAAGGATTCAACCAAATAAGACCGTTTTCAGACCACGCTTTATAACCAAAAAGATAAGTGCATGCTCTTAGGTCTGGTGGGAGCGCCTTGCAGCATCTTGGGGCAGCATATGGAAAGGTTCCCTCAGTCACAAGTGAGAGTTTGCACTTTGGAATTTGCAAAAGGCTGGAGTTGTTCAATCTGAGTGTTCTCTGATTGGGAAGCCAAGAGAGGCTGCTAGATAGATAGCCAGGACTTTTTCCATAAAGACAGTTGTGTGTAATACACAATGTCCGAAAGGTGATTTGCCTGTTGATGGGTAGCCAGTGTAGGGCCCTCCTAGCAGCAGACACATGGTAAGATCTGCGAAAACCCTTTAAAACGTAAACTGCATTGTTTTGAATAAACTGGAGTCAAGTGATTTCACCCTACCGATACCCTGCAAGAGGCTGGCACAATAATCAACATGTGCTCCAATGATAGCACAAGCGAGAGTGGCGGAGTTGGTAGAATTAAGGAAAGGTCTCAATTGTGTGAGTAATTTAAGATCATATGAAGTGCCAGAAACTAGGCTGTTGCTATGTGCCTGCATATTAAGCTCTTGGTCTAGAATCACTCCCAATGTCTTGACGTTGGGCAGAGTAGCAGGAGTACAATCTGTGCAATCTGAAGGAACTGGTAAGCAGCATCCAGCTTGTGAAGCGTGGGTGCTGCGTCAGAGATCATGAGCTCAGTCTTGGGATTGTGCAGTGTCAGCCCGTTATCTACCACCTAGAAGTGAATGGGGTTAGATGGTGTTGATAGTGATGGTGTCCCTACTGTGATTACCTGATAGTGGAATATGACATTGTGTGCCAGCAGAGTAGTTGGCGTCCACTACTCCTTCTGCATCCAACATTTCAAAGAAGGGCAGTGTAAAGATGTTAAATAGGTTTGGAGGCATGCAGGACCCCTGAGGGACTCCACATGTCACCAAACAATCTTCTGCCATGGCCTCCTCATGATCATGATAGACGTTTGCTATACAATCAGACAGAAAGGATTTGATACAGTTAACTGCATCAGGTGAGAAGGAGGCCCAGTCTTGCAGTCTGGACAGGAGTATTGAGTTGTCCACTAAGTCAAAAGCAGTGGACAGATCCAAAAGCATCGAGAGTGCTGTGTGACCCTTTTCACAGAAACTCAAAATGTTTGCCTTAAGGTCAAATATAGTGGACTCTGTACTGTGGTCACTCCTGAAGTCTCATTCCTTCTGTCCTAGTATGTTGTGTGTGCCTAGAAAGTCTTGAATCTGAAGGTGGGCTACCCCATCTAAGATCTTCAATAGAAAGGGTACATTGGTGATAGGACTATATTCAATGCATGGGTGGGAGCTTCTCCACAGATCATAATGAATTCATTCCTGGGTTGTCGGCTTTTGGTAGTTAAGGGAAAAACCGGTGCAGTGAGATAGTGATTCGCTGAGGATCACAAAAAGTGGTAAGCTACGTTTTGAACTCTGGTTTCCTGGTTCCCCAATGTACCATTTAAATATTACGGTAGACTGTTCCATCATAATTTTGAGAACCACAATACAATGCTGTATATTTGTCTTTCAAGGGATGAGCTCGGACTCTCTTCAATAAATCTGTCTTGCAAAGCATCAACTCATTTGATAAATGCAGCCTGTAATATATAAATGTAATAGAAACATTTTTGCTTTAAACAATTATGATTTCCTTTTTTAGAAAACAAAATGGACTGAATTGATTAAAACAGCTGCAGTGCTATACAGGTTACCCACATATCTGTGCACCAATCACAAAATTTGATGAGGTACCTAATATTCAAACAAAAGGCACCCTTTAACTGAAGCGTGGATGTTTGCACAGCAGTAACTTTCAGGCCAAATCCTAGGTGGGTGAGTAACCACAAAGGAGAGTTTAAAGGCAGTTCCCTCCTGCTTATGCCAAATTATTGTAACACTCAAACAACAGAAGGTAAAGTAATTATAAAGTTATTCCTATGGCTAAATCCAAAGCCAACATTTAAATGACCCTATCTGTGCGTAATCTCTTACCAATTGAATAGGGGCCCTAGTTGGTGCTGCTGGGCCGACTACAAGTGGTGTTGAGATCTTGTCCCTGAACTCTCTAAAAAACACTTTCCTGGTGTCTAGTACGTGCACACAGATTGGAGGTCGATTCTTGTATTTTTAATTTGTCGCCCCCAATGTGTGTGTCTTATCATTAAAAACACAACAATACAACACCCAAAGCAACTGGTTTTAGAGAACAGTTGTCAGTGGGAGAGATTTTGCTAAAAACAAGGGGCAAAAACACGTATTTCTCGCTTGCCCAAACTTCAAGTGTACCACTCTGTTGTGTGGTTAACAGGTTAAGTTTCTTCAAGCAAACCCTTAGTTTTCTTTATAAGGGAATGAAGGTCTGGGTTATCCACCAGGCCTATTGATTAGTCAACCGGTTTCAGCGGGATTCTCTAGTAGCCGCTTTCTTCAGGACGAATACTTTTTGATTCTTGTATTCTTAACAGTGTCTCCAGCACTGTGAGGTGTTAGAGGGTGTCTTCTAGCGTCCAAGACTTGATAGGTTAGTCAATTCCTAGTCCTATATGGACAAAAAGGCAAGAAAGGAGGGGACTGATATCAGTCTCAAGTACTAACGGGTCTATTTTAAACAATTAAAAACTTCTGGAGGTGCCACCTGTAGGGGGTAATAATCATCATACCTCTGTGGTGGAGACCCAGGATCAGTAGTAAAGATGGTGTCTTCAGTAATCTCCACTGTGACAGAAATTCTTTTGGTCTGGTATAGGGGAGCCTGTTCGGTTCTCTCTCTTAATTCCTATCCCTGTAGTCAAATAATAGACATATATAGATTCTTAATATCTGGGGATTTTATCTAAGAGCACTGTTACAATGTCTCATCATGTGGAGGTTCTTTTTTCTTATTTAGGAAACCAGCTCAAGTGGTGATATGAGCTATGCGGGTGTATCTCATCAGTGTGGGGAGAATAACTAAATAAAATCCCGGATAACCTCTGTTATGTTCCTGTAGTCTAGTCAACCCACAAATGGCTTTTTTGGGGAATACTAGGCGTAGATGTTGCTTACCTCTAAATTCTGGTCTGTTCAATCTCAGAGCATGTCCGGTACTCCGCCATCTTGTTTGTGGCGTGTTTTTTATATCCTGGTTATTGGACACATGCTCAGTGCTGTTGGATCACGTGATTACGCGATCGCGTCATGTGTGTTTGATTCGGCCGTGCAGGGCCATGTTTTTCTATGTGGGCGGCTCCTCTTATATTGGCGTAGCCGCCGCACAGCCATCTGGGATTTGAAGTCACTAGCTGCTCTTAACATTCTATGTACTTTGTCCCGTTTGTTCCTAACTTAGTTCAGGTTGTTTTAGCCTGGACTTGCGTCACGGCTAGCCGCATGACTTAATTGTATCGTATTGTAAAGTTACAAAAAAGGGAGTCCGGTTGTCTAAGGATAACGCAATTAACTTTCGCACGATGTTGTTCGAAAGAGAAAGGTGAAAGGAGACCAGATTTTGTTAAAGGGAAAGTATCCATGTAGTGGACACGACGCTGGATGCTTGAGGCAGACAACAAAGAAACAGACCAAGACCTGGTAACTGGAATTTTTCCAGCGGGAGTTCTGATGAGGAAGCAGGCAGAACAGGCAGCAACGTTACATTTGGAAACCAACAAAACAGAGGTGGCAATGCCCGGGGTTTTCAGGCCCCAAGAGGACGAGGCAGGGCCAGAGGATGGTGGCCAAACCAATCACCCAGGGTCACCAGGAACAGAGGGAAAGGGTGGTACCAGCAGAACACCATCCCACAGTACAACCCCTAATGCCTGAGACAAAATCCTTGGTGGTTAATCTATCCACCTTTACCCCCTCACGTATCCAACTAAATGTGTTACAGAAGGGTCTTTCTTTTGTCCCTACAACTCTTCATGACCCTTTTCAGACAAGAATTGAGATCACTCAACTGATGAGAAAGATCAGGCTCAAACAGTTCTTTGCGGAGAACACACACAATGGACCTACAGATGTGACAGGATTACATAACAAATCTACATATTATCCTCCACCACACAGTATAAGTGTAGAATCACAGACCTTTGAAAAGCTAATTCTCAAGAAACTTGATGAAATTGAGGCAGAAGACAACTTGGGCACCTACCATAACATGACTAAACAGGAAGATCTAGCCCTTAAAGAACTGAAGAACAACTTAGAGATAATCAAACCCGCAGACAAGGGGGGAGCGATTGTCATCATGGATACAATTGACTATGATAGAATGGTGAATACACTAATAGATGACCGGACCACATACAGGAAACTTGGCAGTGACCCAACAGACAGACTCGGGAATCTGATCAATCCAATTATCGAAGAAGAGGAGGCAGAGGGACACATAAGTAGTAAGGAATCAGCTTTCTTGACGCCTAGATTTCCAAGATGCCCTGCCTTCTACGCATTACCAAAAATACACAAGGGCGTCCTCCCAACCCCCGGTCGCCCCATTGTATCAGGGATTGGCTCGATTTTAGAACCTCTCTCACAATTTACCGACTTCTTTCTGAGAGAAGAGGTCATTAAAATGCGCTCTTACGTGAAGGACACCACAGCCATTTTGGTGTATCTAGACAGTCTTGTCCTGGAGAATGAAGACATCTATATAGTAACTATGGATATAGAGTCATTATAATCTAAAATCCCTCAAGAAGAAACACTTAAGGTTATTGAAAGTATACTACGAGCCAAGACACTGGATATGCCTGTGACACTGATCATGCAATTGGCAGAAATAGCCCTAACCAAAAACTATTTCATTGATGGGGACAACCTTTACGAACAGATAGCTGGAACAGCCATGGGCGCGACATTTGCACCCACTCTGGCGAATCTTTATGTTGCCAATTTTGAAGAGAATCACATATATTCAGAGACGAATCCTTTCTCAACCAACATAATTAGTTGGCGTTGATACATCGACGATGTCTTTCTACTTTTTAATGGAAACGAAACCACTTTAAAAAACTTTATTGCGTGGATTAATGGATTGAATCCCTTCCTAAACTTTACCTCTGAGGCAATTAAGTCGTCTGCAACATTTCTCGACCTTAAAATCATCAGAAAAGGTCAAACATTTGAAACAACGGTTTTTCAAAAACCCACTGACAGAAACTCTCTGTTGGACTACAACAGTTTTCATCAGAGGTCCCTAAAAGAGAACTTGCCCTTTGGGCAGTTCCTCCGATTCAGGAGGAACTGTACCTCAAGAATCGAATATGAAACCCAAGCAACTAGGCTCTCGAAGAATTTACTTGAGAGACACTATCCCTACAAAATCATCAAACAAGCAAAAAAACGGGCAAGAAACATACCAAGAGAAATAACCCTTAACCAATATGGCAGGAGACAAAGTGATGACAAAACTATCACAGCAGTATTCAGTCATTCCCCAATAATTAATCGCCTAAAAAAAGAAATTCGGAAGGCCTGGCGCATACTTAATGTGGATGAGAAACAACTACCAGAACCACAGTTTGCCATAAGGAGGAGGAAAAACCTAAGAGACTCACTAGTACACACTTATAAAGAATCACTGTCGACTGTGGGTACAAACACTCTCTGGAATACATCTAAAGCTCAGGGCCACACACCATGTGGAACTTGCACTGCGTGCAAATACACAATACGCACCACAGCCATAGACATTGGCTGGAAGTATCCTTGGGAACAAAGAAACCTTACCAATTGCAACTCCACTAATGTAGTGTACCTCATACAATGCCCTGCAAAAAGAAATACATTGGGATGACGACACGGGCCATAAAAATACGGATAGGGGAGCATCGCTCTAACATTGGGACACAAAAAAGAACGGCCCCCTTGGAGGAACACTATATTGAAAATCATCATACTGCAGATGATCTTATGTGGACCATAATAGAAAAAGTAAAAGTACCCAAAAGAGGTGGTAACATTACAGCCCTCTTACTAAAAAGAGAACAACAGTGGATATACAGAACCTGCAGCCATCTTATTGGCCTGAATGACGAGATCTGCTGGCAATCCTTGGCTGTTCTGTAATGGTGGGCTCACTAAGTCTCCAACTATGAACTACAGCAATTGAAACTATTTGCTTAATATTCATTTTTTCCCCTCTCCCTTCCCCCCCTGAGTATACTCCTGTTTGCAGTACACTATTTGCTTACCTTATCATATGATAAGAGGTCGAAATAATAAAGAAGCTGGGTCAAATGACCAAGAAGGAGATCCAATGCTGCAGAAAATCCTTAATGTCCTCCCAAAACAATAGACAAGGATATGTGGAATATATCTCAGCTGGAGCTTTGAATGGCACTACAATTCCCAAGCTCCCGGTATCATGAAATTATGCGGAGATTCGAATTGCGCTACATTTCCCAAGCATCCTGCGTCGTGTCCACTACATGGATACTTTCCCTTTAACAAAATCTGGTCTCCTTTCACCTTTCTCTTTCGAACAACATGGTGCGAAAGTTAATCGCGTTATCCTTAGACAACCGGACTCCCTTTTTTGTAACTTTACAATACGATACAATTAAGTCATGCGGCTAGCCGCGACGCAAGTCCAGGCTAAAACAACCTGAACTAAGTTAGGAACAAACGGGACAAAGTACATAGAATGTTAAGAGCAGCTAGTGACTTCAAATCCCAGATGGCTGTGCGGCGGCTACGCCAATATAAGAGGAGCCGCCCACATAGAAAAACACGGCCCTGCACGGCCGAATCAAACACACGTGACGCGATCGCGTAATCACGTGATCCACCAGCACTGAGCACGTGTCCAATAACCAGGATATAAAAACACGCCACAAACAAGATGGCGGAGTACCGGACATGCTCTGAGATTGAACAGACCAGAATTTAGAGGTAAGCAACATCTACGCCTAGTATTCCCCAAAAAAGCCATTTGTCATTTGTGGGTTGACTAGACTACGGGAACATAACAACAGAGGTTATCCGGGATTTTATTTAGTTATTCTCCCCACACTGATGAGATACACCCGCATAGCTCATATCACCACTTGAGCTGGTTTCCTAAATAAGAAAAAAGAACCTCCACATGATGAGACATTGTAACAGTGCTCTTAGATAAAATCCACAGATATTAAGAATCTATATATGTCTATTATTTGACTACAGGGATAGGAATTAAGAGAGAGAACCGAACAGGCTCCCCTACACCGGACCAAAAGAATTTCTGTCACAGTGGAGATTACTGAAGACACCATCTTTACTACTGATCCTGGGTCTCCACCACAGAGGTATGATGATTATTAGCCCCTACAGGTGGCACCCCCAGAAGTTTTTAATTGTTTAAAATAGACCCGTTAGTACTTGAGACTGATATCAGTCCCCTCCTTTCTTGTCTTTTTGTCCATATAGGACTAGGAATTGACTACCCTATCAAGTCTTGGACGCTAGAAGACACCCTCTAACACCTCACAGTGCTCGAGACACTGTTAAGAATACAAGAATCAAAAAGTATTTGTCCTGAAGAAAGCGGCTACTAGAGAATCCCGCGGAAACTGGTTGACTAATCAGTAGGCCTGGTGGATAACCCAAACCTTCATTCCCTTATAAAGAAAACTAAGGGTTTGCTTGAAGAAACTTAACCTGTTAACCACACACAGAGTGGTACACTTGAAGTTTGGGCAAGCGAGAAATACACGTTTTTGCCCCTTGTTTTTAGCAAAATCTCTCCCACTGACAACTGTTCTCTAAAACCAGTTGCTTTGGGTGTTGTATTGTTGTGTTTTTAATGATAAGACACAGACATTGGGGGCGACAAATTAAAAATATAAGAATCGACCTCCAATCTGTGTGCACGTACTCGACACCAGGAAAGTGTTTTTTAGAGAGTTCAGGGACAAGATCTCAACACCACTTGTAGTCGGCCCAGCAGCACCAACTAGGGCCCCTATTCAATTGGTAAGAGATTACGCACAGATAGGGTCATTTAAATGTTGGCTAGGGATTTAGCCATAGGAATAACTTTATAATTACTTTACCTTCTGTTGTTTGAGTGTTACAACAAATCCTAGGTGGGGCAGTCATTTGGCATTGTGGCATCCGTGGATCTCGTCCCTTTTTTACTAGGGTGAGCCCCTTTTCGTGAGAACTCAGTCCCTTTTAAAAGTACTGGGTTGAGGAAGAATATGAGTTACCTAGCTGAAGATCCCTTTCCCAACACCGTGACTAGGAAGAACCCCAATGACTCACAATGGAGTGAAAAGATCAGTACTGGGGCGAGGGAGAAGTGTGAATGAATGAGGATTACCTGCATGAACCATATTCAATATTCATAGAGCCAGTTTAAAAGGGAAGACAGACTCAGGAAGTATGAGAGAAGCTATTCTTGGAGGAGCAAGGAGCAGGATTGCTGTGCTGAAGCAGAACTATAAGCAGAAGACCCTGGGGACCAGAGGCTCTGTCAGAAGGAGGTAGACCATTTGCCCACTGGTGAAGTGCTTAAGAATGTGGGGAGCCCAGGAGAAACCTTTGTCAAAAAACCCGACAGCCTAAGCCTCCCTGTGGGAACCACATGCTGTGCAGCTGCCACAAAACACTGGTAGACTATATATTCTTACGGTACTAAGTGAATAAATCGATTTAAAAAATGACCTGTTTAGAAAGACCGCTTGGAATCCGGGAGTCAGAGGGGAGTGTGTGAGTGACTGTGTGTGTGTATGTAAAAGGAATGTTTGTGATGGGGAGGGGGAAGGGCAGGGTGAAATGTAACTCTGACCGTGTGTGTGGTGGGGGATTGAGTGAGCATGCTTGGGGCGAGAGGAGACAGTAGGGGAGCAAGGGCAAGGAGGAAAGGGGGCTTGTGGGAGAAGCCCCACGATTTCATGTTAAAAGCGCAAATGTCACATAGAACCACTTTTTACAGACATCCTGACAGAGTTCTTAGTATTTGGTTTGAGGCAGGGAACTCCTTCCCCACTCCCCCTTACTAATAGCGCTAGGTAGGTTTTTCCCTTACTTTCTTTTGAATACAAGTTTATGCCAACACACTTACCACTACTGTGTCTGTCTCCTACCTTCGCACCCTTACAGCATCCAGATTTTGTTCAAGCAGTGTCCAGGCAGCAGCTGAGTCCCGAGGCAGGTAACAGGGCTTTGCTTGCTCTCTTCCTGATGGGACCAGCTAGGTCGCCCATAAAGTATCCCTACACAGCCTTCTATGCTCCTGCTGCCTATACATTTCAGTCTAATAACTGTTCACCCTGGCCACAAAAAAGCAAGCCATATATGTTAAGGATCTGTTGAATGCATCCACTTTTTCTTGCGCAGTTGACATCTACATACCTAAGAAAACTATTGCCAGGCACTGCCACTTGCTGCTCAATGGTGGGCAGAACGAAAAATCATGAAGAAGGGGGACCAGGACCTCGTCTGGCTCCAGCCCAGAGATGGCACTGGATGAAAATGCTCTCTTGCTATTCCAAAGGAATACCCAGCCGATAAAAGCAGTAATATTGTGTAGTAATTGCAGCCAGCTCTGCATCCTTTCCATCAAAACTGCTATAAAATGAGCAACCTCACTTAAAACCGAAAATAGTATTTCTGTCTGAAGATAAAGTAGGTATAAAATGAACTTGAGTTGGTAGTTCAAGATGGGGGATGGTAAGGTAGAACCAGATGGTGTGCATGCTGTGCTGGAGGGTGCCCCCACAAGGAGCAAGGGATTGACCATTTGGTTAAAAAATCTCTTTTTATTAAAGAGTAAGAGCCACTCTACTGAGAATGAACATTGTTCAAATAACCAGTTCTATGGGATGTATTCCACTCGAAAGGATCTTCAACCATGTTTTAGCACGCTGTACTCTTCAGAGGATAAATAACCATTTGCATATCAGTCTGGTTGCACCACAAGGGCAGTCCATCACCGAAATGCTGAGAAATTGTGTTAATTGAAAAAATATCTACCGGAACAAATGCAAGTCATGGGTGCTGGAACAAAAGGCATCAATGTTAATCTCCCAGTGAAATTCAAATAGAGTTATCACCTAAATTAAACAGACCATTCACCTGCATCCAACTTTCGACGCAGATAATTATCTTGTACATTTGGGTTTACCACACTACACATGTGCTTCCGTGCAGACACTTTGACACACTGTGGCCACATTGGTTGTCGGAGGTCAGGCAATTGGATTGTATGTTGTTGGAGTGGATTCCCTTATATTTGGCTGACAAATGTGGATCTTCAGGTCCTGTGCTAGGATTTGCCAGGCCCTGCACGGTAAAATACATGTGGAGACCTCTAATTTACACATATGTAATATATCACTGTTACATCACAGAAAATTATATTGTAGGGAGTGGCATGGGCCTTCGATTCTCAAGTGGATCATCGAATGTTACATTACACAAAGTTGCTATGAGGAACCTAAGGGAGAAACGTTGTGATGTGCAATACATGAATAGTGGTTTATTTACTTAATAGTGGAAAAGCCTGTGTTCACGGGCATATGTGCGTAAAGGAAGACATTTTCAGAGTCTAAATATATTATGTGGGATATTTGAATGTAATTTATGTTAATAGAAAAGAAATGAGTAAAAGAGCTTGCTTGGTTAACGTGGAGGAGTGGTAACCTCAAACAAAATATCACAAAATCCATTGAAGGTTCAACATAGTACATACAGCCAATTGTTGCATCTGCTCCTCATTGTCTTGGATTCCACTTAAGGGTTTTGGACTCAAATATATAATGTTGGCAGATGTCGGAGTAATGTAATTTACGTGCAGCATGATTCATAGTAGAGATGAGATGATAAAATAAAGTTTAACATTTACATGAAGAATATTAATGATATAATACATACCGAGAAATATTACAACACATAATCACATAATACATAAGTACTTTAAAAAAAGTAATTTATTTTGTTAGAGAAATAGTGCTTAATCAAATGAATTTCTGTTTATATTTTTTTATGTTATCATTGCTAAAATACACATTTTGCTCGTCTGGAAGATGAACTTGAAGTCTTATTGTTTTATGCGTAAGGCTACCGCTCCCTCTAGTTGTGATAACAGGCGAAGCGGGCAGGACGGCTTTGGACAAACATAAATCTGGCCTTTTATTATATATTGTATATGATAATACATGGCAAACCACAATACCTGTATGCAAGCATGTAAATAATTGTTTTATTACAGGCTGGTTGTGATATCAATATTGCTCTGTAGTAAGTTATTACACTTCAGTTGCAACAACACAATGCATGCTGCTTGAGTCAGTACAGAGCAATGTTCCAGTTGCAACTGCAGCAGCTAATTTAAGACGTGGCATGCTGTTCAGATTCCTTTCATGTAAAATTGCTTTCTGTTAGAAACTATTCACTGTAGTATGTTTTTTGTGCGCTGCTGGTGTTTAACAGGAAAGCAGGAATTTGTTTACTTATTTTGGAGCACAAAATTAAAAAGTTTTTAGATGCATTTTATAGAAACTGCTCAAACTACTTTTCTGCAACTTATTAGAAGCTGCATATTATTTTTTTTGAATCCTAGCAGATTCTGAATTGATTATATGCCTCAGCACGTGGTAGATCTCTTACAATACATTAAGCAAGAGCTTGTGTGTTTTAAGGGAAATCACCTCAGAGTTCCATGAACTTATAACTCTATTTGGTCACGGAATTCTTCTGTGACTTGCTATATCCTTCTAATGTATAGAAGAGGGTACTTATTCCCACATAA
This sequence comes from Ambystoma mexicanum, assembly GCF_040938575.1. Lineage (NCBI taxonomy): Eukaryota > Metazoa > Chordata > Amphibia > Caudata > Ambystomatidae > Ambystoma > Ambystoma mexicanum. The sequence goes on from NC_090922.1 coordinate 1,252,652,611, forward strand.
TATGGGGAATAAGAATCATTTAATTGTATTAATATTATGTGTAACACCCTCGGTAATACCATGTTTTAATAATAGGGCATAGTCTGAACGAAATCACTTTTGACAGCTTATACACAGTAAGATAAAATAATTGTTCCAAGATTACCGGGGCTTCAGACCAGTCTGAAACATAGGCAACCCAGCTTCACTTGGCATCAATATGGGGCATTTGGCTTTCACACAAATCATATTACTTGGCATTGACAAATATATCCTTCCAGAAAAATATGAGGCAAAAAAAAAAAAAGAGTATGATTCCAGATTTTTTTTTCTCATCTCGAATAGAAGACTTCAATTAACAGAATGCAAAGCAGCATACAACCAAAACAGCCATTTAAGTTTTGTAAATTGTCTTGATGACACACAACAAAAAAGTGTGACAAGGTCACCGACATGAGCATGCTGCATGCACGATATGAAGTTTCAAATAAAAGCAAATGCTTTTTGGCGCATTAATTGAAAGTAATGTAGACATTTTGAAAAGGTTTATTTTGTGTGACATATTGTAAATCCTCTTGGCAGTCAGAAAACGCCATGGCATACATCACTTTTGCTTTGTTTTAGGTGGTTGCAACCCAGTTGACTCTCTAGCAAGTGACACTCGTGGTATGACAGAAGGAGGGCACAAACCTTCAAAACCATTCTGGGATTCATCAACAACTCAGAAGACCTCTGAGGATGACATGCCCGCAATTGAGAGTGATGATCACCGTGTTCCCTCTCTTAGGGGTGATGTTCCTCAATCAGACCATCATTTTCACTTCTCTGCAGTCGTGATCAGCGATGCTGTTACGCCAAGGCCAATAGGAAATCAGTTGCGTGCTAATGGAAACAGTAGAGTGGTAAGTTAATTTACAACTGATTTATTCTCTCTAAAATGAGATGCAGATGTTCATAAAACAATTCCTTGATACTCAACCTTCTGCAGACTAGGCTTTTGATTGTAAAATCAGTAGGGATAATTCATACAAACTATTGATCCATGGTCACGTATGAAACAATATCTAATGAGACTGACTGTACAGCAGGACAGTCCCACCATATCGCGATCCAAATATCCTTTTATCTACTACTGCAGACAAATCTCTCCTACTCAAATCACAGAAGTTGTCTTGCACTGTCCAAATAAAGATCTTCCTACATCAAATCCTGACATAGTCTTGGTCCCGGATTAATCCAGTGGTATCCCCCACAGTGTTAAAGGCTTAAGCACATTTTCTAGGGGAATCAGATATAGGGGAAGCATAGAACAAAAGAAACAAACAGTTACAGTTTCCAGTTGGTTCATGGTCAAGCATATTCTACAAATGCGGTTATCCTGTGCCACCTTGCATCTAACACCTCAGACTTCCATGGTAGACAGTACATTCTCAAATATACCACCCTTCGCATCTTACCGGTAAACACACATTTATAAGAAGCTGGTTCAAGAAATTGGGGAACAAACAGTAAAAACTCTTTTGACAATATTTTATTAGCCAACATGTTTAAGTTTTCATTTCAGTCGAACAATGTAGCTTTTATTTTTATTTCCCTAATATACAGAATAATGTGAACATTAGTAAAAGTCAAGGTGAGTTCTATTAAAATACCTATTTTCCTAAGGATAGTCATGACATAGTCTCTATACTTCCTAAAAGAACTAAGGACCTTTGTCTCCAGCTCCTTTTCTACACGTTTTACTAAGGTTTCACTATTAGTCAATATTTTTAGGGAAAAAAGCAAGCTCGATGGATCTCTGTAACTGTACACAATGACAAGAGGCCCAATTCAAAATTAATCAAAGCCATCGGGTAACAACTTGAAACATTCAGGATGTACTTACAAAATGTAGACTTTGGTATTTCCTTTAACTCGATCTCAACCCCATATGTGGCCATTAGCAATATTGTATGCTTAAATGCTGTATGTATTGGGATTAGCACAAAGGTCCCACAACTATTATGGAAATGCTTTAGGGCAGTGAAGGTTGTTTTTTATCAATGTTCAATATGCAGGGGATAAATGTATTATTGTTTCATCGCAAAGCATGGCGAAGTACATCTGATCGGACAACCACCTTCACTGATTCAAGGCCTAATTTCCATATGAAATTATTTTTCAGACCTTTGTGTCAAAATAATCATGATCTTACCTTTGTCAATATTGATCACCAGCTCATTTATTTTGGCATAATCCTATAGGGAACATAGCTTGGGGAAAGTTAGAAGTTTTTTCATTTTTCTGTAATAAACAAATATTCCAAAATGGAAGACACAAGTCCTTGTCCTCCTTCTGACCCGTCAAACAGTCTTATCATTGGGAGGCTGTCAGTGTGGTTCCACATTTTTCTAATGTCCCTCGCTTCACTGCAAACACAAACTTTCATAGTCATTTCAAAATACCACACTTGATATGTCTGTATGGCAATATTCATTTGTTTAGCAGCACAGTAACACTAGAGCGTCTTTGTGCCGTAATTACATGTCTCTGTTATACCAATCTCAATAGTACTCTTGATTGCCCCAAGGTGGATGAAATGCTGAGGCAGAAGATGCAAACCAATAACCTACAAGTCATACAATGAGCTTTGTGGTGTGGACAGAGATGTGCATAGAGTGATCCACTATAATCAAGCACAACAAGCGGGCAAAGGGAGTAGTGAGTGGTCACTACAAGAGTAGGGAGAGGACTATACGTGTGAACTGTAAGGAACTCATGGAGGCAACAGTAAAGACAACACAAGTGAACACAATTCAAGGGTGTTTATTAAACTGTAAATGCAGGGTGGAAAAATGCCTAAACTAAGCCTAAATCTAAAATGGGAGCAAGCGTTGATTATCCAATGAAAAATAAGGCAGTCTTTGTGGTGTTGTGTCGAAATAAAAGCCTATACTAAAAAAACAATTTCCAAATCCTTGCAACTAATTACATAGAGTGTGGGATAGGGGTTTTCAATAAAGAAAGAAGTGTTCACAAATAATAAGTCAGGATGTGATTGCCAGGGATCTCCCTTCCCCACGTTTTGATAACGGGTGTTCTTCAATGGTTAAGTCTATTTTCAATAAAAAGTCTCTTGCCTCCGAGACCTGATGTATCCAACAAACAAACACAAAATTCTGTCCCACGTATACTTTGGGTGATGGTTACACGCCTGGCTCCCCTTCTTCCGCGCATAGACCCTTCACCAATTGTATTCAACAAATCAACTAAACAGTTCCTTTTCCAATGAACTTTGGGTGATAACTTCTCACCCCTGGATCTCCCGCAGCCGTGCTCGGACTCAAATAAAAGGGGGACAATTCACTTCCCCTGGTCTTCCAATGCTTCTTGTATTCACAAATCTTAATGTCTTTTTAAACAGTTCTTCAGGCTTCACCCCTCTTTGTCGGCTTCCCTCTGCCGGGTTCACTCTCGCCAACATTTACAGACAGTTAATTGTAGACATCCCTCGGTTAGGTTCACTTTATTCATAGGGACTTCAGGCCTCGCCTCTTTTTCTTCACATCCCTCTGCCGGGTTCACTCTTGCCAACCTTTAACAAACAGTTCACTATGGACATCCCTGGATCTCCCTCTTTCGTGGTCGGACCCCTTTCAGACGTTAGCCTCCCTCCTTCTGTGACTTTTCTTACTTGCACAAGTCTTAATGTATTTTCAAAACTTCTTCAGGTTGCGCCTTTTTGTCGGCTTCCCTCTGCCAGGTCACTCTTGCCAACTCTAACAACACACTGGTCATGTCCTTAGAGTCAGCCAAGTGCTGTCTCAGCTCAGGAGAGCAGGCATCATAAATAGATTCCAACATAAACAGATTTCTCATACCTTCACAAGTGTTAACTCTGTAACCCTTAACCCATCCAAGTTTTTCAAACATTCAGTCACTCAGGTAGCCCAAGGGGTACCATCATGCTTTTTAAGGGTTCTAAATCTCTTAAGATACTGAGAAGGGGTCTGCCCAAATCTAGCTATCAAAGCTAGCTTCACAGTTTCATACTCCTTTCTGTCTATATCCCCCAACTCCATTACCACATCAGTTGCAACAGGGGGTAGCCTAGAAAAAAGCCAAGGAATCAACTGATTCCCTGTAATGTCTTGAATCCCATGGTTATATTCAAAAGTAGCCAACCAATCCAAAATATCAAGCTTAACCTCATACATACTTACTGCATCTCTGGGCATGTGAGGCCTTTCAACTCCATCTCTCTGAGTTTAAGTTCTTGGTATTTGCTTTCAGATTGAGCTTGGATTCTTTTAAACTGTAACCCAAGTCTCATTTTTTGTAAAGAGACACATTCGGGACTTAGTGTTGGACCTGTTGGGGTCGCTGTGGTCAAAGATTGAGGCCTATGAGCAGGTAGAGGTAAGACGGGGCCTACATTGTGAGACTCTTCTGCCTCATCTAACTCATCCATAACATTAGAGCTGGGCTCTAACATATTATCATCCTCATCAACATTTTCCACATTTGCTTCAGGGGTGGGGGTTTCAGACCCACTCCTCAGACTTTGGTATTCTAACAACTTTTCTATCAATTCAACATTTTTGCCTTTTACAGTGAGATTCCTAGCTTTACACATATCTCTCAATTGATCAACTGTTAAAGTGACTAGGGTCGCCTGTCTGTAGCTTTCCATATCAGTCATGATAAAACAATTGCTTCTCTAGTGTTGCTTAGCCTTGTGAGATTATTTGAACAAAGGTAAAAGTAGCACTCTAAATGTAACAAGTATACTTTATCCCACACCTGCCACAAGTGTTAGGCAGAATCATGTGCAGTACCCTTTGGGAACACTACACACAATTAAGACTACAAGTGTAAGTACAATTTCACCTTTGGTACAAGCCTGTACTACACAGTAAAGTGGTAGCGATGGCTGAAAAGCCAGACTTATCTCAAGAGTAAAGTGAGCAGTAGAATAAATTACACAAAGGACCAACAATTACAGTGATTCAAACAAACACTTACTCAAGGTTTCTTGGTAAAGGAATATACATTTATTTACACAGTCAGTTTGAAAACATTACACTAGCAAGAGCAGCTCAATATCACACACTAATAAACCACAAATACACAACCGGTAAGTAAATGAACAAGTTCAGCTCCCCTGAAGTGGGAGCAAAATGGCACTTCAGATACTTTCAAAAGGAGTAAAAAGACAAGGTTTTAAGAAAGGACAGCACAAATACTTGCATAGGCAAGGCAAAGGGTTTCAGGAAACTACAACCAGCAATTCAGTTCATAGGCCTGCGCCAAAGTCAATGGTTCAGAGTCTTTGTATCGGATAGCACAGTTCTGGTAGTAAACGGATAAGTCTTTGCCACAGAGTTTAGAAGAATTTGGCTAAGCGAAAAGTTTGACGAATGTTTAGGGAAAGACAAGCCTTTCGGAATTGAGAAAGGTTCCACGAACTTTCGCAATGGCCAAAAAGATTTCCGGACCGTGGTTACACAGTACCTTTGTATTGAAGAAGAGCTGTAGCTGAGGCAGTTGTTCCTGGGAGTTCGAGCAGATCTCACTGTTCCTGAGCTTCATTCGTGGGGATAAAAAGGAGGACGTCGGGAGGTTCCTGCAATGCCCAGGGATGAGGCAAAAGCTTAGCAAGTCATCGGTTTAAGGTTTGAGTGCCTTAAAGTCTACGAGCTGGTTTCCTTCCCTCTGGCTATCCGGTTTTCAACAGCACTCTGATTAAAATTCGACCAGATGGAGACGGTGTCCAGGTGGCTTATGAGTTGGTTGTTCCCACCAAACTCAAGGGAAGAAGTTTACCTTGAAGGGCTTCTCTGTCGATGGAGTTTCAGGCAATTTGGACCTGCAGCAGGGCTTCACCAGTCGTCCAGGAGTTGCAGTCCTCGGACCTGCAGCAGGGCTTCACCAGTCCAGGAGTTGCAGTCCTCTTCCTTCAGCTCGTCTTCGGTTCTTTCGTTCCAGTGGTCGACTCTGCTTTCCAAGACCCAGAGACCTGCTTTTAAACAGTTTTCCCCATTCATCCCAGCCTGGCTGTCACTCACACATCAGGACGGCTGTGCAGCCGGTCAATCACGCCAGAGTGTATTCTGATCTCCTAAGATACTAAGCACAGGGAGTTTCGGGCACCTCCCTCACATCCTGTCCACCCCAGACACTCAGGCGCCGGAGGGGGGCTTCAGCACTGAAGCCCGCCAAAGGCCAACAAACAAAGGGACCAAACCTGGTTTTGCGTGCAGAGACAAACACAAGAAGGACCGTTCCTAAAAGAAATGGTGCAAAAAAGTCGACCAGAGTCTGTTTTTACAGATGGGTCTGGTGTGCCATATTGAAAAGCATGGCTGACCGATTCTTTAGCTACTGTTGTAAGTGGTAGGGATAAATCATGGTAGTTTGATCTAAACCACTGCCACCAGCCATTTAAAGTAGGAAAGGGTAACTTTATACTGTTACATGAGTGTTTTTACTCAGGGGAAGCTAGACTACCCCTCCAGCACTCTATAGGAAGATAGTGTGTGCTGGGTCAGTAAATTTAAAGAGACTAGTAAAGTAAATTTAACTTTACATGCTCTGGGAGACAGTAGTCCGTCCCAGAAAAGGTATTTAAACCTTGGGAAGTCTGAAAGACACCCCTGTGCCACTTCACTGAAGGTGCTGTGTGACACACAGAAAAAGATGATGCCCATGGAGTTGTTTTACAACTCCATAACCAAAGAACACAAAAGTAAAACACACACAAAATGCATGGAAGAGTGGGGAAAAAAGGCTCACACTCTTCCCAGGTAAAACATAAAATCCCAGAAATCCAGCAAAGTTGCTGGGGGTCTCAAAAGGTAAGGAAAATTAGCACATTCTGAGAATTCTCCCTAACACTAGGCACTTCTTGAATAAACCAGTCATAAAAAGACGAGTTTCATAAAAAATAAGCATGAATTATGTGACGAACCTAGGTAAATCATCTACTCTCCCCAAAGGGGAGCCACCCCCTTTGGACTAGGGAGGTGAGCCTGCTACTCAATACCCTCCCTAGTGGCCAGGGCAAGCAGTATCCCACTGGGGCTGTTCCCCACGCCCCTTTGGGGACAAGCAATGCCCAAATAAGGATTCCATCCCTAGTCTCTCTGCTTCTAAATCCTACTTATTTTTTGGTTACATGGGGTTTGAGCAGGGTCATTCTATGCAGGGCCTCCTTAGAGAGGAGCACAGGGGACAAGCAGCCAGAGAGCAAGAAAAGGTGGCCTGCATGATACGCAGAGGGCGTCCCTCCCTCACAGGAGGAGGAACCACTTCAGGAGAGTCTAGAAAGGCTGCGGAACGCTGCCGCTTGGTGCAAGGCAGAGAACCCAGAGAGCCTGGTACAGCAGAAGGAAGCCAAGCTGGGAGCAGCAGGTTGATTTCCCCCCGAAAGGGGGACATCCACAGCCCATCCATCCCAAAAGGGAGATGCCACTGAGGGAAACACGACCACACTGATAGAAGCCAGGTCTGAGACATGCAACCGCACTGGTCATGGACACTAAAGCCCCAGTTAAATAGAGGTACATGACCTCGTACCAAGAGCAGGCAGAAGGTGGTGAGGCCACAGCAAAGCCCACACTGGGCTAATTATCTGTGTACCTCACTAGGGTGTGAGTTGGCTGAGAAAGCCAGTATGCTGGACTGCGATTCCCGAATAACCTAGGAGAGGGTGAGAGAAGCAAGCTACCAAGCAGGGATAAGCAGCCATGTAGCCCACGCCAGACTGAAAATCGGATTACCCCAGGAGAGGATGAGAGAAGCGACTACCACAACAGGGTTGATCAGGCCCGTACCCAGGAATGAGAAAGCGGTTATCCCACGAGGGCGTCAGCGAAAGGATAAACCAACCAGGGCTGTCCAAGCCTGTAGACTACATGAGGCTAAGAAGGTGAACAATTCAGGAAGGACATAGATTGAACTTTGGGTTGCTGTGAACACCAACCTATCTAGGTGCAGAGGAGATTTTCCACCAGACGGGATAAAGTAAAGACTGTTTGGATTATATTACGAGGACCTTGTTGCAACCAAAAAGGAAAGTTGAGAAGAAATGTTTTTGTTTTGGAACATGGGGTCAGAAAAGCAACCACCAATAAATTACCAAAAAGGGGAAGTAATCCTATCCTAAACTCAAGTTTGGATTATTTTTTCTTAATTTCTTTTCTTTGCAGGTGAAAGGTTCGAATAGATTTGGATGGAGGGCAGTGCTTATTCGTTCTGTCAATCACCCGTTTGTTGTGTTCTACGGTAGGCACTCCTTTATAGAAGTAGGGTTAGAGGAGAGGAGGTTTTCTTTAATTTATTTAATAAACACAATTGCTGAACCATGTGCTCTTGTCTGTCTCCTCTGTCGGGCTTATCACTGTTATTGAAGAATTAAAGAGTACATATAAAGCTATGTTTAGAAGGAGAGTATACAAGTATTTTTAAACAACAAAAGTAGGACTAATTAATGAGAACAAGCTTTGCCTTTGGCATTTGCTTTTTCTAGTATGTGTCCTTTTCATGAATCGAGCTGGATGTGCAGACCAGTTCCTGGTTGGCTGAGGAGCTGCAAAGGTTGCAGCTGTGTTTGCGGTGCCAAATGGGTTTTAGTACTCACTCTTTCAGATTAAAGCTTTGAAGTGCCTTGCAGGCCACATTTTTTGGGTATGTGGGAAAATCTCCATGACATAATTGAGCTGCAAAGAGATTTCCTCTGTGTCGTTCTTGATACACTATCGCAAATTTCAGAAGCCAGCATTACCATATCAAACAAGCAAAGCACAATCCAAAATTCACAATACCTGAGGGAACGCTGGGAAAATTCTGCGTCGCTGGAAGGGCGTCAATAAAATGCGACCCTTTTCTAGTCAGGCACCCCGCAGACTCGCTTTAAAACATGACTTAAGTTGTGCCAGAGCACACAGACGCAGGAGGTGTTTGTGTATCATTGGAAAATGTCAAGACATGTGAGAAAATGTGAAGAATTCTTCGGTTTTCAGAAGGGTTTTTTAAGGCTGGCATCTAGCCGGGAGCCGCTCTGTTCATCAGGCCCAGGACAACAATGACGTGCTTTGAGTCTGTGCAGCCTTGCCCAGCAAGCTCGCCCTGCCGCTTCAGGCAATCCCCTTCATTTGATGTGACACACAATGACGACAGTGTCAGAAGGGCCGCAAGCTGTGTTTGTGGAAACCACCACCTGCCTTTAGAAGATATGTTGCTCTGCAGTGAAAAGGGGGATTGTGACGTTCTTTACCTTTTTAATTCAGATACACATTTACATATATAATTTGTTTACTGGTCAAATTTGGCTGAGGCCTTCTATGCCGGTGTCTGAGCCCGGATTTGCAGCCGATTAACCATGTCTGCCTGAGAACAGGTCACCTTATTCGCCAAGACATGTGTAAGAAAACCCCGACTGAACTGTGAACATCAGCAACTGTGCACACTTAGGGCATGATTCATGGAAGTGTTTTATAATGGCGCAATCTCATAGAAAAACGTTTCACGAATCCCCTAAGGGTGACATTCTGTGGGGTGCGATTTGTGCCGTGTCCATCTAGCACCCACAAAAGAAACACTAGCAGTGCACTATACATTTGGTGGAGAACCCGTGATAGTACATGGAGTAACTAACTACCGTTCCTGCTTTCAATGTACACTGGTGGGCGTAAAACGCATACATTGTACTACTGAAATGCCATGCAGTATTCCAGAAATACCCCATCTTGGATTTTCTGTCAAATGCCAAAACAAGCATTTCCATGCTATTTGAGGGAGGAAATTTGTATTATGAGGCAGTGGCAGTTCAGAGCACGTATACACAGAAGTGACATTCCTGACCTTTGTAATTTCATGGATGGGTAAAATTTGAATGGGTTTTTTTCAGAGTATTTTTTACCGAATAATCTCATCGAAATTGAGTCATGTTTTATTTTTGGGGGGGTTCCCCCAAGCCGCCATCCCCTATTATTTTTTTTACCTATTCCCGACTACTCCCACCCCTATATATACTTTCCCAACCCCCCTCTATATATTCCGATGAGTTCTTTCTGTAAAATGTACTCGGAAAAAAAATCGACATTTCACCCATCTATGAAAGAACGCTATACTGCTTTATGAATGTCCCTGGAGTCCGAAAGCAAGCATCATCAATGCACACATTTTCGGCACCCCGTTTTGCATCCCCAGAATTATGTATTTGTTTTGTATTTAGTAAGCTCTTTTGCTATACATGTCTGAGGTATACTAATGGTATCAAAAGACAATCGACCTGATAGCAATGAAACAGATCAGAAAATGTTTAAACAGGAGCAAAAAATGTGGAATAAAGTTGAGGATCGTATGGAAAAGGGAAAGGAGTACACAGGTTTGGCGAGAAGGGAAAAGGCACGAAATCGAGAGAAAGGAGATGGAGGGTTTGCGAACGAGCTGGTCAGAGGGATTAAATGAAAGTAGAGAAGAAAGCTGTAAGGGGGCAAAGACATGAAGACTTTTATAGGCGATGAAAAGAAAATGAAAAAGGAGGTGGGAGTCAAAAGGTAAGAAAGAGCTGAAGCGACGAGGAGATAGAAAATGGGGAGGCAGAAGATAGTGTAGGCAGATGGCGGAGTTAGAGCCAGAACTAAGGAAGGCCAAGCAGCAGCAGTAGTCAAGCCAAGGGATAACAGGTAGGAGGTGAGGAGCGAAAGGAAAGGAAAGGAAAGGAAAGGAAAGGAAGAGAGTTGCAAATATTGCAGATCTGGGAATGGCAGATGCAAGCTGTGCTAGTGATGTAAGGAGAGATCGAGATGATGTCAAAGATGATGTTGAGGTTACCAGTGGACGAGGGGAAAGGAAGAGTACAAGGGGGGAAAGTAGGAGGAGGAAAGAAGAGAATTTCCATTTTAGAGTGGTTGAGGAGGAGAAAGTATTTGCCCATCCAGGATTGGATAGCTGAGTGGCTGGAGGCGACCCTGTGATGGGCATCAGAGAGGGAGGAGACACGGAAGAACTTCTGGAAGTAGTTGGCATAACAGTGGCATGGCTGGCTAGGCGGTAACTAGCTAAGCCCTGGTAGAACATCCTTTCACTCGCGGCACAAAATGCTTTTATGAAGTGGACTGGTGGTCTAAATGATGGCATGTCACCTTTTGGTGAAAGCCAAATTCTTGGCTATTTATGAAAGAAATACTGAATACACTGAATTGTGCATATGACAATAGGCCATGATGGGGCGGATGAAGAAAAAGTTGGTATTCAAGTACTGCCTGTTATACTGCTGCTGTCTAACTCCTAAAGACCCCACTGTTCAGCATTACCTTTACTGCTGCAACAAAGAATTCCGAAATTGTTACTTTATACATCTTTTGACCAGAGTGGTCACTAGTAATGTATTAATTCAGTAATTTCCCACCTAATAATTGCTGTTCTACAGTGATCACGATCATGGCTGAAGCTTCTTAGAAGGGATCTATCGTATCCAAGTTGAATGTCATTTCACTTAGATTCCCTGCATGCGCCCCCCCCCCCCCATTGCCCATCAAGCATGGGATGGGGGCTGGACATTGTAGCTTGAGATCCATGCAGGACATGTGCACATCCCTGCTAATGGGGCCGAGCGCAGCGCAGTGCAAAGCGCGAGCCCTCGAGACAAAGGATTGCCAGAGAGCGGGCAGTCGCCCTGGTTGGCTGCTTCAAATTCTGCTGCCAATTGTCACGAATTATGCTCTAGAACTAAGCACAACCTGGGATAATTGATGGACCATCCTTGTCCGAGTCCAGTTTGGAACAAGACAGGCACCTGTTGAGACGACGTTGTCTTTTAGTTGTAAAACAAGCCCTCTCACGACTCCAAAACAGCGCTTTTCACTAACTGAATTTCAGTCTGTCAGTTGTGGAGTTCGGGGGCACATCAATGCAGGCAAGGTCCCCTTTGGGTGGAATAAGGCGTTGGGCAGAGGTACAGAAAGCAACAGGCCCCATTGTACCCAAACAATGGTCTTAGATGTCATCATTAGCATCCAGTCTGCACATTGTAAATTCATTTCTTTGAGGTTTGTAAATGAATCACTCTCTCTCACTTAGTCTATAAACAATTCAAATCAGTGAGTAAATCGCCATCTTCTGTAAATAAATCCCCTAGAGAAAGGGGAGTGGAACAGAATAGCACCTATGTGGTTTCCTGGTGATTTACATTAAATAGAATTTTGACACTAGAACAATTACCACAGAATGTTACATTTGAAATATGTCTGTGATAGTGATTCAAGCATTAAACCCTTTTGCTTATGTAAGGCACACTCCACACTGAGCTCCCTGCTCATTATGGTTGTAACAGCACTCATCCCAACAATACAATTTCTGCAAGTCTCAAGCCATTATGCTCTTACAAACAGCGCCACTCTATGGATTAGACACTTGGGCTGTTCCACTTGAGTGGAGGACAGTGTCTCGCTTCCCTAGAGATCACATCACTCCCGCCCTCTGTGTCCTGCACTGGTTCCCTGTCGGGCAACGGTCCACCTTCAAGGCTATGTGCATCACCCACCGTGCTCTGCACCACACAGGCCCAGAATGTCTAGAACACAAGCACACCCCCTAAAGACCCAACAGAAACATCAGATCAGGCGCTGCTCTCCCCTTGGTCATCCCTTCTGCTAAATCAACCAGAATAGTGGGATCCTCCCTCTCCGTCCAAGCAGACACAATATGGAACTCTATCCCTCTTAGCATCCACTGCATAGAGGATCACCCCGCCTTTCCGGAAGGCGCTCAAGACCTGGCTCTTCCCAGCTGCGTCTTGACTGAGCTAATCCACTTCTTGGGTGAAGTTCGCCCCAGACAGGTTGGTGGGGACATCGATGAGTCACTTGAGGAGACACCAAGAAAGTACCAAGCACACACAGAATGGATTCCCAGCACAACAGGACTGGTAATCCATGAACAAAACAAATAATCAGCCATGACTCTCGGTTACGTATCACACTCCATTACTATAGAGGATAGCCGTATCCCTACCAATTGCAATGCCACCCACCCGCAAACATCTGTAATCGCTGCTTCTCGATCTCATATCGCACATTACCTCTGCCACTAGAATGCAGCTAAGAGTCACGATAAGAATGCGTCTAGCCGGACACATAATCAGTCCCCTTGACTCGCATACTCCCCTGACTGCCTCCACAGCACCCAACCAAAAGCCAGTTCTACTTGAGTTGCTGGCAGGGACTTAGCCACCCCTACCTACCTTCGTACCGGCTAAATGCACGCATGCATTCTGAATTCCCCTGACTAATCCCCTATACCTCTGACTTCGTCCTCCAAGGATGTTCACCTACAGCGCTTTGAGGCAATAACAGAGGCAATAGGCGCTTTACAAATGCAATATTACATTACATTACTCCATCCCCTCTCTTACCAGGATTCTCATGACGCTCAATTTTAGACTACGGTTGCACAAACAGGAGAACTCAAAGCATGGGATGCATATCGTGGAAAGAGGGAACCTTGGCTCGGGAGCAGTATTAAAAAATGAGGTCTTGCCCCAGTAGGAGTGTGTTAGAGCTACGACTACAGATTCAGAAATGCGATGTGGCTGCCGAAGTAAATTGCCATCCCAAGAAAGAAGCATGCTGAGGTGAGTTAAAGCCCTGAGACTGTGAGTGCAGTAGATGGATGCTTTCAGGGTGAGCTGCGAGTGCAATGGATGGAGGCTTTCAGGGTGAGCTGTGAGTGCAATGGATGGAGGCTTTCAGGGTGAGCTGTGAGTGCAATGGATGGATGCTTTCAGGGTGAGACAACCCTGGCATCTTGCTATTTAAAATAGGGAACTGAACACCCAACTAGGAAACTAGGACTTCTTAGAGTACAATCTTGCAACGGGTTTATTTACTCCCACAACCCAACACTTTTAATATGGACCATTCCATTTTGTGTTTTGGACCTTTCTCCTGTATCCATGTAGGAGTACCTCCAACGCACCCCTTACCTGTGAAGGAAATAAAGGTGTTGAACCTACACTTTTATATTGAGTGATCTCTTACACTACCTTGTGACCTTGTGACAAAAGACCAATGGCAAATCCAGCTGACATAGTCCACCGCACAGCAACCCCAGTCCCCACACTTATGCAGCCTTACATCAGTATGCAAAACAATGAGACAGTCAAGCAGGCAGCCCTAGCAACAGGTCTCGTCCACACCCACCTCTCTGCAACACTGCACATCGAAGTACAGAACATTACTATCTTGGCTGAACTATGGGGTTACAGCGTTAATGAATAATTCAATGCACTGTTATTTAAATGCTGTCTCTGTCTATGAAATGTATTTTATTGTTATGTTATGCCTCACCAACGTTAATCAATAATTCAATACACCGTTATCGAAATGCTGGTCCTGTATCTCTGAATGGGCCGCATGGACCGCAGTCTGCAATGCAAGGCCATGACGATGGCAGATGAAACCTTTATCAATGCCAAGTAACATAGCATCACATAACATTACAAACCAAAAATGCTAGCCCTTTAATTTAGTTGAAAAATAAATATGAAATAGCAACCTTTGCAAATTGCTCAAAATGGAGAGTAAATGCTAGGTTAATGGGGGTAGACTACAATATATTCGTGTGCCAACCTCCTCTACATCGCTTCCTCACCAACCGTCTGTCACACTGACAGGTCCTAATTATTTGTTTTAAAAGGTATTTATTTGTTCCATATTTTCATATCGACGATATTCTGCACTCTGTGCTTGGACCCTCTTTATTTTGCACTCAATATTCATCTGTTACCTTAATGTGCTCGTTAATCCAACTTGAGCAAAGAGAGCTCAGGTGCAAGATTGCACTGGTAACCAATAAAACGCCATTGTCAGTTCATGCCTTTCCAGTCCAGAGTCATTGCTCATATTTTAATTGTGGATTCAATTTGTGCAAATTAGACACCGGTATTTACCCTACAGTTGGAAAGCTCTCTTCCATGTTGGGGCCTTGTTGGCTCTCTGCACTCCACAATGATGGCAAATGAATGAATGTGTGCTAATGAATCAGTCGCTAATGAGCCACCAGGCCTCACCACCACCGCGAATATCAACAAGGTGCTTTACATCGCTGATGCTCAAAATAGCAGCTGATCCGCACAAATGATGATTTGCGCCATTCAAATTGATCGTTGAGACCTTATTTGACTAATCCTTGATTGTCCATCACTTTAGTACCATGGGATTATGCCTATGATCATGGAAGAACAGTTTCTATCGCAATCGCAGACACGGAGAGCTGACAGGTGGCCCCCACTGGCGCGACCGATGCATGGGAACACTCGCCATGACCTTCCTCAGAGGGACTCGGGCGTGAGAAACGAAGAGAGGAACTCACCCAGCATCACAGCGAAGGTAAACAGAGCATCTTTATTCCTTGTAAATACAATCTGTGATCCTACAGGCTAACCTTTTGAAATGCTATTCACAAGCTTAACTTGTACCATGGGAAGCAAACTACCCAGCATATGCTCAATCGAGTAATAGTTCTCAGAAAATTCGACCCCACTCACAAAGGTTCAGGGAATTTAGAGTAACTTGCTAATTTATGCTTATGCCTTCTACGATTTACTTACTCATTCAGATTTCCAATTGTGTGTCTGTAAATTATGCAAGAAGTACATTTTTCACACAAATCATATAGTGTAAATGGATCTCAACAAATGTATTCAAATCACATGAAACATTTTATTTTTGCTTTGGCCCTGCTGCATGGCCAGAATATGCAAGGTTGTATGTGTTGTGCACTGCATGCATGGGTGTGTTGGTGGAGGCATAGATGGGGTACTGTATTAAGCAGTGCATCAATGTAACTGTGCTGGAATGGCACCACATGTCCAAGTATTGCCATTACAATGATAAGGTATATCAAATAATGCCATGTCGTGCCTAAGTACTGTGGCACAGTGGAGTGTAGAGGCGGACAACGGGATGGCATTTTGGCTGTAAACATTTATTATCAGCAAAAGGAAACATAACCAATCTTTTCCTATTTTTAAAATGTGATCCCTACATAAACAAATAATAGCTAGGGTGCTCGCTGTCAGGATGTATGTCAAAACCAAAATATTGTCCTCTGTCCAAACCAACTACTCTATCCCTGCCACTAATAAACAAACAAAAGGATTCAACAAGTGCTTGACAAGGATACCCCTTCTCCTGGTGTAATAATTCAGTCTTAGGCTGGGTTAACAGCAGTCTTTTGCAATAGGGTTTGATCTACCAATAGGACTAGGAGAATGACTCCCTTCTCCTGGTCTACCTGAAAAATTCTTGAAGGCTATTCCGTTACAGTCTTTTGCACAAGTGTTTAAAAATCGAGGGGATTGGGTCCTCCAACCTATTCCATATCTATGACATGTAATCACCACAGCTGTGCTGCTTCGGAAACTTTTTTCTGCGTCAATGACGTCGATGCGCCGTCGTCGAGGACCTCGTCCGACGTCATCCGATGTGATAAGTAGGACGCACGACGCCCGTAGCCTCAGTTCCGTTTTTTCCGCGAACGTGTTGCTTCGTGATTCTCGGTTCACGCCTCGACTCTTTAGAGTTCTGTTTTTCTCGGTTCTTCGAACTTGTTAGTTTTGTGAAAATCCTTTGTGTGAAGATGTCTTCTACTTCGTCTTCGACCCCGCGTCCGGGTTTCAAGAAGTGCGGGGAGTGTGGGTCCAAGATGTCGGTGACGGACTCGCACGACGCCTGCCTCTGGTGCCTCGGGGAGGCCCACGACACGGATGACTGTATGGACTGCCAGTCGCTCACGTCCAAAGCCTTACGCGAACGTAAGAAGAAGTTGTCGGTAGGTCGGGTGTCCTAGCCCAGGAAGTCGGAGTCTGCGGGGCTTTCGACGGATGATTCGAGGGGTGACTCACCGCGTCATCGTCGGAAATCTCGTGGGTCTCCTTCTAGGAGTCGGTCTCGCCACTCCTCAGCCTCTTCGAGGCATTCTCGGAAGCGCCGACACCAGTCGTCTTCCAGGTCCTCTTCGGAGGACTCTGCCCGGCACGTCGCTTACCCCACCAGCCGTGCGACGCCGGAGGAATGGGCTTCCTTCGGGAAGACAATGCTGGCGATTCTTGAGTTGCAGGGTACTATGCCGTCCGCGCCCCCGAGTGGGGTCGGTCGTGAGAGGTCGAGAGACACCGCTCGCAAGAGTGGTCGGCACGAGTCACGGGAGAGGTCCCGTTCGGACAAGAAGACTCGTTCTCGACGTACCCGTTCCAGGTCCCGGTCCTCGACGCGTTCTAGACCGCATGCACCTGTGAGGTCTTCGAGGAAGACATCGACGTCTGAGGCATCGAGGGCGTCGACAGGCTTTCTCGAGGCTCCGGCTCCGAGGAAGTCGTCGAAGCCATCGACGCTCAGGTCGTCGAGGGACACGCTCGGGGCTCCGGCTTCGAGGACTGTGTCGACGCCGCCATTGCTGGAGGCGCTGCATCTGACGTCGACGCCGATTTCCTCGACGCCGATCCTCTCGGCACCGATGCCGGTTCTCTCGACGCCGGCGCCGATTCGCTCGACGCCATCGACGCCTTTCGTGTCGGAGGTACCCCGTGGCACGGGAGAACCCCCTAGGAAGGCTCTGGTTAAGAGCAAGCACTCTCGGGTGCCTTCTTTTCGCCACCTGGACTATATTTCAGAGGCGGATGAGGATTCTGATGGCCTGGTTCCTAGTCAGGTTCCAGATGAAATTGTCTCGGGTCATAGTCAGTTTGACGATTTGAGACAGTCACTGCATGATGCCATTGGACTGGACACCTCGTCCGGAGGTGGAGTTTTGTAGGCCTGAGCCTGGCTCTCATGCCGATTCCTCGTACCGGCGCCTTATGGCTAGGGTTTCTGAGTACTTGGGATGGTCTGCTCCCCCAGGGGAGTTTGTGCAGGATGATCTGACGGACATCCTTGATGTTGGTCCCCCAATTGATCCGGTACTGCCGTTCCATATGGCTTTACACGGAAGGGTGGTGGTGGCTTGGACTGCTCCGGAGAGTCTCCCGGCAGTGGGCAGATCCTTGTCGCGAAAATACCGTCCAGCCAGTAGCGACCCCTGCTACTTGACCAGGCACCCTACTCCGGAGAGTTTGGTGGTGCATGTGGCCACGGCCCCGGCAAAGCAGGCGTCGTACCCTACCATCCCTCCTGATAGGGACGACAAACGTTTTGATGGCTGGGCGAAGAAAGTGTTTTCTTCTGGTGGTATGGCGCTTCAGGCGGACAACTCCATTTGTGCCTTGTCTCGTTTCACACACACTCTGTGGAACTGTGTTGCGTTAGCGGCTGAACATATTCCCGAAGGGGACGAACGGGATGGTTTCCTTGCTATGGTCCAGGATGGTAAGGATGCCATGTGTGAGTCCGTTCAGTCGGGTTTGGACTTAGCTGAATGCGTCAGTAGGTCCATGGCGGCGAGCACCGTGATACGCAGGTTTGCGTGGTTGCGGAATTCGGGGTTTGCTCCTGATGTGCCGTCTCGGCTCCTCAACATGCCCTTTGACGGTGAACACCTTTTTGGCAGCAAGGCTGACGAGAGCCTTGAGAGGTTGCAGACCTCAAAAGCTGCAGCAAAGTCGTTGGGCGCTGCAGTTCGCCAACCTCCGCCTTTTCGTCCTAGGGGACAGCAGTGGAGGGGTGGTTCCTTTCGCTATTACTCGTCCTTCAGTAAAGCGAGAGGAGCTGGCAGTCAAAGAGGCCAACGCAGGGGTACCAGAGGTGGACGACAGGGTACCCGTGGTGCCAAGGCCGCTCGGGCAGTTGCCTCTTTGCCCTCCGGTAACGCCGCGGCCGCTGCCACTCAGTCATGAGGCCATGTCCCATGGTTCGCCGGTTGGGGGAAGGCTGGCGCAGCATCTTGTAGAGTGGCAAGCCATTACTTCAGATGTGTGGGTTCTGGAGATCATAACCCACGGCTACTGTCTTCCCTTTCGGCACAGGCCTCGCGACAATCCACCGGGGAACCTCTCTTTGCAGAGTCCGGATCCGCTCCTTGCGCAGGAAATTCAAGCCCTGCTGGAGAAAGGCGCCATAGAACTGGTGCCTGTAGCGGAGAGGAACATGGGATGGTATTCCCCTTATTTTTTGATTTCGAAGAAAGACGGGGGATTGCGAACCATCATGGACTTGCGCAGTTTGAACAAACTCCTCAGGAAGGACAAGTTCAAGATGGTTACTCTCTCTCAAGTCCTCCACGCCCTTCAGCTTCAGGACTGGTTGGTGTCACTCGACCTCAAGGATGCTTACTTCCATGTGCCGATCCATCCCAAGCACAAGAAGTACCTGAGGTTCGCGGTTGGCGACTTCCACTTTCAGTTTCGGGTCCTGCCGTTCGGATTGACCTCCGCCCCGAGGGTTTTCACCAAGCTCATGGTGGTGGTGGCAGCGCATCTCAGGCAAGGGGGGGATTCACGTCTACCCCTACCTGGACGATTGGTTGATCAGGGGGAGCTCTCCCGAGCAAGTCCTGGATCATCTGTCCGTCACCTGCCACTCCCTTCACAGGCTGGGCTTCTCCCTCAATTTAAAGAAGTCCCATTTGACGCCAACACAGCGGCTCCAGTACATCGGAGCAGTGCTCGACACTTCCCTTGGGCAGTGTTTTCCTCCCCAGGTGAGGGCTCTTCACATTCAGCAGATGGTGCACAAGTTTCAGCATGCCCAGACGCTCCCAGCGTTCGAGTTCTTGAGGCTGCTCGGCCTCATGGCATCCTGCATTCTTCTGGTGCCAGAGGCTCGCCTGCGGATGAGATCTTTGCAGTGGGCGCTCAAGACGCAATGGTCGCAGTCCTCTGGCAGGATGTCGGACCCGGTTCAGGTGCCGCCCTCGGTCGCCCGGGACCTTCTGTGGTGGGCCGTCGAAGGCAACTTGATGAAGGGGGCTCCTTTTTGGCTTCCCTGGCCGGAGGTGACGATTGTGACGGATGCATTCCTCACGGGTTGGGGAGCTCATGCCAACGGGCTGACAGTCAGCGGTCGTTGGTCTCCGTCGGAGTCCAGACTCCATATCAATCTGTTGGAGCTGAGGGCCGTCAGGCTAGCCCTGAAGGCTTTTCTGCCGACTGTGCGAGGAAAGAGTGTCCTGATCCTGACGGACTACACAGTGGCCATGCACTACCTCAACAAAAAGGGGGGGGGGCAGGGTCACTTCCTCTGTGCAGGGTGGCGATGCAGCTCGAGTTCTGGGCCATCCAGCAGGAAGTTTCGATCTCGGCAGTTCATCTGGCCGGAGACGAAAACGTGACGGCGGACGCTCTGATCAGGCAGAGCACGATCTCTCATGAGTGGGAGTTGGCTCAGGAGATTCTCCTGGAGATCTTCGCCCTTTGGGGGACCCCTCAAGTGGATCTCTTCGCCTCCAGTGTCAACCTGAAGTGCGAAAGGTTTTGCTCGCGAGAATTTCCTCCAAAAGGAGCCTTGGGAGACGCGTTCGTGGTGGAGTGGTCGTTCCCGCTGCTGTACGCGTTTCCTCCAGTCCCCGTCATCCCGCAAGTGCTGCAGAGGTTACGGAAGTTCGGTTCCCGGATGATCCTCATTGCTCCGGCGTGGGCTCGGAGGACGTGGTACCCGGACCTTCTCGACTTGTCCATCTGCCCTCCGCGTCGTCTTCCCTACCGAGACGATCTGCTCTCACGGGAGGGGGGTCAGGTTCTCCATCCAGAGTTCAGATCCCTCAACCTTCACGCTTGGCTTCTGAAAGGTTGAGGTATATGGATTGGGACCTACCTGAAGACGTGATGGAGGTGTTGCTTTCGGCCCGAAGGCCAGCAACAAAGTCTCTGTACCGTTGCCGTTGGCGTAAGTTCTGCGACTGGTGCCAAGTTCAGAATGTGGATCCTTTTGCATGTGACATCCCCATGGTTCTGTCCTTTTTACTTTCTTTGGCCCACAGGGGCTTGCAAGTGGGTACCATTAAAGGTTACCTGGCGGCGCTGTCCATCTTTAAGCGCTCGTCTGAAGAGTGTTCTTACTTTAAAATCCCTTTAATTTCACAGTTTCTGAAAGGGCTCACTAATGTGTTCCCTCCGTCACCTTTCCTGGTGCCCGGTTGGGATTTAAACCTTGTTCTTAAGTTTCTTATGGGTGCTCCGTTTGAGCCTTTACATTCTTGCCCTTTGAGGCTGTTAACTCTGAAAACTGTGTTTTTAGTTGCGGTTACTTCCGCTCGCAGAGTGAGTGAGTTACAGGCACTTTCAGTTAAGCCACCCTTTATTTCACAAGGACAGGGTTGTCCTTAGAGTTCGTCCTTCTTTTCTTCCGAAGGTAGTGACGGAATTTCATTTGGCCCAGAAGGTTGTTCTTCCGGCATTCTATCCTCCTCCGCATCCTGGTAAGGAAGAGGAGAGGCTCCATAGGCTTGATCCTAGGAGAGCTTTAAGCTTTTATGTTTCACGCATGTCCCGGGTCAGAGTGGACGATCAACTCTTTATTGGTTACGCTGGAAAGCATTTAGGGCAAGCTGTGATGAAACAGACTTTGTCTCGCTGGATTATTTTCGCCATCTCGGAGTGCTACCGCTTGGCGGGTAAGGACCCACCGACTGGCTTGCGGGCTCATTCTACCAGGGGTATGGCTGCATCTACTGCCCTGCAGAGGGGTGTTCCTATTCGCAACATCTGTGATGCAGCCACCTGGGCTTCAGTACATACATTTGTACGTCACTATTCCCTTGATTCCATCCGAGCACAGGATCTGGCCTTTGGCAAGGCGGTCCTTTGCTCTGCTATTTGATTGCTATTCTAAATTTTGATTCTAAATTCTTTCCCTCCTCCTTGCTCTGGTACTGCTTTGGGAGTCTGTCATAGATATGGAATACGTCGGAGGACCCAATCCCCTCGAAGAACAAGTTACTTTTTTACCTGGTAATGTTCTTTCGATGGGATGGTCCGACGACGTATTCCATATCGCTCCCGCCCTGCCTTCCCCGCTGCAGAATTTCTTTTGCGATTGCAGCTTACGTTCTGCAAGGCTTTATGTCTGACTGGCAGTTGACTAATGTCACACGTTCTGGGGGAAAAAACTACAACTGAGGCTACGGGCGTCGTGCGTCCTACTTATCACATCGGATGACGTCGGACATCGGAGGAGGTCCTCGACGACGGCGCATCGACGCAGGACGCAGACGCCGAAAAAAGTTTCCGAAGCAGCACAGCTGTGGTGATTAAATGTCATAGATATGGAATACGTCTTCGGACCATCCCATCGAAAGAACGTTACCAGGTAAGAAAGTAACTTGTTCGTCTCTTGACTTCCGCCTGGATATGTTAGGGCTCTGCCTCGAATTCCTAGCAACTCTTCTTCTTACGTTCCTTATACTTTCAGGACTCCCTGGGCCCTGGGTCTGCTCTTGAGCATTGAGGAGCTTGCACACCCCAGGTTCTTGGATTAACAGTTGTTTTATGGTTTATTAGTTTCACCACTGTGAAAAGGAAGTTCACTCCTGAGGCACTCTGTACTTTGGTTGTTTTGTAGATTACTATTGTAAAAAGAGAGATTCCCTGACTCTTGGTTCATTTGATATTACTTTTGTGACACAGGAGATTACTCCCGAAGAAGGCTTGACTCTTAGTCCTCTTGGTATCACTACTGAGTTGAGGAGTTCACTCCAGAGGAATGTTTGCTTGGTTCTCTGGTATCACTACTCTGACGAGGGAGTTCACAACCAAGGAATGCTTGACTGGTACCTCCCTGGACTCGACCCATCTTGCCAACAACTCCTGTTAACTGCATCTTGACTGGGGAGTGTGCCCAGCTCTTCTTGGGGTCTCGGGTCAGTGTTGCTTCTGTGCGCTTCCCCAGCGTGCTATTCTGCTGCTTCTCTTTGGTTGTTGCAGCTCCGCTGAGCCGTTTCCACGGCGGTCTCTGCATTGTTAATGGACCACATGGTCCACCTCTTGGCGTTCACACCACCACAAGATTCTTCCCTCTTCAGTGGCCAGTCGGTCTCCCACCGGCTCGTGTAGCTCCTCACTGCTTCTTGCCCAAAGACCAACGGTCTTTCAGGACTTCGGATGCCACGGGTTTGAAGCTGTACAGGATGGACACCGGCTTCCCTAATGGCTGTTCCTACTTCCCCACAACATTATTCCTTCCTCAAACTTTACATTATATAGGTGGGCCCTCCCCAGGGTAACATCAACGTCTTTCTTTGTTGTTCCTGATGCATTCCTCATGCTTCCTTGGGGCCACCTTGTCAGTCTCTGGGTAATACAGTCTGTGGTTACTCCGCATATCTCCCTGGCTCTTCCTCATCTCAGTCAAAACAGATCTTGAAGGTGAGATAGAAGAGACATTAAAACAACAAACAGTAGCACTGTCAAGTGGATGTTAGATAGCTTTACCAGCATCATGGCTTCTGGGCAGTCTTTCCCTGTGAGTTTCCGCATTCCACCACCCCTAGGGGGAATATTGGGTAGAGGCCTCACCTCCCTTCCCTCATAGGGAAGTGCTCCCCCTTGGAGAGAAGTGACGAGAACCTGTGAATCATCACATTACTCACATCATATGACAGAGCCTAACATGATGAGCCCAGTAACTCTCACATCCTCTAGGCTATCCTATAACGTTGTACTCCACTCATAGATTTATGTATAAGTGTAAAGTGTAAGGAACCTATAAAGCAACAGTACATCTAAAGTTCTCATTATCAGGCTTTCCTCCCCAACCTATCCATCACAGTATTTACTGTGAGCCGAAAAATAGCCAGGCTTTAGGTTTACTTCTAAATGAGAGCGTCTGTCATGGGGAATGGAATTCAATTGTCCAACTGCAGTCACTTCTGATCTCATAACATCAGTGGACAGAAGAGGAATGTCAGCCTGTTGATTTTCTGCTTGTTTGTAAAAGCCAAATTCCGATCAAACGTTGGTGAGACACCTTAAATAAGGCAGGGGAAAGGGTCAAGTGCTGTGGGTCCCTCATGGAAGGGGAAAAAACAAACCTAGAGGAAGAAGGAGATGCTCCTTAATCAACGTCACTCAGAAATCCACTCCAAAGCTTTATCACCAGTCGTGATCTCAGGGAGACATTGGATATTGAATATAATGGTCAATGATGTCAAGTGCCATTGAAAAGTCACTCAGTGTTAGAGCTAAGACACCACATCCATTCATCATTTCTTTGAGATTATGAGCTGCATAGATCTACTTGTGCCCGGTCCATATGGTTGGGTGAGAGCCTGCCTGAAGCCTACCCAGAGAGACGGATGATTTTATATCATTGGTCAGCTGACAAACCACTTATTCATTACAAACGCTTGTTATCTATAAACATGCAACTGTACTATCAATCATTTTACCAAAATATTCGAGGAGCAGAGTTAGATTGATAAATGACAGTACTAGAATATGTTGGGAAGGCTTTCTAGGAGTCGGGTTAAAAAGATCGTCCCAGTGGACTGACGATGTTATTTGCCTGCAGTAGTTTCACATAGATTACACTATATACATTACTCAAATTTCACATGCAACTTATTATTCACTTTTTTAATTATAACAAAATAAAAAAATATATCATTCCTATATTATCAAAATATCTCATTCTTACCTTACATAACTATATTGCGTATATGGACTGTGTAGGCCTTCAGAGTAGGACGACCATGGTAAAGGACTTCTATTTCCCAAATTACACTTTCCTGATAAAGAAGATGCTGTAGTAGGCAGCACATGGACTCAGTGGAATGGTGAGTAGCTCATGTAGCTTTGAGCATTTAAAATAATAATTGACTTAAGTATATTTGTTTTGGGTGAATTTGCAACGCATCACTGACAGAGTAACTGTATCATTAAGCTTCCTACATCGCAAAAACACTGAGAAAACGAGATGGCGGCCTAAGCCTAGTTAGCAGAAGAGCCAGGTCTTCATAGTTTCCAGAATGTCACGAGATTGCTTATGGAGTGAATTTGGATGCAGGAGCTGCCACCGAAAAACACACTGATTAAGGTGAGATCTGGGAATAGCAAGCAACAACTGGTCGGTTCACTTATCCAAGCCTGCCTCTCTGCAGCATCTAACAATTCGGCCGAACTCTTCAAAATCTGCAAGGAGCTGGCCAACCTCTACCTCTCCTGTCCCCTCCCAGACCCTCGGCACGGCACTGGCCTCTAACTTCATCTAAAAAACTCAGGACATCCTGTCCTCACTCACCTCCCATCACTGCCCCCCCCTCTATCCCCTGCTCTTCCTCTGGCCCTTCTGTAGCCACCCCTCCTCCCTCCTTCTCTGCCTTTCCCCTTTTTTCTGCTGACGAGGTTTCGAGACAAGTCCGATCTATAAAAGTCTCGTCTAAACAGGTCCACCCCTGTTCCTTCAAAACTATCAAGGACCACATCGACTCCTTGGCTCCTGCCCTGGCTGACTTCTGCAATCACTCCTTCGCCTCTGGAGTCTTCCCATCCCCCCTCAAGCACTCCCTTGTGCACCCCCTTCTTAAGAAACCCTCTTCCGACCCCTCCTGCCCGGCTAACTATCGCCCAATCTCTATCACTCCCTTCCTGGGCAAGCTCCTGGAGAAACTGGCCATCTCCCAGCTTAATCTCCATGCTGAATCTGTTGGTAGTCTTCATGACCATCAGTCTGGCTTCAGAGCTGCCAGAAGCACGGAAACTGCTCTCCTGAACATCCGTGAGGACCTGCTCTCTAACCTTGACTCTAACACCCCATGTGTTCTCATTTTGCTCGATCTCTCTTCTGTCTTTGATACTGTCAGCCACACCATCCTGCTCAACATCTCTGTGATAACCTGGGTATCACTGGTCAGGCTCTGGCGTGGCTGACCTCTTTCCTCTCCAATCGGCCCTCCCAGGTCCAACTGGGGTCCTTCCACTCTGACATCTTTTTCTCTACCTGTGGTGTCCCCCAGGGATCTAACCTCTCTCCCTGGCTGTTCAACCAGTATCTGGCACTTCTTGCCCACCGCATTGCCGCTCTGTGCCCCAACTTTCAGTGCTATGTGGATGATACCCAGCTCATTTTCAGGCTACCCTCGGCCTCCTCTTCCCCTTCCCTCATCTCGGATTGTCTTTCTGCTATCCATGAATGGTGTGCCGCCAACGACCTCTGCCTTAATGCCAGTAAGACTGAGATTATCCTCATCGGCACACCCACTCCCTCCTTCCCTGCAGCTCTCTGACCGGCCTCTCTTGGCCTTCTTCCTGCTCCTACCTGCAAGGCAAAAAACCTCGGGGTCATCTTCGACTCCACACTCTCTTTCTCTCCTCACATACCTGAAGTCTCTAAGAAGTCACACTACCAGCTACTCCTTCTCAGAGGTATCCTTCCTTTCCTCTCCTTCCCCCAGAAGCTCAGTGTCTCTAGAGCCCTGGATCTCTCGAAGCTGGACTACTGTAACAGCCTCTATCTAAATCTGCCTGCCTCTACTCTCCACCCTTTGCAACTCATCCAGAACAGGACTGAGAGACTTGTCCTTGGCCTCAAGCCCAGTGACTGCGAGGATTAAGTTCAAAACCCTCTGCATTGTCCACAAGGCCTTCTGGGGCCTGAATACCTTCAACTCTCTCTTCCTAAATATCTTCCTTCTCGAGCTCTTCGCTCATCCGCCTCCAACTCCCTCAGGGTCAGCCGCTTCTCCAAGCAACGAGTTGGGGGTAGATCTCTCTCCGCAACACGGGCCTCCCTCTGGAACAGCCTTCCTGCCTCCCTGAAACTTGAGGAGAACCATCTCCGGTTCCGGAAGCACCTCAAAACCTTCCTCTTTGCCTCCGCTTTCTCTCCCCCTCTCCCCTGCTAAAATCACTGAAACTGCACTGAATCTGCATTCGGGTCACTCATCGATCTCGTTCCTTGGCCCAGCGACTCTACCCTGCACTGCCTCCCTGTCAACCCCTGCACTGCGGGACTGTCTCTGTATCCCCACAGCCCCTCCTCCCAGCACTTGTCTGCACTTACCTTGCACTTGCCACCAGCTGGCCCTTATTATTTATCATGTATTCTACTAACCCTGTACTGCACTTTCCCCTCTCCCTTTCCCCCTGCACTTTTCCCTTCCCCTCTACCCTGCACTTGCGCGATCTGCATGACACCTGGCCTAGTAGGATCATTGTCAGTTTCCCCTTGTCCCCGCCCACTGCCTCGTCGCGCCTTGAAACACTTGTGTATAGGCGCGTTACAAATGCCATATCATATTATATCATAGTACAGACCAGGAAGGCCTGTAGCGCTGAATTTTCTTTCCTAGATTACAAGGGAGGGGGTGGAGAAATTTAAAAGTCAGAAACAGCACTTTAACAGAGATCTGTGCTCCAATGGGCAGCCAATGCAATGATTGGAGACGTGTTGTCTCTTCACGATAGTTGGAATATCAAACAAATGCCAACATCTTGGATCTTTTGAATTTGTATGATTTGATAATTAGGAATAGCCAGGTAAAGTGAATTACAGTAGTTGAATAAAAGAAGAGGCTTGTCTAAGAAGATGTAACGCAAAAACTAGCATTTTACTAAATGGTTTATTTGGGGTAAGGTTAAGGTTATGTTTCCAGAAGCAGCCTAGATTCTTGACTTTGGAAGGCAAGGTCATTGGTAAATCAAATTGTATGGGAGGACGTTCTTTCACTATCTCTGAACTTGTGAGGAATGATGAGGAGAACAATCTAGATTTACTCCACTACCTATTGGTGGTCCTGAAACAAAAAAAGAATACTGATTAATTTGCATACACCCAAAGAAAGTCAGGGCAATAGGAGCCAATCAGTGACTGACACATCAGGGCCATTTTGCAAAGGAGACATATACCATATTGAGGTTGTGTGATTGTTAGAAATGTTACTTGGAATAACTTGTTTTGCTGCCATCTAGAAATGAGAATTGTGTACACCAGAAATTGAATTGATCATTAGGCAGCTTATAATATCGGAGTTAAAACTGCTAGAGGCCTGCCATAATACAGTAAACCTTGCTGTCAGCATCCCGGTTTCCAGATTGGAACCCTGGGGTGCTTATTGCAATAAATGTCTGCCATAGACGGAGAGAAAACCGGGGCGCCCAGGAAGAAGCTGTGGGCTCCGGTGCCAGTTCTGAGACAGAGGAAGGGACGGCAGGCTGGTGGACGCAGGCGACAGGCGGTTCTGAAGTTTGCGAAGCACAATGGCTTCCAGAAGGACAGTTGCTGCTACAGAGCGGCCAGAGACCAAACAAAACCTCCCCAAGCACCATGAGTCCCGGGGCATAACGGAGGAAGGTGGGAGAAGGCGGGCGCACTCGCAAACCAGGAAATCAGGTACACAGAGAGGAAGAAAGATGCTGGGAACCAGAGAAAGTGATGGCAAGCAGGGAAGGGGGAGAAATACCCCTAACCTAGGGTCTGGGACCATGAAAGTAATATTGAAGAAACTTTCACACCTATGATAATATATGGTGGTGCTTGGCATGAGAGTAAACCAAGCCTACCTAGAAGGAGATGTACCAAAGACAGGCGAGACTGGGACTCGACCATACCAGAAATACATCAGTTGCTCATCCTCATAGTCAATGTACCTGGGAGGAAGGTGAACCAGGTCGACTGTGCAATAGGTGGTACTTGGCAGGAGAGTATACCAAGTCTACCTAGAAAGGGAACTGTTGAAACCAGGCAAGTCTGGGACTCGCACCCATATAAGAATGACACCTGCTACTCCTTTTCATAGTCACGGTGAGAGGATCCAGTTCATTGTTATGGAGCATGTTTAACCTGAGGCTCTTTAGGTGAAGAAACCCTGGCTTGCCCTTTTTAAAGTAAGAATGAATATGAACTAGCACCTGGTGCAGAGGGGGGCCAGCCAATCAGGCTGCTCTGATCCCGGGTTGGATTCCACGATTTTAGCCCCCGTTCCAAGCAACCTGATGGCTGCTTCCCCACCCCATCATCTACCCCCACACCCTTTCCTCCTCTCTGGGTCACTGTTCTCTTGCCTCCTCACCCTCCGACCCCACTCACCTTAATCTTTTGGCAGCAGCGCAACCACTGCCACCGCTCTAGCCCCCCAGCCACCATGGAAATGGAAGAGGGTCTCCACATGGAGCCCCGTCTTCCATCTCCTCGGCAGCCATCTTTGGTACTTTTTGTATGAATGAATGGTACACTAGAAGCACGTCCGTTCCTACATACACAATACCTTGCTGTCAGCATCCCGGTTTCCAGATTGGAACCCTGGGGTGCTTATAGCAATAAAACTCGATCTGGGAGGCTGGATCTG
Source organism: Ambystoma mexicanum (assembly GCF_040938575.1). Lineage (NCBI taxonomy): Eukaryota > Metazoa > Chordata > Amphibia > Caudata > Ambystomatidae > Ambystoma > Ambystoma mexicanum. The sequence continues at coordinate 1,252,681,792 of NC_090922.1, forward strand.
GTGGTAATGGTGCCGGGTCCCATCGTTCTGTAACTTGGGGCCCAGGAAGTTACCATCCGATCCAACCCGTCGGATCAGAGTTATTATTTAAATAATAAATGAAAGTGACTATTGAGATGCTTATGAAATTTGAGTGATAACTGTTGTCTGGAAGTGTGCAAGGGATATGGTGGAGAGTGAAAAACAGACTACCCCAATTGCATTCTTTGTAGTGTAATGTATGATGTGCCCGAATTCCACTATTGGTAAGAGCCTGGTAATCTCCTTTCATTGTACTGCCCTCATAACAGGTACAAGCACCCAACAGAAAGCTATATGTCTGGCAAAAGCAAGGCAAGAAGCATAAACTCAAAGACTGAGTACTGCACATACCGCTGCCATTAAAGCATTCCACATACAGAAAACAAGCAGGTGCTGTTCCAACAGGAGCATGATACGCTTTGCTTACACATACAGTACAGATACTGTATTGGCAGTTACATTTCCCTCAAGCACACATGTACACACATTAGAATGATTGCGGGGAAAGCAACAGAAAGAAGTGGAAGGGAAGCAACCTATTGTGTGGGTTGCATTCACTGGGAAAGGAAGGACTGTAGACCAGAGAATAAAATCAGAGGTTGGGACAATTATATCTATGGCAGTGCCCAGATATGGGTCCTGGGCCTCCTGAACCTAGTGACCCAAACTACACCTCACTGATGATGCCCATTATGGCTGAAACATGTCTGGGGATGCTAGTGGTCTTGTGCAGAAGGGATGTGACCAAGCAGTTGTTGCTGGACTGTCCCATTTGGGGTGAGACCAAGCCTGATTTGCATATGGTCTTTCCCCTTTCTGTAATGGCTTGGCAGGCAAATAACTATGGTCTGGAGGGGTGACCAGAGCAATGCTAGTGGTTAAGATTAATTCTAAACCGTCTAGCCATTGCATATTTTGTGTTGCTATAGTCACCCCAAGTGGGAGTGTATGCCCAGTCATTCTCAGTGGCCCTTTTGGCTACTCCAGTTTCATGGTGCTCTCTAGCTCAAACATCAGAGTGGCAGCCCCCAAAGAGGCCTACTTGGTAGCCTTACTTTCCACTACTACTTGAATAGAGATTGGAAGATTGGATTGATACATAGTATGGATGTTTGTGTTTTTGGGTCTATGATTTTTATTTGTGGTTGCACGCTTGGATCAATATACGATTGGAGTTGTGTGTGTACATCTCCATTCTTTAAGCCAATCGTAAAGAATTGCCATCTGGCAAGGGTGCAAAGCCCTGGCCTTTTTTGATTTTTATTAATACATAACATGAGGCGGGTGAATTCTTCTCCAAAGGGTAATCTGCTAACCAGGTCCCCTTTTGTTACCAAGTCCATGCCAAAAGTATAGTGTATGTGTTCCCTTGCTGCATCAGTAGCCTGATCCACAGCACCTGCTCTGCTTGTGGCACAGTACAGGTTCAAAGGTCGCAAGATGCCCACCCGACTGCCGCAGCGACAGCCAAGTCACTGCAGCACAGGGTTGGCATTTAAGAAATGCCCCCAGTACCAACACAATGATGGACATGAGTACCCCATGCTGGTAGGAGGGTAATCTCCAAAAATAAGCTATGCCTGAGTTTAGGCATAATGCATGGCACTACTTATGGTCGTGGCAGCCAAATCCAAATTGATATCACACATGTGTCCGCTCCTATTGAGTCAGCTCTGCTGTGGCAGGGAATGTGTATTCGGGTCAGCCGGGAAGAAATTGCCAAACGGCAGGACAGAATCCAAAGGACCCAGCCTCTCTTTGTCCCCTTTGTGAGGCCCGGTGACACCCTCTCCCAGAGACAGCTGCACAGCAGGCAGATCTCCTGGGCCCAGGTATCAAAGGAGTACACCCATTCAGAAGAAGTAGCCTTACAGCAGGGTGCTGCATGTCTAAAGGCATTTGTTGTCAGTAAGCAGGGAAGGGAACGTGAGTAGGATAGGCAGGAGGGCTGTGGTCCCTGGATGAAGCATTTCACCATCTTGCTTCTCGCTGTCTCTCTATCCCTTTCCTGTCTGTGATGAATCCTTGGATGTCGTCCTTTCTCCTGGGGGAGAACCCTTCTCCAGTAGCCATGGCGGTGCAGCCACAGTCCAATAATGCCCCTGGGGGTGGTGCACCATCCGAGTATCACACGGGGAGGGAAAACGCTCATGGGATGAGGGATGACACCCTACGGGAGACGTGACATATTCCTACCACTGTCCCAGCTCCCTCACCCTCTTACCCTCTCCATAATCCTGGAATCTCTCAAACTTCTGTGTGAGCAAAGTAGAACTTTGTCCTCCCCTAAATAATACTGAGATGAAATAGAACAGTCATGACACCACACCTTCGAGAAATGTACTGAGACAAAGGTGATGCGTGGGGTGCGGAAGAGCAACCTGTGGAACCACAGGGAGCAGACGAGCATATTCAATCTAGCCAAACCCGGCTATGAAATAAAAAGCAAAGACGGACTTCCTAGGAAGAGCAGTCCTCCCTGGAGGAGCAGAGAGGGAAGGCACCATGTCTGCCGTAGACTGAGAGAAAACCAGGATGCCCAGGAAGAAGCTGAGGGCTCCGGTGCCAGTTCTGAGACAGAGGAAGGGACGGCAGGCTGGTGGACGCAGGCGACAAGCGGTTCTGAAGTTTGCAAAGCACAATGGCTTCCAGAAGGACAGTTGCTGCTACAGGGCGGCCACAGACCAAACAAAGCCTCCCCAAGCACCATGAGTCCCGGGGCACAACGGAGGAAGGTGGGAGAAGGCGGACGCACTCGCAAACCAGGAAATCAGGTACACAGAGGGGAAGAAAGATGCTGGGAACCAGAGAAAGTGATGGCAAGCAGGGAAGGTGGAGACATACCACTTACCTAGTGGCTGGGACCCTGAAAAGCAGAGGAAGTGGTGGCAAGCAGATAAAGGGGAGAAATACCCCTAACCTAGGGTCTGGGACCATGAAGGTAATATTGAAGAAACTTTCACACCTATGATAATATATGGTAGTGCTTGGCATGAGAGTAAACCAATCCTACCTAGAAGGAGATGTACCAAAGACAGGCGAGACTGGGACTCGACCATACCAGAAATACATCAGTTGCTCATGCTCATAGTCAAAGTACCTGGGAGGAAGGTGAACCAGGTCGACTGTGCAATAGGTGGTACTTGGCAGGAGAGTATACCAAGTCTACCTAGAAAGGGAACTGTTGAAACCAGGCAAGTTTGGGACTCGCACCCATATAAGAATGACACCTGTTACTCCTCTTCATAGTCACAGTACCAGCGAGAAGAGGAAACCTGGTTGGCTGTGCAAAGGAAGAGAAACCTGGGGTAGAGAGAAAGCCCCTGGGATTTGTGAACATTGTTGCAAAGCTAAGAGAAGGGAGACATTCACTTGACTATTCAAGGAAGTGGAAAAGAAACCAGGCTAAGGGAGTCAGTTCCCTCTGGGACTTGTGAACACTGTGAGAAGTCAAGAGAATGGAGGCATTCTCTTGACCTCTGTTGAACTTTGTTTGTTATTGCACCATTTGGAAGTTTGTGTTATGAACTTGGAAAAGATCTATGAATGACCTGCTGAGAAAACAACCCCTTAGCACTTTATATTGAGTTGTTGGTGTGAGGGCTAGAGTTAGGGTTTTGACACAATGGTGGACTTATTTTTATTTCGACATCCTGGCGGTCCCATTTAAGATTTGTGTTGAGGCAGGGAAACCTCTCTTGGCATTAGGGCTAGTGAGGCATTTCCTTAACCCTATTTTCATTTAAATAAAAGTCTGTAGCAACAAAAGTGCCACCTGTGTATCAACAAGGCAAAGTCCACTCCGGCCAGGAGCAGGGATTGGTCCGCTAAAGCAGGCTATTTTTAAACCAATCACCTGGAGACTTGTACCGTTAAAAGAAAAGGTCTCTCATCCCTTTGCAGATTCTTCTCAGATCCTCTGGACTTCCTTTGGGACAGTTGTACCGTCCAAAGCCCTCAGTCTGAGGTGGTGAAGGAGACATCCAAGACAGAAGGAAGATCTGTCCCCTAACCACTCCCAGGGCACATTGGGTGTGACCAGTGCTGCGGACCAGGACAAGCCACTCTGCAACTGATCTCTTAAGATAGGGGAGCAGACCCTGAACTGAAGCATCCTGTCCTAGAGTCTGCTGCTGAGGCCTCACAGCAACCGGAGGGCCACATCACCTGTAGCTCCCTGTTCTACTGCACTGAACCAGTCGCCTTTATGCATCTTGAACACGAGGGAAGGCACTGGTGCTGATGTCTCCATTCCTCCAACCAGCTTAACTATTGCTTCCATCTGTTCCTGCTCGACACTGCATCGTGTCTTGGTGTAGCACATCACTTGCTAGGCCCGAAGTGACTACTCAATGCCGGGACCCGAACCGAATCACTGGAGAGTCAGTCGCCGACACTAACTGGGGGTTACAACCATGGCTTGGCCTAGCTAGCCATAAATAAAACTACCGTTTTATCGATTGCACATCGACGGACTCAAGATCACCACTTTGATGACCGTCGCCCACCGACTTGAACTACTAGAGCATCACTCATCAACCCCTCCCAGCAGTTAAAGCCTGACTCGGCCTGGCCAACTGCAAAGTGTTCCTAGGACTGCCGTGACCTGCATCATTGAAGAGCAATCCTTCGACCACACAGAGAACCTGGATTTGCTGCAGCTAGCCTCCTGCTTGCTGCTGTGTCCTCCACAATCCTATGTGCCTGAACTGAGCCTGATCAGTTCACATTGGCGTTCAACCCCATGCCTAACTGCCTCAGCCCACCAAGAATTGAATCCAGGTACTGTTGACTGAACTTTCCCCATGGTCCACTTGGACCCTAGAGACTGGTTAGGTCATGATCGCTCCAGTTTTCAACAAGATATTTGTATGGCAGTACCTTACCTAGCACCCCTGGAACCATGCTCAGAGTGCTAATTTCTCTAGTCTGTTGCATCTTCACTGTTCTTCCTTTGGGGGAGGGTGGGTATGTCTAGTAACCTTTTTTTGTTCTACATGCAGATGGTGTGTTTCATTAAAGTGTTATTGGACATTCCTTTTATTTTGGACTGTAAAACAGTGTTACTTGAGTCACTACTGATTCACCTTCTCTCCCCTGTTGGAAGTATAGCCTTCCCTTGGGCCAAGTTACACCAAAAGGCAAAGGAGAGGAGATATATCTCTTAAGGATCCCTGTTTTACTTTTGTGATTGCGCTGTGTTTTGGTTTGTAGAAGTGTGAGGGCTGAGTGTCCAATTTTCTCTGACTCATTTTGCACTCCTGGGAGGCAGAATCCAATTTGTCACACTGGTGGTAGCGGTGGGATTTGAAACAGCCTGCGCATACAGCCCAAAATAAATGTGTGCAGTTAACATTAGTTTTTACTGCCAAGGTATTTTTAAAGCCACAGAAGTCAAAATGAGCACAGTGCAGACCTTGACATTCAGTATCTTGCATGACTTCTGTCAAGAGAGGGGTCTCCCTCATGGCAGTATGGTTAATGAATCCAAACCGCTGAACATCCTACAAGCTTTTGAGGAAGCTAGGAGGATGGAAGGCTGTCCAGGGACCAGCAGCAAGCTGGATCCCCTTGCCCTGTTGCCCTTGCACCTGGGGGGCATGGAAACGGAATCTTCCAAAAATGTCGACCTGATAATTGCGACGGCCGAAAATGCTGAATTGTTTTTTTTTATACCCCCCTTACACCACATATATATACATATATGTGGGGGGTATGGGACATTATAGTAATATGGGGGATTGCGGGTGCTCTCCCCCCGCATATCTCTGTGGTACAAAGAGGGTTTAATAAAAAAAAAAAGTCGCCATTTTCGGCCGTCGAAATTATGTTTGGTTTCAGTGATCACATAGATCCCATGGAAACCAATGAGGAGAGCAACAGCCCTTCTCAGCAATCATTCCACCAGGCAGGCATGGTGGTCTCCCAAAGGTCACAAGCCTCCTGCAAACCACGCACATCCGTGAGTTACCTCATTTCGGCCAGGACTCTAGGTCATCTTGCTGTGCTCGACTCCAACAAGCCCTATCGCCTAGAAGAAAAGAGAGCAGCCCTGAAGGAACAGAAACAGCAGGCTGCCGAGGCCCTGGCTGAGAAAAAGCAAAGGGACATTGTGATGCTGTGCAAAATTGAGCTTTTGGCCCAGAAAAAGGCCACAAAGACTTTCAGTGGAGAAGGATACATCTCCAGCGGTTAATCCCAAGGAAAGCCTAGTCATCACCTCCCCAAGGACTTAGTCCAGCCGTATGAGGTGGGGGAAGGGCATTTTTGAATAGTTTGAAAAGCTGGAGTTAAATTTCAACCTCCCTTATGAGCTGGCTACCGGCGGTTGGAACAAATACCATTATTCAATTGACTCCTGAAGAGAGGCCGATTTATTCCAAAATGTAGGCTGCCATTCTCAGGAAGTTCTGCAAGACCCCAGAACAATACCTCCAGAGCTTTAGAGAACTCAACAAAAAGGGAGTCAAACTTTTGAGGTGTTAACGCATCAATCCCTGAGGTATCTTAGTGGTTGGTTTACAGGTAAAGATGACACATTTACGAGCATGTTTTATCTGATCACACGTGAGAGCATTCTTAAATATTGTGAGATGGAGTTACACCAGCATCTCATGGACAAAGTTATCACAGACTCACAGGAGCTTGCAAAGGCAGCCAATCAGTTTGTGGCTACCCACGTCCAGAAAAATGCCATGGTTGGTGCATCCAAACCAGATGACAAGGAGTTGAGAAACGTCAATTTAAAGAGGGTTAAGGTCAAAGGTCCACACTCTCTTATCAAGAAAGGCCCCCAAAAACCAGAGGGGAGATTCCAGTCATCTTCATCGTCCGCTTCAGCAGAAAGGAAAAGTGAGGGCACCCCTATCACAGGGGCACCCGCACTCAGTCACTCAGTGCTGCTTTACCTGCGGAGATCGGAAGGGATATCCCGACTGCAAGGGTAGACCCAAGTCGGCCATGATTAGAGCTACGCTCATGGAGGAGGAAGAGGAGGAATTAGTCAATGTGGGCATTTTACATGGTGCATTCCCTGTCGGCCTGGGGTTGGACGAATGCACCCTAGTATCCCTGAGCGGGAAAAGTACTGGGTCTCCCACTGAGGCCCCGGTTCCCGCTAACACAGTGATTTTTGTTGGACTGCATGTTCATTAACAGGAGCAGAGCCCCAGCACTTTGTGATACTGCTGCTAGTATCACCGCTGTCCGACAACAGTGTATGCTAGAGGACCAGATCATCCCTGGTCCTCCATGACTAGTCAGGGGATTCAATGGCCTCACCCAAAGCCCACTGGCTATCGTGGATAGACCTGGCGCTAAAATTATTGCAGCAGTCACATGATCGAGGGCCAAGGAAGCAGCGTCCAGATGCTCTTCCAGCTGATGGGCACCGCCAGTACTACCCAGTCTGGATCCATACTCCACAGACACACCTGCTGCTGCCAGAGAGGGTCTAGTAGCCACTCAAGTGCCTGCTGCAGCGACCTCAAGATTGCTCACAGGTGTAGAACCCAAACCTGGGGGCGGAGAACATGGTGGCTTTAGACATCATGGGTTTCTCCAAGCTGTGTGACTTGTTCTTAGGGGGTGGCCGAGCCAGGCTGACTTTTGCCAAGTGCAGTGCGACTGTCCAACTTTAGAAGACCTCCATGAGCAGGCACAGAGGCAGGCGCAGGGGAGACGTACCTGGGATGTTCAAGGTGTACTAGGAGAACCATCTTCTGTAGAGTGAACCCAAAGACTTCTGAGGCGGTGCCAACGGGCGTTTGGTGGTTCCCCAGTACCACAGAAGGTTTCTTTTGCACTTGGATCATGATGTGCTTGTTTCCCTGTTAAACAAGACCCTTAAGGGCATGATTGGCTTGGAAGAGCCCCTCAGGAGAAAGTGGAATATTCTCCTGCCATGCCTCCTGCTCTCCTATCAGGAGGTGCCACAGAACAGTGTTGGGGGTCTGCTAAGTCTGGTGAGGCAGGGATGGGAGGGTAAACCCCGAACTCCTTCCCAGGTCATAGTGGACTATGTGCTTGGTCTTCAATCCAAGCTGGCCAAGCACAGGAAACAAAGAACCCAGAACCCAGGGCCATCTTAAGCTCTTTTGGGGCCCAGGGCACATACACCTTTTGGGGCCCTCCTCCATCGAACCCTATGAATTAAAGGATCTACAATATATGGTCTCACCCCCCTTTTCATGATCACAACCCAAAGGTTGATCTGCTTAATGGCAACAATCAACATAAACATGGCTACTCACTTTCAGTCCCCTTTCAGTCCCCTTACATTCTTCATTCTTGCCGCAATTAGAATTATAAACAAGTAGCATTTCAATGCCAACATTAGCAGTCTGCGACCAGGGCACTTGTGTTCTAGCACAGGTACAGGACACTTCATCAATAGCAGGCACTAAGAAGGTATACTGGCCATTGGAAGCAAGGAGAAAGTTACACATACCATAGCATGGATAGTGGATGCAGATTCGAAGATACCAGGAAGGTGTCTGTATGCAGATGGGCTAAAATTAGAAGAGTGCCATGGTTTTAAAGTGGCGTTGCTGTTAGATAGCAAAGAAACAAGTGACTCTTATATGTAATGTATCCATGCTCGATATTACCATAGAGGAAGCAACACCATAGCTAGTAAAACCATGTGTGATGCTTTTTTGAAGATCATACCATGAGAACGAAATCACTCGAATGGAGACAATGTTGAAGGGGTTAGAGACTGAGAATTTTGACAGGTTAGGTATTACAAGATTAAATGAGATTCCCAGGATAACACATTGGTTAAGCAGTGAAGCTGGGATTTCCGACGACTCTTTAATTCACACAATGTACCACTTTCTTTTCCAGTTCTTACCATTAACTAAAATAATCCCAATATGAGAGATTTGACTTGGAAAGTACAGAGATCAGATAACCTAACATGACAATTTTTAAAAACAAAATGTTATAGAAGCATCTTATGCAATATGGGAATGATTCTAACTTCATTGTCTCCATCATCATGAGTAGTAAATAAATGCCAGAATACTAATTGATGTGATCTTAAAAGATTTCATATGGTTTTCTCTTTTGTATTTTAAAGCTTTAAATTTGTCAAAACACAGGCTTGTGAAATTATTTTTAAACGTGCAGAAAACCTTTAAATTGAACAAAAAAAGCAAGAAAATGTTGTTGTCATATGAGTAGACCTTAAAAATGCTAGCCAGAGGCCTGCGATATCTGGCCCGCTCTCTTCTCTCTAAAACCACTTCCACTCCAAAGGCTTACATAAAAAGAAATCAGGAAATGGACTACACAATGTCACCAGCATGTGAGAAGGGAAACCTTATCACAGAAAATAGCAGAGTATTGCCAGTAAAATAAGATGATTTATTCAGGATCATTGTATCGTCTGCTGTCAACGTCAGGATATAAGCATGATTGCTTTGGCTCCACAGCCTTGAATGTAGATACCTAAACACCTCTTGTGATGACACTTGATGCTCATCATTGGAGGTGGCTGCAGTTTTACAACAAACCAGATGCTATGCTATGATAATTATTATAGCAACCACTATCCGGTGCAGGTACATTACTGATAATGGTATCTGTTGTGTTACAAAAGAAAGTACATATACATGCAGGTTTATCAACTTCAGATATAGCAAAGGCTGAGTCGACCTTGCTGGAATTTGGTATTGTAATCTTGCACATGAACAAAGTGATATAAGCAGAATGTACTTGTCAACAACAGATAGCTAATAGGTTTAGCTTCTCAGAAGCAGGCTATAAAATATCCTGACGTTTGGTATTTAAGTTAGGTTAACGATGGGAAATTACTTCTTTAGATAGTTCAGTCTTGTGGGGCCCCCTTCCCAGGTGGGGGCCAAGGGCAAGTGCTCCTTTTGCCCTCCCATAAAAACGTCTCTGCCAGAACCTGAAGGTAAGACAGGAGCTCATGAAGCACTGGCTTGACCAGAAAGCCACTATGACAGAGTACACGCCGGGCCAGTTGGTCTGCAACATGGAACCCCTGAAACCCGGTGCCTTGCAAGTCAAATGGACTGGGCCCTATGTGGTGCTGGAAAAGATAAGTGAGGTGAACTATGTCATTGATACGAGCACCTCGAGGCAGACTCATCGGGTCTTCCATGTTAACTGGCTTAAAGCCCATTACAGCTGCAACAACCTAGTGATGTCTCTGGTCATGGATAATGAGACCAAGGAGGAGACGGATCCCCTCCCCGACTTGTTGCATGCAGAGCCCACTGACGGTTTTCTGAGGGAGTTCAAATCTTCCAGGACCTCCTTTCATAGCAAAGGCTGGACTGCCAGCAGGTGCTGGATCAGTTCTCCAGACTGTTCTCGCTGACTCCTGGGAAGATTGCTTGGTGCATCCATGATATCAACACCAGAGACAGAAAACTGGTGAAAAGTAGGATTCACTGGATGTCCGACAAGGTCAAAGACACTATCAAGGAGGAAGTCTCCAAAATGTTGGCCTTGGCAGTGTTCCAGCCGTCCCACAGACCTTGCTCTAGCCCAGTGGTACTGGTCCCTAAAATGTCCAGTGGTGGGAAAACTGAGGTCCACTTTTCCATGGATTATCGGGGGCTCAACTCTGTCATGAATACAGACACCCACATCTTTCCTCGAGCAGGCAAACTAATTGACTGGTTAGACGCAGCCAAGTTCATGAGTACCTTTCACCTCACAACAGGGTACTGGCAGGGCAGGATAACCGATCACGCTAAGGAGAGGTCTGCTTTCTCCACCCCAGATGGGCACTACCAGTTTATGGTTATGCCATTCAGATTAAAGAATGCACTTGCCACCTTCCAGAGGATGGTGAACTAGGTCCTAATTGGGCTGTTAGACTTAAGTGTTAACTACTTAAATGACATGACGGGACTCCGCAAACCTGGGAATACCATATTTCCCACCTGGAACAAGTGCTTCTGGCCATGCGGAAGGCTGGCTTGACTATCAAGGCATCCAAGTGCCAGATAGCACAGGGTACTGTGACTTACCTAGGTCACTAAGTAGATAACGGTAAGAAACAGCCTCTCCAGGCCAAAGTCTAGGTGGTGGAGGATTGGGACATCCTCACCACCCTTACACAAGTGAGGGCCTTCCTCTATTTCCCAGGTTATTACTAGACTTTTATTAAGGAGTATGAGACCCTTGCCCTTCCCGTAAATAATGTCACGCCAAAGAAACTGCCAAAGTTCACTTGAAGCCCTGCCTGTCAGTCATCCTTCCAGAGCTTGAAGGATGGCCTGTGTCAGGCCTCCGTTCTGAAGATCCCAAATTTTGGGCAAGAGTTTATCATTCAGACAGACACATGTGAATTTGGCATTGGTGCAGTGTTAGAGCAACTGAATTTGGAAGGGGTAGAACAACCTTGTGCGTACCTAAGTAGGCTCTTGACCAAGCGAGACGCAACTGGCCCACCATTTTTGTGTCTCACTTCACTGTCCAAACCGACCACAGACCTCTGAGGTGGCTCATGACTATGCAGGGTGAAGACAAATTGAAGGATTCCGTCACTTCTCCCGAGGAGCGAGCCTTCTCTGTGAGGCTGGGAATGTGAGCCTGCTACGCAATACCCTCCCTAGTGGTAAAGGCAAGCGGGATCTCACCAGGAGAGACTCCCCCTCTGGGGACAAGGACTCCCGTTCCTGTGAGGAACTCCCTAAGCAAAGTATCACTACCCCATCTTCATTAACATCCTATGAAGGAAGACATGAAGAATACATCAAGATTTGTTACTATCAACCAAATACATCATTTGTGTATATCAATAAAATTTTAAGAAAACTGGGATGAAGGTCATCACTGGAAACATACCGAGTTTGAATCCAAAAGAAAGGAAGGACTTTGACAAGGTACCATGGGAAACCCCATGAGAACATCATAAAATTAAGAGGTGGGGCCCTGGAACAAGAGCGAGCCCGGGAGATTCAAACCTGCTGGCTGAGACCCACTGAAGGAGTCCTGGACATGCAGCGTATGATGTAAGAAAGAGACCAAAGTGTAGCTGTCAAGGCAGGTAAAGGGAAGAAATACAGAACGCTAAGGTGAAGCTAATGCATACGAAAGGCGTCCTGAATAGGGACAGAGGAAAATTGGTGGCGTGACCGTAGGTGGGTTGTCCATGTATGACGGTGGTACCACATCGGCAGAGGTGTCGCAGAGTGAAGCAAGTGGAAAAGGAACAGAGGAACAGTCTGTGATACTCCTGAGGAGAAGAGAAGCCATTCTGGCATGGAAAAGAGAAGGTCCCAATCTATTAAGAAACCCTGTGACGACATCTCTGCAGAATACAGGTGACGTGAAAACAGGAGACCAGAGAGGGGGACTGAAGAAAGTGAGAATCATTACTGGAGTGCTCATACTAATCCTAGTCAAGATATAATATTAAAAGGAAGTGAGAAAGTATATTGGAACTTTCCAAGTCATCCTAGTCAAGGTAAAAAGGGGGCAAGAAACGACTGGAAGAATTTGCATGCAAATAAAGCTAAATGTGCTGATATATCCTGTGAGAGGGAAAAGGAATAGAAGAAACGGCGAAGAGAATGAAAAGGACAATTTGAGAAAGCTAGTTTATTTTATTTATTTTTATTTAATTTATTTCTATAGCGCTGGAGACAAGGGCCCTGGGACATAAGAGCGCTGAAACAAGACAGACAAGTTACATGAAAACCGAGCAAAGGATGCCAGGGAAAAACCAGGAGCTGCGTAGGGTCAAGCAACCCATGAATTATTCAAAAAGGATGGTTTTCAATTTCTGTGTGAAGTAAAAGTGAAGGAAACCACCGACACCTGAAAGAGTCCAGTATCTAAACTGTGTCATTAGATGAGAGTAGTTGCTTAGAAGTACCTACAAATATTATATTGAACAGAACTTGGTGGAGAAAATACCTTACAGGAGAAGGGAGTCATTCTCCTGTGCTTTAGTTGTTCTAAAAGTCGTAGGGGCAGGATAGGTTTGTTTTGCACAGTTGACTGAATCTGATTTGGGACTTTCACTGACAACTGACGAGCAATTAATTAGGTAGTAAACATCCATAGTTTAGGGAAAGTTGGGAGTTTTCACCTTTTCATTAATAAACCACTATAGAAAAATTGAAAATCAGAGTCCATGTTCTTCTTCTGAACCACCACAAGGGCGAGAACGCCCAAGTTATTGTTTTGGGCCATATCCCTACAGGGATTGGACATGGACATCCAACACAAACCGGGGGTGCAGCACTCCAATGCAGATGGCCTCAGTATGTACTTTGGCCAGGAGGATGAGCCAGACCCTTAGAAGGTTGAGTCTCAACTTTTTTGTCTGTGGGGCGTGTGAGGAATTTCCATACGGCAAGGGTGCAAAGTCCAAAGCATATTGTACTTGTGCCCTGTTGCATCAGTAGCCTGAACAAAAACTGCAGTTATCCATGGATAAACTGCATATCCTCCTATAATTAATTCACATACATGTATGCGTAAAAACGCTGCATGATCCCCTCCAAGACAACAACCCTACTTAGAGTGTATGTTTCAGATGTAAGACAGCATGCCAGAACTCATGTGTTTCAAATTAATTTAATCATTTTTTAAATCATAGAAAACATTCACAAAAGAGCATATCAAATATATTAATAACACATCTATAAAAACCAATTGTCAAGAACACACATTTTATCACATCAACAAAAAAGCTCACATCTCACATATCATTACCTTCCATACTCTTTCATCGCCATAAATACAAAAAACACTCCTACTTTTTCAAAAAACGCAATCCTGGTACTTTTGTTCTGAGACTCAGAACATCCCATCCATATGGGTTTGATATTTTACTGGTTCCAAAAGTGCTTATTTAACAATATTTTTTTCATCAAAAGATGGAAGAACAGTGGGTGGGTATTCCAAGGCTAATTATTCATAGACCCATGTTAATCCCCATATTTGTCTATAAAAACCCAAGTTAGAGCCAACTCTGGGAGTAGTGGGCTCTGGGGTATTGTCGACTCGAGTTTCAGGCTACCAGAGCAGTCTATGCAGCTTCCGTCTGGTGCACCTCATCAGGACATATATATTACAAACAAAGACACAATTACTAAAAACAGAATTCAAATTGATGTGAATTGACAAAGTTCATTCAATTTCAAAGAGCCAGTTTATTTTGCTTCACAGGGTGTTCAATAGTGGTAATCCAAAAACGATTTTTTCGAAAGCAGCTTCTGCCGATGACCAAGGGCAAAAGGAAAAGGAGAAACAAAGAGAGAGAGAAAAACAGAGTTTACAATCCTTCTCTAAAGTTTCCTTCATGCTTTCTTTAATGTTTGTTTAGGTTATTAGAATCGAGACATGCTACTTAATCCTGGGAAATGCCCAGGTCAACTCTGGGCATGTCCCACTCAGGTTAATTTACCTATATTTCTAACAGGTGATACAGAAGAAGTTCTCCCCGACAATTCTGGTGGGGAAAAGATAATGTCCTCCCAACCCCCCCCACCCCTCTTCCAAAGAAGGACAATACACCAATAACACCCTTATATTGAGAGAACAGATGATAGAAAGATCGAAAAAGTCCAAGAAAAACAAATTCAATTAACAAAAAAAGGATAACTATTCCTTAATATGACAATCATGAGATACATAAAAGGCACAACATCTTGCTGACCAGGGAGCTACTTTCTTTCTCATCCAAATGGTGAAAAAACTTTCTCGTGTTCACAGGACACAGCCACAGTTATATCTCCATCCTGGTTACAATATTATTGTGTCTACAATAACAAATGTGTGTGTGTATCCCATCAAGGCTTTGTTTTCTAAATAATGGCAGAGTGGCAAAAGTCCACATGGTTGTACCGATATAATTCCATGTGCCGCATACCCAATGTTGTGGGCACAATTACGTCATAATTTACCTTGATTCACACAGGTGTTGTTTTCTCCCCGCTGGATATATTGTAGGCCAATTGGTTCGAGCATCAGTAGCCTGATCTGCAGCACCTGCTCTGATCACAGAGCAGGTTAAAACGTGGCAAGAGGCCCACTTGACTGCCGCAGCGACAGCAAGTCAATGCAGCACAGGGGTGGCCTTTATTATATGTCACCAATACCAAAATTACAGTGATCATGAGTACCCCATGCTGGTGGCAGGGTAATCTTTAAAAAACAAGCTATGCATACGTTTAGGCATAGTGAATGGCACTTCTTATCATGGCCACTACATACAAATTGATATGGCACATCTGTCAAATCCTGTGAGTCAGCTCTGCTGTGGCAGAGAATGTGTATTTGGGCCAGGTGGGTGATACTGACAAATGGCAAGACAAAAACCAAGAGGACTCAGCCTCTCTTTGATCCCCTTCGTGAGTTCTGATAACACCCTCCCCCAGAGACAGATGTACAGTTGCCCCGGGCCCAGCTATCAAGAGAGCAAACCCATTCAGGAGGAGCAGCCTCACACCAGGGTGCTGCATGTCTAAAAGCCTTTGTTGTCAGTAAGGAGGGAAGGTAGCATGATGGTCAGGAAGGCTCTAGTCATTGGAAGAAGACTTCCATCTTGTTTCTTGCAGTCTCTCTTTATTTATTTAATGCTTATGTAGCACCAAACACAAACAAAGGGGGCATCAGGGCACTGATGAAAAAACATAAGACACAAAACGCTGTTCTGCAATTCAGCAATACACAAGTGGCAGGTCATGTTGAAACAAAGCTCAACACAGGCACAAGCAAATAGGTGGGTTTCAGGGCACACTTGGAGAGTGTCAGCGACTTACCGCCCATAAGATCTTGTGGTAGAGCATTCCAGAATTTAGTTGCTTTGCAGTGGAAAGCACTCTGGCCAACCACAGTCAATGTCATTCCTGGGAAAGACAGTAGGTTAGAATTGTTAGATCTCAAGGTCCTGCAGCTAGGTGCCCAAGAGAACCTTTCTGTCAGATAGCCTGGACTGTTAGCGAATAGGTGTTTGTGTGCCAGAGTAAGAAGCCAAAAGGAAATCCTCGCTTCCTCTGAAAGCCAGTGTAGCAATCTCATGTCCTGTGAGATATGTTCTCTTTCCCAAGACCTTCAACTGCACAAACTGTACTATTTTGGATGACTTGTAGTTTGGACATTTCCCGCTTACCTACTCCCTGTAGCAGACTGCCACAGTAGTCCAACTTGGACCTGATAATGGCTGTAACTATCATAGCACAGCTCTTCTTAGTTAAAAAGGGGCGCAATTGGCGAAGCAGTTTGATGTGATAGTCGGAAGTGGAAACCAGGTTGCTTACATGAGCATTCATACTCATTTCCTGGTCAAAATATACTCCTGAGGTGTTCACCTTTAGTAGCGTGGCAATCGTGCAGCCTGCGATGACAAAGTAGCTATAAGCCACACTTAGTTCCCTTAGCCTGCCTGCTGTAACAGCTATCATTAGCTCTGTTTTGGTGTCATTTGGAGCCATGCCATTGTCCATCATCCATTGCCGAATTAGGGAATAGACCTTGTTGATATCTTCAGTGTGCTTTTCACAGTCTCCAGAGAGCAGGATTAAGCACTGCGTATCATCTGCATAGTTAATATACGCTATCCCTCTCATATCCCATAGTTCAAACTATGGTTTGGTGAAGACATTATAAAAGGTTGGTGATAAACAAGACCGTTGTGGGCCTTCAATGGCACATTGATCGCGTCTGCCAGTGTTTCGTTGCGGAAAACTCTGGCCAAACAAGCAGTAAAAAAGGAATTCACCCCATTAGCTGCAGAGGTAGAGACATTTCCCTTTCCTGTCCCCTCCACTTCTTCTGGGGCAAAGCACTTTGGGTGCAACATCAACAGGCAAAGTCGACTCCGGCCAAGAGCAGGGATTGGTCCGCTAAAGCAGGCTAGCTTTAAACAAATCACCTGGAGACTTGTGCCTTTAAAAGAAGGGGTCTCTCACCTCTTCCGCAGATCCCTGTCGGACCCTTTAAGGCTGCAGATTCATCTGAATATCTCACTAGGCTTCTATTGGGACAGTTGTACTGTCCAAAGCCTACAGACTGTGGTGGAGAAATAGCCGTCCAAGACAGAAGGAAGAAATAAAAATAGACAGGAATAGAGCAAAGAGAAAGAGGGAGAGCAATCCATTACAAAGGAACCAACAAAGAGAATGAACAAACACGTGACTGAGCACATGGAGGACGAGGGACGACAAGACGAAATTGAGAGCAGGAATGCACAGAGCAAGAAGGGGTATAAGATGAAACCAAAGAAGTATGATAATCAGCTGCAAGACCATGAAGAGAATTGAAGACAAGACACAAAGTTAAATTTAAGTCCGGACCGGAATGGGAGCCTACCAAGAGGTGAGAGAGAAGAAGAAATAGAATCACCAGGAGCATGAAGAAATAGTAGAGTAATAGAAGCATTGATAACAGATTTCAGAGGAGCAAGGTAAGAGAAAGACAAAAGACAGCAGTGGGACAGTATAAAAGCCGGAAAGAAATTGGGGATATCAAGAGTTTAATAGCATCAAAAGTCAAACAGGCTTTCCAAATATTATATAAGTGATTGCGGCAGGCATGTGAGGATAAAGAAATGTAATGCTTAAAGGATAGAGCAGTATCTAAATAGAGTCCCAGATTGCAAGCTGTGGAAGAAAGGGGAAGCTGGGAAGGAGGAAACAAAACAAAAGAGGGAGGAAGAGGAGACAGAATAATTTTAGCAAGAAAATAAGTACCTCAGTTTTGGCAGAGTTGAGTACCAGGAAGTGAACCGACATCCAAGAATTGATGGTCAATAGACAGGTAGATAGTTTACTGCAGACTTCAGGAGCAAAGGGTGAGAAAGACAGAAAAAGCAGATTATCGCCAACATAGAAGTGATGGGATAGCAGTAGGTTTCTTTAAGATAGGAATAATCGAAGCATGTTTAAAGGAGGAGGGAAAAGTCAAGGTCCGGAGACAAATATTAAAAAAGGAAGTGAGATAAGAAATAGAAGAAGGATAGACCTGAGGAATAAGCACTGAGGGTATGGGGTCGAATGATGGAGAGGCAGTCAAGTGAGCCAGAGCCATAAGACGAAAGTCTCATCATTGGGGATTGCAGTAAAGTAAGAGATTGTAGCATTGGGAGGAAAAGTAGAGGAGATAGTAGTTGACTGCAGAGTAGAAGACTCAATGGCAAATCGAAGGGAAATCACCTTAGAAGAGAACCATGAGGCAAAACCAGATGCTGACAAAGCAGAATTAATAGAATCATCAGGAGGAGAGAGAAGGTGTGAAAGAGTTTGAAAAAGACGTCTAGGATGAGTTGATTGTCTGTGTAAAAGATCAGAGAAATAAGAATGTTTAGCTGAGAGAAGTCAGTCGTCATAGAGAGCGTGGTAGGAAGAATTGGAATTGTAGTCTCCCACAGTCTTACACTTGAGCCAACTTCTTTCAAGGTAACGAAGATCACGTTGCATAGCGTGTAGTTGAAAGAAGAGGCAGGTTGTGGGGGTTTACGAGAAGGATAAAAGACAGAGGCAAGGTAGAGAGTGTCTAGTGAGGAAGAAAGTGACAAAAGAAGAATGGATTCAGCCTCAGCAGACAAAATAGCAAAGGATGAATGGGACGGTAAAGCAGAAATGCATCAGGAAACAAAACATGGAGTGTTAAAACTCTGTAAGTCGTGCTGGCAATACGATGGAGAGGCTGAAGAAGAAGCAGGGGCAGAGAATTTTGGAAAGATTATGATGGAAAGAAGACGGTGATAAGAATAATAGACAGGAAGTGACAACACAGAAGATGTGGCAAGGGAAGAAGTAAAGATATGGTCTAAATAAGAGCCAGAGATATGAGAGTAGGTAGAGGAGAAATTAAATAGGAATTAAGGATTGCGATTAGTGGAACAGTAGAGTATATAGAAGAGAGATGTGGAAGTCTCCTAGAAGTATAAGAGGAATAGGAGAAGGAAGAATAAAAGAGAGAAGTGTGTCAATGTCATCACAAAATGAACCATCAGACCCAGTTGGGCGATAAATGAGTAGAAATGAAATAGGATAAATAGGATAAGAGTTAGAAAAAGCAGTTTCTGAACATTTGAATGATGTACAGTCCTGCATCTTTGAAGAGCCCCAGTTCGACCACACAGAACACCCACATTTGCCCCACTTGATGCTGCTTGCTTGCGGGGCCACCACGATCCTACGTGCCCAAACAGAGACTGAAAATAGGAATCAAGGATTGCGAATAGTGGAACAGTAGAGTGTATAGAAGATAGATGCAAATTAGTCTTCTAGAAGTATAAGAGAGATAGCAGAAGGAAAAATAAAAGAGAAATGTGTGTCAATGTCATCACAAAATGAACCAACAGACCCAGTTGGGTGATAAATGAGTAGAAACGAAATAGGATAAGGCTTAGAAAAAGTGGTATATTAAAATGTGAATGAAGTAAAAGTCTACATCTTTGAAGAGCCTATGTTTCACCACACAGACCACTCACATTCACGCCCACTTGATGCCTTTTTGATGCCGGGGCCTCCACGATCCTACGTGCCCAAACCAAACATGATCAGAGTGCATTGATGTTTGACCCTGAGTTTGACTGTGCCATTCCAACAAGAACTGAATCCAGGTACTGTTGACTCCAAACTGCCCCGACGGTCAACCGGAACCCTAGAGAAAGGTTAGGTCTCAATCACTCCTGTTTTCAACAAGATATTGTGACGAATCTGAGGATGTTGTCTCTTCTCCCCTAGGGGGATACCTTTTTCATGGGGCAAAGGCAGTGTGTCCACAGTGCAGCAGTCCGCCTGGGGGTGGTGTACTGAGGAAGGATCACATGGGGAGGGAAAGCCCCTTTGGGATTAGAGATGACTATTTTCAAGGAACATGGTATCCCCCTCCACTCCCGTTGTACATCCAATTCCTTCTCCTTTACTAAATCTTCCCAGCCCCCCTTTAGGTAAGGCAAATGTACTTTGTTGCATGGTTAGTCCTCTTAATATTGACAAAATGAAATCACAAGAGAATACCATGTGCTTTACATCTGAGTGGAAAAGAAGTACAATGATCCCTCACATGAAGCAGACTGAGCGGTCTAGCTGTCCTGAAAGTGCCGGTACACAAGTTTAAAAGGAACTCAGTACTGAAGCAAGGGGTGAACGATCCTCCCAGGAGGAGCTGCGGGACTCCTGCATCAGGTAGGCTGAGAAAAGCCAGAGGGGAAGACGACGCAAATCCAAGGACAAGGTGAACCAAAACGTGGTCCAAAGAGGAGGGATGTTCGGCTTGCTGCTGATACATACCTCAGGGTACCATAGGCTCTGGTGTGCCACTTGCAAGGTAGGACGAGCAATCTGGAGGAGAGAGACGCTTACGGAACCGCTGCAGACCCCGCCATTCACCAGGGAGCTGCCGGAGCCTCGAAGAGCAACGCAGGTGTTGGGGAAACACACCCACACAAATCATATATTGTAAAAGGGTTGGGGACCCTGGGAAACCCCAAACGCAGACAATTATAGGTTTGTCAAGAAAGTGAACCAGAACGACTATAATGATAAAAAGCAGGCTTTGGACTCGCACCCATATAATAAACCAAAAGCAATCAAGATAAGAGGGTCAGGTATTTGGCAGGAGAGTGAACCAAACACATATAAAACCCTGGGGAACCACAAAAGCAGAGAATCATATGTTTGGCAGGCAATAGAACTGAATGGATATGATGACAAGCTGCAAGTCTGGGACCCCCACACATATAAGAAATCAAGAACAACCAAGACAAGTGGATCAAGTGTTTGGCAGGAGAGTGAATCAAACACCTTTAACATCACAGGAATAAGTAAAGCAGAGGAATCCTATGTTTGGCAGGAGTGAACCAAACACATATCTTAACGAACTGCAAGCCGAGTACTAACTCGCACCATTGTAAGAGGCAGAACGGGTCAAGGACCCCATAGTTGGAAAACAGGAAATCCTACATCCTAGAAAGGCTCAACATCCCAAGAGGAGGGAAAATGAGAAGAACTCTAGTGGAACTGAGCAGAATACTAGACTGTGAAACTTGTACTTTTGAACATTGTTTATTTAATCACTTTTTGCCACCAGAAAGACTGGAAACTTTTCTGTTGATTGAAAGCACAAAGAACACTTGTTACTTTAAAAGACTATCCTTGCACAGTTATTGTAGTTTGAGCGTTAGGGCAGGAAGCAGGTTTTTGGACAAGACAGTGATGACTTTGTTTTCGGACTTGCTGATGATTTCACTAGTTTCCTTTGAGGTAGGGAAACTCAATTTAGCTTTAGGGATAGAGAGGCATTTTGCCAACCTTTTCTTTTTGCCAACCTTTTCTTATTTAATATAGGTTTATAACCAGAAATATGCCACCATTGTGTCTGAGCCGTACTTCTGCACCCTTACAACATCCCAAGAGGAGGGAAAATGAGAAGCACTCTAGTGGAACTGAGCAGAATACTAGACTGTGAAACTTGTACTTTTGAACATTGTTTATTTAATCACATTTTGCCACCAGAAAGACTGGGAACTTTTCTGTTGATTGAAAGCACAAAGAACACTTGTTACTTGAACACTTGTATCTTTTTTTATGGTACTACCTTACCTACCACCTCTGGAACTATGCTTGTGATGTTGGAAATACCTCATGGAGGGACAGGGCATGCTCATCCTTGTCCTACCAATTATCTGGATCTGTTTTCCTTATGCTTTCTGCCACTGAGGTCCAGCCTGGACCTCTGGCAGTGTAGCTTTTCATTGTATCATTTGGTGAACAACAACCATGGGATACCCTTATGGCATACATGGGTGGGGGTACACCCCTGTACCTCTTATGTGTTTTGTTGGGCACCTGTATGTTGCCCACAGAGCAGGGTATGGGCTGGTGGCAGCTACATGCTGACTTGACAGTGATATGATATGGCATTTATAACGTGCCTATAGAAGTGTTTCAAGGCGCGAATAGGCAAGGGAGGGGAACAGAGGCAAGACAGAGGCAATGATCTTACTAGGCCAGGTGACCTTGAGATCACGCAAGTGCAGGGGAGGGGGAAGGAAAAAAGTGAAAGGGGAAAGGGGAAGTGCAGTACATAGGATAAACAGTAAATAAATAAAAACAATAAATAAGAACAACAAATAAGTGCGGCCAGTTGGTGGCAGGTGCAATGGTAAGTGCAGACATCACGTGTCAAATGCTGGTAGGGATACAGAAACAGCCCCAGAGTGCTTAAGGGTTGTCAGGGAGGCAGTACAAGTGTGCAACTGGCGAGGAGGGACCTGGTCCCGAGAACAGAGGGTAGCCAGGTGACAAGTGCAGTTTCAGTTTCAGTCAGGAGTTCAGCAGGGGAGAGGAGGAGACAAAACAGAAGCAAAGAGGAAGGTCTTGAGATGCTTCCGGAACCAGAGATGATTCTCCTCAATTTTCAGAATGGAAGAGTGGCTGTTTTAGAGGGAGGCCCAGCCGAAGAGAGAGATCTACCACCAACTCGTTGCTTGGAGAAGCGATTTACCCTGAGAGAGTTGGAGACGGATGAGCGAAGAGCTCGAGAAGGAAGATATTTAGGAAGGGAGAGTTGAAGGTATTGAGGCCCCAGACCCCAGAAGGCCTTGTGGACAATGCAGAGGGTTTTGAACTTAATCCTCGCAGCCACTGGGAGCCAGTGCAGAGATTTCAGTCCTGCAGAGATACGATCCCTGAACCAAACAAAAAAGCAAAAAAGCTGATAGCTGGGGTTCCCTAGTAGGACCAGCAGCGATAAGGGCACTATCTCATAAATGCATCAAAAGAAAAGAGCTGCTAAGTATTGATACCATGGGTTCCTATTTTTAGCAGGGGTAAACAATGGTTTACCTTTTCTTAAGGGCGGTTATCAAAAAAAGCCTGGGCTTTTCCAAATGTTAAAAACCCATTTTACATATATATATTGTGTTCTCAAAAAAAAGAAAACCACAACCACTCAGCTGATTTGGTATGTCAAAACAGAAAAGTTATTATTTTTTCTTTGTACTCAAAAACAATATATATAAGCATTCAATATCACAATACATAATCAAAAAATGAAAGTGAATTCTTTGGGATAACTCCAATATATGGATATAATTTCCTTATCTGACTACAACACAATGCAATTTGTTTGTCATATTCCAAAGCTTGTCATTCTTAAGTATAGCCCTGTGAATAGCTCTACAGAGTAGACTCCCGAAAAGTGTGACCCAAAGTGAAAGACAAAATTGGTGAATAGGCCCTTGTGTTGTTAGCATAGGAAACTTGAAAGAAACAAAGACGAAGAAAGGGGGAAATAGGAGAAAAATTCAGACAAGTTAAAAGGAATCCCGTTTTGTAAAAAATTCTTATTGCACAGAATTTCCAATCAATGCTTGGTCTGTGAATTGTACTTTTACTAATTTGCAATTCAAATGCAGAAAACAATCTTACAAAGCTTGTTGTGCAAACGCTATTTCATTATTGTTAAATTAAAAAGGACACAGTACTTGCTTTCGGTACTTGTTGTCTCTAGGATTGTACTTTTAATAATTTGCAAAGACAGTGTAAACAACAATTTTGCAAAATTCTGTGTGGTCCCTCACTTTTGGGACCATTTAATTCTGCAACATGTGGATTAAGGTCCTATTATTTTTCTGCAGTGTTACTGTAACGCTCGCCTGATTCCCACGGAGGCGCTGACCCAAACTGGACTGCTACAGTTGCTTCTATGACTATGATGAGGCGTAGAACTCGGAAGACGCTCTGGGCAGGACCTCCGAATATTGACTGTCTGGCTTGTAAGGTGAGTTTTCTGCAGGTGGAAGAAAAAGGGGTAATTACAAGCTGGTTGGATAAGTTCTCCCACCAATCTTCTGCTTTTCCCACTTCTTGGTTCTCGACTGGTCTCCACGAACTCTCACCTTTGGTTTAGTAAAGCCGTGCTCTCCATCCTGCTTCTGGTGCAGGGGCGCCTAGAATCCAGTTACGTCACTGGATGATTTCAGTGTTTAGGCTCAGTGTCCTTTTGTGGCTTGTAATAGTCCTTCAGGTGCCGAGGAGCTGTTGGCGACACCACCACTGCTGTGCAAGAAGAGGCTCGTGAGTATAGAAGATCTGAGGCCGCATCTGAAGGAGCACCCTTTTATAATGTCCTTTTCTGTCTTTCAGGTGCCGAGATGCTGTGGGCGATGCCGCCGCTGTTGCACGTGCGGTGGCACGTAAGTATAACTGAATTGTGGCCGTTTCCAAATGGGCGCCTCTGATAAGGTCTTTTCCTTCCTTTCAGATGCCGAAATGCTGAGGGCGATGCTGCCGCTGCTGCGCGTGAAGAAGCGCGTAAGTATAACTGAGTTGCGAACCCTTCGGCTCCGACACCACTAACAATGTCTTTTGTCTTCCAGGTGCTGGGATGCTGCCGAAGCGAAGGCCGCGGTGAACTCCGGTGTGATCACGGATGGATAAGGTAAGCGAGCGCAGCTGCGAGCGTGCGCCCGTTTTCTAACCTTATGTCTTTATTTGCAGGTTGGCGGAGACTGGACTCTTGTGGCTGAATTCTGGTGAGTAGATGTTCCTGTGCCTTTTCTTCATCCACAGGTTGCTGCTCGAGAAGCTGAGGGTGTGTCTGGACCTGGAATGCAGGAGCCGACTCGGTGAGCGTCCTGCTGCTGTTGCAGAATAACGCGAAGCACGTGAATTCTATCGGGCGTGGTTTAAATAGTGGAGAAGTGCTTTGGTGCGTATTCTTCCTCCAGCCTCACCCAGGTAAGAAAAGAGTTCCTGTAACAGAGGATTGGTCCCTCCCAGCCAGTGGCTGGGACTTCACCCAGCTTGGATTGTTCTAGGTGAGTATGCAGCATGGTCTGCCACACTACTGCACACTTTAAGAATATGAGCCCGGCGCCCATGGCGCCCATGGCGCCCATGGCGCCGGGACTGTGGTTCCTTATGAGCCTGGCACCAGAGGCGCCAGGACATGGTCCAAAGGGCCCCTGTAGGGGTCTGCTGGAACTGGGGGGGTGGATGATGAGCCTGCTTCCGGGAACGCTGGGCCAGTCTTGGCTCCTCGGGAGTAGCGCTCATGACAGTTACAAAAATAAATAACATTCAAGAAGGAGATTATTCAATAATCCTAGTCGAAAAGTCCTTATTGGGTTTATCCATATTCCAATGTTTAGTAGGAAGCCCCCTTGGGTCTGCCAACGCGTGCAGGAGACGCTGTGGTAAAAAGAATTGCAACCACTAATAGAGTTCATACAGAACTAGTTGTGTCCCCTTGTACTGTCGCGTTTCGGTGGATGACCAGTCAAGTTGAGCCACCTTCATCAGGGCATGGATGTATGACCCTGTGGGGAACAAAACCTAAAAAAGAAAAAAGGAAACGACATTAGGAATTCTAAATGTCTGTGCTGAGTGCCTGTGTTAGCGTGTCGTAGGGGGAATAAATCTCAAAAAATAGGTTTCGGCAATCTAGTTAGCCCCTCATGGGTGTAGCTACATCTTACAGCGAGGGATAGGGAACCAGAGACCCCTGAGTCCTAGGGCTGGATCCCACTGTGGCGTACCAGGCAGAACACAGTCGGTTGGCTCACTGTTGCTGCAGTGTCACTGGTGGCATGTGAAAACTGCCAGACAGCAGACTAAAAATACCTTCCTGGAGACAGAAAAGGCGGCGTGTAAGTATACTGAGGGGTTGAGAGTCTTAAAATCACTATGCAGCTCCACAACCCTCTAGGTCTTAACCGTGTGGAAGATCAATCAAGTCCATTGCTGTGCTGCTTGCTTAGGTGCTGGAGCCCCTGTGTCTGTTCATCCAAGGGGTCCAAGTGGTCAGTTAGGATATTGTCCTTTAGTGACTTCCAGCCCACTGTTCTTGCATCCAAAACAGGGTGCAGATATGGAGGAGAGAGAGGAATGAAAGAAAAGAAGGAAAGGAGACTGTAAGTCAGGGTTTGGGAGTAAAGTGTACTTTGGTACTCTCTTATCGTGATGGCCGCGGCGTTGTTAGTTAAAATTCAACAATACCTGATTTGCATCTGGTAACGAATCCCATTAACCACACGTAGCCATCACTTGTGGCACTGTCCTGGACGTGCGAGTTTCCCTGTGTAGTGAGATACGATCCCTGGGCTTGAGGTCAAGGACAAGTCTCTCAGTCCTGGTTTGGATGAATTGCAGAGGGCGGAGAGTAGAGGCAGGCAGATAAGAGGTTGTTGCTGTAATCCAGAGCTCTGGAGACGATGAGCTTCTGGGGGAAGGAAAGGAAAGGAAGAACACCTCTGTGGAGATGCAGCTGGTAGTGTGACTTCTTAGAGACATCAGAGATGTGAGGAGAGAAGGAGTGTGTGGAGTCAAAGATGACCCAGAGGTTTTTAGCCTCACAGGTGGGAGCAGGAAGAGGGCTGGCCAGAGAGTGACAGGAAAGGAGGGAGCGGGTGTGTCGATGAGGAGAATCTCAGTCTTACTGGCATTAAGGCAGAGATCATTGACGGCACACAACTCCTGGATAGCAGACAGACAATCCGAGATGAGAGAAGCAGAAGAGGTTGCTGAAGAGAGCTGAGTGTCATCCGCATAGCACTGAAAGTTGGTGCATAGAGCTCCAATGCAGTGGGCAAGAAGTGGCAGACATTGGTTAAACATCCAGGGAGAGAGGTTAGACCCCTGGGGAATACCACAGGTAGAGATAGATATAGAGGAGAGAAAGACCCAAGTTGGACCTGGGAGGGTCGATCGGAAAGGAAAGAAGTCAGCCAAGCCGGGGCCTGATCGGTGATACCCAAGTTATCACGGAGCTGGTTGAGCAGGATGGCATGTTTGACTGTGTCAAAGGCAAAAGTCAGATTAAGTAAGATCAGGACACAGGGGGTGTTGGAATCAAGGTTAGAGATCAGGTCTTCATGGATGTTCAGGAGAGCAGGTTCTGTGCTTCCGGAAGCTCTGAAGCCAGAGATGGTGGTATGGAGACAACGAACAGATTCAGTGTAAAGATTAAGCTGGGAGATGGAGTTTGCCCTGGAAAGGAGTGATGGAGATTGGGCGACAGTTAGCCGGGCAGGATGGGTTGGCCGAGGGTTTCTTAAGAAGAGGGTACACAAGTGAGTACTTTAGGGGGAAGGGAAGACTCCAGTGGCAAAGGAGTGGTTGCAGAAGTCAGCCAGAGCAGGAGCCAGGGTGTCAATGTGGTCCTTGATGGTTTTGGTGGGACAGGGGTGAACCTGTTTTGACAAGACTTTCATAGATCAGACTTGTCTAAAAACCTCGTCTGGGGAGAACAGGAGAAAGGCAGAGAAGGAGGGAGGAGAGGTGTCCGAAGAGGGGGAGAGGATGAGAGAAAGGACAGGATGTCCTGAGTTTTAGAGATGAAATGAGAAGCCGGAGCCATGCAGAGGGCCTGAGAGGGGACAGGAGAGGTAGAGACTGCAGCAGAATTGGCCAGTTCCTTCCAGTGGCTCTAAGTATTTATCCTCACTTTTGGGATACCCAGTCCCTACCATAGAAATGGATGGATTCCTACACAAAGGCAAGATGGCCACTGTGGCCTCTTGGTTTCTATTGCATTTTACCTTGTTTCCCGAAGCCCTGAGAAGCCCTGTCTCTGTTCCCTTCCTCCTGAGTGGCTGCTGGGTGGTGTAAGGAACTCATGGTGGAAATAGTAAAGACAGACACAAGTGATCACAGTTCAAGGGTGTTTATTAAACTGGATGAATGGGTGAAAAAAAACGCCTAATCGAAACCTAAATCTAAGATGGGAGCAAGCAACAACCATCGAGTAATAATAAGGCCGCCCTGGTGGCGTCTTGTCAAATAAAAAGGAGCAGTACGAAGTGTAGGATAATTTTCAGTAGAAAAGAAAGAAGTGTTCACAAATAATATGTCAGGATGTTCTAGCCGGGGTCTACCTGCCCCACGCTTTAGCACGTGAAAAGGCTGGACTCTTGAGCACAGCACACTCCTGGGCTTTTCCAGCACAAAACTATCGTTCTTCTCAGCGATATCAGCATCCTCGGTGGTCAAGTCTCTTTCACACAGAGTCTTGCCCCGAGGGCCTGATGTATCAAAATATCAAAACAAATAGTTCCTTTCAACAAATACAGGGCTACAGTCCCTCTCAGTGATACCAGGACCTTCTGTGGTTAATTCTCCTTCTGCAAAAGTCTCTTGCCTCCGAGGGGCTAATGTATCCAAAATAACAAAGGTTACTTTCTATATGGATGTTGGGTGATAACTCTTCAGCCTAGAATCCCCCTGTTCCGGGCTCAGATACTTCTGCAATGTTAGCCTCCCTCCGTGGGGTTCACTATGGCCTTTTCTCAGATTTTTTCACTTGTCTTATTCACAAGTTTCAATGTCTTTTTAAACAATTTCTCATTGTGGACATCCCTCAGCCGGGTTCACTCTTGTCACCACAATGTTAACAGGGTTATTGCACCTCACCCCGTTCAGCAAGCATCCCTGAGCCGGGTTCACATTTTCCACTGGTACGGTTTGTCTTGCTTTGCACAATGTGGGATTTGTTCCCCTTTGCTTTCCTCTGGGTTACAGGTCAAACACTTTTGAGTGTAAAAGGGGTTTTACTCAACCCTTGTATGACCACTTTGACCACATGCGTCAAGCCTGCTAGTGCTTTCTGGTATCGGTAGTTTCAACAAAGAGGGGACCGATCAGAGTCTTTCGAATGAGCACCCACCGGCGCCGGACCACTCTGCACCTGGTCTCCCCTTGGGTTTTCAAAACAGTTCTATAACACACCAAGTCTTTTATTCCTTGATTAACGTCAAGTCGCCACTTACAACCTTCACTCAATCACAGGTCTTTTACTATTGGTTCTCCCTCAGACTCACTGGCTGCGATGAACTGCTTGTTTTTTCTTATCTCTGGAGTCAAGGGCGGTACCACGGTAGCAAGCGTTCCTCCCTGACTTGGTTATCAGTGCAGGAGGGTTCCGTGCACTGTTGACACTTGCTACGAAACACACTGGCTGTTGTTCCAGGCCTCATAATTCCTTTCTCTGTGGCTTTGCTGGTCAGGGTCGATAAAGACAGGGGCACTTCCCTTCTGGACGTCCTTTCGGTTCTTGTTGCCTATGTCCTCCTCTTGAATTGCCATGCTGGAACAGCTGCCTTTTCGTACGGTCTGCCTTGCTCCAAGTGTTCTTTCGTGCTCCACCTTTTATCCCTGTGGGAAAGGGAAAGGGCTGTCAGGTGTGCGTAGTTATTGTCAATTGCCTGACTCTGCCTGGCCCTTGTGTTGGGACATTTTAAGTAAACAGCTTTGGTATTAGTCCGTTGTTTGTCACAGTGTAAGAAAGTGTGTTTGTCGGAAAAGGGGGGGTGAGGTAGAGTCTCCAGATATCCTCTGGGGTAGGATGGGGAAAAGATGTCCCAAGGAAGGGAGTGTTTGGTCAACTCAGAAAGGTGAGATGTATAGGGTTTGTGAAATTAATTGGCGGGATTGTGGGAATGGTAGTGTTTTATCAAAGTATACTGGGGTTTGGGAAAGAATAATCAGAGAGATGTGGAGAATAATGACGGGTAGTATTCGGGTAGGAAACAGGGATTCTGGGAGATATGGTTTTCGATTGCAGCAGAGTAGGGTTTCTAATGGATTTACCAGATGCGGAGGGGGAAGTTTGGATTCCTGTAATGGAGAGTTTTTTGGGTGGAAGGGAGGTAGAGTTGGTACAGCCGATAAAAGCCTCAAGGACCTTGTCCCTTTCTCCGGGATAATACAGCACCTCACCTGGGGCATTCCCCCAAAAATAACCCCGGGCCCCCCTAGCCAGGTGATTCTCCCTGGCTCGTCCATCCCCATGGTTGGGATCTGAGAGCACCAGCCCTTGCCTGGCCACCTGAACAATGGATTCTCGAGATCTTCTCACAGTGGAAACACCATATATGTCTCTGTTCTCTTTCCTCCTGACTGACTGTTAGGTTGAAATACCAGTCCACTGACTTTGGATACAGGATGCATCGAATATATTCAGTACTAACGGTACCTTGTGGTTGAACTATCTGAAACCAAGGGATACAAAGAACTGGTCACACTTAGGATACAAAAAGCCAAACACATTACGCACATGGTATGTAGATTTGTATATCACCATGCTGGTTTCTCATTGGGTGGTATTCTCGATCTTTATAGACAATGCTTCTGTCCAGTGGTTTTATATGGACTTGGGGCGCTTGAATTGTGTGAATATGTGTGGTTAAATCTATTGGAGGGATAGTTTTGACGCCATGTGCTACGAGGCCCTCCCTCCACATGCATACAATGGGCCTCATTACGAATCAGGTGTTAAGGGGTTAACGGCGCCGTAAATGGCGCCGACCCTTAACGCCTGATTACAAGGTCCCTTAGCGCCATAGTGATATTAACACCTGCTTTTTGCAGGCGTTAAAATCCATGGCGCTAAGGGACCATGGTGCTAATTACGCCACCGTAATTTACAGTGGCGTAATTAGCGCCTTCCCCACTCCCATTATGCCCTATGGGGCAAAAATGGGAATGGGGAAGGGTAAAATGGGAAATGGGGATTTACCGCCCCACTCACCTTGGAATGGGGCGGTAAATCCGCCATCCACCATGGTGTAAACATAGTTTACCATGGTGGTAAGGGTACGACCCAGGCAGTAACTTACTGCCTGGGTCGTAATGAGGCCCAATATGTGCGGTTAAAATTGGGATTGCTATCATTGAGAAGCATGGTGCTAAAACAACCTCTTTTTAAAATATCATATTTCGCCAACCTGTCCGATACAGAGCAAGCTGGGTTATAACTATTGTTTGACCTGTGGTACAACAAATTAATGTGGGTTCATGAAACTGCTAAGAAACCTATTCCATGATCTAAATTGGGTACCAAACTTTGGTGTTGTTCAAACATCATAACTCTGAAAAGAGCGTTTAAATAAGTGGGAATGGGTGAAAAATTATGATTGCTTACACACATTACAGAGTTAAAGTCAAACTGCTCTAGTATGTCATAAGTTCGGAAACCCCAATGTAATCTTCTCCGTTGCCCTGATCCAGAAGTACGTAGATTTAGATTCTTACTATGTACTACTAATCAACTTCCTACTAGAGCTATTTGAGGCGGGCAATGGAAAATAACAAGACAGGGAATATTTTGTAGAATTTGTGAAATCCTGGGAAATAAAGAAACCGCCAGGCATCTGCTGGAAGAGTGCCCCAAATTGGGTCATGTGTATGTGACAACTTTGGGACACCTGACTCACAATTACAACATGATAAAAACAGATGACTTCTGGTTGTACTGTTTAAATACGAATGAGAATCAACGCATATGGCCCTATATAAAGTCTTGTGAAGAATAATATAGGTAACTCACAATGAAGTCCATGGTGGACAGTCATAATGTCGAAAAAAAATGTCGACAGACAAAAATGTCGACAAAAAAATGTCGAAATTTTTTTTTTCGACTTTCTCTTTTTTTAATTATATATTTATTTTAGGGGTTTGGGAGCTAAAAAAAAGGGAAAATTTAAAAAAAAAATTAAAAAAGGGGGGTTGGGGGGGGAACCCCCCCATATAAAAACATTTTATTTTTCGACATTTTTTTTCGACATTTTGACTGTGGTCTGGAGGGTTGCCCAGAGCACTGCCAGTGGTTAAGATTAAGTCTAAACCTTCCAGCCATCACCTTTGTTTTTGACATTTTGACTGTCGACATTATGACTATAAACCGAAGTCCATATTATACCTTTGTACAATCTTTGAAAATCAATGTTATATGGAGAATGTAGACGGGAAAATAAGTCATCGGGGTTCATTATGAGGTAGGAGGTAACCAGGCTGCTATTAGCGGCAGGGCTACCCCCTTACCGGGTACCGGGTCCGGGTTCCTTGAATGAGGAATTACCGGGCCATTCCGACCTTGGATGGCCCAGTAATTCCTCATTCAAGGAACCCATCCCCATTCCCATTAAAGCCCCCATAGGGCTCAAAGGGAATGGGAGGGTGCTAACAACGGGCCCGTTCATAACGGGCCCGTTGTTAGCATGCTGGTCTGCTCGCGGGCCCCGCTAAGGCCGCCTGGTTTTACCAGGCGGCCTTAGCGGGTCCCGCGAGCAGATCTCGTAATGAGGCAGTAAGGGGTTGAAGGCTCCGGCACCTTTACCTGTGCCGTTAACCCCCTACCGCCTACCTCGTAATGACCCCCATTGTTACAAAAGGGAAAATCCCCTCATCTCTTGCACTTGATTGTCGCTGGATAAGAAATTAATTTTTTAGAACTTCTTAGAATTTTACAGACAATTGTCTTTAATATTGAAAGTATATATTTGTTTATTCTAGTATGAGTTGTGTAGGAGTATGGAGTTTTAATGTATTTTAATATATTAAAATGGTTATATTCTGGTATGATCAATGAAATGAAATGAAACTGTAGTATTGAGTGTATGTATTGATGTGTTTATTGTTTTATAAAAGTTTGTTTATGAACTAAAGACAAATAAATAAATAAAAATTAGAAACACCATATATGGCTCTGGGGCTGCCTTCTGTCAGACTGACTGGAACCTTCCATGGGGCTCTGTGTTGTGGGTACACTCTAGGGGTGGGACCTTTGTGAACGGAGTTGGGCGTAAACTCACATTCTCTGTTGTGGGTGTCTGACACAATGAATGAGACAGCCCTAACTGAAACTGAGATGATTGCAGTGTAGTGTACTGAAAGACTAGGTACTTACTGCAATCCACATTCTTTGTTATGGGTGTCTGGGTGGAGTGAATGGCCTGAATGGCAGTAAGCCTAATCGGCTGCCTGCCTGCATGAATGTCCTTCTGCCCAATTGGCTGACTGAACCTGGCTCAGGCACAGTGAATGAGGGACAGATGTGTATATCTGGGGACCTCTCACTTACAATTTTGTGAGAAGCTCAAGTCAAAGCTGGAGCAAGAAGAAGCTATTCATTGAAGCCCAGCTGAAGGATAAGTCTGCTGCTGCAATTTTCCAAAAGCTGTCATGTCTCCTAAAGACTGATCCAGAGAGGACCTACGAAGGAGATTTCTCCCCGAACTACGAAGGACCATTGTGCAAACTGCTACTCTTCATTGAAGTATCCTGGAAGCCAGTCATGTGTGCCTGCTGTCCGTAGAAGGATTCTTAGTGATCCCTGAAGAGGAGTACCCGGACATCTCGAGTCGAAGAAGTGCATTGGTGTTGCCCAGGGTCTGGAGGTATGCTTTATGACTGCTGGAAGCCATTGCTGCCTACCGCCCGGAAGAGGGGGGTACACTGGCATAGTGCTGCTAGACACCTGGAGTTGTGAAATTTTCAAACTACCTAAGGACTTTTCAAGGAACATCCTTGCCATCATCACTGACCAGAGTCACTGGGTGCAGTGGAAGGTACGCCGGTGGGTTTCCCACCACCAGAAGCTAACAAAGACATCCTGAGGGTCCAGACTTGGTGAAGGTCTGTGGGCCACTCCGGTGTTAGAGTCCAAGTTGCCAGAAGCCATCCAGAGGTCCATGCTGCGCATGCAGCACCGAAGAACCGAAAGTCAGAAAACTGCGATATTCCGAAACCTGACACCAAAACTGAACTATGCACCAGGCGCCACCAGAAGTCATTGAAGCGTCCTAGGGGTCTTACTCTAATCTGCCAAGCCTTTAAGGAGCCAACAGCAAGTTTCATCTTCACAGGACATCTACAGTCTGAGAAATTGTCGACCAAAGGAGAGCACCGCAAAGTGGAAAACGACTTTGGTTCAATTTTTCTTCTAGGACTCAGCATCCCAGTGGCTCCTTCTTCCAAGGGGAGGGGGTCCATCCTCGGAGGGAATTTATGAGGAACAGCATCTTCTAGCTTCAGGAATCATCCAGGAGTCCCAGATTCGTCTTGGATCCTGTTCTCCTGTGGCCTCTAAGGTACTTTGGAGTGGTATAACCTTTGAAAGAAAGCAGAATGTTATTGAACATTATTGGACTTGGCTGTAAAAGACAAGATAAGTTACTCCCTAACTTTTCCCTTACAGGTTGCCCAGTTTGGGGGATCCTCACACATAATTTTGTATCTAGTCTAAAGAAATCATTCTGCCACTGTTCACAACTAACCTGCCTTTCTTCCCTATTCTGTGTGGATACACCTCAATTGCCTATTTAAAACTGTCTGCAGTTAGTGCATTTTTTACTGAATTTAAGTATTTTGTAGTACCACATAGAATGTATATATTTGCCATTCTTTGAATGAGTATTCCAAGTACAAAGTGTTATTATTTATATGTATATATACGGTATACGTAACAACCTTATCTTTATATATAAAGCAGAATGAATGAATCAATGTGTGTGTGTGTATGTTTGTCTGTACACATCCACATTTTTGAACCCACGTCTACCAAATGTTGCATGGATTCCTCTTTTGTCTGGGGCAAGATCGTAGTCAGTTTCAATGCAAAAATCTTATATGCAACAAAATGTTTGGATGTGTGTGCATATGTTTGTCCGGCTGGCTATACAAATCCACACTGTTGAACCCACTGCTACCAAATTTTGCATGGATTGCTCATTTATATGGGGCAAGATTGTAGTCTGTTTGGATGCAAAGAATTCACTCCATAGACACCCTTATTTACTGATGCTCACCCTGATTCACCAAAGTAGGTACTAGAAGGAGGCAACATTTTGAAAAGTGTCTGAAGCAAAATGTTCGATGTGTTGAAATGTATTACTACTGTATACAATTTGAAAGTGTTTATTAAAGCATTTTTAAAGGAAATTTTTAAAAATTTAAAATTCTTTTTATCATGCCGCTCCAAATATGGCAAATGGCAAGGTTACAGTTGAATTAAGTTCATTCACAAGAAGAGAGCACAAACAATCATTCTTTCTTGGCCACTTTCTTAAATGTGCGAAGCCATTGAGTAACTGAAACATGCCGCACAAAAAAAGAACATCACTCAGAAAAGCACCATCTGATGCAAAGCAAAAATCAATATCAAGAGCTCCTGAAACACAACAAACAGCAACATGACTTGCCGACAGGGGGCAAAAGCAAATTACTCCAGGGCAAATGATATGCTAGAGCAAACTGAAGCAAGACTTGCTGACATGAGACCGAGAGAAACATCCTCCAGGGCACATGAGACACCAGAACAGACTAAAGCAAGACTTGCCGACAAGAGGACAAGAGCAATATCTTCCAGGGCACATTAGACACCACTTGATCAGGACACGAGCAATGCTGGGTATCCCAGCTAGTATTATATAAAGAAGCTATGTTATCACCTAACCTAGTGTGTGGAGGGCTTTAGGGAAACACTGTACTTAAGCGCCAGTGTGCATCAACTCCTGAAACTTAAGCCTGACTACTCACCACGTTTTACAAAATGTAGAGCCTTGATGGCTGGAATGTTCTGTGACTTTACTCTTCCATATAGGGGTTGGAAGTACAGATACCCCCTCCAGTCTTTACAATGCTCAAAGTGCTACTTTCTCCAGTCTGTTGCATTTTCCATGTTCTTTCTTTGGGGTATAGGTGTTTGTGTAGTAATCTATTTTCATTATATGTGCAGATGGGGTGTTTAATTAAAGTGTTTACATTTGTATAGAAACTTGATTGTACATTTCCTTTATTTTGGACTGTGATACTGTTTGGGTCACTACTGGCTCACCCTCACACTCCTGTAGTGGGGCAATTGACTAGAGAGAATGTTCAGGCTCTGCCCCCCTGCCTTCCTCAAAAGAAACTAAATTAGAAGATAAGA
This sequence comes from Ambystoma mexicanum, assembly GCF_040938575.1. Taxonomy (NCBI): domain Eukaryota; kingdom Metazoa; phylum Chordata; class Amphibia; order Caudata; family Ambystomatidae; genus Ambystoma; species Ambystoma mexicanum. The sequence goes on from NC_090922.1 coordinate 1,252,717,468, forward strand.
AAGGACACATTTGAAACTGCACTTTAAATTCTCCTGGCAATGCAGCTGACACAAAGAATATTTATTTTGCGCTACACAAGGAGGGAACAGATAAGGCATTAGCTTGCAAAATTACTGTGTTTTTAAATAGAATAGATTAGGCGACAGGAAGGAGTGTACACAAGACAGGGACTCGCTACACAGAGAAGGGTAGGTAGATAAGGTTTCTGTGTACTCATAGGGAGGGAAATAATGTGACGGGCATGCACCAGGAAATCGGTAGATAGCAAAGCAAATGTGTCCTGCAGAGGAATAAACGTGACAAGCAGTTGCCATTTTAAATTTCACAAGCATAGCAGAGAATTAAGCTCTGTAGCTTTAGGAGAGGCCCCCAGCTAAGTATGCTATTGGAAAGAAATACATTTAATTCAGGAAAATGCTGCAGTGGTTGGATGATAGCTGCATCAAAGGAATGTCAAGGCCGAGGACACCGTAGGGGAGGTTTACATAACAGAACAAGATACCATTGTGAGCGTTCAAATATTAAGGTGAATCAGTTGCCAAATCACCACAGACTAGGACATTTCATAAGTAGTTGACAGATTAATGTCTCAGAGATTGGCTAGGCATGACAGAGAAATGCAGATGAGGCTAAAAAGACAAATAATTGCTGCAACGAAATCTTAATGTGGTGGAAGTAGCATGAGTCACAAAAATAGTTATTCATAAATGTGCCAAGAACAGAATGGCACGTTTACTGTTGCAAGAACTGGGTGGCCGGAATTACTGGAAGTTGGGCAAAGACAAAGACCGTTAAACTCAGAGACATCGTGGCAGAGATAACAAGATCAAAGGTGATACGCTTTTCCTCTCATCCAATCTACATAAACATGTCATCATGCCACCAGTTAACGGAGAGTGTAACCGCATGATAACTGATAAGCATATGTCCTTTTCACCGCAGAATAAATTTAGCAATAACCAATAATATTCAAGAATGATGAGGTCGTAAATTTTTATGGGATGTTTTATGTGTGGGATTTTAGAGAGTTACCCAATCAGTAGGGTGGGACATACAAATATTATATGTAGCTCAGCAATTAGGATCAATAAGCAGCAGAGATAGGTTTTCATAGCTCAGTGAACATGACATCAGAGTGACTCACCTGCATTATATGAACTGTGTTTTCTGCTCAAAACAGAGAGGAATTTGAGAGAGAGAACTTTGATGTTGATCTTGTGTTCTCCCCAGCTTTGCATACTTTCAGAAAAGATGGGTTACCTTGCATTTGGCATACCACAATCCACTCTGTGTTGTCTCTTTATTGGCAAATACCAGGTAGAGGGCTATACTGTTTTTGAATCTGATTTTAACCCTTCTTGAGAGTATAGCCTTCCCTCTGCCACAAAAGGCGAAGAAGGTATTTCTCATAATGGTCCCCTTTTTACTTTTATGATTACGTTGTGTTTTTGTCATGGCCACTGGGCAAGGACCACAAGCTCCACTACATAAAAGGTCGAGTTGGACCCACTCCTGGCACCTTTGGCACCAGGCTCATGAGTATTGGGCTCTGCACACGTTATTCTGATGTACGTGCCTTTTTTCCCTGCAGAGCCTCCATGTGCCTCCAAGTCGGGCGTGGCCATAGGAGTTAATTGGGCTGCATGTGCAGCATCCTCTAGGAGTGGCAGGGTGGTGCCACGAGTCTGAACAAATGGGAATGATTTTTTGTTTATTTCTTTTCACTTTTTTCTTATTTTCTAATTTCTTTTCTCTTTTTACTGCCTTACTTTGGTTATATAATTTTGATTTTGAATACAGATTGGGCATTAATTTGAGATTTAAGCTGTCCTCTGATGCAATATGTTTTCGAATTATCTTATGCACAGTGTGTCCACTCTACACTTCAGGACACTTATTAGACTAATATGCACTTTACCTGGAAATGTTCAGTATTGATTGTGTGTTTTTATGCAGTTTCTATTGTGATTTCAGCACCATGTGTAATGTAATTGAATATGTGTCTATTAAAGATTGATTGATTTTTTACTTTCCTTGACCCCGTCTATCCCCTCATTTAGCTCCTACACAGTGAGCAATTTATTCAGTTGATTCGTTTCATGGATTGTTTCACGTGAACCCCCCTCTCTCTTGTGCTATTTGGCTGCTTTGTATTGGCATATATGTAGCCTTCCAAGTGTAAGAGCTTTGACTTCATCAGGTTGAGGGTATCCTTTTTTTCTTTAAAATCAGAGAGAATGTTATAAAGTTTCACAATTGTGGTGAATTTAGCGGTGTGGGAGAGGGATAGTAAAAAAATGCTGATGGCTCCCTCCCTTTGGACAAGTCTGCTGGGTAAAAGAGGTGATTTTTCTATCAAGGAATCTTGATTTGGTTTGTGATTCTACATGGTGTAGGGATGGCGCTGGCTGTGTGTCCAGAACTAATTGAGAATCTAGAGTCCTAAGCTTTGGTTGTGAGTCAAAAACGATTATGGGCTCACTAGCCATTGTAGCCTCATAGGTTGTTAAACCTGACAGAGATTGATCACAAACTTCCAACGCCAATATAATTGAGTAATCTCCGAAGTGTGTTAAAAAAATGATAACTGTTCTCTGAGTCATTTTAGCCTTGCCAAGTGTTTCAACAGTCTCAATCGGGGACGTTGTCGACTTTTCAGTCACCATATTGTTCAAATCCACACATGACGTGGAAGGGTCAGAAGGCACTGCTATGAGTTTTGTTTTACCATGAAGAGCATGCATTAAGAGGGATATGCAAGTATGCATGACAGAGAAAGCAATACTTTGTATTTAAAACCAGAAGCAGCAGCAAAGGGGACACACTTAGTCAGAAGGTCGTAAACAAACAGAGCCTTTCTGGTGATTTTCAGCCGACGCCTGCCTTAGACTGCAGGAGAACGCACTCTACATCGTACTCTGCACGGTGATCTGCACAAATAGGAATATATTGATAGCGCAGCAGTGAAAAGGCTTAGGAAAGCAATCAGACCAACAAAGCAACGTTCACAGCAGAAGACTGCACTCTGTTACATTTGGCGCGGCGCATCGGGCACGCAGAGGATTTTGATTGTAGAAGAGTTCAGCAGCGTAAAGGCTCTGGAAATCAATCAGACCAACACAGCACTGTTCCCAGCAGGAGACTGCACTCTACATTAGGCTCTGTGTGGCAGGGGGGATTTAGATTGTACAGGAGTGCAGCAGAGAAAAGGCCGCAGAAAGCAATGAAACCAATAAAAGCAATCGTACCCAGCAGGAAACTGCACTCTACATTGCACTCTGTGTGGAGCTTCAAACGAGCGGTTGGGTTTTGATTGTAGGGCACTGCAGAAACAAATAGGCTCCAGAAAACAATCAGACCAACAAAGTCACATAGCCAACAGGAGATTGTGCTCTAGGTTGCACTCTACGTGGCAGTTTGTGGCCCCGAGGGAATTTTGATGGAAGGGGGGTGCAACAGCAAAAAGGTTCCAGAAAGTAATCCGCCAATCCGTAATAGTACCAAGCATTCATTTTGTGTACTGCTGGAGTGTCGTCCCGGGGCTCCTCTCCTTTTCACTACCCACCTTGAGGTTCCTTCTTTCTTCAACCTGGAGCTCTGCTCTTTCTCTTGCCCCACTCTGGAGTTTCGTAGTTCTGTCCCCAGACCAGGGCTTGTTTCAGTCTCTCTTCTAATTCAGTCGTTCCTCTATACTTTCCACACTCTGGTGATTTCCTCTTTCTCTCTCCCCACTCTGGCCTTCTTGGTGTTCTCCCCACTCTGGGGCTTGTCTCAATCTCTCTCCCCACTCTGGAGTGCCTCAGGTCTCTCCCCGCTCCAGGGCTTTTCTTACTCTTTCTCTCCCCATTCTGGGACTTGTCTCACACTTTCCCCCTCCTTTGGTCATCTCTGGTCTCTCCCCGTCTCTGGGGAGTGTAGTGATTCGTACTGATTGTAATAAAACAGGCATCCACCATAGAAAGGGGCCTTCAAATGCAAATGAGAATTTCTAGAAAACCACAAATAAACAGCATCCTGTAAAAAACATGATGGTTTAATTGTCAGTAAATGAGAGGCCAGCACAGTTATGCAAAACAGCATTATAATAGTTGTAGCTTGCCCAGAATTAAGGGAGGCGGATATATGACAGTAACTTTACATCGCCTATTGAGGGAAACTGGGGTATTCATAGGCCCAGGGAGGCCACTAGCTAAGTGATACATTTGCTGAATGTGGTGTAAGCATGTGATATGATATGATATGATAAGTCATTTATAACGCGCCTGTACACAAGTGTTTCTAGGCGCGACAAGACAAGGGTGGGACGACAGAGGGAGGACAAGACAAACGATCTTACTAGGCCTTGTGTCATTAAAATTGTGCATGTCTGAGAACGAGAAGGGCAAGGGGAAAGGGGGGGGGTATTGGAACGCCTAGAGCTCCCCCCGTCCTGCATAGGCTTGTCACCAAGGTTACGGTAGCTGCGTAGGTTAGGAGCAACCCCACGTGACATCCAGGGGGAAATATGGCTTACAAATAAGGAGAAAGAGCTCCCAGCATTGTGTTCTTGTGTTAGAACTACAGTATCTGCCCCTTACATTTGTAATATCAGCCGACACACAATGCGCACCCCTTTGCCCTAATGAAAGATCTGTTGTCTTGTCTAGGGACCACTTCCTGATTTATTTTCTTCTGTGGCTGGTAGGCCGAAATTGAAAGAAATGGCTTTCTGCGGTGTGATACTAGATGCTGCCCTTGCACACGTTGTCTGAACCAAGTGCATGGTGATGTATGGGCAAGTGTTAAAGCTCATCTGCGCCTCGAGGCCTTACTCCCACAGCGCTGTATTGTATTTCTATTCATTTGAATCTATACCGCACTTTCACCATATCGCATAACAAAGATAAAACAGTACAATAAAGTAAAAAAGCAAAGTTGGGGGAATCAAACAGTTCAGGAGAGACCCAGAGAAGCCAGAAGATGAGCCCTTAAGCGAGTACAAAAGATATAGTATGTCGAGGAAGAGCGAATGTCGTGGGGTAGAGAATTCCAGTGGAGAGGGGCAGGAAGGGAGAAAGAACGAAAGTGAAAGGAAGCAGGGAACCACGAGCCGAAAGGTAGACTGGAGCAAAGAGTGCGGGTAGGGGAATACAAGTAGACTAAAGATGCCAAGTTAGGGGGAACCAGACCGTGAAGACATGTGAAGACAATAGAAAGGAAGTGAAACAAAAGAGGAGTTCCAAAAGGTAAGCACGGAGAGAGAGACTGAAAAGAAGAAGGATGGTGGAGTTATAAATACGACGAAGGGGAGTAGAAGATAAGCAGCGAGACCAATCAGAAAGGAGGAGCCATAGTCGATGCGCAAGAAAATAAAAGCCGAGATGAGTTCAGTTCAGTCGCATGAAAGGAAAAGATGGGACGAGCCCGCCCAATGTTAAAAAGCAGAGTACGACAATTACATGCAGTGAGAGAGATATGAGAAGTAAAACGAAGAGGGGTCGAATATAAAGCTGACATTCCGAACAGAGGAAGAAGAAGAGAGGGATGGAAAGAGAGGATGGAGGTGGAGGGAAAGGATGGAGGGAAGAGCAGAATTTCGGTTTTAGAAGGGTTAAGATAAAGGACGAAGGAGCACATTCAGGGATATAGAAGAAAGGCAGGCAGAAATTTGGAAATGCAGAGTATCAGAGAATTCGGGAAAAGGAAAAGAAAAAGTGGGAGTCGGCGGCGTAAAAGTGACAAGAGAGATTGAAGGACGAGATAAGTGAAGCGAGAGGTATAGTGTATATTGAGAATAAAAGTGGGCCAAGAACAGAGTCTTGGGGAGCAGCATATAGAAGTGGAAGAGAAAGAGAAGGCTTGCCAGCCCATGACACAGAGTAGGTTCCGACCAGAAAGATCAGATTTAAACCAAGTGATGGGGGAGCTAGAGATGCCTAAGGAGAGAGAGGAAAGTAAGGTAGGGGATCCCATGGTATTGCACCATAAATGACACTGCTCACTATGGCATTGTGCATGCACATAGTTTTTCATGTTCATAAATAAAAAGATGAAAGGGCAGATAAGATAAGAAGTGACGTGCATTACCACATAACACCTTTTATTTATTTTATATTTATTTCAACCCATAGCCCTTTTTGCATAATATCAAACAAAAGCAAGAATAATGTTAAATAACATGATCAGAGCATAGCAAAAAAGAATAATCCATGAGAGTAAATGGTATTGCATTACTGCCAGTTTCAGGAAAAGCAAGGTTGAACATACAAGCTTTCAAACGTTTTTTAAACAATGTCAGTGTAATACACATTAGGGGACAGGTATTAAAAAGAACAAAGACCAGCGGAAGTACAGAGCAGACGCTGACAAGCAGCAAGAATTTGGTAGATGAACGCAGCTGCCTAAATCGCTGATATAGCTAAATAAGATCTGAAAGGAGTGACAAATCCGATGGTGTCATCACTCCTTTCCCAGCGGTGTCCTCTCCCCATGTGGCCAGGGTGTAGCAGCCGCTACCTGATCCTGTCCCCGGGAGTGGCTATTTGAAGGATTATCACATGGGGGGAGGCAACCCTCAAGGGAGTGACACAACATCATTAGACGTGACATGGTATCCCCCTGTTCCTTTTAGGGATACCCCCTCCATTGGCCATGCCTTAATGGCATATTGTCTTAACTCCCTTGAGCCACCCATGGAAACTACTAAAAATACCTTCCTATGCCCTGCCTATAAGTCACCAAGAACTGACTTCCCTTTCCATTAATGCAAAAGTACTGTGACGAGAAAGATAAGTGGAGTAAAGAAGATCGATAAAGACCAGAACCACAAAGTGCTCTCCAGTGGTTGCGAATGCATAATTGGTGCCAGGGCATTAAAAACACTGAACCAGCTGACAGGAGGGAGACACTGGCTGGTAGAAATCCGTCCTCTCGGTACTGACCATGGGACCACTGTGGTGCTGGGAAGACCGTGGAACCAACTAGCTCACAGAGAAGGCTAAGCAGTGAAGACTGCAGGAGCCGGTCCGCCACGAGGATGCCATGAGAGAAAGAGAAGGGAAGACTTCCTGGCATTTGCTGGTTACCGGAGAGCATCATCCAAGACTCTCTAAAACGGAGAAGCGCATATTAGGCAAACGGGAACCTTGAGGATGATGCAGAAGCCACATAGCGTGGTCGGCGAACCCGGGGAGAAGGAACGGGACACAGAAGAGCCGCTACAAGCTTACCGCCGGAGAATCAGTGCATGCCACAGAGATCCATGAGTCCACAAGAGGGAAGCTTGGACACCAGCAACCCTACCAAAGGCAAATAAGAATTCATGAAGCATATAAGACAGAATGCGAGAATCGATTTTTCAAAAAGAGAAATAATGGAATAAATACGAGATATTGTCTACTTTGCAAGTGTGTCAAGTGAAGCAAATGAGAACGCCCTCGCAGGACAGTATACCAGGCATATTCAAGTTTGCAAGCGTGTCAAGAAACACATGCTAAAGCCCTGGCAGGAGAGTATACCAGACAGATTTAAGTTGGCAAGTGTGTCAAGTGAAGCACATGAGAAATCCCTGGCAGGATAGTATACTAGGCAGATTCAAATTTGGAAGTGTGTCAAGTAATGCAGATGAAAAAGCCCTGGCAGGGGAGTACTCCAGGCAAAGTCAAGCTGGCAAGTGTGCTACGTGGATCACATGGGAAAGTCCTGATATATCAGGTATAGCCGAAGATTGTGTTGAAAGTACATTGAAGAGGAGAAGAAACCTGGCAAGTGAATACACCAGGTATCCTACAAGTTTAAGGCTAACAGCCAAGTAATTTAAAATACAAACCATTTCTTTTGATGAACAGTGAATTTTAAGGAAGGCTCAAACCCATAGGAGCTTGGACATCTATATGAGGAAAACCTGGGGAGGGGAGCCAATCCTTGGAACTGTGAACTTTATCCATTTGGAACCTTTGTGTCGGAGTCATCTTCCTTTTTAGTTTGAACATTTGTGCACTTTCAAAGTGAAAGACATTACCCTTTTCACCGTAGAGTTCATTTTAGAATGTGAGGGCCAGAATAGTATTTTGGACACAGGACATTTTACTTTGGACTTCTTGCCACCTGACAGACCCTTAGTTCTTTTGGTTGAAGTAGGGAAATACATCTTAGAGTCGGGATAGTGAGGCATTTTCCAACCCCCTTTTTGTTTGGAATAAAAATGTGTAGCCAAAACTATGACCTCTCTGTGTCAGTGTCTCATTCCTGGCTCCTCAGAAATTTAAAGAGGAGAAAGACAAAATAAACATTTAGGAAAAATACATCACACATGAAATTCAAACCTCAAAGCATCACTTGAATTCCACCACTGGTTTTTAGGTTGGGTAAAACATTTCCTGAAAGGCAGCTGATAAAATAAATGGTCTATTTTCCCAAAGTTACATCACTTGTGTTAAATCTCACTTTCTTTTGTAGGGTACAAATACTACAAAATGCCCCTCCGGCTGGACTCTTCGGGATAAGCACTGCTATTTTCTGAACTCACTACGGAATGCTACCTGGGAGATGGCGGAAATAGCCTGTAGACATATGTAAGTGAATGCCTGTACGTGAATGCTACACTATTTGCTGATCTATGATAATTTGATGTTTCTTTTTAAAATAATGTTATTTGATCAACCAATCAATTCGGATTTGTACATGTTGAAAATCACATCCTAAATCATATTGCTATCTAAATGTAGGGCATTCCACTGTAGAATAGAGGATAGAGAAATGTCATGTATTGGTTGGCATCCAATTTGTTCTTGTATCCTTCCCTGCACATGCATGTCATAATTAAGAACCATGCCAGTCTGTTGGCCTGATCGCGAGTTGGACAGTAGCCCTTAAAAGAGGCAGTAATGGTATTACTGCCTGGAATACCGCTCTGCCCGATCATGACCCTGCAAAATAGGCACCGGACCCAAAAGTGACCGACGTTAATAAAGCCGGTGATAGCACAGCCGACAATACAGGGCATTATCACAGGTCTATCAAAACCCAATTTCCAGCAGTATTACAGCACGCTATTGTCGTGCGGTATTAACTCACGATGCCGGCAGTGCTAGCGCTATTTAGGCTGGGATTTCAGGCTTTAGTATTTGTGTAGAACGGTATTTGCGTTAACGCCGGCAACGTGTGTGCGTGTCCTCCAACTCGTGATATAGCGGTTTCTGCACAACTAATCCTGACATTAACGCTAATAACGCTCGACGTTAATAATGCTCAGATACCGCCCAACTCGTGATCAAGCCCTCTATGTAGTGGAAGGGATAGCAAACCTTGTCAGGTTGTCCCTGAGGATGTTGGAGCAGGTTCAGGCATGAGGAAAGAACATGCTTTATCCTGGTTAGTTCGCTGGACTGACGAGCAATATCTCTCCCTGTGGCTTGAACGACTATGAAAGCTGTACACATGCCCACATTTGTTGGTTGGGACAGCATCGGATTATCAATGAAATTTCAGAGTAGGCTGCATAGACTAGAGAATTTTTCTTTTTTCTGTTTGTGATTGACTGGATGTAATAGGCTAAGGGGGCCAAGTGCCCACTACATGATGCTGTGGTACCTGGCCCCCAAGGGCACTGCAGAGGGGAACTCCTGGCCTCCCGTCTGTGTCCCGGTAGGTTGGCACAGACTGACTCATCATAAGTGATCAGCCATTCTCCTACCCCTTATATTATAGCCCTTAGCTTAGATAAATTTACAACAGCTCTACCAGCACCCTTGTAGGGTAATGATCTCAAAACTATAGAATTGAGGGAACCCTCTGCTTCCACAGGAGGTTATGTCATTATAACTTTCAGTCCAATGCAGAAAGCGGGGTCACAAAATCCCACATGCAAAAATATAATGAAAGTGGAGACACAGAGGTCAGTGAATGATGTGACCGGCCAGAGAAATGCAGAATTCCCAAATCAAATAACACCCATGAAAAAGACTCAGCAAAGAAACTTTCAGTTTGTACCAGGTGGGATCATGATATGCAGTGTGTAGCTACAGAATAGTGTGTCAAAATCCGTTTCGACCTACGTCAATGCTCAGACATAGGTCTGGGAGTGAGACAGCCAAAACACCCTCCACTCACTCTTAACCCTTCCAGCCTTGAGTCACATAACTATGAAAACCTGAATGGCATTAAAAGAAGTTGAACCCCATGGCTGGGGCTGTGAGGAATTGCCATCTGCCAAGGGTGCAAATTACTGGCTTTTTAGATTTTCATTAAATAACAAAATGATCAGGGTAACTGCATCTTAGAAAAGGTACTCTGCTGATCAGATTTCCCTTTCATAAGTTCCATGCCAAGAGCATAGTATGTATCTATGTCTGCTGCATCAGTTTCATGATCTGCATCACCTGCTCTACCCCTGGCACTGAGCAGGTGGCTCAAAGGTCACAGATGCCCATTTTCTTTAAAACCTTTATTTACTGTTGGCATGGCATTTGACAAATATCAGACAAATCATTTCAGACATTTGGGAAACATGTACTCTTATTCAATTCAACATTTAACCATAAAATATGTCACGTCGCACACAGTTCTTATTTATTATCCCTGTGTATCACTCACCTTCATCCGACCGATCCGTCGATGTGTGTAGGTATGCTCTGATGGGGCCCAGATGTCCTTAGCTCTGGATTGAGTTTGTATGCCCTGTGCGTAAATCTCCTCATTTTCCTGCATGAGAACCAGGTCTCGAAGCCATGTTTGGACCGTGGGGGGAGTTTTAGACTTCCATTTCATAAGTATGTGCCTCTTGGCTACTGCCCCCGCCACAGCAAACAGTCTACGGACTTTTATCAAGGCCTTTCCAATATCTCCTAGTAAGTATTTTAGCGGGGTCGCCGGGATATGAGTATCCAGTATGTCACTCATCGTCTCGGCTACATCTTCCCAGAATTAGCGGATCAGTGGGCAGTACCAGTACATATAGATTGTGTCTGCTGCAATCGTTCCGCATTTGGGCAGACTGCTTGTTTGGATGGGTTGAATTTGGCAGTCTTTTATGGGGTAATATGTAGCTGATTTAGGATTTTGAATTGAATGAGGCAGAAATTGGCATTGAGGGAGATGGTTTTAGTGTATCTACAGTAGTGTGTCCATTGTTACTCATCAATTTCTATACAAAAGTCTTTTTCCCATTTGGATCGCATCGTGTTGGTGGAAGGGGTGTGTGTTTGTACCTTTCTGTATATTTCAGAAATGCCACTCTTGAACCCTGCCAGTGACAGGGTATCAGCAAGGAATTTATGTACAGGAGGTTCCTTGGGGAACGGCGGCCATATGACTCTGCAGGCCGCATTTAGGCGGTGGTCTTGCAGTGTCGGGGTCAGGCCGGTGCCTATTCTGTCCTGGATTTCAGCAATCGTGATAAAGCGGCCCTCCGGAAAGAGGTCACCCAATTTGGCTCCTTGTTCCGGGTCCCATCGGTTCTGCAGAGTATGATCCATGTTTGCTTCAAGCTCTGGGTATGCCCATAGTGGGGCATGTGGCCAGTATGGTGTTTCACATTGGACTCTTTTTAGGATCTGCATCCACGCGGGAACCGTGGACGTCGCTGGGTCCGCCTATACCTTCTCTTCCCTTACTTTAGTGAACATACCCTAAAGGTCTTTTGGTGCTGCTGCAAACTCTTTGGCATGTATGTGCGCATGTTGTTCTGTGTCCTGGGACCAATATCTGGTGAACTGGGCTTTGGCCGTATAATAGTATAACAGGTAGTCCGGCGCAGCCAGGCCCCCTGCGTTGTAGTGTTTGCACATCTTGGTCCAGCTAATCCTGGGTGTACTTCCTCCCCATACAAAGTGTACACTACGTTTCTGTAGAGCTTCGAAGAATTTTCGATCCAGCCAAATGGGAATGCCACTGAAGAGATATAATAATTTAGGGATGATCACCATTTTTAGTAGGGATATTCGGCCATACATGGATAGCGGTAGTTTCGCCCAGAGGTTGAGCTTACTTTCCAACTGCGTTAGGAACGGACCATAGTTTTTTTTGGGTTTTTTATCAATTTTATTGTTTTTTCTTACAAACAAACACCATACAACCAAACTTGCGGTACATGTAACAATATTTCAAGTTTATACAGTTCAACCATTGTCTACCCCTTTTCCATTCCCTCCGGCCCCCATACGAGCCTACTCTACTTCGCGATCTGCTTCTCCATCATACATAGGGGTTCTTTGTCTATATCTTCAACTGAGTCCTGGTCACTCAGCCAGTCCTGAGTGGGCCCATACATGTTTCCAGGCTGTCAGGGTTTCAGCTTCCTCATCCCCTCCTTTGTTCTCAGCTTCCTGCCACACTGCTGTTTCAGCTTCAGTCCATTTTTGGAGATCTTTCCACCAAACTTCTATCATTGGTCTATGGCATGCCTTCCATCCCATAGCAATTGTACGCTTGGCTAGAAGGTATGCCAAATCCTTCAATTTACTGACATGTTTTAGTCTGCGTTGTCTAGGGAACCCTCCTATCAAACATGCCCATGCCGTTTCAACATTTATCTTAATCCCTTTTTCATCTAACTTGTGCGCTACTTCTTCCCAAAATGATCCAATGTTGTGGACACGTCCAGAACATATGCATCATCCCTGCCTTTTCTTCGCAACATTTGGGCCATGTTTGTCGTTCTGCATTTTTAAATTTAGCTATATTCTGGGATGTCATATATGCCCTATGCGTTATATATAGCTGCATTTGCTGTAGTCTAGCATTCCTTGACACTTTCTTGTGGTACCCCTGGGCTCGCTCCCACATCCCGTCACTCATTGGAGGACCCACTTCTTCCTCACAGTCCAGTCTTAATTGTGTCACTTCCTTCCCCACTTTGGACATCAACAGCTCATATATCCTAGATATCTCGTGCCCTCCTTCTGCTATATCATCTATCGTTTCAATAGTAGCGTCCGGCTGCTCCTCAAGTGCTATTTCCGACCATGTCTCCTTGATCTGGCCCACAATTCTATTGTATGTAATATACTGTCCTTTATTCAACCCTGTTTCCTCCACCAGCCTCCCAAATCCCTTTATCCTTCCATCTTGCCACATGTCTCCCATTGTTGCCATCCCTACCGGTTCCCAGTGCCTCCTAATCATTTTCATTAACTGGCTATCTTTTCCCGTCAGTGCGACTAGTGGCACTTGCAGGGAACACGGGGTCAGGTTCTCCATAACCTGACAGGCTTTACACCATATTTTCCATCCCAATGTCAACATCTCTGGGCATTCTTTCATCTCAGATTTGGGCAGCCATATCACCTCTTTCAGGAAGAACGGGGAACCTTCCTGTCTCAGAATTCTAGATTCTGAGGTCAGATTTTGCCACATATTGTAGCTAGCTAGCTAAATAATAGATCTCGTAATTTGGCAATTTCAAACCACCTTTTTCATACGTGTTTTGTAGTTTCCAGAGGGCAATTCTATTCCTTGTCCCGTGCCAGAGAAATTCCCTGCATATGCTATGTAGCTTAACAAAAATCAGCTTGGTATTAAATATGGAATGTTCCCAAAGTAATGTAATAATCTCGGTAGAACCACCATCTTGAGCATTGCCCCCCTTCCCATCATTGCCAGGAGGAGCTTTTCCCAGAACCTCATACTATTTTCAATGCTCCTTACCGCGTTTCTCTGTATCATGCCGATGTTCTGCCGCTACCGTATGGTAAATATCTATTCCCAGGTATTTGAACGTATTTATCTCCCATGGAATCTGTAAAGCTGATAATTGATCTTGCGGGATTCCTACATACCTTCCCAATGGGAATATACATGATTTTTTGGGGTTCACCGCTATGCCAGATAGTGACGCAAATCGCTCCATCATGTCTAGGACATACTGGAGATATTCTTCAGGGTATCGCAAGTACAACAGCATGTCATCTGCGTATAGTGAGACTAAATGCAGCTCCCCTTTTATGTCAATCACAATTGTGTCATACTGCTGCCTTAAGTATATCGGTAGAGGTTCTAGCGCTAAGATATACAGCATCAGGGACCACGGGCATCCCTGTCTGGTGCCCCTACTAAGTTGCCATCTTTCCGATATTATCGCTCCTGTTTTGACTCCGGCCAGTGGTGCACTATATAGTAATTTGACCCATTTGAGATACCCCGGTTCTATCCCATAATTAGTTAGGGTTGCGATCAGCCAGGGCCATTTTACTGAATCAAGCTTTTATTGCATCCAGCGATACAATTGCAATCTCGCCCGAGTCCCCTCTCGTATGTTCTATTACTCTGTGAAGCTGTCTGAGGTTCTCGAATATATTCCTGTGTGGGACATATCCAGTCTGATCTTGGTGTATTATCTTACTAATGATCCGTTTCATTCTGTTTGCCAACACTGCTGTGAGCATTTTGCTGTCATGATTGAGCATCAACAGCAGTCTGAATACTCCACAATCCTTGCCAGGCTTATTAGGTTTTGGGAGTGGAATGGTGATCGCTTCTCTTAGGGATTCTGGCAACCTTCCTGTTTCGTATGCCTCGTTAAGCATTGCTAAAAGTGGGGGGAAGTACCTCATTTCTATACATTTTATAAAATTCACTAGGGAGTCCATCAGCCCCCGTAGATTTGCTGGTGGGTAGCTGCACTACCACTTCTTCAAGTACCTCTATAGTAATCGGGGCATCTAGATCCACTCGCTCCTCTGCGCTGATTTCTGGCAAGCCTATGTTTTCCAATGTTTTGATTATTTTCCTATGACCACTTTCTTCTACATCCCCATACAATTGTTTGATCTTTAGTGCTACTCCCTCCGCCCTCCGCCCAAAGCCCTCTTGAGCTCTGTTTCTACTTCCTGCAGTTCTGTTAATATCCCCTCTTGCAGCCCCTTGTATTTAGCTATAGCTATCCCTCTCACCACCACTTTGAAGGCTTCCCATAGCGTGCCGGTTGACTCAACACTCCCCGTGTTTGTCTCAAAATAACGTATTATTTCTTCTCTCAAATCCTCTGAAAATATTATATCCTTCAATGCCTCCGCTCTGAGCCACAATGTTGGAATCCTAGCTCATGGGGGACAATATTGCCAATTTAGGACCAATGGCGAGTGATCTGATAAGACCCTCACCTTGTATTCTATCTGCGCAATTTCTGCCATCAGCTCCTGCGTGGCAAATATATAATCTAATCTGGTATACACATTTTGTGGGGCAGAGTAATGTGAGTACTGTCTATCTTGTTGGTGTTGCACCCTCCACAAGCTTGAAATCTGTCAGCAATGTCAGCAATGCCCTAGCGGCAGGGGTAGGTCTGTCTATTTTGCTGTCTGATCTATCTACTGTTGGCTCTAGTGTGCAGTTAAAATCACCACCCCAGATCACCGCCCCCCCTACATACGTGCACATCTTGGTGTATAAGGTCTTGAAATATGCCACTGTGTTTTGGTTCGGGGCATACGTATTCATAATGCATATCTCCCTATTTTCAAGCAGTCCCCTTATTATGACCATCCTCCCATCTGCTTCCACTGCGAATTGTAATAACTGGAATGGAACATGCAGTGCTACCCAGGAGAGCACCCCTCTGGCATAAGCTGAATATGCTGCACCGACCACGGTCCCCTTCCATTTCTTGCGTACAACCTCTAGTTTTTCTTTTGTGAGGTGAGTCTCTTGTATAAGGGCTATACCTATCTTCTGTCTACGCAGGTACATCATAACCTTATTCCTTTTTCAGATAGCTATTGAGCCCCCTGACATTCCAAGTGATTATCTTCAGGTCCCCCATGTTTCGGTTTTACCCCACTCCGCCCTTTGTTTATCTCCAGGCCTTGCTCGGAGGCCATCGCTCGTATGTGTATGCTCGTTCCCCAACTTCAAACTATCTCTTCCCACTAACTTAACATCACCCCCAACTTCCCGTCCTCCTCCCTTTTTTCCCCACCCCAACTCCCTTCCCAACTTCCCACCCTCCTCCACCCCTCCAACTGATGGCCAGCTCGAACCCTGGATCTCAGGCACCCCGCATCTAGTCCTTTTTCCCATCTGTTGCCAGTATTTGGGACTCAGCAGGGAGCTATCACCCTAGTAGCATTTCACCTACACTACCAACTGGGGATAGGTCGCGTGCATCCTGTGTCTCCTATGTTTAGCTACAAATCGCAGCACACTTTCACCGCCTATCTAATTTGCACACTTATATATTCCAGTCCAATGAGTCCATATATTGAGTGTGCCCCTTAACATCCTTCACCCTGTTTTCCCTGAGCCCTTTACACCCACCGCAGGCATTACCTCTAGTGGTATCCCCCACCCCTCAAGGCAGCGCACATGGCGTCGGTTCACTTATCCTGTCCATCTCGGTCCTGCTCATCTTTAGATTCCTGACATCCCTGGGCATCCAGCCAACTCTCTGCATCGTCTGGGGCTTCGAAGAAGTATGCTTTGCCTGTGTGCTTTGTGAAGGACCTTGAGTTTGGGCAGGGTACAAGAGCATGTATTTGTATTCGGCCGTTCGCAATCTTCTTTTAACTGCCACATAGTTGTAGCGCTATTTCTGTACCAGCATAGTATAGTCTGGGTATGTGGTGGTGGTCACCGACGCCCGCGTTATTGTTCCTCCTTTAAGAAAGAATTCCAGGATCTTTTCCCTGTCTCTGTAATTTAAGATCTTTGCTATTATTGCACGGGGAGGGGCTCCGGGCTGGGGCCTCCTCGTCAGGGCCCTATGTGCTCGTTCAATCGCAAACCCCTGGGAGAGCCTGCTGGCCTATATTTCCTGGATTATCATATTTTCCACATAGTCCATAGGGTATGAGCCTTCTTTTCCTTCCGGCAGGCCCACCACACGTATGTTGTTGCGTCTCGCTCGCCCTTCCGCTGCTCTGTTTTCCAACTTAGATACTTGCTGTTTCAAAATGTGGATCTCCTTAACATTAGTGGTGCTCACCTCCGTATTGGTTGTCACTGTGCTCTCCAAGCCGCTTGTCCTTTCCACCAGCGTTCTCACATCTTGTCTTAATAAGTTTAGCTCTATTCCTATCGTGTCGATCTTAGTTTCCAATGACGTTCTCAGGTCTGCCATCGCTGTCCCTCACGAGGATTTTAGATCAGTAATGGCTGCGAAGATCAGGTGATCGTCCTTTGGCACGGGTAACCCTTCCGATGTAGTGGCTAGGGTTGGCGTCGCCGGGGACCACTGTTGTTTTGTGTATATGTCTAATGTCGGCTGCTTGCCTTTTCCTTTGCCACCTTTAAGGGCCATTGCTCTGGGTTCCCCTAGTCCTGCTCGTCTGCTGTCCGGGTGTGCGTCTCTTTGATGTTGTGCCATCCCTGTGCCAGCTTCCTACTCCACTTTCACATATGCAGGCCTGTTATGGTGCAATCCTCTTTTCATGGCTGTTCTTAGTGTACAAGTCTGTGTCTTGCAGGGCCTGCAGTTCTTCTCTCTGGCCTCACTGCTCAGCGTGCTTCTGGCCTTTCAATGGGGTCCCGATACTTCTGCATTCGCCTTTTCATGCTCTGGCTTAGCTCCCTCGGGGCGCTGCCCCGGTCTGTTAGGAGCGCGCCATCCCTTCCCTGGCGTTGGTGTATGCTGACTAATGCTGGCCCATCCAATCGTCCCTCTTGAGTAGGGTATTATTATGCTCATATAGGGCAGGCCCAATCTTAGTTCAGCGGGTTATCTCCGGGGCCAGCTGTATTCTGCTATTATACTGCACCTGCATCAGGCAGTCCGGTGCTCATGTTGTACTTCCTAGAAGTGTGGCCTTTTCGGTACCACCACCTTATTGTTATTTTAGGTGCGCCTGCTGATGATGGCCTGGCTGTTACAAGGCTTGCAGTTTAGGAGCCGCCTCCTCCTCCTCCTTAGCACCACTCCCAGCTGTTGTCCCCAGCTTTGGCCCAATATTCCTTATTCTGCTTGTTTGGGCCATGTTATATTGTTCCTATCTGTTGTAGCCAACGGGGGTGGGAGGCGCCACAACCTCGTTCCACTCCTCCCCCTCCTGCCGAACCGCGTCTACCTTCTTGCTGTTCTCCTCAGCTCAGGGGGTCCAGCTGACACCCGAGGCCCCGTCTCCCTGTTTAGTGTCAGGTTTTATGAGCTGCCAGGGTTCCATTGTTGCTACACGAGCGGCTACCCTTGTGGGCTTGCATCCTCAACTACTGCTCCTCGGGTGTCCGTGTGTTTACTTTTGGGCATCCGTCGTTTTACGTTTATGTAGCGGTCTCCGGCTCCACCCCGAAGTCGCGGCTGTCGTTCCAGTGCCTGGGCAGGCTCAATACGTGCAACCAGATCCACACATTTTCGGTGCGCCGCCCTCCTGCACTGCCAGCAGGGCTCCGTCTTGGTTGCCTCCCGTGCGCCTGCTGGGCTGTGTGTCAGGGGAGCAATCCTTCCCTCGCATCTCTTCAAGTGTTCTCAACACGCCAGGTAGGGCACGCATTCTTATCCGTTGTGCATTACAGCAGTGGCCATTATATCGTGGGGTGTCAGCTCGGTCTCGCCCCTCCGCTTTCACTCCGGTCCGGACTTCTTCTCATCAAAGCCTTTGTTCAGGCGGCACCACCATTTTGCATTCAACTTTGTTGTGCCCGCGGTAGGCTCTTGGGGTCCGTATCTTCTGTTACGAGCTTCCAATCATCAAGCAGTTGCCTGCATTAGGGGCCTCGCATATTCCCACTGCTCTGCTCTTATTTCATTTGTGGAGTTTCATGCTATGCCTCGTGTGCCGTGTCGGATCATATGCCAGATTATGGAGCACACACAAAGAGCAGACTATTCCATGGCTGCTTAGCCATGCCCAATTAAGTAACAGACCATAGTTGTTGGATTACAGCGTATTTCGTATCTGTTGCCAGAATGACCCCAAGGTACCGGGCCATAGTGGGTGACCAGCGAAACAGGATAGTGGCCTCAGATTGTGTGGCGGATTTGGTTAGTGGTATGATTGGTTGATCTTGTATCCAGAATATTTTGTAAATTCTGCAATGTCTTGCAATATCGGGGGGAGATGTGTATCTGGATCTCTGATGTACAACATAGTATGATCGGCGTAGAGTGAAATGAATTGAGGTTTCCCCATGATGCGTATCCCCCTCCATGAGTGTTTGGTCCACAAGAATGCCGCCATTCCCTCTATTGTAAGCGCAAATATCAGCGGGGTGAGGGGACAGCCTTGTCTCGTACCTCTTTGTAGTCCAAAGCTGGCAGAGCGGGTTGTGTTAGTCCTGACTCTGGCTGTGGGGTTATGGTATAATATATGTATACTTCGGATGAATCCCAGGCCGAATCCCATCTCTTGTAGGATGGCGTACATTAAATTCCAGGAGATGGAATCAAACGCCTTTTCGGCATCTAGTGTCACTGCAAGGGACTTCTTCTTGTGGTCCATTTGAGATGAGATTGAGAAAAATCTGCGGAGGTTTAGGGCTGTGGAATGGGGAGGTATAGGCCGGATTGGTCTGGGTGAATCCGTTTATTCATGTATGGATTCAGCTTGTTGGCGATGGCCTTGGCTATAATTTTCACATACACATTGATGAGAGATAGGGGCCTGTAAGAGGAAGGGGTCTTGAGGACGTTTATGTGGTTTCAGCAGGACTGTGAATATGACCTTGTGTAAAGACAGCGGTAGGGTTCCTCTCTCCAGGGACTCCTCCCAGACTCTCAGAAGCTGGGGTGCTAACTCCGTAACAAATGCTTTGTAAAGATCAGTCGTAATGCCGTTGGCTCCGGGTGCTTTGCCCATCTTTAGGTCTTTGATTGCTTGGCTTATGTCCTCCACCGACAGAGGGTTGTCCAAAATTATCCTGTCTTCGCCTGTGAGCTTTGGAAGTGAATAAGTCCAAGTGTTGCTGAAGATCTTCGGATGACTTCTGGTGCCTGTTCTGGTATAGCTTGGAGTAAAATCGCAGGAATACTTCATTAATCCCTCTCTGATCCGTATGCATTGTTCCGTGCTCGTCGGTGATGCTGGTAATTTGTCTGTGGCCCAGTTCCGACCTGATAAAGTTGGCTAGTAATCTGCCAGATTTGTTTCCCTCTCCGTACCTCTTGGCTCTCATGGGTCGTATCATGTAGTGAACTTCCTGGTCAGCCAGTGTTTTAAATGTTTCAGTGGCCTCCTGTAGGGGGGCCAGGGTATCTTGCCCAGGTGATCTGGTGTATGGTTCTTCCACCGTTTTTATTTAGGCTTCGTTCTGGGTCAGGGTCGAGTGGATCTCTTGGAGTCTGCCATGTACCGTGGTGATCACATGTCCTCTCAACCACACCTTAAAGGTTTCCCGTATTTTGTTGAACGAAGACACGAAGCACTCGTTGCGTTCAAAAAAGTAGGTTATTTCTATGCAGAGTGTCTCCACCAGCGCCTCATCCTGGAGGCGTTGCAGTGGCATTTTCCACATTCGAGGAGTTTGGGGTGTACATCCAAATTGGATGTCTAATATGATCGGGGGATGGTCCGGGAAGGTGCAGGGTAATATAGTACATTCCTTAGTCTCCTGGATACACTCAGTGGAACATAGCCCGTAGTTGATCCGAGAGCTCGAACCATGAACATATGAATGAAATGTAAACTCTTAGCAATGGGGATGAAGCTCTCTCCATGCATCGGCCAACGGTATTAGGAGCATAGCTTGTTTAATGGTTGTTGCCGTCTTTGTCTCCTTTCTGCCGCTTGTAGTTGTTCTGTCCATCTCAGGGCCTAGGATGGTATTGAAGTCCCCACCCCATATTACCTTCGCCTCTCTTATTGGCAGTATCAGTGTTAGTATCTGGTGGTAGAACTCTGGGGGGTCCAGGTTAGGGCCGTACGTATTGAGCACTATTATATCCTGTCCTCGAAGCGTTCCCCATATTAAGTATCTGCCTTCGGGATCACAGTTAGTTTTGATTATGACAACGCCTATTCTTCGGTGGATAATTGTTACAACCCCTCTGGATTGTGAAGAGTAATCAGTGGTAATCACTTGTTGACCCCAGGCGCGGCTTAAAGATGACACTGATTTTTCAGTTTTATGAGTCTCTTCCAGAAGCATTGTCAATTTTGTGTCTTGCAGCATAAGCCATGACTTTCCTAGCTTTGATTGGAGTGGACAGGCCTCTAATATTCCAGGATAAAAACCTAGTGTTCACCATCCTATCTTGCGTTGCCATACTTTCCACCATGTGATATGTGTGTTGCGACTTCGTTGTCCAAATAACTGTCTCCCAGGTTTCGCCATGCCGGGTTTTCTATGTAACTTAACGTAGTCCAACAGTTCCCTCCAACATGGGGTAGATTCCCACCCCCCCTCACCAAACCCCCAAACGGGCGTTGTATCCCTCATAACTGCTTGCAGTACTGCAAAAATGGAGGTGGCATTTTCGTCACCGTAACCAGGGCTGCAGCCTTCAAGAGTATCATCTCCTCCATGGCACATCTCTTCCAATAAAGTGTTTGTGAAGGACCATCTAGGAGCCTAGTTCATATAGGATGGCGCTTAACTGTTCTCAGTCGTATTGGGGACGTTCGATTCGACATACCTTAGGGCTTCATCTGGTGTCTCAAAAAAGTGGGATCTGCCAGCATGTTGGATGCAGAATTCCGCCAGATACATCATAGCATAAACAATTTTCCTTTCTCGCAACACCTTCTTTACATCTTCAAAGGTGCATACGGCAGATTGCACTGTTGTCGAGAAGTCCGGGTATATGTTCACACGAGTCGTACAGCAGCAGGGCTCTTTCACGCGCAGGTTTCAGGATCAAGCCCCGGTCTCTGTAGTTCAATAAGTGCACAATGATGGTCCGGGGAGGGGCCCCTGGCTTTGGGAGGAGTCAGCACCCTCTGTGCCCTTTCGACCAGGAATTGGCTGGAGAACTGGTTATCCGGGAACAATGTGCAGAGCAGCTCCTCAAGGAAATGTTCCATGGGTATGTTGAGTTTCGTTTCGGTTACTCCGACCACGTGTATATTATTACGCCGTGACTGAGATCCTAAGTCCTCGCATTTTGCTTTCAGGGTCTTGATGTCCTTATGGATGTCCTCTATGTCCTTGTTGTGTGAGGTGGTCACATCTTCTAGGGTACTCACTCTCCCCTCGGCCTCCGAGACTCTGGCGTTGACCTTTCGTATATCCGACAGTATGGAAGCTATACTCTCACCGATGTCGTCCAGCTTGTTGTTGATAGCTGCGAACGCCGTCTCCATCGCCACCATGTAGGGGGCCATACACTGCTCAGGTGGCTCTGTGTGGGGGCTCTCTTGGGGTTGTGGCTGAGCTGGATCCGAAGTGAGGGCAGAGGTAAATGTATCCATGGGTCCTTTATTTTTGTTTTTGGATCCTCCCCCCATCATGGGGGTTCCTTGGCTGGGCGCGCGGCAGTGTCCTCGTATCCGATATGTAGTTGTGCTAGTGGTTTGTTGTCGTGGTGTTGTGATGACTTGAGGTGGCTGAGTGTTGTATGTACTGCACCACGTTAGGAGCTTTGAGCAGAGGGTCAATGGTTGTTTTTGGTTGTAGGACTCGTGTGGCCTGCAGATTCCACCACAGGAGGTGTCCCTGTTTGGTCAGGTTAATAGGTGAAGCGTGATCTCCAGTCCAGGGTAAGGGTCCAAGTCGGCGTGTTGCTGGAGAGCTGTGAGGCAGACGGGATATTGCCTCTGAGCCCAGCACAGATCAAATGGTGCCCCCACTTGCACAGTATCAATCCGGACCCAGGGCTTTGTATTTATTAGGGCTTGCTTGGCCATGCAGTGGGGGGCAGTGATCAGTGTGGACAGTGGAGCAGGCTGGGGAATTGCATCGTTGTAGCCGTCTGCCCCGAAAAGGCATGCGTATTGTGGGGGCTCTGCACCGGCGTGTACCTTTATGGAGCTCCAGGCATGTCTCGATGATCTGGAATCTAGAGGTGTGCGGCCGGTCACGTAGGATTGATGTTCCCGTGGGGCCGCTCAATTCGTATGCAGGTGTCTGGGGAGCCCGCGGCTCTGATGCTGCCGGGGAACAGGCTTGCATGGGTAACCTCTCTGCCACTCGTTCCGTGCCTTCTTGGCACCCGCTTCTACCTGGATCAGGGTTTGGCGGCCCCGGGGACGGAGGCACACAAAATCCGCCGGAGTTTACCCTGGAGCTCCAGTCCGAAGGACCGCAAGGGGACTGGTCCTGTTATCGCAGCCAGTGTTTCTTCTCTGGATCACAGCCGGGGCACAACGAGGAGCAGCGCGAGGCCCTCGCAGGCGCCGCCCGCCACCAGTCCGGGGGCCGATCCTTGCAGAACGGGGCCGCATTATCAGCGGAAAGTCAGCCCAGTTATGCCCCCAGGTCTCTGCTCCTCATATCTGGGCATAAGGCGACAATTGGCAGAGGTAGACCGCAGGATTCTTTACACAGGTGTTTGCAGGCTGCAGAGCACTTGGATCAGGTGGCCATTTTCAACAGCGTGCAACAGCACCCCTCACAGATGCCCATTTGACAGCAGCAGTGATAGACACATTTCTGCCACACAGGGACTCCATTTAAGATATGCACCCCTTTACCAAAACTATGCTGATCATAATCACCCCATGATGGTGGCAGGATAATCTCTAAAATAAAGCTATGTCTGAGTTTAGGCATAGGCATGGTAATTCTTATGATCATTACCTCCACATCCCAACCAATATCGCACATGTGTCAACTCCTATGAGTCAGCTCTGCTTTGGAAGGTGATATGCATGCTCATCAGCCGGGTGTAACTTGTCAAATGGCAGGACAGGAACCTGGAGGGCCGGGCCTCTTCTTTGACCTCTTTGTGAGGGCAGATAACACCCTTCGCCTGAGACAGCTGCACAGCAGGAAGCTGTCCTTAGCCCATGCATCAAAGGAGCCCACCCATTCAAAAGGAATAGCCTCACACCAGGGTTCTGCATCTCTAAAGGCATTTGTTCTTAGAAAGAAGGGAAGGGGGCATGATTATAATATGCAGGAGCATATGACCAATGTAAGGAGACTTTAACTATTTTGGTTCTCTCTGTGGCTCTCTTTTCTGTCCCCTCGACATCCTCTGGATCAAAGCACTTTGGGTATGGCATCAGACGTGCAATGTCCACTCCATTCAAAAACATGGATTGGACCAAGAAGGCAAGCTAGCTTTAGTCCAATCACCTGGGGAATTGTGCATTTAAAAGAAGTGGTCTCACACCCTTTTAGCAGATTCTCTCAGGTCCTCCCAGATCCTTTAAGGCGGCATATTCTCTCTGAAGAACTCACTGGACTTCCTTTGGGAAAGTTGCACATTCCAAAACCCACAACGTGAGGTAAAGACAGGGCCGTGCAATGCACTCCCAGGGCACATTGGGAGTGACCTCTGCTGTGGACCAGGACCTATCACTCTGCACCGGAATCTCCTACACCTGGGAGAGCAGACCCTGAATGGAACTATCCTGTCCTCAAGTCCCCCCGAGAGGTCCTCTCAGAAACCGGTGCTGGCTTTTGGGCTCCTCCACTACTTTGAACTTGCTTGCACTTCAAATCAGCTCCACTCTACATCATGCCCTAGCTGAGATCATCACCTATTAGGCCCGAAGCGACTGCTCAGCGCTGGGACCCTAACTGAATCATTAATGAGTCACAGGCTGACTATGGCCGATTGTTCCAACCAAGGCTCGACCCTGCTAGCCCTTGAATGGCAGCCACATCTACCTGCACATCAACACACCCTAAATCACCACTTCAACCATTGCCCACCAACTCAAACCCCTAGAGCGTCACTCATCGACCCCTTGTGGTGGCTAAAGCCAACTGCGAAGTGATCCTGGGACCGTCCCAACCTGAATCCTTGGGAGACGCCTTTTGACCACACAGAGCAATCGCATGCACCCCTATACGACACTCCGCTTGCTGCTTTGGCCTACACAATCCAACGTGCCGGAACTGAGCTTGATCCACTCGCATCCATGTTCGACACTAGGTCTAATTCTGTCAACCCAACAAAAACTCAATCCAGGTACTGTTAACCCTGAACAGCCCTCTTGGCTTGGGCCCTAGAGACTGGTTACGTCACGACCGTACTTGCTTTCAACTACAATATCCTTTTTGTGGCTAGTAATCTACATGCCACACCTGGAACCATGCTCGGAGTACTACTTTCCTCAGTCTGTCACATCTTCTCTGTTCTTCCTTCGGGGGAGTTGCACAGTATTTCTATTCTTTCTATTGCAAATGGTGTGTTTAATTAAAGTGTACAAATTTTTATAGAACCTTGATTGGACATTCCCTTTATTTCGGAATGTGATACTGTGCTGTTTGGGTCACTACGGATTCACCTTCATACCCCTCTTAAGAGCATAGCCTTCCCTCAGCCTGCATTACCACAAAATTAACTGTCCCTGATTTACCTTTATGATTGCGTTGTGTTTTGGTTTGTAGAAGTGTGAGGGCCGAATTGGCCACTTTACCCGTACTCATCCTTGTACTCCTGCGAAGCATAATCCAGTTCGTCACAGGGGCCACAACACTTTATAAACTGTGGGCCTATTGAGAGTGGGGTGGGTGTTTGGAATCGAGAGCGTAGCGAGACTGTGAAATGCTGAAGAAAGCAGGAGGTAGGAGGCTGGTGAATGCAGTAGGAGTACAATGAGCAAGTGTAAAGCAAGGAGGTGGTAGAAAGGAGTGTGGGGAATAAGTGGAAGGACATCCGATGGAGTAAGCAGACTGGAGGAAGTATTTAAGGAGGAAAGGAATTATAGAGAGGAGGTTGGAGAAAGCAGCAAGGAGGGAGAGGAGGAGAATATTCTGTGGGAGGCAAGGTGAATAGACATAAGGAGGAGATTATGAGAGACATCAGAGGAGTCAAGGATGAGACTAATAAGGAGAATGTTGGGAATAATACCCAGAGAAAGGAGTCAAGGAACATAGAGGAGCCTTGAAACACTTGTGTTTAGGCGCTTTACAAATGCCATATCATATCATATCATAGTTGGAGGAGACATAACGAGGAGGTGAGGAATATAAAGGAAAGGGAGTAGGCACGCTAAATGCCTGACAAAAGGAACTTTAGGATTGGTGGATGCATTAGCATGTGGCAGAGCATCAGGGAGATGCAGGAGGATGTTAAGGAGGAGAGGAAAGAAGTTGGGTAGGTTCACATAGGCAAGGGATGCGACCAGCCCAGGAGGTAGAAAGCAGAGTGTTTGGTGTTAGAGCTAGGATCTTGAGACCAGAGGAATGAGACCGGCCCAAACTCAGCCTGTAGCCCAGTATGCATGGCCAGTCCCCAAGGGAAAGCTGTTCGACTCAGCTTAGTGTTGCCCTGCTTTACCTTCTACCGCTACTACAGACAAATTAGTAAAAGCAGAAGGAGCCCAAGACCCAGGCAGGGGGATCTCCTGGGAGTCGGAGACGAGAAGCTGAGAATCTGTCTTGTTTTGGTAGGATTTAATTCATCCTTTCTGTTGTTGTTTGTACTATTTGTGAAATATTATATGTGTATGATGCACAGCGCTCGTGCCTTGTTTGCTCTATATTGACATTTTACATTAAATAAAATAAAACCTCGAATCAGCGGAAACAAAAGCCAAGAAAGAAATATAGGGATACTGAGCTCTCTGACTGACTGACTGAGAATGTGCAATACGCCCCTGGAAGAGATCCATTGATTGGAAGTTACAGAGACTTGTGTGGAACACAAAGACAGTTTTTTGTGTTTTTGGAAACCTAAGGAAAAGCCAAATTGCTAGTGTATTACATATTCCTACATTGGCACAAGTTTTGTAATCACACTTAATACATCTGTACTATTTTAAACTCCAGCCTTTGTTGCCGATGCCTCATTGATTCTGCGTGATATTGCAACAGTGCATAGAGAAACAATGAAGGTTGCCCCTAGGTTACGTTAATACAGGAACACCCAATTGGAATATGTAATTGTTGTGCTAGTTAATTTACACCGTTTCTTACGGGCGGTGTAGACAAATTATAGGGTAATCCTCATCTCGTTAGTGAAGAGATTGAACTTCGACACACAAAGTCATCAAAAAGAAAAAATGGAATTTGTGTAAAAGGAGGTTCAAAAGAGCAAGATGTGAATGGTTATAAGACGAATTGGAACAGAGAGGATGTTTTGCAAATTATCGTAGACTGGTCAGAGCAAGGCAAAAGGTTTGGCAAATAACAGGAAATCCTAAACATTTACTTAGTAAGTGTGCTAGAAATTGAAGGGAAACGGTGAAACCTGCAAACACAGCAGGCAGAAGCTAAGAACCTTAGGACCTATAGTTTGACATTCTCATAGTCACAACACACAGAAGAACAGCCCATGTACTGGAAGCAGTAACATTGACTGTTAGAAAAAGAGAGGTGACGGTCAAAGAAGTGACTAAAAAAGAGCTAAAGTAAGGATCCAGAAAAGAGGTCATGTGTCAGTGCAAGGCAAAGAAATTCCAACAACAATTACAAAAGCCGACTGCAGTGATACACTTATGACAACTGTAATCACTCATCTTTAAAAAAAAAAAAAAAAAACACAATCTCTAATCGGATTGTGGAACCCAAACAGGCGTTTATCCCACAGCAGTCAAACCCACCCCATTAAGAAGATTCTTCCTGCAATGACCGCCTCGACCGCCATCCGTCCGTCGAGACTGCCTTGACCTCCATGCCGTGCCCGTCTGAGACAGTACTGAGTCCAGTGCAACTGATCTGCTGGATGATTCAGAGCACCCGCTGCATCTCAAGTTGGCCGACACTGTTTCGACCCCTTTCGGTGAACTGCAGCAAGCCCCAGTCACCGAACTCCATGATTAGCAGCACTCCGAGGTAAACATGACCTCAGACCCTAGCCGGCAGGTGAAGCCAACCCCCAACAAAGGCCCACATAAAAGGCTCTCTATGCCTGTCTTGTCCTGTCTGAGACTGCGCAGCCAGAGCCCTGCACTCCCCTCTGCCAGCACAAACCACCTTTCAACCATTCTCCACCTCCCCTCAGCGAAGGTAAACAAGTTTGCACCAATATCCCTCCATACTCTACCTCTACCATCGCCTCCAACATCCACCCTTCTCATCACATGCCCCACCCCACTCCCTACTTGCCTCCACGTATCTGCAGGTTCCTATGACCCGCTCTGAGCCACGCATCATCCACATAGGCCTTGTTCAACCCTCCTCTCCCCGCACACACACTGCAAACCCCTTCCAACTCACACGCCAACGCCGCCAGCCCCTACTAACACTCTGCTTGTCATTCTTGCTGCAGCCCCGCCTCTGTTCACTCTCCCATCCACCCTCCTCCTACCTACCTCCGCCGGCACATGCTCAGGTGCCTTCAGAGCCCACAGACTCTCCTCCACTGACCCCATGCTCACTCCCAACACACTCTGATGCCAGAAACAAGTGCCTCTATTCACGCACCACTACCCCCTCCCCACTTCTAGAATACGCATTACTTCATCCGCCCAGGAAACTCTTCCACTACCTTCACCCCCTCACCTATCCTGCGCACTCATTAATGCTAGGTCCATAATTATTCCCTCAGTTGATAGCAGGCATCTTATCACTCATAGCAACCTCAAGCTCCCTGCCATTACAGAGAAATGGCTATATCCTGCTCCAGACCCGCCCTCTCCATTGCCATTCCCACTGGCTACATAATCCTCCGTCGTGACCACCTACTAAGCAAGGGTGGAGGGTAGCCCTCATCCGCAGGGAAACACCATCAGACCAATTTCCACGAGTGCCGCTCCCTCCTGTGACTTTCTTTGTGCCAAGCTCTCTCTTCTACAACTACATCACCCTTCACATTATCTACCGCCCGCGCAGCCCCTCCAAAACCTTTAATGACGATCTTGTACAGACCCTAACCACTAACATCAAAACTACCTCCAAGATACTCCTCCTAGGAGACCTCAACCTGGGATTCAAAGATCCTTCTGACAAAGATGCCCTCTATCTTTCCAATTCCTTAGACTCCTTCGGTTTCACACAATGCATTATTGGCCCATCGCACTCACCAGGCAGGACCATAGACTGGCGTGCTAACCTCAACTGCAACTCCATCATCACATCCAACACCCCATACCCTTGGACCGACCATCACATTATCACCTCATCCCCTCAGCCCTGACATAGACTATCACCAGCCCACTGCCCCCAGCACTCACACAATGCTCTTGCAACCTCAACAAGAAGTGTCTCCTCCCCCGCTAACTACAGACTGCACACTCTTCCATTTCCTCAGATCCTCAGCACGCGCCAATCAGGCTTCCACCCGGTTCACAGCGCATAATCTGCAGTGCTTGATCTAAAAAATAAAAATGGATGATATTCGGGACTCTGGGAACCTAGCACTCATACTACTACTTGACCTATCGGCCGCATTCGACCTTGCTAACCACCAAACACTCGGTCATCATCTATCATCTGCTCCCCTGAAGCAAATAAATGGGTTGCATAGTTCCTAGCAGACAGGACCGCTCGTGTCTTTGCAGGAAATGCATCTGCCCATCCCACACCAGTACCTTGTGGTGCCCCTCAAGGATCCTGCATCCCCCACCCTCTATAACATATACACCAAACCTCTATTTAACCACCTCGACTCCCTCTGCATTTCCTACACTAAATATGCCAATGACACCCAGATCCTCCTCCCCCTCACAGGCAACCATGACTGACACTAGTACTATCAACAAGATCTTTGACACAATCCAAGCTTGGATGGCTGCCCACCAACTCTGCCTCAGTGATAAGACAGAAATCCTCATTGTGGGCCCCTCTCACAACTGGCCAAGCTGGACCTTGCCTTTCATACCTTCACCATTGATGCCTTCACCATCTGGGTCTCTTCCTCCATTAAGACCTTTGGCATCTACCTTGACTTCAGCCTCAACATGACCCATCAAGTCAATGCAATTGCTTCATCAGCAGCCTATACTACAAAACTTCTAAACGCCAGCAAACCTTTCCTCTCCACACAAGACCGCCTAACCATAGCTAGAGCAGTCATCAGTTCCTGAGTTGACTACTGCAATTCTTACTTCAATGGCACTTCTCTAGCGCAACCTCAATAAACTCTAGACAATTCAAAACAATGCCATTCGTGCCACCATGAACCTTGCCAAACGGGACCATGTATCGGTCCACAGATGATCTGCACACTGGATACCCGTGTGTGAACGGATTGACTCCAGAAATCTGTCCATCACCCACAGATGCCTCCCAAACTCTGCTCTATACTACCTCTGACAGAGAATTACCAAAACTACCTACACCAGACGTAAAAGATCCATCAATAGCCACTGACTGACCACACCACGATTCACGTGCGCAAGAGCCAGGGTCTCCAGCTTCCATTCTACCGCCGCCTGTCTCTGGAATGCTCTGCTGCCTCAACTGCATGCTGAAACTTCCTACTGGCCATTTCGGAAGACACTAAAATACTTTTCAATTGACTCTCCCTCCTCTTCACCCCTCCCTATGCCTACTTCCCCCATTCACCTCTCTGTTGACTGGGTTCTGTAACCAGCACCTTAATGCCCAAGGGTTCTGCATTCATTATGAATGCAAATATATATATATAAATAAATAAATAAATAAATAAATAAATAAATAAATAAATAAATAAATAAATAGGAAAATTAAAATATAATTCAGGCTTTGATGCCACAAAAGGTATGGAGGGTGTGACAAAGTCCCCCGTCTGTGTCTCGGGGTAGAGGGTGGGGTGGCCATGGCAGCTGGGTTCCACCCACTACTATGTAATGCTGTGCCCTGAGTTGGAATATGGGGGAATTCCCCTGGCTTACCACACAATGCCTCTTCACTTTAGCATGGACCAACACGTGGGACCTTCCATAGACCCTTCCCCTGTTAGATGATAGGTTTTAGATAAAGGAGGATATGTTTAACAGCACTACTCTGGTTTGCCTAAAATCTGTATGGCTCACACCAAAGTAAGAGTATGAACACAGAGAGAAGTTTGAATGTCTCGTTAACAGGTCCTGCTTGGCCATCCGAGCAGACGCGGGTAGTATAGAGAGCAGTATGCAAGATCCGTCCACTCTGCCTTCTGTGAACTGTATACATATCCAAAATGGTGGCTCAGCCTAAAGTAGGCTCAGTCCATATTGCTATTCAAGTCAGGAATGGATCTGATTCTGGAGCATCCAGCAGTATTAAACCACTAAGCTAATTCCAACATCGATCGATTCTGGCTCCCTGCTATCGGAATGACTCATGCATGGTAAGCTGCTTCACGAATTAAATTTATAGACGATAGTCTGTTAACATAAGATGTCCCTGCCTCAGGCTCTCTTCATAAGACACCGGTAAATGCCATCCACAGAGCTTGGGATCACGAGCCTATCATTCCATTAGTACCATACTCCACCCCATCACTGGGCTTGCCACCCGGGACATAAGACGACCACAACACTCTCCAAGGGAATGGGCCATGCCCTTATAAATAAAGAAGCCAGTTAGGCAGGGTTTCGGGAGTTTGGAGTTAGCAAGTGGGTGGAGATTGGAGATTGAGTCAAGAGAAGGCAGAGGAGAAAGACTAGAGGAAGGTGGCGAAAGAGAGGAGGAGTGGTGGAAAAGAGAAGGAAAAGATAGAGGAGATATATTAGAACAATGTGTCTTGGGAGAAGAAAAGAAGTGGAGAACAGAAGAAAGGAGGAGAATGGAGATTAGAGAGATGGGTGGGAGTAATGGAACAGGATGACAATAAGGAGGTTGGGGTTGACATCAGGAAGGAGGAGCACGAGGATATTGAAGAGGCTGGATATAGCACCTGAAGGGCAAAAACAGAGGAGTTGGAGAGTAATAAGTAGGAAATTGAAGTAGGTGGAGAGTCTGGCACAGGAGATAGTAAAGGTAAGAGAGAAGATTGAAGGGGTTTAGGAGGGGGTGAGGCAGAGTAGAGGTGAGGAAGATGAACATGCTTTTCAAGAGCACATAGAGAGCCAGTGGAGGTGCAGTGGCGGTACGACCATGTTGCGAGCCATGAATGCGGCCCAGGTAGACGTGAAGCGGAGGTAGAGGGAAGGAGCCAGAAAGGGGCCCTTGAGCATGAGCTAATAGTTAAGGACACAGTGATGTTTGGGGTGCTGGTAAGGAGACCCAGGACCTGGAGTCAGGGAGGTGGTCAGATGAAACCACCCAAACCAGTCACCATGGTGTGCTTTCTGGTCCCTAAAGGTAATCTCTGGGTATTGTCCTCACTGCTGTTCCCCTCCTGAGGTGACCTGTGCCCATCCCTAGCTTAGGAGCGTACTCCAGTCATAACAGACCCAGGAGAGGGGTTTCCAGAAATAGGTAGGTTATGAAAATACAAGCATTCAGAGACAAGAAAGAAGTACAGAAGGTACTGTGAAGAGCCAGGAATGAGACACAGACACAGTGGATTCATGGGTTTTGTCAACAACCTTTATTAAAATAAAAGGGGATTGGGAAATGCCTCTATGTCCCTACTATTAGTGGTATTTTCCTACCTAAAACCAGAACCTCGGGTCTGTCCAAAGTCAGAAAGTCTAAAGTAAATTGTCCTGTGTCCAAAGTACTATTCTGGCCCTCACATCTAGGACACATAACTCTAAGATGAAAAGGGAAAATGTATTTGGCCTTCAGTAGTGCACAAATGTTGAAAAAATTGAAATGCATAACTCTAACACAAAAACAGTGCATCAGGACAGAGTTCCTTGTTCAAGAGGGTGGTTCCCTTCCCCTGGATTTCTCTTCACTCTTCCTTGTATTTCAGGAATGCCAGTTCCTCAAGTTTCTTTTGATCAGCCAGTCAGATAGCACAGCGAATAAAGCACTCGCTTTAACATGCCGACGCAGGTTTGAATCCCGGCAAGTCCAAACTTAGCCTTTCATCCTTCCAAGGCAAATAAATGAGCACCACACACGTGGGTAATAATAAGCAGCGCTCAGATGCGTGACGGTTCATAGCACTATATAAATGCAAAACTATTATTACTATCCACCATACAAAACAACTTGGCTGCAAGTCTGTATCTTACTCGGATACCCGGTGACTCTCCTGCCAGAATTCACTTCCATTTGATGTATTTTCGCAACCTGTTCACTAGTACTATTATATCCTGATCAGGACTTTCTCTATTACACACTGTTCAACTTGACCATGCCTAGTATACTTGTCCTACCAGGGCTTTTCCACTTAAAGATACTTGCAACTTGTATCTGCCTGGTATACTCTCCTGCCAGGGATTCCTTTATCTGTATATATTCTTATGACTTGGTGTGCCTGGTACCCTCTCCTGCCAGTGCTTTCTCACATAGTTATATTCCTGCACCTTTCATTTGCCTGGTATACTCCTCTGCCAGGGCTTTCTCATGTGAGCATTGCACCACCGTGCAAACTTGATAGTCTCTTGTATCTGTAGTGTCCTGTCCTGAATCCCCCTGGTATACTATCCTGCCAAGGTTTCTCTCATAGGTGTATTGGACACACTCACAAACTTGACAGTCTTTTCTGTATATTCCATTATGCCTCTTTCAGAGAATTTCACTTCTTTCTTATTTGTTTTATTTGCATTTATTTGAGTTTGGCAGGCTTGCCGATAGGTCCTGGTTTCTCTGCTTCCCTTGGGTGGACTCACTGGTTTTGACAGGCATATGTCAGTTCTCCAGCTGCAAGCCGGTGGCGGCCTTCAGACATTCTGCCTTCTCTAGCTGCTTCAGCTTCATGTCCTTTTGCGGCTCCATCTTCTCTGTTCCGCGTCTCTCTGGGCTTCAGTTCATTGGATGCTTCCTTGTAGTGCTGGAAAATGCCCAGAAGCTAGCTGTCTGCTTCTGTTATCCTTGTTGTGTACGTTTGCCTGCAGTTTGCTTTGCTTTCCTTTGTCAGAAAGTTGCTTTGCTCCACAGACACCACTCCAGCCCCATGGTTCCTTGGTCAGTACCGAGAGAGATAGCGTTCTCCAGCCAGCATCCCTTCATCAGCTGTTGTGCCGGTTTACATTTCCTAGCTTCGGTTAGGTTTCTGTAAAACTAGACCGCAGCCTGCGCTCCTGGCCTCCATTGATCCTTATTAGAAGGCTTGTCTTCCTCATTACACTATTTTCACACTTAGGGAAACAAAAGTCTGTTTCTGATAACTTGGATGTGAAATTTGGTACAGTGTTCTTAGTGATCTTGAAGGGCAAGTTAGTCATCGATGTCTTGTGTGCAGAATCTGGGAAGATGTTTTCAGTGCCTTTCTTATGTCGGTGAGGGGAGGGATGACAATATGCCATTAGTGCATGGGGAATGGCAGGGGTATCCTCAAACGAGAAATGAGGATACCATGTCTCGTCTGATGTCATGACGACCCCTACCCCAGGGGTTGCCTTCCCCTCCCCAGGTTCAGGATCAGGTAGCAGCTGCTGTGCCCTGGCCACAGGGGGGAAGAGGTCACCACCGGGAAGGGAGTGATGACACCATCGGATTCATCACAGTACTCTAAAAAACCCACGACTGTCTGTGACTAAGAAACTTTCAGTTATCCCAGGATGGGAACCCAGAGATTATTCAGGAGAGGCCCCCCTGTTGCTATGCTGCATTTCCAACAGCTGGTCCACTTGTTTAAAAATCCCAAATAAATCTGTGTTCTTTAAACCTTCTGTGTCCATCTTTCATTGATCATACTCAGATTCGTGGAAAGGGCAAAACTCCCACATCCTGCAACCCTTCTCATAACATTCATAAAGTGGACCATAAGGGAGGTCTTTGATCACCATTATGCAACAGCTACTGAACGGTTTTACGAACATTAGTGGGGACATTGGGATTTCAACAACAAGCCAGAGCCAACAAGTCTCATAGAGTATGTTCCCAATGGTAACGTTTTAGTGGAGATGAGGTCTAGGCAGACACTGCCTGAAGCAATATCAGAAGGCAACAGCAAGTAAAAGGTCATTCAGTCAAACACCGTGTCAGAAAAGAAAACTATCCATAGTAAGGTTTCCAAAAAGCACAACTTGGAGATCAATGATAAGGGAACTGTCACCATACCTCAAATTTACATTAAAAGGGGGGGGGGAAGTCTCCAACCCCAGCTAAAATCATTATATGATAATACAACATAGCTAAACTATGCATTGAAATTAAATGACCCACCTTAAAGCAATAACGCACAACCAATAAGGGGAATAGATACAGCTGCGGTGTCTACGATGGCCTCACAGGTTGGACTCAAGTAATAGGAGGAGAGGTCCTTAGAGAAGGTGGTTCTGATAAAGTGATGTTCACGTCCGCTGTTCTGTCCAAGAATGGCACTAGGTTACCACAGAGCATGGACAGTCCTCCGATTGCCAAAAGTAACCTGCTTGTGCAGGCACCCTGGAACTCCCCCAGCACCCCTCCCAACCCACAGTCCTTGGGCTCACTGTTCCCCTGCACACCAGTTCCCAACCCATCCAGGACCTTTCATCGTCCTCTGGTGCCCAGCCATAGCCAGCACCATATTTGAGGCCATCCTTTAGTTGGACTTAAATGAGGCAGCATTCTACTGCCTCTGCTAGCTCTTTTACCACATAGCTGGATGACAAGGGGGTAAGTGGTGCAGGTGGAGCTGGAACAACCAGGATGTGCATTGCATCGTCTTGGGAGGATAGCTCAGTGGCAATGTGCTCGCCTTGGAAGCAAGATGACATGGAGCAACATGTGTTCGATCCCTGGTTCCGTGCTTTGAAACCTCTGGGTATTAAGCACGTTATAAATAACCTATCATATCATATCATTGGTACATTGAAGTCACGACTTGCTCTCATGGACTTCCACCAACCGTTTTGCAATGCGGGTGTCTTTAATGTACCCTCTGACTCCTCTTAGGACGAATCTATGTGCCCTAATTGTCATAGGAAAGCCTTGAAGTCCAAGCAGTGAAAGGGTTAAATCTAGCAAATGCATGGTTATGAAAAGTATTGTTGTACTATGTGAGTGAGTGCATTTCACTCTCTTAGTTGCTAGGCAGTGGTTTTGAGCATTGGGACTACACAATATATCCTGTATCTTTCTGGTGTTGTCCAGGGAACTGGGCAGCAAATGAGTACATTGTTCCTCTTCATTTCATTTTCACTTGTTGGCCACGAAGATGATTCCAAACTGTGGATGTAAAGTCTTATTTTCATAAACCGCATTTTCAGAAAATTGATGTGGGATAGAAAATGCATTTGTCTTGAAATATCCACACTTGATCATGACAAAGCCTTTAAAATATGTACATGTGTTTACTGGTCCCCAGGTCAGAGCTGTTAGAGTGAGGAAGGGTTGTACACCTGTATGTTTGTAAGCCATATTACACAATGAAAAGGGGCTGGGAGGTTTTACAGACGTTCACCAGGATGGCAGGAAACATATACAGCCACCGTTAAATTAATCAGTTGCAGTTGTGTCCTTTTAACTTTTGTTCTCATGGGCTGCTAAAATAATTCGGAGGGCATGTGATAGAGTCTGAATCATGCTACAGAAGATACAATTAAAATTTCACAAAAATAGTTTTGGAACAAGATCTGTGTGTCACCACCATGATCACGTGCATGGCGTTGCGCAATAAGAAACCTATGCTTTGAACGCAATTGATGAATGAATTCCCTCTGGTTTCTACTTTTTCTTGTAGGTACTCCAGCCACTTAACCAGCGTGCACTCGAAAAAAGAAATGAAATGGCTGTGGAGGTTTGCGGAAAAGCAGCGCTTTTGGATAGGTAAGGCGAAAAGGCACGTTGGGCCAGGCCATTAATACTAATGCAAGTTTCTTACTGAAGATAGAAAATCATGTACACTGTGACTTACTGTGTGTGTGAGCTCAGCGGTGGGTTCACATTGGGAGAGCGGCTCTTTCAGCCACTTTGGAGGTTAATTTAAACCTGTGGTAGCTTGAATAAGGGCTCCGACTCCCTTAGTAGCTTGCTGCCGCATTACCATCCTACAAGGACTACGTCAGCAGGCTTGCTCCGTCAAAACCTACCAAAGAAGCAACTTCTGGGTGACGGGTTCCTATCATAGAACTGGATTGGTTATGTTTGCCCGAATATTTTTTTAAACTAACCGAAAATTATTTGTTCGGTGCCCAATTTAAACGCACATACGTTTTTATTTTTCGCCTCCAATTTTAAGGAAGCGGGGGACACCCCCACGCCCCCAAAATTGCAAAATAGCAACCATGGGGAGCGGGGGACACACCTGCAACCCCCGCTCTCCAGGCTTGGTATTTTGCCATATATGCGACCAAATTGCCCGAAGGCCAAATCACCCATGCAAAATTCGACTCAATTGTTTTAGGTCAGATAGACTAATACCATAGAACTGGCCCAGAATTATGGAATAGTCTCCCTCTGTGCCTGAGAGACAAGACACTCCCTGAACTTCCAGAAGGCACGGAACAGCATCCTTTTCAAGAGTTAGGGATTGGACATTCAGCACCAAATGGAAGTAGCCGTTGCATCCTCTACTTGTGTTCAGGTAACTGCAATGCAGTTTTTGTCTGCATGCAAAAATCTAATTGTCTCGGCATACTTATGCTTTGCCGGTCGACGGGCAATAAATGAATCCTATTTTTCGGACATTCCACTTGCAGGAATTCTGAAAATCTGTTGCAAAACTTGTAGCAACTTTTTGAAATCGATTTCCATCCCTGTTTGGAGGTTGGCAATGGCATGGTTGGCGGATCGTAAGAGGTAAGAGGTGAGAAAGTGAACATAAGAACCATCCAATTTTTACCACCTTTGGGTCTCTCCCAGCAAACTTCAGTTCCCCAATTAAAGGACACGTTTTTTTAAGCAGGCCTGGTTTTTGGCGGCGGACGGGTGGGGGGGGGAGTGAGAGGAGGTTACATTTTTACCTTTTTATTGCCACTTCTTTGATGTATTAAAAAAAACGAAATTGCAATGCAGAAATCAAACTCCTAATCATGCAGTTTATAAACCAAGCTCTATTCCCATGACTTCATGAGTCCGCCTCAAAGTTTGTAATACCGCCTGCTTTTGAAACCACCGTACTTATAATGAGAGCCATGACTGAAGGGGATGTTGCCCTCCGATTCCCTGAGCACCTCTTTTAAAGGTGTCTGCGTCTATGGTGGTGCTTTACACATTACACCTCAAGTGCCTCAACTGTGCACCAAAGAAGCATTCTTGCATGTGGCACTGTGCAAAAAGAAAAATGAAATTAATACAATCGGCCCGATTCACAAAAGTAAATAGAAGTACAGCGTATATGTTCCTGAACCTTTGAGAATCATCCCAATGGTGCTACATCAGGCCAACTCACTAAGGTCAGGCAAGTATGATTATGATGTACTTCTATTTACTTTAGTGAATAAGATGCTCGTTACCCATATTTATTTATTTATTTGTATTCCATTTTTACACTGGTCAGGGCCCCTCGCTTCTACAGTTCAGGAGAGGGCTCAAGACACGCCTCTTCAAGGAATGGCTACTCCCTGACATCATTTTCCAGTGACAAAGTTGTCGACAAATATCCAGCGGCCGAAAATGCTGTTTTAAAAAATTCACTTTTTAATGCATATATATGTGGGTGGTGGTTAGGGTAATTTATTGCAAGGGGAGTATAAGGGTGCTGTGGGGGCCTCCCACCACATATAAATGCATTGAAAAGTGCAAAAAGAAAATGCAGCCTTTTCGGCCGCTGGATTTATCCGGCGACCCGATCACCCAGAACCCCAACATCTAGGTCCACACAGCCTCCACTTCCCCACCTAACCTTAGGCTGGGCAAACTGCCCCACCCAGTTTCCTGCTCTTGTTGCTTCTAGATCCCTTGGTGTGAAGTGGAGAAGAGCCTAATAGTTAATTACGAAGATGAGCAATGATATCTCAAGGACTAATTCCAATGGACGCACAATACCGACGCACAGACCTCACAGTACTGCGCTACTGTTAAGAGGCCAGCCCAAATGCCGGCTACCCACACTCTGTACAGCGCTCCACTGCTCTCGAGCTAGGTCTGCGCTTTAAACAATAACATAAATATTAATTAAAACAATCTCAATCCATCAATTTGCCTTCTCAATATTTTCAGTGTATCATCCCTCTGCCTGCTTCTACCCAGAAAGTGTAAGGAATGTAATTCCCAGGGGAAGATCCTCATTTGGATTGATTCATACTGTATAATCCAGCCTTTATAACCCAAAAATATCTTCAATGATCTGGTCTGTGATACTTTCATTACCTCTTTAGGTAAGGATTCTAATAATGAGGCAATACGGAGTTTGCCCAGATGGGAACTAGCATGGAATTTCCAAAATATAACTCAGACAGGTCATCACCTAAAATGTGCCACCTGCACCCATTTGAATGGAGAGCGGGTAGCCTCCTGATGTCAGCAAGCCACCAATCATGTATGCGACTGGGGCAATTAGGCATTGGAGTTTCCGCCTGCCACGTGATACTTGGATACACATGGAAAGCCTGGTTGAGCAGTACTTGCTTTCATGGTCAATCCTTCCCTTTACATGGAGTATCAGTAACTTGCCCACAGAGTCATGGAACAACCTGGGACCAGCTAGATACACATGGAAAGCCTGGTTGAGCAGTACTTGCCTTCATGGTCAATCCTTCCCTTTACATGGAGGATCAGTAACTTGCCCACAGTGTCATGGAACAATCTGGGACCAGCTCTTTGAGCGCAATAGGACCACTTGTCCAAATTCCAGAAGGAGTTTAAGACTACCCTCTTCTGTCAAGCCTTCTCGGTGTAAGAAACCGGAAATGAAAGCCTCTGACCACTCCACTCTCCTGGAGTGACCACTGCCTTCTCTCCTCTAATCTTTCTCTTCATCCCAAGCCAATCCCACCACAACACTGCCACCTACCTTCTCGGACACCCAGCCAATGAAGCGTGTGTCAATTGAGGCTTTCGCTGACACCTTCTCTCCCCCTCCTCCTCCTCTGGCTGACTCAAACCTGGACACAGCCCTGTCCCTTCTCTACTCTTCTATTTCTGATACTTTTGATGCTCTTGCCCCTGTCATGAAGATCTGCTTGAAGTCCAAAGCCAAGTGCAATTCCTGGTATGACTCCGACCTAGCTACACTTAAACGTAAGTAGGGCGGCTGAGAGGAAATGGATGTCTTATTGTTCATCCTAATAAACTGACCTGTCACCTGCACCAAAGGCAATACCGACTCTCTGTCCGCACCAAGAAGAGAGTCCACATTCAAACCCATGTCTCTGCGGCATATAACAACTCGGCCGAAATCTGCAAGGAGCTTGCCAACCCTGCTGCAGTCTCTGCTCCCCCTCTTGCTTCCCAGGCTGTCTGCAATGCCTTTGCTTCTCACTTTATCTCAAAAACCCAGGACATCCTATCCACCCTCTCCTCCCCGACCCCTCCTATTTCCTCTGTCTGTGCTTGATGACCCTCCTTTAACCTCACCCCCAATCGTCCTTTCCTCTTTTCTCCCCTGATGAGGTCGCTAGACAAGTCCGATCAATGAAAGCCTCATCTAAACAGGTCCATCTCTGTTCCTCTAAAACCATCAAGGACCACATTGACACCCTCGCCCCGGCTCTTGCCGATTTTTGCAACCATTACTTTACCTCAGGATCCCCTCCACTCTGAAGCACTCCCTTCTGCATCCTCTTCTCAAGAAACCCACAGCTCATCCTTCTTGTCCGGCTATCGCCCAATTTCCATTACTCCCTTTCTGGGCAAACTCCCACACACCTCTTACTGCCATTGCTCCTTGTGTGCTTATTTAAAAAAAATATTGGACCCACCAATCAAATGCAATATCTATTTTTCCACCATGTCACGTCACATAATATGGATTTAAACACCTCAGTACAAATCACACTCGCCTTGCACTTCTCACCAATTATGATAATGCAAAATATGATATTTCATGGACCTTTAAAACTTTGGCAGCCTTGATGAAGACCTGTACGGTTGAAACACGTGTCGGCACCACCTGAAGAACAATGTTATTACACCTTGAGACTTTGCTGTATTAAGAACAGCTGAATAAATCATCAAGAAATTTAATAAACCAAATAAAAATAAAAACAAAGAATGAATCTTGTGGACTCTACCTACTCAGCTGAGTAGGGACAAGAAGTTATTGTATACTAATAGCACCAGCGCCAATCGAGTAGAAACTAAAACCAAACTAGCAGGACATACACATTAGGTACCGTGAGCACGGGCCTTCCAGTTTCTACCCACCGGCTGCCAGTGCATTCAGGATTTGAAACAGGCGCAGCAAACCACAGATCCTAGTGCTCAAAAACTCCTCGTTGATTGCACCCATACAGTCCCCCACCCCATTTTCTTCTTTGCTGCACTTATCAGACTTACCCAGTCTGCTCCCTAAACACAGCACGTGCCACTTGCTGGCTGCATTACCACTGTTTATTACCTCTATTATTTATTTTTATTTATTATTATTTATCTGTTCTCCACTGTTCCGCACTTTTAACTCTCCCCCTTCCATGCACTTTTCCCCTCCCCCTCTCCCATGCACTTGCACGTTCTCAATGTCACTGGGCCTTGTAAGATCGTTGTTTTGTTCTCCCTTGTTCCCCTCCCTTGCCTCACCGTGCTCTGAAACACTTGTGTACGAGCGAGATACAAATAAATTATCATATCATATCATGGTTATTAGTGCTCCTAGAAGCTGAGAATATGTGGTACAGAATTACCCTCTAAGGCATAACACTTACGTATTCAACCTCTGTAGGTGCTGGAATGAGCCCCTCTGCCACCTATAGGAAATGGAATTCAGATTTCATTTTAGCAATGAAGTGTCCCGACTACTTTCTCACTGATCTCTCCCCCTCCTTCTCCTTTCACCACGATTGATCTACACTCCCCCTCTTTCTCCTTTCACCGATGTTTTACCGAAGAGGCTAACACCAATACCTAAAATAATACTCACCCTATCACACAATTCAAGGTAAACAAATAAAATATAAGTAGGTGCTCGTGGCGTACAATACGTGATCCAGCTGGAGGAGGCCTATTGTGGGGTGCTGTATGGGAGGCCTATTGTGGGTTGCTGTATGGGAGGCCTATTATGGGGTGCTGTATGGGAGGTCTATTGTGGGGGTGCCGTATGGTCGACTCCAGTTCCCAGTCTGCAGCAGCTGTGTGCTGGTTGAGCAGGCCTTTGGCCGCAGCTCTAAGACAGGGGTTCTGTGCCTGTGTGTGTTGCCATCCCCTTTTTTGCTGTGTGTGTGTTTTGCCATCCTGTTTTGTTGTGTTTGTGCCCTGCTATCATTGTGTTGTGTTGTGCACGTGTGCTGCTTCTGCCATCTAGTGGTTGCGGTTGTGTGTGTGTGTCTGTGGACTGCTGCATTGTTCTGTGTGTATTGACATCTGATTGTGTGTGTGCTATCGTGTCTTGTTGTTCCTCACTTGGCGTGGGGGAAGGGGCGAGCTATAAATGTCCATGTAGGAGCCACATTGTGTAATGGCATCCTTAGACTTTTATGTATATAAGATAAGGTAGTAATCTCATTTCTATTCTTCAGCACTGCACCGCTGTCACGCTGAGGACACCTTTTAAAATGCACACAATAAATTGCCATATTTTATGGCAACATCCCCAATCAAGGTACAAAAGAAGCAATCCAATCTGCTCACTTACTTAAAACGCAGTTGGAAAACCAGAGACAATTGCTTTGAAGAGGAAGTAGGTGTTCTATGATCCCGCGGTGATAAATGTCG
The DNA here is from genome assembly GCF_040938575.1 of Ambystoma mexicanum. Taxonomy (NCBI): domain Eukaryota; kingdom Metazoa; phylum Chordata; class Amphibia; order Caudata; family Ambystomatidae; genus Ambystoma; species Ambystoma mexicanum. Next base: position 1,252,760,066 of record NC_090922.1, read on the forward strand.
TTCAAATGTATGCAGTTCTGTACTCTGTGCTCGTCCTATCAGCTGCCTCTGAGATCACACCAAGAAGGACGTAGAATTAACACTGGGCCAGGGCTTTGCAAAACACTGACATCTAATGGATGCCAATGTTCGACGCAAACCTGGGGCAGAATTTATTCTCTCCAGACTCCACGCCGAGGCTAAATTGTCCACACATAGTGCAGCCTGGCATATTTTTAAACAGTTCTGTCACTATGTAAAAAATGTAGTCCCATTTTTCTAGAAATGTAACTGTTTAATAATAAAAAAATGCACTGTAATTAATCCTTTTAAGAAAAGATGGATGTGGAATGACGTGTCACTGTGGGACATGGTTTATGGTACTTGAAAAGATAGCATCTTCTCTTTGTGTTGTCATAAAGAATGTCCCTGTTAAGCAGTATATCCAGCTAGGCTACCGTGCAAGAAGCCGGTGTCTGAAATGCGCAGCGGAAAAGAACTCCCACCTTACGCAAGAGGGATTGACATGATAAACTGTGGGCCTCTGAAGATGGGTTTGGTGTGCCAAGTAAAGGCCATTATTCAAAATGGCTCTGCAAAGCGAGCAGATCCATCATGGCAGGCAGAACCTTCTCAGAACGGGGACCTCCTTTTAAATCACAGGCAAACAATGAGGCCTCGCAGGCTTGTGAGGGAGATCCTGCTAGGCCGTTTTGCAACATCCTCATTTGCCCAATACAGACATTGCTGATGTCGTCTGGGTGGACCGAGTTATCGGCCACCACCGGTTGCTCGTTTTCCACCTGACACTTTACATCAGTTGCAGCGAATTTCCCTGCTTCAATTGGAAACAGTGTACGGCATCTGAGTAATCATTTATAATCCATTCACATGTAAACAGGGAGTGGTCGTCACCAGGGACGTCATTTCACCAAACTGCCAGGGGTAGTGGACGTGAAATCACATGACCCTTGACCTCTGATGACATCACATGAAGTGATGTCATTTGACCCCACCCCAAAGTGACATCACGGGAAGCGATGGAACACAACCTTTTACCCCTTCACAAAAATGGAAGTGGCATCACATAGCATTGTTCCTAAGTACACTATGAAAAATATGGTTACAATATCACTGTAACGTGATGAACATTTCGTACAAGAATGGATCACCATATTTATCAGCAGAAAACAACATGCTTTAACTGCAACTTGCGAAAAGCAAAATTCATAGTCCGAAATGGATGCCTATTCTACTCTAAATGCTTTTAGGAGTATTTTGTCTGCATTGTGAATTTGAGGTGTTTAAGAACAGACTAAATCAGTGATTCACCCCCTGAATTGTACCTGAAATAAACCTTTAATGAATCTAGAAATTATAGTTTCCAGAAAGACACATTATATGTTATTCCTATCCTTCTCCAGCATGGGGTCTGGAATGGATTCACATGCTCGTGAATATTCCCCGTCGTCAGGCCGGGAATCCTCGGTAAAGAAAAAAAAAATCAGTTTCAGTTTTGTTTCTGAACTGCCTTTCTCCTAACAACCAATCACTGGTCTCTGGGTCATACTGACCCCAGCCAATGACTGCCCTCTACATAAGTCCCTCCTCAGGCAGCCATCTTCAGATTTTTTACCGCACGTTCAAGTGTTGGGAGTCCTCGTGCTATAGCTCTGGAGCTTCTACTGCGTGTTTTTTTCAGAGAATTTCTCTATTTTTTCAGTGAATTGAGCCTCTAGATCCACCGATTCTTCATCCAAATAACGGGGACCCGTTTTGGGAAGTTTCTACGCCCCTCAAGGGTGATTTTTCATCGAATTCCACTTCTCAGAGAATTCCAGAGCATCTTTGAGGCTTACCCCGCATGGACATGGCCGAAGACAAAGGAGACTCAACGCTTCTGTTGAGGATCTGCCCAGGATGTGGACTACAGAACGTCTTCATGGAGGATGGGCACTCCCGCTGCCTTTACTGCCTTCATTCGGACAAATTGCACGTGGAGGATGCCTGTGCGTTCCGCAAGGACATGTCCTCCTGCAACATGAAAGACTGTCACAAGCAGCGTGCTGACTGGCTGGAGACGAGGAGCCCGGCGCCAGGTGAGCCCCGGCAACGTACTTCACCCAAGAGAAAGTCTGAGTGGTCTTCTAAGACCTTTGAGGGCGCTCCGGCGATGGGGGCCCAACATAAGGCAAAGCACTTTGAGCCCGCGAGCCGCCATGAGCGCCATTGGCACGGCTCCACGGCTGCTAGGCCGGGCGCAGCTTCGCTGACGCCGTCAACCACGAGCCAACGCTCCGGCTCGACGAAGAGGAAGTCAGACAACCCATGTAAGCTTCGGGACAAGTCCCGGTCGGCTCCAACGGAGAAAGCCAAGGGGGAGCGAGGCGTTGACCCTTCCCCCACGGTGAATGCCTCAGATGCACCTAAGGTCGTGAAGGCCAAGATTCACCAGGCTAAGGCTTCGATTGAGGGAGTGGTAGCATCCCTGGTGAAGACCGCGGATGCGGCTGTAGGGGGAGATGACCCCCCAAGCCAAGAATTTCCCTGCCCGCCCAGAGGGAATCGTCTTCCCAGCCCATTGACAAGACCCATGTGAAGCCCCTGGCCGAATAGAAGGGGGGGCAAGATAGTCCTACCGGGCTCAGATATCTCCTCAAAAGGCAAACTTTTGGGCCTTAAGGCTATGCTGGACAAGAGGTTTGTCGAGGTCAGGTCCTATGGGAAGGAACCCGATGAGGCAGACGTGGAAAACGTCGGGGGAACCGACGAGGAGCGGCAGGCTGACGAGGAACCGAAGGCCACCATGCCGCTGCCTAGACTCCCGTCGCAACCGCTGCCACACCGACAGACAGGTCGGAGGACATCTTGCTAGCCCTGCACACCCTGTGCTCAGAAATAAGGACAAGGATGCCCTTGCCACCCACGGGCAATCCGGCAGCACCTGGACCGTCAGGAAGCCCACCACCCAGGCGGAGGCGAGTCCATCCACCCCCACACCTCCATCCCCTCTGCCGAGGGACGAGACGGAGACGGGGACGACGGGACGGATGACGGCGGCGACGATGGCTGTGACGACGGGACCGATCGCCTCCACCCGGGGCTTCTCCACCTGAGAAATTGGCTCGTTCCACGCCATGATAGCTAGGGCCTAAGAGCTTTTTCAGCTGTGCCCCAAAGAAAAGAAGGAGGGATTCCTTTATCAGTGACGAGAGGCCAAGAGGAAGACTGTGCTCTGTCCCGCTGTTGGATGACATCCGAGCTGAAGGGCTGTCCCTCCTGAAGGACCCATCCTCGGCCCCGGTGAAGAGAGACCTGTACGAGAAGAAATACTGGGTTCCAGACTCTGCCCCCATGTGCCTCAGGACGCAGCTGTCCCCGGACTCCGTGGTCTCTGCTGCAGCCAGGAAGAAATCGGCAGGGACGGCGGCATTGACTTCCACCTCCCCGCCGGACGGTGAGAGGAAGAAGCTGGATTCCATGGGACATCGGGTAATCGCGTCGGCGGCGACAACCATTAAGGCGGCCAGCGCTCTCGCAATTGTGGCCCGCTACGATAGAGAGCTGTGGTTTAAAATTGCCCACCTCCTGGATTTCCTCCCAGACGACAAGAGGGCGGAGACCCTTGAAATCTTACAAGAAGGCGAGGTGGCTTCGGACCATGCCATCACGGTGTCCACGGACATTGCCGACACTGGCTTCTGCCAGATGGGCAATGGCGTTTGCCTTTGCTGGCGAGGTTGGCTCAGGGCCACAGATTTCCATCAGGACGTTCAAGTGAGGGTACTGGACATGCGCTTCGACGGGGACAACTTGTTCGGCAAAGCAGTGGACGAGTTCTGCAGGCCATCAAGGCAGACATCGAGACGGCCAGTGCCTTAGGCACGTTCCAATGATGATGGGCGTCCTTTCAGTCCTCCGGAGGCAAGCAGGGTGCCTCAAAAGGATTTGGTGGCAGTTCTTCTTCATACCGTCAAGCTGCCCGTTCCTCATCCCAGGAGGCCTACAGAGGCCGCAGCAAGGCCAGAGGACATCGTCGTCGTCGCCAGGGGGGCCAAGGTGGTAAGGCCCAGGCGAAGCAGGACTGAACCGGCCGTGACGTCGGGGCCCCACGCGTGCACCCCGGTGGGAGGCCGGCTGGCGAACTTCGTCGGCATGCGGAAGTCCATATCCACCAACAGTTGGGTGCTGGATGCCCTGGCCCACGGACACACCCTGGAGTTCCAAAGGAAGTGTCCCCATTTTCCACCGGTGGCCAGAAAGGAAAACCACATCCCACAACTACTTCTGGAGGTATGAGCAATGCTGAAAAAGGGTGCAATAGAGCTCGTCCCGAAGAGGATCCGGGGCTCCGGAGTATACTCACGGTACTTCCTCGTCCGAAAGAAGACCGGCGCTGGTGGCCCATTCTAGATCTCCGCCGCCTCAACAAATACATAAAATCCCAGAAATTCTGGATGGTCACCCTTCAGCACGTGCTGGGACAGCTGGAAGAAGGGGACTTCCTGTCGTCGCTGGATCTGGAGGATGCCTACTTCCACATCCCCATACATAAGGGGCATTGAAAGTTCCTGCGCTTCGTGGTCCAAGGGCGGCACTACCAATGCAAGGCCCTCCCCTTCAGGTTGAAGTCGGCCCCAAGGATCTTCACCAAGTGCCTGGCACCGGTGGCGGCGCGGCTGCACCTGCATCCACGTCTACCCCTACCTGGACGATTGGCTCGTCCGAGTGAAGTCCAGGGAACTCGCTATAAAACACACAGCGAGGACCGTCCGCCTGCTCATGGAACTGGGGTTCTTGATAAAACATACGAAGTCCTGCTTGGTGCCATCGCAGGACGCTCTGTTCCTGGGAGCCAGGCTCGACACACTGGCGCGACTGGCTTCACCGTCGGAGGAGAGGATTAAAGCCATCCTGGGCAAGGTACAATGGCTGTTGACCATGGAAGTTGCCAGGTTGAGGTCCATCAAGTCCCTGCTCGGCATGATGTCGTCATGCATCTACCTCGTCCGGCTGTGCAGGTTGTGGATGCGGCCACTGCAGGAGTTCCTCGACGCCCGTTGGATACAAGTAGCGGGAAGCTTCGAGGACAAGATCACCCTCAACGAGACATTCCGTCGAGCGATCAGGTGGTGGGGCACCCGCGCACATCTAGCGGCGGGCATGGACTTTCAGACCCTGGTGCATCAGGAGACAGTGATGATGGACGCCTTCCTGGAGGGATGGGGCGCGCACTCCGGAGAGCTCCACGCAAGAGGCCTTTGGCTCCCGGAGGAGAGGGCACTGCACATCAACGTCCTGGAACTCTGGGCTGTGTTTTGGGCCCTCGGGTCCTTCCTTCCATCCCTCAAGGGCAAGGTGGTGTGGGTCTTCACTGACAACACCAGCACAATGTTCTACATTCGGAAGCAGGGGGCACCAGATCCTCGGCCCTCTCCAAGGAAGCGTAGGATCAGTGGCACTGGGCCGTTGCCCAAGGGATGTTCCTGGTACCCTTTCACCTGGCAGGAGTGAAGAACACTGTTGCCGACTCACTAAGCAGGGAGCTGCGCTCTTGCCATGAGTGGGAGCTTCAGCAGGATCATGTGGATCTTCTATTCCAACGATGGGGCAATCCCCAGATCGATCTATTTGCGACGGCGACAAACACCAAGTGCCGGAGGTTCACCAGCATGTTTCCCCAGCCTCGGAGCATGGGGGATGCCTTCTCCTTCCCCTGGGACGGCCTATTCCTCTATGCGTTCCACCGTTGCCGTTGCCTCTTTGACTCATCAGTCAACTCAGACGGTCACGCGGCCGGATGATCCTCGTCGCACCGGCGTGGCCGAGGCAGATAAGGTACCCGGACCTTCTGGAAATGTCAGCGTCCCCTCCATCCAAGCTTCTAGCAGATGCAGATCTTCTCGCCAGGGAAGGAGACGCAATCGTGCACCACGACCCAGGGTCGCTGCACCTGCAGGCCTGGCTCCTGCAGCACTAGAGTTTGGAGGCTATGAGATTCCGGCGGACTGCAAGGAGGTACTTGCCAAGGCCACAGCCTCCTCGACTCTTAAGTGCTATGGATATAAATGGAAGAGGTTCACCATCTGGTGCCGTGCACAGAAAATAAACCCTCTACAGATTACGGCCCCTCAAGTGCTGCTGTACTTGCTGTCGCTGGCAGACAGGGCTGGTGCACGCCCCCATCAAAATACATCTGGTGGCCATCTCCCGCTATACCAGAACTCCAGGGTGGTCGTCGCTGTAGTCTCATCGCTCAGTTAAGGAGTTCATGAAAGGACTTTTCCGCTCGTTCCCGCCGGTGAAGGCTCCGGCCCTGGCATGGGAACCCAATGTGGTGCTGACTAGGCTCCTGGGTCCACCACTCAAGCCTTTGCATTCGGCGCCCCTGAATTCCTGCTGTGGAAGGCAGCGTTTCTTGTGGCCATCACCTCCGCACGACGAGTGGGAGAGATCCAGGCCCCCTCCTGTAAGCCTCCGTACCTGACATTCCACGAGACGAGTGTCGTGCCATCAGACTTCCATCTCAATGAGCCCTTGGTGTTACCTGTTTTCTTCCTGTCGCCGCCTTTGCCGGCTGAGAGGATTTTGCACTCAGTAGATGTGGCTAGTGCTTTGAAGTTCTACGTGGACCGAACAAAGGATTTTCTGAAGACATCACAGCTGTTTGTGAACTTTGGCCCTGTGAACCAAGGGAAGGCCCCTCTCCAAGGCTTCCATTTCCAGGTGTTTCTCCGGCTGCATCACCCATTGTCACCGGTTGGCAAACCGACCGCTGCCTGGCTGTCCGAGACCCCATTCGACCAGAGCGATCGCTGCAACTACGGCGTTCCTGTCTGCTGTGCCCCTGCTGGAGACATCTGCAGGGCTGCTATGTGGAGGTCGATGCACACCTTCACAAAATTCTACTGCATCGACCGGGTTTCCAGGGAGGAGTCCAGATTCGGCCAAGCAGTGCTGTGCAACCTGTTCGCTTGAAGGTGAGACTGGTGAGGCGGTAAGAGATGCTTAATGTTGAGTTGTTGAAATGCTTAATGTTGAGCTTTGCCACCTCCCATGGTTGTGCATGTGTGTTCTGCTATGTATTCTTGTATTCATGAGCATGTGAATTCATGCCAGACCCCATGCTGGAGAAGGAACACGTTACCTACCTGTAACTGTTGCTCTCCAGCATGGGTCTGGCATGGATTCACATGCGAACCCTCCCGCCTACCCCTCTGCGGCTCTTCTCATGGTCCTACTGCCACTTTACGTGCTGCCAAATCTGAAGATGGCTGCCTGAGGAGGGGCTTAGGTAGAGGGCAATCATTGGCAGGGGGCAGTGTGACCCAGAGACCAGTGATTGGTTATTAGGAGAAAGACAGTTCTAAAGGAAACTGAAACTGATTTTCTTTTCTTTACCGAGGATTCCCGGCCTGACAGGGAATATTCATGAGCATGTGAATCCATGCCAGACCAATGCTGGAGAACAACAGTTACAGGTAAGTAACTTGTTCCTTTCTTATTAAGGGGTCACTTGTGGAACCCCCTGTTTTTTAAGAAGCCTGAACAAGAAAGCCCTGCACTCTAGAAACAAAGAGCCACATGGCATTTTTTTTAGGGGTAGCAACGGAGTTCACAGGGGTAGAAAGGGAGACCTCAGGGGTCACAAGTGCGACCCCTAAATGACATCCCTGGTTGTCAAAGTACCATCAGAGCCTTTGTGTTCAATGCAGGTTGAATTTCGTAGCTCGAGATATGTTGGTGTTTTTTTTGGTTCTGCCCTTGGATAAGCATTGGGCACATAAATTTGCCATAGTGCCATTTTCCTCTGTCTTTATTCTGCTGGTTGTTGGCGGGAAAACACCTCTTCCAATTGGGGATGCCTACTCTAGTACGTTGATCCTCGTTCTTGGGATTCAGAGTTATTAAGGGAGCCTCAACATCCTTCTCCAGAAATCCTCTGTGGAGAACCTGTGCCTTGTGAGCCTTGGGATCACTACTAACCCCCTGCTAGGCGCATCATTTCTATGGGAGACAGTAGTATGGCAAGAGATTTGGTTTGTGCTTCTTCATGGCATAAAGGTGCAATTCCTGAGGCAGAGCAGTTAAAATACTCATGCCTCTAGAACTATCCAACCTCCCTATTTCTTAGTACTGTAAGTGTGTTAGAGCTGCAGCAATAAGGACACATTATTACTACTCCTGGTAAGCAGTAGGAGGTGAAAAAGAACAAAGATAAGGAGGGTGGGGGATTTGATAAAATCTCCTCCCAAAAGAGCCACAAAAAGCAAAACAAGGGTAAGACCCAACAGAATGTTCAGGTAAGTGGGAGTTATACTCCCAGACAGAACTCTGGTTATAGTAAGCCTTCCTATTTCTCAAGACCCAGTGGACCTTGTGTGGCTTGTGGAGCAAATGACCATGTGAAGGGGAACCCCAGATGTAAGGTCAAAACCTTTGGGATCAATTGTGAGAGTCTGGCCTTCCCTTATGACGAGGAGGAAGAGATCTTAGGGGCATCCTTCTCCCCAGACTCCTTCTCCAGTGGGATAGAATCTGAGGTAGTCCTAGTTTCTCTGGGTTCCTATGAGCGTAAAGTCTCAAAGGCTTATGCTAGCATTCCAGACAATACCAAGCACTACTTCAAGGACAGTGTGCTTATCAATGGAGTAGGTACTCCTGCCCTTGGGGATAGTTGGGCCAGCAGAACCTTGGTGGATTTCACTTTGGTAAACCCAGAGGAGCTTGCCAGAGCTCTCCTGATGCCCACCAAGTTAGCTGATGGACCCCCTCTCAAGTTTCCAGTAATAACTGTAAATCTTTCTATCAATGGTACAATGGTCAGGATTCCAGTGAGCATACATAGTTAAGTCCCAGGTAAGGTCCTGCTGGGGAATGATCTCAGGGACCATGCACAAGGTCACAAAGAAGGGCTGCCTTAGCCAAAACCAAGGCAAAGCCCAACCCAAAGGGGAAACACAAGGCTAAAGGAGTTAAGAAAGACGAGAGGGAAAGAAAATATTCCCCCCAACTGACCTACCACTGAGGTGGAGGTAGTTGGCCAAACACCTGAACCTGACAAGGAAGAGGTGGTGCCTGAACTTCTCAATCCACATGACAATCCTGAGCTCCAAAGTTTGTTGGTTGAAGTTGGTCCTGATAGGGCTGAGTTAAGTAATGGCCAACCTGAGTGCCCATCTTTGGAAGGCCTTAGGAGACAGGCCTGCTCCCAGCTTGAGGGCAAACCTCCTGGAAAGCATAGGATCTATTGGGAAGATGGGCTCCTGTACAGTGAGCCCACAGAGTCTACAGAAGGAGACCATAGGAGGTTGGTGGTTCCCCTTCATGGAAGACCCTTCCTCTCGCAGCTGACGCATGAAGCCCCCTTGCTGGTCACCCTGGCCTCAAGAGAACCAAGCAAAGGTGAGCTGTGCACTTCTAATGGCCCAAGATGGAGGTCCAGGTAGAAAGCCAATGCAGGAGTTGTGCCACATGTCAGTTATCTGGGAAATGTGGCACAAGAATCCATGCTCCATTGGTACCCCTCCCAGTTTTGGGGGTACCATTTGAGAGGGTAGGATTGACATTGTTGGATCCCTTGACCCTCAGACATCCTCAGGCAATAGGTTTATCCTGGTGTTGGTTGACCATGCCACCAGGTAACCTGAGGCCATCCTATTAAAAACAGTAACTGCCAAGTTAGTTGCTAAATATTTGCTTGGAATATTCACTAGGGGTGGCTTCCCTAAAAAAGTTGTGTCTGATGGGGGCAGCAACTTCATATCCAAGTACATGCAAGTCATGTTTTCCTCATATAAGTTTTCCTCAGCATAACACCCACAAACCAGTGGCTTAGTTGAGAGGTTCAATAGAACCCTCAAAATCATGATTGGGGCTCTGGAAGAGCCCTAGAGGAGAACATGGGATCTCCTTCTTCCATACTTACTTTTTTGCCTACAGAGAGGTACCGCAAAAGGGGTTGGCTTCATACCCTTTGAGCGTCTTTTTGGTCACCCTGTTAGGACACCCTTGGCTATAGTCAAGGAGGGGTGGAGATGTCTACTCCCCCTACCACTACCTGTCACACTCACCTGTGTCTCTGCAGGGGCGATGGACGAGCCTCCCTTGACCCCGAGTCTTCACTTCCCCTGTTTCACCAGGAGGAATACCTGTCAAATACAAGGTGTACACTCAGACCTGAATTCACCGGATTCCCTTGGGCCCTTCCCTTCTCTTTACTGTGTGCTTGATGTTTAGTAGGGTGTGCACTCCATCCTGCATTTGCAGAGGTGCGATTCACTCATGTGATTGATGCCAATGTCTGTAGACTGAGTTGAGATGCCAAACGCTGTTTTATGCCTTCACAGCTAGGCCGAAAGTTCAAGGCACCAGTTTCTTCACTGGCTAGAAAGTCCTTCCCACAAGTGAAGGTTGCACGGAGAATGTTGAGTGTCCAGAATTGTCCGTATTGTCTTTGTTTGCCAGTATTTTTGGTATTTTTGTAGGTGAGTAGTGCTGCGTGTAGAAGCTAGATGCTGGTAGGTTTGCGCAGCGCCTTCAATTTGAGCGCGCCTGGTAATGTCTCTCCCTTCCCCTTGCAGGAGAAATTATGTGGTATTAGCGCCCCGAGTCCGGGTTCATCGCTACTGGAGACTTAGTGGTAAGGTAAGTTTGCACAGAGGCTTTTGGTAAGTATGCACCGCATAGAGAGAGAGAGAGCGCAGTGAAATAAGTGTCTGTGTTATTGGAGCGAGCGCAATGAATAATGTCTCTTCTTTCTTACAGGGGTTTGTGCACTTGTGCAACTAACCTGGATTCCAGCATTGCGGGAAGATTCGGTGAGTATGTACAGCGTTACTGATGTGCGCATGTTAACACTGTTCTTCTTTGTTCTTGCAGGTGCCGGTGTAGAAGTCCCCTCTTGACTGAGATAGCTGCCGCGTGGAGTAAGAACCAGGTAAGCTGAAGCTGAATGATCCGGAGCGGGTAAGCAGAAGTAGGATGATCCGGAGCAGAAGCAGGATGATCCAGAGCAGGTAAGCAGAAACAGGATGATCCGGAGCAGGTAAGCAGATGCTGGCTGATCCAGAGCACAAGTGTGTTGCTGATACAGCTCACAGTGAGCAACACAAAGCACTGGAAGAATCTTGGGTGTGGCTTATATAGCCAGCCACACCCAAACACTAGAAAGCTCATGAGTTATCATGCACTTCCTGTTTGGCAACAGGAAGTGGTAACCAGGAAGTTACTACAAACACAAGGAAGGAATGAAAGGAGGGATTTGTTATGGGTTCTTTGTGTGCCTATGCCAGGCCTGCCAAGCCTCCACCCAGCTTGCCCCAACTACCTGCCTGATACCCATGACACTACCAATGTAGTGGACTATGTGCTAAGATTGAGGAAGAGAATGGCCCTTCTGATGGCTCAGACCAGTGATAAGTTGAAAGCTGGGCAAGCTCTGGTGAAGCACTGGTATGACCAGAAAGGTTCCCTTGTCAACTTTACACCAGGCCAGCACGTCCTGATCATGAATCCTATATGTCATAGAGCTTCACATGGAAAATGGTCAGGCCCTTACTCAATAGTGGAGCAACAGGGTGAGGTCAACTATTTAGTGGACCTTGGAAAGGCTGGACAGGATCTAAAAGTGTTCCATGTACACATGCTGAAGGCTTTCATCCCTAGGGTTTAAATTGCTGCACTGCTCTTGGCATCAGATGTAGAGGAGGAGGGGTCAAACCTCTTTCTGGCCTGTTCAAGGCAGTCCTTCAGACGGCTACATTGAGGGTGTGAAAGTGGCCCCTCACCTGACTTCTGGTCAACAGGATGAGGTGAGAACTTTGCTGAGGCAGTTCTCCCCCTTGTTTTCCCTAGCTCCTGGTTTGACACCTTGGTGCAAACATGACAATGACACATGAGATAGTGTACATACTAAAAGTAGGAGATACATGCTGTCAGATAAGGTGAGATCTTACATCAAGTCAGAGGTCAACATGATGTTAGATCTTGTCGTGATTGAGCCATAAAGGACAGCAAGTGCCAGATTGGTCAAGGCCCAGTGGTCTACCATGGGCATGAAGTAGCTGAAGGGAGGTTTCAGCCTTTACCCAGTAAGTTACAAGCAGTACAAGACTGGCCTACCCCCACTACTCAAACCCAGGTGAGAGCCTTTTTAGGTCTCACTGGGTATAACAGAAATGTCATGGCAGACTATGGTACCATAGCTGACTGCTATGACTGACTGACTGACTGCTCCCACAACTCGAAAGAAACCCAAGAAGGTCTCTTGGTCTGAGGAGTGTGGAAAGGCCTTCAATGGCTTAAAATACTCTTTATGCCAGGCCCCTGTTCTCAGGGCCCCTGACTACAAAATACCTTTTATTGTGCAGCCAGATGCCTGTGAATACTATCACAGGTAGTTGAGAAAGGCAAGGAACACCCTATTGGATTCATAAGTCGCCAGCTTAAGAACAGCGAGCTCAGCGGCCTCCCTTGGCCCTCTTCCTGCGCCTACCTGCAAGGCAAAGAACCTTGGGGTCATCTTCGACTCCACACTCTCTTTCTCTCCTCACATATCTGACGTCTCAAAGAAGTCACACTAACTCCTCAGAGGTATCCTTCCTTTCCTCTCCTTCCCCCAGAAGCTCACTGTCTCCAGCGCCCTGGTTCTCTCGAAGCTGGACTATTGTAACAGCCTCTATCTAAATCTTCCTGCCTCTACTCTCCGCCCTTTGCAACTCATCCAGAACAGGACTGCAAGACTTGTCCTTGGCCTCAAGCCCAGGGACCGTATCTCTCAAGGACTGAAATCACTACACTGGCTCCCAGTGGCTGCGAGGATTAATTTCAAAACCCTCTGCATTGTCCACAAGGCCTTCTGGGGCCTTGGGCCAAAATACCTTCAACTCTCTCTCCCGAAATATCTTCCTTCTCGAGCTCTTCGCTCATCCACCTCCAACTACCTCAGGGTCAGCCGCTTCTCCAAGCAACGAGCTGGGGGTAGATCTCTCTCCGCAGCAGGGACCTCCCTCTGGAACAGCCTTCCTGCCTCCCTGAAACTTGAGGAGAACCATCTCCGGTTCCGGAAGCACCTCAAAACCTTCCTCTTTGCCTCCGCTTTCTCTCCCTCTCTCTCCTGCTAAAATCACTGAACCTGCACTGAATTTGCTACTGGACCACTCACTGATCTACGCGACTGTCTCTGTTTCCTACAGCCCCTTCTCCCGGCACTTACCTTGCACTTGCCACCAGCTGGCCCTATTATTTATCTTGTATTCTACTAACCATGTACATCACTTTTCCCCCTCTCCCCTTCCCTTTGCACTTTTCCCAGTCCCCTCTACCCTTGCGCGATCTGAATGACAACTGGCCTAGTAGGATCGTTGTCTGTCTCCCCTTGTCCCCCCCGCCTCTTCGCGCCTTGAAACACTTGTGTAGAGGCGCGTTACAAATGCCATATATCATATCATATCAGGTGGTCCACAGTAGAGAAAAAAATGCTTCTCTGTTGTGTGGGCCCTAATGAAGCTGAGAGCCTACCTCTATGGGACCCACGTCACTGTGCAAATTGACCATAAGCCCTTAAAGTGGCTCATGGACATGAAGGGAGAGAATCCAAAGTTGCTCAGGTGGTCCATAAGCCTGCAAGGGTTTGACTTCACCATTGAGCACAGGCTAGGTGTCCAACATAGTAATGCTGATGGGTTGTTCAGAATGTTTAACCGACCTGAACAAGAAGCTCATCCAGGGGTGGATTAGTTCCCCCTGTCCTTGGTCTCGGAGTGGCAAGTGTTAGGAAAGATTTCCATTTATGTGCAATTGTCCCTCCAGTTGTGAACCACCCAACCCTTTGCTTTTGTCTGACCATCTGAGCCTGACTGTTACCAGTGGAGCCTACCCTTCTGCTGTACTCCTCTGGGCTTTTGCTCACTTTGTTATGGGGAAACTGGCATGCCCTTCAGACTGTCAGTACAGGGAGACCTTGTTTCCCTTAGTCTTTCACTTTGTTGCTAGTTCTTAGCAACATTTTTCCAGTACAGTGCGCTGGGGTCTCTTTTTCATTTTTAAGGCCCTAAATACCCCCAGATTACTTTTGGTGAATGTACAAACATGTCCAGGACAGATCTGGTGGCAGCGGTTACTTTTAAAGCATTTTTGACTCGTTTCTATGGTCCGAACTGTGTTTACCGCGTTTGGCCCAGGGCAGTGGCCAGTGCCTGAAATGGCCATGCCACAAGGTCCTTTGTTCTGTCCTTTGGCCATATTGTCCCTTTGCCTTCCCCAGGTCTAGCAGACCCAGAAATTCCTTATTTGGTCATGCAGACCCCCTTCGCAAACCGCCGCTTTTGCAGGCTTCTGCATGCCTTGTGTGTGTGTGCCCAGGATGTTGGCTGGAGCTGTCTAGATCCAATACACATCCTGGTGCCAGGATGTCAGGTGTGCTGGGATGACTGGGACCACTGTGGTCTGTGATTGGTCCACGTCTGGGATTGTTGAATATAAGCAGATCTCCTATTGGTTTCTGTTTGTTTTGGCTCAAAGGAGATTCTGGATAAGAGAAGGTACTCTAGACCTATTCCAGGTCGATCTTCTGAGTTCACACCAAACTTAGTAAAGGAGCCAAGTATCCTGAACTGAATAAGAAGATTCATGGAACCACTGGTTACCCGCTGGAAGGTTTGGCACCCTGTCCCCGCTGTTGTCCCGTTGGAGCCCCTGTTTCTCATTGATCACAGAAGACCTGCAAGGGTGCTTCAACCCATTGGAGTAGTGGGACTAACTACTCTCAGCACCTCCTGCTCAACCTGCAAACAAACCCCTTCGGAAGTATTCCCGGATCGTCCAGTGAACTGACCAGCTGGTACGGGACCTTTGCCACTGTCTCGAGTTTTGAGACTTTGGGAACTGTAAGCTCTTGGTGGAAGGCCCTCTGCCGCCATGTTTTGTACACCTAGCATTCCTAGGTCTGGAATTAGGGGAGTCTGCCTCAACCCGAGCCTACGTGGTTCCTGTGTCACCCCGAGTGGTATGACATTCGTGGGTGCCTTGCTGCTTTACCCCCCTGTGCCCTAAGACGTGCTGCAGTGGAACTGACCCGATCCCTTCACCAGAAGTGGAGAAATTTCCACTGTCCCGCCACGGACTGAGGTCCTTGAACACATCCTTTGAAAGCTGGAGAGACAGGTAACTGCAGGATTTGAACCTGCGAACGAACTGGACCAGACTGGCGAACTTTGGTCTGGACTGCGTCGACAATTGGTAAGTACTTGTAACCCTTACCGGTGGCCCCTGGTGCACCCATAGACTTTTATGCACAAGTGTCCCACAAGGGCCACTCTCCCTTTGAGCCTGTGCTACCATCCTATTCCCGATTCCTGAAAATCACTCTGCCCTCTTGTGGAGATCCTCCTCGAATAGTGGGACCTTATTCTTCATCACCTCACCCACCTTCCTGAGTCACTACAGCCCCTTGAAGACACCCATTTTGAACTTAACCACACAATCAAGTGCTCCGGCACTGAATGTACTTTTGAGCACAAGGCTCCACACTTCGTAGGGACTGGACTCCCTAATACTTAGGGTTTGAGTTGTTGAAGTACTGCCTAAAGTATATTTGCACTGTATGACCCCTTTCTGTTGCAGGTTGTGGATCTCCTACGAATATTACTTTAGACTAATAGTTACTGTATATATATTTCCTAGTATAGTGTTGTTTTTAATATTGTTAATATTGCTGAGTTTCATCTTGTGTTTGCGTAATAAGGCCTTTAATAAATGTATATTTATTTTTGATATATACACCTGACTGAGAGTAATTTGTGGTGTTGTTTGCTGTGTGTGCTCAGTGTGGACTTTCGATCACCCTCTCCCCTCCTGAGACCTAGTCTTGACCGCCGCCAATGCTCCCTTGATTTGTCTGGCTTGTCCAGAAGGTTACCCTGTTCCAAAAAACGAGGCTGACCTCCTGAACCTCTGCCCACCAGGTCAGAGTTCAGAAATCAATCTTAACAGTAACCAGAAGGAAACCAAGCAATCATTTCTAAACCATTCAGTCTCTGTATATAAAAATGTATTTTGTGGTTTTACAGAATTAGCACAAAGTATAAAAACTATATATATTTTGTATATTTCATGGCTCCTGCATTTTTGATGTTAAGGTTTGATCATGTCTTATTTTGTTTTAATGTTATTGATTATAGCTCAAACCTAGCTCGAAAGCAGTGGAGTGCTTTCCCACGGGTGGGAGCCCGCATTGGACTTAGCATTTAATACCGTAACTCAGTAATGTTGGTGGAGGGGGAGAGGGGCATCTTCTATAAACTGCCTATATATTGTGTGTGAAAGTGGAAGGACATCCTATTCTAAATACAGATTTGGAAAGGGTTTTTGTGTTCATTATTTTCGTCCATCTATTTTGCCAGTGTCCAATTTTAAACATATTCGTCAATATTCTCTTCTACCAATTTTATAGTTAGGCTTTGTGGAAAGTGGTGCTGCCGCTCACTTGCCTGCATAACTGAATGTCATAGATTTTATGGGCTCTTTTGGTGCCATGTAGAATTATACAATAATTGAAAACACTAAGCCGTCCTTCCTCAAGGGCTGTATTTGCAGCGTTCCATTTGTTTCTCAGAGAAGGGACTGCCAAAATTCCCAATCTGAACTTAAGGTATAACGCTCTAGGATAGGGACGACTGATCAATTCTAGATGAACCTTAAAACCAAGAATATTTTTATGCAGTACAAATGTGCCCTTTTGTCCAATATTTGCGTACTTACATGGATCCCAAATGCCTTCTTGACCATTTCCTTTGTGCCCATTTTTATAGCAGATGGGTTAAGGCAGAGTTCCGTAAAATTTAATTTTGTCAGCATTATTTTTACATAGTTGCACAAAGGGGATGTTAGAACTCCCATCTTGCGATACAATATCAGTCAAAGCAATGCGAACATTTAAAAGCAGTGGTAAGAACCAGACCCATATCCAATATACGATCATTTTAATATCCAATTCAAACTTAGATCAGTTTCTAGTTTAAGCAACATATTTAAAGTGCCCCTAGGTAGACCCAATTACCCCTTTAGAAATGTATTCTCTGTAATCAAGTTTTGTGGGGTTTAAATCGCCCCAGATAATGGAGCCATAAGTAGCTGATGGGCATATTTGCCTCCTGTATACTTTCAGAGGCTCAGGGCTCCGTTCCCGTGTGAGTAAGCAAAGCTATGCAATGCATTACCTGACCATTCCAGTATCATATCAGATTCTTCCATTAGTTTGTCCCAGGATCCTTTAGTGTCAAACCTTATACCAAGATAATCATAGCTGGTGACTTGTTCAATGGGCGTACCTTCCAGGGACAAATTCAGTTTGGGTTCCTTTTCGCTTTTTGGGACAAAGACCATTGATTTTGTTTCGGTTAGATTCATCTCCATGCCACTAGATACACACACATTGTGAAATGGTGCAAGTCGTCTTTTTAAGTCAAGTTGGAGTTTTGGAGATCAATATGGCATCTGCATATAGAAGCAGTGGAGCCTTTTCCTTGCCTAAGGTTGGAGCATGAGAGGACATTTCCATCATTAGCTCTACCACTGCATTAATAAAGAGAACAAAGAGAGTAGGAGCCAGGGATACAGTCGTGTTGAACTCCCTTTTGTACTGTAAAGTCCCTGAGCCCCACAGGCGTGTGGCGCATTATGAAAATTAAAATAAATAAATAAATAAATAAAAGGTTCATTTATTTCTCCTGGTAGATTCCATCTCACCATTGCTTTGTAGTTGGGGTATACCCCCTTACAATCTGCACTATTTTCAGTATGAAACCCCCTATTCCAACACCTCATCATAGCTAATGGTGCATTGCACCTTACTTTCCACTTCTTTCACGGACAACCTTAGTGTGCCCCTTTCCTAGTGCATATTGACTTCAGTGTGTGTTCCTGTAGTCTTGGCACTCCTCTACAGACTCGGGAAGAGACTCAGTCTAATCCTTAGTTTGTTAGTATAGCTTTCAATGTTTTGTGATCTGTTTTTGCACGAAATACAACCACAAAACTGAACTGTCTATACTACCCGTAATTAGAGAATAATTAGGTATTTTACTCCTTTAAGTCTCATGGATGTAAAGGCAACTGCTGCTACTACCAGTTATTGCAGTACTAGTGATAGTAGAAATCGTGCTACTATGCAGAGTATTACTAGTATTACTATGCAAAATACTACTATGACCAGTACTACTACTTATCATTATTCTGAAACTTTGTTTTGGTGTATAATCACGAATGTTATAGCACCCGTGAACATGGTTGTTATCTGTTGAGACGTGCAAGTGGTGCACGCAGTCCCACGAGGGTCTCTGTACTTGTTATCGCTGGAGGATTCTATACCTTCGGCGCTACCTCCATCTTGGGAGCCATGTCTCCACTGGAGCAGATGGTCTGTGCCCTACCTTAGCATTATTGAAAAGCCATCCAGTGGCTCTCCACTGCCTACTTACTGTTCATCAGGACTCTGCAGTTTACTTCACAGCCACACTATCAGCAAACGGCTCTAACTGTGACAAAGGCAGAAGACACTGAGGCCTAAAGTGCCAGTAGAATTGGACCACCACAGTCCTTGAACTCAAAGAGCTGAAGATTTGAAATAGAACCAAAGCTGAAGATATTCCGTCGTGGGGTACCATTCTGAAGAATTCATAGCGGGAATTCAAAAAGAGTTGTGGCATCCCAAATGCAAAAGTACCTTCATTGTGCCACCTATGGCCACCATACTCTTCTTTTATCTTGATTTTAACATTTGAACTCAGTACTTCGTGGGGGACTACAATAATCTGGGGCTTAAAAGGCAAGGCACTCCATGAACACACAGAAGCAGTTAATCATGACTGTGTGCCATACCACTGACACCTATATTTAACTAGCTTAGCATCATGACCATCTCCTGATCATCCAATGAGCCTGTGGTTGGTTTAAACCATCATCTCCTGGACTAGGCCAACATCATGGTTTGACATAGAACCGTCTGTGGTCTTTGGGATCGAATGTAGTATCGTGTTTGTGCATTTTTGAGTCCTGGTTATGCCTAAAACATGGGTCACGGCACGGATGACCCTAAAACTAACAGTTAAGTACTTTGGGGTTTTCACTGGTGAAGAATGCATTTTAACTGTGCATTTATAAAATATGTATGTACAAAAAAGTATAAAGTAATGCATACAAAACTCTGCCCAGTCTTTTCTTCAAAGTTGTAATATATTGCACTGTATCTTGAACCCCACCCTCCTCCGTCTTCCAATAAGTGACCAGCCTCTACCTTAGGGCCTGCTGCCGAAGTGCCTGTGTATGAGATATATTTAACTTCATTATCTTTGACATGAATTAATAGTTAATGGTAACTGCACTGGACTACATGTTGGTATTTAAGATTTCGGTTCTTGCCTCTTATGGCATGTTTTATCTTCTTGAATGAGGTATTCTCTATCAAATAAGCCCAAATGATCAATCAGTTTAATGGTTTTTTACAGCCGAATTTACAGCCTTTTTTTACTGCTGATCATTTACCGAATTAACTCATCTCACCTGCAAAAAGTGGCGCGACACCACACGCAGCTCTTTGTTAACCTCCAACCCCACCTCTGTAAAGCCTATATCCCCTTAAATAAACCAACAGTCTGTTTGTTTTTCACCTGGCACCCCAAAATCACCTAGAACCTCTGGAGAGAACTCATGAATCTAGTGAACAAATAAGTAGATGCCATTGAGGTTAAGGATGAAGGCATTCTTCCTAGCAAATGTACAGTATGGGTCATTAGCTAATATCTATCATGTTCTTGATTTCAGGGCTGGTGGGAAGCGGTGGTAGCCTGGCATGGAGGTTAAGGATGAAGGCATTCTTCCTAGCAAATGTCCAGTATGGGTCATTACCTAATATCTATCATGTTCTTGATTTCAGGGCTGGTGGGAAGCGGTGGTAGCCTGGCATGGAGGTTAAGGATGAAGGCATTCTTCCTAGCAAATGTCCAGTATGGGTCATTACCTAATATCTATCATGTTCTTGATTTCAGGGCTGGTGGGAAGCGGTGGTAGCCTGGCATGGAGGTTAAGGATGAAGGCATTCTTCCTAGCAAATGTACAGTATGGGTCATTACCTAATATCTATCATGTTCTTGATTTCAGGGCTGGTGGAAAGCGGTGGTAGCCTGGCATGGAGCAATGGAAGGCCGGTGACCTACAGTAGCCTTAAACAAGGCACACCAAGCGAAAGGGCTCAAGCAAAGTGTGTCCTTGTGAGGCGGAAGAATAAATGGCTTACAAGAAATTGTAGAAGGGGGCAAAAAGAGAGATATATTTGCTCTGTTCCTCTATGAAATGTGTTGTTTTCCAGAGCAAATTAATAATGTTTACATACACAGTTGTGTTGTGGGATAGTAAACAAACCCAATGTGGAAGTTAAATGAACACATACTGTGTAATATAATTGTGTAAACTTTTTGACTTAATCGCTTTTTGTAAACTCTGATTTTAATAAAGTTGGAACACAGTGTAAAGCCAGGTTACTTTCATTCTGCGCAATTGCAAGTCTCTTTGAATAGACCCTGCAATATTTTACCTAAGTGTTGCATTTCCTCATATGTTTTAAATGTGTTTAAAGAGTAAAATCGTGCATGAAATAGTATGTGCTCCATTTTCGTCAATATGTGAACCTCCAGATGTCCTAGACTTAAACTCCCATAACAGTCATCGGTGAAGGGTCATGGGAGTTGCAATCCAAAATATCTGGTGGGCCACATAATGAGTAAGCATAGTTTACTGTCATCTTCACATATCATTATAGGGATGTGAGTCAATGATGTTTACCCGTGTTCTGTTATCAAATGAAATTGTAGAGATTGTTAAACATACATATTTGATATTTGACCACAAAGCATCCTTTGTTACAGCACAGACTAAGTGCTGTGCAGGTTGTGCACTTGGTGCATTCAGCATTGCTACTGATAGAGACACTTTCAGTAGCATCTTCTGCGCTTGACGAAGTATCAACAAGAAGCTTAAGAAAAAGAATAAAAATGATGCACCCAGCAAGAATAAAATACAATTTCTCCAAATACATTTTTTCTTAAACACTTTTTAACAAATAAAGCAGATGTACAGCCATTTTTATGTCATGGTGTATTTAAGTCTTCCCAAGTACATGGCATTCCCCAGCTCTGGTTCACTGTACTATGAGGACTAAAAATGATAACCGCACTAAATATCTTGAAATCGGACTTTAATCAACTACTCCAGATGTATGGATAGTTAGGATGTTCTTTCCTCAGAGTAAAGAAACCACAATTAAGATTTACCACTTTCCATTAATATCCAAATGAAAATCAAATATCCCGTCTGCTGGTCTCATAACAAAATGGCTGACTGACGGTTTGGAAACCATATCACAAAAAGAAAATTGAAATAATCGACATAAAACAAAAGAAACCATCTTAAAAAAGCAATGTTTCCTGTGGTTTTACTGAAAGGTGTGTTTCTTCCCCTCACCTGCGGATTTCTAATGATTAGGAGATCCTAACCGCGGGCCACACTGCGGGGCTCCAGCTGCTTCTTCTCTGGACCCTCAGGTGGCTGGCAAGTGTGCTCCCCTCACACTCCTGACCCCATGTGCTTGTGGGTTCCTCACCCGAGTGCCCCTTCCATTGGCCGCGATCCTCTACAGTCTACTATTCTCACATGCAGAACTCCACATGGTGTTATAACAATCATATATAATATAGTAGATGTGGGCTCAAAGGTATTGCCATTGGAATGTATCACACACCACACTTGTTGCACTGCCTAATGTTTGCAAAATGGTATGCAGGCAAAGTCGCCTGTCATTTGTTGTACCATCATGGGCATTTGTATTATTTCTGCTTGGGAAGCAACTACCTGGTGTGTGTGTTTGTGTTTTGCGGGGGCGGGAGGGAGGGGGGGTTACGGGAGTAGAGAGGTGGGGCCATGGTAGAGCAATGCAGGGACGTCATTTCACCAAAATGCCAGGGGTAGCGGAAGTGACATCACAAGACCCTTGACCCCTGATGACATCACAGGAGGTGATGTCATTTGACCCCACCCTGAAGTGATATCGGGGGAAGCGATGGAACCCGACCTTTCACCCAATGCCAAAACAGGAAGTGACATCACAGCATTGTACACTACGAAAAATATGGTTACGATATCACTATAATGTGATGTACATTTCATGCAAGAATGGATCGCCATATGTAGCGTTAAGATCAGTGTGTATAGGCCCATATTACCAAATTACTGTGAATGCAAGCAGACGTCCATGACCAAGTGATAATGATGTGTTATTATATAGCACTTACGCTTAAGCGCTTTATATAAAAAAAATATACACCCAATATCACCCAACCTGTCTTGGTACTCATTTATCGACCTGAGAAGGATGAAAGGCTTAGTTGAGGCGTTTAAGAACAGACTAAATCAGTGACTCACCCCCTGAAGTGTGCCTGAAATAAACCTTTAATGAGTCTAGCAATTATTGTACAGAATTCCAGAAAGACACATTATTTGGTTTCCTATTCTTTCTTATTTAGGGTTAGTGCTGAAAGTGTTAGACTTGTGGCAATCCTGTTCTTATTTTTCTTATTTTTTTTTTAAAGGGCCTGAACATGAGAGCCAGCCACTCCAGGACCTTGCATTACAAAAAACGAAAAAAAAAAATAACGATTTTTTTTTTTTACAGAGGTCGCAAGGGAGACCACAGAGGTCGCAAGGGAGACCTCAGAGGTCGCAGTTGCGACCTCTGGCGACCCCCAAATGACGTCCCTGGAGCAATGGCGCAGAGAGGGAAGCCACGGAAGGACCCTCATAACACAAAAATGAAACCGGTCGAAAATAGGTCGATCAAATTGAGTCCACTAAATTGTACAGTTTAAAAAAACTCTAGGAAACGATTAGTACCATATTTCTTGCGGTTTTGAATGCAAATGTGCACTTATGATGGTTTCTAACACCCCTGTGTTTTTGCCCTATGCTGCAGAACAAAAATCCGAGTATAGTCTCCACCTGTCTATGGGGGTTTCCACTTAATGCAGGCTATGAAATAATTATTTTATAGTGTGTGACTAGTGCTTCTCAATTCCCTTTTAATGCACTACATTGATTACTGAAATTCCAGTGAAAATTGATGAAATAAGTCATGAATCTTCAAATTATAATCAAGATGTATGTTACAGCCTGCAAATACTACATTCATATCACATGCTCCCACTACCTGTGTTTTTCTTGGTTATATTTCATCCTACAAAACATTGTGAGCATTGGGGTAAATACATCTTTTTGAGTTTTCCATCACAGGTTTCCATTTTGGAATAGAGACCAGACATGCTAGTGTCATACCCAGCAAAAGTGGTTACGTCAAACTGAGTTCTTGAAAGTAGCTTTTCAGCATAGACTTCATTGTCCTGCTAATTCACCGGCCATGCGGCTTTACTGTCGACCTGAGCCACCACCGGGCTCTCTCCGTCTGCAGGGAGATCAGGCAGGAGAATCCTCATGAGGAGGCCATTAGATTCCAGTGATCTACAGAGATTATAAGCAAAGCAAAGTTCAGAAGAAATCAATCGGAGCGCCTGATGCATGTGTCCTTATTTCCTTGTCCTCAAATTCGGGGTGAATATCTGCACTTTCGTTTGAATCAATTTCCAACATTAGAAAGGAGATAAAAGTGGGACAAGTCAGTAACAAACACTAATTGTAGGTTTTGTAAGACCACCATAGTGGAAACACTCAAACACATTGTCCTGGCATGTATCGCATTTGCGGAAACTACAGGTACGGTATCTGGGTGCAGCGCTACTGACTGAGATGTTCTGGGTTAGGCTCATGTGGGGCAATGTGGTGAAATTAATCCTGGCGTTGTATGCTTTTGTATGTGTTTTCTTGGGGGGAAATTGCGGGATTTAAAACTCTCCTTCACGGATGACTTCAATCGAACAGATAGCTGTATTTTGAATGTTATTCATTTATTTGTAGTAATGTTTTTTGTTGTTGTCCTGTTTCTTTATTTGTAAGATTTGAGGACTTTTTTACTTCATGCTTGTTGTATTTTACCGTTTTCTTTTGTGCTGAAAAGCTTATTTATGTAGGCTAAACACAATTAAAACATTTTTATCAGAGCATCTTTCTTGTCAGCCTATAGACATCCAACATATTGTCCATTCTGAGATTGCTAGTTAACCAGTAAGTGTTTTCCTCTGATTGCCATGTGGTTTTTAAACAGCTGCAGAATTGAATTGTTAAAGCGAAAGTGCAGTTCAGCCCACTTTCATCTTGGAACTACTTCCTCATGTCTAGAGTGTCTGTTAGTTTCAGTTGGAATTTTAGTGAACCGTTTTTGTTGTTTTTGTCTTGGACATATATATTCCAATGTTATGAGAGCTTCAGGGGACATATGTTATTGGCCAACGGGTGGTCCATCATGCTATTTTTTAAAAAAATATATAGTGTTTTGCAGGAAGTGCAGAAAGGAAAGGGCCACATGTCCATTGCAAATACCATTACAGAAATTAAGAAATAACTAATGGAAAGAGCAAGTTGTTGTTTTTATAGTGTTTCCAAATAGTTATTTAGTGTATATTTAGTACCAGTGCAATCTCTCATGTCTATGATACACTAATAGTTCTGTATACATGAAGCGCTACATCTGCATCCTCATCAATACATGGGATGCCGTGTCCATGTACTGTTACTTCCCATGTGTAGTTTTGGCTCACAGGTGTCACTTTATCGACAGCCCAATGCCAAAAGTAATGGTATAAATGCTATATAGTAGGGTGGAACTCTTTTATGCCATTTGAGAAGTGATATAGTGCTTTGTTGGTCTTTATTCAGTCTGTTATGGCATTCACGTTTCGCATTCTATTGATCTGCTATAATTGGGAACTTCCAAGCCTGCTCCACTCTGATAGCTACATCCTTTGTTACATTGAATAGCCATGGTGTTTAATATTATTTGCCTAGGAAAAACTCTGGGTTAATTGCAGCCATTCAGTTGATCTTTTTCTAGATTCATGTTGCATTTAGGTTATATGAAACAGTTCCTAGTGACAGCCTCGACATGCAAAGCATCGAATGCAAATGCCTCGGAAAAAATGCATCGAAAAAATGCATTTCTTTTCACTTTTTTTAATGGAGGGGCCACCAACACCTGTTTTTTTACCCCTTAAACTCATTTTAATTTAAAAAAAACTTTACCTAAAAAAATGCATTTTTTCGAAGCCTTTTTTTTCAAAGCTTTTCCATTCGATGCTTTATATTCGAGGGAATCACTGGATACCTATGAAACAGACATTGCTACCTGCAAAACCATCTGTCTGAAAGGTGATTGGTAAATGCACATAACTAGCAGCTTCTGGCGTGAACAAATATTAAACGGAGTGTGTCATCAGCCATGTTATTTCTAAGCAATGGCGCACCCCAGCACAAAGCTTTGAATTACAGCACTTATATTGCCTCATTTGCCTTTGATCGGACATTGAAAAGAATAGTATGTACATTTTGTTTTTGTTTTTGGAAGAAAATGAAATGTCTGAATATATTAAAGTTATAATATTACAAATCAACAAATGGAGTAACATGCCTCCATATAAAAAGATTGTTTTCTTTGCCTAAACTAAAAACACTGCCTTTGGCACAGAATTCTCCACCATATTGATTTTTTTCCTTGCAGTGTAATCCGACCTTTTCACGCCTTGCCTCTCTGGCTGACGAACTTTAATCTGATCCTCAGTTTCCTTCCTGCAACCAAGTTTCATTTGTCGAGTAGGAGCTTGTCATCTGCACACGCCATGTCTTGCTTATGATCTAGCTGAATAAGTCTGTTTTCACTTTCCATGTGGCCAAAGAGAATACTTTTTGCACAGAAATAAATCTTATAATTGTGTGTGGACACAAAGACGTCTTATTAAGTGGCTGGACGTAACTGCAGCAATTTAGTACTAGGCAGCAAAAATGTCAATTGACTGACCACCATGCATGACATAAACAAACCTGACAATTCTTGTAAGTGTAATATAAGGTGCAGAAGAAGCACTCTGACACACAGGTGGCATTTTTAGGGCTATAGACTTTTATTAAGTAACAAAGCAAGAGGAAACCTACCTTTCCCTAATCCTAAGGGGGGTTTCCCTGCCTCAACAAAAGATGTAAGGCGATTGTCAGGATGTCTATTTAAGTTGAAATGTCCACCTTCCTTTGTTGAGAAAACCCTACTTCTGGCCCATATACTATAAAGTAAGGAATAAAGCAGAAATGTTCTAGTCCCAGGAGAATACCCCCCTTCTCCTGGTTTATGGGCAAAGTTCCACACAATGTTTTCTTGGTGGGCCAGGAAATTGCCTCCCTTCTCCTGGCGTTCAGTTTCAAACAGCCTGGTGAATGACTCCCTTCTCCAGGTCACAAAGTTCCAAACAATATTCACTTTCTCGGTGGGTCAGGAGAGTGCCTCCATCCTCCTGGCATTTGCTCTGTCTTAAAAAGACCCTGTGGAATGACTCCCTTCCCCAGGCCTGTTGAACCTTCCTCCTAGTCCAAGTTACCAGAAGACTGACTGTCTTCTCCTGGTAAATGTAAAACAATCTCTTATAACCAGGGGGAATGATTGCCTTCTCCTGGTCTTCTCCTCATTAGGCTTTCATACTTACAACACCTAACTCTGAGTGTTATGAGGGTGTGTGAGCCGGGATTCTCTCTTCTACTTTAGTTCGGCCCACTTGGTTCACTTCCCTACCAAGTACTGCCACAAGGAAGATGGCTCATATTGCTCTCTTGTTTCTCTTATTCTTTGGTTTGGCCCACTTGGTTCACTTCCCTGCCAAGTACTGCCACGAGAAAGACGACTCGTATCACTCTCATGGTTTGGGTCCCATACCCTGGTTTCTCTCCCCTTCTCTTTAGGTCCCCTTGGCTGCTTCGCTTGCCGAGAACTGACATGAGGCGGATAGTCCTGTCATTATCTCGGTAGCAGGGTTTTGCCTTCCATACCTTCCAGTCCTACCGGTTCCCGTGCATCTCCCATAACCTTGCCTGTTTCCAGGATGCGCGCCTGCTTCTTCCTGGGGATCTCTCTCCTACTCTGTGTGCTGCGTGGGTGTTAGGAAAGATTTCATAATTGTAGGTAATTTTCCTTCCATGTGGCAACCCCCAAAATTTTTGCTGTTGTTTTACACCCTGATCTAGACTTTGCCAGAGAAGCGCAGCCTTCCGCCGTACTCCTCTGGGCTTTCGATCAATTCCTACGGGGAAACTGACATGCCCTTAAAACAGTCAGTACCGGGAGACTTTGTTTCCCTTAGTCCTTTCCTCATGTTGCAGCTTTTGAGCAACATGAAACAAGAGTGCACCGTAACTTACATTACCGCGCTCTTGGGTCTTTAGTCATTCCAAAGGCCCTAGAAACTCTCGCTGGACTTATTATGAAATGTGCAAGTGTGTCACGGATGGGACTGGTGGCAGCTATTGTTTCTTTGTGTTTTGAACCCCTTTTCACCATGTTAACCGCGCTTCCCGCGTTTGGCCCAAATGGGTTGCCTGGCCTCCAAAATGGCCATGCCACGAGGCTCTTTGTCCTGTCCGATGACCGTCTTGCCCCTTCACCTTCACCCAGGTCGAGCCGACCTGGGGCAGTCCTTATTTGGTCATGCACTTTCCCGCGACACACAACGCTTTCGCGGGCTTCTGCATGCCTTGTGTGTGCCTCCAGGATGTGGGCTGGGATGTCTGTTCCCAATACACATCCTGGGTGCCAGAGAGTCTAGAGTGTCCTGAATGCCTGAGACAACCGTGGTCCGTGATAGGTCCACGTATGGTGTGAGTGTTTGTGAGCAGATCTCCCATTGGGCCCTCTCCGTTTTGGCGCGAAGGGAACTTTGGATAAGAGGAGGCTGAAAACACCACTACCATGTCGATCTCCTGAGTTCTCACGAACAAAGGATAAGGAGCCAAGTATCCTGCAAATAAGAAGCTGAGTCGAGGAATCACTGGTGACCCGCTGAAGGTTTGGCACCCTGCACTGCTGTCATCCTGTGAGACCACCTGGCCTCTGATCGAACGAGAAGATCTGCAAAGGCGCTTCGACCCTTTAGAATAGTGGGAACAACTATTCTCGGCATCTTCACCAAATCCTGTACGTAAGCCTTCGGAAGCGTCCCTGGGCCATCCAGTGGACTGACCAGCCTACACAGGAATCTTGCTCTGTCACCGCCATCTGGCTTACTGCTAATCCCGTGTCCTCAGCACTCTTACATGATTCGTACACTTGGCGTTCCCAGGTCTGAAGTGAGACGTGTGCTTTGGGACCGGAATACACACGGTTGCCGAGTTGCCCTGCTGTGGTAACAACCATGTGCGTGTTCGCTGCATTTGGGACACCCTCGACCCTGACTCCTGCTGTCGTGGAATCTACACGGCGTCGAGACATCCTGCTGATCGCATCTGAACCTGCCAGTACCGAAACTGAACCGGAGAAGCCTGGGTCTGCCTGCATCGGGGACCGGTGAGTAGTCAATACCCTAGCCGGTCGCCCTCCCGCAGGAGCCTGTGGCTTTCCACCGCTGTTGTAAACAGCAAACCCTTTCCCGCACTCACGTCCTGCTTCTACCCCCAAGTGGAGGCTTTGCCTGAGTCACAGGGATTTGTTCACCATCTTTTCGTCCACCTTTCTGAACTGCCTGATTTCCCTGAAGAGACTCTCCTTTGCCCGTTGGCACCCGCGTGTGCAGGTACTTTTGAGCACAAGGCTCCACCCTTCGTAGGGCTCGAACTTCCTTCTAGTTAGTTGGCCTCTGATGTCGAACTGGGTCTAACGATTACTTGCACTGCCTATTTTACTCCCCATCTAGGTGGTCTGCATATTTCGTGCTTCTAACTCTTTAGACCCCTCGGTCTTGTATATATATTGTATTGATTGTGATGTGTTGGTTTACTGGAGTTTTACCATGATTCTTTACTATGGTCGATGTTACAAAGGCCTTGTAATAAATGTGTCTATATTTTTAATATAACACCTGTCAGGAGTAATTTGTAAGCGTCCTTGCTTTGTGTGCTCATTGTGGGGTTTCAGCCACCCTCACCCCTCTTGAGACCTAGTCTTGACCGCTGCCATCGCTACACTGATTGGTCTGGCTTGTCCAGAGGTTACCCTGTTCCAAGAAACTAGCCTGGCCTTCTGAACCTCTGCCCCTCCAGGACAGAGTTCAGAAATCCATCTTAACAGTGGGCATCTCTGTCTCTCGGTGCATCCACCTCGTGAATCTCCTGATGGCCCTTGGAGCATTTGAATGAATGCTGCCTCTTGTGTTGCTTAGCGATCCACATCATCCTGTTCGAGTTGCCGCTGAACAGGGATCGAACGAGCTCATCTTCATGCAGCGTACTGCCAATGAAGCCATCAAGCCCACTTCACCCAGTCGGACTGACCTACAGGGCCATTTGAACCAACAGCTTAATTTCTCTCACTACTATGGTGGGCCCAATTGAGCTGCCTCACCTAATGCAAGACAAACCAACCAAATGTAAGTGTTAGGATGCAATTTCATTATCTGGTTTTGACTCCCTAATTTTCTGCGTCCTGCGGTAAATCAGACAAAGGAGATATGCCAGAGGAGAGGGTTCAACAAATGAGTTTATTAAAGAAATTAACAAAAACCTCCTCTAATTCTATTTCTATGAAGGGGTTCCTACTGTAGAAAATAACAACCTTGTGCTTGTCAGAACGTCTCCCGAATAAGTACTGTCCCTTGTCCAAATCTACTCTAACCAACTATCTTCCCTACCACAATAAAAAGAAAGAAAATAGAATCTAAGCTTAGGATAGATTTGCATCCCCCTTTTCGATGATTTAGTGGTGGATGGGTTTCTGACCCCCACCAAAGGGTTTTTCTGGTATCTTTCAGTTCTTGCTGAAGTATCAAAGTTACAAAACAAAAATGTCCCTCTGCTATCCTTTTTGGTTGTAGGAAGGTCCTTATGAAATAGTCCAAAAAGGCTTAGCTTTATCCCGTCTTCTGGGAAATTTCTTCGGGACCCGGGTAGGTCAGTATTCACAACATTAAAAAAGTTCATTCTCTGTTCTTTCTGACGTGTTCATCTTCCTGGCTGTCCCTGGTTGCTTTATCCTTTCAGAAATCCCCTTGTGGGGTAACCAGTTTCTCAGCCCCGGGTGGGCTACGCGCCAGTTCAGCCCTGTTTGGTAGCTTTGTATTCTCACCTCCTCCTGGGGTTCTCTTTAACTCAGCTTGGCATTGGCTAGTGGCTTTCTAAACATTTCTTCTCTGTCTCTTCACCCCTTTGTGGGATATGTGCTCTCACAACTCTGTGTGGGTTTGTGGCTTGCTCAGCCTTTTTTTCTCAGTTTCCCCACCCCTTGGTGGGATATTTTGTCTTGCAGCGCTGTATGGGCCTTGTGGCTTCACTCCCTCATGGGCTGTACAGATTCTTAGCGCAATGTCGGCTTTGTTTGAGCTTCTCTGCCCTCTGCCCACTCTGGGTACAAGTTCACGTACGTCTCTTCCAGTGGCAGGGGCCCTCCAAGGCTTCAGTTTCTCTGCCTGGAGCGATTCCATGGCTCAGACCTGGCCTCGGTCTGCACAGTCTTGGTTCTCTTGGCAGCTTCTCCCTTTCTGGAGAGGTGGGATCGGGACGTCACATTGGCTTGACATCTCTCTGCAGCTCCTGGTTTGGCTTTGCTTCTTACCACTTCCGCGGTCCCAGACTCTCTGGGATCTCTGCCTTACACTAAGGCATGCAAGTATTTTGCATCTGAAATAAATGCATTGACTTCCACAGTTTTAAACTTGGAAAGGTGTGGCTTTCACTCCCAAAAACGTAACATTGTAGTACTGCTTGCATTTTATGGTCACCATATATTATATGAGGCTGCATATGTGCAGATGCTGCCATCCATGTGCGAAGTGCAGACTCAAGAGCCCCAGAAATTCCATTCATTGCCTCATATCATTGGTCCCCGTTTGTAAAGTACGGCTTCACGTGTGCCAGTAGCGCCCTTCAAATAAAGCCCCAAGCCACAGACACGCCTGCCCATTCACACTTAGCGTGAAGGAGAGACATCTGCAGTTCCAACTACCAGCTTCAAATAGGTGTGATCCTCTGCCTCCATGAGCTGCTGCTCATTCCATCTGCTTCGCCGCTTCCCAAGTCCACCACATCTGCACCTTTATTCTAATGGGGTAAGTCCCAGCTGGATTCCTCCACTGGCAGCCCTTCAGAAGCCATTGGAAAGCTGCGGAGGAGCTACTAGAGACAAGAGTTGGGGACCACACAAGCAAACACAGCCCTCATCAGAGCCATGTCTGTTTTCCATTCATGGGGATGCCCCAAGGATCACTGAACCAGGAGTCTCAGAAGGGCAGTAGGATGTGTACCAAGGTAGTCAACATGGAAACCAGCCAGTATCCCTGATGACCCCCAAATAACATCCCTGGGTCTACAGTGCTGCTTATTTGCATGTGGTCTTAGCCTTCAAAACCCTTAACTGTGTAGCCCCAGAGAGCCCATGCCAGTGCATTCCATAACAGAAATGAACCTGGTAACAGATTCCCTGTTTTACCATAATGTCCTCCGTTAATATCTAGTCACATTTATGGCAAAGACAAATCGTAACTATTGACCAGCCCTGTTACACATAACACATGATTGGGATCTCTTGAGTTGTTATTCAACATGGCGGCCGACTTTGCAGAGTTAATCTGATGTGCCGGAAAGCGGAGTTCTGGTACCACCAGTTGTCCACTTGCACGCTCCACTGAAATATGATTTATTTACCACAGTGATCCAGGAGCCATTTGAGACTTCATGAAAGCAATCCATCTAATCCCAATATGCATTAGCATCCTGCGCGACAGCGATACAAAATAGAGGAAAAAACAGCATGTCCCTTCTCAGAAGAACAGGGCAATGTTAAATGAGAAACAAAAGCACTTGTTGATGTATTTTCTGCATTTTCAATGTTAAAGACACAGGTCATGTTGCAGGTTTTTATGTGGAAACCATCTTAGCTTGTGCGAATTGTGTTCAGAGGCGCAAGCTACCGAGATCTGTGCCAAAAAGAAGGGTCACCATCAACTCTCTGAAGGGAAAGAAGTATGTAGACGTAGTATATAAAACAATGTTTCTTTAGTAAATAAAAAAAAATCACCAGTTTTTGCAATGGGGCGTACAGCACAAAGCAAAGAACTCTATTTTAAAGAATAAAAGAATAAAAAGCATTTATTCTTGGAAATTGTCTGAGGGCATTATTTTCGAAAACGCTGTAGCGTTTATAATCTAATCTATAATCGTTCATAATCTAACATTCATTTATTCATTGTTAATTCATACTAAGGCTACAACCATATTAAAAAACAGTGTACATAAACATTGCAAAAATATATGGATTCCTGATTCTACATAACAATGAATGATGATGCTTTCTTGACTTCCCAAAAGGTCATTTCACGTGTTATTTTATTACCTTAATATTTACACTGAACCCTTAAATTAAGAACAAACCAACATGTTTCAACAAGGGGCCTATTTCTTTTTTGCCCAGTCTTTCTCAGGGCTGCAGTGCTGAAGGAACTCCTTCACGCAAACGTCCTTCCAAATGGGAAATGAAAAGCAATAACCTTTTACTATCACTATAAGAGCACCATAGATTATTATTATTATTATTATTATTATTATTATTATTATTATTAATATTATTAGGTTATTTATTGCGCGCAGACCTAGCTTTGGGAAGCAAAGGAGCGCTCTACAATCATACAGGGAAGGACAAGGTTTGAAAGCAGCGAAAACCGGAAGTGGGGATCTAACAACAGGGCAGAGAGTGCAATGATCAGCAATGCATCTGCAAGTAACCAGGGAGGAAACAGTGGGGATCAGATCACCCTTCTCATGTATGGTGGGGAGTGGACGATGTAGGGACTGAGGAACAGGGAGGAGGCATGAACTGAAGAAGCAAGGGGGTGAGTCAGATGTTGATGGGCAGGAGGTTCTGACAGAGAAGGTCTGTCTTCTATTTTCTTTCCTTCTTGCACAAGTGGAGTTCAAGTCTGCAGGTGCCCTTACTTCTGGTGGATCGTAGTCCTCTGGAGATGCTGAGATTCTCCGCGGGATAGCTCGGGGTCTTCAGGGTGACAGCCTTGTAGATGATGCAGCAGGATTCAAAGATGATACAGGCTTGCAGCA
Organism: Ambystoma mexicanum; assembly: GCF_040938575.1. Taxonomy (NCBI): domain Eukaryota; kingdom Metazoa; phylum Chordata; class Amphibia; order Caudata; family Ambystomatidae; genus Ambystoma; species Ambystoma mexicanum. The sequence continues at coordinate 1,252,793,273 of NC_090922.1, forward strand.
GGAGCCAGTGCAGTTTGATGGGTGTCATGTGATGTGGTTGAATTCCCAGTGCCCTTTCAAGATGGCATTGCCATTATCAAGGTGGCAGAAGACCCAGGCTTCGACAGCAGATCTGAAGTTGTTGTTTGGGATGAAGGGCTTGATATTCCACAGGAGAGAAAATTGGCACCAAGCCGTTTGTTTCTTCCTTGCTGTGTGTTATTTGAAGGAGAGGTGTCTGTCTATGTCATACGAAAGGGACTTGGCAAAGGTAGACAGCTGGGGTGTGAAGTCCTTGAGGTGCGTAGCAGAGGTGCAGGTGTGGATGTCCTAGTGTTCCGTTGTCTTGGTCAGCAGAAGGAATTCAGTCTTGGAGGGGTTGAGCTGCAAGTAAGCAGTGAACATCCACGACTGTAATCAATGAAAGGCAGGCATGTGGATGTCTTGCTACGGAGGATATCTTGAGGTCGAGCTGTGTGTCATCTGCGTATTGGTGGATGTTGTGTGGAGCAAGCAGGGTTCCCAGTTGTTCCATGTAAAAAGAAATATTTTAAGCTTATTTATATTGTTGGTATTTTAATTTATAAAGACATACATTTTCAAAACACATGAGTAGTACAAGGGGGTACCTTTCATCAAGTGTTTCACTTGACAGGAGGCCCTGCCCCTTTTCCCACCCCTAACCACACCCCTTGAATCCCTATAAATCTGATTGACCCCCAAATTTTTATGTAAATTGACCCCCAACATGTTTGCTAATCATTTGATATAAATGTGATTGAACCTCAATAATGTTGATATAAAATGTAATAAAAACTTTGATATACATTTTATATAATTTTGATAAGAATCCCAAGAATGCGTAATATAAATTTCATATAAATTGGATAAGAATCCCAAGAATGTTTAATATAAATTGTAATATAATTTGGATAAAAATCACAAGAATGTTTAATGTAAATTTGATAGAAATTGGATAAGAATCACAAGAATGTTTAATGTAAATTTGATAGAAATTGGATAAGAACTTTAATGGATTGTCTATGAATAGATATACTTCTAAGGGCGGTTAAAAGGCTATGAAGGTGCTACAAAAGGGGCTTACAACATGGCTATATAGCTTTTGTCGTAGACCTGGAAAACACATGTCCTCATCCACCTTCCCAGGGGCTAATCAGCGTGGTGCAGAGTGAAACTGCAATTATGAACTGCTACAGTTATGATATGGGGAAAACAACCCCTGGAGGTTCCGACGATTCCAAAGATAGTCCTACCCCTTGTTGTCCTATGGGGAATTATGAGATGGAGGATGATCAGGATTTGATGGCGGACTGTTAAACTGGGAAACTCGGGGAAAACATGGCTATGTTTTCTGTCGGCAACGAGCCGCCGATCACCTCAAACGGAGTGGGTCACTCTGATGGAGATTTTATTCAAAACATTAAGGAGGATGTACCCCTAACCATGGTTAATCTGGAAATGGCTCCCTCGGACAACGCTGTGGTTCTGGAGCAGCCACTGGTCAGGATGCCTGGACGACCATCCGCCAATGAAGTGAGCTCTGAAAACGACGACTATGAGTCCACGTTTATGCAAAATGATGGTATTATGACTATCAATATTTCTTGTGTTCGTATCAACTTGAAAATCTGGGAGATTGAGATAATAGCCTGTCGAGACCTGTATTTCCCTAACGGAGGCCAATAGTATTAAAGACAATGTCAATATTTACTTTGTTTGCTCTTCAGATGAAATTGAAAACCCGGGGGACCACAATAGTAGATTGTGTAACGAATGTACCTTGCTAATGGAGACCAATAGCATTAAAGACAATACATGCACATCAGCTCTCCCCCGGGTTGATATGCTAGCTATTCTGGATTTTACAGCCATAGTGGCAGAAGCGTGTCTAAAACATCATTTTTACAGATGGTGCCATGGGCATAAAACTGCCGATCCTCAACAGAATGCACACAAATGTTTTGAAATATCTTATGTTAGGCGTTGAGTCCTCAACACATTGTAGAAATTATGCAGCTGATACAACCGCTATCCCGGCTAAAGGTTGAGAAAGGAACTGAAGAATGCATGACTAAAACGCTGTGGACTATACAAGCGGTGGATAATCCCCTTTTGAAAATGGAAGGAGGGGTCCAATGTGTGTTAGAAGTACCCTTGAAAAAGCCGTTCATGATTTAAGGGGTATTAAAGTATATCAAAATCCGCACAACAGAGCAACGGTGATGGTGAACCGTAAACCGACTATAGATATTTTACATGTATTTATGCTTACTTGCTGGAAATAAAATGAACGACTATGGAATGTCAACATGCATGCTTATCAAAGCACTGAAGGAAAGTGGGTATATGAAGGAATTGCTCATGCTGCAGAATTTATAGACCCAGGATCACCATTCAGCAGCTGACAAATCCAAACTATTTAATGTGAATACAAGTTTAATCAAAATTGATGTTTCAAATGATAGTACAAATCTGTTGTTTATAAAACGTATTTGCGTCTTTATGTTCAGCGGTTATGGGGTGAATATGGCTGGCATAAAGCTGTCAAGAATATATTACAACAAAGGGGGTGTTGGTAGTTATAGAGGGGTTGAAATCCTGTGTCGTAAACTGCAAACAGATGGTAAGAATTTGTCAAGGAATGTTGTCGAGATGTGGCTTGCAGAGCAGGAGGCGATGTGCTGCACAAGTCTAGCCCGCAAACATTTTAAACGACGAATGACTGTGGTATCTGATATCAATCCACAATGGCAGGCAGATCTTATGGATATGAGCCGGTTCCAGGGGGAACAATGGTTTTCGCTATATTCTAGCTGTCATTGACATCCTATCAAAATACGCCTATGTTGAGGCTTTAAAAATCAACCCGGGTCCCAGAGTATCGATGGTTTTTAAATGCATTTTTAACAGTGGCCGAGTACCCATTAAACTACAGATGGGTGCTTGTAAGGAGTGTTTTCAATAAATCGATACCGCGCCTTCTAAAACAAAACAGGGTACATCACTTCGTAACATACTCAGAAATTAAAGCCCCTATTGTAGAACATTTTATATACACCTTTAAAACATGACTCTGGTGTTTCTTCACGGCTAAAAACACCCATAGATATTTGGAGGCATTATCCGGCTTTATAAATGTGTCTAACAAAATTAATCATAGATCTATTAAAACCACCCCCGCTGCTCTAACACCACAGAATTCCTTGGAGGTCTGGAAAAAAACAGTACGGGGAAAGACTTTTAAAAAGGAGACACGAACGCTACCTTAAAAGCGGAATCCTGTGCAGATCTCAACACAAGGCCGTCTCTACAAAGGGATATGAGCAGAACTACAGCAACGATATCTTTATCATAAAAGGAGTGACTCAGCAGGAGGATCTTTATATAAACAGACCAATTAATTATTTGGGGGAGGCTGTTCATGGTGTTTTTTTACAGACAGGAGATCCAGAAAGTCAGTAAAGATCAACAACGAGTTTTTAGAATAGAAAAGCCATAAAGGGCAAAGGTTATGGAGCTAGGAAGCAATATCTATCCAGTCAAATGGTGTGGGTGGCCTGACAAATTCAACAGTTGGGTGGATGCTGGATCTTTAGATGCAACAGGTGTATAGCAGAAGCAACATGGAGTCTATACCTCTTTATATTATGCTCCCCAGTAATGCTCCAGCTGAGATATCCCCGGGAACAAATATCCAACTTCACTGTGAAGCTGGATTAGCCCATACATTTGGAGGGACAATGGACTGTGGCACTCACTGAATTTGGTACAACCATGCATGGGCTACTTTAGGCAAAGGGGAAGCCACGTTTATCATAAAATGAACAAACCCTCAGAGGCTCTCAATGGGAAGGTTCAGAGAGGGGTATTACCCGAAAATAAAGGATCTTGTCAGAGTCATCAACAAAGCTGTATTAATCATATACCAGAATATGGTAATATGACTTTACAGCTAGACCCGCATCAGTGGAAAGCTTTGCTGCAGGGCTCTGTCAGGGTTACATCAATGGGGAAACTGCGTAACATACTGGGAACCGTGAAACATGTTAAAAGTGAAGACGAACCACAGGACAATACCCGCGCCGATAATAACAGGGGTTTTTACAGCGATATTGTTGAGTACCAAAGGGCAGCGGATAGTTATGCCCCTCTACTTAGAACCATGGAGATTAGAGGAAACCACTATATGGTGAATATTCAGTGCAACAAACCCGATTATGTCCCTGTTTGTAGAACTATTTAGATGCCGTCAACATACAGATAAGAGACGATCAAGGACAGTTTGTATCGTGTAAATATGGGAAAATCTGGCTACGGCTGCACTTTAAACCGCTCTGCTGAAAGACTAATAAAACAGCGATACAATGGCCGTGGTGAAGAACTATGGGGACCCTGGGCCTATATGGAATATTACCTGTACCAGGCCAGTTAATGGCGATCAGCAGTATTTTAGTGGGTGCCCTAATGTATGGAGCGGGGCTCGGCTGGGTCTTTAGAAGTCTCTTCAGACGTGCAATGCCCTTCCTATGTCGCGGCGTTGAATTGGCTAGACCGCACATGAAAATGGCAGCCACCAATATTGCGAAAGACGTCATGGGGACTGTGACAATGGCGTTTGCAGAGTGTCTTGACAAACAGAAATAGGAGGGCCAGGATGGATCAGGCTTCATTTATAATGCCGTATGAGCGTTAAGAGGAAGAGGTCAGTGTCCCATCTATGTGGCCTCTCGAAACCCACCAAGAAAAGCAGCTTGAGGGTCCGACATGGATAGCCGAGTAAGAAGAAGCAGCGAGTTATCCCTAAAAGACACAAGAGCAGGGATATCTTTTAAAGAACAATGGCCTTCTTTCACAGAGCCTCCCGGGTGTGTGTGGAATCGGAACCAGATCTCTTTACCGTACCTTCGACCCAGACTAGCATCGATAACAGTATTTTCATGGAGGTCCCTGCTCTAGCGACTCTATTGCTGATAGCCCCTATACAATTCTTTGCCTCTGGGTCGATAGACCTGTATCTGTATTTGAACGATTTGCTCCTGCATCTAACCTGTAAAATAACAAACACGGACTGGACCAACATCACGGCTACCGCACAATTGCATATCCCATAGCCCCCATGTTCAACCAGGTGGACGTGCCATTGGTTATCGAATGATATCAGAGAGTGATAATATGTATGCCTTCAGGGTTTATGTAAAGAGTCTATTAAATTGTGGCCATGATACCATGGATAGGCAGCTCTCGGCAGGCCTCTTTTACTGTGACAACATGGGGCATTTCGACACCACCGCTGTGGCTGGCAAAAACACAGGGTTCACGAAGAGAGCCCACCACGCCAGGACCATTAGAGTATTCGATTTACTTGGTCGTCTACACTCTGACCTTTTCTTCCAGGATAAACTATTGATCAACGGCGTCGACCTTGAAGTGAAACTTTCCAGAAACAGAGACACTTTCTGCCTGATGAGCAGGAACCCCAAACAATACAATCATATTGTCGAGTTTATTTGTTAAGCGTGTGAGTGTCTCTCTGGCCATTAGAGTAGCGCATACAGAGGCGTTGCAATTATCTAACGTAAAGTATCCGGTGAAGAGGGTCACCTTTAAAGTCTTCAGCATTCCTACCAGCAGCCAGGGTACCAGTCAAGACAACCTGTTCCTGGGGCAGTTCCCAAAAATAATCATCATGGGGCTTGTTGAAACAGTAGCGATCACCAGCGCATACGATAAAAATCCCTTCGACTTCATGAACTATGCAGTGCGGCATATGCGCCTAACTTTGGAGTTCCGAACATAATCAGGAAATACATGAGCCTGGTGGCTATCACAGGGAAGCACATGTGGGATGCACCCGTTTCAATCACACGCATAGAGAATACCCTCAGCTATACGCTATTGGCCTACGTGCTACGACCCGACAATGCATCAGCAGGTCATTTCAACTTCTTGAGGAGCAGGAACCTTTGTGCCGAGATAAGGTTTGAAAGAAGCCTAACCGCTACGCACTTGCTGCTAGTGTGGAGCGTTTCTGCTAGCGTTCTCTAAATCAATGCGCAAAGGAACATACTCTTTTGATTTTTTTATGGATACTCTACAGATAAAAGGATTTCTGCGTATGCATAGACACACTCGGAACACATTTCAAGGTATGTATGTCAGGGATCCATGCCCCAAGCGCCTACCCTGGAATCAACCCGTTAGCCTGGTGGTGAACACCGTTCCATAGGCTCATGGTGGAACGCACTGGATAACGTTGTGGTTGGAGGGGGGCAGGCTAACGGTGTTTGACTGGTTAGCACACTTCCCACAACACCCCATATACACTGGAGTTTTAACGGATTATGTGAAAAGCATTGCAAAGTATTTACGTTACACTAATGTGCCGGTTGAAGACTCTAAAGCCACTGCCTGCGGCCAGCACTGTATATTGGAACACTTGTGTACAGGTGCGTTATGAATGACTTATCAAATAAATTCTTGATCAGTCAAATGTGGAAATGGAGATCTCTGTTGGCTGTTTTGAACATGTATTCAAACAATCGCATAGCAAAATTATCAAATGGTGACCAGGTTCATTAATAAGGCGTCACCTCAGGCGTATAGATCTTTTTAGTGATGCATGTATCAATAAAATAACTTTTTAAAACTCAACAAGTGTTGTGCGTTACTATACATAACAAATAGGACAATGTAAAGAACCAGTCCGTATTATGAAATGAAAACATAATTTATTTATAAAAACTTTTTTTTAAATTCAATTCATAAAGGAAAAAGATTATAAATGAACAAGCAGTTCAATACAGGAAGGAAACAGTTTTAAGTCTAAAAACAATTTAATGCAGAGAGAAAACCTACATACTGCCAGTGAATAACTCGCACTAGTCAGACACCCAGCTCTCAGACACCCAATGAGGAGGAGGGATGCGTCTCCTGTGCTGTCTCGATGGTTCGGAGGTATAGGAGACAGGGGCATCGTACAGTTGTGAGGGGGCGGGGAAAGATTCCTTAAACCACTGGGTATTCCACCCCAAATTGGGACTGGGCAAATGGGATCTGTTTAAGAGTGTATCTAGAGGGCTGTGTTGATGTTGCAGGGTACCCGGAACCCATTCTTTAGTCGCTCCAGAAGGTGTTGTTGGGCGACGTTACCCACAACGGATGTTGGAATATTTAAATCAGCAACCACTTGCACAAACTCGTTCCAGTCACCGGGGGCATTTATTTTAGAAGTGGGCTGTTGACTCGTAATACTACGTATGAGGTTCAAGTCCCTTACAACCCTCCCTCTGCAAATAAACTCCCCCCTATCGGTCCACGTGGCCACATCCTTTTGAAGTCCCATTTTATGTACAAAAAGTGGAGCATTAGGTTTATTTATTTCACGCTGAAGCCCACAGGCATCAGGGCGCACAAAAATGACAAACAATACATCATACCGGGAGGATGATTAAACCAATATTTCATTTAAAGAGGATAGATTTCACGCACTTGCAAAAGGTTAGCAAGTTCCCTTCCCTCTGCAAGTCCACCAGCAGCTTATTCAAGGTCAAGACTACCTGCTCAGGGAAGGAGCGGCCATTTCCTCTCACACGCCTAGCTCTTGGGCAACTTAGGTGCATGGAGTTGCTAGATCGATTAGCTCATGACAGTTGGTATTGCACAAAGCTTTCACGCAAGTAGGACGGGGCCAACCCGTAATGACATTTGTGAGTAAGTGTATTAACCTTGAAGCAGATCCTAGCTGCAACCGGCAGCCAATGAAGGTCCCTCCTATGTGGAGAGATATGTTCTCTTCTAGGTATATTTTTGATAATGCGAAGAGCGTCATTCTGCAGTTTGTAGTTTTTGGATGCAGTTTTTTCTTGCACCGCTTAACAAAGCGCTACAGTAATCAATCCTAGGCATTATTGTGGCATTGGCTAAGTGTATTCACCACCTCTGCAACAACCAGGTGGACCGCAGGCAGAGCCTTCACACCAGTAGATTCCTCAGGTGGCATGTATAGTCTCGGGAGGTTAACTCAGTGGCAACGTGCTCGCCTTGGAAGCAAGACGACACGGAGCAACACAGGTTCGATCCCCGTGTCCATGCTTAGAAACCTCTGGGTATTAAGCGCGTTATACATATCATATCATATGTATAAGGTTAGTTTGTTTTTTTCTGCATCCCTGTGCTTGGCGTGATTTAAGTATTTATGCAGAATATCTGTTTATAAGGCTGCTTATCATGCACCACTAAATCAGGTCTGCTTAAAGCATCCTTTATTTCCGAGTTGAGACGCATGGTGGTATCCTTCGGTATATCCCAATCCACTGGGTGTGTGGGGGCCACCAGACTTTCTAACTGGCACTTGTCCAACAAATACATTTTATGTGTGTGCTCCATCACTAACCCCCGAGCAATCTGGTGATTAGCAATAGGGCTTTGCCCATTAGAGCTCCTATGAATCCACCAGCCCGAGAGACCACTTTTATTTTAGCCAATAGCAAAAATCACCTGTTCACCAGTTTCTTGATGACGCCCTTTCTCAACATACTGACTTGACTGTGTGTTAGGGGGACGTGTTGTCTTTAAAGTGTTCTGGGCAATCTCCAAAATAGCATCCACCAGATCGTCAGAGAACGTGGCTAGAATGGACTTGAGTGGTTGAGGGGTGGTTTATACAAGTATTTTGAGCAGCGTAATGTTTCTCTGTATGCGTGTCGACATGTTGAAATCACAACCGGCCAATGATGCTGTATTGCAGTTAAGGGTGGTTTTTGGATGTCTTTTTAGGAATGTAAACAGTGAGTAGCACTGGCAGGGGACTGTTGGTGAGCAATCTATAATCCTCTAGAGTGTTGTTTTTAAATCCACCAACAGATATCCGTTGGGTTTACTGGACACGTATTCAAAAGCCTCCATGAAGAAACGTGATTTAGACGGATATATCTGTTGAGCTATCACAGCTAATTTTTGTTTATCACAGTGGGTTTTAAATAACACTATATAGCTAGCGTTTAGTGTTATAGATCCGTCCCTTTTTACCTTGTTGTACAGGTTTTGCACGATATAACAAGTGCGTAGAGTGCAGTGATGGGAATATTGAGAAAGGGCTTTTTCTAGTTCGGTGCTCTGGCCACCCTCGGTCAAAAAATCATCCACGATGAACATCGTTGAGACTGTCTGGCATAGGTTCTACAAAACGAAGGTGTGTAAACTGTTGTTGCAAGGTTGTAAAAAGAGGCTGCCAGCAACTATACAACCAATCAATATTTGTGGGTGTTTGAGTCATGCCTGTTTGGGCATTTTCTAGAAGTTTCTGACAAAGTAACTCTTTCCGCAGCTGGAACGCCCTGCCAGCAGACACATAAAAGGATGTTGTAGCCTGGTATTCATAACGCCAAATGCGTATGGGTTTGTTAGGGAGAATTCTCATTTCATGGCTAATTTCCCTTACCTATAGAGTCCCCCATCAGCTTTGCTGGATTTGAAGGGTTTATTTCTTTTTACCTGCTAAGATTGAGACTCTTTTTCCCACTCTTAGGCATTTTTGCTATGTGTGTTCTAGGCTATTTTCGTGTTTAATGCCGATGGGATCTTTTCTCTCACCCATAGGAACCATCTTTATGCACATGTGTCACACAGCACCCTGCGTGCTGTGACACAGGGGTGTCGTAGCGACCCCCAAACATAGACTCCATACCCTGGGACTGACTACTGTCTCCCAGGGCATGTAAAGTCCCCATTGACTTTACTAGTCGATTTGTATGAACTTAACCAGTACACCCCATCTTAATTTGGAAGTACTGGAAGGGGGTAATAGTTTTTCCCCTAGGTTCATTTTCGAGAGGGTACCTTAAAGTCCCCCTCTACAAAGTTTCTGGCTGGTGGCAGTGGTTACTACCTTTTATATTCAACCGCAAATATTTCTCTATGGGATTTTCCCATTGTTCGATGCTACCACTTTTACTGACAGCCTCTAACATACTGCCAGTCTATTTTTTTATTGACTTTACTCCGGTAGGTTTTATTTGCCAGAACTTTGATAAAACTTCTTTCTCGAGTCTTACTCAATTTTCCTAACCCAGGTTGGGGATCCTTTGTTCATCCTTTGGGTGGGCTTCTGCCAAGAAGCCCTCCTTTCAGCACCACTGAGTCTGGGGTGGGTCTGTTGTTTGGGAGGGGGAGTAGAACGCCCGGACAGATTTGCCACCGCAACTCAGGCCATACTCTAACCTGATAGGCTGGAGGGTCGCCCGCCAAGATGACCACTCCACTGTGTGAGTGACAGCTAGGTTGTATGAATGGGTCTCTTTCTGCATAAAAGCAGGGTCCTGTGGACTGGAAGAGCAAGACGTCGCCACTGGAACTACAGAACCGAAGGGAAGCGAAGCCAGAAACATCTTCAGCATCTACACCACCGGTGAAGCCCTGTCGGATCGTATCACCACTTTTCTTCCACACAAGACGAGAGGAGATCTTTAGCGTCCTTCCCTTGAGCTGGTGGGGTCAACCAGTTCACCTATCGCATCCTCGGACCTGCCTTGGTCGACTCGACAGTGCCTCGCACTTGAAGACCGGATAGCCAGGTTGCTATCGACCCAGACCGCGATAAAAATGAGCGTACCTTTTAAACGTCGTTTGGCAGCACCGCGGCTGTTTTCATCCCTGGGTAGTGCAGTGACTCGAACCTTCCTCCATGACGAGATCCTTTCTTCCTCTGTTGGACCTCTCGACCAGCAGGAACTACCAGGAACAACTGCCACCGAAGGAGCCATCTCTCCACGTACATTGTTCCGCCAGGACGCCCTTTCTCCGTGGTAGCCCTAAAGGTGTTTTAAATCCTTTAACTACTTGTGGGGTCGGCCGCCCCCTCTCTTAACATTGTCTTTCGCCTTGCATCTACCTCTTCGAAGGTTTTCTACTAAAGACTTGACTGCAGCTACAAGAACATTTTTGCTCCTAAGCTCTTGGTCCTGTACCACTGACTCTGGCTCAGGCCTATTGACTCTGGCTGATTTGTTAGATCTGCTCTCACTAGATTAGTTTTCAATGAGAAATGTGTTGATGCACCTAAATCTTCTAAACCCCTCTTCCTTCCTACTGTTTTAACTTGTGGAGTGCCAATTTGCTCAGTTTTCGTTCACTTGTCTTTTGGTTAAAGTGTTACTGTGCATTACTTGTTCACAAAACTTCAGGGAAGAGTTGCTAGGGGGTGTCTGAAGATATTTCGGTTTAACTTGTACTTCCCCTCCCTTTCGTTGAATTGGTAGAGTGCCATTTGTAGTAGGTTTTCACTGTGCCGTTTTGCTCAGTTTTCACTATACCTCAAACTTGTCTACAATTGAATAGGGAGTTGTATATGCTTTTCTTTTGACTAAACGTAACTTACTTTATTAACTGTGATCTATGTGTTGACTTAGTGTATAAAATAAATATTTATTCTCTTTTTAATACAAAACTTTGGTCAGTGTTTCCGTGCTCCATAGCACTGTACTACCTATTGTGTCAACCCTGAATACTGCTCATCTCCCTCTTGAGATAAGTCTGACTGCTCAGCCACAGCTACCAACTAAATCTTTGTGGTACAGACTGATACCAAAGGGGATTTATTGCTCTCACCTGTAGTCCTAATATGGGGTAGTACTCCCTAAGGGAACTGCCCTGGATTCTGTCTAACAGGATTAATGCACCATCTACAGATATCTACGGGCGAACTTCACGATGGGCTTAACATCCCACTGACACAGCCTTTCATCGTTTTGGGGAAGGTAAAGCAAATTCCGATGCGTTAGGTAAAATAAACGCCGGTTGCGCGCCGTGTGCAAAACTGCAGAAACGATTGCTATATAAATACACACAAATAGAAACTACCCAAAATCATGCTCAATCTTTGTATATTTTCTTCAATAACATTTCTTTAAACACTGTATAAAAACCCACATCCATTGTGTATGACACTTGACATTCCTTTTAAGCGCTATAAGTGCAGCATATGGGGTCCACTCTCTGGCCTGCAAAACAATGCTCCACAATAAAAAAAATGGGTTGTCCACCAAAACATCCTGTAGCGCTGCTGCGGTACCCTTTGATCTGTTAGAACACGGGCAACAAGCGGAGGGGCACCATAAGCTCCATGCCCGCTTGATGAAACATTCCCGTGTTGACAGGCATCAAGACCCGTTGATGAAACAGCCACCCGCCCCCCGATTTGTTGGGATCGTGTTCCGAGACCCAATGCCAAAGCAACAAACACATTTTGCACTGCCATCAACAGCAGATTCCATTGGCCCTTGGCGAATCAAAAAATCACTCTTCTCTGATGTAGCCCCCCCAACTGGGCTGTCTTTAGGCAAAAGCGAATAAAACATTCAGATAAGACATTGGGGTACCCATTCCAATTACCCTTGGTGAATCACAAAAACATTCCCACCCAGTGACACAATCGCCACATCCTCAGCGTATGACGGCCGTGCGTTCCACAGTTGGCATCCACAGGCAAGCATATATCTATAGCCACAGCATCTGACAGTTGCCAGGTTCCACATTCCATATCCACAGTGTCTGGTGGTTGTGCAATCCCACGGTTAGAATGCATGGTGTCTCTAAATAAATACAGAAAAGAATACATAGTCAGAATATGGAATTCAAAATACGCTCGCCACATAGCACACTGAAATATCGGCTTTAGAATTGGCTGTGTCACACATAAATTACATTTTACTTAATTTTTACAAAATATCTGCATGTCTTCATCACAGATCATTCAAATAAATATAGAGCACTCAATACATGTGCGATAAAACTGATGACACTTTATCAAATATAAACCTAATAACCAGCAGTTATTATCCCCAACCAGCATTCCTTGATCTATGATCTGGGGGTCCCGTTCAATTTATAGGGCTTCACTAAACCCGGAGCTGCGGATATGTTTTTGAGGTGGAAGTATTTTACTCCTTATTTTTAAACTTTTCAAGTAAATGTGATTTCGATGGGGTTAAAATGAGTTTTCACCTTTTGTAAGCGAGTAAAAAAGTATGTGACATCCAGCCACAGGTGAAAAAAGTTAAAACTGTATCTTAAATCACTATCACATGGTATCTTAATTCTATCTCACAATTAATTGATAAAGCGTGGTACGCCTTAGCACCAAGCACCCCTTCCACATGGAAAAGATTAGTTCTAAGCTTCTCTGGCATGCACATAATTGTCCCAAAAGCGCCATAAGCTTTTTACTACTCTGCTCACACAGAACAAATAATGTCAATTGTAATACATACTTGAAAATACAAAATGAGCCCAATAGACTGTCGGGGGGAAATTCTGCCGGGGTCGGCCGGGCCGTCCGCAGACCTCCGGGCAGGGAGGCCCCAACTCCTCCCGTATATCCCAGATGAGATAGAGTATGAGACACACGCAAGAAGCAAGGTGACTCTGCTGTTTATTAGACAAAAACGGCAGGGATGGGTCAAGGAGCGTACGCGTCAGTCCTGACACACACACAATCGTAGGGCTCGCAGGCCCTTTTTACTGTATTATGACGCGCTACCTGCGTCACTTTAGAAAGTTAACAAAAAACCTATCGCCACTCTTAATTGGTTGCTCGAGTGGTAGGGTTAGTATAGCACACGTATAGAGAACAATGTTAGTGGACGAAGGGTAGTCAGGTGATATATCTGGGTTGTCCCTACAATTAGATACATGAGAATTGTTACATGAAGACTCCTAGGGATTGGTTAATATTACTGGCGTCAGTGATAAGAGCCCCATGTTCTGATTGGTGCACCCGTGAGCTTCCCAGCCTGGGACCACCGCTGTTCCCAGCTCTCAGTGTACCTGCAATTTGCAACAATGTTTCACTATGGGTACGTGCAGACAATGTGAGGATTTATTCATAGTTGGAAGGCTGACCACTCCCACTGTCGCAGATGTCCATTGAGCCTTTCAAGTGTATCTGCCTATGTCTCGTAACGAGAGATCCAGTCGCCTCTTGTCTCCTGAGCTTGGCATCTCGTCAGGCTTCGGCTTGGTCACGTGAGGTGGGACCGTGTTTGAGGCAGAATTCTGTACAATTAATATTGCTTTTCCACTGTGTGTCTGGTTTAATTTGCAGGTGTGACCTTAACGTTGGTGCGCGGAGTGTGAGGTTGCAACATCGTGCCCTTGATGATTTGTTCTTGGAATGTGGGTTTGCAACATTGCGACCTTGGCTGGTTGCTTCGCCGGGCTCATTCTGCAGGATCAGCAACCTGACTCTTGTTTTGTTAATGTCCACGGGAGCTCTTGTTTGAGGCCTACTTAGGCCTGGTGTATAAGTGGGTCCGTCTGGTGCGCAGGTGCTTTGGGTTACAGTACCATATAGTTTCATGACCAGTATCGTGTCTTCATTATATTTCTCATGGTGGTAACTGGTTTTAAGAGAAGCGTGAGCAAGCCTTGTAGATGAGTTCATGACGCGTCTTGCGTTTCTGCATTCTGAAAGCCTATGTAAAAATAATAAAGATGCATGTCCGTGAGTATGCCTGTCGCCTACGTCATAGCACTGAGTATATTCTTCGTGTAGATTGGTGCGGGAATGTCCAGTGTGTATATTTGCACAGGTGTGCTTACCGTTGTCTAGGTCGTCATGGCATCTCTAACGACGTGTAGATTTTAGTCTAGTTGGTCCGTGCCGCAGGTGTCGGCATGGCCAGTGCGGGCTGCTGGGCAGGCAGATGGACACATCCGTATGTTCCTGTACCAGGGTATCTGGTCGTCTGGTAAATGGACAAACTCTTCTCGTGGCGGGTGTCTGGGTCGTGACCCTTTAGGCCAAGCGCGAGAGGTGAAGGACGGGAGCCTGGTCTTCCATTCTCCCACTTCAAGACCACATTAGACACTAACTAAAACATTCCAAGAAGCAACTAGAATGTTCTACACATAACTGCATCTGCAACGGATCCAGTAGAAACCTTTTGTAATTGGAATTTAAAAGAAGAATGCTTTTACACAGTGCAAATCAACTCTTTGAAATATTCAAAAAACAATTTTCCATCTGCACCAATACACAACACATTGCAAAGTAAGAATCAGCACCTTAAGTCCAATGTAACACTCCAGTACTTGGCCCTGTGATAATGTATTGGGCCTGATTCACAAAGCATTTTTAATGGGGAAATCCCATTGACGCTTCCCTCGCTGTCTTCTTCCCCCATGCTTGTAAATCACACTGCTCCGTCCCGAAGCTAGGAACACGCTCAATAAACACCCGAATAATGATAATAATATTGTTTACCTTCAAATTTGAAGAAGAGGTTGTTACTGGGCACCTGGAAGTAGATTCATTAAACCAAAATCCGAGTATGTGTGGTGAACACTTTCACAAAACAAAAGAGGTGATGGCTGGAAGGCTTGGAATTAAGCCTCACCTCATGGCAGTTCAACATGGATGAGCACCTTTGTCTGTTCTAAAGCCCAGTTTAGAGCTTTTAAAAATAATAAACAGTATAGAGACAATGGGGGTCATTACGAGTTGGGCGGTAAGGGGTTAATGGTGCCGGTAAAGGTGCCGGAGCCGTCAACCCCTTACCGCCCTATTACGAGGTCTGCTCGCGGGACCCGCTAAGGCCGCCTGGTAAGACCAGGCAGCCTAAGCGGGTCCCCCGAGCAGACCAGGGTGCTAACAACGGGCCCGTTGTTAGCACCCTCCCCATTCCCATTGAGCCCTATGGGGGCTCGAATGGGAATGTACCGGTTCCAGGTTCCTTGAATTAAGAATTACCGGGCCCTCCAAGGTTGGAATGGCCTGGTAATTCCTCATTTAAAGAACCCAGACCCGGTACTCGGTAAGCGGGTAACCATGCCGCTAATAGCGGCATGGTTACCTCCTTCCTCGTAATGAGGCCCAATGGGCCTCATTACAACTGTGCCGTTCCGGAAACAATGGAGACGGTAAGCCTACCAGCACCGTTGTTCCCGTCTGCCAGAGCAGACCTGCCGGGCGGGACGGCACCCGCTCGCAGAGTTCTCACGGGACCACCGGCACAGTTGTGAACAGTGCTGGTGCTCCTGTGTTCCCATTCCCATGGACTCCTGCGTCCGATGTCCGCAGACATCACGTCACCCTCTTGGCCAATTGGAGGCCCGTCCGCTGACCGAACAGGGAAGTGAGTCCGCAGACCGAACCCAGATATCACTAATTTTTGTTTTACCTACTTTTAGCCTGTTTTAAAGAAAACTACTGGACAGATTTACACCAAATTTACAAAATCACGCTTTCGAGACCGAGCCGGCTCTCCTGCTGCAATTTAGTGAAAATAAGTGCAGCGGTTTGGGCTTTAGGTGTGAGCAAAATGTCTTTTCCATTGTGCCTATCGAAAAAACAAACATTTTGGAACCTCCCCTATAACTTTGCCCCCCTTGATGAAATCTCACCAAACTTGCCAAAAGAATTCAGAGGGGGCATATATACTTATTATGCAAAGTTGTTAAGGATTCGTCCAGGGGGAGCAAAGTTAGAAGCTGCCTTAAAAGGGCTCTTCGTTTGAGATGAGCAACTTAACCATAACTAAAGGACCGCTACCGCAGGCCCTGTTATATATATATATATATTTCTGTATGCATCCACTCCCGACTTAATAATGTACCTATGGGTCATTTACAGCCTGCTTATTGGCTCATTGTGTTTTGAAAGAGAGCCAAATGGCGGTCCCGGAGAGATAGGAGGATTTGCACAAGGTCACACAGTATGGTTAAGTGCAGTAACTGGAACGCTGGGAATCGAATACCTCTGTGATGATTGCCTAGTCCTGGGTGGCTTTTGGGGGTAAGACGTGAGAGCACTATTCCATTTTAAAGTGAAGAGGTTATTGAGGCCTGGGTGGGGGATAGACCACGGCTCCCGAGGAGAAGCCGGTGTGGGTCAATCCTACGAAACAAGCGTTGCCAAAGGTTTGGGTTTTTGTGTAGTCATGTGCACGGCAAAGTTTGATGTTGCTAGGTGATAAAGCTCAAATATATAGGGTTATTTCTGGGTGCAATCAAATGTGTGGGCGTTCCTGGCGTTATCTATTTATACACCATGATGACAGTCTTGCCAAGTTTATATCAAATTTATAGGAAATATTTTCGGGGTCAATCAAATTTTTTTCAAAATGACATCGAAATTATAAACGTTTTAATCTATTATATATTAAATGTGTATCAAAAATGTTGATATACAATCACACTTCTAAGGGTTCAGAGGGCGTGGTTAGGGGCAGGGCCACCTGTGAACTGAAACACTCGATGAAAGGTACCTCCTTGTACTAATCACATGCCTCAGGAATGGATAACCAACTACAGATTGGAATGACTCATGTTGCCAACTTTGTTAATGAAACAAATGCATGTGCAGGGTATTCGCCTGGAAGGGTTTCTAACCGTTAGCACTTGAGATACCGGAGGCATCCACGCTTTGGAACTTTCTGCACTTCTGTCAATACTGACATAAAAAGGCTTCTTGCCTTTGTCAGAAAACCATTTCCCCATCTAGTGACCGTTGCTGTCAATGGGCCAACCACCTTGAATGCTTGTGAATCTAACGTTCCTACCATCTAATGTCATGATTGACTAGACTTCTTGCCTTTCTATATACAGTGCCCCACCATTGGATTTCCTGGCTAGTTCAATGGTGTGAAAATACTCTAAATAAAATACATAAATATAAATATATATATTTTTCTTTGCATTCGGGGACTTGTAGTTCTGCTTTTCCCAGACTACAAGTCCCAGAATGCTAAGAAAAACAGGACTGGATAAGCAACTAAAGATTGGACTAGATCATAGATTTTGGCATCTATGCTGTAATATATTACATTATTTCTTTCAAGACTCTTCCTGTTGGAAGAGGACAAACAACTTAAGTTAAATTATTTCTTCATTGATGACCTGTCAGTCAATGAAACGAAAATGCTATACGTAAGACATTGATTGGCAAGTTGCATATGTGAATAGATTAGAACCTTTTAGTTTCGAATACAATGTGGTGCTTTAGCGACACCCAGAGGAGGCAAAACAAAAAGGGTGGAGTTTAGAGCAGAGAGGTCACAGATCATGCATGCCTGCGTTTTGACATAATTCCCGCCCGAGATGATGTTATATTGTCTATTTCAGCTGGCCCTCTTTCATTAAAAGAGAGTCAAATGTAGCTGTCACTATCTTTAAAAAAATTGACAGCAGAAACAGTCAATGCAGAATGGCCATGAGCCCCATGTGGCCTACCTTCCGCATACTCCACGCCCCCACCCACCCCCTGCGCACGACGAAACAAAAGTGAACGCGCTTTTCTAAAATGATTGCGAGGATCCTGCAGAGGAGGGATTGGCCTGAGACCGTGCTTGGAATTTCAAAACTGTTTTCTGGACCTCCCCAGTCCCATTGAACGTAGTAACAAGCATTGGCAATGCCAACCGTTTGGTATTTTTCTTTCTCCCAAGCCAAGTATAGAACCAACTCGCCTGGAGATTCAAGCTGTGCCAATTTCCCGAGTTACGACCAGCCACAGACAGACACAGAGCCCATCTGTGGTTCTGCAGCCTGAGCCCCTTAACGACCTGCAAACTCATTTCTTGTATCAGCAGCAGTGGCTTTCATATGCATGATAGAGCATTTCCCACTGAATGACCTCACAAAGTGCCAGTTACCTTGCTAATCTATGAGAGTTAAAGTGAGCAACACAAAGCAGCCTTTAACAGATATATGTATGTCTATAATGTCTACTAGCCTGACATGCCCACAAAAAATGTGCTTTATGTATCGACATCATGAGAACCAGCTGGAGGTTTGTGCCAAAGTGAACAATTATGGGAATGTTTTATGCAAGGACAATATGTCTGCTTAGTTTTTCTTTTTACGAAACGTTGGCATGTGATTAAGTCTTTGTTAGATGAATTGTGTAACATGATTTGTTTCGTGATTATTGCAATTGGTCTGTTTGATTTTACTATTTTCGATCATTGTTTTATTGCTAGATTTCATATGGTCTTAATCTTGTACATTTATGGTATGCATTGTTGTATGAAAAGCCACATAATGTACTATATTAAACTAAATAAAAATGTAAATAAAAAAAGAAGCAACGCAATCTCTAACCAGATGCAATTTGTCAGTTCCATTTGATTTATAACGGACATTCATGGTACATGACACGAATCCAAACACAATATTGCTTTGGTTGAAGTTGTGCAAATCCAAGTCTCATTGGGGTTGCAGTGCTTTTGTCCATGCAGACAACAGCAAACATTCTGTCATGTAGATCGTTCCTGAAATAGAGTGTTGTGCGTGACAGATTGAATGACAACTGGTGCATATTAAAGGGCTGTGCACCACTGACCATCCATGCACCATCCACCACTAAGATCAGTAGTTGAAGTAGTGGAACTATGTTCCCTGCCGGCTTGTCCCCGCTCCCCACAAACCCCATTGCCACGCCCCCTCCCACTTACAACACAAACCCTTAAACAAATGTGCTGCTGTTTAAGGGAATGTTGAGTGCAGTGCACTGAAGGGCACGTTACAACTTCTTCCTACACTTTTATTTGAAAACGAAACAATTCCGGAACAGTTTCTTTTTAAAATAAAAGTATAGGTACAGTAAAACTTGATTAAGAAAAGTAGAGGAGCACCGCTCCCAACTGCTCCCGCCCACTTCGACCACTGGCTAAGACTGGAGCTCCGGTGAGGGGAGGGCCAGAGAAACAGGTATATCGGGCCAATGGAGCAAAGATGTGTTCAAATGGTATATTTTGCTTTGTTCAACTGTAATCTCGTATATGAAAGGATACATATGGCAGCAGTGCTTGGAATCCAACCTATTTTTAAAAAAGCACAAGCATTGTGCGGTATTGTCTGGCATGATTTTAAGAGAGGGGCACTCATCCCCCTTCCTCTTGAAGGCCTCCCTTGGCCTTCTGCCCTCAACCTCTTGTGAGACAAAGAACCTTGGGGTAATCTTCGACTCCACTCTTTCCTTCTCTCCACGCATCATGGACATTGCCAAAATGTCCCATTTCCAACTGCACTTCCTCAGAGGTATCCTTCCTTTTCTCACCTTCCCCCAGAAGCTCACTGTCTCCAGAGCCCTGGTTCCCTCCTGGCTGGATTACTGCAACAGCCTCTTCCTCAATCTACCCAACGCTACCCTTTGCCCTCTTCAACTCATCCAGAGCAGGGCTGCGAGACTTATCCTTGACTAATACTAAAGCAATATGACCCGAGCGGCAGGGGGATTACCGACTCAAGTAATGCCCCGGGACCCATAGTTATAGGCCCGAGCAAAGCGAAATTGGGTTGATGCAATCGCCACGGTCTAATTCCGTCTAAAACTACCAAGAAAATGGCCGCCGGGAAAGGGAAAACGGAGTCCGTTTTCCCTTTCCACGGCAGCCATCGGGAGCGGACGCGCTGGAAACAGAAGTGTTCCCAGCGCGTCTGCTCCTGAAAAATAAGGAGAAGAAGGTAAGTGGGTTTGGGAGAGCGGGAGGGGAAGAAAAAAAGTTTTTTTTTAAAAAAATGTACCTGCGTCCCCAGAGGGGGACGATGGAAGCCTCCAGCCATGTGGAGGTGCGGAGCGGGGATGGCCTACTCATTGGCTGAGGAGCTGCGAAGCCCCCCGCCGAGGACAAGGCGGCTGGAATCCTGGCTGAGAATCGAAGGATTCTCGGCCGGGTAACGACCCGGCGAGAGCCAATCAGAATGCGTGTTGCATTCTGCTTGACTCTCACCGGGTACTAATCTGCTTTATAGAGATGACTTGAACAGTGCACATATCACAAAAAACCCAACCTGAAAAATAGATACATTCTTCTAAACACATGTTAAACAAAAGGATGATTGAAGTTTTAAGGTCCACTTCCCGAACAGAAGTCTACAAATACCAAAACGAAAAGAAATGTGATTATAATTGATTGATTGATCCGTTATTTATAATGTGCCTCTAATTGATTGATTGATCCGTTATTTATAATGTGCCTATACACATGTGTTTCAAGGTGCAATCAGGCAAGGGAGGGGAACAAGAGAGAAACAAGACAAACGATCTTACTAGGCCTAGTATTGTTTAGATCGTGCAAGTACGTAGACAAAAAGTGCGGGGTAGGGGAATGGGAGAAGTGCACCCAGAGCAGCTGGGCCCTGAGTTAAGTGCAAGGAGGGCGGGGCCTCCCTAGGGAATGACACCCAGTTAGTGCAAGGATGGCCAGGAGGCAGTGCAGGAAGGCCAGCAGGCAAGTGTGAGGGACTGGACGGAGGCAGGCTTGGTGTCCTGTATGGCTCAGAGGAGCACCAGGCAGCCTGTCAGCATAACTATGCAGTAGAAAGGAAAGGTTAGCAGAGTAGAGACGGAAGAAAGGGGGAGGGAAAAGGTTAGCAGAGGAGAGGCAGGGAGAAGGAAGAGGAGAAGAGGAAGGTATTGAGGAGCTTCTGGAATTTGAGGAGATCCAGCTCAAGGCGGAGATCGACAGGGAGGCCACTCCACAGGGAGGCACCTGCAGAGGAAAGAGATCTACCACCCAGTCTCTGATGGTACTTAGGAAGAGAGTGTTGGAGATAGTACAGGCCCCAGCCCCAGAAAGACTTGTGGATGATGTAGAGGGTCTTGAACTTGATCCTTGCATCCACCAGGAGCCAGTGGAGGGATTTCAAAGCCGAAGAGATGCGGTACCCTGTAGAAGCCAAACATGAACACATATCTATACCACCAATTAGAGCTAAGAATAGAGCTGTCAAGTGCCTAAATTGAAGATTGGGCTCAACTCATGCTTTCACCACTTAATCTAAGTGTGTGATCCTGGGAAAAACCTACTAACTGGCAAAAGTGTGAGTTCTTGCCATTCAAAAACAGCCATAATTATGGTTTAATAGGCTTTACAAGTCTTGCCCTATATATAATAATAGCTACCATTCATATACTGTACGTCAACTATCCTTCTCTTGGCACACTCATAGTAAATTATAATGTAACATCATGCTCTTTGGTATCAAATACTGATGTTACTCCTGTGAGGTCATTATCTGTGCTGTCACTTCCCGTAGTGTCAATATGTAAATTAAGTGACTTGAACATCTTTTACTGCACACAGCCTTGCAAACCTTAGAACCGGCACTGGTTTTTAGTTATCAGCATAAAAGCACAATGTAAATTAATCTGTCCAATGAATATATCTTTGTTTTACTTGGCATTAACACTAGTGTGCAACATGTTGATGATGTGATTAAACGGTACAGGTCCATAAAAAAAGAAAACAGTATGAACATTGGGTTACGCATCTTAAGACATTTTAGGAAAACAGCATTGGCAATTGCATAATAGTTATACACAAGGCAAAACTGTTGGCTTTGCCAATGCTTGTTTTTAACAGGTTTTCAGTGGAGGACACTCATAGTGCTTATAAATCGAGTGGCCAAAGGCATGCCTGGTTGAGACATATGTGTTACACCAGTGAACTGGGGACTCCCAGCCCTTTAAGATGAGTAGCAATGCCCTTGAGATAGATGGGGATGCAGATTTTAATCAAACATCAATAATTCAGACGACACAAATAGCTTGGCAAAAAGTTCATCTGCGTCATTACCAACGTCATCCTACGTGGCAAACTTCTATAACCTATCAGAAAGCAGGATTGGCTCTAAGTGAACCACTAAGCATAGGTGTAATATCTGAATAGAGTAACAGAGAGAAATAATTGGATAGTCAACAACAGGTGGGATAACTAAGCCCTCCCTTCAAGATGGCCACTATGAACGTCACTAAATGTACCACGTCCCATTGGCTACACAACTCTAGGACCCTCAACTACGTGGCCCTCTACAATTGGTTGGCTACTAACCCCTGTCAATAACTTTCCACCTATATGAGCAGCATGCAGACTGAACAACCAGGTGCGGGTGAGCTTGACTTGCTACTAACTTCCCACCAATTAAAAAACACACTCCATCATCACCTCAACGGTTCACTGTCAATTAGTGTCTGAAGTTGGCCTTGAGTTTGTACTCTTCTCTGAGTTTTTATAAGGAGTAGGAGTATGGGTACTGTCTGGCTTCCGTGCGTAGGTGTTATCTCCTCATGCGTCCAACTTTCTTCCATCACGTGACTGGACACCATGAATTCAGCCTTCTTGTATGTGATTTTATTCCCCAATAGTCCTCTGACGTCTGTTGATTTCACTTGACCATCTTTGAACAGGAGCTTCTGGTCTTTAACGTTAATTGTATCTGTCACACAATTTCAGTTCTGATAAGACCTTGGCTTTTTGGCTCATCCGACTCTTTAGCTGAAATATATTCTGTTTAATTCAATTGCTTTTGTAACTGCGACACTGAATTTGAGGCCTTCCTTGTTTGTTCAAGACTGCAATATACGTAGTGGAACCTTCATTCTTTAGTCAATCCATATGTATTTATGAGGTATATATGTATATGTTGGCGCTTGCCGCAATCTAGTTTTACTAAAAACATTTAGCTAGCTTCATGATTGCTTTGCTGCTTGCGTTTCATGCATTTGTACATGTTTAAACTGAGCCTCTTCATCATGCTTTGATCTCAAAATGTCACTTATCCTTAGTACTTCTTCATTCTTCATAAATCGTCTGCCTCTCAGGTCTGATTATCTTCTATAAATGGAATCGATTCAGTTTCGCATGATGTCACCATTCATCCTGGTCATTCAGTTTCTTTATTTCATCAGGAATCGTATTCAAATGGACATCATATTGTCTTGGATGTGGGCATGGTTTCCTTAATGGATACTTTATTGCCCCTATTTTTAGGTATAGGCATTCTTATGGGTACTGCACAGAGTCGTTGCTCTTCTTCTTGCCTTCTGATTGGTGTAGTATATGTCACATACTTTGGTTCATACTTCTCAGGTAATGTAGGCAGGGTAGGTAGAGTAGGGGTACTTGGCTCCTCGTCTACACCAGTAGCATGTTTACAACTCCAATTAAGTCATTAACTCTAAAGGGGAGGGGCAGGAACTGGGTAGGAATGAACATAGGCAGTCAATAGATGGGCAAATATTCACACAACTCATACAAGCTGTGTGTCCGCCACTCATAGGAACTGGGTGAAAATGGCCATAGGCAGTCAATAAATGGGCAAATACCCATACAACTCCTACAAGCTGTGTGTCCCCCCTCAAATGAAAGCCACTTCTCCCTATCTGTATGCTAACGCAATAGTTTTGTCTTATAGGCCCACACTAAAAAGGGTCTATTCATTGTAAAGAGTCCTTTTGTTGGCAGAGCTAGCAGTCTGATAGTTAAACTTTGCTTTGTGGGGTGTTGGCATTCAGTGGCTCAAGTGCCCATCTCGCCTCTGATTACCAGAGAAGTTCACAGCCACCCATGCCTGATATGATATGATAGGTTATTTATAAAGTGCTTAATACCCAGAGCTTTCTAAACGCGGACCCAGGGATCAAACCTGTGTTGCTCTATGTCGTCTTGCTTCCAAGGCAATCACGTTGCCCCTGAGATATCCCCACGAGGCCTGTCATTAGCTCATTGCTGGGTGCTGAAAACAAAGACACAGTAAAACCGCCAGTCCAGCCCCTACTGTGCAGGTAGCACCTGCCCCCTTTTCAGACTGCTGAAACTTCCCTGGGGATGTGACCCGTTCACTTGACCCCCTGCTTTGCAATGGCCCTCCCCAGTGTGCCGTCACCAGCACAAAAGGAAAAGGTGGTTTCAAAATGTCATTAGAGATGTGTTACTTAGCGAAAATAATAAACTTGAACACAGATGCCAATTTGTGTTTCTTTAACATTTATCCATTTACTTTATTTTGCCCTGGCTGTGGTTGCAAATGGTACATATATTAATTGTGATGTTACACTGTACATCCACCTCTCTTATTTGTGTACATCATTTAGCTGGTTTTGCTGCACAGGTAGCCTAGCCCCTCCTAATGACTCAAAGGTATAGGTGTTGGCAGTAGCATACCAGGAGGGTGGGGAGCAGCTTCCCACCACACAGGGCTGCACATTGTTGAAAACAGGGACATTTCAGACCAGCCGCTGTCTCCTCAAGTTAGGGTGACCAGATTTTCAAAACAAAAAACTGGACGACCAACAACATAAAAGAGGGACTACCCCATCGCAGCCCACCAATTACCGCCCCTCTCCCAACACGCCCCCACAACCACCCCCAACCATATTTCCAGCACTTCTCCTTTCTATAAACTGTATATAATCTCATTTGTGCAGTTTTGTCTGTAAATCGTGGCATGTTAATTCAAAACGAGCGTTAGCTCTAATTGATATTACATGGCTTGCTGTACAGTAATTTCAAAGCCAGTCTCTGTGGCAGTGTCAGTAATTGTTCTGCCTGCTACCTGAGAGGTTGGGGGTTCGAGCCAAACCCCCAAGTTAAAAATTCTGATAGTGTTGTGAAAAATAATTACTGTTTTGTGAACACACGAAACACCGAGTTTGGATGCCAAAAGGGACACATTTGTTAATTTATTTTATTTTTAATTTTATTTATTGGTTTCTTATAACCGCTTAATACCGATAAGAGTTTGATTTCTGAGCGCAGATCCGGGATTCAAACCTCTGTTGCTCTGCATGGTCTTGCATCCAGGACCAGCACATTGCCCCTGTGCTATGCTCCGTTAAGTTTGATTCCACATCAAACTTAAATCACTGAAAAATTTCCATTTTCTCCAAAACCGAAACATAATTCATAATCATCAATAACAATCAACATGCATTTATTGAAAAACAAAATTTACTGGCAAGTGGTCCAGGTGGACCATGGCTCCCCCGTCCCAAGGGGCAGTGCATGGTTGTGAGGCTCTGGCCCCTTCCCACCATGCCCCACTCAGGGAGCATTACCGGAAGGCAGCCCCTTTTCCACTGAGCACATCTGTGCCTCGGTCCCACAACCTCCTTCCCCTGCTGGGAGACTCCGGTAGCCGTGCCTCATTCCAGCCCCAAAGTCCCCCAGAAAGGGATCTCTGTGTCCCCATGGTCCTTGCCAACTTTTCACAGGATTGCGGACCCACCACTCTGTGACCCCCCACCCCAACTTGCACAGATGTCCTTATTGTTGCTAAAAATGTTCAGTTCCGTGCTGCTATAGAAGCACCCCATCTTGATGACAAGGCCCAGGGCCACTCAGTAGACCATTCTTCCCTATCTGCCAGCGCCCATGGCCCGCTGCCATCCAGACCAGTTTGTTTAATTTCCATGCAGACATGTTCAGCCCTCTTCTCATCCTTCCTTCCACCAAAGAAGGTACTTGGGAGACTTGCATGCCTCCCCACCAATCCAGTGGATGTCGAACTCATCCATGCCCGCCAGTAATCCGGGATGCTCACGCACTCTCCGTTCCATCCTTCTTATGAACGAGTGTCCTACAACTGACACCACTGGTTTCTCATCTCTATGCATTAAGTGACAAGAAAAGACAGCATGTTAGCCACATCTACACAATTTTCTCATTCCTACACGCCCCTGAAACCTCCCAAGTCCTCACATGCCCATCAGGTGGCCCTCCATTTTAGTATGAGATGTGGCCTGATTTAGCCCTTGTAGGCGTGAGACTTTCACATCCAGATTGCTTTAATCTGTTGTTCCCCGCACCAATAAACTGTGACCGTGGTGGCTGCCACAATTCTGAAGGCATGTGGGGCGAATCCCATTCCCCAAACCCTATTTTTTCCAAAGTCTTTTCCATGATCTTCTGGAGTTGGTATCTGGATAAGCAAGAGCCGTCCCTCTGTAGGAACAGCTGACCTCACTGTTCCGCCTGTGTCCCAGGTATTCATACAGCCGTTCTACCAGACATATACCTGCAACTGCATGCACCGTTAGTGTTACCCTGACACCCTTTCCCTCATGGTCCTTTTTTTTTTATTGCCGCAGTCATATTTGGGCCCTGCTGCCCTTCCTCAAATGCAAGGTCCTCTCTTGCCAACCCCCCCCACCATGTAGGATGTGGCTGTGCCCCCTATTCCACTAATCCTGAATGACCCAAAGAACGCTGCCCTAAATAGAACCACTTCCCAGTCATCTCTGCAAATCCCCACTAGCACCTACACCATTGCAGCTGTTTTTTCTGGATCTAGGGGTCTCCTCCTGTCCTACCCCCGGTACCAGCACCCATATCCAACCGGTTAGGTCCTTTTTAATGGTGAAATCGGCGGAAGTATCTTCAATCTGCAACCTGCAAATCAGAAAAGATCCTGATGGCAGCCATCTTTGCTCTGGCTGCCCCAACAGTAGCCTCTTATGCCCATAGCTGGTCCAGAAAATGGATCAATGCTCCCCTGTGAAATATGTCCTCCATGCACTGGGCATCACAAAATTTCCTGAATTCCTTGAATGCCCTTTCATATGCCCTTTTTGTTTTCATTGACACCAAAACCTCTATCAATGATGCTAATTCATGCCACTAAGCTCCCATAGCATCTCGGGGAAATGTACCATCACTGGTTCTGCCCCATGTGGCCACCACCAGAACTCCTGCAGTTTGAAACGGGACAAAGCATCAGCACCACTGTAAAGGATACCTGGAACATGTTTTTCCTGGAAGCGTATATTGGCCTTCAAACACAGCAATACCAACCTCTTCAGCAACCTCAACACCATAGGGCAAGCTGCCCTCTGGCTGTTGATTGAACATACAAAGCACATGCTGTCTGACCAAAACACCACATCCTTGCCCCACAGTTCATCACCCCAGATTGTTAATGCTAATATGTTTGGAAAAAGCTCCTGAAAAGTAATGCTCCTGCATAGCCCCTCTTTATCCCATTGCTTCGGCCATCGCTGGCCGCACAATTTGTTTCCTTGGATGGCCGCAAAGCCAACACTTCCAGCTGCGTTCATAAATAGGCCCAACTGGCCATTGTCCTTCACCTCAGTTGGCCAAACTTGTATCCAGTTGAAGTCCTTCAAGAAGCTGTCCCAGACCAGTAACTCTTGCTTCTGCTCTTTTGACAACCTTGTCCGGTGAAGTGTCTTTGTTAGTCCAGACATTTCTCTGGCGATGGACTGGAAGAATGGTTGCCCCATTGGAATTATTCTGAGTGAAAAATTCAGCTGCCCCACGAAACTCTGTAGTTGCCCCAATGTGACCTTCTTAGTCCTAAGGCAGGTGGCTATCGTCTCCCTGAAGTCCCACACTTTTTTCTCCGGGAGCCGGCATTCCCTAGCCCTGGAGTCTATTTATATCCCAAAGAAGCAAGGGGAGGTTTTTGGACACACGGTCTTCTCTGCCGCCTGTGGCATCCCCACATCTTTGGCCACCTTCTGGAATTCTTTCAGAGCCCTAGCACATTTGTTCATGCCCCCCTTTCCCATGAACAGGAAGTCATTCAAGTGGAGGACTTGAGTTCCTTGGACCCTTTTGTTTACGAACTCCAGCAATGTGCTGAATGCCTCAAAGTATGCACACGAGCAAGGCAAACATTTGTCATATTAATATCTGCCCTCCACCTGAAAGCCCAGCAGATGGTAATCCTCTGGTGTTCTAGTAGTAAATGGAAGGTGGCCTCAATGTCGGCTTTTGCCAACAGAGCCCCCTTTCCCATCCACCGTAGCTGTGCCACAGCGGAGTCGCTGGAACTGCACCTAACTGAACACAAGTCCTCATCTATAGCTTCATTTACTGACGCACCCATGGGAAAAAATAAGTTATGAATCGGGTGGTACTTCCCTTGCTCCTTTTTGTGGGACGATTCCCAATGGGGAGGACACCAACACTTTCATGGGTTGGGGGTGTGGGGTGGTGAAGGGCCCTGCAAATCTCCCCAATTTGATTTCCTTTTCTACCTTACCCATAAGTACTGCTAGCTGTGACCGTGCAGATTGTTGGTTCTCAGGGACTGGAGGGGGTGTGAACCCCTGCACATGTATCTGAAACCCCTGGGAAAAGCCCTCCACCAACATTGTAGCATCCCCCGTGGGTAGCCATTTTCCCATGCCCTCAGCATATCCACTCATACGGGGAAGGGGAGGCCCACCGGTGGTACCCCGAGCAACCTTTTACTTGTGCTCATTGTTGCGCTTGACACATTTTTCCTCTCCGTGCCCCGACATCCCGCAGAATGAACAGACATGTTTGAATTTACAGATTGATCTTGCACAGCTGGACTTGTATGCCCAGCAAGTCCTTTTTTGTCCCCACTCTCCCCAGCTACTCCAAAATGGCTGAGTCGGTCTCCAAAGCATGAACCCCTTGCTGGTAGACGTGCGTACCACTGTGCAACTGGCCCATACATCCATTGCCCTGGACACCCAGTCCAACATTCCATTCCCAGCCTTTACGCTCCTGAACCCTTCATCATATACGGACCATGCCCCAAACGTACAATCATTATACATTGTTAACACTAAGTGATG
The DNA here is from genome assembly GCF_040938575.1 of Ambystoma mexicanum. Taxonomy (NCBI): domain Eukaryota; kingdom Metazoa; phylum Chordata; class Amphibia; order Caudata; family Ambystomatidae; genus Ambystoma; species Ambystoma mexicanum. The sequence continues at coordinate 1,252,822,620 of NC_090922.1, forward strand.
ATAGGATCACAATTTCTGAAGGAATCTGCGGGTATTTCTCTAGTAAAATGGCCACAAATATTGAGAATGCAGTTGTCAAATTTGCTAAAGATCTCTCAACAAAGAATTTCTCCTCTTTACCCTCTCCTTTTACCTCTTTTCCCTCCTCTACCCTCCTGTAATCCAAAAGGAATTTATCCCTCCCCATTTTGCATGGGGAGTGGTACCCTACACCTTTGCGGCTGCTCCCCTGGATTTCCAGGGCTACTATACCCGCCTTTGTGCTGGATTGGGCCCAAGCAGTGCCACCCAATCCTGTGGTGGCCCCCCTTGACAATTTCCATAGTTATCCCCTGATTCCCCCTTTGTGACCAGGGGGGCCAGCCCGTCACCTGCGCATTGCTTCATCCCCAGGGAGTCTGCTGCCCTGCCCCATATTGTTTCAGGGGGCTCCACCTGCGGTGCCCAAACCTGCTCATGTGGGCCTGCATTGACCCCCCACCCCCAGTCCCACTGGTCCCTGCTGGTGGTGCTGCTAAAAGTTGCACCCCTTGCACTTCTGTTCCCACAGCCCCAGTATTACTGGAGGTCCCACTGCTGTTCCCATTATCATTGGCTGGGGGCTGGACTGGTGCCCCTCCTGCCCCCACTGGACTGGCGGTGGCGCCTGCTGTCCTGCCACAAAAGCGCCATTTCTTTGCTGGAGGAAAGACCGCAATAGGGGCCACAATCGTTTGCCTTGGCTGTTAGGGTGGGGGTCCCTCTATGACCCCCCCACCTGCACTTGCGCCACCTCTGGTTGTTCTGTTCCCCCGTTTCCTGTTAAGGAGCCCTACACCATATCTAAATCCTTTCCCTGCAGCAAGGCAATAATCAATACTAACTTTGCCAGATCCATACTTGATACCGGCCACATACCTGCCTAACCTCCGGATTTTTCCCGTAGACTCAGGAATTTTAACCATTTCTCCTGGTCTCCGGGAAAGAACCTGGAATCTCAGCAATGCAAACCTGTTGGACTCAGTAGCAAAGCAATAAAGGGCTTAACGTCCATCTCCCCAGCTGTGCCTGTGTTCTCTTTACAGCATCCAGCCTCAATCAGTTATCTGAGAGGTCAAGGTGCCCCGGGTCAGCTGTGCACTGAGTCCTGGCTTTCTACCTCACTGCGCTTTACTTTCTGGGGCACGCAGTGCTACCTACTGCATGCAAATACAATAGGGGCAGAGGCGGGCAGCCTAGGAGTGCCTGGCGTAGCGCACCAGCCCCGAAACGGACAAACAGAGGGGGTCGCTCCCCTCGTGCGGTTTAGGAGTACAGGTAGATGAGCGCCCTCAAACCTCAAAAGCATGTTCTGGAAAGGGGGCTGATCGCCCCACGGTAATATTATCAATGATACGGACAAGCTGCAGTCAGCGAATCAGCAAAATATATTGTTGGCTAAAGGTGAAAAACAGGATACACTCTGTCAAATCAATCCAGGCAGCACCTTCTCCCTCCGGGGCACATCAGCTTGGCAATGGCAGGGGCTTCCAGGCAGGACAACAGCAAACAAGGTAGTAGGTCTGATGTAGCAGCAGGTGCACAGGTCCACGAAAACGACTTTCTTTCAGCAGGCGAGTGCTCGGGCAGCGCGGCGTGAGAGTGGCGGGGACAATCTCCTAGGGGACAAGGTAGGGAACTGGGCTCTCCTCGTCCCACAGGGGCTGCTTTTAAGCCCCTCAGATTGGCGCCACCGTGCCCGCCCATCACCAAGCCAGTATCCCCGAAACCACCTGGGCCCCCCACTGGGAGGCCAGTTCTGGTCAGCATCCAGCAGCCCTCTCATCTGAGCCGCCCCGCCTGCCCAAAACTGCAATGACAGGCGTTTGCCCCCGTGTGCGCTCTGGCTACGAGAAAGTGTCCTGACTGCTCGTTAGGGAAGGATTTCACACTTGTCTTAGTTTCTCGCATTGCTCTGCTAATGAATGCGCCTACTCGCCATCACAGCTTCCCTGTGAGCTGCAACAAAAAGCAGGCGAGAAAAGGCACCTTAACACAAGCCTCTCAATTACTGTTGAAAAACATTTCAGTTGGTAGCAATGCATGTTTTAGGCATGAGTGTATCATCAATTGGTACAGTGATTGGAAGGGCCCCCTCTCACACCTACCAAATCTGTGTCTACTGCCAAGACAATTAAAGTGAAAAACATAATATAGCACTTTTTAAAGATTAATTTATATCCATGATGTCTGCTAGCTTGACATGCAAAAAAGGGTTTACTTTTATGTGGCTAGTCAAATCCTCATAACTTCGTGCAGAACAGCCAGCTGGAAGTTTGCGACAACTAAGCTATACCCGGGTGACCCTAGTACATCCTTTCTATTAGTGGGTATCTTAAACAAACCACCCAGGTCAGAACAAGTTTGCCATTGCTAAAAAACTGTGAAATAAGCCGTTTTAAAAAAACATGCAAATGCAGACTTGTTCGCAAAAACACCTGCAAAGACTGGTCTGTCTTAAAAAAAATCTACTGTTAAAAAATAAAGAAGAAATCATGCTAATATGGAAAATAAAGGGACAGAGAGCAGCGGGCCAGAGGGGAGTGGTTGTCCTTGGTACAGAGAGCGAGCCATTAGCCAGAATCCAGAGAGGGAGCGGTGGGCCAGAGAGGGAGCGATGGGCCAGACAGGGACTGACTGGGGAAAGAGGGAGCAAGCAGAAGAGAGGATGGGAGTAAAAGACTGGGAGAAAATATTTGAGAGGCAGAAGGAGCAAGAGTTTGGGGGAACAAGAGGAAGACGGGGCAACAAGATACTGAAAAAGAATAAAGGGCCGGAGAGTACAAGAGCGGCTGAAGAGTGTAAGATGTGACTTAGAAGCCCCGCTGAAGGAGTGGCAGGGACTGGGGAGTTTAGTTTGTGGCTTGGCAGTGAGACAGTGCGTGTGAGTATGTGCATGAATGATACAGTGGGATGTTGGACATGTAAATTGGGATGAAAAATTGGTGAATGTGACGGGTGTTGATAACTTGGGGATTGGAGAACCCAGAAGGTGATTATTTGCATATTTTTGAATAACTATCAGCAAAGTCAGTAATTTAAGATACACACGCACATCAAGCTAAAAAGGTAGAGGATAACAAACATTTTTCTGTCAAATCCGGGACATATAGGACTGTTTCTATTAAATTGCTTGCAGAGACAACTCACAACTGCTGCAAATAATGAGAAACTGGCTCTCTTGCAGCCTCATGCACACACTGCCTCTTTCTTACACCCTGGTCTTCACACACCCTCCAGTCAATAACAAGGTACCACAAAAATGCCACAAAAAAGTATATCTTGCTGCAGAATTTGCTTTTTATGCCAAGAAAATGTTTAATTTCATACCGCAATATCCTGGAGGGTCTCCTTAAAGTGCCAAAAGTGCAGTGGCGTAATACAGGACATTTTTAGACTTGCATCATTGTGCATTCTGGGACTGTAGTTTTTCATTGTGCATGCGCAAATATGGCCTCGATATTATTTTGGCTCAACATGTTTCTAAAATGATTTACATATTGTCGAGTTGCTTTACTATGTGAATAGTGGATTTTGTAAGTAATCCCTAAAATACAGTTTGATTGTAGCCATTAAAAGTCAAAACTTCAATAAAGCTTGAATAGTCTATGGTCAAGTGTGTTAATATCCTGGATTCACTGTGTAATCGCATTGTGTGATCTGGGACAAAATGTGTAATATCCCTGTGACTCAACTGCAAACATTGGAGTCCTTGGAACTGATTAAGGTCACACTACTCTGAAAAAATCCCTTATGATGGGGCAGGTTTAATGATTTTAAGGACACATTGTTCATGCTCCTCTGTTAGTAACCCTTGATACCATCACCTAGAATTGTGTTATTGTAGCACTGGCTCTCGCTCCATCCCATAACACTGGATTTGACAGGCAGATACATAACCTCACCAGCCATTCAGTGCAGTTTCTAGCATAGCATTGCTATGCCCTGTTTTGTTATTTAGTCTTGCTTTTCAAACCTTCTGCTGTTTTCAAAGGTTATTGGAGCCAGGGCTAAAGTCAAGGGTACACGCGGGTGGACTCCGTCCACCCAATTTTTTTCAGAGTGTGGACTCAGTACCCCAAGCTAAAATGAGAAACATTGAAAGTCGTCCTTGAATTTATGAATTAAAGCCGACCTTGGGGATCGAACCGCAGTTGTCAGGTTTGCAGGTTTGATACTTCACCACTGCACTACCTGATGAAAAATAACAAATAGATAAAGATGAAATGTCCCATTTCGGTACTGCATGTTGCAGGGAAAATATTTGGATTGGTTCTTAGAGTTTAAAACATGCACACCTTTTAACGTTTTCAAAAACACTCTCAGAAGAAAATATCCTCTCTTGGTTTTGTGTGTGCGTTGATTTTATGGGTCGCAAATGCCATTCATCCTGTGCTATTTGGTGGGGTTATGCAAAGCCAATTTATTGAAATATGCATGTTTCACCTTGATATGCTAATTTCTGTCAACGTCACATCCCATTGCATTTGTTGATGAGTGCCCCCACTTTTATTTTTAAACTTGACCCCTGCTTGGAACTGCATGATCAGCAAGAGGTGGGGCGGGGGAGTGACGTAGAAGCAGGGCAGCATGGCAAAATTGCTTTGTTGCAACGTTGATATGTGCAAACCTGAAAAGTAATGGCTTTCTGTGGTGTGAAAGTTGTAGATGTTTTCGGAGTTGTCTGGAGCAGTGGTTAATGTACCCTCCAGTTTGTTTAAGTAAATTATTTGTGTGCCAAACGCTTTCGAATGCAGACGCCGGACTGAGGTACCTTGCTGCACACCAACAACAATGGGGAATTTTTCTTCGTAACTTGTATCGGTTTTGGTGTGATTGCCAGTATCGGTCCCATCAGGAACAGTGCCCCCTTTTTTAAACCATGCAGCAGCGTTTGGGTGGGTTTCATGGACGTGCAGTTCTTTATTCAACAGAGCATACCACAGTGAACCTATAGCCCTTGCAGAAGTACCGCTTAGCCCGCTGCAAACCGCTGCACAAGTGAAAGCTGGAACGAGCTGATGCGAGTTGGACTCTGTTTACCAGAAAACCCTTGGTGAAATCTTGGTTTGTCACGCCCCTGGAGGGGCAGTGCTTCCGCTTTCCCTATAACTGGCGAGTGCTTGCGCACCTGCGCGCGCGCACCTTGCAGAAGTACCGCTTAGCCCGCTTTTCCCGGCATGTCCGAGTGTTCGGGCGTTCGGTATAGGAGTTTTTACATGTTATTTATTAACAATTGTGTCCATTCTGCCTTCGAGCTGGATCCGAATTATCTTTGTAGATTGTAAGTCAGTCTTATTTATTTCACAATTGTGTCAAAGTTGCTTTTCAATCTGAGTTGAAGCAGCCTTTTTAAGTTATTTTCGTTTTTACTTTTCTTTTTTTTTTTTTTTCACCGTTTGTTTCTATAGTTGTGAGCTGTCTTGGCTCGTGAGTGGCTTATGTTTTGTAAGTTATATACTCTGACAACGTGCATGCCCAATAACACTGCATATAGTAGCTTAACAGAAAAACCAACAATGGCGGTAGGGTCAACGAAGCTGTGCGTTTCTAGCACAGCCATCACGTTAACCCCGACAGCCCCGCCCAAATCAATTTGACCATCAATATCTTAGAAAAATCTTAAGCTATTTCAATGGAAAGGGCCGCCTATAAATGAAGCATTAAATATAGCCTCCTTTTACACACCAAAGAGAGCAGGAAGAGGAGAGACCAAAATTACAGCAGCGGCAACTGTTTCACCAATGCCTCAAGTGGTATACGATACTACTATTTTAGACCCTGCCGCACATTCGATGGGGGTTCAGGAGGTAGAAGTCCGCTCTAATGTCAATGTAAGTGTTTCACAGAAGAATTTGAATAGTACAGTGATTGATAGCCTAGAAGCCGGAAATATATCTCTGTATGCTAGCCAATGTGAATCACCTATCACCGTTTGCAGCAAGCAATCGTTTCACGGTGCATTGAACAGTGGAGGAAAATCCATCTTAGAGGAGTCCTCTGCATCCTCTGCATATGTTCAACCTACCCCAAGACAATGCCCGATGAACCAACCATTTATTGATACTTCCCCAAACTTAAATGCACCCCGAACCAACTATCTAGAAATTACTTTGTCTGCAATAAACACCACATTGCGGACCTTATTCAAGCTAATGGAAAAATTAGACCAGAAACTCACAATACAAGCGGGACAAATCGAAGCTATCCATACCTGGATGCTTCATACACAACAGCAGACTCAGGTTACATCGGAAAGAATACCTAAACAAAGCTGTGTACCTTTGATCCCAGAAATAATTCGGCCCCTTGAAATCACAAATGATGAGCCAATAGCGGTCATAAAGGAAGCGTCATGGATAAGTATCGACCTAGATACTAATCAAGAGACGAGCAATATCGGTCAAATAAGAACTCAAAATCAGGTTAGTAAAAAAACAACGAAATCTATTTCCCAGATCATGACAAAAAAGGCACCAAAACAATCCCTCATAAGGAAATCAAAGAACATGCCTGCAATAAAGGTACCCAAAAACAAAAATAAAATGACTGCCTTCTTTAACATCCTTGATACAATTAGTAAACAACACAACATACAAGGGTGCAGTGATCAGCCTGGAGCTGTTGAGCCAGGGCAAGAAGTAATTCAGGTGGATACCAGGACGAGAACCCAGCGAGTCTCTTCGCAGGTGATGCCTAATAATACTTCTATTATGATTGCTATTGATCCCATTCAACAATCTCCACTAAATGATCTGGTACAAGTCCTTGAAAATAATGACAAGAGTGCACGGATAGGTCAAGAAATGAAAGGGGCGGTTAAGGGTACTTCCTCTAATGTGACAATGTTCCCACCTCCCAATGCCCTAAACCTAATGAAGAAAATGATTGACTCGTACCTGGCAGATAAGGAGAAATCTTCTGCACCGATCTCAACACATATGGACACAACGTCAGGGATAGGAATCCAGCCACCAGACCCAAGAAATAGCAAGCGATCGGTCAATACAGGCTAGGACAGAGCCAAATGCTAGTAATATGGCGCTCCAAGATTATGATAACCAAATGGATAATCGACCTGAAGATACGACAGAGCATGAACTACCATATCATCAACCTAGAGAACAAATGCATTCCCAAGTCAGACCATCATCACATCCCTATAAACAAGCTCTGCTAACGGCGTCTGAACCTATAAGAACCACACATAACCGGATACAGGCACATAATTATCAGATAAAACAATCTCAACCCAAGACCAGCCCCAATTGCAATTCGCTAATAATGAAATGTCGGGGAGAACAGTTCAAAATGTTTGATTTAAATTGGGAAAGTGTACTAAATATTTTCTCAGATGTGCCTGAACTAGAGTCAATTACATCAAGAGATATTGAACTAATACAATTTGTTGCAGGAAAGAACTTCACAGTTGTAAGATTGTGGATACCTTCAGGTCTAGTGTGCAATGTTATATGGAAAGCAAAAATGCGGCTCTTCGATATGGGTTTTCTGATCGCGGAGGATCCGGAAAGAATACCCAATCAAAATACACATGCTATTTATCCATCATCTAGACCTTTAGAAAAAAACGTTCACAGAGCAAGACTACAATCTAATTCTTCAGCATTTTCGAGAGCATAACTAAACAATCATCAAGATGTATCGCAAATTACAGTTGGTTGTTGGAATACACAAGGTCATAGTTATCTGGTAAAGTCTATAAAAACATTTACTAGTGGATTTGATGTGATAGCATTGCAGGAAACCTGGTTACTTGTGGCGCCAATTTGGGACAATTATGTGATATCATTGATTCCGGCAGTCAAAGGACTTAAGGGCAGACCAACTTCGGGCCTACTAGTTGCAACTCGTCTAACAACGGGCTTCAAGTTGGTGCCCTGGCTGTTGGTGCTACATTATGGCAGCTCTTTACAATTGGTAAAATTAATCAGTTCAACTGGAATCATTGGACTCATAAACATTTACCGAAATCCTTATGGAATATCGAACGAAAAATGTTATTCGAAATTATCCAACATGCTAGAGTTAACTGCCCTAACTGATGAGGTAATGTCAACTTTTGTTGTAGGCGATTCCAATTTGGATCTTAATAACCAAACAAAAACAGGCTTGCAATCTAAGGAGGCTCAACGTTGGTTTGCCTTTATGTCAGAACGAGCATTTACTCTGGTGAATGGTGCAATTGCAGGGGAGGTACCGGCACAAGCCACATGGCACAGAAACAATAGTTCCAGCATAATTGATCACATTTTTGTGGATAACCGACATTTTGCAAATATTATATCATTGAATGTTATCGAAATGTCTAATATTGATCATAATCTGCTGGTTTGTCAATTTAAGTGGTGCCACACCAAAGGTCAGGTTCAACAGTTATATTTAAATCAATCTTTGGCAATTAACAATGCCAAAACTAGATTCAAATGGTCTACATCGAAGTTACAGGCACTCAATGCACAGATTCGAACCCATGCTCATGATAACAGTTTGCACCCGTATACACATATTCTTGATCAATTCAAAGATACCATTCTTATAAAAAATAATCAACCAGTTAGACACACTCATAAGTATGATCACATCGTACATGAAAGGAAAACTGCATACCGTAGACAACGGAGACACATTCTTAAAATGGGTTCTCCTTTGAATCTAAGAAGGCTAAAAACAGCCAAATGCCGCTACACTAATTGGATCAAAGCATATAAAGCCAAACTATTTAATCGTGACTGTGAAGCCTTTTTGAAAACAATTCTAACAAAAAATTCAGCTGACACATGGATTTTATTGAATTAATGTAAACACTCATCAAATTGAGGCACAAGCCAATGGGGTATCGGAAAAACAATGGTTATCATATTTTAATGATCTATATACAGATTCGGGTTTTGCTAAATATGAGTATAAGTTGCAAACATATCAACAGTGGCAACTAGAATGTTCTACAAACAACATTTATGAATACATCAAACAAGCAAGTAACTCAAGAGCGTCAGGTCCTGATGGGCTAAACAACATAATGCTCAAAGATAATGTTGAATTGTGGTCTGCAATTTTACATTCAATGTTCCAACAAGTTCTCATGTATAAATCCCTGCCAAACACGTGGAAATCTTCGATTTTGGTCCCGATATTTAAGAAGGGCGATTATTCCCAACCATCTAATTACAGGCCTATAGCCCTTCTTAATATACCGGGAAAACTATTTGCAAAATGCGTACTAAGGGACTTCAATTTGTAGACACTAGCTCGCAAATTACGAGACCCCCAACAAACAGGTTTTGTTAAGGGTTTAGGTACGGGCATTAATCTTCTTTGCATTAATGCTTTAGAATATCAATGTCATCGAACTAAACAACCTATATTCTTTGCATTTGTAGATCTGCGAGCCGCATTCGATTCAGTCTCGCAAGTTCTGTTGATGACTAAACTAATACGTGATCAGTGTCCGCCTTCCCTATTAGATATGATATATGAATTTCATCAAAATACAGTAATTCGCATTAGGTTAAATCTACAAGGCCTGTTATCAGCAGAAATACCTACCTTCTGAGGGTTAAAACAGGGATGCCTTTTAGCGTCTGCCATATTCAACTACTTTATTCAGGATGTCCAACAGGCGTTTGAAGTCATAAACACAGATTCACCAAAAATGAAAGGAGTATTGGTCAAGGCACTTTTATATGCCGACGATCTGGTTCTCGTATCTAAGACTCCTGTAGGCCTACAAAAGCTTCTGACGCCTTTTGAAAAATACACTAACCTCAACAAATTGAGTATTAACACAGCTAAGACTCAAATAGTAATATACAAACCGATGAGAAATGGAGGTAAGGTGTATAATTGGTCCATCAATGACTTACCATTGGACATTGTTCCTGAATATCAATATCTTGGTTTACATTTTGAGGGGTCCATAAACGGAAAAGCACAACATATTGCAATTGAACAGAAGATTCACACTGGCAAAAATCATGCAATTCCGGTATGGCAAATTCACAGTACGTCCTGCTTTAACCTATTGGAAAGCTCAAGTAATTCCTACCATTCTATATGGTTTAGAGACAGACATTCCGATATCATCTTGTATCTGTGAGAAATGGGAAAAACGTTTTTGGGTACATATACTACAACTACCACACTGCATCCCCATGGCATGGATTCGATATGAACTATGTCTCACCTCATTGTATGCACATTTTTGTTGGAAAGTATGTGCTTTATTTCGAAAATGCATAATATCAACATGTAGCCCAAGCATACTAAAAACAGTATCGGAATATATGGTCTCGAGTTCTCATCCTTTTGTGCAGAAGTGGTTAGTAACAATTTATCAGATTATGACACATGCAGATGTTTCAATTGACATGTTGATAACTAACCCTGATAAAGCAAAGAATTCTATTTATAGAATGGACTGGATCGATAATCGGGAAAGATGTTTAAGTTATCAGTCTATATCATCTGAAGTATTTAAACCAAAACAAATGGGCATACCAGAAAAGTACCTTGATCAAACACTGACTGTATTTTATAGACATACAATTTTGCGATTGCGTTTCAATGTGTGGCCCACAAGGGCTTTGGCTTGCAAACGAAAACGTATATCAAAAGCTGACAATGTATGTAGATTTTGCCAGAATGAGGGGGTCGAAGAAACAACTGCACATTTAATTACAGAATGTACTGAATTAAGATCCCTGAGAGTAACAAACTACAGAAATTTCCATCATTATTTAGGACAAATGGAAGGGGAAATGTGCTGGGCGCACATTGCAGGCTACGCTCAGAAGAGGTTACAAATACAACCATTAACTTTCTAACATCTTTAAACTTAGAGCAGGATTACATGAAATGAAATGATGTATATGGAAATAAGCAACAAGAGGCATTTCAATAATGTTGTTTTATGTTGTGCTCATATTAGTCCATTCTCAGTGAGAGAAATGTTATGTAGTCAGATGTAAGATATCTATTGTAAATAGTTTTTTTTTTTTAAGCATTGGTTCACAAATGTAAATGTAATTAGATTGTTATATGTCTAGTTTCCATTTGCATTGCATTTATCTTGTTGCTTCTCAATTGTCAAAGTGTCTATATATTTTTTTGTATTCTTGCTGTTTGTATCTTTTCTTTCTTTTTTTTATGTAACGATAAAAATGAAATTGAAAAGTTGATTAATTCAACTAAATCAATAATGTGTGGTTTCCTGTGATGTCTGTCAGAGTGGTGATTAAGGAGTGTGGAGACCTGTGGTGGTTAGTGGGGTGTATGGGGAAGTTTAGTGTAATCATGTGCTTTAAAGTGGTGCAAGTTCAATTGTGTAACATGTATTGTTTCAGGGCTGGAGTCATTTGACAAGATGTGTTGTCTGTTAGGGCTAAGGTAGAATGAATTGGAGGTTTTTAATGTACCATGTCTTGCCCCACAAACAACCCAATAACTGGGCACAACCTTTTTCACTTTGTAAACCTTACAGTTGGTCGCGTTTATTATATCCATGCAAAACATTGTTTCGCCAGCTGTTTATCCTTATGTCATATTATAGGATGTTAATTGATACTATGTCAAGTGGGACTATGCCATGGCACAAATTGAGGGGCCAACGTTTCTGTTCAGTTGCCCGGGACATCCCTTCTGACTGCCCACTGGCACCTCAAAGTCACCGCAGCTGTAGTGTCTCCCAATCGTACATGGGATTATGCTAAATAAATGAATACAGATGAACATGGACCATGAGCTATCAATTGACAAAGCCAACATTTATAGTATTTCTATACCCCACCCCTCGAAGATTTGGAGCAGTTGCTCCCCAGACAGAAGCATTTAATGCAGGGGTAGACCTTTCCGTTTAGAAAATCTCAGCTCTTCTCAAATGTTACAGATGGTGGATATGCACATTTTCCATACATGATACATACATTTGGCAAACTATTTTAAGGAGACGAGTTTATCACAAAGGCTCTCCTTGGGGCCCAAGCCTTGAACTTATTAAGAGTTAAGGAGATCTCAAATTTAATTTTAGATGTGAAATAATTGACAAGTCATTGCTTTTAGGTTCATGACAAAGAAAACAACTATTTAATTTGGGCACTAGCAGCATAAAAGGGTGGCAGTGTGGGCATATATTGTTTTGGACAAGCCATTTTGGGCACTAGCAGCATGACAATGTGTTTTACAGGGGCAATGCTGGTGTATATTGTTCAGCGAGGCCTCCTAGTTTTGCATTTGGGGCAGCCGGCATCAATACCTGTTAGAAAATGTTCTTTTGTACTGTTGGTGACCTGGCATCTATTGGAGCTGTTCATGTGTCCCCTGCAGAGCAAAGTGTAAATTCAACATTGTTACCCAATTCTTTTGAACTTGTTGCTGTGAAATGCAAGATTTCAATCTATTCTTTTTTTTTAAATGTGTAAGGTGACGCACCGGCCAAAATCTTAATGCATTAGTTCAGGTGTGCTTGCTCGATTAAATAAAGGGATGCATTCATTGCCCTCCTTGTTACAACTTCACCAGCTGCAACTGCTCTAGACTATACTTGTATTGTCTGAGTGTGGGATGGGCGCCCATGCAGCTGACTGGGTACTTCTTGCTACCTTCTTTGACAATGCATTAGGAGAAATCGATTTCCCCCATCAAAAAAACAAACAGGACATTTTCCACATTTAGCCGACCCCCTCATCCCCCCCATCCTGCCACGTTGGCTACTCCTCAGGATGTGGGTTTTCAGGACCAGGAGGAGATGGCTTTGTGGGGAGGAGCTGACACATGCTGCAGCACCAGCATACTTCAAAGGTACTCTAAGCCTCTGCAGACCCATCCCTAATGTAATAGATATGGGTTGTCCTCCCCACTACCCTCTCAGCTCAGGGCCGGTGCTATCATTAGGCAAGGGTAGGCGCTTGACTATATGTTGGAAATGTTAGAGCGGCAAAATGCTTTTTTTTAACACCCCCACACTACTGCCTTGCCTGGTGATAGCACCGGTCCTGTTGTTAGTTACTGTCTGCAGTACGGCTGGCTGCAGCAGCAGACCAGGGTGGCGCAGTGAAGGTTGGGACTTGGGGCCGGGTCAGGGTCACGATGGGTGAATGGGCGTGGTGGCAGCGCTGGCACCTGTGCAATGTGCATTAGCACGCCAGCAAACACCACAAGTGCCCCCTTGACCGATCCGATCGTCAACTCAATGGTATGAATGCTGCAGTGCAGTGTGATGACCACGATGCAGGAGTCAGGACAGGTGAGGAGGACCCCTGGACCGAGGTGCCGTGCCGACTACACTGCCAACCAAGTAAGTAGATGTACCAGTGCACAAACCCACGTTAAACGTGCTTACTTACTTGCAGAACACACATGCTGAAAAACTGCATTGAAGGGCTATGTGGTGGCTCAAGAATGGGTTCCACATCAAGCCCCAAGCAGACTACTCAAATCAACAAAGCCAGAGTCAGTGCCTGCGAGATATCTCAGCAAGATTGGGGGTGGGGGACTGGGGTGTGGTTGCTGAAGATGGCAGTGTGTCGGTGACGAGCAGCGCCGCGGCCAGCCAGACGAGGCCCAGTGCCAGGCTCAGCGCCGTCACCCGTCCCCTGGGCTCCATGGCTAGGGGCGCAGGGCATCAGGGGCTTAGAGCAGCACTACTGTGGGGGGCAGTGGCCAGCATGGAGCCTACGGCCCCTCCTGCAGACTGCTGTCCTCACTCAGTGTGGGTGGCTCTACCGCTTGCTTCCCAGGAGCGAGAGCTCCAGGTCCGCCTCAACCACAGTACTTCCATATGTGGCTCAAAGGCTCTGTCAACCTGTGGTAACATAATATTGCCTGAGCTTTACAAAATGTCATGTCATGTCATGAGGGTCCGTCTGAAGTCTCCCAAAAAGTGAAACTCTTGGTACGACTCCGATCTGGCATCCCTAAAATGCAAGTGTAGGGCAGCAGAGCGTAAATGGAATTTGTCGGGCGAACCCTCTGACAAACTGGCCTGCCGCCTCCTTCAAAGGTGATATCGACTCTGCATCTGTACCAAGAAAATAGCCTTTATTCAAGCCTGCATCTCCGTGGTATCAAGCAACACCGCCAACCTTTTCAGTCTGTAAGGAACTGACCAATTCTGAAGCAGCCTCTTCTTCTGTCACACCCACCCAGGACCTTTGCTCGGCCCTGGCTGCACACTTCATCACAAAAACCGAAGACATCCTTTCCTCCCTCCCTTCCACACCACAACATACACCTACACCGGAGCCTCTTTTGCCCCCCCACCACTTCCCCTCTCTTCCCGTCTCACCCGCTGAGGTCGCCAAACAAGTCCGGTTCATGAAGGCCTCATCCAAACAGGTCGCCCCTGCCCCTCCAAAACCATTAAGGACGACATTAACTCCCTCGGCCGAGCCTTGGCTGATCTCTGCAATCTCTCCTTTTCGACTGGAGTTTTCCCAACGGCTCTTAAGCACTCCCTTGTGCACCCTCTGCTCAAGAAACCCTCTGTCGACCCCTCCATTCTGGCAAACTACCGCCCGATCTCTATCACTCCTTTACTGGGCAAACTCCTGGGGAAGTTGGCTATCTCTCAGCTGACCCTCCACACTGAATCCTTTGGGTGCTTCCACGACCATCAGTCTGTTTTAGAGTATCCAGAGGCACGGAAAATGCTCTTCTGAACACCTGTGAAGAACTGCTCTCAAACTTGACACTAACACTCCCTCTGTCCTCATTTTCCTTGACCTCTCCTCTGCCTTTGACACAGTTAACCACAACATCCTGATTGCACGGCTCTGTGACACCCTGGGAATCACAGTTCAGGCTCTGGTGTGGTTAACCTCCTTTCTCTCCGACGCCCATCCCAGGTGGAACTCGGAGCCTTTCTCTCAACTATAGCTCTCTCAACCTGTGGCATACCGCAGGGATCTAACTTATCCCCCTGGTTCTTCAACGTCGATATGGCTGCCTTGGCACGTGTGATTGGCACTTTCACCTCTAACTTCCAGTGCTACGAGTGTGACACACAACTATCTTTCAGGCTACCCTCAGTCGCCTCCTCCTCCTCGCTCATATCCGACTGTCTGTCCGCTACTCAGTCACCCCTGCTCCCGCCTTCCTACTTTCACTCTGGCCGGCCTCCCTTGGCCCTGTGCCTGCACCCACCTGCAAGGCTAAAACCTTGGAGTGATCTTCATCCCCACTCTGTCCATCTCCTCTCAAATTTCTGACGTCGCTAAAAAGTCTAACTATCAGCTAGACCTCCTCAGAGGTACTCTACCTTTTCTCACTTTCCCCCAGCGGCTCTCTGTCTCCAGAGCCCTGGTTCTCTCTAGGTTGGACTATTGCAACAGCCTCTTCCTCAACCTCCCTGCTTCTGCCCTGCGCTCTCTGCAACTCATCCAGAACAGAAGTGCAAGAATTATCCTTGGCCTCAAGACCAGCGACTGCATCTCTCTGGCACTGAAATCCCTTCACTGGCTCCCTGTGGCTGCAAGGATAAAGTTGAAGACCCTCTGCATTGTCCACAAGGCTTTCTGGAGCCTTGAACCTACCTATCTGCAACGTTGCCTACCTAAATACTGTCCCTCCCGAGTCCTCCACTCATCTACCTCCAACCTTCTGCGAATGAGCCGGTTCTCCAAGCAGAGATTTGGATGGAGATACTTATCCTCAGCAGGGGCCTCCCTCTGGAATAGCCCCCTGCCACCCTCCGTCTTGAGCCTGATCTCCTTAAGTTCCGGAAACTCCTTAAGACCTTCCTTTTTTCCTCTTCCTTCTCTCTCCCTCTCTCCCTCCTTTTCTCTACAGCTTGCTGACTGGCCACCTGGTGTACCTCAAAGTCTCACAGGTCCCTGGCACCCCACCAGTCCTCTCTTGCACTTGCCTCAGCGCCCTGCACTCACCCCACCCTCAATGCACTTGAGAAAGGACCCAAGAGAGTGTCTCTCTCTGCACTTACCCTAGTAGCCACCGACTGGGTGCACTTGGACTCCCCCTGGAACTGTCTGTGCACTGCCACGATCCGAATGCACCGTGTTTGAAGATTGTCTGTCTGTTCTCCCCTGTCTACCCCCCTTAATTACACTTGGTAAAACTACAGAATCGTCGGCAGGCCTATTTGCTGTGTCTCAACTGTTAATTGTGTTATTTGCACTTACTCTGCCTGTGAAGGCTATTATCGTCTCAGAATTTCAAGGGCTCTGAACGACTGTTGTTTTGTCCCCATGTTCCCACCCTCCTTGAGCGCTTTGAAGCACTTGCCTTGTGTATAGGCGCTTTATAAATAAACACATGTTTTTTCAAAGCAGTCTTCTGAGAGTTATTCCCTTAATTTGAGCTGTACGTTCTACTGATATAATAAGAATGTTTTACCAGGCCTGCCCACAGCCACTCAATTTATAAGCACTATGGTGTCCTTCACTGAAGTCCTGTTAAAACAAGCCTTGGCAAAGCCAACAGTTTTGACTTGTATATAGGTACCAGGCATTTGCCAGGCACTGCAGTTATATGCCCAGGTAGCTGCACCATTTGCACCTGCTACCATCAATGGCCAGTTTATACCACTACAGCAGTGCCTGGAAAATGCCTTTCCCATGTCTACAAAAAGGCCCAAACCATTGGCATTGCCAATGCTTGTTTCTTTTGTTATCGTGGTATGGTGCCAAATCTGTCAGGGCACCTGGAGCTGCTGTTTTGAGCTGCCCCACATTCGTTTGTTTGTTTATGCATGCTTGCCTAGAAGTCACCCCCTCCTGCAGGGCAATACACATCTCGTGAACACAAGGCTGTGGGGGTGGCAGGGGTTGGTGGGAGGATGGTTGATTGAGAACAGTTAGAATCTGGAGTGGGGGCGGCAATCTGACAGTTCGCCTAGGGTGGCAAAATTCCTTGCACCGGCCCTGTCTCAGCTCAACCCAAAGAACAGGCAACAACATATTGACCCTCTCTTCAATTATCTGCACCTCGAGCAAGCCTGCGCCGACCAAGGCCGCTCTGAGTTGTTGCTGATTGAAATACAATTCGTTTTAGTTTTGGCTATTAGGTGGTGCTAAAGTGACACATATAAATCCAAACGAATGTATTACATTAACTACCTCACACAGGTTGTTAGCAGCTAAGAATGTTTCCTGTTAAGAGAAGAGACACTTTGACTCCGGTTGCCCATTGTAGAACACGCTTTGACTCCTATTCCCCATCCTAGAACGCGCAGAGGAAGGCTTTGCGTTGCTCCTGGAAAAAGAAACACAGGACTTTCACCCTGCTTGCCTAATGAGGGCCTCACCACCTTTACATTCTGTGTCTCCGCGCCCCACCAGGGTAAACATAATGGCTTCTCAGCACGTCACGCTCCCATGGCAAACACTTCTGAAAGCAGCCAGGAGTGACTATTGTCTGTGACAAGTCCTGCGACAAATACTAATGTTTAGTGAAAACAACTGCGAATAGGCATATTTATCTGAAAATACCAGAACAGCACATGTCATTTATCAGGCCTGTGAAATGATTAAGGTCAACAGAAAGACATAATCGCAAAACAACCCTTTTAAAATAAAATATCTCTTCTTCAATATCTGCTTTTGACACAGAAAAACGGTTTGCTTTTTGTGGACTTCGAATATTTGTCATATCTTAAATAGAAAGCTGCACATTTGTGTAAAACAATGGAAATGATAAGTTCACATTATTACAATGGTTATGTTATGTGTCTATTAGCCTTCACACCTAGAGAAGATTTCTTTAGGCTCGCATTGAATTGCATTTTGGTACTAGAAGTCTCCATGTATAATGGGTTCATAAAGTTACAAGAAATGTGTGAGTGTGGTTTAAGGTTGAAAACCTTGCTAGTGGTCGTGAATGCATAGCAGGTGTGAATGGAAGTCTGTGTGAGAGAGCATTAGTGTGACAACGGATGTGAGTGCATATGTGTGAGTGTGTGCAAGAGTGAGTGTGTGAGTGAGTGAATGGTGAGAGCAAGAGTGAGTGTGTGAGAGCTAGTAAGTCTGGGTCAGGCTGAATGGATGGGAAAATTGTATAAGAGGGAATGAGTGTGAGATTGGTTGTGAGAGTGTAAGTGTGAGAGTGGGTGTTCTGAGTGCTGAGTACAAAGTTAGACAGTTTGATATATGGGCACAATGTAAACTAGTAATCATGTGCTGCCGTAGCATGTATTATTCACAAATGCATTATGGGTCATATGACATCATATTTGACAGAAGCTATTGTCATGAAACACAATACCAGGGCCTTAAGATCAGCTAATACCAATCTTCTATGAGTTCCGCGCAGTAACGCCAAGGAGGCACGGCCGGGGTCCTTTGAAGTAGCAGCCCCAAATGCTTGGAATGCCCTCCTGCCCATGCTAAGAACTATAGCCTCAAAAGAACTTTTAAAGAAGCAGATGAAGACCCTGCTTTTTGCCTAGAGCTTTACTATTCATGCGCGCTCCGCTTCTAAAAGTTTTGACTCTTGCCATGTCCTTCTGCTTTCTATGTTTTTTGTTTGTAAGTCTGCGCCCATCAGCCTTCGTGTACCAGGTGTGTATTATAAATGCCTAAACATAAACATAAACAAAACTGTTCATCAGTTTGAAGACCCTGGCTCAAGGGGTCAGGTTTCACCTCTAATTGTTCCATCTGGGATTTCTGTTACTGGTAGGACATGACGTATTCCCCTCACAATATCTGTGGGGTTGCCCTGATGGTGAAAGGAGATCAAAGGGAGAAGTCACCGAGGGCTGGAATTCCCTAGTGAGAGTGTCTTGATGGAGGATTTCATCAAGCTTTCACGGTTCAAATACATGTATTCATTTAGTCAAGAACATAAGTAACATGCAAAGTACTTATGGATCCTCAGAAACATTCAATTTACATTATCATGAATTCACATTTCCAGAGTGTTCAAGCATTGCATTTTTTTGTTATTGTTTGTATACAATTCCACGTTAACGAGAAGAATTCAGTGTTTTCAGATGACAGAAAAAACTTGTCACTCAGTGTTTCTAGTGTCATGACTTATCTTCAAGAGTTCAACTTTCCTGTCTTCTGTACAACATACAAATAGACCATACCAGTCTATCCATTTCTATTAATGCCCAAAATCCCCAAAAATCTTAAACACTAACCTTCTGATGAAAAGTTATTGACTTCATTCAGAAGAATCCATGTGTGAATGAATATATGTCGAAATCAAAATATGGCGAATGAATCCCTTCAAGGATTTAAAAACGTCTATATTTCAAATTCACTCATGTACTTGTAACACTACTTCACTGTGTCAAGAGTCGTACCTAGTGTTATACTTCTTCCAAAGTGATCAAGTTATATGGAGTTTACTTAATGACAGATACAGTCAAATATTATTTTAGACCCCCATTCATTCTGCAAAATAAAGATCATCCGGAGAATTATAATTATCCCCTTGTGCCAATACTATCTGTAATCCCCTTATTCTAGATCAGCACCTGGTGCTTATTGTGACCATTTGCATAATTGATTTTAGGGACAGACCATAAAAGAGCTTAGCAATTTCTTCCATATGAATCCCATTAGTAATGAATTAAACCACTTAAATAAAAGGACATAGCCCTTTTGCCAGGTGCTGGTCATAACAATGGTTATGTCTGGGCATCAGGACTGGTAGCTGGAGGAGAACAAGCCCTGCCCCAGAGCCCAGGACTACAGTTGTGCACTCATGAAGGACCTGCTGGGCAAATTGACAATGTCCAGCTATTAAGGGGAGGTACGCAGGCAGGACAAGACAAGGACACTGAGCAGGTAACGGAGTGTGACGGCTGAGTAAGGCTCAGCTTATCTTCACCTGCTCTTCAACTTGGTCTCCTATCGTTTCAATAACTGTATTTCTTTTTTAAAAGATCAAGGAAGATATTTATATAAACCTATTGCACCACCAGCTCGAGCTGGCGACCATGGGTCTCTAAAGCTCACTCCTATTTGCATAGCCTTGTCAGTCCAGTGTCTCGCTCCCACTGTCTAAGCTCCCACAAAGTTCCTTCTAGTTGTAAGTAGGGGTTTGAACTGGCGGGAGGGTTCAGCTTTGAGTTCTATAGGGAGCATGCAGACCTGCGATCGAGTGGATCGAGTGGTGATCAGTGGCCTGTTCTGAACCACTCTCCACTACTCTCTGTTCACATTCACTCCTTCCCCATTGCATCCCTTGTCGCATACTCTCCCACTTCCTTACACTCTTTCCCCAGCGGTCGAAGTGTATTAAAAGAAGTAGTGGAACTATGGTCCCTACTGGCCTGGACCCCTCCCCCCACTCCCCCACACCCCCCACGCTCTCTACAAATCCTAACCCAATGCCCACGCCTACGCATAATGCAAACCCTCAAACACATGCACCTGCTGTTTAAGGAAACGTTGCGTGCACTGCACTAAAGTGCAAGTTTCAACTTATTTCTACACTTTTGTTTTAAAACGAAACCATCCCGGAACAGTTTCTTTTTAAAATAAAACTATAGAAACAGTAGGGGAGCACTGCTTCGACTTCTATCTTTTCCTTGCTACACGATGCTTATAAATGCAAAGTGCAATGAACAGCAGCACCTGGAAAAACATTTGGCTTTCACTATAAATCGATTTCATTTCACGTGGAAATTGACTATCTGGCACTGGCTGGTGTTGTCGCCATTGGCAGCCAGTAGAATAGCTTATTTCAGAGTCGGCTCTGGGTGTGATGTTTCCCTCCTGCATCCGGGAGATATACCCGTGATAGCCGAATGCTTATAGCATTTCCCTTTACTGTTTTACCTATAGCAAGCACACGCGGTTTATCTCACCCATGCACGCTTGCTTCTGATGTGTTGTACTTTTTTGTGTTTTCAAAATGTCCTTTATTCTTGGATTGAAGTATAAAATGGCAGGATTTCAATCCCACTAATTGGTTTAGGATTGAAATGCGGCGCTGCATCCGACACGTTCCCTTGTGGGCCAGCTGTTAAATTGCTCAACGTGGCACCTGCTTTCACAAAGTACATTTTGAAAACCTGTATCGTTCTCGAAAAGGATCTTTAAGATAGTGTGGTTAGCATCAATAGTCAATGCTTTTTACAGTACATGAACAGATGAACATAAATAAATAAACCGGTTACCCTATTCCAGGGAGTCTTGTGGTTTTGAATGTTTCTTGACTGGTACAGGGAGATGAATAGGAAGCAATAATTTTGTAGATAGCGAGATAGACAATTTAAAAAAAGAAATGTCTTGAACCAAATTTGGTGCTCCAAAGAAACTTTCGTAGACTTTCAGAAATATAAACAGCAATACTCCCTAAAAATAAAAACTCTACGCCATTCTGAGATGAGGGGCGGGTTCGCCTTTTCTTCATCATGTTTGCTTATAATAATGCATTTGTTGTGTAAATAAATATGGATTTTTTTCAACTCTCCTCTTCTGGGGCCATGATATTGATGCTTGCGGATGCCTCATTGGCGCCAGGTAGTGTGTTAGGGCTTAAACAGGGGCAGAAGAATCACAAGAGTGGTTGAAGATATCACTGTTGGGTTAGAAAAGGGATAGCAAAACTACACACTTTATTATGTGCCCTGTCATTTCACTCCCTATGTTAGGGGTACAAACAGGGCTCTAATCAGATTTGGCTCCCTACTGGAGTCAAATGATTCTTCAGGGAGTAAAAAAGTAATTAGCTTTGCCAATAGGGATACTTTCTGCTTATTAAAAGATGGTCTTTCCCCAAAGAATTCCTTTCAAGATAGGGCATTCATATTATTCAAGTTCGTTCCTTCCTTTGCCACTGCTATACTGGACACTAATTCAAAAAAATATCAGTGGAGCTTTGTGGGTAGAAGCACATTTTCGTTTTTTAAGAAGTAAAAATGCATGGTTCATAGGTCTCTTGGGTCTAAGGTTGGTGTTATCACTACCCACCGGAGAACACAATGTGGATAGTAAGCAGAGGTACAGGAATTTTTGATCATCATAGTCTAAGGTGCAGTTATACTGATGCAATTATCATCCTTACACAAATTATTAGAAGCATGTTCCCCTGACCCCTGAATTACTTAAAGTGGCACTTGAGCTCCTTTCAGCATGTTTTTGACAAATTCTTTTAATTGCCATTAATCCATCGGAAAATGTATTCTGTCTGAGTTTCTTGACAGCCACATCAGTTATGATAAGAGATATTTGAGGGCCACAAACGGCAGGGATGGCGTTCACAGCAGTAACAGGCTGACAAGCCAGTCTATTGAAGGAGTGGAACCCACCTACCCCTACACACCACCAAGAGCCAACCTACCTAACGGTCAATGTACAATAATACACCAGCCTTGATAAAGACCCCTTGGGTCGAAACACTTTTGTCGCCTGACCATGAGATTATCGCATCAAGAATAAAATTCCCTTTTTAAAAAAAATAAGAATACAAAGAAACATTTCTTTAAGAATAAATATTGTTTGCGCAAGATATATGGGAACACAACTAAGATATTTGTGTTTTGTAATACAAATGAGTGATTTTTCCAGTGGCATAAAACATAAAGGTCCTCATTATGATTTGGGGCGGCATCCCGGCATAAATCTGCCAGAATACCACCCAAACAAATTACTGTTATCACCACTTGGTCCGTGGGAATTCCCACCGAGGCTGAAATATGTTTTTGGGGATGCTTGTGGTCACATGCAGAAGGGATGCCACCAAGCAGTTTGGGCTGAACTGCTCCTTTTGGGGCTGCCCAAGCCAGATTTGCATATGGTCTTTCCTCTTTTGTAATGTCTTGGCAGGTGAAGAACGATGGTCTGGTAGTTTTGCCCACCCTTCTGCATCACAACTTAGATAAAAAATAAACAAGAGCCTTACTGAGGTTTATTATGGAGCCCTGTTGAGGAAAATCACCCATGCATGCCTTTTAAGTTAATTGCATCAATTCATCAGAGATACAACTGTTTTAGTGCCTTCTTCTATAACTATGGATCCCTCTTCTGTACTTCTTTGTGATCAATTAAATAAGATAGAGGGAGATGCTAGAGACTGCACAAACAAAACACATTGTTATATTGAAAAGCCTGCAGCAGTTGAGCATAGAAATAAAAAGAAGGTGCTGTTGTCTAGATGGGTACTAGAATTTCCTATCCTTTAGCAAACACGCTACACGTTTCCTCCAGTGTACTGGCGAAACGTCTGACTTGGTCTTTGAAATGTGCTGCTTCGGTCATCTCCCATAAGGAGTGATGCATCCTCCCATACCCTTCCCCAGCCCCTGTGCTTGCCTCTAATTGATAGAGCACTGTAAAAAGTGAGGGATTGTAGCTGTAAACACTCACTGGGATATTTTAAGACCTACAATACTTTGCAAGCAAGGCATATTGAAATGCCTCAACATATGATGTGCATTTTAAGAATGTCATGTACACAATTCTTTTGCAGTGCATACAAGATTGTTTGCAACATACCCCTCCCTATATCATTGTGTAGGATTACACAAGTGCTCAGTGAAACAGTTTTTGCATAGGAGCAAGTTACTATATAATGTGTGAAGGTCTATGCCCAAAGGTAATCTGAACATTTGGAAATGATGCAGCTTGTGTGATAAGCATTCTCCTGTCTGAATATCCGGTGCCCTGATACTATACTATGGACGAGTAATCCCAGGCATAGTCCATATCCATTGTCCCTTGTAGGCTAAGTAAATGATATTGCAATGTTGGTCTCTACTTGCAGGGTAATGTTAGTAATGCGGAAGTAGGAGACGCTGAGCATCACATTTCTCTTTTCAAAATCTTTAGAGGACAAATTAATATTTGAGTTTTATGATGCGTTAACTTACAAGGGAGCCGCTTCAAAGCATTTGCGTGACATATGTTCAAAGAAGAGAAAGAATGGGATTTGGTTACACATCCAAGTAGCCTGCTTACTTAAGCATCCGATATTTGAGCTGGTAGTACAATTATATAGTGTGGGTGATGCTTTTGGTAAGGCACAAGGAGTAATAGAAATTCTGGCGTGTGAACGTTATTCATGTTACAACAAACATAAAACAAGTTGTTGTAGGTACACGTCTGCTAACTTTTCACAGAGCCAAGAGAGGAAGAGTCAAGGTTGAACGGTAGTATCTTAATGTACTCTGGGCCAGAAGTTAGAGTCATAAGGTAAAAGTATGGTAGAGTCAGGTTTAGGAGTCACAGGTTTAGTTAATGTATGCAGGCATATCTTGGTTAGATTCTTCTGTTCATGGAGCCAGTTTTTCATTTAGTTTTAACCTCTTGCATTGTATTTTGCTGTTAGGGATTTTAGGTACATAGTGGTGTAATGCAAATTAGCAGGATATCAAGACTATTTGTTTATTTTAAGAGAAAGAACATTTCAGGTAATTGCTGTGGCTTGTACCATATTAAATCTTTTTGAATAGGTGAGAATTGTCTGTGTGCGCTGCTAAAGATATTCTGAGTGGCACCCAGAAGTAAGCTGGGCAAGCGCACATGCGCACAGCTTAGAGGGAACATTGATCACCTCCATTGTTTACCCCATTGTGGGAACGCTTTCTTCTACCTGGTTGCTCTGTTTCCTCTCAAGTCATTCAGGTCCTCTTGATTAGGTTTCTCCATCTTCCTGGTGCCTTCTCATTAGTTGGTTTTGATCCTGGCTGGTGAGTCATTCACCTGGGAAGGCAGATGTTCTTCTTTTGGGTAATCTGATACCTTGTTGGTCCAGTGCTTCAGTTCCTGTGAGACTGGATCCTGTAATTCAACCTAGAAGGGAAGATTTTTAATCACCAGTTTGTTTCTCCATTATTGAGCCATGTTTTCTGAAACTAGTGCCATGAGTCCTTACCTCTAGACCCAGGCCTCGTGGATTGTTCTACAAACGTACCCAGCTGGGTCCCTCTAGTCCATGGTCATGGGTTCCTACAGGTCCAATTCTACCCTGGTTCGCCATTAGATAACATTGGCCATGTCCTGCTGCGCCTCCCTTTTTCCTGGCACTTCTAGATCTCGATCCTGAAACTGAAGCTCTTCAAGGGGGTTTCTTCTGATGTCCACTGGAGTTGGTTGCTGCTTTCTCTGTACCTGTGGGGTAGAACTCAGACTTACCTCCCTTTCCTCATCATCGTGACTGTGCTATAAACGTTGTCCTGTTAATTCATATGAGGAACTTTTCCATCTCTACAAACCCCTAGAAATTGACTCTTGAAGGTACTTACCTGAACATTGGCATTTTTACTGGGTCCCTGGAATTTAGAAAAAGAACTGGAATTTAACGTGTACCACTGATTTCTAATGTATTTGTAAAGCTCTGCATTGCATTACTATCTATGTGTTGCCCCTGCAACTAACTAATGGTTCAAGCTATTTGAGACTTTAAGAGCCTGGTTCTTTAAGACTTTCGTGGCTCTCTGAGCATTGTTGGGTAAGTGTTGTGTAAGTGCTAACCCCTTTTCCTCCCTCTAGGTTCTATATGTAATACATTGTATACATTTGTATTATTAATGCTACTATGTACAAGAGTATGGGGAATTATTGGGACTATGTGTGTCATTTTGGGCCCTTAGTACGATTTAATAAATCTATGTTTGTTTTCTAGGGTTCACTTTTCTTGCCACCGCTTAGCCCTATATGTGTTGTGCCTGTGACTAGGTAGTGGGCATACATTTGGTCTCAGATTGGGCAGCGTCTTCACTGACCATTACTGTTTTATTCTATGTACTATGCTAAACCCAAAGTACTTATTTGACCTTTTAGATAGTCTATTTGTGATTTTACAATTAAGTGTACATTTTTCAGTATACCCGTGTGGTGTGTTCTCTAGGGGTAACTACTGGGAATAAACGCACTTCACTACCAGCCTGCCTCTTCCCTTCAGTTAAGCCTGACTGCTCTGCCATAGCTACACATTTAGAGCGTTTGGTCTTTTTTGTTGTTGGAACCCTCGTTTCACTTTTAGGATTGTTGATGGTACGCCACTCACCACGCGGCTGCGGAAACCTCTCCCTAACAGTTAATTTTAGCCCTTGTGCAAACATCTCTACTTAATATGGATCGTTCCATATTACACAAGCAGCAAAATGGTGCAAAACGTGTTTACTCCTCTTGTGTAGCGCTGAAAAGTTGTGCATTGTAGTCCCTGTCCCTGAATAAAGGAGAAACTTTTGCTCTTGTTAATCGTAGTAGCTGGTTGTCTGTGCCATGAACAATCACTTTTTATAACATATTGCATACACAAGTTGTCCAAATGATTGTATTTTTTTTAAAAAAACGTTCAGTTTCTCGCCATAAGAGTCAATAGACATGTGATGTCACTACATGGGATGTCAATGTTGGGGCATGCACCAGCCGTTGTATATTCGTGAAATTGTGTCACTGTGTTATTTCCTTTGCTACAATTCACCTAAACAAAATATGACCCTTTTACATCGTTTGAATTGTTCAACGGCGACCCAAGCCTAGGTTACAAATATGTTTTTCTTTAACGTGCCTTCGTTTCAAATTAAAATTAGAAAACCAAAATATTTACAGAATAAATTATCCAATTATTTTACTGCACTACTTAGTTTGATTATACTGTTGTATTTGATTTCCATTTTTTCCACAAAAAGAAGCTGTTATGGCAGGCACAAAACTATGGACATAAACGCTGTGCCCGTTGTCAGCAAAGTGCATTTGAGTGGTTCTTTAGTCCATTGTCTTGGCAGGTTAAATGCCTCAGTAGATTTGATGTTATGCTGCTATAGGTCACATTTTCTTGGGATGTTGCCCATCGTTTAATTCCCCTAAATCGTCTGCATATTACTCGATTGGTGCTATCAAATCTTTTCCATCCATCGCGCTAACGAGAAAAGAGTATGGAGTAAAATGGGCAGTCCATCAAATTACAGAATTCTGAAAAGGTCAAAGTAGTGCGGCAATACATTCTGCAAGGATGTGCGGTATTAAACTCGCAGGACTACCCAGGGAATTGTTTTAAATGGCCCATAGACATGCTATGGCCAATGCATTAATACAGTGATTGCACCGAAGTTCACAAGGGTAACTTCCATAGGGAGAAGGTCCTTGTCAGTGAATGAGCCGCCTCTTCTGAGATTGGGACCGTGTGCTTAAGACAAGGTTGGTGGTATGTCCCTTGTGACAGATATACAGATCTTCTTGCCTGCCCCTCCTACCCACCTGCCCCATAATCTGGTTCTTATTTTGGGTATGGTTATTTCTATGAATAGCTCCAATGTGGTGTATGTGCTTTGGGGCACGTGTGTGTTTGTTGTGAACACAATTGTGCATGAATGCAGTGTTCTTTTACACATACACCAGTACTTCTACAAATTGTCCTTACAATAGGCTAACCGATATGGCAGTAAAAGGTGTCCATTATCTAACACATCTCCTATGTGGCTTCTTGATGTACGGTGCGAAGGGGGGCGTGAGGGTTTGGTAGTATTGGCAGCAGGTGTGGACTGGGAACTAAAAGAGGCCCTGGAAATAATTACTGGGGACCAAAAGAGGCCCTGGAAATAATGTTCAAAGTGGCCCCATTTGACACATTTTCAGCAAGCTCAATGATTTTCCTATGAGAAAATTTGGAAATACCACACAAAAGAGGCCCAGGGTACAGAGGCCCACCGGGAAATCTCCAGAGTTCCTTATAGGCCAGTCCACCCCTGATTGGCAGTATGGCGAAACGGATGCAACAAATGCTGGCAGTTACGGACCAGTTTATACGCGGCATGCACGCAGTGTCTCACTTCCTCAAATCATTGCGCAGACTGCCTTACGTGATGTTTACCACCTCCCTACTGCAGATAGTCCAGCCAGGATGCACAGACGAATCTCTCTCTATCCAACTTTCATCATTCGCTTCTTTGCACTAGACTTTGCGGTTTGCCCCGGGATGCGGAGGCCAAATGTGGGCATTGGTTAGGCTGGGATTGCAAGGAGGGTCACATTGAGGAGGTGGAAAGGGATTTGCGTCCTGCTATATTCTTTATAGCTAACCTCGATAGGACAGGGACCCCTCCGAATGATTGGCGAGCTCTGTCATGACCAAACTAACATGAGAACTTACATTTTCCATGGTTTTCTGAAGAAATGTGATTAGTTTTGTTCAGTGTCCAGCCTATTGGGCCAGACAATACCAGAGCCTTCAGCTGAGCATTACCAGGGCCTTCCCTTGCTCTGCCAGGGCCCTTCCGAGCGTGTTTTCTGACTGAGTGTTGGCTAGATGATAGTATGAGATTTGGCCAACCAGAAGTCATTGGCTGACGCACTTTGCTCAAGCAGGTCTTGTGTCTGCTACTGGCAACAGACTGGAATGTTTTCACCTAATTGTGCCTTTATAGAATGGGTGGTGCCAATCCCATTGATTACTTCTTACAGCTTGTCTATGGTTTTTTGGGTTGATGCCCATCATGAATATAGTGCAATATTTTCCTTGCCAGGGCCGTAACTCTTGTCACTTCCACTCAGTGATTGCTTTATAGGTGTGCTCTAGCACCTTGAAGTGTCTCTTGTGCTAGATGGAATTACATATAAAGATCTCAGGGGGCGCTGTTGAGCGGCTGCAAAATGGCTGCAGCCTGAAAGAGCTCCGACGAGGGCTCATAAATCCTATCGACTATCTTGCCTTTCCTGTAACTACTGACTCCAACCGTGGCATGAGCCGGCATTAGTGGATGGTGCTGCAGCAGGATATTGCTGCACCAGTCCCAGTGCGCCCATTCGGGTGGATATATCCATGAGAACACGAGGCGCGGCCTGCCCGAATAACCAGTGCGACCTTAGTCGCTGCAACGGTGGCCCCTGGACAACATACAGGGCCTGCACAGAGACATTGAGGGGCGGCCCAACCTGCCCAAGAAACTAACCAACTGAATTCTCTGCCAGAACGGGGGAGGAACTCCCAGTGTGCGGCCCAGACAGCAGGCAGGCCAGCCGCCAGAGGTTCTACTGGAGTAATGCAGCGAGGCTTACACAGAGGCGCCCCGTGCTTGGATACAGAACTGGGCCTACACCGTGGAGACGTTCACTCTGCGGTTTGCCACCCGACAAGGCCCCTGTGGAGGGGAGGTGCTGGCTCCCTCCGAGGCCATGCTGAGCCTCCCAGGCCTCTGAGAATTTCCCCCCGTTGAGGAGGTTGGCTGCTGATGTTGACTCCATCTAGAGCTGCGTGGGGTTGTTCTGCCTGCAGGGGCCCTCCAACACTACTAGAGGACCATATTTCAGATGGGGATCAATGGGGGGGCCTGGTGTCTTGTGAGGTTGTATCGGAGTCAGTGGTCTGCTGCGTCTCTGCCCCTGTCTGGGTTCGATTTTGACTGAAATTGCATAGTAGACTGGCAGCTGAGCACACCTGTTTGGTGAATTATATGTGCAATTGTGAACACACCAGGACTATGGGTCGCCTTGACTGAGTGAAATATACTGCTAAGCCTACTGGGGGAATTATACAGTGCCGAGCGCAGAGAGGGCTCCCCTCATAATTGTGGAGTGACATCAGGAAAGTCTTTGGTGAGCTGGGAGAGTAAGGGTATAGCACTCCAGCCAGTGGGCTTGATGGAAAGTTGGAGGCTGAAGCTGTCTGGGGGGAGCGAGTAATACCATTGAGAGGATCCGGGAAGGTGAGGTGGAGCACAAGGTGGATGGCCCCACTGGGCAGAGCAATAAAGTGAGACCGTGAAACAGGCGAAAAGATAGCGGGCAGTGCATAACTTTAATCTGTGATTGGAAGTTGGCTGAAGCACATCACCGGATAATCGCAGTTGCCAGCAGGGAGCCGTCCATGGGGAGCTGGTAGGCGGACAGGCAGGAGAGCCGTATCCCACCATACAGCCATTGGAGGAACCTAAAGCACAAGCCAGAGACACTTGATAAGTGCCCCCGGTGCCGGGCGAAAAGTGACACTGCGGGACGGGTGAAACAGCAGGCAGTGCACATAGGGTCCCACCATACTCGTAAATCAGCCGAGGGCTGTTGACCGTAACACAACACCTGCAAGCCCAGGAGGGCAGGTACGAGAGGCGGATACTACTGCAGAAACATCAGAGAAGCCCAGAGCACGAAAGAGCAGGTCAGGCCACCACACAGTTACAAATAAAGAAGGACATTATGCAGACAGCACCCAGCAGGGGGTACCTTGAAGAGCGCCGGGGACAGCCACAGCCATAGTTTCCCAGGACCACCACCGTAGAGGGAGAGAGAGGCTCCTTCACGGAGCGACAGTAGCCTCGACTGAGGTCTGACATGCCTGGGGCCGACCTGGGGAGTGAAGGGACCATGATGGGTCGGAAAATCAGGCAATCCAAAATGGATAAATACGCAGCCCCGACATCGCTGCAGTCACCACCTATAGACTTGCCTACTCCCCTGCAGCCGGACGCTCAATCAAATAACCTATTGGGGAGAATTGCAGAAGTCCTTCAGGCAGTACAGAGCTCCAGGACGCCCTTTGAGTTCAAGATCGGCACTGTAGGGGAGGAACTGAACCTTACTGGAGCAGACATCCAGAAATCATCAGAGAGGCAAAGGGCAACTGACCTGAGAGTTCTGCGACAGAGACGGAGGTGAAGTCCCTCAAGACACAAGTCGCTATGCTCCTACAGAGGACAAGGAACTGGAAGCTCGAGCGGAGGAGGCAGAAGGCTGCTCGAGAAAGAATAACATAAGATAGTCGGCCTGCCGGAGACCACAGAAGGGGGCTCAATGGAGCTGTGTGTTGAAAGGCTTGAAAACTGGAACATTTAGCCGAGAAAGGTCTCTCACAGTGGTTCACGGTGGAGCAAGCCCACAGGGTCCCAGCACAGAAGCCATCATCGGGTGCGAGTCCTAGACCGATCGTGGCCAGAATTTTGTATTATCGGGACCGTGATGTGCTCCTCCAGGCAGCCAGGCGAAAAGGCCCAATCACTTTCTCTAATTCATCGATCATGGTGTTCCCGGAATATACGAAGTGAGTACAACAGCTTTGAGGAAATAAAGTGGGTTTTGAGGGACGATGACATACGCTATATGCTGATTTACCCAGCAACACTCAAAGTAATCAAAGGGGACCGCCAGTGGATCTGCAACTCCCTTGAAAAGGCATGGTAATGGTGGGAGGTGGAAGGCAGCTCGGCGGAGAACCCGCATAGAAGAATACAATGTAGACGCTCTGGCAGACGAGAACGAGCTCAAACATCAGAGGCAGGAGTAGGACCGATCCTGGGCTCCCAGACTGAATCTGGCAAGTTCACAGTGGAAGAGGCCGGGACTCTCCGACTGTGGGGCGAGGGTGAGCAGCAGACTGCAGCATCAGCTGCGATTCTGGAGGAGCCTGGCCAATGAGCAGGCAGGACCTACCTAGCCCCAGATTCTATGGAGCATGGAGGATTAGCATAGTGCATCACTAGCGGCGACAGAAGAAACTGCAACATAGGCATGGGCGGAGCGGGGGCAATGGGGGAGTTTGGTCTCTCAAGGTTCATAACCAGACACCCGGATGAGGGTGGCCACCCCGCCACCCTACAGCAGAGTGCGGTTCATCACCCCTCCTGGCACAAGCATGGAACCTGTCTCTCCTCAGGGGGAAGTGGGTTGATGCAGAGTGCCTACATTACAGTTATTTTAGGATGGGAGTTGTTGGACCCTTTTGGTCCCTTGTTGAAGTTTTGTTTTTGTTACTGGGGGGGAAAGAGGGGGGTGGGCGGGAAGGGGTTAGGGGAGTGGGAGGGGAGTCCAGCTCAGGATCCAAGCTATATTTGGTGCCTAGGAGTGCTGAGTTCAGCAAGATCATGGTCAGATAACTGGGCTCCATAACGATTATGACCTGTAGCATGAGGGGACAAGGATTTTTATGAAGGTGGGGGTGCGGATAGCTCTCCTCCAAGAAACGCACCTTGATAAGACGGAACTGGGGAAAGTGATAAAGCGGAACTGGGGAAAGTGAAGAACACTTGGGGGGGGGGGGGGTATACAGCATGACTTACCCCTCATATTCTAGGGGTTTTTTAACCTGGATAGCGAGCGGGGTGCCCCTCCAAGTCACAAAAATTATACAAGATGAGATGGGGAGAACTCTTCTCTGGGGTTGATGGAAGGTCGGGATATCTGCATGGTGAACTCATACGCCCACAATACGATAACGATTCATAGTTCCCAGGGGTGGTAGGCATGATGGGAGAGTACAGATACAGGCAGCAGATCTGGGGGGGCGACTTTAATTGTGTGCTCCAGCCCCAGCTAGGCAGGTCAGATCCCAAAGCATGCCATAACCCCTTGTCTTCCAAGTCCCTGCGCTGCGCACTGCAGTCCTAGACCTTAGAGACCTCTGGAGGGAGAGCAACGGCGACAGGAGGGGCTACTCCTTTTACTCCCACATGCATGGAACTCACTCTTGGCTAGACTATCTGTTTGTGGGAGGGAGCCATACCCCCAGTTCCGGGACATAGGCTTTATGGGTAGAACAATATCAGATCATGCTCATCTGAAGGCGACGATGTTCTGCGGATGAAGGAGGAGCGCTGTTCCCACTTGGTGATTATGGGTGGAAGCTTTGGCGGACGTGCCTATGCAGAAGAACTCCGAAAGGCCATCGTAGAGTACTTTGATTTCAACAAGGGGTTAGTGGACGGCTATGGAACAGTATGGGAAGCATTCAAGGTGACAATTAGGGGCAAATGCATCGGCACTTCCCACGGGGTATGTGCGACTCTGCTTGCCACGCTAAAAGCGGAAGAGGAACGGATTAGAAAGCTTGATGGGTAAATTACAACAGGGTCATCGTGTGGCGCATAGCTCCTGTGGGCCAGGGTGAACCAACGGCAAACACAGGGAAGGCTGGGGAAGCATGACTACACACATATCACAGGCGGAATCCCCGGGGAAGGGGACAAAGCAGGGCAACTCCTGGCATGCCTTCTCCAATAGGAGCGCCACAGAGCCTGACTATGCAAGTCGAGGAAGAAGAAGGGAACTTGGTCATGATGCAGGAAGGCATAAACGCAGTATTCCAGACGTATTACAAGAAGTTGTATGCAGGCTGGGGACACCGAAAAGGAGATGAACCCCTGGAAATTAAGATGGCAATAGAATCCCTGGGGTCAGGGAAAAACGCCAGGGGGCGACGGCCTGCCGGTTGAATTTGATAAGACATATACCAACTTACTAGCTCCGGAGCACCACCAGCTTTATGAGGAGGCCTTTCAGAGGCGGCACCTACCAGCGTCATTGAGGGAAACAATCATCGTAGTACTGCTGAAGCCCGGGAGGGAACCACAGCATAGCGAATATAATCGCCCCATCTCATTAGTAAACATAGATAGCAATATTCTGGCTAAAGCGCTGGCGTCTCGACTCATAGAGAGGCTTCCCATCTGATTCATCGGGATCAGTGTGGTTTCGTATGGGGCAGGAATACCACAATGAACCTCAGATGGCTCCAGTATGTCATAGAGAGGGCAAGATCGCAATATGCAAAATGACCATTCTTCCCAGGCTGCTTTATTACTTTGCACATATCCAACATATGTCCAAATCACCCTTCCGATTGCTGGACAGCAGAATTCAGACCTTTTATGGGGCGGGAAGCGGCACAGGGTATCACTGGCTACGCTACCTAGGGAGCAGCAGGAGGAGGGGCTGGCGCTCCCAGACTAGGAGTTATATTTCCTGGCAGCCCAATTGCAGCATGCTACTAAATGAGACAATGGGGTAGAGGGCATAGACAGGCAGCTGGTGGGGAAACCAAGAAGTATTGCACGGGACTCAAGATGCTATGAAGGGCAACAGGCGAGGAGGAAGCGACCTGCTTGAGCTCAGTAGTCAGTGGGGCTTGGAAAAGGGCGCAGACTAAACCTAAAATGGGGGCCAGATGCAACCCAGATATGTCTTTGAGAGCTGATGCTAAAGTGGCCAGGATCATAAGAGACATAGGGGATGCAAAATGCGCTAGAGGGGGCTGCCGGACACCTGGTGACCTGTTTGAGGGTGAACCTTTTTACCCTTCCGCACAGGGGCGGAGCAATATCAAATACCTATGGGGCAGTTCTTGAATTACGCAAGACTGGCTAGGGCCCTGGCGGCCAAATGGCAGGGGATACTGGAGGAGTCCCCAACCACCACATCCTACAGGCGATCCTGGATACAGGAAATGAGGGGCGGGCAATCTCGAGACTATACTCAGCGTTGCAGGGCAGTAGAACCCTACCTCAGCTTAAAATTAAGGAGAAGTGGGAACGGGATACAGGAGTCACCTTTGAGGAACCGGAATGGCGCAAAATATGCAAGAATGTAGGAAAGGTATCCAGAAACGCAAGGTTTAAGTTGGTTCAATTTATTATTTTACATCGTGCCTATCTAACCACCCAGAAATTGCACATGATGCACCCAGACCATTCACACCAGTGCCCGCGGTGCGGGCAACACACGACTGACTTTTGGCATATGATGTGGGCATGCCCAGTGATAATGGAGTATTGGCAAGGGGTAACGTGGAGTGCCCACGCATTGCTGGTGTGCCAGATGGAGTTCTCTTCTATGGTATGCTTGCTGCGGGTGGTGCCAGGAGGGAGCCGAAGGAACCAAATGAAGAGGATGGCTCCCTTTTTGTTGCACTTAGCGAGGCCGAGACTGGCAATCTCTTGGAAATGCCCAGAGGCCCGGTTCTGGCGCAGTGGGTGGTGGACGCACAGAGATGGTTGGCAGCAGAACAGGGGATAGTGCAGGCATTGGGCAGGAAGGAGGGGAAAGAGAGCAAAGGGCTGGCCTGGAACATCCTGTTGCATGATCTACAAACCTCCCCCAATGACTTTCCTCCCTGAGGAATGCAACGGGTGACCGGGAGAGGTCCTGGGTAGGGACAGGGGAGGACAGGCTGGAGGGGGAAGGGTAAGGGGAGGAGGCCGGGCTATTCCACAGGTACATGGTGGAGACTCTATCCCTCTAAAGACACTGCTACTTGGAACAATGTAATTTTCGACTGCAAGGAGACCTTGATCGAGGCGAGCCTTGTGAGGGGGAGGAGGGCTCACTGAGCAGCAGCGGGAGGTGGTGAGGGAGGATGCTGGGACTAAGCATGCAGAGATCAAGCTGGAACTGTGGGGTGGGGGGTGACTATTGTACTGTTACATGTTCCTAAACCTTAATAAACAGTTTAAAAAAAAGAAAAATGTCTTGGGGTGGGGAATCCTCCTTAATGATTTAGGGCACCCTTGCTACACTCTGTCGCTCCCGCTACTTTGAGGAAAAATAAGGCAGGCTGGGTCCATTACTGATTTTAAAAGGGGAGTCACGACCCACCTTTTCAATCTTGACCCACTTTAAATCTAATTATCGCCTGCTCGAACTAAGTAACATTCTCGTATGTTTATAACGTCTTGTCGCCCAAGGGAGATTTAGTGCGATATAAAAATGTAACTAAAATCAAAATTAAATGTAGGACCATTCACTGAAAACATTCACCAACCCCATGGGAGTTCACCCCTGAATTGTTCAGAATCTTGGTGCCTTTTCAGGAGCTAACCGCCCCCGCCCTGGCACCAAAAGCTGCCTCCGCCAGTGGTGAGTACTTAGACATGTTATTGCAATCCATGCCGTTGGTGTGTAAGCCTTTGACAGCAGAAACTGGCATTGGTGTGAGTACCTCGGCAATTGATGGCAATACTCATCACAATCTCTAGAGCTGATATGTAGCAGGACGTTTGCTGACAATATATAGTAAGTTTTGAGTCCCTTGGTATTTGAAGGCAATTCATGCCAATGGTACGAGTACCTGGGTTTTAATGGCAGTGCCTAGCAGTGATTTGCTTTGATCTACCTGGACATTTGATGATAATCCGTAGCAACGATACAAACGCTTGGGTAAATTATGCCAATACGTGCCTAAAAAGCCCAAACTGTTGGCTTTATATATGATTGTTTCTGGACTTGTGGCCTGGGCCGTAGTATCAGAGCATTAGAGGAGCTGGCTGGAGTGTGAGGGAGTACAGACAGACATTGCACATAGTAAACATTGCTTACGGATTTGTACAGGAACAACAGAGTTGGGGATGTGGGCAGGAGGAGAGAGTGGGTCTCATTACACGGACGGTGGTAACCATGGCGCTATTAGCACCATGGTTGCCGCCGGTATCTTACCAAGTCCGCCTTGGTGAATGGGGGAATTACCGCCCCATTCCAAGGTTGGCGGGACGGTAATTCCCCATTCACCAAGGCCCTTCCCCATTCCCATTGAGCCCCCGTAGGGCTCAACGGGAATGGGGAAGGAGCAAATAATGATACCGCTGTTAGCGGTACCGTTATTTGCCCTGAAGTCCCTCAGTGGGTCCCTTCCTTAACGTGTGGTCTGGCCACACGTTAAGGACGGGACCTGCTGAGGGTCCTCATAGTATGGCGCTAAGGGATTACTGGCACTGGTGCCCTTACCGGTGCCGGTAATCCCTTAGGACCATCCGTGCAATGAGGCCCAGTGATTTCTATATCGCCTGTGTGCGGGGATGGGGGAGGCGGTAAACAGGGGTCGAAGGTGTTAGGTGGCATGGTTCACCGGGCCCCTACACAGTAAGGAAGCCATGACGGACTTGGTGGGAGCACAGGCCCATTGCTGGAGAGCTGCTAAGAGCGGCACAGAACACACAGACAAAGGGTGCTGCTTCAATTGCCAAGCGGAGGCCCGCTCGGCACCATTATTAGTGCGGGTCACGTGCATGAGCATGTGACCCTTCAAATGTGACTAGGCACAAGCCCTGTACCTCATTGCGTACGTTACAACATCCCATGCCAAGGGTAAAACAAACAAATCACATAACAACAACGTAAGATGGCATGTGTCACAATAACCGCTCAAAACACACAGCTACCTCATTTTGGAACACTACTATACACATTCTTATTTAGGCACACTACTGTACACACTAGCTGCAAGGGTACACTACCAGAGGTTCGGCGGTTCAGTTTATTAGCTCGTGAGTGATGATGGTAAACACTTGTCCTACTTGCGGTTCTGGCCAACACTGATGACAAGCTGTTATGCTGGACCTACTTTAAAAGTGACACGGCATCTTAAACACGCCTCACTGTCATGGTACGAATTTACATACATATGGTGGGTTGGTGGGTCAGCACACCTTTGAAGCTCTACCACTGAAAATGTTATTAGGCCACAAGAGAGTGGGGATCGCCCCACAGGTCGCAAAATCTGCACCCGGGATAACGGGGTACATCAGCAGATGGTCGCGGGGGAGTCCCTCTTTGTCTGCACACCCAAGATGGATTGCACCCCACTAGCCGGCAAAGCGCGCTCGGGGGTACGGGGGTCCACATCAGCTGTCATCTTGCCAGCAAGGCTCTGCCCCTTCCGAGCTGAGCGTGCAGGCCGCTGCTACATAGCCGGTGGAAAGTCTAAGCCGCCCCCCACCCTTCCCTGCTCCAGATGCTGTAGGATGATCATTCCACCGGGCCTGGGTGGTCCTTATTCCTTGCGGAAGACATTAGTCTGTAGTCATTGGACCACCTCTTCCCCATGAGGACAGAGGCAAGGGGAGGACACTCTGCTTAAGTCCCCCAGCAGGTGAGGAACAGCTGACGGAGGATGCATGAGCATGTGACCGCTAACATGTGACTAGGCGGGGAGCCCTGTAGCTCGTTGCCTACGTTACAGCAGAAGGCAATTTACTAGTGCCTGTGATTCTAGGTCAGCTTGACAAGAACACAACTAAGTAGCACGTCACTTTAGAAAATGGTGAATTGGCCATGTAAACCTGCAATTCCATATTCTAACAAACTTAAATGTATTGTGCATTGTTTTACAAAAGAAAGACTCAAAAACGCGGGCAGCCGTGTCTGGGGAAAGGAGCAGGGTGGTCTTGAAAGCTAGCAGGCAGGTAAATGATTCACCTAAAACTTTTTTCTTCGCAAGACCTGGTATTTTATTTGTTTACTGCTTGATTTAGCTTTTTGTAAAATGACACAAGCTGTACTCTTCGTCTGGCTATCACGGTGTTCCAACCACTGCCTAAAGCTAATGCGTTGTACAGTCTCTTAGCACCACCCAGTGTCACCAGGAGGAATTAAATATCTAACAATTACTTTTCAAAGAATTAAGCAATTCTCTTGGTCTCGTTTACCATGATAAAACGTCGTGCAGTCTGTGAAAAGCACAACAGGGTAAAACGTTTTCAGTCACTCAAATTGAAGCTCGATATCAGGAAGATGTGGAGCCTCGGTAGTCACTGGAGGGAAACTGAACTCAGTTGTGACCGCGCGGCATGCAGCATACACCGGAGTTTATGGAAAGCCAATCTAAAGCCAGGGACGGTATCAAGGCCTTCCAACTCTATGAAATTAAAGGGGCCTCGGGGCACCTCCAGCAACTGCTACCATGTTGCCAGTCAGCAGTCCTGTAATACAGCAATAGATTTATTTCTATACTGTTGTCGTTCTGGGGCTTTTGAAGGGCTCCAGCAAATGAAGTGTGAAACTCGAGCGCTGCAAAGTGCACATTTAAAGAACAGAAAAACATCTGGATTTAGTCACCAATGATCACGAGACGGCCAGCCAGCAGGGAGCTGAAACATTAAATGCCACTGAAAATCTATACATTCTGTTTTGTCAGCAAGGGGCTGGTGTGGAGGAACCTGTGTTAAAAGACAACGAGGTGATAGATAATCAGTAGCCATTTAGTCTTTTTCTGCTCCCTGCTGGTTGGCTGTCTCGTGATAAGTGGCGGCTATTAACCCCTTGTTCCCATTATAATGTGTGCTCTGGGCAAGGGGCGGCCACAACCATCATGTTGAAATGGGGCCCTGCACTTCTTCAGCCGGTTCTGACCAAAGCAGCGCATTTTCAAAGCACGATTGAGGACGTCTCCAGTCCATCAAAGGAGCTATTCCCCAACTTTCTAGAGATTCGCTTTTTAGGATCTCGCAGAACAACTATGCCATGAAGTTCCTTCAGGGGAAAGTTGCAGGACTTAGCTCCATTACTGCCTGCCCCCCCCCCCCCCTCCCCACGCCACTCTCCCCACAGCAAAACCCCTGTGCTTCCCTTATTTCCTACTTATCTAGAGGTTGCTTCAGAAAATGTTTCCAACTGCAGCACATTAATGGCATGTGCACGTTCGGCTTCGAGCTTCTACATCTGCAGTGCTGGGTACGGCCCTACAGCTTCCCACAACACTGCACGCGGCCATCAACACAATTCTTAAGGAAAAGCTATGATTGACTTGAGATCCCAGGTAACTTCTAACCTACTTCTGGCCCCCCAGGCATGGCCAAAGAGTAACCACCCAACTATCTGTGGGTCATTCTCCAAGTCCTGCGACGTGTGAAAGTGTGGCAGTAACAGCATTAGTCCCTGGTTGTCGTCACCTTTTTCGTTCCACCGGATTTTGATTTATTTGTCTGGTGGAGTTGGAGAGCAGAGCAGACTTAACTTCGAGATCAGTGGAATCCTATGGAATCCACGTGAATATATCACCTGGTAAAAGCAGGCGGATTCCATGGGAAGCCATTGGAAATACCTCCCACAATCAGTGGTAGAAATGTAACGAAAAAAGTAGTGGAACTGTGGTCTCGGCAGGGGAGAGGGTAGGTGAAACATGTGACAAGTGTTGCGGTTGAGACATTGCAATAGTCTAAGTGACTAGTAACTAAGGCTCCTATTACAACTTTACACTTGCACAGGGACATGAACATACCTGCCTAACCTCCGGAATTTTTCCGGAGACTCCGGAATTTTGAGCATTTCTCCGGGACTCCGGAAAAGTCCCTCGAATCTCAGGAATTTTCACATTCTTACCGGGTCCCGTCATATTCCCTACCTCGGGTGGAGAAGTGGGCGGGACCCGGAAACTGCCTGCCTTCCGTGTGCCATGCCGTGACCGGTGACCCCCGTGACAACTCAATGCCTTAGTAGCGAGGATCAATTCCGCTACTTTTTTTTACTTTTCCCTTCCTTTCCCTCAAGCGACCCCCGACCGCCGTAATAATAGTGCTTTCCATGGAATGACATGGATTGAAAGTTTCAATCCATGTCATTCGATGGAAAGCACTATTATTATGGTGCCGGTGCCGCGTTCATTTTGCTTACCATTGCACTGGACATCAGTCATTCAGTGCTATAGTAAGCAAAATGACATGGATTGAAAGCAGCATTATTTCGGCGGCGGCGCAGCCTTCATTTTGCATATTGTTTATAACTGTGAAAATACAGTATTTCTTGTGTGTGTTTTTAACGTGCATGTTTTTTTAAAAGGGGATTTTATTGTATTGCCAGAGGTAGCGGTGTGCGAGGTTGCAGACTTGCATCCCTTTAAACACCTCATGTTAATTGAAAATGTAAACAAACTTAACTAAACTCCAAGGTTGTAACGAGAAATGCTTATGTGTAGAATGCAATGCAGGCAGACCCCTTGGGCACTGTGTCTACAACAGCCGAGTTTACCTTTTTGACGGGTGGGCGGGGCGTGTGGGCGGAGCTTTGTGCAAATGGGCGGAGTCTTGTGTGGCCGTGGGCGTGGCCTAAATCTCAGGAATTTTTATTTTAAAATGTAGGCAGGTATGGACATGAATGGACACATCCTCTGTATAGAATGGTGAATAAGATGGTAAAAAGTAGAGGAATGGTAGAGTAAAATAAAAGATGTGGAACAGCACTCCTGACTGTTACTGCGCACTTCGATCACTGCCCACAATCAAAGGTATTTATACTTTTCCATATATGAAAAAGGTGATTTTGCCTGAGTCTCCTACTTTACTTTTCCACTACATCGAGGCAATGAAGAAAATTACATTACACAAGAGGACCTTTTTCAGTGGCGTCGCTAGGGGGCAGCTGGGGGGAGGCAGGGCCCTTCCTCTGAAATCCCGGCCCACCTTGTGCCCCTCTACCTCAGCTGGGCTCCTTTCTCTGCACTGTCTGCAGTGCTGTGTCTGCTCGCACAGCACATGCACAGGGCCGCAATCAATGCTGCTGCACAACAATGAAGAGCTGTTAAGTTCCCCCTGCAGCCAAGAGCAGCCCCTACAATCAGAATGTAGCACACAAAACCGCTAATAATGGTTTCATGCTACAATCTGATGGGAGGGTAGGTGAAGTGGGTTGTGGTAGTTTGTGTGCACAAAAGATTGTCTGCAGGAGTGCTTCTTTCTGTCTTCGTGCTGATAGATGTTATCCATCAGCTGTGATTTTTGGATACCAAGTCTTGAGCCTCATTATGGGTAAAGTAAGATTGGGTTCTCCCTGATTTTCTTTTCTCGGGGGATCAGTCTTGTAAATAGGCCAGTACCACGGTAGAAGGAGTCTTCCTCGCTCTGTGTACCGTTGACATCTGCTGCAGGACACTCGGGCTATTGTCCTCAGTCTTACGATTCCTTCTGCAGAGGTTTCGCTGGGTTTTGTCGAGAAGGGCAAGGTCGTGTCTCTCCTCATCGGTGTCTCGATGTTTGCCACCTTTCTCCTCCTCTTCAACGCCCATACCTGTATAGCTGTCTCATCGTGCGGTCTGCCTTGCTTATACTCTGCTTTCTTGCTCCACCTTTTATCCCTGAGGGGAAAGGAAAGGGCCATCAGGTGTGTGTGATTCTGGTTAATTGCCTGACTCTGCCTGACGCTTGTGTCAGGACATGTCAGGTAAACAGCTTTAGGGTTCGTCCTTTTGTTTTCATGTCGGGGGAAAGTGTTTGAGTTGGAGAAAGGCGAGAGGTGGAGGTTTTGAGTATTCCTCATGGCAGGGCGGGGAATAGGTGTTGTATGTAATTATAGCTTTCATCCTAAAGGTGTTGGTAGATTGAGAAGAGTGAGATTGGTAGGGGTTGTGGAGTGAATAGAAATGATTGATGTTTTTATCGTGACCTGAACAGGGGGGATTGTGGGAATGGTAGTATGTTGTCAAAGCAGTATACTGGGGTTTCAGAAAAGAATAATTAGAGGGATGTGAAGAAGAATGGAAGGGGAATCACCAGAGTATTCGGGTAGGGAACTCGAAAACAGGGATTCTGGGATAGATAATCTTCGGGTGCAAGCAGGTTGAAATCTTAGGGGATTGGTTCTGTATGCAGCGGTCAGTGGATCGCGGTAGGAGAGATTTAATGGGAGGAGGCATTGCAGATGTATTGTAGTCTAAAAGGCCTTAGATATATCGTTCGCCTCTCCTTCCGTGGCATAGTACCGTGTCTCACCCGAGGCATTCCCCTGGGGATAAACCCAGGTTCACTTACCCAGGTGATCCTCCCTCGTTTGTTCACCTTTACAGTTGGGATCTGAGCAGATCAGCCCTTCAATGGCCACCTGAATAAGGGTTTCTCGAGGTTCGCTATGTGTTATACCCATAGGTATTTCACAGTGCCCAGGAAGCGTGTTGGGACTGTCTGGTCCCAATCCACACTACTGGTGCCAGGATGTCTACAGTGCCTGAATGACTGAGACCACCATGGACTGTGATTGGTCCACGACTGGGATGCCTGCAAGAGAACAGGTCTTCGATTGGAAGTCCTCAATTTTGACACAAAGCTAATCTTGGATAAGAGAAGGGGCTCTGCATCCATTCCAGGTCAATCGCCTGATTGCTCACCAAACTAAAGAGGGAGCCAAGACCTCCTGCACATAGAAACGGACTTGCGAAACCGCCAGAGATGCTTTGGAAGGTTTTGGCACCCTTCGCCCTCTGCTGTCCCGTGTGACCCCTGCTTTCTTCTTTGAGCAAAAAGGTCTGCCAATGCACTTCGCCGCTTGAGATTAGTGGGAACACCTACGCTCCGTGCCCACTTCCTATCCCCCGAACGAGCCCCTTTGTTAGTGTTCCTGGGCCATCCAATGAACTGTCCAGCTCGACCTCAGGGAATCCCGCAGAACTGCTACCGTCTCGAGTGCAAACCCAAGACCTGGGATATTGCTTGCTTGTGGTCCTGTGCGTTCTACTGCCAAATTCTGCAAGCCTAGCTTCTTTGGATGCCGAATTAGGAGTGTGCGTAACACTGCCTGCATCTGTGATTCCCACGTCACTGCCTGTTGGTGACGGTCGCTGTAGATCCCATGCTGTTCTGATCTCCTGTTCCCTGAAGCCTGCTGCGCCGGAATTCTCTTCATACCTCCTTCAGAAGCTGAGAAAAAAACACTATCCCGTCACGGACAATCGTTCTCCCCCGCAGCCGCTGAGAGCCGGAGCACCGCAAAACTGCAGGACTCTAACCTACTAGCGGCCTTGACTAAACTGACAAAGTTTGGTCCGGACTGTGCCGAGGGTCGGTGAGTACTTGCATCACTTACTGGTGGCCCCCTGGCACAACCGATCACTTTTACGCATGAGTATCCTCTAAAAGGTATTCAAACTTGGCTGTGTTAGCCTGCGCTCCCTAGCTATTCCTGCCATTTGAACACTGCTTTGCTGCCAAGGGCAGGGCCTACTGGAATAGTGGGAACCAATTCTTCAGCACCTCAAGCCCCTTCCTGATTTGTTACAGTTCTTCCAAGAGCACCCTCTTTTGCTTCACCTTGCGATTGTGTGTTTTTTACGCACAACGGACTGTTGAGCACGAGGCTCCACTCTTGTTAGGTCTGAACCCGAAAGTTAGGGAACAAACTCCAAAGAATTGCCTTTTGCTATAACTGTGTTATCTCAACCCTCTACTCTACAGGTTGTGGCTAGATTATACCACTGTAGTGCATTAGGAAACGTAGTATAAGGATTTTGTGTGATAACTGTTTTCACATTGCTAAAGTGTGTATTGGTCTGGCAACAATAAATGTATAGATATATTTCATATACCCTTGTCTAAGAGTAATTTGTGTTTTAATGCTCGATGT
The DNA here is from genome assembly GCF_040938575.1 of Ambystoma mexicanum. Lineage (NCBI taxonomy): Eukaryota > Metazoa > Chordata > Amphibia > Caudata > Ambystomatidae > Ambystoma > Ambystoma mexicanum. The sequence goes on from NC_090922.1 coordinate 1,252,866,371, forward strand.
GCTCATGTTGGGCTTCCGATTGCTCTCACCCCTCCTGAGACTTAGTCTGGACTGCCTGCCAAGCTACCTAGATTGGTCTGGCTTGTCCAGAAGGTTCCCTGTTTCACTAAACCGAGGGTGGCCTCCTAAACATCTGCCCAACAGGTTAGAATTTAGAAATCCATCTTAACAAGCCTCAGGGGTCATTTTCAACATTTACCTGACCCAGTTATCACAGATTCTGAGTAATTAGGACAGTGGTTTTCACATGTCAGCTGAGGATATCCAAAACATGGCCAACTCCAGAAGGGCCCCCAGAGCAACCAGGAGTGCCTTCTTCATATTCACAACAGGACGACCGCTAACTGCCTCTGCTTAAACACCTCTAATCCTGAGGTTTCACTGATGAGTTCTGATGACCCACACCGTCCATCTGCCTCAGATCCGCTGCCTATAGCAACTTCTTCCAGTCCCAATACGCGGGCCTGAAAATTGGCAACAATTTTGGACAGTAATTCATCATCAATTCCACAGGTGTGTACGATCTCACAATCTGCTTACTGTCACTTGGGACTTCTGAAAGCCCCCTAATCTAATCATCCATCGTAGAAACGCCTTTTCTTCTGGCATCACTATTGTAATGGCATGTGTGTTGAACTACCGACCACAGGTCCTTAACTGCATCCCCTGAACTTCGAAATCCCTTAATTGGTTACCGATAATACAATGAATTGATTTTAATTTATGTTTGACCAAAAAATATTCCATCTATGGTCGGGCGCCACACTACCTGAATACAGTGCTTTTGCATACAAGCAAACCTGACCCCTAATGACAGCTGCCACTCTACCTGAATAAATGATTACTCCTTACCAGCTAAGCGGACCCCATGCTGCCTGAATAAAGTGTTTACTGCCTATCAGCTAACTCAACCACTAATCTCAGGCGCCACACTACCTGAATAAAGTGCTTACTCCCTTCCAGCTAACCCGACCCCACACTACCTGAATAAAGTGCTTATTCCCTTCCAGCTAACCCAATCCCATACTACCTGAATAAAGTGTTTACTCCACACCAGCTAACCCGACCCCTAATGACAGGTGCCATACAATCGGAATAAAGTGCTTCTCCCTAATAGTTAACTGGACCCCTAATGTCGGGTGACACACTATCTGAATGAAGTGTTTACTTCATACTAGCTAACCTGACCCCTAACGTCAGCTGCCACACTACCTGAATAAAGTGCTTACTCCCTTCTATCTAACCTGATCCCATACTACCTGAATAAAGTGTTTACTCCCTACTAGCTAACCTGACCCCTAATGTCAGGTGTCACACTATCTGAATAAAGTGCTTCTCACTACAAGCTAACCAACCCCTAATGACAGCTGCCACACTACCTTAATAAAGTGCTTCCTCCTTACCAGCTAAACCGACCCCACACTACCTGAATAAAATGCTTACTCCTTACCAGCTAGCCAGACTGTCGCCACACTACCAGAATGGGATTGCGCCAATGTTTTTGGAAATCAGGCTCCTTATTTGTGGGTGTTTCCATGTATTGAGCGTTTATTGAACTTGGGCATCCAACTGTTACTCCTTCTATACAGAGAATACATACGTCACGCAAACAACAGCAGCGCAAACTAACTACCTGCACAAGGAGCACAAAAATAGGACAACACACTACACAAGGAACAACACAACCATTGCATAGGAGTATAAATATAATTATAATTGTTCTTTTATAAAAACGCTTAATACCAGAGATCAGTTTCTGAGTGCGAGACTGGGATTCGAACCTGTGTTGCTATGTGGGTTGGTATGTGTGTTTTTTTCCGCAAGTGCGTGGGAGAGAATTGTGTAATGTGAGTGTGTCAGGGGAATAAGTGAGTGCAATGGGCCTCATTACACGGACGGCGGTAAGGGTTAACGGTCACCGTTAATGGCAACGGTGACCGTTAACCCTTACTGCCGTACTACGAGGTCCCTTTGCGGGTTGGAGGATTTAACGCCTGCTTCTTGCAGGCGTTAATATCCAACCCGCTAAGGGACCTCGGAGCTAATTACGGCACCGCAAAATTGCGGTGCCGTAATTAGCGCCTTCCCCATTTCCATAGAGCCCTATGGGGCAGAAATGGGAATGGGGAAGGGCAATGGCGGAAAGGGGATTTACCGCCCCTCCAACCTTGGAATGGGGCGGTAAATCCCCTTTCCGCCAAGGCGGTGCCGGTATTTTACCGGCATGGACCAAGGTGCTAATAGCACCTTGGTCCACCGCCTACCGTGTAATGAGGCCCATTGTCTTCTGCAAATGTCAGTATAAAAGGAGAGAAATTTTGTACTGCAGAAGTAGTTAAATCATTAAGAAATGTAATACAGCAACTCCCTGCACTGCTACGGTCTTGCCGCCCTTCGTGTGCACTGGGAAAATGACCCCACCTCAGTGAGAGAGTGATTATGCATCGTTCGTACTTTCTCTGAGGCGGCCACGGTTCTTGTATCCTAACTTTATGTTTGAAATCACTGGCAGTGTAAGGGGGACTGTACTGCCTTCACCGAGAAAGCAGAGTGAGTACTTTCAGCGTGCTGTCTGAAAGGAGAAAGGAATGGACAAGACAGCAGCCTAAAAGGATTATTTACCGGTAATCTCCATTACTCATAGTCCTGCTCTTCCTAGTTACAGTACAAACATGTGAGGTGTCCCAGCCACCCAGGAATCCTTTCTTTTTTTCAAATTTATTTTGGTTCCACCCCTCTCTGGGGGCTATCAGTTATCGTGCAGTAGACCGGCCTCGATTAACCATACCCAAGTCATAGCCCCATTCAGCCAAGTCAGAAGGGAGAGGAAGGACTACAGTACTATAAAGAGGTCGAGTATGACTAGGAGTAATACAGATTACCGGTAAGTAATCCCTTCATTAGCTCTACACCCCTCCTCCTCATTCCATTACTTACCTGCGAGGTATACCAAATGCAGCAAGCTGAATGGGCAAGAACCAGACACACCAGTAAAATGATATGCAAAAGCCCAGCACCATTTTATTCACAACGAGAAGAATAAGTGACTCAGAAGGTCCCGACCTCTGGTCCACTTGAATTGAAGGCACCAGCAACCAATAGTGCTGGAGAAAAGGTATTAGCAGTGGCCCATGTGGCAGCCCTACAAATCTCCTCAATCGAGACCCCCTGAAACCTCTGCATAGGAGGTAGCCATGACTCTAATGGAGAGGGGGGCACCCATGGCCCGATATGCCAGTATAATAACGTCCTGAACCCAATGGCTAATTGTCGGAACCGAGGCTTTCAGACTCATCCAGGGGCCCCAAATGTGACCTAGAAGTTGGTTGTCCACTTTCCTCAGAGACCTCCAAGTATACCAACACTGCCTTGCGTACATCCAGATGACTCCACCACCCCCATTCTTCAGAGGGGCCCGGCTTGGGATGAAAAGCAGGAAGCACCACTTTCTGATATTGAAGAAACGTGGAGGATACCTTAGGCAGACACAAAGGATCCCACCTGAGAAACAGAGCATCCGCCGCGGTTACCAAAGAGGGCGATCTACACAAAAGGGTGCACATTTCCCCCAACCTCCTGGCAGACGGGATAGCCACATGAAAAGCAGCCTTGATGGTGAGATTCTTCAAGAGAACCTCCTCCAGTGGCCTAAAAGGATTTCCCTGAAGGGCTCTGAGCAGCAGAGGATGATCCCAGGGGAGTACGCCCGAAACCATGCAGGTCTTCATAAGGGAAAATCCTTCAATGGTCTGGAAACCCACGTGCGGTCCTCAGCCCCCCAACGTGGGATTTGAGAAAGCTGGGAAACTATATAAAGCCCCACCTCCAGAAATTCCCATTCCTATTTCTACCCACGTCTGGTTTTCCTGCTCAGCTTCCAAGGATTTCCTGCTCCTCCGGTCCATCAGAAACCTTTGTCAGCATCTGGAAAAAGAAATGACAAGAGAACAGTTAGGCCGTTTGCTGAAGAAGGATCTTCTTTCATCTGGAGAACATTTGACTTAAAATCAACATCAGTGGTTAAGGTCTATTGGACTGGTGTCAATCCCCAAGGCGACGTCTTTTGGGGTGAAGTAACACTTTGGACATTTTAGTTTCCTACTGGAGAACGAGTGTGAAGTCACCATTCTTTCGCCCAAAACGTGACTGCCAGAACAGTCTTGAGAGAACATCAAGAATCCATGTCAAGCCTGGACTAAGGACATGCAGGTACCTCACTGAGGGGACTGGGCCGCCTCACGGAGGGACTCCCCAGGAGAGCAGAACTCAATCCTGCCTTCCTATCATTTCATGGAGACGGAACCAGCTTCCAATAAGAGCCACACCAGAATAATGGATCATAACATCACCTTGATGCCTATGGGTTTAGCGCGCCTAATAAACGTACAAATAAATAAATAAACATAACCCTGTTGCCCCACTGGGTATTTTTGGTATCATACCAAAATATCGCATCCCATTGCTGCGAATCGCATAACGATTTATTTTCAATGAATCTTAACACATTTCAGTCAAATTATAGATGGGGGCTGGATTGGGGTATTATATATGTTAGAGGACTGCGGGGCGGAAGGGGAGATCTAACCCCGCATTTATTTTCGATGAAATGTGTTAAAATCTATTAGGAAAAAAATAGATGTTTTGGGACTCGCAGTCATTTGTTTGATGTTTTGAGCTAGATTCGTTGCATATTCAGCCAAGTGAAATACAATGGGTGCCAGTGGGAAGTAGCTTCATTCAATCCTGGCAAGACACCTGGAGAGGTTCTTAATACCATCCCCGGAAGAGACAAAGGCAGGTCAGGCATGCACCTTTCTACATACATGGTGAGCCTGTCCCTAACTTCAGAGTTTCTGGATAGAGGCACGATCAGTGGTAGGATGCACGCTTGGCTTTCCCTCCTCTGTGGACCCCTTTAATATAAGTGCATGACTCTGAGGACCCTCGTAACTGCCCCTCCAGTAGGATAATGACACTGCTCTGCTCGTCTTAGCACTTAAAGGGTGTATTGTCTCTGTCAATAAGAACTCGGATGTGCTTGCGAAACATATGAGGTTGGGTAAAGCAGGCTCTCTGAAAGTTTTAGGGGAATGGGCATGCAATCTCTGGAATGCTTCACCCCGTTTCACAGCAACATGGACTCCGTGGCTACAATCTGTGTGCAAGGAATGTAACCTGGCATCCTTTCCTTCACGGTGAAGAGCTTTTGACTGCGTGCCCGATTGCTGCCACATGCACTGTGCCATTCCAGTTTGTGTACATTTCAATTATAGAAAGTAATGGGGGATGTATAGGTGAGAGCTCAAATCATATTAAAACACTGCTTGTATAGGAAGAATGTAGGCAGTACCTGCTGCATGGATGAAGGTAGAATGTCGATCATGTGCTGCATGCATCGTGTGTATGGGTGGTGGGAGTTCCATCAGAGGCGGTGGTAAGAAGGGATGATGGAGAGAGGATGCTGCTGGCGGGTATCGTCCTGGATGTACTTTCTAACCTTATCTGTAACTAAGAAGAATTAGGTATATACTTGCCTTTTGTAACTTCCTGCCGGCACAGTGCGGACCACACAGTTCCTTTGCAACATCCAGCATGCTATTCAGAGCTCTCCTTGTAGGCATAGATTACCACCCTCACCACACTCTTGCTCATGCAGGGAGTAGTCTGCAGTTCCAAGATCTCTGGCATAGATGGGGTACACAATATTTGCGGTATCTAAAGAGGCTGGATGGTATGCACCCACTAGGAATGGGGAATTCACACAACTAGGTGCAGACCTGCTTGGTAAATTACCAATCAAAGGCAACAATGTACTGAGAGCCTCATTACAGGTTTGGCAGTATTCTGGTGGTAAATCCACCAGAATACCACAAACGGATTTACCGTAATCGCCACTTGGTCCGGTAGAATTACTGCTGGAGCGCACCTGGTAGTATGGGAGTGTTAGACCCCATTTATGCAGTCCATAGGACTTCATGGGGATTTCGGCGGAAATAATGTTGGCAGTAATTCTGCCAATTTTTCTGATTGTTTGCTGTGATTTAGTCGATTTACCTCCAGCGTTTTGCTGAAGGTTTTTCCTCCACCTTACTGCCATACTTATAGTACGGTGGTGTGGTAATGCAGCAGGAAAAGAGTTACCTTCTTTTACTGTCATTTTTTACCGCACAGCCATCCTTACAACTAGAGTACCCATCAAATCATGTCCCACACATGAGTGTGGTGAAGGTAAAAATAAAAGAGGAAATGCAACATGCACATGTAACGCTCACCTGGTATCCACGTGGACATCACTCAGCCTGTTCTGATCTCTTACGACCCCAAACCCTTCCCTGGAGTCTACTCGACTGGAGACTAGGCCTGAAACACAGGATTGGTAGAGTTTAACTCCCTATTGTCTCTGTGTGCTTGAACCCCTTCTTCCCCGGGGTCCAACCCTTCCCTTTGATCCACAGTTCACCTTGTTTTCTTGGAAAGTGTGCTCTCCGTCCTGCTTTCAGCGCAGGGGCGCGTTGATTGATCCGGGCTCATTGCTGCCTAGTTATTTCACTGGCAAAAGTCTGACAGGTAAGTATAATGAGTCTTTTGAACAGTTCTCTAACTTCGTTCCTTTCCTTCCTTAGATGATGGCCGGCGTCCGGGGATGGCGACATGCTGCTGAGATGAGTAGCGCTGAAGGTGAGTGAGAGCGCGATGCGCGATGCAACCCTTTCGTATTTGTATTGAACTGAGTTCTTTTTCTGTGTCTTTTAGGTGCCGCGACATTTTCAGCGTGGATGGCGGTTATGAAGAAGAAATGCAGTGAGTAAGCGCGGTATGCAGCGCCTCTAGATGTTTCCACGCTAACCTGTAGAGTCTTTTCCCTCTTGCAGATGGATGAGAAGTTCCGGAGACAGAGTTCCCACAGAGCGGCTGGGATTCAGGTAAGCGTTTGAAGCTCGTACAGTCTTTAAAAATAAGTGAAGATTTGCTGAATGCTTATTAATACCTTTTTTCTGTTCTTTTCCCTTTTCCTTAGGAAGCGGCGTGCCGGGATGGGAATGACACCGCCGAAGATGCCCGCAGAACAGAAGGAGCGATGAATGATGGGCAGAAGCGCCGCAAGGTAAGGCTGTCCCGAACGGTGTTCTTGTTCTTGCAGGAGCTGAGCGCAGAAGAAAGATGCAGGCCTACTGGAGACCGATCCGAACACGGTGAGTGTCACGCTGCAGGTGCAGAAAACACAAAGCATGTTTCTCAGCCTGGGCGTGGCTTAAATAGTCTCTGGGTATCCCAGGTGTCTCTGGGCTGAACCACACCAAAAAGACTAGACTCCACATGCAGTTCTGGGAACCGAAGTATGTGGGGGCATCCATCTTGTCCCCATCAATGCACTACAAGTGCAATCCCCAATGTTATCCTATGGGAGAGAGTGAGTCTGGTGCCACAAGCGCCAAGTCTGACTCCAAGTGGGTCGTTGGAGGGATGGAGAGGCCCCTGAGGGCCATGTAGGTGATGATTGTGGCCTGGCTCCAGCCTGACATCTTGGAGGGCTGGGGACATGAGGGGCAGGAATCATGACAGCACATCACATACCCTTGTAGCCAGCAGTACCTGTGGGATGTTTTTACCCATGCATCCAAGCCCTACCATAAAACTGTGCAGTACTTGCATGGAAAACATCTTGATGGCCAGAACTCCCCAGAGAGTGCACAGGGAAAACATGAAGAATACGCTGCCACCCATTTTTGCCTATGTTGTGAGCACAGGAGTGCACTGCCTAAAACCACCATTGGGCTACACACACAGTAGCCTGAAACCATTGGGAATGGCAATGCTGATTGCCAAAAAAGCAACTCAGAACTGTGGGGAATTAATTTTCTTAATCCCAAAAATGGTTGCAATACCGGTACTCACCACTATCAGAAAGCCGGCGTTTTAAAACCACCAGACTTTTGTGTAAAACTGAACAGAGGAACCCAAACCAGACCAAGGAAAGACTTGCTAAGAGGTGGATACAATGTAAAACTATATTCTGAAATGACTTGAAGGAAGTAATTATTTAATGTATAGGTAAAAATTGTAAGTTTGATTTAAACTGGGAACTAAAGTTACATTTAGCTGAATTCTGCCTGACAACTACCCCCGACAGGAGAAACCTGCTCAGCCACTCTTCCCAGGCCTAGCTGCATCCTGCTTCCCCACCAAAAGGAGTTGACACCTCTCTGATTGAATTACCTGGGGACTGCAGGAAACTGAACAATGGACTCAGGCAAATGTTATATTGGGGGGGCCATAAAGTGGCTTCCTCTTGGGAGAAGTGGGAGGAGAAGTGCCTCTGGGAGCCACCCGAGCTGGAGGCGGGGGCAGACAGAAGCTTCCCCCATGTGCTTTGGAACCTAAACCACACCCATCTGGGCCAGAGCATAATTTTAAAAAGATAGATAACTCATAGTGCGGACTTGTCAAAATTATATAAGTAATATCATTATTCTTGTGATTTTTCTGTGCACGTTTTAAGAGGCGTTAGGACCCTGTGGTGTATTCTGGGGGGTTGCTAGCGGAAAATAGGGTCTCACTTCAAATGTCTGCATGTTAAAAATCTGACACTTCATCAATTAATGTCCATACTCCTTGCGCACATGTGTGTAATTTTTGGTAAATGTCCGATATTGGTAAACCAGTCAAAAAGCACAAAATGTTGTCATTTTTGAATGCAAGCCCCCAGGAAGATCAGAGGCGGAAAAGCATGGACCATAAGGAATATATAATGTGTACATGTAATTTCAACAAATTGTGTATCTGGGAAATATGTATTTGAATCAAATATAGATTTGTGGGCAAATTGACCAGGGGAGGATCCTCTGACCCATAAACAGACCTCATCACTCTGACTCACATTTCCTTCCCCCAATCATGGGAGATGGGAGAATTGGGCCAATGACAAGTAGAGAGGGGCAGGCTCAGTTATGCCACGCACACACCCACTTCCAAAACACATAAAAAGAGACTGCTGGGACAGGTAGAGAGAGTCAATTCCATTTTCTGCGGGACGCTCTGCCGGGAGACTCCAGACTTCACATCCATCAATCTTCAGAGACCAGAAATTTACTTCAGAACTTAAAGCAAGGGCCTAAACCCACAAACTGAGAACTCTTCTCAGCAGGCCTCAGCATCCTTAAAATCATTTGCAAACTATTCCACAGCCGGGCGAGCTGTCTGAATTCTTTTGCCAAGAACTTTTGCCAGTACCCAGAAAGCAGTGTTACATCCAGAATCCACTTGATCCGGACCGGAAAGCAGAGCAGTATCCAGAACCAGAGGCCGCTGTATCCAGAGAGGCTAGACCAGCAGAGCAGAGCTGACCCAGACCGCTGTGAGCAGAACCAGAGATCCGGATCGCTGTGAGCAGAACCGGTGCCTGATTGACCCGCCGAGCAGACAGAACCGCCGCCGGACGTGTTGACCAGATCCGTGACAAGGCCTAGTTCAAATTTATATTGTGAGTACCTAGCAGAACTGTGCAGAACCAATCTCTTAGTTAAAATAATCTAATTCAAGCTATTTTAACCTAAGTAGAACTGCCTCCTAGAAATCGTGTCATCTGTCATTTTTAAAGCTGCACAACTGTCACCTGTCATTTTGAGTTTTACTTTAAATCCAAAAATCTACCTTTATTAAATCGTCCATATCTCTGGAACCGTTTGGGACGAAACTTTCATTTTAAAGCTGTGATTCTAGGCTTTCCAACGAACCTACAACCGACTTTCTACTCCCTATACTTTTTCCGCAATCGCGATTGACGCACTCGCGAAATTTACCGCGATTTGCGATTTGGCTCAATTTCTCCACTTGTCAAAATAGCAGCTCCATTCTTTCCTTTGTTAAAATCCGTTTGCAACCTGGTAATAACTCATAGAGCATTGCTAAAGTGAGCCTGAACTAATACCAACAAGCATCTCTCACTCACCCTGAATCTCTAGAGGGAATTAAAATCAGTTAGCACCTTTTCCCATCCATTGCCATCACATTTAAAAGCATTTTGGGCCTGTGTTTTAAAAAGCATACCTGTTGTCTAAGCTTGCTGGGGGGGAACTGAATTCCGTATTGTATTTGATTGCATTCCTGAGAACTGTGTGCTCCTCTTTCCATCTCCTTCCATTTCTTACATTGCATAGGGGGGGGGGGGGTGAATTGCCAGAGAAAAAGTGATTACATTGTTGTTGGTTGAAATCATATCAAGTTTATTTGCTGTACTGCATTTTTTTCCACCTTGCATTTCCTTGAAACCATAAAGCATTTCAGCTACCTCATCCTCTATACTACTCCTAAGTAATCAGTGTACCCCTGTAACATTATCCATTGTTGATCACGGTCATATTCTGAACTGTGATATCAGTCATCAATTTATTTATAAAGTGTGATAGATATATATTGTTGAATTGTCCAAATAAACCTTTTGAATTTGCAAAACAAACCTACTTCTTGGCTCAGTGGGGTCAGGGGGATTCTAAGAGGGAGGTGTTATATAAGGGTTGTCATCCAGAGTACTGAACTGGACATAAAAATACATCAATAAGGGTTTCCCTCAGCATCCCAGACTAGGCATTGACTTAGCTGTAGTGTTGATTGAATATCGCTTAACAAAGTGGGGGCTTGTAGCCGGAGATTCTGGGTTAGATCTATCACTTGTGCAGATTAATACAGTGTGCTAACTGACAGGAGACATACATCCGGTGGGATCATCACGCTGTGTTATGCTGTAAAGCACTCCTCAAAGGAACGCTCTAAGGAAACGGTCTGTTTTGCAAAAATAAAATACAAACTTCTGTAAGTCAGGAAAGGACTCAAATTCCAGAATGACGACATTGGTAGACATCAAAATAGCCAGAGAGCACTTCTTACATAAGCTATTTGTGAGAGGTGAGTGGACTCATCAGGACCAAACGGTCTGGTTGCAGGCAATCGCGCAACAGGTCACTGAAACAGGGTCAGATATATGGAGAGATCATGGTCCCCTACATGTGGCCCTGAGTGAACTATATGTGGCCCCTAAAGCCAAAGATGAACATAATAAGATTGCCAGGATAGCGGCATATTTGTACCTATATATGGGAGCCATGCAGGACAAATGTGCTGAAGGCCAAGATCTGGCAAATAGGCAACAGATGGCGTTAGAGAAGGCCCAATCTGATCTGGACTCTTCTGAGCAGAGGCTGCTCAGGAGCCAGGAGTCAGAAAAGGACAGCAGACAGTACATCACTAAAATAAAGGAGGATATGGATGTGCTGCAACAGGAAAAGGCTGACCAGGATACAAGATTTCTGGCCTTGCAGAAGGAGTACCAAGAAGGTTTGGACTCTCTACTGCAGAGCCAGAAAAACCTGGAACAACAGTTAGACTTCAATAGGGCATGTGCTGAGCAGGTAGTCACCCTGCAAAGCCACCTAGATAGGGAGAAGGCAGAGAGCAATAAACTGATTTTGAAAGACCTGGATACCCAGGCAGAGTTTGACCAGGAGCGCCAGAAAGCTGGTGCCTTCCAAAGGCAAAGGGACAACCTGGCGGCACAGATGCAGGCTCTTAGTCAGGAAAGGGATACCTTAGGCCAGGAAGTCTGCCACTTAAAAAGGAAAATGGAAGAAAATCACCTGGCCCTCCAGGGACTGGGTGACCTCAAAAAAGAACACCAGATCTTGTTAGAGCACACCAGGAGGGTGGAGGATGCTCTGGCAAGAAAGGAGCAGGCCAATAGGGACACAGCTCAGGAGGTAACCCTCCTGCAGCAAAGACTGGCCCAGTACTCCAGGACCAATCAGGAGGCACAGAGAGAGAATGAGGCTCTCTGTCAGCACAATGATAGGCTCCGGCAACAGGTAGCGATGCAGGAGAGACCGATAGAGTCTAGTAAGGCCATAACTGAGGAACTGAAAGTGCAGGCTCTTGCATTGCAACAGGAAGCAGGGGCGGATAGAGATAAGGTCCGCTGGGAAAGAGAAACTCCTGAGCATAACCACAGAAATCCTCAAGAGGCTCGCAAGGCAGCCTACAATTTGCAATGTGGGGAGGATCAGGCCCAACAAGAATTTGTGCAGGAGTTAAAGCGTGCTTTTGCGCAGACCACCAGAAGGGTGCGCACGGATAGCAGAGAATTTATCACTAGTACCAGAGGCCTTCATCTCTCCCAGTCCCTGGACTCTGCCACCCCCATGTCCCCTCGCGCACATGAGCCCAGAGCCACGGGGATGGCAGATTACTATCCAGCTAGAAGTATGGGGCTCATAGGCCAGTACCTCCCAGGAATGGATGGCCGGGCATCCGGGTATGGGCACCCAAGCACAGTGCAATTTAGTGGGGAACCCCAGGAGAGTAGGCCCATTAAGGGCATCCTGAAAACCCCAGCCCAGTTAAGTCAGTGGGGGGGTACCCATCAAATCCTGGCAGCAAGGAGGGATCTGAAGACTCCTCTGAGCATTACAGGACACAGGAGACCAGTGTTACGCTCACCAGACTCCCACGGAGGCGCTGGCCTGGTTCGCGCTGCTGTGACCTCTTCTAAGGTGATGCACAGGGTTCGGAAGACAGACTGGACCGGGCCCCCAAATCTGGCTTGTCCGGCTCGCAGAAGTATCCTTCTGTAGGCGAAAATAGGGGATTAACTGTCTGCGGGGTAATGCAATCGGCCTCCCACTTTCCCCTCTCACACTCCTCGAAACCCTTCTGTGATTCCTCGTAGCGTCTCACCTTAGGGTCTGGAAGGACGAGCTCTCCATCCTGCTTCTGATGCAGGGGCGCGTTGGTATCCAGTTACTTCACTGGATTTTCGGATTGGTGAGAACCAAACTTGCTTGGCTTCCAGGTAAGTTTTTTGATAAGAGGTTCCCCTTGTGTCCATGCATTAATGTACTAATGCTAGTGTCTTTTTCCCCATAGGGGCCGGGGTACGGAATGCCGGGGAACAGGCACCGACCTGAGATGAGAGGTGAAATCCTTGTAGAAATCAGATAAGTCTTTAATGAGCGTTTTTTGGTAATGTCTTTTCATTCGCTCATTAACGCTGATGTCTCTTTTTCCCCTTAGGGGCCGGGGTCCGGAAATGCCAGGATGCGGCGCGGACCCGAAATGAAGAGGGAATGAATCAACAGGTAAGTCTTAACATGGAGATTTAGCTTTCCTTATTCCCTTCTCTCTCTCACCTTTGTTCTGGTCTTTTTCTCCCTAGGCGCTGGGGCGTGACTGCGAATCCGGATGATCGCTGCTGAACATGGAGGCGCCCTGTAAAGGTGAATGGAATGCGGCGCTGAAGCGATCGACGCAATGAGCTTTTAAATTAAAGTCTTCCTTTTCAGGATTGTCGGCGAGATGTCTCCGGGATGCGGATTTAGCAGGTAAGGACTTTTCCTTCTTCTGTTCTCTTCTTCTCTTCCTTTGCAGGTGATCCAGGATGCTGGCAGGCGTGGCAGAAGTCAGGATGCAGGAGCAGACACGGTGAGCGTCCAGCTGCTAGATGCAGAACAACGCGAAGCACGTGTGGCTGTTCGGGTGGGGTTTAAATAGCCTTGGAAGAAGTTCCAGGTATGTATCCTTCCTCCAATCAGGTATGTGTCCTTCTCCGACCACGCCTGGATGGTAAATTAGTCCCACAGGTAAAGTAGTTCCTTTCAGGCCTCAAGGAGGCCGGGATCCTGCAGCATGGTCTGCATCAGGTAAGTGCACCCAAGCACTCCCATAATGAGCCTGGCGCCTATGGAGCCAGGACTGATGTCTTTTATGAGCCTGGCGCCTATGGCGCCAGGACACTGTCCAAAGGGCCCCTATATGGGGTTGCTGAGTCCTTCCTTGGGGACTGGATGTCCGCTTTCGGGGACCCAGGGCTTGAACCAGCTCCCCGGGAGCAGGCATCATGACAACCAGGTCCCCACATTCTGCCAGCCATTCCCAAGCTCGCAGAATCTGGGAAAACCTGGAAGATCAGACGGGCACCTCTGGGAGCAGTGCTTCTGAGTCAGAGGATGAATGGACCAGGGTTACCCGAACCAAAAAGGCCAATAAGGCAAAAAGGGCCTTGCTTAAGGACCCATTGAAACAAATAAAGGCAATACGGAGTGTCATCACGCCTTATCATAAGAACGCCAAGTATTCTGTTTGGGAACACTTGGAGCTCTATGAGCAAATGATGGAGACTTTCCATTTGAAGGACAGCAGTAGCTGCATCCAGTACGTCAGATGGACCTTCTCACCAGAATACTCCAGTTTCTTTGCAGGGCTGGAGGATCAAAACCATTCAAGGCGGTCCACATACAGGGCGGCCATCTTGAAACATTTTTCTGTGCACAGAAATCCTCAAGAGGCTCGCAAGGCAGCCTACAATTTGCAATGTGGGGAGGATCAGGCCCCACAAGAATTTGTGCAGGAGTTAAAGCGTGCTTTTGCGCAGACCACCAGAAGGGTGCGCACGGATAGCAGAGAATTTATCAATACATTTTTCCGGGCCTTACCCAAATACATAATGACCCAGCTCGTGAGAGATTTTCACAAGAAAAGATCTTTAGACTGGGTCATTGAACAGGCTACCCGGATCTATGAGGTGCAGAAGCCCATCGAAAATAAAAATAATGTGCATAAAAACCCCAAAACCAACAGCACCCCTGCTGCTGCCAAGGTGGCAGAGGTAAAGGTCACCCCCGTTTTGGATTTGGAGATGGGGGGGCCTAAAAACCTACCTGCACCTAATAATGCCAAGCCCAGAAGGCCCTCGGGCCAGTCACAGACAGGGAGCCAAGGAGGTAGTCTCACAAATGGGGTCACTCACTCCACTGATTATGTAAGTCCCTGCTACAAGGGAAACCGACCAATCCTGGGTTATGTGTGGACTCCTCCAGCCCAAGGGGGGGGGATCCAGCCAAGCACCTGACCCGGGGAACTTCCCTCCTAACTTCCCCCAGGAGGGCAGAAATTCTCCAAATCCTGGGCAGAACTTTTCCCCCAGGTATCCGCCCAATTTCCAGCCCCAAAATCATCCATCCTTCTTTCCCCAATTCCCTGAGCCCAGACAACCTAATCCGGGAGAGGGGAGGCCAAGGGTGGAGGGGTACCCAAATCTTCCCAATCCGGGGTATTACCAGAGAAGGGATAGATACCCTTCCCGGGATCAGCCCAGGGGAGAAAATAGAGCCTCGTATCAGCCTGAGCGGGTTTCACAACTTGAGCGCCAGGTCCAAAATATGGCACGGGATCTGGGTCACATATTGAGGGCTCAACAGAACCCTCAGATGAGCATGCCACCGCAGAATGCCCCAAACTCTGGACCTGGTGCTCCAGAACAATGACGGGGGCAGCACCCCGATAACCCACCGGTTCCCAGGGAGGAGGCACAAGGGGAAGAGGGGTGTAAAGCCTTGGAGGCAGCTTCCTTCCCAACTTGTAAACAGCCCCTGGAAAACCAGGAACCGGAAACAAAATCTCTTGCCCCTGAAAGTCTGCCACCCAAGGAGCGGAGGGGGGGTAGGAGAAACAAAGGACCCAAACAGGCACAGTTTGTGGAGGAGGTACAGATCTTCCAATTGGAGGGAGAGGGATCCTCAGAGGATCCTGGGAAAAGGATCTTCTCCTTTAGAGACTGGTAACTCCTCCCAAAGAAAAATGGGTCCCAAGGGATTCCAATCCAGACTGGGGAGATATGGAGACTGAGCTACCACCGCCCATCATCTCATCCCAGAACCGACAATACCAAAATCCCATGGGTCAAACCCATCCTGATGACTGCCTCCAAAAAGGGAGGGGCGGCCCAGAACCCGAAACCATTTCCAGTTGCCAACTTTTTCTTTCAGATTCCCCAGGCTCTCCACAGAATTCTGCCCAAATCTCTTCGCTAGCAATCTCCAAAACCAGAAAGTTAGCCCACCAGTTGTCCAAAAATGTGCATTATCTGTGCCCCCCTGAGGAGAAGGAGGGAAGATATTATGCCCCGGTACAAGTACAGGGGCAGGGTACAATTTCGGCACTGGTGGACACTGGATCCCAAGCTACCCTTCTGTCCAAAAGGGCCTTTGATGAACTTCATGCAGGAAGGGGGAGAATTACCATACTCCTCTCACCTCTCTTCCTGGACAACTGCAGAACTTTGACGGGAAGGAAATTCCTGTCGAGGGGACTGCAGATTTGGACATCAAAATTGGGCAACACAAGGTGAAACACCCGGTCATAGTAGTGACTCCAGAGGGCACCCCTTGTTTACTAGGGAATTACCTCCTGAGAAGGTTGTCACCCCTAATAGATTGCGTAAAAAAGGTCCTCTGGACCCAGACTAGCCGAACAATAAAATTAAAACAGAGTGTCAACCATGTTAGTTTAAACGGCACCTGCCACATGGTCGAACAAAAATCTGACCAGGTAGAATTTCACTTCCAGAACAACCACATTCCAGACGTGACAGTAATAGCAGTAGGGCAACAGACTGGTGATGGGGGGTCCTCTCTATTTCTGAAAATCAACCTTCCTTCCAGTTTAAGGTGGTATTCCACACTGGAAGGAAACACCCTGAAATTCTTTACTAATCCACAATCAGAAACTCCCACTCCTATAGTCCAGAAAGATGTGAAATCAGATCAGAGCCTGGCTGATATTCAGCAAATTGGAGAGCAGTTGTTCATCCCTGTTCAGTTAAATGATGGGAAGGACTCTGTTCTCACTCGAGTGTGTGTGAACAACGGTAAGAGCTTCATCAGCGAAGCCATGTTCCGCCAACTCCCAAAAGATCCAGCCATTCCCACATTCAAACTGATAGAC
Organism: Ambystoma mexicanum; assembly: GCF_040938575.1. Classification (NCBI taxonomy): domain Eukaryota; kingdom Metazoa; phylum Chordata; class Amphibia; order Caudata; family Ambystomatidae; genus Ambystoma; species Ambystoma mexicanum. Next base: position 1,252,883,138 of record NC_090922.1, read on the forward strand.
AAATAGGAAATGGCCTTGGAAGCACCTAATTCCAAACATCTCCTGCCAAGCAGGTGTATGCTCAAAATCTCCATTGGCAACAAGAGCATAGTCCATAATTGTTGGGTCGTGCGAGACGTCACTGCCGCCTTTTACTTAGGCAGTGACATTCTCAATCGCATCGCCATTAGTTTGGACCTAATAAACTTCAAAGCTTGGTCCCGATTAGCGGATAATCCCATGGGCTTTGATGATCCAGAAAAAGCATTTAGGTCAGCTCAATTGCTACCTTATGCAGTTGAAATTCAGATTAAAGAGGAAGTCACCATCCCAGAAAGGACCTGACAATTCTCCCTGGAAGTGAAAGTGAAAAGAGGACAAAAATTGAAAAACCCTGATGCTTACATATATCTAAATGCTTCTCTCCAACAGCAAGGGTTGGGGGTAAACCCAACTCCATTAGTCAACATAGAACATGACACCATTCCAGTAGAGGTGGATAACAGCGACTTAAAGAGTATTACTCTAGCCGCAGGCACCATTATTGGAATGGCAGTTGATGACTGACATTTCTCCATTGATCTAGGAAATGAACTGTTAGGACCAATCCCAAAGGACTGTTTTGACAGTGACAGTGATGACAACACAACACCAGACAGGATTTTCACCCGGCATGGGGGGAACTTCCTGGTGTACACTTCTTGCCCTTATGGTAAGGAAGATGTGACTTGTGACTTCAGAAGGGATGAGGTGGTTTTCCAGGTCCACCAGCGCTGCCTTCCCCACCTGAAGCCGCCAGTCCAAATCAGCACCAGGGACTTCTCCACTCAGCTGGAGGAGGCCGCTGAGATAGCCAAACCAGAAGTCTTTCCAGGCTTCAGGCAGATGGTGGAAGGGAGAGTCAACCTAGCTGATGCCTGTGTGACTCTAGAACAGAAGCAAAAGTTGAAACAAGTTTTCTTGGATTTTCAGGATCTCTTTGCGGTAGACTCATATGACTGTGGTCACACCGACATCCACACCACAACAATTCCCACGGACCCTGGAATGACTCCAGTGTTTGTAAAGCAATATTGTTTGCCTCTCGCATACATGGAGTCCCTTACTGAAATAATTAAGAACCTTGAGTCCCGGGGAATAATCCGTCCAGTCCACAGCACTTTCAATAATCCGGTGCTGGGAATATTGAAGCCAAACGGCCAGTGGAGACTCTGCGCCGACCTTAGGGAGCTCAACAAACGGGTCCATACTTCCCGATGGCCTCTGCCCTACATTGACCAAGGGCTGGCCCAGATCCAGGGGTCACAGGTATTCACTGCAATAGACCTGACCAATGGGTACTGTACCGTGCCTGTCAGTACGGAGGACCAATACAAACTGGCTTTTACCTTTGGGGGCCAGCAGTACACATGGACCCGGACTCCCTTCGGATACCCCAACTCCGGCAATGAATTCAACATTTTCCTACATAAGGCCATGCCCGACCTGGGTGCGAGGGGTAACCTGGCTTATGTAGATGATGTCCTCATCAAAAGTTCATCTGAGGAGGAACACATAGCGGAGATCCGTTATGTTCTGACACAGTTGAGGGCCGCCAGAGCAAAACTTTCCTTTCAGAAAGCACAGTGGTGTAGAACCCGTGTTAATTTCTTGGGGCATGAGATTACTCCTCAGGGTCTCTGTCCCCAGGAAAAGAAAGTGGAAGCCCTCCAGAAACTGAAAGACCCCACAACTCTGCGGGAACTAAGGAGCCTCCTTGGACTGACTAATTACAGCAGGAAGTTCATTGAGGGCTACGCAGAGATCACTAGACCCCTGATTCATCTCTTGAAGGGGGGGGTCAAGTGGGAATGGGGTCCAGAACAATCCGAGGCAGTAAGACAACTCAAGAGAAGCCTCTCACAAGCGCCTTGCCCAGCTTACCCTGTCAGAAACAAGGAGTTCTTCCTGGAGACAGGGTTCTCTAATACGTGCTTCACGGCAGTATTATACCAAAAGCATGACAAGGCGAATAAAGTAATCTCCTATGCGAGCAAAACTTTATCCTCTGTGGAGAAAAAATTCAATGATTGTGAGAAGGCACTCCTGGCAATGGTGTGGGCATTGAAGAATTACCGCCCGTTTATCCAGGGGGAACACATCATAGTGGAGACTCCACACCAGCCTCTGCAATATCTCCAAAGTGACAGAATCTGGGCCGGAAATGGGAGTAATTCCCGAATTACTTCCTGGATTCTGTCAATGCAAGGCTTTCCTGTGGAGGTCAGATATGGCCAAAACAAGAAGAGTCCCCTCGCGCAAGGTCTGGCTGACTTGCATGATTGTGCCAGAGAAAACTGTCTCGAGGACGAAAGTCTAAAAATCAAGGACAACATGGCGGCATATCTTAATTCCCCCACAAAGTCTTTGAAGAAGACAAGTGTGTGGGAATGCCCACTGTCTATGTGGATGGATGCTCGTTCCATGTTGACAACAACGGGGAGAAAGAACTGGTGGCCGGCGTAGGGGATACATGGGTGAAGGAGTTTCCTGAACCCTCCGCTGGGTACAAAATTGGTCCCCGAAGTAGTCAGGTGGCAGAATTGATGGCTGTGCATCAAGCCATCCTCACTGCTGTCCAACATCAACTCCACGAACTGGTCATAATCACAGATTCGGATTATGTACGGAACAGGTTCGTGGAGCACCTGGTCAATTGGAAAACCAAGGCATGTTATGTGCTAATAACAAAGCCCTGAAACATGGGAAGTTAATCCAAAATATTGATGATCTGGTCTCCTCGAATGGGATGACCATCTACTGGAAAAAGATCAAGGGTCTACCATTCCAAGGTAGAGGGACCAGACAAAACTGGAAATTACTTAGCTGATCAGCTGGCCAAAACCGGGGCCATCCAAGGGGATCTAATAGAGATTGAGTCCCTGTTGGGGGAACTCCAGGTCACTGCTATCACTAGGTCCCAGACAAATGCTCACAATGATCTTTCAACTGCACAATGGAGTAAGGAGACCCCTGATGCTGATTTAATTACAGCTCAGAAGGGGGATCCAATTATTGGTAAGTTTTACCAACACCTTGAGGACCCTGAGAACTTTCCCCTGACGGATACCGATTACATTGGGAAAGAGGACCTAAGAGTGTTGATGAAATGTCCAAAAAGGTTCTGAATCCAAGACGGTTTGTTGGTAAGGAAATCCCAAGCTGGCCATGATCAGTGGGTGGTTCCTACCTCATTCCGAAGCCTGATGTTAAGTCACGCCCATGATGCGGCCACCGCCGGTCATAGGGGGTTTCATACAACACTTGAGATCTTAAGAGAGGTCGCATACTGGCCACACATGGGGCAGGACCTCGACCAATACTTGAAGGGGTGTCTTGTGTGTGCACAGTTTCAGCTATCATCCCTCACACACCGTGCGCCTCTCCAAAAGAGGGGGATGACACTGCCATGGTCAGATTTGCAAATCGACTTCGTGGGCCCTGTAATTCGCTCGTCTAGAGGAAACAAGTACATGTTGACCGTTACATGCTTGTTTACTAAGTGGGTGGAATGTCTCCGGCCCCAAACTGCAAGGCAGAAACAGCAGCTGCCCTGATGATTAACCACATCTTTTCCCGTTTTGGTCTACCTCAAAGGATTGAGTCAGACAGAGGTAGCCACTTCACCAGTGAAGTAATGACAAAAATGTGGGAGATACTGGGGGTCAAAAGGAAGCTACATATTGCTTACAGGCCAGCTTCTTCTGGTGCAGTGGAACGCTACAACCGGACAATTGTGAGCATATTAAAGTATGTGGCAGATTCTGGGTCAAGTTGGGATATCCGACTACCTCTGGTCCTAATGACCATCAGATCTACCCCTTCATCTGCAACTAAAATGTCACCATTTGAGTTGATGACTGGATGCAAGATGGTGCTTCCCCAGCATCTGCTCTACAGGACCCAAGAGCAGACACTGATAAATGCCTCCACAACTCATGAGTATGTGGAGAATTTAAGGAAACACCTTCAGCATGCTTTTGCCTATGCTCAGCGGAATCTAGAAAGATCAGCTGAGAGTATGAAAACGCACTATGATTTGAAAACCACCAGGAAGGAATAGGATGTGGGAGACCGAGTCTATCTATACAATTTCCAAAGGAACCAGGCCAAACAGCGAAAATGTTTGCCTACATGGAAGGGACCGTTTGAAATTATAGACAAGATCTCCCCTGTTGCCTACAAAATCCGCATCCCCAAAGGTAATTTGACGGAAGGGGAAGATAAGTGGGTCCATATTAATCAGCTGAAGTGTTGCCATCCCAGGCACACTCTGCAGCAACTGGAGGAGTCCTCTGCAATACCAGAGGGGGCCGCTCCAGAGTAATTCAGTTCCAACCCTAAAATATCCCATATATAGTCTCTAAAATATTATGACGCTTGTAAGCCACTGTCTCTGAATTATATCTTGTTTTTAAAAATTGGAATGCTATGTCTATTAAAGTATAAAATGTATATGTCGCCCCACTATATCAATAGTGGGGGAGAAATGTCTATGAATAGGTATTGCCGCTTTTCTTTGTCGTTCTAGGAGAAAGAAAACATGGAGACTGACCACGGAAGGCGACCTGGGGACCGGGAGCGAAGATCCGAGGGGACCGGGGTACCGCCCAATCCTCCCATCAGGACCAGCAAGGAGAACTGATTGATCGACTGGAGGGAGGAAAAAATGCTGAACTGTGCCATCTATGGAATTGGAAGAAGAGGAGGCGAACATCCCAGATCTTGCGAATTCCATCCGTGAAAGCACAGAATGGCCATCGTAAGAGGGGGGGCTTGTGGGATGTTTTTACCCATGCATCCAAGCCCTACCATAAAACTGTGCAGTACTGGCATGGAAAACATCATGATGGCCAGAACTCCCCAGAGAGTGCACAGGGAAAACATGAAGAATAGGCTGCCACCCATTTTTGCCTATGTTGTGAGCACAGGAGGGCACTGCCTAAAACCACCATTGGGCTACACACACAGTAGCCTGAAACCATTGGGAATGGCAATGCTGATTGCCAAAAAAGCAACGCAGAACTGTGGGGAATTCATTTTCTTAATCCCAAAAATGGTTGCAATACCGGTACTCACCACTATCAGAAAGCCGGCGTTTTAAAACCACCAGACCTTTGTGTAAAACTGAACAGAGGAACCCAAACCAGACCAAGGAAAGACTTGCTAAGAGGTGGATACAATGTAAAACTATATTCTGAAATGACTTGAAGGAAGTAATTATTTAATGTATAGGTAAAAATTGTAAGTTTGATTTAAACTGGGAACTAAAGTGACATTTAGCTGAATTCTGCCTGACAACTACCCCCGACAGGAGAAACCTGCTCAGCCACTCTTCCCAGGCCTAGCTGCATCCTGCTTCCCCACCAAAAGGAGTTGACACTTCTCTGATTGAATTACCTGGGGACTGCAGGAAACTGAACAATGGACTCAGGCAAATGTTATATTGGCGGGCCGTAAAGTGGCTTCCTCTTGGGAGAAGTGGGAGAAGTGCCTCTGGGAGCCACCCGAGCTGGAGGCGGGGGCAGACAGAAGCTTCCCCCATGTGCTTTGGAACCTAAACCACACCCATCTGGGCCAGAGCATAATTTTAAAAAGATAGATAACTCATAGTGAGGACTTGTCAAAATTATATAAGTAATATCATTATTCTTGTGATTTTTCTGTGCACGTTTTAAGAGGCGTTAGGACCCTGTTGTGTATTCTGGGGGGTTGCTAGCGGAAAATAGGGTCTCACTCCAAATGTCTGCATGTTAAAAATCTGACACTTCATCAATTAATGTCCATACTCCTTGCGCACATGTGTGTATTTTTTGGTAAATGTCCGATATTGGTAAACCAGTCAAAAAGCGCAAAATGTTATCATTTTTGAATGCAAGCCCCCAGGAAGATCAGAGGCGGACAAGCATGGACCATAAGGAATATATAATGTGTACATGTAATTTCAACAAATTGTGTATCTGGGAAATATGTATTTGAATCAAATATAGATTTGTGAGCAAATTGACCATGGGAGGCTCCTCTGACCCAGAAACAGACCTCATCACTCTGACTCACATTTCCTTCCCCAATCATGGGAGAGGGGAGAATTGGGCCAATGACAAGTAGAGAGGGGCAGGCTCAGTTATGCCACGCACGCACCCACTTCCAAAACACATAAAAAGAGACTGCTGGGACAGGTAGAGAGAGTCAATTCCATTTTCTGCGGGACGCTCTACCGGGAGACTCCAGACTTCACATCCATCAATCTTCAGAGACCAGACATTTACTTCAGAACTTAAAGCAAGGGCCTAAACCCACAAACTGAGAACTCTTCTCAGCAAGCCTCAGCATCCTTAAAATCATTTTCAAACTATTCCACAGCCGGGCGAGCTGTCTGAATTCTTTTGCCAAGAACTTTTGCCAGTACCCAGAAAGCAGTGTTACATCCAGAATCCACTTGATCCGGACCGGAAAGCAGAGCAGTATCCAGAACCCGAGGCCACTGTATCCAAATTTATATTGTGAGTACCTAGCAGAACTGTGCAGAACCAATCTCTTAGTTAAAATAATCTAATTCAAGCTATTTTAACTTAAGTAGAACTGCCTCCTAGAAATTGTGTCATCTGTCATTTTTAAAGCTGCACAACTGTCACCTGTCAATTCTGCAGCTGCAAGCTGTCACCTGTCATTTTGAGTTTTACTTTAAATCCGAAAATCTACCTTTATTAAATCGTCCATATCTCTGGAACCGTTTGGGACAAAATTTTTCATTTTAAAGCTGTGATTCTAGGCTTTCCAACGAACCTAGAACCGACTTCCTACTCCCTGTATGTTTTCCGCAATCGCGATTTACGCACTCGTGAAATTTACCGCGATTTGGCTCAATTTCACCACTTGTCAAAATAGCAGCTCCATTCTTTCCTTTGTTAAAATCCGTTTGCAACCTGGTAATAACTCATAGAGCATTGCTAAAGTGAGCCTGAACTAATACCAACAAGCATCTCTCACTCACCCTGAATCTCTAGAGGGAATTAAAATCAGTTAGCACCTTTTCCCATCCATTGCCATCACATTTAAAAGCATTTTGGGCCTGTGTTTTCTAAGCTTGCTGGGGGGGAACTGAATTCCGTATTGTATTTGATTGCATTCCTGAGAACTGTGTGCTCCTCTTTCCATCTCCTTCCATTTCTTACATTGCATAGGGGGGGGGGGGGCAAATTGCCAGAGAAAAAGTGATTACATTGTTGTTGGTTGAAATCATATCACGTTTATTTGCTGTACTGCATTTTATTCCACCTTGCATTTCCTTGAAACCATAAAACATTTCAGCTATCTCATCCTCTATACTACTCCTAAGTAATCAGTGTACCCCTGTAACATTATCCATTGTTGATCACGGTCATATTCTGAAGTGTGATATCAGTCATCAATTTATTTATAAAGTGTGATAGATATATATTGTTGAATTGTCCAAATAAACCTTTTGAATTTAAAAAACAAACCTACTTCTTGGCTCAGTGGGGTCAGGGGGATTCTAAGAGGGGGGTGTTATATAAGGGTTGTCATCCAGAGTACTGAACTGGACATAAAAATACATCAATAAGGGTTTTCCTCAGCATCCCAGACTAGGCATTGATTTAGCTGTAGTGTTGATTGAATATCGCTTAACATACCGCACCCAGAAAGAAGCCCATGTACCAACAACTTTCCCTGAACCCACCAACAGGGGATTGCAAGGCCATCTAAATGCAATTCCCATGACTGAAAATCAATGCCACAAGCTCATTTCTACAGCTATCACATTCAACGTATGAAAATATACATCATTCTGCAATTAACAGAGCAAGGGACCCTCTGCCATGCACCTTGCTCATAGCAATAATGCCACCTGCCTGCACCCACCCATGGCAGGCACACAGGGCATGTGACTTGGGTTACATACATGAAACATGAAACACCAGCATGTAGTCTAATTTTAAAAAAATTCTATAATTGATTGTAGAGGAGCAGGTGGATGTATTTTCCCTAACTCCTTCACCACCGTCATACTGGAACAGCAGGAGAAGGGCCTTTGTGAGACTCCATGTGTTATGCCTATACCGCATTGAGTGTTTCAGAGACGATATCCATTCAGACAACCGAATCGAATGTACCCTCGCACTGAAAGTGTCGAAGGATGCCGCATGGCAGGATGTCAGCACGCACAATTGGACATCATGGAAGGTTGAGTGAAATCTGGCAAGGGCAAAGTGATGTCATAAAGAAGATATACAAAGCCATGCTGAAACAATATGGAAATACTCAAGAGTGACAATGTAACTGAAGCGATACGAGAAACCTGTATGAAACAATACAGTAATCATGAATGCAAAAGAAGACAAAGTAACTTGCTGACCAATAAGTGTAAATGCGCAGTAACGCAAGGTAGAAAAGATACATAGAAGGAATATATAAAGTGGAAAGGATGGCCGTAGTTGGAAAATGGACGCTGGCTCGTGTAAATATTCAATTCAATTACCTCAGAAACCGATCAAGGTTGCAGAGTCAAGAGACGCTGGAAGAACAGCTTTGTGTGCAAAACAAAGAGGAGTAAAATGTTGGCTTGGGATCAAGGATGCTTATTTTAAGGAATAGCTGCAAAGTATGGAGGGAGGCAGGCGGATAAGGCATGGATGAGGCATATTTCTCTTAGATTTAAGAAGAAAAAAAATCTTCATGAGCCAAGTATTGGACAATTAAAAAGGTATAAAGTCTATGCAAGGTAGAATGAGCAAGTCTCTAGAGGCCAAGAGGAGTAATGGCATCCAGTATAATTAAATCAAATAGCAGTAAATAGGAGGCTGAAATGGACACATCTGTGGCCTATTCACATGTGACTGGGAAATAATAAACAAGGTGTATTCATTAAGCCTTGGATAAAGATAGTGATGTGCTTTCACTCCCTTGAATGTCCTAGAACAGATACAAGGCTGCAACATCAACTACAAACGGGAAACTTTGGCTCATGGCCAGCTGATGAGAGATGATGGACTAATTGGTAAAATGGGGAGTAATCTGATGTGATCCAAGCACCTGAGTTTCGGTTTCCTTACATGCTGCTAGCCGAGCCGAAAGTCCAAAGTTGGGTAAGAGTGCCAACCAATCAGTGGGTCTATTGGGCAACCTGCTATACAATGTTGCAAAGACCTATCTTGTACCATTGTATTCACTATAATTATTATATGTATTTAGAGGTAGTTCGAGGATTATCAAACAGATAAGAGGCAGCCAATGAAGTATTAACCGATATATATGCGATAAGAAGATATGTTCCCCTAACCAAACCCTCCCACTAATATGTTTTATGCTTTGCCACCTAGGATGACATCATAGATGGTGCATGTTGGGGTATAAGACCTCTGTGTAATCAAGTTTGTGTGTGAGTGTGCAAGCATCCGTCTGATGTTTGTGAGTTGACCCTGCTTTATTAATCTATGAATAAATCAGTAATTTGCCATATTCTTTGAGTCTGTCCGGTTATTTGGTCTGATATCTTTTTCCATCTAACACAAGAGATGCTTCAAGTTGCTAGAGCACATGATGATTTTTTCAAGAGGTGAATAATAAATAATGAAAACATTCTTTTGACAAAATTAGCACTTTTTCATTACAAATGTAAAGGAAAAAGTGGATTATGTTGCTGGTGTTATGGTACTGCATGGTTTCAATGGTGGCTTGGGCTGTGTGGCATACCTGACATGTTGCGTACCAATGTTCTGGAATTCTCAGAGGGTCCAGACATGTGGTCCATATTGGCTGGTTGGCTTTATCGTGACAACTGCAAGTGTGAGGGATATGCTGATGTCTGGATGTTACCCAGTCAGAAAAAGGGGGAGCTATAATGAGGACTACATAGAGTTGGCTCAATTAACATGAAACATCAACTCAATATTAAAGATCACCAGAAGCTCCTGCACAAACATCATCAAAGGGTGTTCCGGGACAAACACATGCAGGCAGGAGCTGGAGCACACAGACTTTGAGTGAATGCATGGAAAGGGAAGAAATTAATCACCAGTGGCCTTACCCATGGATAGATGTCTGCAGTGGCCCACACCAACACTGATGGGCAGGGTGTCATTGCACATCTCTTCCAGGGGGTTGCATGCCAACCAAGTCAAAGTAGGAGTACTGTATGACAGTAAGATAGTACTGAGCCACGCGGGGTGGCTTATGTAGAGAGGGGGTAAAGATCAGAGGTGGGTAAAGTCTGGCACACATTGCTAGCCTGATACCATCCTTATATAGCCATACCTTGGCTTGCCACTGAATAGTGGTCTGTGATCAGCAAGGCAGATATACTCACACATTTGGATAATAAATCAACATGTCAAGTCCACCCTCTTGCCATCACCTTGCATGCTGCCTACGGCATACCTTAACCAGGAAGGAGAAATGATGTCAGCAAGCTGAAATATAGTCACTGTCTTCTACCTAATTAGCTCCTTCTTCCTGAGGTGTGGCAGTTATTTACCTGTGATAACAGGCATTTACAACTATGAAGGTAAGGACCCCAACCGTATAAACTATCATGAAGTGGAATTATGTCATTGAGGGAAGATGTCTGGGTGCGGGGAGGGTGGATGAAGATGACTGGGAGTATTCATGAGGGTTTTATTTCATTCATGGAGGTCTCTCTCCCCTTTCAGATACCTTTGCCACACCATTATCAGCCCTAGCATTTATTATGTTTTCTTTAAATCATTCATGAGGCATTACTTGTGAGTGACTTCATAGACTGAACATGCATCCCCCGGGGAATATGCTCGGTGAAGGATACTTGCCCACCATGTTGTGACATACTCTAGTTCCAGCTGGCATAAACAATGAGTGCCACATAGGGGACTGGAACTACATCAACTGGTGGAGGACCTACACCCCTCACCTAAGAATGGAACTGGATGTTCTAAGAATCCGTCATCATACCCCAGAAGTCAATTACCTTTTGATGTGCCCATAACCTGGGAAGAAACGATGGTGTATTAAAATGATGCCATGAATCTCATTCTTTGTGGGAGGTGGGAGCAATGTGCTGGAAGGCCTACGTAGGCCACTTCAAAGATATGGGGTTGAGTGTCTTGAGAGGTGTAAGGGGAGCCAAGCTGGGGGGCAGAGCAGGTTAGTTGAGTTTGGACTAGAATTGGATGCTGTCTTTTTCTTGCAAGTACAAGATGTTGATAAACCTTTGTCTGTTCACTTTGTGACAGCTAATATAGATGATTTTCATTATGTTCAAACAACACTTCCCATCTGATCAAATATAATCGGAGGCCACAGGTCCTCACATTGCACCCTACAAACAGCCATGGTGTCTCAGTGAAGGTAGAAGTTGTGCCTTACATCAAATTCTGCCAAGCAGCACTGGAGAGTTGGCAAATTGTACTGAGACTTTGGCAGCAAGCGTCCAGAACCCCATGGGGTGACTTTAACCATGACATTTTGCCTGCAGCACTACCAAAGACTGACTCACTAGGACCTGGCAGAAGAGTCTGTCACAGTGTGGGATCTTTGCCTCGGACAACAAGGACAGCTATGGTTTATGGTGATAGTGCTGACACAACTCACCCCCACCGCTTGATAGGCAGTGCAGGGTTCTGGTCCGGAGTGGCCAGGGAGCCCCTGAATTATACAACGTTTGGTGGTGTGGCAATGATGGTTATTACCCAACAGATCCATACCTCTTTACGAGCAGGGCACTGTCTACACCTGTAGTCCGAGCACTTCTTGCAGGTCGTCCATGTCAGCCTTGATTAAAAGATGGCTATAAAAGATGTCAATAGGACTCCAATCTTCAACGATTTAGCCCAGTGGAGAATAAAAAAAGGTTGCAGGTGGATTTCCTGTAGTAAGGCAGTGATTAGTTATTCTCCTAGAAGTAACTGCCTTTTTTGCTTTACATGTTGGCTATTTACCAATAAAAACAATGAGCATGTTTCAAAGGTTTGGTCTGACCATAGCTGTGGTTTTTCAAATTTTCAAAAAAGGAAGAAAAAAAATAGTAATGCATGAACATTCCAAGATACACTGTAAAGCTAAAAAACAGATAAAAAAGGTAAAATGTAGAATTAGCCAAGATAGAACTATTGTTTCTGAGCTAACAAAATCTGAAAGGGAACAGATAGAGAAACCCTGTGGTATTCTAAGGAGACTACTTGTTGCTATATTTTATTTCGCCAAGCAAGGGATGCCTCTCCGTGGACACAGGGAACATGCGGGATTGGGACGTACGTCAAATGAGGGTCATTTTTGGGAGTTACTCAAGATGATGTCCAGGTATGACAATGTTTTAGCACTGCATACTGCTCATGCTAAGCGGAATGAAACCTACATCCAGAATGATTTCATTAGTGTGCCAGTGAAAGAGACAATGCGCGCTATCCTTGATTAAGTTAAAATGGCCAAATTCTATAGTATCATTGTTGACTCTATTATAGATGTCAGCAGAGTTGATGAGTTTTCTTTATCTCTTAGATATGTTACATCATCTGGTCATGCTGCTGAACATTTTGTAACATTTGCTGATCTCCCTGGAGCAGGATCGGCTGACTTTTATAAACTATTGGCATCAACTTTAGAGTGCCTAGAAATAGATGTTTCCTTGATCCGTGGGCAGGGGTATGATTGTGCAAGCACTATATCCGGATGTATTGCTGGACTGCAAGCCCTTCTGAAAGAAGTCTTGTCCAGAGCTATATATGTTCACTGTTGGGCGCACAATTTAAACCTTGTGCTGATTGATGCTGCACAGTCATGTAAAAAAGGAAAGTAATTTTTTGGTGCATTTAAGGCACTGTACACTTTCCTTACTTTACTAGGTCACATAATTCTTTTTTTTAAAAAAAACTTTTTTTATTAGCACACTGTATTGCTCCTCCCCGAAAAGTGCACGGAACAACCATAAATCACCAATGCAATTATAGAGCAAATACTTTGAACCATAAACAGACAGACACAATAACTCACAGCCACGCACTCTTTAGAAGATAATCAGCTCTTTACGGCTATTTATTCACAGATTACAAGTACATAGAAATAACTCATAAAAATAATAAGGACATAGATCACAGAAGAAGTAAAGAAGTCAAAAAGAAATACATCACCGTGAGCGTAACAGGATTCCTCATCCCGTCCAGAAGCAGCTGGAAGACCCCGGGAACAGCCAGGCCGAGAGTACCACAGCTCACAGGAAGGCCGGACGTAAGCGTCCTTCTCCGGCTGGAGTCTCACCTGACCCTCTCCGGGCTTCCACATACATACACACTCCACAAAGGGGAATAATTTTCAAACATTCTGGAAATTTCACTTGCGCAGTTGAGGAACAGCCGTTGGTTGCCAGCTGGGTCAATCGAGAGCTTCCCCCCAAGAAGCGCAGTGCCTCCCTTTTCTAAAAACACGCTCCACGGTGAACAGTAGCAAACCATAACAACGTTAGCTTTCCCAACAGAAATGGCCTTGACCGCATACCAGGTTTGGAAAAGCATGTTTGTCTCAGCACTGTGAATCTAACACTCAGCAAAATATGTGCAGCATTTCACTGCGGTATGAAGTAAATATCCAACATGGCTCCGAGCGCTCCCAGAATGCATTGCGCACCCGCGTCATTTTGGATCAAGCATAAATCAAGCATAACAATTCCACCCTTTGGATATTTATCTTCCATATCCCGGTGGAACAGGAACCGGTCTCTGAAACCTACGAAATGTTAAGACTAAACTGAGAATACATTGAATGCAACAACAACAAGCAATTATAATAGACAATATAATAAAAATGCAAGCAAAAATGTATTGTAGTGTACCCCCAATATCAGGTATCCATGAAAATAACCAATCCCACCAATTTCTATTACGATCTTGAGACACTTGAGAAATGAGATCCCTCAAACCTCGAATATGACTTTCAATAGATCGTGAGTGGTCACTTAAATTGAAACAACACATACCTTCAAAGGCGTTACACCCTAAATTATGTTTTAGCAATAGGTAATCAACAGCAGCTCTGTTCTGCAAAGTTGATTTTCTAGTAACTTGACTATCAAGGAGTAATTCTTCTAAAACCTGCGAAGTATGATTAAGACTTTTAACTACTAAACACGCTAATTTCATCAAAGATTTGTTACCTCCAGCAGCTAAACCCCAAACACCCACTAATGAAAGGGTTAATGCTAGAACCTCAGCTTCTGATAACAAATGTACATGTGAATCACAGTCAGGAGATAGCCCTACAGATTCGAAAGTTGACTTTTTACCTCGAGTTATCGCTGAGTGTAAAGGAAACATCATTAGTCCTAATTGAGTTAAAGCACATGGACCTCCAGAAATGTTAGCTGGAATATAAGTATATGTAATGTTACCACATGAAAAGAGCCATCCTGTTGGAAGTTTCACATGATTCAAATGACTAGCAGTTATCACTGTATGATTGCAGGACATAGTATTGTTTACACTGGTGCATTTGCGTGACATTCGCGAACATAGTCGCCTCTCGAACATGGTATTATTGTACTGGTTGGTCAACTCTATTTGTTGGCATTTGCCAATTTCTTGTGCTTTGCAAGTCATAATGTAACACACATCACCTTGAGTTATATTGTACGTAATAACACGTGTCAAATTTCTCCATTTTCTGTCAGACTCTTGGCAGAACCAACAGTATTCGTAAACTGAAAAAGATTGTCTAATGTCTGAGTCTTGAACTAAAGAATCATTATGGGTGACGCACGAAGATATGCTTTAAAACTGGAACAGGCGTCGGCACCGCTACCAAACACGTAGTCAATAAAGCTTCAGCATTGGGCACATCACTAAGACAAAAGTGTGCTATGTTCAGTACTTGCTGTGCCAGATATATCCACATATTTTCCTCTTGGGTAATCATAGGAGAGTGTTTCCGTCTTCCTACAAACGACTCTTGCACGGCTGGCATCAAGGTTGTTTTCACTTGCTCCTGATGTGTTTGTCGCATTTCACGAATCCATGTCTTCGGTCTGGCGGGCTTTTTGGCACTGGCATAGGGCTGCTTGGGGACAACATTATTCATCACTATCAGTAACCCCTTGATCACTGGCACAGATGTGACATTTTTCGTTGTTAACAGCAGATTGTTTAACTCGCCCAAATGGAGTCCATTTAGTGCCACAGTTACACCAACCAGACCCAGGATCTACAAAGCAAACCCAGAAAAGAGATATCAGTGTTGCACATCACTCTCTCAGGTAACATTTGTCTGCGGGTACATATTGCCATTTCTTTCTACCAGGCTCCATAACTAAAACTACTTGATCTTTGCCTGATGCAATGACATCTGCGGGCACTGGTGGGCCACTTGGCTTTTCCACCCACACCTTTGCACCCGGTACCATACTGTCTGAAGAGCCAAAACCGCGATCCCCACGGGTAGTTAACACTGTAGGAGGCTCCCCTTTCTTAATCATGGACAATTTAATGGGAATGACTATCAATTGGGCCAATCGATCACCCTTGTGTATTGATAAGAATTGATCCCCACTATTCATTAGGATGACTTTAATCTCGCCTTGGTAATCAGCATCAATTACCTCTCCCAACACTTGAACTCCCATCAATGCTAGGCCAGATCTAGGGGCAATCCATCCCATATGTTCTGGGGGAATCTGTACTCTAATCCCTGTTTCAATGACAACTATTCCTCTTGGATCTAATCTTATTTGTTCATTAGAATGCAAGTCTACCCCGGCTGACTCTGGAGTTGCTCCATAGGGAGCTAAAGAACCTGGAGTAATTTCCCAGTATAATAATGTTTCTTTGACTGAATTGGGTTGAACCTGTAAAGTAGGAGTCATTAGTCTCATCAAAGGATTTTCATGTTCATACACAGGCCTATTGTTTAACACTTGCACCGCATCAAACACACGATAACGCCACCCTGCCAAACTGCCGTCTCCAGATTTGCGCAACTGTTCTTTCAGTAACCCATTCATTTGTTCGTTCAATTAGCCCAGCCGCAGCTGAATGGTAGGGCACGTGATAGATCCACTCAATGCTGTTTTCCTGACAAAAGTCTTGGATTAATTTGCCTTTGAAATGTGACCGATTGTCACTTTGAATCTGCAAAGTCACTCCATAATGTAATATGATCTGATCTAACAACCTGATGGTATTCAATTGGGTTGCACGTTTGCACGGCAAAACCATCAAATATCCCGAGTAGGTATCCACAATAGTGCATGCATACTGATAACCTCTGCTGATTGGCATAGGACCGATATAATCAATCTGCCAAATTTGACCTGGTAATTTTCCTCTTCTCAATGTGCCTCGAACAATTTGAGGTATCGGTCTATGTAATTGGTGTTGGCACACGTGACATTGCAAAATAATGGTTTTCACTACTTCTAAAGGAAGACTGATGCCTCGTGCTTGTGCCCACCTGATAGTAGCCTTTTCTCCAAGGTGCCCACATTTCTGATGGGCCCATTTGGCCAAACCCTCCATATCGTCTTCCCGAGCTTCTGCATCCACTGAGGAAATCTTGGTGTGTTCATCTGCAACAGAATTAAACCAACGTTCTAATGAATCTGTGGCACAATGGGCGTCCACATGATATACAGTGACTTCACTTTGTAACAACATTTCGGCAATATCCTGCCACCGTTCCTTTCCCCACAACTCTTTTGAATGAATCTTCCATCCATTCTTTTGCCAAGTTGGCAACCACACTGCCAATCCATTCGCCACTGACCATGAATCTGTGCACACATAACATTGACCAGGGGTCTCTTGTTTCAATGCTTGGTAAACCACGTAAAGTTCTGCGAACTGACTGCTCTTCCCTTTCCCTGTCGTTGTCAACATCTTTTTTGTTTTGGGATTGTACGACACTGCTTTCAAGTACCGCTCAGTTCTCACGTATCGGGCTGAACCATCCGTGAACCAAGCATGTTCTGTTTGCTCTACGGTGAAATCGCTGTAAGGTACTCCCCATTTCACAGGAGACTCACGTTTTTCAGGCACCTCCGGTGGTATGTAATCTGAGGGCGGTATGTTGGCTACTTGCTCATGTAATTTTGCCACTCCACCCTTTCCTGATTTGGCTCTATCTTGAATATACCATTTCCACTTAATTATGCTGTCTTCTTGAGCATGTCCTATACGATGCGTTTTAGGAGAACTCAGTACACACTGCATGATTGGTATTTCAGGTCGCAAAAATACATCATGACCCACCGTCATCTGCTCGGTATCAACAAGAGCCCAATAACATGCCAGCAATTGCTTCTCAAACAGAGTGTATGAGTTACCAGCGTCGGGCAACTTACGACTCCAAAACCCTAATGGCACACGTTTCCTGTCTTGTTTCTGCCACACACTCCAGTTAGCATAATTGTCTTGCACAGACACATTTAATTCCACTTCGCCTTCCTTCAAGGGCCATAAATCATGCACCCGCTGCACGCTGTCTTTTGCCATCTCAAAGGCTTTCTGCTGCTCTTCCCCCCACTGAAACTCATATTTCTTTCGTGTCACCTTGTAGAGGGGGGCCAATATCTGCCCTAAATGAGGAATGTGCTGTCTCCAAAAGCCAAACAGTCCTATAAACTGCAGAGCTTGCTTTTTGTTTGTTGGAGTGGTGAATTCAAGTATTTTCTGTCGAGCTTTGGGCACCATTTCTCGATGCCCATGATGCCACTGAATCCCTAGAAATATCACCGTTTCAGCTGGACCTTGAATTTTACTCGGATTAATCTCCCACCCTTCCTTATTCAATCCTTCCATAAGGACATCTAACTGGCTTTGCACACTGTGCTCATCCTTGCCTTGGATCAAAATATCATCAATGTAATGAGAGATTTGTATGTCAGGTTTGCACTTTATCTTGTCTAAGTGCTCTGCCACCAGCCGGTGACAGATAGTCGGGCTGTGCATGTACCCCATGGGTAGTCTCGTGAAAGTGTACTGACGTCCACCCCACGTAAATGCAAACTGTTCTTGACACTCATCAGCAATTGGCACAGAGAAAAATGCATTAGCTAAATCGATCACTGCATACCAAGTCCCCTCAAACTTTCGGACATTTTCAATCAAGGAAATAGCATCTGGGACTGCGGGCACTAAGGGAGGAGTGTGTTTATTCAACTCCCTGTAATCCACCGTCATCCTCCATGACCCATCTCCCTTTTTAATAGGCCAGAGCGGATTGTTCCATGAGGTGGTAATAGGGCGTAATACACCCGCCTCCACGTATTCTTTGATGGTGTCTGAAATTTCCTTGTGCCCCCCAGGAATGTGGTATTGTTTCATTGCTACCCGCTTGGGTGCCACTGGCACTTGTACTGGGGGCATCTTCAATTTGCCTACGGTAATGGGTGTACAAATTAATGCACTCACCCCAAACTGGTACGTTTTACCGCCAAGTCCCAAGGTTAACCCTTCCAAAATGTCAAAGCAAATTATATATTCAGGTATTGGGACAATCAACACTTGGTATTTCTGCCTATTCAAATTGCCTATTTTCATCTCCACTCTCGTTTGTACTACAGGGGTCTCCTTTCCCCCTAAACCTGTAATCGTAAACTGTTTGCCTTTAAATCGTGTCGGATTACCATGAATCAAAGAGGCCTCCGCCCCGGTGTCTATCAATGCTCGCTCCCCTTGTATATTTCCTGGCCCCCAAAAAATCTTGACATCCACATGAGGCCGCCTATCCACTTTTATGCGGGCAGACGCTGCCGGAGCTTGGCCGAAGCCCTAGTCAAACTTTGAATGAGTGTGACTCGACTCCGCCTCTAGCATCGCACTGACCACTTTTCTCAAATCAGCATATGTTGGCTGGTATGGGGAAGGTGTCCCCATAGACCCTTCGTCTTGTTCTTCCGCAGGGGGAGCAGAAGGTGAGGTGTCCCCCTGTGGCGTGGTGACTACTTGTTTCTTAATCTGTTTATAGCGCTCTTTGTCTGTATAATTCATACATTACTCTGGTTTCAATGCCATCAATTTCTTTCGTGTGGCACGCCATCTTTTAACAAAGCCAAAAACATTTATTTTCGGGACACTCGGGAGTCTCTGCTATCTTGTCGCCTGCCTTCAGTTCTTCTCTTACTACGCCCCTCTCTCTCCCGCGGCTTGTTATCACTCTTATCCCACTCTCCTAAATCTGCAAGTTGCCGAATGGCATCTGCTACCTCATCAGTAGCCTTGCCCGTCATACCTACGAGCAAAGTCGTAATGACACTTTTGTATGCGGGTGGCGCAGTTCGAATCACCATGTTTCAAGTTGAAACTGAGAGCGGCATAGCTCCTATGTGATCAGGAGCATCTATGTGAATCGCCTCTTTCATAGCATGCTCTCTGACTTTTTGAATTGCTTCTCTCAACGTATACCACTTTGTTTCTTCACTGGTCCAATCTGTGGTAATAGGGTATTTACGGTTACGTGCTTGGGCTACCAGGTGCAACAAAGCCACCTGCGTATCTTGACCATTTGCATCAGGGTGCGGTCCTGCTCTTAAAACCTCCTGTACATTAGTGTCAATTGACAGGGGTAATAAACGCGGTGAATCAGTAGAATCTACCAACAACCCTGCAGCACGCACCCCATCTAGCAATCTCACCATCCATGTCAATAAAGCTTCCCCTGATTTTTGCCTCAAACGGGTAATAATTGCCCTAACCTCTTGTTGTGTGTAATCCTCCAGCGAGGTTAAATCCGCCATTCCGCCAGCAGGATTCTGCGGGTGGGGGCTGGCTCGCCGTCTTCTAACAGGCTCCGCCGCCACTGTTTTCTGTTTCGCCTCTGGTTTGGGGTCAGACTCATCTGCGGAACTATTTTCTAGACTGGTCGAATCTAAAATATCAGCATCCCACTTGTCCGGATCCCAGTCTACACCAGCAGTAGCGATTACAGTTGTCACCTTTCTTTTGTTGACACCTCCCCGTCTTTTCCTATACTTATACCGGGCTACTCGGACTGCTGCTCTCTCGGCCACCACCTGATAATTGTCTGACTTATCTTTAAACAGTTTCATTTGAATCTGCTGCATTAATGCAGTCTGCCGTTCTGCAGCTAGCTCTCTCTCTAATAGCAAAACCTCATTTTTCATTTCCACCTTCATTTGATGTATTTTCCTATAAGCATGCAAAATAACCCAACCTCGCCTACCTAATGCCGCACATTCTTTCCCACGTTCTACTGGAACTTGTTGCAAGCATGCAATTACATCAGTCGGATCGGCATCTCCCAATCCTTGATCCTAAGTTTCACTTAAACCGGCACCACATGCCCATGCCTGAGCCAACTTATCATATGGACTCTTAGTCCACCCTGGGATAACAACATCAGAACAGTCACCGCCAGCGGTAACGTTCTTCTTCTTGAACAAACTACTCATTATCCCAAACAAAACAAAACCTTGTTGAACCTATATATTTTCTTCTATCCACGCTACAATCACTCCCACAGGCACTCACACACTGAAACAAGGAGAAAAAAAACCTTCACTATTCAAAAACTTCACTTACACGACAACCAAATCCTATCTACGTTTCAACAGAATCTTGAATACTCGGCACAATTCATCACGAGCATCCTGTTCGTGACACCAAAAAATGTATTGCTCTTCCCCGAAAAGTGCACGGAACAGCCATAAATCACCAATGCAATTATAGAGCAAATACTTTGAACCATAAACAGACAGGCACAATAACTCACAGCCACGCACTCTTTAGAAGATAATCAGCTCTTTACGGCTATTTATTCAAAGATTGCAAGTACATAGAAATAACTCATAAAAATAATAAGGACATAGATCGCAGAAGAAGTAAAGAAGTCAAAAAGGAATACATCACCGTGAGCGTAACAGGATTCCTCATCTCGTCCAGAAGCGGCTGGAAGACCCCGGGAACGGCCAGGCCGAGAGTACCACAGCTCACAGGAAGGCTGGACGTAAGCGTCCTTCTCCGGCTGAAGTCTCACCTGACCCCCTCCGGGCTTCCGCATATATACACACTCCACAAAGGGGAGTTAATTCTCGAACATTCTGGAAATTGCACTTGCGCAGTTGAGGAACAGCCGTCGGTTGCCAGCTGGCTCAATCGAGAGCTTCCCCCCAAGAAGCGCAGTGCCTCCCTTCTGTAAAAACACGCTCCACGGAGAACAGTAGCAAACCATAACAACATTAGCTTTCCCAGCAGAAATGGCCTTGACCGCATACCAGGTTTGGAAAAGCATGTTTGTCTCATAACTGTGAATCTAACACTCAGCAAAATATGTGCTCCGTTTCACTGCGGTATGAAGTAAATATCCAACATGGCTCTGAGCGCTACCAGAATGCATTGCGCACCCGCGCCATTTTGGATCAAGCATAAAACAAGCATAACACACACTTAGAATCACTTGTCACATTGCAACAAAATATTAGCAACATCAGGGGGAATAGCACAGGGGGGTTATGAGGGACTACAGGGGATTGGCCAGTTCTTGACGTAGTTCATAATAAGTATAGTCTTAGTGGGGCCCATATGCCCTTGGGCCGGGAGTTGAGCGGTTGCATATGTATCCATTGTTCCTCCTTGTCATTTGCCCACACCACATCATTCAACCAATTACCATTATTATGGGCTTGTGTGTTTGTCCACCGTAGGAGAATACACTGTTTTGCCAACAATAAACACAACTTCACAGATTTACCTATAGCAGGTTTGGAGGGGCCAAGGATATAGAAAAGGCACAGTAGGGGGGCAGGTGCGACAGGTGCACATATCATCTCTGATTGCATTGCACATACATCTTTCCAAAAGGGGGATAACATGGGGCAGTCCCAGATCATGTGGAGATATCTAGCATTTGGGGATCTGCAGCACGGGCATGCCCATGTCCCATCATTAGAGAATAAATAAAGCCGGCTCGGAGTGTAGTGTTACCTATGCAGCACTTTTAATTGGATGAAGCGGAATCGTCAGGGTGTCGGAGAGCATGTCACTCCAGAGGTTATCGGTAATCTTAAGTTGGAGGTCTGATGCCCACTTGTCTTGTGCCTAACAGGGGGAGGTGTTGGAGTGGGCCTGGATCAGTTGATATATGGTTCATACACAGCTACGTGTGTTTTGTGCGGATAGGACCAACCCAAGGAGTGAGCCACAGTCAGGTTGCACCAGAAAGGTGGGCCACAGCTTCTTACATGCTTTCCGCAGGCCAGCATAGTGCAACCACTGTAAGGATCTCCCAAGCCTCAAGCCTGGTATCTCAGCGGCTTGGATGAAGTTACCCTTTGGGTATAACAAACCCACTGTATGATATCTGTGTTGTATCCATATTTTTTGTGTACCTGTGTCTGAATGTGGCAGTGAGGGATTGCAGGTCCAGAGTTTTCATGATAAGGATTCGGAACACCACTTCTGCCCATATTTTGCGCCATGCCAGTGCAGTAACACTAGCAGGGTCAAATCTGAAGTTATCTGCAAAACCCGTTGGGAAAACTAATGATCAGAGGTCCCTTTCTCCCGCAGAATGTCTCTCTAATTATACATGCGGAGGGCAGGTGCCATCCCCAAACCAAGCAGTCGCAAATTGTGCCTGTGTGGCCATGCAGTATCGCTGGAGGTTCGGTGCTGCAAGTCCCCCCCTCTTGTGTGGTTGGGGTAGTGTGTTCCATTTGAGCTGTACTGCACCGGAGTGGCAAACAAATTTTGAAATGTTGCTGTTCACATCTTGAAATATAATTCACCCAGGCCATAGGGGTATATTGAAAAATCCGCTAGTACGATCCGCTATTTTGCCTGCAATCATCATAGGTAGATTTGACCATGTCATGAGCATGCTTCGTGGTTGGGTCATGTAACTGGTGTAATTGTAATCATGAAATGCAGGGTGGTTGCGTGCCACCGTCATCCCCAAGTAACGTATGAACTCGGGTCCATTTGAAGCCTAGTAAGTCTGGGGGAGTAGTTGTGTCTGTGAGGGCAAAGAGTTCTGGAGTCCTGAAACCTCCCTTTATAATAGGATAGTTTGCATAATGGGTCCCAGGTGTACATCAGGGTTACGGATGTACAGCAGTGCATCATCTGCATAAAGGGAAATTATTTGTGGGTCTCCCGCTATTCTTATCCCTCTGTGACTATGGCTGGGACGGATCGCGTCTGCTAATGATTCTATACAAATAGCCAATATTAGAGGGGAAAAGGGGCAACCTTGGCGGGTGCCCCTCCCTTTCTAATATTGTGAAGAAGTAATCCTGTTAATGCTAACTCTAGCCACTGGTGCAGCATAAAGAAGGCACACTGCCCAAGGAATTTTGGACCAAACCCACATTATGTACACCCACAGTGTACATAAACTGCCAAGACACTTGGTCAAAAGCTTTTTGAATATCGAGTGTGGCAGCTACTGCCTGGACATCAGGATTGATGCGTGCCAGTATATTAAATAGCCGCCTTAGGTTCAGTGCTGTGGCCCTCCCCGGAATAAATCCTGATTGATCCGGATAGACAATATATGGCATCGCTGGCATCAGTCGAGTGGCCAAAATCTTAGCAAACACCTTAACTTCGGTGTTAATTATTGATAGAGGGTGGTAGAAGCTGCATTTATCAGCTGGTTTGTCCGGCTTCAGCAGTACCATGATCACTGCATCCCAGATGCTACTGGGGTGTATCTGCGATGTCAGAGATTCTTGCCACACCTGCAATAGTTGAGGGGTGAAGGTCCTTTTGTACCGCTCATATAGATTGGCCAAGAGGCCAACAGTACTTGGGGACTTGCCAGTTGGCAGGCTATCAATTGCTTGATTTATCGCTGATAGCATTATCGGGAGTTCCAGCAAATCTCTTGTCTCCCATGAGAGCTGACTGAGTGGGAGAGCATCAAGGAATGTTTTGATATTCTCGGTTGTGCATGTGTCTTTTTTTGAGTAGAGTTCTGTGTAAAACTGGGTAAAAACTCTGTTGATGGCAATGGGTGTATGGACTGTATCCCTGGATGTATTAGTAATGAGCGGAATGCATTTACTGCCATTTTCGCTGCGTGCCATACAGGCTTGCAGCTTATCCAGACTATCCCCTTCCCAATGTGGGCTTGCCAGCAGAGGGACTTCAAAAACGTCACTTCTCTCTCTGCATGTGTTCTCAAGGTTTCTAAGGCTTCCTTTATTTGGGGTAGGGTAGCCGTGGTGGTCGGCCACAAGGCCATATTCTAGTGCTCTTAGGTTGTTCTTGAGCTGTTTTATGCTGCGCTGGATCGCTTTTAGGACACTAAACTCTGATGCTATTGCTATCCCCCTTATGTAGACCTTAAAGGCCTCCCAGACCACCCCGGTGAGGTCACCGATCCGACATTTTTCTCAAAAATAAGTGGATATAGTGTTATACAATGGATGCAAAAACTGTATCTTGGAGTGCCGATGGTTTAAACCGCCAATTGTTATGGTACTTGGAAAGTGTTGGTAATGTTACAGTAATGCTGACAGGGGAATGGTCGGAAATAGGTGCAGGGAAACAAGTGTGTATTCAAGACTCCCCAAAGTAATGTGTCTTATAGGAGCCACATGTCAAAGCAGGAGGAAGAGTCATAGACTGAAGAGTAGAAGGAATATGAACGGACGACAGTATGTAAAGTTCTCCAAACATCTACTAGTCCCAGGGACTGCATACCCTCATTGATAACTTGGGCGGATCTTGTGAGAGCCCTTTGTGTGCGTGAGCATCTGTCAAGTTTCAGATCAAGGATAGTGTTAGGTCAAATAATTCTTATGCACTGAAAGAGTTAGCAACATTTTATGCAGGTGATGTCTCTGTGCGCGACGATGTGGAAGAGTATTCTTCTTTTTGTGCACCCTACGGGGAAATATTCTCTGACAACAAGCAGTTAATAATAAATGATGTGCTGCCTTTCTTGATAGCCAATAATATGCAGAGTGTGTACCCAAACCTTTCTAATTTGTACCGAATATTTCTCACTTTGCCTGTAAGAGGTGCCGCCGCAGAACGAAGCTTTAGCGGGCTGAAGTTGATCAAAAGTTACTTACGGTCAACAATGGGTGACGAGAGACTTTCAAATCTAGCCTTCCTAAGTATTGAAAGAAACCTGACTGACTATGTAGACTTTTATAAAGTAATTCAGACATTTGCTTCAATGAAACCACGCAGAAAGGCTTTGCAGCGCAGATGCCCCATAGGTTTTTTGCTGCGGCAGAGGTCTTCTTGGTCCTAATCTGTCACAGCAAAACATCTTCAAGCACATTAGTCTTCCGCTGCCTGCCGCCGCATGGGACACATTCTCATTCTCACCTTGCATTTGTAGGAACCGTGTCATCCTCATTACATGTATTGCCTATGTTTGTGTGTATTTAGTGAGTCATTGTTATGCAGCAAGCATTTGCTATTAGGGATATTTATTTTTATCTCAAATTTTTGTCAAATGTTGGAATTTTGGTAATAAGAAATGTTTACAAAAGATATTGCACTGATGCACTCATGTAATAATTACCATTACATTAACAGATGTATGCAATTGTACTTACGTTGTTTGCTACTATTTAGCTTTGTTTCAGGAGGATCCATACGTGTGTTGCTGGGACAAAAGGTTATTTTGGTCCCACTCCCAATCTGGTATTATATTGTTATTTATATTATATGGGTATTTATTTTAAACTCAAATGTCAGGACAAATGGCTCGTTTGTGCCAGGCAGACAACCTTGTGTAATGTATCACAGAATCTTGGAAAATTATTAAAACGTTTTTCCATTGCAGTCTGTGGTTTTCAATTGCTTGGCCTGGTATATTGCTTGCTTGTAAATATTTATTGACTTGTTCTTTTTTTGCCTTGCTGATGGATAGATATAAATTTAATTGATTATTTAAGTATAATTAGTTATTTATAACGCACTTAATACCAAAGAGCCAAAGTTTCGAACCTGTGTCACTCTGCATTGTTTTGCTTCCAAGACGAGCTTGTTGCCACTGAGCTATACTACCCATGCCAAATGATTCAGATCTCTAGATTTCATTGTCACATTGAAATTTTATTTTAATTGGACGTTCCCTCCATAAAAAATGTGTGCTGTGTAACTGATGATAGGTGTGACCTCTAGTGTAAGGTTTTATAAATGAAATATATATCGGGTAAAAAATCCTGCCAGTTTGTCCGTGAATATTAAGCATCAACAGTTCCTAGTTATTAAACCCACAAAATTACGTAAATGGTAGTGACCTCCCACCCAACCACGACCCCTCTGGCCGTGGCGCGCCCCTGAGCGGCACTTCGTCCCCCCAGGCACCAAAACCTGGTTCCGCCACTGTACATGATGTGAGCTTGCAATGTTAGGACGCTTAAATAATTTCCCTTTGTTTAAAAGCTGCAAAAAAGCATAACCCACCCGTCACGAGAGCTGTTTCTTTTTCTCTGGTCATGCAGCCTTCAGCAATGACTGTGGTGGCTCGATCATGCGTACACCTAACTATGCACGTCTCACAGGCATAGAAAGGGGCAGGTATAGGATGAGGTATTGAGAGGGAGCGTGCTACATTGGTGTATTATACGCCAGGTGCAGCTGGTATGAATGGTCTTCTGGGTCTTCTCCAATTCTTTGTGTGTGGATCCAAGATGGGCATTGGCAAATAAAGTCTTGGTACTGTTCGTTTCTGGTGTGTTGTGTTCACTGGGTGAGTTCCACGTTTGTCTTCACATGTTGGGTCTATATTTCTGTGGATGCCGATTTTGTAAATGTACTTTAAGCATGCTCATGGTTTGGGGCTTGGATTTGTTGATCTTGCATGAAGCACCATTCAATGATTGCCGCTTCCATGGCAAGTTGCATTTACTCGATTGGGTTCATCACTCTGGGCTGCGGGTGTGCTTATGCTGATGGGGTGGCATTTGATGGACTCTGAACCTGCAGGCGATTAGCACCTACTAGCTGGTCACTTGTGGATTTCTGCATTTCTCAAAACAGTCATCGTTTAAGGAGGGACCGTTTTCTGGCCTTGGACTCTGACACACGGTCATTGATTCAGTAGTTGCTCATTTTAGCGACTGCAGGATTCCTTAACAGGGTCCATGCCCTCCAGTGACCTATCGACCATTAGGCCCAGTTCCATGAAATAAATATAGCTGTACAAGTCCAATCCATTACTTCAGGGTTCAGGATTGATTCTTTGGGCATGATTACAAGTTGGGCGGTGGTCCCGCATTTGTTCATACCCTTACCACATGTGGTAAGCATGCAGTAAGTTGAGGGGACTGCATGATTCAGTCACGTTTGTTATTTCCAATTTTGGATTGCCATAGGACTCCATTGGGATTTCATATTGCAGCATGTCATAGTTATCGCATGCAGTAATGGTTTTGCGTGGAGGCACCGCCATACAAAAACTGGTAGAAGAGATTAGTTTCACTTCTTAAGCTTTGTATTTGGCATAGTGGTAAAATACTGTATGTTTTACCACCACTTCCAGACTTGTAATCGGGTCCTGGGGGTTGGGTCGGTCAGGACTGAGGCATAAAGCATGGTGGTAGTGACGCTGGACGCGAGATGGCAACTTCCTCTGGATGGCCTTGGCTCTGTGATCCCCTAAATGTGTTCTGTGGTTGGCATCGGTGGTGTGCCTCGACTGACTCCTAGCAGTTGACTTAGAAATTCTGAGCAGTGGTTGCCAAAATGTATTATGCTGAGCACCCCCTTGAGTAAAAATACTATTGCCAGGCCCCACCTTAATGCCAAAGTGCTTAGGTTATCTATTCGAGTTGCCGGTCTCCCCTCTAAGGGGTGGGGGGCACTCCTGCAGTTTGAAGACCACTGGTGCTGAGGGATATCCTATCGGTTCATTAATGCAAAACGTTGCGATTCGCCAACTGGGGAGGGGCAGCGTCACCATTAAGGCTGAAAGGGTGAGGCCCTTGGAAGCTGAGGACTTTTTCCTAGAGACTGAAACTTCAGCGAATGCGCAGGAGCTTCAGGATTTAGAAAACAAGGACTCTGCTTCCAGCGGCCTCACGTTTCTCTCCATAATGGTGGCCTCGGCCCACGGGCATATCTTGCTTGAAGGGATGCCTCTCAGATGCGGTGCCACTATTATGGATGACAGGTATTTTTTTCTGAAGCCTGAAGCTCTTGCTCACAAGCGAGAGATTCAGGCTTTAGAAAACATGCCTTGCCATGTAGTGGCCGGGGCTGCCAGGGGAGACTAGTGAGCCCCGGCAGGGCCCTGACGCAAAACAAGATTTTTGAAGAACCTGCTGGGGCTCAGTCCCGGCTAGCCAGGGCCCACTTAAAGCCCTGCTTGCAGAGGCATAGCACCAGCGTTGAAGCAAAGAGATTTCTGCTCTGTGCCGAAATGTCAGAGATAGTGATTGGCTGTTGTAATTTGACAGAGTGTTTGGCCCTACCTTCCAACCCTCTCTCACTCCCGTTCGTGGTCCTTGGAAATCGGTTAATGCAGCTGTCACATGTACACTGTGGCATTGAATTGTTTCTTTTTTTTGCCTTTGCATTCTTTCATTGCAAGGCACGTTTAATGATAAATCTCGCCCGCAAACTGGATATGAATGGACAACCTACCGTTACAGATTTTTAGAAAAAGTTCACGTTTTCCTCTTCAATTAAAATACTGGCTTAAACAAATCTCTTTCATGTGCAACAGACCCACCTTCTGGCAGCCACACGTTGTGAAAGTAACGTTTCATAAAGGTACTTTTGAAATCTTATTTTAACGGCTTTTGTATTACACTAATGCTGTGTGCTAATTGAATTGGACACCTATTGGTTTGTGAGACCGCATGCCAGTTTGTGAGACCGCATGCCAGTTATCTGATGGAAACCCGTGAACGGTGGATAATGCGGAGGGGGACCGATGCCACTTGGCGAGCGTCGCCATGCGCCCGCTGCAGGCTGCCCGAGGTGCGGTATATTTACAGTGTGTCCCAGAGGGTTGGGAGAGCTCCGAGCTATTCCCCGCCTAGCAACCAGAACCCGCGTCCTGGAGACAGCCTGAGGGAACACCTCGGGGCGAGCCGCGTTCCCACCGCTCTGCAGAAAGACCCCACCGCGCTCAGGTAACACGCACCCGAGCCCACCCACCTCCCTCAAATGCAGAAGTTATTGTCTCTCGCACCCCCATCGTTTAGCTCCCAAACTGTCGGAAACGGGCTTTCTTTCATCGGGCACGTAGGAATACAACAGAGATGGGGAGGGGGTTTGTGTAGTTGTTGTTGCCGCCTGAATTAGAAGCCTGTGCTGTAGCACGATTCGAGCATCAGAGAGAGCAGGTGGCATTGGGGATGTATCGGCTTGCTGGCGTGGCAGGCTTAACAGAGGCACTGCGGTCAATGTAGGCAACCTGTTGTCTCTCCAGATGTTTGGGACTCCAACTCCCAGCCATAGACAGAATGGTCAGTGACAAGGGATCATGGGGGTCGCAGTCCAAAATATGGAACGAGCTGCAGGTCGCAGAGCCTTGGCTGAGATCCAGCTTCCCGTAATGAGGGAGCCAGGACACCCAAATGCCAATACCAGCAAGTGGGCATACAGGAGAAGAACAGGGACGCGTTTTAATTAGGGTTTAAGCAGCAAGAGAATTAATGGGACCCATCCAGTCTCATGCCCAGAGTGGCCAAAAGATTCCACACGCCCTGATTGGCCGTACAGTTCTGCCATTATATTTCCCAAAAATCCAAACCCACTACTCTGCAATGATACCAATCTTGGATTACCAAACAACTCTGCTGAGGGCGTGAACTGGGCATTTCCCACCTCCACTTCACAGTGTGGCGAAAGAGTGTTGTGTTCATCATCCCTGATGGAAGAGAGCAGGCAGCGAAGGGAGAGGACGCATTCCTATTATACCCATACAGCCCCCCCTTTTTCCCTCTTGCACTTATCAGACCCACCTTATCTGCTGCCTTAAACCTAGCACTTGCCACTTGGCTGCACTACCACTTTGTGCTGATTTCATTATTTTTTAAATTATTATTATTTATAATGTTTCTCCTTTGCTCCACACTTTCCACATTCTCCCTCCCTTCCATGCACTTTTCCCCTCCCCCTCTCCCATGCACTTGCACGTTCTCAGTGTGACTGGGTCTAGTAAGATCGTTGTTTTGTTCTCCCCTGTTCCCTTCCCCTTCCTTGTCGCGCTCTGAAACATGTGTATGAGCGCGATATAAATAAAATATATATCATATCACTTCTGGTTTGTGATCTTGGGCACACGCTTCAACTCCTAAACTCTTGTGTTCTCTTTGAACGGATTATTTAAATACGTCAATAAACCCCACAGCAGGGAACCGGGGAATTAATGAGTGGGGCACAAACATTGTTCCCGTGCATAGTATACAGGATTTGCTCATTTTGAAAACTTAACTTTGATACATTTACAGAAATATACACTACAGGTCAAAGTATCACAACAAGGACAAAAACAAAACAGATCAATATAGTCAATGCATTGCCAGATAATTCACAGAAGACTACAGTACTACTGTACTAAAACACACAATTATAACAAAAAACTGCTCATTAATGACTGATACTGATCCTCATGTACCAAGTACATTTACACACATAAATATTGATTTCAAAATATATATAGAAATAGCTAACTTCATCAGAGCAATGCTTTAAAAAGATGAATTTTTCAATGTGTACTCCTGTGAGGCTACCGCGCACTAGTTTCGGCTCGTGGAGTGAACGACTTAGTTGAATGCAGCCTTCTTCAGTGCAAAGCACTATTTGTGCATGCTATATGCACATGTCTATGTATGTGCTAGGTTTTACATAGCAGACCTCCATGTGAAGCAACAGAGCGCAGTTGAAACAAGGTGATGCGGGAATAGGTTCCAGCACCAAGGAAAAAATTAGAAGGACATGGTATTATGGGTGCGCTTGGAAGGGCATGGAGAGAGGAAATGCAGAGGACACAGGCAAGGTTTTGAGGTTAGGGAGGGACAGCGGAATAGTCTTGATTGATTTATGGGCGAATCAGCAGCTGTGCATCTTTTTAAGGTTTATTCTTGCCATTTCACACATCTGGCTTTTCTAACTCCTCTTCCGTTCCCAGGTCTTCATCAGCCATCCGCTCGCGTGCCTTCTGCTATGAGAGAGGAAACCAATCATATTCCTTCATTTCCCAAGAGACCTTGGGGCAGGAAGTCCTGTAGTAACTCCTCCCACATTTATTTATGCCAGTATTTAGCGGCTTTATACAAGACACCATTTAGATAATACAAAAAATGCAGATAAATGTGCCTTAAGTGAAAGCGCACTACGCATTGCAAAAAATAGTATTTTTATTTGACATTTATAGAAGTTTTAAATGCCCCTTTTTCTTATTTATGGCATACTTTGTTTCCCTGTCTCTGGGTATGCCATTAACTTGTATTCAAATGAGAGTTCCTCTCGTTAGTTAAGGAGCAAGAAGTTTGTGACAACAAGCTAGCTGGTGTGTCCTTTCACATGTAGGGTCTGGCCAAGCAGGGAAGTAGTTCTTTTTTGATTTTATTGTGAATTTGTAAGGCGCTTATACAGCAAGTAAATTGTGTTTCAAAGTTGCTTTCTAAAGCCGCTAAATATTGGCAGAAATAAATGTGGGAGGAATTACTTCAGGTCTTCCTGCCTCGGGGTCTCCTGGGAAATGAATAAGAAATATGATCTGTTTCCTCTCTCCTAGCAGAAGGCAAGGGAGTGAATCGCTGATGAAGACCTAGGAACTGAAAAGGTGCATTCTTTCTGCTCTGATGGGAAAGGACCTGCTCCTGTTTTTTTATCAATCAGGTGGCCAGGACACTTAGAATATTTCGATAAGGCAGAACGCAGGCCACACTGGCCAATTACCACCAATTTTTAATGAAGGTCCAGGAAAGTAAAAGCAAGCAGAATTCTATAAATGTACATTTTCGAACAACAGGCAGTTAAAGGGGGGTGTTGGGAAGTTTGGGTAAAAGGTTGGAACAGTTGTGGTATTATAATAATGTAATTGTTGTTTTGTTTCGTGGCTATAAAAATCGAATAAGGATATTTTTTAAAAACGCACATTTCAGTGGAAGGAAAGGAATCCATGATTGCCTGCTGGAAACATGATCCGCCCTTACCTAGTTCTGCTCCAGAAAACAGTAAAAAGGAAAGGTTTGCAGGCGTATTGCTTAATCGGAATGCATACATTTTAAGTCCTCCCCTTTTCAGCCTGTGTCCCAGACATACTGTGAGGAATTCAACCATCCACATGGTGGTCGTGTGCTCACCTGGGCTTTTTTACATGTTTAATTAAATGGAATGATGGTAGACCAACCTCAGGAAAATGTGTGGGGCTAATCCACACACATTTTCCTATGCTCACACCACGACAAACCTATAGACCCCTGTACTCTGGGTGGACACAGCATACAGGCGCAGTCCGCCTTTGTCATATTTAGCTGGAATGTTTAGTTGGAATTTTATTATTTCTGAAACTCTCCCACAATTAAATTTTGTCTTCTTAAAGCTCGTTCAGTTTGCAACAAATCTCATTCTATTCTTGACATTTCTTCGCTCTAATTAAAATTTTCTCTAACTGAAACCTGGATCGCCCCGACAACACTTTTACTCCAGTCTCCGTTCATACTGCTTCCACTTCATTCTCTCATACTACTCGCCCACACAGACATGGTGGGGGCACGCACATTCTTTATAATTCCTCCTGGGCTCTTCCACCTCCTTCTTGTAGTCTCCCAAGCTTTCCCTCCTTTAAATATCATGTCCCATCCTTTTCTTATCCTTTCCCTGTCTCTCTCCTCGTTGTCTATCATCCTCATCGACCACTTGTTGATTTTCTTGAACAGCTTGATCTTCTCTTATCCCACCTTTTCCCATCTTCTCAGCCTCTTTTTCTTCTTGGGGATTTCAACCTCCTCTCCTCTAATTAATCATTCCCTTTGTTTCTTTTACTCGCCGACTCCTTTCATTTGCATTAGCACCCCCCTTCTTATCAGTATGGTTCCTGCCACAATTAAATGTTTTCCTCATTTCCTCCTCGCTCTCCTGTGTCTTCCTTTCCCTTTTATGCCTCTGATCACCTACCGCTTCCTTTCTTTGTTTACCCTCCTGATCTCCCTACTTCTTCTTCGACTATCTCGCCGTAATCTTTCTTCATTTGACTCTGTCTTTACTTTTTTCTTTGCTCGCTTCTCTTCCATCAAGCCTGCTTTTCTCTTCCCTCTTCGATACAGCTGATAGTACTTGACATTCTTCTGTGCTATCTGTACTTGATTCAACTTTTCCTTTGCACCCCTTTTCTCCCACTCACAAACCTCCACAGCCCTGGCTCTCTCCCGATTTTGTTTCCCTTTGTTGCAGCTTGCAAAAGGCTGAACGGCAATGGAAACATTTTCTTTCCCCCTTTGACCTTGTCACGCTCTCAACTTTGCACTCCTACTTTAACTCTGTTTTACTGACTGAAAAAATGTAATATTCTTTGGAACTGACACTTTCTCTATCTGACCACCCTCGTAGCCTCTATCAGCGTCTTCACACTATTCTGTCTCCTAAAGCACTTGATCCATCTGCTTTTCTGTCTCTCTCTTCCTCTGACATTGCAAACTACTTCACATCTAAAGAAGCAAATCTCCGCTCAGCTTTTTTTTAATTACGAGTCATAATCACCGAAGTGCATTAAATCGAAGTGCAAAAGTAACGAAGAAAAGAAACAGAAGAAGAAGCAGAAGCAGAAAGGGGAAGAAAAAAAAAACAAGAAGAAGCAAAAAAAGAAGAAATAAAATAAATGCCAATTCAGAACCCAGTAGATCACGAGTTAATGACAAGAGCGACACCCTCTAAAGTTGTAAAGTATGCTGATTGGAAAAAGGGCTTTAAGCTTCTGGCAAGGGCTCAGTAACTTTGTCTTTAAAAATGAGGTCCAGAATTTTAGAAGCAGCTATCGCCCATGAAGGTCTGAGGCCCCCTATCAATCGCTCCCACCACAGCTCTTCTTCTGTCAAGTAAGCTTTCTCCAGGTGGTGTAGCAAGTAAGGGGCACTGTATGAATTTGTGCCCGGGCATGATAGCAGAAGGTGCCGTAGTGTTTCAATTGTTTGGTTTGCTTTGCAAAATCGACAACTGTTAGTCGCAGATGCTCCTCTTATCTTCAGGATCGATCTCGTTTGTAGGCAGTAAATTCAGCCTGGCACGAAGAAGTGTAGATCTTGTTTTCTTATTTGGGTGTCTGATGAGGAATGGTTGAACTTCGTTCAATTTTCTGACCGTTATGGGTAGATACTGGGTCAGTTTGTAGGCGGATGCTTTCTCCAGCGTATCAAACCAGTCTGTTTTTCTAAGAATTTTTTTTGTTTTAGTAGGATTCAAAACCAGTTCTTCAATAGAACTGCCACAGACTTCTAGGTTTAATTTACATCTATTCTCCCAAGTGGCCAGTGTTTTGCATTTGCCTGACTTCAGCTCTTCTTGGACCAGGGAAAAAATCATTGGAGAAGATGGGTCCTTAATCTTCCGATATAGCATTATAGTTGCCCTGGTTACTATTGCTGCCAAGAATGATAGTGAAAGCTCTCGTCTGATCAATGCTATCGGTGTAGAGGTCGGAAGAGTAAAGACTGATCGCCAGAAAAGACTCTCCAGTCTAGGCCATAAGAGTTTGGGTAGGGATGGCATGGCTTCCGCTCCATAAGTAATTGTGGGTATCACTTTCCCACGGTAGAACTTAAGTAGAGCTTTCATTTCTTCTGTTACTCCTTCCTCCTCTCCCTGTCCTACCTCTACATTCTTTTTCTTCATTCTCTTATATTGCTGACTCGGCAAATATGCCCTTTTTGCTCATGCTCACCCAACTGCTTCTCCTTCTGATGCTCTTCCCTCTTCTCTCATCCCTCAAGTATATCATCATCCTCTTCTTTATCTCACCTCTCTTGTTAAAACCTCCTTTGCAAATTCTTGCCTTCTGCCACTTTTAAACAGGCACCTATTCTTCCCATTCTGAAAAAAAACACTCTTGACACATCTATTCCTGCCAATTTCCATCCTACCTCTCTTCTGCCCTTTCTTTCTAAAATTCTTGAGCAGGCTGCCTATGCTCAGGTAACCTACTATATAAATCTTAATTCTCTCCTCCCTCCTCTTCAGTCTGGCTTTCGTCCTTCTCACTCTACAGAGACTGCTCTTCCACATGTCTGAAAGACTCTCCTCTCTTCTCGTCACTACAAGCTCTCCTCTATTCATATTCTTCTTGTCTTGTCTGTGGTGTTTGACACTGTTGATCATTCTCTTCTTATTTCCTCACATTCTACCTTGGGTATCATAGGGTCTGTTCTTGAATGGTTCAGTTCCTATCCCTCCCTACAGTCCTACTCTATAACTTGGGGACTCTTTTCCTTCACTCGCTCTCTTATATGGTGTCCCTCAAGGCTTGGTACTTGGTTCTCTTCTCTTCTCTCTTTATATTGGTCCTCTTTCTACTCTTGTCTCCCCTTTCCATCGACGACACTCAGATCTTTTTCTCTTTTTATTCCTTTGATTCTGCTCTCCACTCTACTGTTTCAAACTGTCTTTCTGATGTTCAAAACTGGATGCTTTCTAATTTTGTACATCTCAACCCTTCTAAAATGGAGGGTCTGTTCTTTTCTGCTTCTACGATTTCTCCAAGTCTCCCCCCTCTGTCTCTCTCTTTTCCTCCATCTTCTATTTCTTTCTCGCTATCTGTGCATAACCTGGGCGTTATCTTTGATACTTCTCTCATTTCCTCTTCACATTTCCACTATTGCCCACTCTTGTCGTTACGCACTTTTCAACATCCATCATGCTCACCCTATTTCCCTTTTCATGCCACAAAACTTATTTTTTCTCGTGTTTTTTCATTTATTGATTACTGCTCATCTCTCTTGCTTGGTCTTCCTGCCTCCCATCTTCTTTCTCTTCGCTCAGTCTATGATTCCTCGATTCGTCTCCTCTTTTCTTAACCCGTTTGGTCTTCTATTACACCCTACCTACTTTCTATTTCATTACTCTCTTTTGAATCTCGTCTCCTTTACCACTGTCTCTCAATTGTTTTTAAATGCACCCATGGTCTGCCCCCCTATCTCTCTGCATTACTCTTGTTTTACGTATCATCTCACCCTCTAAGATGACAGCTTTTATTTCTTTTAACTGTTCCCAAACCTCCCTGTCCGTTCTTTTGCTCTTCTGGCTCCCAAACATCGGAACCCGCTTCCCCTCTCCTTTCGTTCTTGTTCATCTCTCCGCATCTTGCAATCAAACCTCAAAACTCATCTTTTATCTTCTCTTGTCTCTTAATCATCTGGCTTTCCCCTCTTCTCTTTTTACCTATGTTTACATTATACCATGATTGTACTGTTTATTGATATATTTTGTTCAGCGCCGTTGGCGAGAGGCGCTTTATAATGCCAATAAAATGAATGAAAAAAATGAAAATTAATGAATGTGACAACCAGGAGTGCATGATGTCATCTCCAGGATGAGGGAGGACCAACCTTCCCCCTGCCATGGTCAGCCTGATTAGCTAATAAAGGCTCCATGGACCCGCCCTGCTCTTTTGTTAGGCCCAGCAGCTGGTGGCAGTGATTAACATACCAATAGACGGTACTTCCAACAGACTGACATGGGGCCTGGCTGCAGAGGTTAACAAAGGAGACAGGAAATTCAACAACCTTTCATATGTAACTGTGCCAACCCGAAGCCAGCTCGCACCCTCAGTATCAATGACAGTGAACTGTCATGTATGGGACTTTTGTTTACAGTCGGCCACTCTGCTAGAGGGACCTCATTCATAAGGTACGCAATTGAGATTTTCAGGAGCCAGAGAGTCTGGTCTTGCCGCAGCTTCAAGGGAAACTTGCTTTAGCAGGGAAACTTGCTTTAGCAGGGACCACACAGGGAGGACCATTAACCTGAGAGACACTTTGAACACAACAGACAGGAATATGGGTGGCACAAGGGAGTGAGCCCAGAGCTCTTTTTGTTGAGAGAAGGGTTCAGCCAATTTAGTTCTGGGGCACACCTTATTCCTGTTTTCACCCCTTTACCTTTCCTGTTGCAAAGCACTCTGGTTATGACTTCACGGATACAGGAAATTGTTATTAGGGACCCCAGGATCGATTCATTAAGGTAGGCGTAGCCCACACCAATCACTGTGGCCCACTTAGCTTCAAAGGAGGGTCAAAACCCTCTTTTGGCAGCTCATCTGAAGACATCACAAGAAGTAGAAAAGAATGACTCAACCTTGGACCCTGGCTGACGGTACAGTCTGCCTTACATCTTCCACCAGTGAAGGAAGGCCAGGATATCCAAAGAAGGAAGTAAGATCCCTCCTCTAAACCTCTCCCCGGGAACAGAGGGAATTTAAGCCCTTAAGCCACTCCAGAACCCATAAACAATCAGCACACAGCGTGCCCTGCTAGGCTCTGCAGCAAGCTCATTGAAGAGGGAGTGCCAGAAGGCCTCTGACCCTACAAGCAAGGACAAGGACTTTCCACCCGAGAAACAACATACCTATTATCCATCCGTCTCCAGGGAATGTTGGCGGTGGTGCGCAGAGTCAGGAAATTCGGCACATATATGCAAAGAGTCACCCTCACAACTTGACTACATTGTAAAGGTTTGGATCTTTGTGACTCTGGAGTGGGCAACCTACTCAATTCAAGGGGACCACATACAATTCGGGTCAGATTGGGGCCTGGTTATTATATTCCTTCACAATGACCTTCGGGAATCTATGTGCCCTCAAAGACTATGCCCGCTGGGACTGTTACAGCTATGCTGTCGCTCTGATCTATTGGTTGCATGTAAGATGTCTATTCCACCGAATGGGGGTGGTGGTGGGTGCGGAGGGGCAGGGCACTTGGGACGAGGGATGCATGTTATAAATTGGCAAATAACAAAAAAAATATTTCTTTCAAAATTTAAAAACAATTCTACAGCCATTGTTCTCCCTGCATTTAAAACAGCCTGGGGTGCATGTGCCCACAGCATTAAGTCCACATTACCTTTACAAAAAACAAGGATTACATATGCTCTCATGTATTGGTATTCCGCTTTTTCCACTGGTTCCCACACAACCATCCTCACTGTTTTAGGCGGCAGCTGACTGTATCATACAAAGAACAGGCAGCACTTCATCCTGGCACTTGAAAGTTAGACCTACAACTGAGCATGTAATCCAAGTTAGGCAGGTGCAGGCTGGTCCATATTGAAAGGCCAGCATACTACCAGGCACATGAAAAGAAAGCCCTGCACCAGTCCTAATGCATAGAAAAGTGACAACACATTATTTAAAAATGTGTATAATCATCTTCATGTCTGTATGTTACGTCCATTGTTGAAGGGCTTTGGTGCAGTTCATGTGAAATGTGTTACACTAAATACTTTGAGTATTTGGTACTTTCAGTATTGCACTCATCGGCAGATGTACTGATCCTACAGTAACATTGGAGGTTCATCAATGTATGTCCTGTTGGAAGTCATGAAGCATTATGAATGAGGACTACCCTTGTTAATGAAAGTGGTGAAAGTTTACTTGCAAGCGTGGAAGGGAATAGTTTATGTGGTATAGCTGAACTTGCAAACCATATAAATAATCAGATTTTGTATTGCAGATAAACTGAATTGGCTGCTCGTTATTTCATCCTCATGGCTTCTGCGAGGGACGCACCTTTCGGAAATGACGCAACCCCGGAGACTGTTGTAAAAATTATTGGTAGCAAATACGTTTCATGTGTTGTGTACAAGCCTTACATGTGAGTGTTTCTTGTAATACTTAATTTGTGTATGTGCTATTCACATCTCCGTCTGTTTTTTAGTGTTCATACTCTCACACATTTCATCCAGTTTGAGATACTTTGTGCATTGTTAAATGGTGGTTGGTGCCTCACTGATTGTAATTGGACAAATACTGCCTTATTGCAAAAGAGTTTCAGTTAGTGGCGCATTTTCCTCCGATTGTAAATACATTATGACTGTGATGCAAAGGATGGAAAGCTTAGCATTTGGGTAAATTACCACCCGCCTTATTTTTTTTTTTAATGAAGACAACAATATTTTGCCAGTCAATAATACTGCAATGTATGTGGCGCATTTTCCTCCGATTGTAAATACATTATGACTGTGATGCAAAGGATGGAAAGCTTAGCATTTGGGTAAATTACCACCCGCCTTATTTCTTTTTTTAATGAAGACAACAATATTTTGCCAGTCAATAATACTGCAATGTATGTGGTGATGGGTAACGATAGAAGTAGTAGAAAGGGCTGCCTTTTTCACAATTCCAAATTCTGACAGGTGTAACACCCCCTGCTTCTAGTCTTAGTCCCTCCCCCTTTCGATGTGATTTTGATATACGTTTAATATAAATTTTATATAAAAATGATATAAAAAATGTTTATCGATTTTATATCAAATGTATATTACATATAAAGTGTTTTCTAATTTATATCAGTTTTGATATAAAGTGAATATACATTTTATATAAAATCTATATAAAGATTGGAGCAGCACTCGAAGATGTTGCTCGGTCGAGTGCGAAGTAAGCTCTGAAGAAAGTGACTGTGAATCTAGGGTTTTGCAGAGTGACACATTGATGATGTCACAGAGGGGCTCTGCCCTGGGGTGATAGGAAGCAGATATACATTTTATATCAAATTGATAAGCCCCCCACAGTTTTTATAGCAATCATTTTTATATAAACTATATGGGAAAGGGAAAATGATATCGAACACTATTGAAATACAAATTTATAAATAAAATCAATATACAAATCATATTTTTGGATAGACAAAGTGATATAAAAATTAAAAATAATAATTTTTAATCTAGAAATGTACATACAAATTAGTATTAAAAATCATCTTTTTTAATATAGAAGTGTATAGAAAAATGCATATTTTTAATATAAAATATGAATTTACTTTTTTTATATAAACGTCCCCGATAATTTTGATATTAAAAATGTTTACCAATCTTATATGAAGTGACTTTTGATACAGAGTGTAAATAATGAAAAGCAGTTTACTTTATAAGTAAAGTGTGCTTCCCGGAGTACATACAAAAGTCAAACTATTGTGTTTATGGGGTCTACAGCATATCGTGCGTGGCTCACATGTGTCCCTCTGTTACAATGTGCTCCACCAAAGAGCTGTGAAGCAACACTGCTGGGGTTTTTATATCTACGACAAGGCCTGTGGAATCACAGGAATGTGCTGATATATTTAGCCTGCCGGAATACAGGATGTTTTGTGCCAGGTGAATAAACAGTCCATCTATGAAAATACACAAATACATGTTTATCAACTAAAACCAACAGTTGATAGCAAGGCCATTTTTAAACTTATGATTGAAGGACGGCACAGGAAGCATCTGCAGGCTGAACCTAATTTACGATGTTGCTATAAGGATACAGGAAGCCAACTATTCACAATCTAAGGGACCACTCTATAAATTTTGCAAAGTAAGCAGAAATACATGAAGCTGTACATTGTTGATAATGAAAAAGCATTGAAGTTTCACACTTTAAAATGGCCCTTCTGACCACCAGGGGTATTGTCAACCCCATTGGCAGAGTGCCAACCTGATGATCCCCTGCAGTGTCAACTAATTGACTCGTACGTGCTGCATGTGGAGGCCGTACTTTTTGGCTGGATTTGATTGTGGGCCAGTGGACACGTCTGTTATTTATGCAGAATTCTATTTCAACAACAGTATTACAGTGAGTGTGGGTGTATTTCACTACTTTTAATGTATTGTTTTTGTATGAAGAGGAACTCAATGGTGCTAGCAGGTGCATTTTAACTAAACAACTAGGTGCTTTTAATGACATGTTTAAAAATGTATAGTTTACTTAGAATGCTCTGTGGTTATGCATGTCAGCTAGGATAGTGCATAGATGTTTGTAGCGCCTGATTCTATTTCGTGTGTGTGTGTGTGTGTGTTGTTTTTGAGATTTTGACTACATTGCTTTGGAAGAAGTTTAAAATGTGTAGAGGGGTTTGTAAGTGTTTAGTGTTTATAGTACTGCTACACAATCAATCAGACACTCACACAATCAATAAGACACTTCAATATTAAAGCTTGGACTCCACCGCCCGTATAGCTATTCCAAACATTAAAATAAACATTAAATGAAGCCCGACTGCACTTTTCGTGCACTTATCTTTTTGCGATGCAGCATTTTAGCATGCGCACAATGCCTTGTTTGAGTTTCACAGCGCCTATAAAGTTGAATAAATATTTCAAATACATGCAATGTGACGTTAGAATTTGAGTATTTGAGTTTTTGCCAAAGGTCACTCATTTATTTATTTATTTAATTTATTTATTTATTGCATTTGTTAATACGCCCAAACCCGGAGGTATCACGGTGTAAGTTACAGGGAAGATTGGTTGCTTGCTGGTTACATAGGGGTAAAAACATACTTAGAACAATAGTAGACACAATAAGAGGGAACAACTCATCTTGGCAGAACATATGTGGACACAATGTGTGGGAGCATATGTAAGCAACAAAATGGGTAGCATAAGTCAAAGGTTATAGTTAAAGAGATAAATGTATATACAACAGCGACTACAGCTGCCAGGAGATTATGTACTATTCTCGAACATTGGATTTTAGAATGTATTGAATAGCCAGGTTTTTAGCAGTTTCTTGAATTGGGTGTGGGAGGTTTCATTGCTGATGTTTGTTGGGAGTGAATTCCA
Organism: Ambystoma mexicanum; assembly: GCF_040938575.1. Classification (NCBI taxonomy): domain Eukaryota; kingdom Metazoa; phylum Chordata; class Amphibia; order Caudata; family Ambystomatidae; genus Ambystoma; species Ambystoma mexicanum. The sequence continues at coordinate 1,252,924,828 of NC_090922.1, forward strand.
TAGTCTGGGGGCTGCAACCATGAAGTTTGAAACACCGGATCTCGTGTTCTTGAAGCAGGGGATAAATAGGTCAGTACTAGTGTTGCATCTGAGGAGCCTGGTAGGGGGTTTATGAGTGAGGCATTCATTGAGGTAGGTGGGGGCATTTTGGATAATACATTTATGAGTGGTAGTAAGAGGTTCATGCAGAATTCTGGCTTGGGTCGGGAGCCAGTGAACTTCTCTCCTAACTTGTGAGATATTATCCCTTTTTTTATACCTACGGCTGCTCTCGGGGCTTTGTTTTGGAGTAATTGTAGTTTGGTTAGGTATTTTTTGTAGTACCTAGCAAGAGTATATTACAATAGTATAACTTAGACATGATGAGTGCTCTGGCAGGTGTGATACAGTTCTGTGAATAGAGGAATTGGTGACTGAGGGAGATATGTTTGGCTGTGTAAGCTGTGGAGGAAGCGAAAGATTTGATGTGTTTGCTCATGGTGAGGCTTGAGTCAAGATAAACCCCTAAGGTTCTTACTTGGTTGGAGATGGGGATGGGAGTGCTGTCTATGTCAATAGAGGTGTAATCTTGAGGCAATTGTTTTAGTTGAGCTGGTGATCCAACAATGAGGATCTCCGTCTTTTCGCCATTCAGGCAAAGACTATTAGTTGCCATCCAGTTCTGGATGAGGGAGTAGTTTTTGTTTATGATAGTGGTATCATGTTCTTTATTTCCTGTGATTGTGATAAGTATCTGCCTATCATCTGCAAGGTTGGTATATATTACTCCCATGGCGTCCAATGCTGCAAAGAGAAGCTTCGTATAAGCATTGTATAATGTGGGAGAGAGGCAGGATCCTTGTGGTACGCCTAGAAGGACAGGTATAGGATCAGCTGCTTCATCGCCTATAGTTACTCTGGAGGTTCATTCTGATAAAAACGATTTGATCCAGGCGGTTGCATTTTGTGAGAAATTAAAGTTTTTGGATAGGGCTACGCATAGTTTATCATGGTCCACTAAATCAAATGCAGCGGACAGGCCAAGTAATGACAGGATACAGAGTTTGCCTGTGTCTCTAAGAGCAACCATCTGATTTTTTAAGTCAAGAAGAGCTGTCTCAGTACTGTGTTGAGGCCATAATCTAGATTGTCTGTCACCGAATAGATAGTTATTTTCGAGGTGGACTTGTACTTGGGTGTCAGCTGTTTTTCAATTATTTTAAGGAGAAAAGGGACTGTTGTGAAGGGTCTGTAATTGGTAGGGATGGTGGGGTCTAGGGTTGCTTTTTTAGTAGGGGCATTATCCAGGCTTCTTTAATGACTGATGGGACTGTGTTGGTGCTGAAAGAAGCATTAATGAAGCTGGTGATAATGGGATCTAATGTCGGGGAGCACACTTTAACTAGTTTAGCAGGAAAGCTATCACCTTTACAATATGAGGTCTTGAGCGAGGTCATCGCATTGGAGACTTGGTTCTGGGTGGCTATGAAGAAGACAAATTGTGTTATTAGAGCTGAGGTAGCGAGTGGCACAATCAGGCTGATGTTGACACTTTTGTCCAGTAACTTTCTTTTTAGTACAATTTAGTGGCTAGGGCATTCTGAATGGGGGTGCACCAGGCTTTAGTTGCAATGATTGGACTGGGGAGGGGGCGGGCGTTTCCAATTCTCTGAGTATTGCAAATAGTTCTTCACTGTTTGATGCAGCATTGGCGATGCGTAGATGAAGAAAGTTGGATGTGTGAGATGACTGCATGTTTATATTTCTGTGATGGGAGTTGAAGTTCTTTTTTGGCTTCCTTTGTGGGTTTTTTTTCTAGTAATCTAGTAAGGTGTTCTAATGCTCTTTTATTTTTCCTGAGCTCTATGAGTTCATCATTGAACCAGGCGTTGCTACATTTGGGTTTGGGTAGTTTGGTTTTAAGTGGGGCTGCTTCATCAATGGCTGTTTTAAGACAAGAGTAGTAAAAATGGGATTTGCTGCCTGGGTTGGGTTGGTTATTGGTTGATACTTTGGCAATTTGTTGAGGATGGGGGATAGTTTGTCCTGAGTACGTTCACACGAGTTTCTCGCTAATACTGGAGTGGGAGATACAAAAGGTGCTTCTTGGGGTTTGATAGTTGAGACATTGAATCGGATGAGAAAATGGTCTGACCAAAAGACATTACTGATGTCTAAAAGAGAAACTTTAGTGTTCAAGATTAGTATCCAATCAAGGATTCTACCTTTGGAATGGGTAGGTGCATTCACGATTTGGGAAAATTGCATTTCTTGTAATGCAGTGTGGAATGCTATGGCTTTATGGTCATGAGGGTCATTGAATCCAAGGTTTATGCACTTACCCTTTGACTTGCCACCTGCTGGCCGTACTTTACTTATTGTTATGTATTCTATTATCTCATGTACTGCACTGTCCCTACCCCTTCCCCCGCACTTCCCCACTTCCACCTTCCCATGCACTTGTGCGATCTGAATGACACCTTGCCTAGTAAGATCGTTGTCTGTCTTCTCTCTGTCCCCCCCTTGCCTCGTCGCGCCTTGAAACACTTGTGTATAGGCGCGTTATAAATGCCATATCATATCATATACCATGTCTCGCTTAATAGTATGAATGTAGTGTTAGGTTTAAGTAGGGGGGTCATGAGTAGTGGAATGACAATCCCCGGATGTCTGGCGGAACTTGGCGGGAAGTTAATGATAGTTTTGGGGTCAGTGGTTAGTTTGAGAGTGAGAAGCTCAAAACCCTCTATACTGTCAGTGCTACAAGCTCTGAACTGTAAGGAGGATTTGGTGATACTTGCTACTCCTCCTCCGACAATATTTTGACGGTTGATTCTGAGTATGGTGTAATCTGGTGGGATAGCTAGTATCAGTAACAGACCTGATGCTGGGTGTAACCATATTTCAGTCAGTGCTATAAAATCTAATTGGTGTTCCAAAATGTGGTTGTGAACTTCAGTGGCATGTGCACCTAGGGATTGCACATTCAGTAGGGCGCCTCTCAAATGTGTCATGCTAGAATAATTCTGTTAGCAGGGTGTGAGGGGTGGGTTAGTGTGTGGTTTGTTAATGAGGGGCTGTACTTTTGGCAGGTGTCACTGTGGGTTAGATTTACCTATTGCTTAAGTGAGTTTCTGTTTATTAATGGTACGTGTTAAAGCAAGTGAAGATTTATCCTGGTTTTCGAGGGCAGGGAAGAGGTGTGGGAACGTGAGGAGAGTCGAAGTCTCCTGTTGGCTCTTACTATTGGAGTGGTAGATGACGGGATGTGGGCTTGGGTTCCTACTCTTAGTCGTTTCTGGCGCATCAAGCCTTGGCAGGGTGCTGTGAGGTTTGCGAGAGATGGGGGGATGGAAGGGTTCAATTGGTGGGGGGGGAGTGCAAGGAGGGTGGGGTCTAAATGTGCTAAGGTTATGCAGTCAGCATGTATTGTGATGGAGGTGTTGTTGGTTATACTGGTGGCTTGGATGACTTCAGGATGGAAGGCTACTGTTTGTGGTAAAAATGGTGTGGGGCAGGGTAGAGGGTAGTGCCTTGGGCAGGAAACACTAGAGAGACCTGAGTCATGGTAGGTGTAGGTACATGTTGCTCAACCACTATAGCCGAGATTTATTGATGATATTTTTGAGGGTGGCTATTATCAGGGTGCTTACTTGAGGGGTGCACGTGTGTGTGTTAAATCCTAATTGCACTTTTGGGGCACATATTGTTTTGTGATGTGACATATTTGCACTCACACATTGTCTTGTTTTAGTTTCAACGTGCTGCTAAAATGTTTGCAGTATGCAAAATATTCAGCACAGAGGGATCAGTATGTGTCAAAGATCATATATGTTGCGCAAATATTATAGGCGAGATTTATTGGTACAAAGTACTAGGGTTGATGACATTTTAAGCATGGAGAATGCCAGTGTGTCGTACCGTGGCTCGATATGTTTGAAGATGCGTAAATGTTGACTGTGTACCAGTGCATGTTTTAGATTGTACCAGAATCATTTTGTGCTTCCAAATATATGCTACATTTTATTTCATTCGGCATGCAGACTGGAACAAAAAAAAGTCTATCTCTGTCTGCAAGGGAAGCACATTTTTACATGTGAAAACTGCAATGTGTACTTTAAAACAAAAGTGGGAGGTAGAAGTGTGCTACTACTTTTAAAATACAGTTATAACTTGTAATGTTCTGTACAATCTTGGCAATGTGTGTAGGAACCCACAATATGTGTAATGTGATAGCCCAACTTTGGCATATAAGGCACTGTGGGACTCACATTTTTTGCTAAATAGCACACCTTTGATGAAGTGGTGTAGCCTCGATTCTTTTATATAAATGATTGAAAGTTCCATTTCTTGGGGGCCCTGTACCTGATTGTTACATTGGATTTAATATGTTGACGCTGACATCGCAACACGCTGTGCAGTGTGACAGTTGCACTATTGTTGGTGAATATTGTAAGGTGCTAATGCTAAATGTGTAAAAGATGCTTTATTCTGAATCTATATTTTTTCTTATATTTTTAGTGACATTGCGTACACCAACAGATGGATGGCACAGCCAGCAGAGTCTCTGGATGTGGATTTATGGTGAATGAGTCATCTAACGCAACACGTCCCATCAGGCATGCTATAAATGACTTATATCATATTATATGATATGATAAGTCATATCTCTTCTGGTTTAGGGTGCAAGACCCAAGGATGATGTGGTCATCCACAGTTTCAGAATGACCTGTGATGGCACTTTAGCATGGGTGAACGGATGGGCAGTTCAAAGATGGTGATTTTTTAAATGTCTCAATGAAGCTCAGTAAGCAGTGTTGCAGTGATGTCGTGGCTTATTGATGCAGGTGCAATATTTCTCTGCTTTGTTGTCTGATGGGGTTACACATTTGGGACAGCGCACCAACCAGGGCTCAATTATAGAACCTTATAGTGGTATTAAGCTCCAACTGGCGCTACATGGTGTGACAGATGCCACTACCGTTTTTAAGTGTGAAGTATTGACATGTAGGTTTCAACCGAATCACTATTTCAGTGTCCCTGCCATCTCTACCTTTAAATCATCTAGGTCACACAACCGTCCTAGCTGAGTGTCTAAGAGCTGGTCGTTTAAATCTACATGCTTTTTCTGCATTGCATTAAACCTTTGCTCTCTGCATTGACTTGATTGTGCACAATCTATTTTGCTTTGTATATAAACAAAACATTTCTTCAAAATCCTAAAATTGTCTGGCTCTTTATTACATGTTCCTTTTCATTATGTATAATAACACCCATCACTCATTGATTTTTAAAAAGTTATTTTATTCAGAGGTGCAACAATAGGATGTGGGGGGAGCCAGATTCGGGCTAGAGAAACAGTTTCTATGTTTTTAATCACACGTTGCAAGTTAAGACACTGAGTAGAACTCACCTGCTTTTCGAGATGCTGTTTTTTTATTTTCACAGCTGATGCTACAAGCTCTTAACAGCCTTCCATATTATTCAGATTTTATACACAATAGTTTGGGTTATCAGATGTTGTACATAGATCTAGTCGGCTACAAAGTCAAACTTTCTGGGAATTTGAAGTCCTCATTCATCTCACTAGTGTGCAAACTAAGCTGAGAACTATAAACCATTACAAGTGTGTACACCTGAAAATGGGTGCATTTTGTGCAGATTGTTGAAAGATAATTGGGACAACAGGACCCGGCTAAATGATTGTGGAGAATTTAGTGATAAAACAAAATTTAACAAGGAATACCAGCCAGAATATCAGAGTCCTGAATATATTCGTGATGAAAGCCTTCAGAGATTATTCTTCACCACTGGGTATATGTGTCAACCGCAGCCGTATGTGTCGTTCAGAGGCATCAGGAGTCCTTATTCCACATGTGATACGGGTTGCAAATGACTCTGGCATGTTTCACATTCCAAACGAGTGGGATGTTTGCGCTATCTTTTGTGGTAATCCAGTGAAAATGCTGACTTGTGTTATTCATAAAACCATTGCCCACAGAAATAATTTTAACCTTTAATCAGTAATCTCTAGTCACAGTCTATGATGGAATTCACAATTTATTATTAGACTCCTAGCACAGCTGGTTTTGTATGATACCATTGTAAAGCACTTAAATGAGTAGACAACAGCTGTGGATGTACGGCAGCATCAACAGGTTTACAATGTGATCATTCCGTGGGGCTGCTGGCAAAGGGTGTTAAGAGAAATAGCTGTTTTGGTAAATGCACACTCCGGCACATGTATATTCACAGACGGTGCCCGTCAAGAATTCAGAGTGTTTTTAAAAATCACAATATTGAAAACAAATCATAAATAAACTCTATGAAAACCTCTAAAATAGCTACTCAGGGGTGTGCTATCCCTTCCAGCAACAGAATTACACCCACAAGCACGCACACGCTGCAACTCTTTTTGGCAATGGGTGCTGTAAAAATCATCAATATGTTTAATTAATAAAACATAGGCTTTACAGCGGCACATGGCATCATTCAACCTGTTGCCCTATAGCCAGTGCTAAAAGAGTTGCATACTTTCACACTATAGGTTAGTGTTCATTTCAATTTTGCACAACACTCTCCCCACTCTCCCCAGCTTTATAAAAGTTTGTCTCCATGACCGTTACCACCTGTACTCATTCAACCAGCCCAAGGTTTTGCATCTGAGATTAAAAGGTTATGATATATTTTATTGTGTTTGCTTTCTATGGCTGGATCGTTTTAGAATAAAAAAGTCCTGTCTCTTATTGTGGACATGCCCAACAGCAATAGCTCAGACATCCTAAGAGTTATACATATATGCTGTGACTGTATAATTACTATGAGTTATTTCATTTAACCCCATGCCGCCTGCCACAAATGTGTTACTGTGTCACAATGCAATGAGAAACATGTACATGTATAGGAGGATGGGTTGTCATGCACAATTATCTCTCAGCAACATATGGACACAATGCACCCATTTTGACTATGTACATACTTGTAAAAGTTTAGAGTTCTCAACTTAGTTTGCAGCCTAGTGAGATGAATGAGGCCTTAACATTCCCAGAAAGTTTGGCTTTTTTAAAAATTAAAGTGCAGCAGGAACATGCCAAATGATTGTTTTAAATGTTAATGAAAATGTGTTGTTAAGAACACCTATTTTGCCTCTTTATGTTCAGCTGTTATGGGCGAACAACATGAAGTTTTTGGAAATATATTAAGACAAAGGGACGTTGACAGGTATGGAAGGTTAAGAGCTTGTAGCTTCAGATGTGAAAATAAAAAAGCGAGCATCTGAAAAAGCAAGAGAGTTCTACTCTGTGTCTTAACTTACAATATTTGATTAAAAACATAGGAACTGTTTCTCTTTCCCGTATTGGATTGCTGGCCCCCACCACATCCGAGCGTTACACCTCTGAATAAAATAACTTTTAAAAAATCAACCAGCGATGGGTGTTATTATACATAATAAAAGAGAACAATTAATAAAGAGCCAGTCCATTTTATGATTTTGAACAAATATTTTATTACTATAGAAGGACATATTTAATACATAAAGGAAAAAAAGATTGTGCACAATCAGGTCAATGCTGAGAGAAAAAGTTTGTAGATGGGGGGCCAAATCTAACCCACATGCCCCCACATGACTCTCAGCACGAAGGCAGAGAAACACCTCCATGTTCATGCCCATTACCTTGATAAGGTACACTTAGTCTGATAACTATCCAGGTTCCCAGGGATGGGCGGACACATTCTGGCCAATCCAGATTCACCTTTCACATGGGGATATAATGTGTTTCAAGGGCCAATGATCTCTCTGCGACCCTGCACCATTGTAGATTGATACTAGTAGAGGTGGTCCTAGGAGGAGCTACTAAATATGGCTATCCAATAGTAGAACTAACCCATATAGCTCCCATATGTATCCTACCCAAACTGACCAATGTAAATGTGTAATAGGTTTCTGGGATGGAACCTGAATTTGTGGCGCCATATCAGTATAAAACCTGGTGACACATGCTTAGAAGACAAGAGCTCAGGAGGATACCTGTTTTTCTGGTGTGATCTCTGTCATTTTGTTTGCTAATAAAAGACAGTAACATTGCCCCATGGCTGAGTCTTCTGTTTTTGTGGCGGGAAGTCTTTGATGTGCCCAAGTGGTCTCTGCTGATAATTGGGGTGACTGCTAGAGGACCCCAGCCACACCTTTACAAGTTTTAATGGAACAAAGAATAAACAAGTAGATTCAAACACTCAGCTAGGACGGATGCATGGCCTGTGTGACCTAGATGACTAAAAAGGTACAGATGGCAGGGGCACTGTGAAATAGTGAGGGGGGTGAAACCCACAGGACAATGCTTCAGACTTAAAAACTGTTGTGGCATCCATCACACCCTTGGCACCATATTGGGGCTATTGAGCCCTGGTTGCTGAACTGTTCCAAATGTATAATTCCTTGTGACAACAAAGCAGTGAAATCAGTGGTGGTTTCTTGCGCCTGCATCCATAAACCGAGACATCCCTGCTACACCATTTACCGAGATCCATTGACAAATTAAAAAAAACAATCTCCATCTTTGAACTGCCCCATCCGATCACCTGTGTTAAAGTGCCACTGTAGGTCATTCTGAAACTGTGGCTGACCCCACCATCCTTGAGTCTTGTGGGCCCCTAAACCAGAAGAGACGTGTTGTGCTAGATGAATCATTCACCATGAATCCAATTGATGTTGGTTGTTGGTTGCCACAATTCACTTCCAGAGACTGTGCCGGCTGTGGCATCCATATGTGGTTGTACGCGATGTCACTAAAAATACAGGAAAAGATATAAATTCAGAATAAAGCATCTTTTATACAGTGAGCATTAACGCCTTGCAATATTCACCAACAATAGTACAACTGTCGAACCGCACAGCATGTTGCAATGTCAGTGTCAACATATTAAATTCAATGTAAAAACAGGTACAGGGCCCAGAAGAAATTGAATTTTCAATCTGCTTTTATAAAAGAATCTCAGCTACACCACTTTATCAAAGGTGTGATCTTTGGAAACACTCTGCATTTTCCATACAGACAGAGCATAGACACATTTTGTTTTGTGCCACTCTGCATGCAGAATGAAATAGAAATGTAGCACCTATTTGGACATACAAGACGATTTTGGCACAATCTAAAACATGCACTGGGACAGAAGTCAACTTTTACACATCCCCAAACATCTCAAGCCTGGTATAACACCCTGGTATTTGCCACCCTTAAAATGTTATTAACTATAGTACTTTGTATCAATAAATGTGGCTATTCCATTTGTGCAACATCAGTGATCTTTGACACATACAGATCCCTCTGTGCTGAATATTTTACACACTGCAAATATTTTATCGATGCTGTGAAACTAAAACAAGACATTGTGTGCGTGTAAATATGCCACATCACATCACAAAACGACAAGTGCCCCAAAAGTGCAATTAGGGTTTAACACACACACACACACATCTTGTGTAAAATGTAGCACCCTGATACCACCCTTAAAAATTTAGCGTTTGCCCAACATATGTGATCTTTGGCGAAATATCAATCACTGACATCACATTGCATGCATATGAAATATTTCTTTCTCTTTATCTGCGCTGTGAATATAAAACAATGCATTGTGCGCATTCAAATTTGCTGCATCGCAAAAAGATAAATGCACCAAAAGTGCAATTACGGTTTTAATGTTTGGAATGGCTATAAGGGCGGGGGTTTGAATTGTCTGATTGATTGTGTGAGTGTCTGATTGATTGTGTGAGTGTCTGATTGATTGTGTAGCAGCGCTTTAAGCACTAAACATGTACAAACCCCTCTACACATTTTAAACTTCTTCCAAAGCATTGTAGTCAAAATCTCAAAAACAACACACACACACACCCACGCACACCCACATGCACGTACACACACACACACACACACAGAAATAGAATCCAGCACTACCAACAACGATGTGCTATCCTAACTGACATGCATAATCAGATATATTCTATGTAAACTACATTTTTAAACACGTCATTAAAAGCACCCAGCTGTTCAGTTAAAAATGCACAGCCTAGCACCTTTGAGTGCCTCATCACCCCCGGCCTGCCTGATTCCCTGACTCAGAAAGGGCATGAATAGCAATAAATAAAAAAAAGCATTATCAATTCTTGAATAAAACCACATAAATTGTATATTATTAGAAAAATACAAAAACAATACATTAAAGTATTGAAATACCCCCCAAACTCACCTTTTTGCTGTTGTTGGAATAAAACTCTGAATAAACAGCAGGCGTGTCCACAGACCCACGATCAAATCCAGCCAAAAAGCACAACCTTCTCACGCAGAGTTGCAGTCAGCTCTTACAAGTCATTTAGTTGACACTGCAGGGGATCATCAGGCTGGCGCTCTGCCAATAAGGTTGACAATACCCCTAGGGCCCTTTTAAAGGGTGAAAGCTCAATGTTGTTTCACTATCAACAATGTACAGCTTTATGTATTTCTGCTTACTTTGCAGTAATTATATAGTGGTCCCGTAAATTGTCAATAGTTAGCTTCCTGTATCCTTATAGCAACATCTCAAATTAAGTTGAACCTGCAGATGCTTCCTGTGCAGTCCTTCAGTTATAATTAAAAATAGCCTTGCTATCTACCGTTGGTTTTTAGTTGATAAATGTTGTCCGTGTGTATTTTCATGGGTGGCTTGTTTATACAGCTGGCACAAAACATCCTGTATCCTGGCAAGCTAAATATAATGATCCCCGTGCTTTCCGCTGATGTGGATATAATGCAGCTCTGTGTGTCAGCACATTCCTGGGATTCCACAGGCCTTGTCATAGATATAAAACCCCCAGCAGTGTTGTTTTGCAGCTCTTTGGTGGGGCACAGTTTTGCAGAGGGACACATGTGAGCTGCACAAGAGATGCTGTAGACCCATTAAAAACAATAATTTAACTTTTGTACAGGCTCTGGGAAGCACACTTTACTTATAAAGTAAACAACCTTTCATTATTTACACTCTGAATCAAAGCCAGTTCATATAAGATTGGCATGCATTTGGTTCATAGTGACTGTTTCGACAGTCACAGTTTCTAATGACAAAGGTTCCGACACAAAATTGTAGAAAAAAAGTTTTGTATTGTTTTTCATGGGGGGTCCCCTCAAACCCCACTTAAAAAAAAAAAAAACACTTATTTTACTGTACGGAATGAAAATAAACCCTTTAATATTAAAAAAAATACATTCAAAACTTTTTTTTCCGGCACTTTTGCTATTCGAAACTATTGTTTTGACACTTTGACTGGACACCTATGCATTTCTATATAAAAAATATGATGTCTGACATTACTTTTCATTTACATTTCTAAATAAAGAAATATGATTTTTTATATTTTTAATATACATTTTTATATCCAAATATGATTTTTTATATTGATTTTTATTTACCATTTTTTTTAAAATATAATTTCCAGCTTCCTATAAAGTGTATATAAAAATGATTGGGATTCAAGAAAATTGCTATCAAAGACATTGGGGTACTTGTCAATTTGATATAAAATGTATACCTGCTTCCTATCTCCCCGGGGCGAAGCCCCTCTGTGATGTCATCAACACGTCACTCTGCAGCAAAACCCTAGATTCACAGTCCCTGTCTTCAGGGCTCCCTTCGCTCTCAAGACTCGAACAAGCAACACTCTCGAGCATTGCACCCATCATCATACACATTTTATATACAATTTATATTCACATTATATCAAAACTGATATAAATTTGAAAACACTTTATATCCAATATATATTTGATATAAAATTGATATCACACATTTTTTATATCATATTTATATCAAATGTTTTTAAGTTTAAATCAAAAGCACATCAAAAGGGGGAACGACTAAGACCAGAAGCAGGGGGCATGGCCACCTGTCAAAATTTTGACTTGTGAAAAAGGGGACCCGTCTACTACTGACATATCACCTCGTCTATTTGTGAAGAATGGAAAGGCAACAACAACTTATATGAAGCAATGTAAAGCATTTTGTGAGTGCTTAGTAACCATTGTCTAGCACGCAAGTACTTATTTTACCAATATGTCCCCCAACAAAATATGCATAGCCACTGCCTGTTAAATGAGTATTGAAAACAGACAAGTAGCTAATCGTTGCAGTACATTGTAAACGCATGAATTAGAAAGTGCCCAGGCATTTGTAAGGTGTATTGTGCTAACGGTTTTATTTTTGGACCGATGAGTATACCATTGCCTCTACTTTCCGTGCTCTAATGAAACTTCAATCTGCACCTTCAGTGGTTGATGCTGATGTAGCAAGCATTTTTAGGTTAGCCCAAATGAAAAAAATGGAAACATTATACCTGAAGAACTTAAATTGTTCTTTTTTTTTATATCTCGCTTAATACCAGGGATTTGTTCCTAAGCGCAGAATCGGGAATTGAACCTGTGTTGCACTGCATTGTCGTCATTCCACATTGCCCCTGAACTATCCAAATCCTGACAAAAATGACAGTCCACAGATCTTTCCAAAATGTATGGATTGTCTTGTAATATCTTGCTCAGCGCCCTATTGTGAGGGGTCAGAAATGTGAGACAGAAATCAAGTTGTAGTTTTGCCAAATTTGTCCCTATTTATTAAAAATGAAAGGGGGATGGGATAAAGGTCTATATGTCCCTATCCTAACAGGAATGTTCCTATCTATCAAACTAAAGCTAAAGAACTCTTGTTTCCAGTTCAAGCAAAATGTGCAAAAAGTTCAAACTTATAATCCCCAAAAAGAAATCCTTGCATCCAGGGGTTAATTCCCTTCCCCTGAATCAATTCAGGAAGGCTTTTTGAAAGCGTTCGGCTTAGACCGTAATCTATTCAGGTAAATTAAAACTGTCTCTTTCATCCAACACGTTCCTTAATTTCAAAAAGTAAATGTCTCTTTCATGAAGCACTTGTTCAAAACCAACGGTTTCTTTCGCAAAGTACTCTTCTCAAGATGTCAAGATGATTATTTAAAAGGATGTAACAACAGTCTTTTCCATAGAATACCTTTGTCAAAATAGCCAAAGCAAATGTCTCTTATTATATTTTTTTATTTTTTTTATTTTTTTTATTTAATTTTTACTCATCTAAAACTGAGTTTTATCAAAGTTTCAAACTCTCTTTTCATGCGTGAAGGATCACTTCTCGCAAATCCACCACCCTGTCGAGCTAGCATTCTGCCTTGGAGAACGGGTACCTTGGAATTGCGTCTTTGTCCAGTTCACTGGGGTGGCTCAATGATTGTCTGCAGATTACCATATTTTTTTAACTGAAAATTGATTTAGTTGTCAAACAACTTTTTCAATTAAAAATAAGACCATCACCATCAAATTTAAAACAATTGTACAATCACATGAATGTTTCAAATAATAACTCTTAAATCACAATGTTTGTGTCATAAAACAGCAGAAATTGTTCAATGCACTTAACAAAGAATAAACAAAAAAATGTAAAATCATCATACAATAGAGGCACAATAAAATGACAGAAATAGATGCCGCTATGATTGTAACCGAATAAAGCAATAGCAATAGTAATAGTTTGTCAGGATGATAAAGCAAATATTTTCTTTCCACACCGCTCTTTAGAATGACAACGTTTTCTCCTTTAAAACAACTGCTCTTTTCCTGGTTTACTCACCTGTCAAGAAAGGGTTTCAACTTCAGACAACTTGTTAATATTTCTCTGCTTATCGCAATGTAGGTTCCAGGTTTCCCCAAACTGACATCTCATGTGAGGAGAATTGAACCGTATTAGCCCTTCTGTCTCTTCTTTAAATCTTTTGGCTAATGCCACAGCGTGTTCCAGGTTTCCTCAGATGTGACATCTCATTATAGGAGATTTGTACCCTTTTACCCCTTCTCTCTCTCCTTTAAAGTCTCTTGGCTGGTGGCAATGCAGGTTCTAGGTTTCCCCAAACTGGCACCCCAGGTGAGGAGAATTGTACCATTTTCGCCCTTCTCTCTCAGCTTTAAAGACTCTTGTCTGGTGGGAGTACAGGTTTCAGCTTTGCCCAATCTGGCATCCCATGCAAGGAGAATTGTACCCTTTTTGCCTTTCTTTTCTACTTGATCAGTTTTCAAAACTAAACTTGCCCTTTATTGCAATTGTTCTTTTGAGAGTTTCCCGGGTTTACCTCTCTCACTAGGCCAACTCACTGGTTTCTTCTGGCATCTTCTCGCCATCTCGCTTTGCTGCGGTGCAGTGTTGCTGCAAAAAGAGCTTCGGTAAACTGTCAGACCCTCTTTCAGCTTCCCAGTTGGCCTTACACTCCTTCCCCGGTAAGGTTGCTGCTCTTCGGGTTGATAACACCGTTTACAGCTTTCCCGCTGCTGCCTTTGCCTTCGTGACACTTCCCAGGAGCTCACCAGGGTCCGTCAGTTCTCCTAACACTCCAACACATCAGAGTGATTCTTTGCAACTCTGGAGTACCTCTCCTCTTCAGCTGGGCTTCCTCCATGCTTCTGCTTTCCTTCACGATTCCGCTTCCTGCTCTGCATACTGTGAGAAACCACCCGCTAGTCCCCAGGGGTCTCTCTCCCAGGTGGCCAATGCATGGTCATCGACTTTGGATAAAGACCGTGGGGTTTGACCAGCGCTAAGGATCACCTGGGTGTGGGGTCTTCAGGGACTGTGAGGGGTCTTCAGGGAGTGGGACACCTGATTGCGAGACGCAGTATCCCCTTCCCTGTAACGCTTTAACCCCATCCTACCAGGTAGGATATTTAGGAACTTTACCCCCCCTTTCCCTTCACCAACACGTTCACACAGACAGCCCGCTCTGTGAGAAAACGGACTCACACCCGAGCCTTGTACCTGCCATGTCCCACTACTCTGGTCAGGCAAGGTCAGACAATTACTGGTAACCAGTCACACCTGACTTTCATTAAGCTTCCCCACACGGATAAAAGGCGGAGCACGAGAGCACACTCTTAGTGAGGCAAAGCACACGAAGGAACAGTATTTTCCAGGTGGCAGCTGAATGAGGGAAGAAAGACAGCAAATTAAGAAGGGTGTGCAAGGAGGAAGATACCCTTGACCTTTCCCTCGAGAAACTGTTACTTTCCAGAACCCTTCAGATTATTAAAAAGCATAAGGCCCGGAAACCAGACTGAAGAATCCTGCATTGTGTGTCGGTGATACCCAGGGCCCTCCTGCATGGCTGAACGAGTCGGGAAGGAGCGGCAGCCGCTGTGGTACCCTCCTTGGCTCCAGGATCAAAGCAGTGCCGGAAAGATCAACACAGCCAGGGAGTTGGGGAGACCGATGTAAGAATGGTATGTGTTGAAGTCAAGGTTGCAAGCGGCAACATTGTATAAAGAGCACAAGTTTGAATATTGGTAACACGTGTGATGAAAGAAGGGAAGAAAGCTTAATTACTGATGGATGCATGAACTTTAACAGAGAAAGATACAATACCAGTGACACAGTGGTCCGGCACCGCAAGTGTGCCCAATCAAAGGTCTCTATGAGGGATCCAGCCGAGAAGTGGCAGAAGAAAAAGTAAAAGCTAAGAATAAGAATTGTAGTGGATCGAAGTGGTCCTGCAACGGTTTAAGCAAAATCCATTGCGCAATCGCAAGTCTTTGATTTTTTATACAAAAAGCAAAGCTTGAAAAGTGGGATTACATGGTCAGAGCCCGATCGAGGGAGACCAATTGTGAATATTGTGCTAAAGGCGTCCAAGCCAGAACGAGGAAGACCCGCGGTCTGAGCCCAATCAAAGGAGATCAATTGTGAACATTGTGTTAAAAGGAAAGAGACCCATGGTGAACAGTGGACCCAAGAACTTTTTGTGAAAATCCTGATAAGAAAGGAACTTTGATACTTGTTTATTACATCAGGCCCTCTGCAATAAGAGAATGTTATTGGGAAAGAGATTTTGGCTGAAGGCCCTGAAGTCTATGCTTTGAACTGTATTCTCGTGGCAGAGAAGCCAGAGTGTGTGCGAAGCTTGAGCGTGCCGTCTTGTCTGGTGCTGAAAAAACGTGGGGAAGGGAAGCCAACTGCTCACCTGTCCTGACACTTTTCCTTTTGCATACACTATTGTCCCACACCATTTTTATTTAGAAGTAAGGATTGGCAATAGGTTTATTAGTATAGGGCCTTTTATTTTGACAGAGAGTCCACTAGGACTGCGTTATTATTATTTGACGGTCGTAGCTTGCTCCCAACTTAGATTTAGGGTTAGAGAAGCGTTCAACCACTGAAGTTCAATAAAGACCCTTGGATTGTGATCACTTGTGTCTGTCTTCATTGTTTGATACCATGCCTTCCTTACAATACTCTGCAGCGCCATACAACCGCTCCTTTAGCCTTAGGTTCAGCAGCTTCTCTCACTTGTGCCTGATTTACAGATTTAAATGTCCTACTTGTATGCTTGGAATAGCAACAACTAGACCGCATGTTCTTCTTGGCAGCACTATTAATCATAATTAATTCTTTGCTCCTCCTCCTCGTCCCAGTACCAAAAGGATTATGGGCACTGGAGTCGACACACTTTTTAAGCTTTCCAAGGCTCTTTTGTTTCAATTGTTTGTTAGACTTAGGGTTGCCCCAAACAGAATATGTTATGTGAATAGTATGTGCAGTGATATTTGGTTCAGGATTTATACCTAAGGCAGAACCATTATAATCGGGGGCATCCCATGTGACCCATGCATTCCTAAAATGGAACACATATTCTTTATAGATGTTTGTTTGTTTGCTTGTTTGTTTATTTGTAATGCGCAGGCATACCCTCAGGTTTCAGGGCACAGCATTTACATGAATTTGCGAAGCTTAGTTACAGCAACAATAATATATACATGAACTCAAAAATGTAAACAGCAGGATTAAATACATATATACAAAAAGGCACAAGTGGTTACATTGTTTGCCAGTGTCAAGTGTAGGGCAGGCTAGACATTAGGAAATGTTTTGGCCTATGTTTTCAGCCATAAAACTACCTTGAATCGGAAGTTTTGGTAGGGCATCTCTCATACACTGTTCTTTGAGTTTTAACACAGGAGGGACTTTTGCAGTGACAGTAAGCCATCAGGTATTTGGGGATTATAGGATCTTCATCCTCACCGAAAGCAGAATACCGCGTCATACCTAAGAGAGTCACCTTTTCTCCCTGACTGCCGTCTCCTCCCATGTGATCCTCCCTCATAATGCCAACTCCAAGATCAGGTTCAGGTAGCGGCTGCCTTTCCCTGGCCACATGGGAGGAGACTTTAGGCTTGGGATCGATGACTCTGCAGGATTCTAATAACATCTTGGCGGTCATTACACTGCCATCATCCAATATGCTTTTCTGAAATGTTACTGTGTTCTTGTTGACTGTCTGAGTTCATTGGTCAGCTCACTCTGGAACTCATGACAACTGACATGCTTTGTGTATATGTAACTGAACCCACATGTTCATTCCGATATGGTCTATGGGCCATCCTTAAAACAAAGGGAGGCAGGGGGTTTAGGGTGATTTGATCGAAACCATTTGGTGATGGAGAATTCATCTAATTCATTTTTGTTGACAGGTTGCTTTTGTTGAATATATATGCGGGGGAACCCTGCCGCAGCACCTCCCTAACTCCCCTACATTCATTAGTTGCCCACCACGGACATGTATATGCAGCAAAATATGTCCAAATAACTGCAACAAATTCTCCTTCGACCAAATATGCTGCAGCAAAACCGTCCACTCCCGACAAGGGTGGTATGAGGAAATAAAGTTTGGATTGTTTTCTGCCAACCTGCATTTCAGGGGCTAATGAAGAGGTTGTTTAATGAGTTGCCAAGGATTCGCTATTTACAAGATGATATATTTGTGACTGGAAGGACAGAGCCCAGATTCCCTAAAAAGGTTCTCTTGCCAGGTTGATCTGAGGGCAATCTACCATTTACCATACGCAATCCCCAATTATAATTATATTTCAATAAAATCAGCCCATCATTATCCATACTTTAATCTTTGCTTCTGCCTTCGCTCCCCCTCTCCCCTGCTGATCTGTTCTCTCTTGGCAATGTGCACCTGGCCACCCTCTGTCCTCCAGGCCCAGGTAACTGCGCACCCTCCTGCACTGCCTCCGGGCCACCCCTTTCATTGGGGTCTGTATCTGTACCCATACAGTACCCCCCTTTTTCTTCCTGCACTTATCACACCCACCCTGTCTGCTGCCTTAAACCCAGCACTTGACACTTGCTTGCTGCACTACCACTGTTTGTTCCCTTTATTATTTATTTATTATTATTATTAATATTATTATTTATGTTTCTCCTTTGCTTCACACTTTCCACTTCTCCCCCTTCCATGCACTTTTCCCCTCCCCCTCTCCCATGCACTTGCGCATTCTTAGGGCCTCATTACACGGATGGCGTTAGGGATTTACTGGTACCGGTAAATCCCTACCGCCTTACTACGAGGTCCCTTAGCGGGTTGGGGGATTTAACGCCTGCTTTTTGCCAGCATTAAAATCCAACCCGCTAAGGGACCTCGGAGCTAATTACGGCACCGCAAAATTGCGGTGCCGTAATTAGCACCTTCCCCATTCCCATAGAGCCCTATGGGGCAGAAATGGGAATGGGGAAGGGCAATGGCGGAAGGGGGATTTACCGCCCCTCCAACCTTGGAATGGGGCAGTAAATCCCCTTTCCGCCAAGGCGGTGGCGGTATTTTACCGGCATGAGCGCCATGGCTCACCGCCTTCCGGTTAATGAGGCCCTTAATGTCAATGGGCCTACTAAGATCATTGTTTTGTTCTCCCCTTTTCCCCTCCCTTCCCCTGTCGCGTTCTGAAACACTTGTGTATGAGCACGATAGAAATAAAATATCAATTCAATTCAATTCAATTCAATACTTAAATCTGACGGAATTGGAGGGGTAACCATCGTGCACAGAATCTTCATCTTGGTCAAGTAAATCAGAAAAGCCACTATCTTTGCATTAAAAGCACCACATAATACAAATAAGGGTCCTGACATTGACCCAACATTAGTCTGTTTGGAAAAGGTTTCCAAAGTTTTCTGAAGTGAGGTTTTTCCTTTTTAGCCTGTGACGAATAATTTCAATTCATAAAAATAAAACTTCAAATGTTTTTTTGTAAATAATTCAAAACACATGAAAATCTTGATTATTATCTACCACAGAGATTGATGTAAACCATTCCAAAGAGACCATGTCACAGAGCCCCCCGCAGCTGCACCCATGACTATTTGCATTGGTTGGATAACAAATGGAGCTACAAGCATCCAAGAGCGGAGTGTCACTAGTCCCGGTTTCTTGCAGATATTTCACCCATGCTGCTGAAAAAACTGCAAAACCTCTGGCACAGAAGCATTTCGACCCAGCCTCACCACATTCCTTGATAGAAATCATAATTAGAATCATTGGGGGTCATTACGAGGTTGGAGGTAAAGGAAAAACAGTGCCGGTAAAGGATTACTGGCATTGCATACCGCTCCGGGCCATTCCGACCTAAGACCCTGCTATTAGAGGCCCCGTCAATGACGGGGCCTCTAATATTGGCATGGGGCGCGGGCATGCGGTCCTTCATACCGGCAATACCGGCATGCCGCTAATGGGAGGAAATCACAAGTCAGGCGGACAAGCAAATACCGGCATCATGAAGGCGCTAACAGGGGATACCGGCATGCCGGTAATACCGGCATCGTGAACCAACCGTAAAATGCAATGTGCAGTGTTCCCAACTGCCACAGGTGCACACAATCAGCACAGGTGGAGGCAATGGAGTCTGGGCCAGCACAAAAGGAGCACACCCACACACCACACCCCTTACCACACCAAGATGATTCCAATAGTAGTAGCAATACTGGGGATGGAGAACATGCTTGCATTGCTACACCAGCAACAACAGCAACAGCAGGCACCACAGAGGAGACGCAGGAGGAGAAGGAGGGTGAGACAGGCCCAGAATACCCCACCAGTGCAGCCAGCGGTACAACGCAGGCAGCCCCCAATCCCTCTCATCAGAGCCAGTCCATTCAACTTAAACCCCTGAGCAGATCCACACCCTGTACCGTCTGGACAGGGACACCATCACCACCATCGTGGACATGATACATGACGACATTGTCAGCCTCATCGAAATACGCACTGCCATCCCCCTCTACTGAAGGTAGTGTCAGTGCTCCAATTCCTTGCCACAGGCACCTACCAGCACACAGTGGGTCACATGCATGGCATATCACAACCCTTATTTTCTCGCATTCAGAACCAAGTGCTGGATGCCCTCCACAAGCACACAAGGGACTACATATACCTACCACGGACTCCCCAGGAGAATTTTGATACAAAAGTTGGCTTCCATGCACTGGCAGGCATGCCCAATTGCATAGGTGCCCTCGACTGCACCCACATGGAGTTGGTGGTCCCGCATGCCATGGAGGTGGTGTACCGAAACCGCAAGCAATACCACTCCATCAATGTCAGATGGTATGTGACGCCAGCAAGATCATCACACATTGTTGTGCCCGATATCCCAGATCAACCCACGACTATGGTCTACACTACATGGAGCGACATGCTGGACGACGTGCCTGGCTGCTTGGTAAGTTGCATGACAGGCACATGGCACTGAAATGGGGGTAGAGATACATCACCATGGTGTCAATGTTGATGTGACAGCACGATGTGCACATCACTAAACACTGTGCCCCCAAGCATCCCAAGCAGAAAATGACACCCCAATCCCATAGGAATGAATTAAGGTCGACACCTATCACAACATGACAAACAGTAAACCACCCCACATCCCACAACACGTGCACCACTCATCAGCTGACCTCACCCTCCGTAACACCATCCAGCAACATGCAGTGAATATGCACTATGTTGCTGTCTCCAGAAAACCACCACACAGGACAAGCATCCATGGGAGTGCATTGAACAAAACCACCAAGGGAATCCACTGTCTGTCACAGGGCCACCACAACCACAGGAATGCTGCCAAGGCTCCCAGGAAGAAAATCATACACAGCACAACTCATCACAAAATAGACATAAACACAGCTGTATGCGTACACCATGCATGAGCAACAGGACGGCAGTGCACACTGTGTATCATCATGAAGATGCAACCCACACCATTTTTCCATGGAACAGGACACATTGAGGGCCTAAAAATGGCGTGCATACAACCAGGAACATGTGCATGTGACCAACGATAATCTGCAGGCATGTGTGACTAGTACAGCTGTCCATCATGAATCGACTGACATATACCTTTTTTTGCATCCCATGCAGGTAACAGTGGCTGTCCCTTGAAGCCGTGGCTCCTCACCCCTGCCCGAAACCCACAGAACAGGCACAAGGAGGACTACAATCGTTCCCACACCCGTACCCGTGTGGTCATTGAGCAGACATTTGGCCTGTTGAAGGCACGGTTTCGCTGCCTTAGCCGGTCGGGTGGGGCACTCCTCAACAGGCATGAGAAGGTGGCCAAGATCATCATGGCATGTGTGATGCTCCACAACATGTGTATCTGACGGAACATACCCCTGCCCCCTGACATTGAACTGCTGCCACCTGGTGATGACGAAGGGGATGAAGAAGATGTGGCTGCACATCATTGCGGTACCGATGCACAGGAGGGACGTGCTGTGCGTCAGTCAGTGATTGCACAGTATTTCTGACACACATGGCTGCAGAGGGTGACATGATAGTTGGACAGAGGGCACTGGGTGTGGGAGTACATGTACATTATGCACTGTATATGAATAAATGACACATGCGCAATGATGAATGTCCACTCAAGTTATTTTATTAACACAGCGGGTGTATTGAAATGTCCAATGAAGATGAAAGTGCACTAACCCTCCACCACCCTCCCCCCAACCCCCCACAACTCCCCCACCCCCCCTCACCCCCTCACAACTCCCCCACCCCCCCTCACCCCCTCACAACTCCCCCACGCACCCTCACCCCCCTCCTACTCCCCCCACAACTCTCCCACACACCCTCAGCCCCCTCCCCATTCCCCCACAACTCCCCCAAACACCCTCCCCCCACCCCCTCCCCACTCCCCTACACATGTCCAAACAAGTGTCTATTGCCAGTCTACTTCCCGCCACTCTCTGCACCTGGTGGCGGCATATCTGGGCGGCGCAGGGTGCGCGCCGACTTACGTAGTGGGCTAGTCTGTTTAGAGCTCGAGGACGATGGGGTTGCCGCCTGCTCCATTTGGGGGGCTAGACGATCAGCCTCCATTGCATCAGTGATTCGGCTGAGGACCTGCCGCAGAGCTGATACCTCCTCGCACAGTCTACATGTGCTATCGGCAATGATCTTGCCCAGAGAGGCAGTGTTTTCGTACCACTCCTGCATTGCTTGGGCATTGTCAGATACGAATTGTCACACCAGGGCAGTTAGCTCCTCCTGCCGCTGCACCCCCGCCGGTACATGTGTGGAGGTGGAGGGTGCTTGGGTGTCATGCACATTAACTATTGGGTCCCCTATGGGACTTATGGCCCCTTAGTTGTACTAAGTTGTACTAAGTTGTACTCCAGGGTGGTTGCGTGGTCGGAGTCTACCGATGTCAGCTGGGGGATGGTGCTGCACTTGGTGTGCGAGGCAGGTCTGAGGTGTCGTCCTCCACAGGCACCCACACCTCTTCCTGTGCCTCGTCCTCAGCCAGGGGTGCTCTAGCTGCAGCCTGCCCAACTGAACTGGACTCCGATGAGGGTGCAGCTTCAGCTGTGACCTCTGCATGTTTGACTGGAGTTGTGGGTTCTGTGTCGACGGCCCTTGGCGGCACCAGTGCCATGGCATCTGGAGGTGGTTTCCTCTGCGGTGCATGGCGAGGCTTGTGTTGGGCTTTTGAGGTTGAAGGCCTGTTGCCCTCATCCAGGGCCCTCTTCCGGGATGTGGTTGGCTGTGGGGGTGAGTCCCGGGCTTCGCTGTCATGGTCTGAGCCTGTGGAGGACGACGAGACGGACAGCATGAGTGATGGTTTGAGAAGCATCATGCATATATTTGTATTATTGCTCATCTACACAATAGAAGGTAATAGGCAGTTGAGTTTGGATGATCACGTTGCTTGCTATATGGGTGGGTAATGCAGGCATCCGTCGGGTCACCCATGTTGGGGTAGACGTATGCTATGTGACATGCATATTTGTTGTGGCCTGCATGCAGTGTGACTTATGCCATTAACATCTTAGTGTGGTTTGTGTAAGGTATGGCATTGCCTTGCTGCAGGCATCTGCATGTGTCTGTGCTGTGTACGACAACTATGCTGGGAATGTGTGTGTATTGGGCCATGGGTTGCCACTTTGGACAGACATATTGGTGAACTATCATCAGACTCTGCATTACAGTGTTTTCTTGGGACACTCACCTCCTTCGCCGATGAGGTGGCGCCACACTCCATGTCTCCCACGCCTTCAATGGCCTCCAGGCCAATCAGGCTTGCACATATGTCCTTGCACCGGGACAGCTTTATGGGAGAGCTTGCTCCTCCGCCAGTTGCCATGGCCTGGCTCCTGTTCGCCGAGAGGATGTTGCGGACTCGCAGGCACAAATCATTCCACCTCTTCCTGCAGTCTTTGGTTGTGCGGGGGATGTTGCCAACCGCGCTTACTTTTTCCGCCACTAGTGCCAAGATATCCTTTTTTCTGATGACAGCCTCCCTCTTGAGGCTCTGGGCGAACATGACATCGGCATTCTCTGCCAGGGTCTCCGCCAGCATGGTGAGCTCATCCTGAAGCGCTCCTTACGCTGGTGTGAGGCGCCCTTTTTCACAGCCTTGAGCATTGTAGTGTTGTAGTGAATAGAGCAATGTACTACAGGTCCTGGCTGCCGAGGATGGCAATGGATCGTGTTTTTCAAGATGGCCGCCATGCTCTTTCCCGTTCCTGTGCGATGACGCTACTTCTGGTTCCGCTTATTTACGGTGACCGTTATTAGCAGTGGCCGCTAATGCTGTCTTGATTCATATCGGTAGTGCAATCTGCGCTTTACATGATGCCGCTAAGGGCCTTTTTTGGGACTTTTACGGCATGCCGGTAAAGTCATTACCGGCATGGCATAAAGCTTGTGCCCGTGAAGTCAGGCCCTACACGGACACAGTATTTGCTCCATGCCGGTAAGGACAGTTACTTACCTCCAAACTCGGAATGACCCCCACTGACTACATTCAAAGATATACCACTCAAATCAGAGAAAGAATCAATAGTTTGAGGTATTCTATCAAATTTGTATCTCTAATAGCTTTAGGAGAACTCAATGTAAGTCAATCATTTTCTTCTAAATCTACGAAAGCCTCATAGCGATTATCATGTTCCATTGGTTCAAAAGTCTTGTCTGATGTACATTCAGTTGAACCAGGCGATACCTCCTTAATGTTGGGTAAAAAAGTGAAGCAGTAAAACCTTTATATCACCCCCACCTTTCACATACATCGGTTTTGACCCAAAATAATTTTCACAACCTGCTGATTAGCAAATGTAAGTGCTACACAGTCACCTTTCAGTGAATTATGTATCTGGCCCACCCAAGTAACCCCTTTTGTCATAGGTAGTGATTGCGGATTCACCAAAGGATCTATTAAGTTGGTGTTCATCCAATGAGTAGCTTTATTAATGAGCTGAATGGTATACTCCCTTTCTGAATCACTTAAAGGAGGAAACTGGGTCAGAACCGCCAGCTTGAGGTAAGTTAAAAGAGGCACCATTAACAGTCTTGATCGGCCATTTAAAATCATTCTTTTCAGATTTTCCTGGTCTTCACATTTTGTTTTTATGTTTGAAGCCTTAGATGTATTAGTAGATTTTTCAGGTACATGGCCATTCTCCTGATTTGGGCCAATAATAGGACTCAAATTTGAATTCTCGCAACTATCGGTGTCAATGTAATCATACAAAACAGAGGCATAATGATGGATAGCTAAAAATGTGTTGATACGGTGCTGTAAGAATGAGATAGTATGGCGACTATTATATTACAAGAAATATCTTTAATCAGAATGTGTTCAATCTTTGAAAGGTTTTGGGAGAGGATCATCAACAGAGAAACCACAAGATGGAGAAACGTCCTGGTTTGATGCTTCGCTACTTTGCCAATAACCTTACTTGTTTGACATGTTTGAGTTTAGATTTTTCACAGGATTTAGTAAGGGATCTGTACAGGCATGGGACTGGCGTTTTCTTATACAGCTTGTTAGTTTCAATAGCCAGAGTAGTTAGAGCCCCCTTATTGGTTACATGAGGCACCATAGGAGTAAATTGGACCATAGGACTACCAACCAACTTGTCTATTTGCTAAAGCTAAGCGTTGCAATGGTTAATTGGCACAGACACTGGCTAATTCTGATGTCTTGGGTAACAGCGTCAATCTAAGCCTCCAATTCACCAACCCCTTTGTTTAGGAAGCTGTCCAATGATCCCATGCCGCCCACGTGCGTAGAACAGTTTTCCGCTCTGGGCAAAGCAACCCCTTTGATTTTATCAATGATAAAACCAAAACAGCATTATAGGAAGCAGTTCATTATTTGTTAATTAGTTGATTATATTGGTGTCAGTAGAAAAAAGGTACACTAGATTATACCAAAGGCCTAAAAACTTTTTAAAATATATAGTTGGAAACTGGTCCATAAACAATAGCCAAAGTACTTAGTGAGCAAACACTGTGCCCCCTGCACAAGGTTTTATGACTTCCTTGCTTACCAAACGTGGGTCTCCAGATAACCTTCAGTTAAGTGTATGACCACATCCGAAACCATGGTCCTTAGCCCTTAGTCTGCGGGTCGTGGACTGCAGACTGTCTACTGCTGCCACACTTTGCTTTGGTTCTCCAAGTCTGGAGATTATAAGCAACGCAGCTCCTAGGTCTGCTCTTCTCCCATGCTTCAAGGGTGTAATCAAAGGAGGACCATTCTCAATCTCCTGCAGCCTCTTTCAGACTGCTCACTTCACTGCATCTTCACAGAGCCTGGAGAGTAATATCCAAATAGCTCCCAGGTGTGCTCTGCCCCCAGGCATCCAGACTGCAAACAAAAGATGACCCTTCAGAGTCTTCTGCAGCCTCCTGCAGACTGCCCACTTCTTCCGCATTTTACTTCTTACATCATGAATTGAGTGCAAAACTGAGTATTCACAGTCTGTCATCCTCCATTGGCTATTGCATATATCATTCAGCTTCACCTATTACAACACACAATTTCCATATGTCAATATATAGTCTGATGATCCCCAGATGTCATCACTTCTCCCCTAGTGCGAGCCCTTCCCCATGAAGCCAGGGGGGTGAGGCCACTACCCGATAGTCTCCGGGGGGTTGGTCCTTAGCGGGTGGATCTCATGGGGAGGGACACCCCTATGGGATTAGAGATCCCCATAACCTACCTAATCTTAACACACCTTCCTACCCCCACCCACCAACACTTTCCCTAGTTTTCCTATGTTTATGCCAAACTGTCACTGGAAACACCAATTGATTCACTGGAAGACCTCATGTTCAGCACTGGGACAAAGAATACTCTAATGTTTCCTGAAAACCTCATTGGGTAAAACCAATACAAAACTAAAGAGGGAAACCAGGAAAGAGAGAGAAGCCCGCCCTGGAGGAACCTCAAGACGTGATGTCGACCGGAGCGCAGAACAGAGAAGCTCGTAGTTGGGGATGCTGCCCCGCAGGCGGAGCCGTCCTTATCCGGTCTGCCGTGGAGAGACCGACCAGAGCCGTGGAGAAGCAGACACCCAGATGTGAGAAGCAGCTGGTACATGCCATGGACAGGGGATGCGTAGCCAGCGAGGAACCAAATGCTGCGTAGCCACTGCAGCACACTGGGAAGAAGCAGGGGTCATGAGAGGAACGAAAGGACACAGAGAAGAGCCCCCGACCGATCAAAGAAAACCGTTCAAGAGCCTTCCAGGTACCTAGGTTGCTGGGACAGTTGTTGGGTCTTCAGAAGTATCCAAACACGCACCCTTAAGAGTAACCTAAGTGATCTTTATACTCACAGTACCTGGCACGATAGTGAACCTGGACTGCAGCTCCAAGAGGAGAGAATCCCACAGATCTGGACCCTCACCCTTTATGAAGAGTAACCCTAGTCATCTTCATAATCACAGTGTAACCTGGCAGGATAGTGAACCATATCTGCAGCACCAAGAGCAGAGAATCCCATGGGTCTGGATCCCATGCCCTTTATGAAGAGTAACCCAAGTCATCTTCATAGTCACAGTAGCTGGCAGGATAGTGTACCAAGTCTACAGACAGAGAAGTACACAGGTCTGGGACCCGCACCCATTAGACTCACAGCCTCATTACAACCCTGGTTTTAAGGGGTTAACGGCGCCGTAAAAGGCTGCGGCGCGGTTAAACCCTTAACGCCAGATTCCCACTTTAACGCCTGCTTTTTGCAGGCGTTAAAGTCCAAGGCGCTAAGCGACCTTGGTGCTAATTACGGCACCGTAATTTACGGTGCCGTAATTAGCGCCTTCCCCATCCCCATTGAGCCCTATGGGGCAAAAATGGGAATGGGGAAGGGGCAATGGTGAATGGGGATTTACCGCCCCACCAACCTTGGAATGGGGCGGTAAATCCGCCATCCACCATGGCGGAATCCGGCATGGACCATGGTGCTAATAGCACCATGGTCCTACGCCAGGGTTGTAATGAGGCTGCCAGACTTAATGGTATTTAAGGACTTTTAAGGTGCAAACCAAGTCAGGGGAAGAGAGGTATCCCACTGGCAATGTGAACTGCATACTACATCCAGAGAAAAGATACAAGAAGGGAGACATTCCTGCTAGCTTTGTGATTAGCCTGAGAAAGGCCAGGCTTCGTGAAATGTGACAAAGAGCCTGAGTAGGGATTGGGGTAGAAAGTCATTCCCGTAGCCTTTGTGAACTGTGGTAAAGACCCTAAGAAGGGGCCAGGGAAGTGAGTCATCCCCCCTACTACAGTGAACTTGCATGTCAGGAGAGACATGGGGAAATTTGTGTACTGTGAATCCAAGAGAGATCAGGGGAAGGAATCTATACCCCTGGGATTGTGTATTGTGTAGCCAAACAGAAGAAGGCCCGGGGAAGGAAGTCATTCCCCTGGCACTGTGGAAGCATTGAGAATAAAATACCTGGAGAAGGGAGGCATTCTCCAGGAACCTAATAGTGAAGAAAACTATGGCCAGTAAGGAATGATGTTTGTGTTGGAATGTTACCTTTTGAATAGGAACTGAGAACCTTACAGAATCAAAGGCTGGAACTTTGGCTGATATCCTGGGAAGGAACTGAGACCTCAAGAAGGGGGTCATTCCTTCAGGCGAAGTTTCCTCCTGTGAGTGGAACTATAGTTCATTGTCCAGAAGAAGGGAGCCATTCTCTGGGCCCAAGAGGATCCACTACCTCTTTAGAATTAGTTATAGGTGTGAGGGACAGAAGTAGGCATTTTGCTATACGGCGGTGGACTTTTTTTTCATTCAGTTGGACATTATGACAGATTCCTTAGTTCCTTTGTTGAGGCAGGGAACCCCCCTTAGAGTTAGGGAAAGATGGGGTTCCTCTTTATTTTGATTAAATACAAGTCTATGCCAACAATCATGCCACCCGTGTGTCCGTCTCCTCCTTCTGCACCCTTTCAGTAGGTACAATGAAGTTATCATGGTTTTTCAATCGTCAACCATTGTGAGCATTATCATATAAAGCATTTGTTTTGTTTCCTAATTCTCTGGACAGCTTGAGATATTAGTCATCTAAGTAGCAGAGAGGACCTACTCAGTAACGTATAACATTGCTCTTTTGACAAAAGGTGCAAAAACATATGAATGTCAGCTGCATTGTGCTTAGGGTATATTCCTCTATAACTTGTAGAAATGTGATGCACACATTTTGGTGAACTGTTTTACCCCTGGATAGAGTGTTATAATGCTGGCACCACTTGTTCTTTACCGTTTTTAAAATGTTGTGCTTTATTGCATTTCAGCAATTGAAGTCTAGGTTGCTTTTACATTCAGATGAAGGATGTATTCAATGTGTACTATTGGAAAATAAAATATGATTCATGCAACGGTGCTATTCTATGGTCTTGCTTTGGTGAAGTTTCACCTCACTCCGTGGACCCAGTCCTACTGTTACTGAACGATGTCTGGGCTTCCACTAGTAGGGAAATAGGGGTGTCCCCCACTGGCCTTCGAGCGACTCACCTCACATGCTGTAACTGATGCCCTCGCATGGACTGCCCAGCCAGGATGGGGACTGTCCTCTGCACTGAGACGGGTTGACCAGCACTCCGACCACTACTCTGAACACTTAGTGTGCATATCAAAAAGAACTAGCATAAAGGTTGAATAAGCCCCAGGGTGTCCAAGTAAAAACAAAATGCATACTCTAGATAGAGGCGTAGCCAGACACAACATTTCAGGGAGTGGAGGGTGGATAGCAGATTTGAAATCTGGTAGTGAGTGGGGCCATTAAACCTATTGTGCTGTTGATACCCACCCAAGCCCAGTAGGCTGAATAAATATGACGCCTTCCTTTGGCCTATTAATCTTTCAACCCAACTCATCAGAGGCATAGCCAGGATTGTGTAACAAGTGGGGCCTGGAGCTAATGTAGTAGGCCTCGCCCTAAGGGGATCCCGAAGAGGGAACTGGGCTTGCTCTGCCCCTGGCTGAATGCAAAGTAGCGACCGAGCGTAGCGAGGGAGTGCAAACCAATCAAGGTGGGTTCAGAGCCCCCCTCGAGAAAAATATTTGGATAAGGGAATGAAATGGTGCATTTTGCAGTACAGTTTCTGTGATACATTATGTAAAAAGCCACAAAATTTACAATCAGTTTTGTAGGTTAAGACAAGAAATTAGATGCCAAGTTGCATATGTAATTTTACTTTGTAACTGTATTATGTTGCACTACGTTCTAACTGTACCAAGACATGCGCCCAGATCCCCTCAGGCCAGGCGCGCTATACAAATAAATAAAATACTAAATAAAAAAATTTAAAAATACAAATACAAAGTCACCAACAATGCACAGGACCACTTTCAAGAACATTTTCATGATGACTTTGCCTACTGTATAGCAGTACTCCGCAGATGTACAACAAAAAAAACATGTTTAAACTGATTGTTTCCATTCTAGTGACACACACACACACACCATTCACACTACATTCTCATTCAAAGCACGCTCGCACCCATGTACACCATTCACACTGCACTCAACTATAACAGATATAGTTATAGACCTAAAAACTACAAAATATCGTATTTTTCCGTGTTTATTGTAGTTTTTTTAGCACAGCTTTCCTATTTTATTTAAACCCGCTCTGTAGCGGCAGTCGGTTTGACTGATGTCTGGTGCCTCAAGAGGACATGTTGTCAGCAGGTAAGATTTCTGTTGGATGTGTCTTGGTTGAAATGTTGTTGGATATGCATAATTTCTTTCATCGCAGTTGTGCTTTGGTGACATTTATTTTAATTTGGAATTATTGTTTAGTTCCAGGCACGTTCTTTTGTGTATTTTTGGCAGTATTGCCCGCTCAGGTGTTTTGCATATTGTAATGCAGGCATGTTATGAGTCTTAATTGGTGGTTAGACATTTTTGTTGTGGTTTGCGGTTAACAGTTGCTTTGACACTATGTTGTGAGAATATATTTTCTTTTTATATTCAGTTGGGCACTTTAACGGTTATTCATCCTTCATGCTAGTTCTCTTTGATATGCACACCGACTATTTATGAGTCAGTAATTTACACCCATCGATTGTGGGGTCAGTCAATTAGGTTTGTAAATAGTCCTATTGGAGATATTAGTTGGAATTGTAGAACTCTATCTCGTCTTTGTAGTAATCTAGATGATATTCCCTGATGAAGAGTTGCTGAACTCGAAACGCAGTGGACAATGTCCTATTACCTAACTGGCCATCTGAAATAAACGGCCACCTATGCTCACTTTCTGTTTAAGTAATGGAATGAGATATGTTATGTTTATTGAATAATTGAGATTATAAATCCCCTTTTTTCTAGAAAAAATCGGTTTTGGGTGTATTGAATGCTTTGTGAAGCTACTGAAATTGTAATGAATGCTTCCCGTTTGTTGGTACGTTCTGTGCAGTGTGCGTCACGTGTCTATGCCAGTCTGTTGGCATAGCCTCCACTCCTCATTTTATTTAATCCACAAATCCATTATACATACATCTCCTGCGACCAATCCATGCCTTGCATATATGTGTAATAACAGATAGTATTCTAACATCTATTGAACACACGTCCAGGCCTTAAAGCACGACTCTGGCCCCTGACACTAAACTTCTGCAGAAAAAATGTAAAAACACTCAGGGCACATTCTGCAATTTATACATCCAACTCTTGAATGGATGTTAACATTGGAGGTTTTGCCAGACATTATTCCACATGCAATCAGGCTCTATTTACCGGTAAATACCGCAAAACAAACCTGTAATGTGGCCAGTAAAGCAGGTAATGTGTGTCTGTTATCTTTGTCTGATTTATGTCGAAAGCTGGATGCTTGGTATAGCCTTTTTCAATTAGGACTTGGGCGTGCAAGAGGGACGAGATAATAATGCCTTGATTACTTACCAGTAATATTGATTGCTCAAAGTCCTACTCTTCACCGTCTCTATCCTCTTCTCTCTCATTGCCTCCTGTACCAGTACCAGCCTTTCCCCACGTTCAGGATTCGTATGCACAGTAGGAGCTAATCTGGGGCGGGTGTAACATGCACCTCCCATGTGAGCAATTGAGAAGTTACTGGGGGGGCTCTGGCAAAAGGTACCTCTAGAGGCGTGATACCTCATTTTGTTAGGACTGGGATAAGGAATAATAGAAATCGGAGTAATGATGCATGCTGATTCTGAGAGCACTCAGTAGTTACTCTGCACAGAAGACTTCTGCCCTGCTTCATCTTCACATAATGCTTGCTCATTAGTCTGTGCAGAATGTTTGCTGTTATTTCACTATGCACTCTCTCTCACCCAGATTACCACCTGCGTTGATACAACATTGTGTTTAATGATGGGGGGATTTTAACCACCAGGTTTGCAGTGGAGGTAAAACATGTAGGAATTGTGAATGCCAAATCATTTCTAATGCAGTATTTACCACATACAGTATTCCCAGAAATTCCTCAAGAGGTTTATAACTCATGATTTATAAATTGGTGGATTTTAAAAATAGATTCCAAGTTCGGCGGTTATACATTTAGAGGTAAAGTGGAGGATTTACTGCCAGCAGCAAGCTGGAGCTAAATCCTCCATTTTGCCTCCCCAGATCAGTGGATTTTTATGCAGTATTTACTGCATACAGTATTCCCAGAAATTCCTCAAGAAGTGTATAACTCATGATTTATAAACTGGTGGATGATAAAAACTGCAGGCGTGTAATAAATGCCCATGGAGTCCTATGGATGCTGAATTACCACCAAACTCGTAATGAGGCCTGTGTAGTATTTTACATCTCGCCGGCTTTTAATGGTACTGCTCAACACATAATGGGGCCCTAAACAACGACCCCTCAGATTATGAGCCACAGAATGCTAATCCACTAGTTACTGTGTCACTAAATGCCTGCCCATGTATTATATTGCCACATAAACTCTGAACACCTTCCCATCAGCTACTGTGCAATAGAATGCTCAACCATGAGTGGTGTGTTTTTCATTCGGTGTTTATGAACGTCTGCTCATCAGTTACAGTGTAGGAGAAAGCCTACCCATTCATTGAGGCACTGCAGAATGCCTACTCACCAGTTACTGGGAAGATGTTCATGTGCAAGAGAATACCTGCTAATTAATTCACATGCCACTCTGCCTGTCATATGTTAGGCCGCATAATGCCATCCCACTAGACACTCCATGTTCTACTCCATCAAACAGCTTCCTAATACCCGGATTCTCTTCTAAGTCTCTGTCAATCATTACCATCATTTGGCATATAAGAGTTTTTCAAGTCAGTGTAGCGACTCAGATCCCTCATGTTCAAACCACATTTATTTCTCAATTCTTCAAAACCCTATTGCCTTCCATAACATCTCTCACCTTAAGAATACTTTTCACAATCCAACTCTGCCAATGTAAACATTTGTTTTTCAACTGTATAGCTTGGTTATACCATAAGGAAGCACCATAGCTAACCCCAAAGTATTGATAGTTCACCTTAAACCAGCATTAATAGTCGCCCCCATTGGCTGGAGCCTAATACTTTTCTTCTGAATGTTGTGCCTTGTATATATAGTATCCATAGCATATGGTCTACAGATCTCCTTCTCCATTTTCTAACCAGATTGGGATTTCACCACCTTCTCCACCAAAATAGTGGGAACCCGTTTTAATGATGAAGCCCCTATAGTACTTAAAAAGGTCAGGATACCCAAACCATCTTGAACCGTACGCAATAAAATGTATCTGGAGAAATGTGGTCGTTTACCAACTACCCATAGAAAATCTTGAAAACCCTTGTCAATCTTCTTCAGATGTTTCTTTTGCAATTAGTAATGGGAGTGATTCAATAACATACAATATTTTAGGCAACAGTACCATCTTGATTGCATTCACTTTGGCCCACAATGTCAAGGATAATCTTCCCATTTTTTAATAACCACTGTAATCTTACTTAAAACCTTGTCAATATTCAACTAACGATTTCCTTCAAATCTCTTACAATATGAACCACCAAATATTGTACACCATTTAGAGACCACTTGCATTCCCACAACCCCAACATTCTCATATCATATGTATGTTACGCTCACCTGGTTCCCACGGGGACGTCGATCTGGACCGGCCTGGTGCCACGTAGAGCCGAGATCACTGGACACCCCCACTTACTTCGTTTGTCGGCTCGTATGAATATCTTTCTGCAAAGGAGAAAGGGAATTAACCTCCCGTAATTCGAGCGTTAACCCACCTTCCACTCCCGTTGTCTTCCCACTGACCACTCCCGATGTTCCCTCTTGTTCTCACCTGATGGTTTAGAAAGGTGGGCTCTCCATCCTGCATCGAGCGCAGGGGCGCGTAGACGACCAATTACTTCACTGGCGTGGAGGAATTGGGGAGTTCCAGTATTGACTCTAGGATCCAATAGTTTGTAAGAGTTCAAATGTCTGATCTTCACTCTTTCCGATTCCTTGTAGGT
Source organism: Ambystoma mexicanum (assembly GCF_040938575.1). Taxonomy (NCBI): domain Eukaryota; kingdom Metazoa; phylum Chordata; class Amphibia; order Caudata; family Ambystomatidae; genus Ambystoma; species Ambystoma mexicanum. The sequence continues at coordinate 1,252,958,928 of NC_090922.1, forward strand.
TGCCGACTTAACCACCACGAAGAGTCCAAAGGGCAGTTGGTGAGAGTCAGGTAAGTCTATAGTGGTTTTCCCCTTAGGGGCCAGGGTACGGCGATGATGCAGAGTTAACTGCGCCGACCCGATATGAGGTGAGTACCCCCCGCGGTAAATCAGGTAAGTCTTTGGGGGTTGCTTGTAATGTCCAGTGGTTTCCCCTTAGGGGCCGGGGTGCGGCGGTGATGCAGAGTTAGCTGCGCCGACCCGAGATGAGGTGAGTACCCCCCGTGGTAATCCAGTAAGTCTTTGGGGGTAGTTTGTATTGCCCTTTTGCATTCCCGTGCTCACCTGGCTTTTCTTGTCCCCTTAGATATCGGAGAGCGGTGTAGAAATGCTGAGCCTGCGATGGAGTGAGGAAAAGCTGCACTGGATGGTGAGTGCAGCGCAGCGCGGATCTGCGAGGTGCGTGACGATGCACGTGCGATGACTCCTTCTTCAAGATCGACGGCGCGATGGATCAAGAATTCAGGTAAGGTTTCAAGTTTGCACCTCTTCTCCTTCTTTCTTTTCGTTTCCAGGTGGTCCAGGACTGAAGCGGGCGTGGCTGAAGACTGGAAGATGCTGGAGGCACGGTGAGCGTTCCGCTGCTGAATGCAGAATAACGCGAAGCACCTGTGGCTGTCCGGGCGTGGTTTAAATAGGCTAGGAAGAAGTCCCAGGTAAGTATTCTTCCACAGCCCCCACCCGAGAAAAAAGTAGTCCCTTAGGTAAAATAGTCCCTCCTAAGCCCCATTTGGCTTGTGGCTTCGTGCAGCATGGTCTGCACCAGGTGAGTATGCAGCATGGTCTGCATTAGGTAAGTTTTCTGTAATGAGCCAGGCACCCGTGGCGCCAGGACTGACTTTATCCTTATGAACCTGGCGCCATAGGCGCCAGAACTGCACCCAAACAGCCCCTAACTGGGGTTTTTGGGCATGCTTCAAATGGCATGATGCCTGCTTCCGGGGTTGCTGGGCCTGGTCTGGCTTCCCGCGGGCAGGCATCATGACAATGTATTTGACAGCGGAAAAATCTCTGTTTTAGTCCAATTGATTTTATGTCCCGACAACCTCCCTACTTCTTCTAGCATTGCCTTCAGAACTGAGCCACATTCTAAAGGATTTGAATAAGTACAGCCATATCATCCGCATAAGTCAATGTCTTCAGCTCAGTAGTACCCACTCGTATCCCTTTAATGTCCTTATTCTGCCTAATATATGCAGCCAAGGATTCTGGCGCCAAATCAAATAGAAACGGAGACAATGGACAGCCTTGTCTAGTGCCTTTGAATAAAGAAACCGCTGCTGATGTCACTCCATTTACACGCACTCTTGCAGATATATCCTAATGTAGGCAATTAAATGCTTGAAGAAACTTAGGACCAAATCACATTTCCCTCAGTGTATAATCTAAAAATGTCCAATTTACCCTGAAGGCTTTCTCCGCGTCAAAAAAATTCTCAACGCGTCCAAATTCTTAACATTATTTGAACTTATCGCATTTAGAATTGACCTAATATTGTCATAACCATATCTTCCGGGAATAAATCCTGCTTGTGATCTATCAATCAGGTCCCCACACAACTATATAGCCGATTTGACCATATCTTCATAAATAATTTCAAATCTACATTCAATAGCGATATGCACCTACAGTTCTTACATTTCCGATTATCTTTATCTCGTTTTGGAATAACCGTTATCAAAGCCTCTTTTATTGATTCACACATAGCCCCTGACCGCAAGATATCATTGAAAACTTTACACAATATTGGCGCTAATTGTTCTGAAAATAATGTATACATTTCCGATATCAACCCATCCGGTCCCCGTTACTTCCCCCTATTAAGATGTTCAATTGCCTCAACCACTTTACTTACTTCTATGTCTGCTTCCACTCTATAATTGTCTTCCAAAGATAATTTTAAAGTTTCACTTTGTCAAAGAACTCTCTCAAATCAACATCACTCGGGGAACAGTCTTCCCTAAATAACCGCAAATAATATTCCCAGAAACAATCAAACACTTTAGTGTTTTTAAGTCAAGTTTTCCCCTCATCTGTAAGAAGAGATGTAACTCATGATTCTTCCATAATTCCTCTTAACCTATTTGCCAGAAACCTTCTATTTGTATCCCCAAACTCCCAACATTTTTGTATACTATAGGAAATCACTTTCTCCGCCATTGTATCCAAATTATTCATCAATTCTCTTTCCAGTAATCTCAACTTCTTCTTTTCCTTATCAGTACCAGAAAGAGCACATAGTCTCTGCAGGTCCCATCTTCTTAACTACTTCCAAGTCTATCCTCCCAGTAGTGGCTGATCTATTAATTAGTTCCCCTCTAATCACTGCCTTAAAGCAGTCCCAGACTACTTTTATATCAGTCGTATCTATATTTTCATCAAAATATGTACTGATAAACATTTCTAACCCCTCTAAGACCTTTGGATCTTTGAACCTCCCTGCTTGTAACCTCTATATCTTCTCAGTGCCCGTAAAATTCATGGTTGACATCCTCATATCAATAAGTGAGTGTTCAGAGATCACTCTTTCTCTAATCTCCGAACATTGCACATTAATAACTAAACGGTCAGACATAAGAATATAATCAATGTGCGAGTGTGAATTATGTACTGGTGAATGAAAAGTATATGACGTCTCCTTATGATGCATTTCCTGCCAGATATCTACTAAGCTATATTCCTTTGTAAATTAATGAAATAAGATACTAATCCCTTCACCAGTATACCTACAGCTGGACTTCCTATCTAGATCACTATCTAGTACAGTATTAAAATCTCCTCCTAGAACCATACTGTCCCCTTTCATTTCCTTCAACAAACAGCCTAAAGTACCAAGAAATTGTGCATTTATGGAGCATGGTGCATAAATAGACCCTATAGACAACCTCTCCCCATTATGTATTACATCTGCCAGTAAAATGCAGCCCTCATCATCCTTTACCACCTTTTCAATGTTTACCGCTAGCCTTCTTCTGGACAAAATACTCACTTCTCTCGATTTAGATACATAACAATTAGACACTGTCTGTGAATACCTGGAATTAGCTAAATATTGTTCAGATTCTTCAATCAAATGGGTTTCCTGAAGAAATACTATATCTCCTCCACTCCTCCAGATTCTTGCTAATACTTTTCTCCTCTTAGACACACAATTCACGCCCTTCACATTCCATTAAAAAAAATTCAACGACACCTTGCCTGACTGAGTTACATTATCTTATTATGCATAAAAAATTAAATAAATGTGTTGTGTATTGCCTGCTTAGGCAAGAAGGAATATTGTGATGTCATGTAGAGTGTTGATGCCTGAATGACAGAATGTTTGGGTGAGGGTTCTAGCCCAGGCAGTTAGGAATCCCCCTGCCTAGGTGATGGAGCCAGTGCTTGTCCTATTCATGTAACTTACTTATAATCGATGTAACTGCCTGTAAAGGTATCTTGAGAAGGTGGTAATAAACCTTACAAGTAATCCTAAGAAGGCTGGAGGCTGCTTCATTATAAAATGTACCCTTTTCATTTTCAACAACAAGTAGTCCATTATATAAAGAACAAAGAAATCAAGGGGGAAAAAGAGAAACAGAGAAAAACGAACGAAACAGCACAATATAGAAACAAAAAGACATACAAATAGTCAACAAATAACTGAAATATAAAACCAATAACACAGTCTGATATCCATCAGGCTCTTTATGAGTTCCCTTATTTACATAAACCTCAATATTCTGAACCATGCCTACCAGTTGCCTATGCTCAGTAGTCAAACATACTATCAATAACTACTCCTCACACCTTCAATACTCCCATCTCTTTGTGTCTGAGTAATCCTTATACATACCACCATCCAACTTCACACCCCTATATTCTTATTAATGTCATTATTTACATCTCTATCTTAGTATATTAATCATACCTTAAGACCCCAATCATCTACTTAATATTATGTACAGCCAAGCCCACTTATCTATTAACCTATGATATAACCCAACTAGATAGACCCTCACTTAAAATTTGAAGAATTCAAATGTATCAAAAATGCACAAACTAACTATATAATCTAACTACTTCAATTAACCCCTTTACCTCCCTACAAAGAACCCTTCCTTCACCCCCCCCTCCTACATCTTATGCACTAAGTACATACACTGTATACCACACCCTCTGGCCTTGACAAACTCAGTCAGTTCCCTCCAATCAGAGTCCCTTAACATTCTTCAGTAGCACAACTCTAATACCTACCCCCAAACAGTCCTCATAACTGACGCATTCGTAGGACAAGTATACCCCAATCCACCCGTCAGTATCATAGTGCAAATTGAATCTGAACATGCATATCAATTTGCTTTAGCACATAGAACCCGTTTTAATGATGAAGCCCCTATAGTACTTAAAAAGGTCAGGATACCCAAACCATCTTTAACCGTACGCAATAAAATGTATCTGGAGAAATGTGGTCGTTTACCAACTACCCATAGAAAATCTTGAAAACCCTTGTCAATCTTCTTCAGATGTTTCTTTTGCAATTAGTAATGGGAGTGATTCAATAACATACAATATTTTAGGCAACAGTACCATCTTGATTGCATTCACTTTGGCCCACAATGTCAAGGATAATCTTCCCATTTTTTAATAACCACTGTAATCTTACTTAAAACCTTGTCAATATTCAACTAACGATTTCCTTCAAATCTCTTACAATATGAACCACCAAATATTGTACACCATTTAGAGACCACTTGCATTCCCACAACCCCAACATTCTCATATCATATGTATGTTACGCTCACCTGGTTCCCACGGGGACGTCGATCTGGACCGGCCTGGTGCCACGTAGAGCCGAGATCACTGGACACCCCCACTTACTTCGTTTGTCGGCTCGTATGAATATCTTTCTGCAAAGGAGAAAGGGAATTAACCTCCCGTAATTCGAGCGTTAACCCACCTTCCACTCCCGTTGTCTTCCCACTGACCACTCCCGATGTTCCCTCTTGTTCTCACCTGATGGTTTAGAAAGGTGGGCTCTCCATCCTGCATCGAGCGCAGGGGCGCGTAGACGACCAATTACTTCACTGGCGTGGAGGAATTGGGGAGTTCCAGTATTGACTCTAGGATCCAATAGTTTGTAAGAGTTCAAATGTCTGATCTTCACTCTTTCCGATTCCTTGTAGGTTGCCGACTTAACCACCACGAAGAGTCCAAAGGGCAGTTGGTGAGAGTCAGGTAAGTCTATAGTGGTTTTCCCCTTAGGGGCCAGGGTACGGCGATGATGCAGAGTTAACTGCGCCGACCCGATATGAGGTGAGTACCCCCCGCGGTAAATCAGGTAAGTCTTTGGGGGTTGCTTGTAATGTCCAGTGGTTTCCCCTTAGGGGCCGGGGTGCGGCGGTGATGCAGAGTTAGCTGCGCCGACCCGAGATGAGGTGAGTACCCCCCGTGGTAATCCAGTAAGTCTTTGGGGGTAGTTTGTATTGCCCTTTTGCATTCCCGTGCTCACCTGGCTTTTCTTGTCCCCTTAGATATCGGAGAGCGGTGTAGAAATGCTGAGCCTGCGATGGAGTGAGGAAAAGCTGCACTGGATGGTGAGTGCAGCGCAGCGCGGATCTGCGAGGTGCGTGACGATGCACGTGCGATGACTCCTTCTTCAAGATCGACGGCGCGATGGATCAAGAATTCAGGTAAGGTTTCAAGTTTGCACCTCTTCTCCTTCTTTCTTTTCGTTTCCAGGTGGTCCAGGACTGAAGCGGGCATGGCTGAAGACTGGAAGATGCTGGAGGCACGGTGAGCGTTCCGCTGCTGAATGCAGAATAACGCGAAGCACCTGTGGCTGTCCGGGCGTGGTTTAAATAGGCTAGGAAGAAGTCCCAGGTAAGTATTCTTCCACAGCCCCCACCCGAGAAAAAAGTAGTCCCTTAGGTAAAATAGTCCCTCCTAAGCCCCATTTGGTTTGTGGCTTCGTGCAGCATGGTCTGCACCAGGTGAGTATGCAGCATGGTCTGCATTAGGTAAGTTTTCTGTAATGAGCCAGGCACCCGTGGCGCCAGGACTGACTTTATCCTTATGAACCTGGCGCCATAGGCGCCAGAACTGCACCCAAACAGCCCCTAACTGGGGTTTTTGGGCATGCTTCAAATGGCATGATGCCTGCTTCCGGGGTTGCTGGGCCTGGTCTGGCTTCCCGCGGGCAGGCATCATGACAATGTATTTGACAGCGGAAAAATCTCTGTTTTAGTCCAATTGATTTTATGTCCCGACAACCTCCCTACTTCTTCTAGCATTGCCTTCAGAACTGAGCTACATTCTAAAGGATTTGAATAAGTACAGCCATATCATCCGCATAAGTCAATGTCTTCAGCTCAGTAGTACCCACTCGTATCCCTTTAATGTCCTTATTCTGCCTAATATATGCAGCCAAGGATTCTGGCGCCAAATCAAATAGAAACGGAGACAATGGACAGCCTTGTCTAGTGCCTTTGAATAAAGAAACCGCTGCTGATGTCACTCCATTTACACGCACTCTTGCAGATATATCCAAATGTAGGCAATTAAATGCTTGAAGAAACTTAGGACCAAATCACATTTCCCTCAGTGTATAATCTAAAAATGTCCAATTTACCCTGAAGGCTTTCTCCGCGTCAAAAAAATTCTCAACGCGTCCAAATTCTTAACATTATTTGAACTTATCGCATTTAGAATTGACCTAATATTGTCATAACCATATCTTCCGGGAATAAATCCTGCTTGTGATCTATCAATCAGGTCCCCACACAACTATATAGCCGATTTGACCATATCTTCATAAATAATTTCAAATCTACATTCAATAGCGATATGCACCTACAGTTCTTACATTTCCGATTATCTTTATCTCGTTTTGGAATAACCGTTATCAAAGCCTCTTTCATTGATTCACACATAGCCCCTGACCGCAAGATATCATTGAAAACTTTACACAATATTGGCGCTAATTGTTCTGAAAATAATGTATACATTTCCGATATCAACCCATCCGGTCCCCGTTACTTCCCCCTATTAAGATGTTCAATTGCCTCAACCACTTTACTTACTTCTATGTCTGCTTCCACTCTATAATTGTCTTCCAAAGATAATTTTAAAGTTTCACTTTGTCAAAGAACTCTCTCAAATCAACATCACTCGGGGAACAGTCTTCCCTAAATAACCGCAAATAATATTCCCCGAAACAATCAAACACTTTAGTGTTTTTAAGTCAAGTTTTCCCCTCATCTGTAAGAAGAGATGTAACTCATGATTCTTCCATAATTCCTCTTAACCTATTTGCCAGAAACCTTCTATTTGTATCCCCAAACTCCCAACATTTTTGTATACTATAGGAAATCACTTTCTCCGCCATTGTATCCAAATTATTCATCAATTCTCTTTCCAGTAATCTCAACTTCTTCTTTTCCTTATCAGTACCAGAAAGAGCACATAGTCTCTGCAGGTCCCATCTTCTTAACTACTTCCAAGTCTATCCTCCCAGTAGTGGCTGATCTATTAATTAGTTCCCCTCTAATCACTGCCTTAAAGCAGTCCCAGACTACTTTTATATCAGTCGTATCTATATTTTCATCAAAATATGTACTGATAAACATTTCTAACCCCTCTAAGACCTTTGGATCTTTGAACCTCCCTGCTTGTAACCTCTATATCTTCTCAGTGCCCGTAAAATTCATGGTTGACATCCTCATATCAATAAGTGAGTGTTCAGAGATCACTCTTTCTCTAATCTCCGAACATTGCACATTAATAACTAAACGGTCAGACATAAGAATATAATCAATGTGCGAGTGTGAATTATGTACTGGTGAATGAAAAGTATATGACGTCTCCTTATGATGCATTTCCTGCCAGATATCTACTAAGCTATATTCCTTTGTAAATTAATGAAATAAGATACTAATCCCTTCACCAGTATACCTACAGCTGGACTTCCTATCTAGATTACTATCTAGTACAGTATTAAAATCTCCTCCTAGAACCATACTGTCCCCTTTCATTTCCTTCAACAAACAGCCTAAAGTACAAAGAAATTGTGCATTTATGGAGCATGGTGCATAAATAGACCCTATAGACAACCTCTCCCCATTATGTATTACATCTGCCAGTAAAATGCAGCCCTCATCATCCTTTACCACCTTTTCAATGTTTACCGCTAGCCTTCTTCTGGACAAAATACTCACTTCTCTCGATTTAGATACATAACAATTAGACACTGTCTGTGAATACCTGGAATTAGCTAAATATTGTTCATATTCTTCAATCAAATGGGTTTCCTGAAGAAATACTATATCTCCTCCACTCCTCCAGATTCTTGCTAATACTTTTCTCCTCTTAGACACACAATTCACGCCCTTCACATTCCATTAAAAAAAATTCAACGACACCTTGCCTGACTGAGTTACATTATCTTATTATGCATAAAAAATTAAATAAATGTGTTGTGTATTGCCTGCTTAGGCAAGAAGGAATATTGTGATGTCATGTAGAGTGTTGATGCCTGAATGACAGAATGTATGGGTGAGGGTTCTAGCCCAGGCAGTTAGGAATCCCCCTGCCTAGGTGATGGAGCCAGTGCTTGTCCTATTCATGTAACTTACTTATAATCGATGTAACTGCCTGTAAAGGTATCTTGAGAAGGTGGTAATAAACCTTACAAGTAATCCTAAGAAGGCTGGAGGCTGCTTCATTATAAAATGTACCCTTTTCATTTTCAACAACAAGTAGTCCATTATATAAAGAACAAAGAAATCAAGGGGGAAAAAGAGAAACAGAGAAAAACGAACGAAACAGCACAATATAGAAACAAAAAGACATACAAATAGTCAACAAATAACTGAAATATAAAACCAATAACACAGTCTGATATCCATCAGGCTCTTTATGAGTTCCCTTATTTACATAAACTTCAATATTCTGAACCATGCCTACCAGTTGCCTATGCTCAGTAGTCAAACATACTATCAATAACTACTCCTCACACCTTCAATACTCCCATCTCTTTGTGTCTGAGTAATCCTTATACATACCACCATCCAACTTCACACCCCTATATTCTTATTAATGTCATTATTTACATCTCTATCTTAGTATATTAATCATACCTTAAGACCCCAATCATCTACTTAATATTATGTACAGCCAAGCCCACTTATCTATTAACCTATGATATAACCCAACTAGATAGACCCTCACTTAAAATTTGAAGAATTCAAATGTATCAAAAATGCACAAACTAACTATATAATCTAACTACTTCAATTAACCCCTTTACCTCCCTACAAAGAACCCTTCCTTCACCCCCCCCCCCTCCTACATCTTATGCACTAAGTACATACACTGTATACCACACCCTCTGGCCTTGACAAACTCAGTCAGTTCCCTCCAATCAGAGTCCCTTAACATTCTTCAGTAGCACAACTCTAATACCTACCCCCAAACAGTCCTCATAACTGACGCATTCGTAGGACAAGTATACCCCAATCCACCCGTCAGTATCATAGTGCAAATTGAATCTGAACATGCATATCAATTTGCTTTAGCACATCGGGTTCCGCTGATCATCTATGTAGTTTCATGCATGCAACATTTCATAAAGAGGAATGGGAATCGAAAATAGAGATATGTAGCAATTGTAAACACATACTGTCAGTATAACATTATAGTCTCGATAGGATAGCTCAGGGGCAACATTCTCTCATTTGAAGCAAGACAACATAGATCAACACAGGTTCGATCCCCGGGTCTGCACTTAGAAACCTCTGGGTATTAAGCCCGTTATAAATAACCTATCATATCATACAAATATGAAAGTAGTTCCACATTACTCAATTGGTGGACATTAACAATGAAACCACAGCGTAGCAATTTTCCATTACCATCACTAAATCTCAGAGAACCTAAACATTTGATGAAAGCATTCAGCTATATATCTGCGTCATACCTCCCTTTTCATCATAGCAACCGGTTTAAGCATGCAGTCATTATGCCTGCAAAGTCACAAACATCATCCCACCTAGCATACAAACTTTAACAAAACGAGTAGACAGTACATGTTGAAGCATTAGTAAAGCACCTCATTACAGTATTCCCGTTGTTTTTCCAATCGGGCACTTTACATTGGGTAAAAAAAACAACAACAAAACTGTCTGTTTATTCAGGAACACCGCTATGAAGCATTCAACGAGCCATAAGGTGCATATCGATAGTCACTATCAGCAACACAGCATTCCATTCCACAACAAGTCATATATACAACTTCGGGGTGAAACAGCTATTCTTAATTTTACCATATCATAAGATCTATCTTAGAACTTGTCAAGTAAAAGACTTGTCTTTACAATTCCATTGGTTCTGATGAAAATCGTTTATTTCTTAGAAGTTAACTATAAGCTAGCCATCTTAAAGTAGATGTTGGATGAACGCTTTTCGCGTGTAGTGAATTATTTCGATGAGTTATTTTTTACAAAGAGTTTTAATGAGTTTTTACCCAATAACTCGTACAGCAGAATCTAGAACATGTGTAGAATTATTGTAGTCCAGCCTCCTGTTCTAAGACGATGCTGGAGCTATACCACTCCAAGATCTGACTTTCCTGTCTTCCTCTCATTCCCCGCAGTGGGAGCTTCTCCATGTCTCCTTGCATCACAGGGAGCAGAAGGGAAAACCTCTCCAGAAAAGGGTAGGGCGCACCGCTGCCCTCTAGTGGCCATGCAAGTCTCCAGTCACCTTTCCCGAATGAAGATTTGAACTGCGTCCAGTGACTTCATACAATCTCGAGTGACTAAAGCCACTCAGAGCTGTCAACTTGCACATGTAGAGAACGGGGTTCCACGTGTTAATATCCCCGCAAAAATATTGCGATACAAAAATATCGCCATATTTTTGCAGCTATATTGAGCCATGGACCCTACGGGGGACACCGTGCATTATTTCTAAATGTGCAGGGGACACCCCTGCAACCTCTGCTCCCACAAATTATCCCCCCCAAAAATATTGCCTATGCGAGACAAACGACCATATGTACGGCAATATTTTTGGTGGGGATAATATGTAGGGATACCAAGAACGGTTTATTAGGAAGCTCTTCATAACGGCCTGCGTGACCTTCCTAGTGCAGTCCCAGCTGCTTCTCGGACCACAGATGAAATCATCTCTGCCATTCATTCCTAAGCGAAGCTGGCTTTTTCTCTACTGTAGCTTGTAATAAAATATGAGTGCATGATATTTCAGAAAGCATGTCAGCTCTAGTGGTTAGGGTTATATGTCCCTTACAGGCCACCATAATCACACTTTGCGACAATGTGTTTGCACTTTTTATAAATGTTCTGAAAATAGTACACATGGAAATGCAAGCTCCAAACTCATAGTGTTGGCTGAGCAATGTTTGTGTAATTTACAGCATCTTTTGAATGCTTTTGGATTTAGTGAATATCTTTCTTTGTTACATGTCTTATTTCATTGTCATATTTCTATTTTGTGAAATCTGAACTGTACATATCACTTTTGAGTGTTCACAACCCCATCTAACCTTTATTGACTTTAGCCCCAGGTTGCTCATATACCTTACCCAACAAATTCAGACCAGTACACAGGTCTGCGTAAAGGTGATACCATTCAAAAAGCATTGAAAAAAATGGATTTTCTTTTTTTTTTTAAATGGGGGTTGCCCCGTCCCATTTTCATAACCTTAAAACAGCATTTTTACTAAACTAAACCCTTTACCATTTAAAAAAATTAATTAAATGTTTTTTTCCAATGCATTTTTTCAATGGTATGGTCTGCCGATGCTTTGGATTTGATGGAATGACCCGATACCGTTCAAGGATAGACATGACTCCCTTTAATTGAATAGGGTGAGAGGTCATGGGTGCTGAAGAAAGTGTGAATGCGGATCAGAATTAAAACCTTAATGTGGACAGACTTCTGGTAAAGCCGATGTACTCAGAATAAACTAGCACAGTGGGTTCAGAAGAACTCGTCCAAAGAAAGTAAATAAACTTTACTTTAAAGGAACAGAACCATGCCGTTTTTCTGGGGTGGAGACAATGGGGATATGAGTCCCCTGGATTTGTAAAGGAAAACTAAGGATTGTGAAACTGGTGACATCGACGTAACCACCCATTACTCTTCCCAAAAAACAGACTAAATTGGGCTTTCAAATTTTATGTAAGGCAAGACTCTGGGTCTATGTCGCTGACTCCACTTGTCTATATGCATGTCCAATCTGCCTAACTGTGCTCTAGTTTGAAAGACACGATGTGGTAGAAACTTTGCCTAGAAACCCTCTGGTGAACGTGCCCCACGAGCATTGTATTGTGTTTGTAATTTTACAGCAAGTTGTTGATCTGAGATTCCAAATTGTATTCATTGAATTCCTTCCAAGCCGACCATTGTAAATATCAGCGAATACTCAATTGAGTATGCTGGAAATTCTGTGAAAAAGAAATAAATAAATAAGAGTATGGTTATTAGTACAGTAAGGGGAATCATTTTAAAAGGTGACCCACAACGTTAGCAGTTTCATTTTACTATGGAAAAACCATGTATAATTTATACGTGTGTTTGTCTTTACAGCCAAGCCCCAAGAGATGCACCTCGTCAAACTCAGGATGGAATCATACAACCATCAGGTGGTCCCACAAAAGAATCCATTGATGCCAGTGACCCTCTGAGTCACAGCAGGAACACTGCTCTAGACTGTGAACACAGAACGCAAGAGGCTAACAAACAGAACAATATCAAAGAAAGTCTATTCAACAGGAGTTTTTTGGATGAGCAGGTAAGGTTATGTTTCTAAAATATACCCATGGGTAATGTATTAAAACCTGTAGCTCCGCTATCATTTAAATTTAATCTACTGTGTCCCTATAGTATTGTTGAAGCTTTATAAACACACCAGGACTTGTTTATTTTATATATTTTAACTGAATTTTTGTTCACCGCTGGCTCTACCCAGAGGGTCTTGGAGTGCCTAGAAATTTATATTTCAAGTACTCTTTAATCGTGAGTAAGGGATGTGGTGTATTTGTTGCTGTCTTGTTCATGTACTTTTGAGCATGCTTTTTCTATAGCATATCAAAATATAAAATATTAAATCGCACATACTTATACAATACCTTCACCCACTTGTCACATCCTGCTTCTACTTCTGTTGTAACCTTCCAGCGGTGGCCATGGTCCTGTCCATTCACCATAGTCCTTATCTTGTCAGACTGGAAACAATGCAACCACTCTGGACCCAAATATGTAACAAAATATTTTAGTTCCTCCTCGTTCCCTGTGTACAGATGGCTAGTATGGCTCTCTTTTCCGTGGATGTGACTCCACCCCTGAACTCCCGCCCTTACAAAATAAGCACTGTGACGAGGAACAGTGTAATGAACATTTCTCTCTCTCCTCTGCACACCACCACATGTAGAGGCCAGATCGAGAGCAAAGCAATTTGCCTTCATATTTTTTGTCAAAAATGATGAGGAACCTTTTGGTCAGTACCAACAAGCGGACCCAAGCGCCCCTTGGTCCTTAGTAATTCAAACTCACAGGCTGTCGCATAGATATGAAACGTGAAACGGAGAAAGTAGGTTCCTCTACTCCGTTTATGTAGTGCTATGTTGTTTCATATATTTATGCGCCAAAAAAGATTACAAGTGTCACACTGTATTTCACGTAAACCACACTCCAAATTTTATTGGATGGTTTTGTTCTTTTTTCTTTTGAATGTTGCCCTATATGATGACACGTGTTACAACGACTACAGCGCCTTTCTCAAATCAGGGCTGGTTTCCAAACAAAATATACAGATTGTGTTCATCCATTCTAATTAATTTGCAAAAGAAAATGGTGTAGTGAACAATATGAAATAAAAATGTTTTTTTTTCCATTATCACTGGATTGTGAGTTTCCAAGGAAGAAATATAATAATCAAAAACATAAATGGCATCACACAGAAGCATTAATGTTACACCGGTTATCACAAAAGCAAAGTAATGTTGAAAAATAATTTCCATTGTTTGTAAAATCACAGAAATGCGGGATGGGTGAAAGGGAGGAAGGTTAGGAAAAAAACAGAGACAGCACAAATGTACAGTTGGAGAAATAAGCAAAAACAGTTTTCTTCATTTACACATGTGTCATTAGTACACACAGAATGGCTGCATATTAATGCATTATTAGTGGTCTTTCTATGGTGGGTGGCCACCTCTTACCTATTTTATTCCGTCTGTGTTGCCAAAGTCATGGGTTAAATCCCTGCCTGATAAATAAATGCATAGTTGTTACTGTCTGTGTGCCTGTTAGCATGTTAGCAGTAGTTAGATCACTGTCTTTGTTTCTTTACATCCAATTTGGGTTAAATCTATATTAGACCGGACTCTAATATTATAAGATACACATTTATGATTCTTGTAGATAAAATAAGGGTGATCGCGTGAGCTTTCCGATAATCTACATATTTTGTTTCAAATAAAGTCCACTAGGGCCGTACAGATTCCTGCTATTCAAGGGCTTACCTCCATAATTCTAGGCGTTTGCCGTATGCGTGTTAGCTTCCACGTTCTTCTGCGGTCGGAAACCTAATGGATTGTGTTTATTCAATGGAGTCAAGGAAACGGGGTAGTCCTACCTCTGTTTCCATTTGTGGCGGCCATCTTTAGGGAAACTGCCCATGACAAAGTGTTGAAATGCAAATTTTATGATTTACCCAAGTCTTAAATTCAAGTGAACTCTATTTTTGTTAGTTTAGCAAGGCATTTAGGTTGAACCTACATCCTCTATAATAGAGAGATAAATATAAGAGTTACTAATACTCGGACTGAATTTCGGCCAAATTGCTACGTGTCAATCGTAAGCATGCTTTATTAATGTTACACAATGGGATACAATCACCAAGTTACGGTTGCAATTCAGTTCTATTTAATTCCATTCTTTAGAAGTGATTTGAATGATTGGGTACACAAACGTTTGCTCCTCAATTAGATGCCATTGAATTGAGAATCCTAGTTAGTTAATTAGCAGAACAAATCCTCACTATGGAAATATGGCAATTACAAATTTTAGCCTGGCTGTGATGAATGTGCACAGTGAGGCACCTGGTGCTGTCTCGCAGCCTTGTAGGGTGCATCCCTTTCTGGGATAACAAGTATTTGCAACAGTTGAGGAACAAAGAGAAGTTTCTATTGGAATAAGCAACAGAGGCCTTTCTACCATCAGTGCTTGGACCTGTTCTGGCTTCTTCGTCGGGCCTGTGTTTACCACGCAGCCATGCAGGGCCGAATCTATCTACCATAACTACAAAAATGGCGGCTCCTTATATGTGCGCACTAAATCTACGTAAAAAATACCTCTGCATACTTGCATTCATTTTCCCTCCTTACTGTAGGTTCATATGGTGGTGTTCCATTTATTGGCATCCATACCCTAGATACATCCCGCAGGCTTTCCCCTGCTTGTGCATATTCTTCGGGGGTGCATATCATGTAGATTCCTCCCCCATCCCTGGCTAAGTCTACCCATACTTCTTTATGATTTTCTGGGTCAGGGGGAGGAACAACAATCGTGTGGTACAGTCTATTTACTTCATCTTCATGGGGTATGGGGACCATGTGGGGGATAGGTTGGTCAGTTTGTATTTCTTTCTCTTTTGTATTATGGGGTTCTTTTAAAACATCAATTGAAACCATCATCATTGTGCTACTAGGCACTGCTTTGGCACAACATCCGACTCCCATTTGGCACATGCAGAAAAGAACCAGAATTAACACGATGACAGGCACCAGCATCTTCACTAGCATCCTCAGCCAGGATGGGGCACTGTCAAATTCAAGATCAAACCAATCCCCTCCTTGAATACAACCTTCTTTCTTCATTTGCACTCCTAGGCCGTAAACCGCCAATATTAAATGAGACAAGCTCCATTTTCTGCATCTTCAGGAGGCAGAAATGTGCACGCCTCCGTCCATATCGGTCAGCATATACCAGATGTTTCTGTTCTGCATCGTCATCAACCTTATGGCATGCAGCTCGATCTGTATGGCGTTGAACCCATGTTCAGTGTCATTTTCCAACTGGACCAGTTCCCAGCATACGATCTGCAGCAATTTAGCATTAGCTCTTGCCTGTACGCCGGGCAGCAAGAGTGAGGTAGAAAATATTTCTGAAGAGCTAAACAATGGGTATATTCTTCAGGTATCTCCCCCAGCAGTGCTGTTGAGTCTTTTGATAGATAGCTTGATTTTCTCACTTTCCTTCGCAGCTTATCATATTGGCTCTTCCCGGGGAGGATACAAAATTCTGGCGGTGGAATTGGGTTCTGTTCTTCGAACGCCAGGGAAACTGTTGGTTCTGTGTCAGGTATTGGCCTCACTTTCAAGTGTTCTTCAGGGAATTCCAGTAGTGCTGAGTGCAGCGTGGCCAGCGAACTGTAGCCCCTCCATGATGGTGGGAGGTGCAAGTACGCTTGTTGGCCACAGACCCAGTAGTAGTCCATCATTGCTGCTTTTCCCCTTTTAAGGTCTCGAATCAACAATGTTCTGTTGCATCGCTCGTTGGCGCTGACAAATGCAGTTCCTTTACTGTGGAAGCACAACACATAGCTCTCCTCATGGTGCACTTTCACTGGCGTCTCCATTGCTGTAATCGATGTCAGTTTTGTGACATGCTCTGTCCATATTTGTACACATGTCTTCCCCAAAATGCCACTACTTCCTCTTCGTATCTGTGAGAAACCAGAGGGTGACTCACCCGCTAGTCCCCAGGGATCTCTCTCAGATGACTAGGTCACGGCCATCGCCTTTGGATTCAGACCCCGGGGGTGGCCCACCTTACTTCCATTAAGCTTCCTCACATGGATAAAAGGTGGAGTACGAAAGCACAAGCAGAGCGAGGCTAAGCACTTGAAGGAACATTGTTTTCCAGACAGCAGCTGAACGAGGGGAGAATGGCTGCAAACCAAGAAGGGGGAGCAAGGAGGGAGATACCCTTGGCCTTTCTGGCAAGAAACTGTTTTTTTCCAGTGACCTTCAGATTAAAAGACGTAAGGCCAGGAAACCAGACTTAAGAATCCTGCATTGTGTGTCGGAGATACCAGGGCCCTCCTGCATGACTGGCCGAATCAGGGAGGAGTAGCAGCCGCTGTGGTACCATCCTTGGCTCCAGGTTCAAAGCGGAATCAGAGAAATCAAAACAGCCAGTGAATTGGGGTGACTGATGCAAGACCGGTCTGTGTTGAAGTCAAGGTTGCAAGCAGCAACATGGTATGAAGAGCACAAGAGTGAATAATATTTACACATGTGATGAAAGACGCGAGTAAAGCTCAATTGATTGTTTGAACTTTAATAGGAATCAGAGAAGGTATGAGACAAAGTAACAGAGTGGTCCGGAAGGTCTCTGGGTGATGTACCCAGCCAAGAAGTGGCGGAAACAAAAGCAATAAAGTGAAACTTATGGATGAAGTGAATCGAAGTGGCCCTGAAATGGTTTAAGAAAAATGCATTGCACAGTCGAAAGGCTTCGAATTTGGAAATCAAAAAGCAAAGAAAGTGAGATTATAAGGTCTAAGCCCGATCAAGGGTTACCCGTGGCCCGTGCCTGATCGAGGGAGACCAATTGTGAACTTGTGTTTAAGGGGGTCCGAGCCTGACTGAGGGAGACCCATGGTGAATAATAAACCTGAGAACTTGTGAATGTCAAAATCATGATGAGAAAGGAACTTTGGTACTTGTTTATTACACCAGGCAGTCTGCAATAAGAGACTTTTATTGGGAAAGAGACTTTGGCGCAGAAAGCCTAGATACTTATGTTTTGAACTGCATCCTCGTGGCAGAGAAGCCAGAGTGGGTGCAAAGCTCGAGTGTGCCACCTTCTCCCGATTGTGGGAAATAATATTTCTAACTTTTTTCTCATGCACACACTTATTTGGCCAGGTATATCTGCTTGCATGTTGACACTGCTATTACTTATTTGGTAAGTATTATACATGTGTACAGTTGCGTTGTTGGTTTCATTTGCATTTGACAGTGCAGTTGCATTTAGCAGTGCACTTCCCTTCAGGTCCCCGTCCTCCCCTCATTACGATGGCTTGCCCAGATAAAAGATGCACCCCAATAGATTCTTAACATAAACATTAGTATGGTAAAAAGGATGGCAGTGAAGTGTAAGCCACAAGTGTAAGAATATAACCATCTAGAATTAACAATATATATATATCCTTTTTCTGAACATACAATGAATTATTTGACATTGAGCGCTCCATGTCGTACACTGCTATCGAGGGAACAAAAACGGGGGAGGGGAGAGAGAGAGATTATTTTACTTATAAGTGCTTATGCTTTTAGCAGCAATGCATGTTTATTCTCCGGGACATGCAGTTACATTATCAATTTGAGGTAGTTATTGCGAGATGGATTGGTTATTTATTTTAGGACACTGGTGAGGAATTTGGGAGTGCCATACGACCATCTGAGAGGTGAATCCAATATTGGAGCCCTTTCCCTTTACTGCAAGAGTGATGGAAAACACCACTTCATAAGGGCCATAAAAACTAAGGTTGTTCCATTTATGTACAAAGCTCTTGACATATATTAGGTCACCTGGCAGCAGTGGTTGGGCAGGCATGGTATCTGTGGCAAGTTGCTCTGCAGTACCTTGTGTATTGTCTTGGCAAGGAGGTGTGATCTGTCGGGAGACATATTTGATTGCACGTGTCAGGTTTGTTCAGTATTCTTTGAATTCCTCACCCAGAACCGCTGCAGCATCGGATGCCCTCCTAACTGGGGAGATGGGTGTGTGCATGCACCTGCCAGTGACTATTTTGTATGGTGAAAGATGATGGCCTTTACTTGGCTGAGCGTGCTATTTGAACATGGCCAGGGGCAAGCAATGCACCCAGTTTTTCTTTAAAGTGGTGCAGAGCTTGGAGAGCTTGCTTTTAAGAAGGCTGTTGATTAATTCCACAACGTTGTTTGCTTGAGGGTAGTAAATTGAGCACATCCAGTGTTTAATGCCAAGTAGTGCTGTGATTTCTTTAAAGAGCTCATTGAAAAAGTAGGTGCCGTTGTCAGATTTTAATATATCGCAGCCACCCCATCAAGGGAAAACCCTGTGCACCAAAGATGTAGTCCAACATCAACCCATCATGAAAAAGGGCACACTACAACTATTACGTATTGTGAACAATTGCATTTTTCTCCCATATCTGCATAATCAACGTGTAACTCACAGAACGCCCAATAGGGCAAGGCATTGTGCCTCGTATTGTCCAGAGCATGCCAGTGCTGAACATTTGACAGGTGGTGCAGTGTATGATCATATTCGTGAGGTGCTCCTGAAGGTTTGGTATAAAACAATCTTCCTGTATGTCTGCCGCAATATGCTGTTTGGAGTTGTGAGATGGGTGGTGCAACTGGTCAAATGCTATTGCCAAGAGCTCTACAGGCATTGCTGCCTTGCCAATGCATTCCTGTCTCCAGAGTAGGTCAGTGGGGGACTGTTTACACCCTCAATTGGACCATAGTTCTTTTTCCTGGTTTGGTGCTCTTCCCTGTAGTTCAATCAATTGTGCAATGGGCAACGCTGTGTATGATGTTGGTTGTGGATCATGTGATGGCGTAGTTATGCCGTCTTCTAAAATTACTGGGACAGGAAGGTAGGCCGACATATTGGCCACAGCATCCACCACAGTGTTTCGTTGGGCTATTTCATCAGTGTTAACAGTGTGTGCGGTGCACTTGACAACTGCCACCAAAGAAGGTTGAGACAGTGCAGAAATCAGTGTGTCTAATAGTGCAGCGTGTTGTACTGGGAAACCGTCTGCCCTGTGGGACCCTCTCCTTTTCCACCATGATAATCCGGTATGCACTGTTGTAGTGACGTATGACGAGTCTGAATAGATAGCCGCATGGCATCGTTGTGATGCGCGTAGTGCTGCAATGAGTGCCACAAGCTCTGCTGCTTGCGCCGAACAGTGCAGGGGTAATCTCTTCATCACTAATGTTTCATATCCTCCTACTTCGAGGTGCTCTACTGCTGCACCTGTATGTCTTTGCCCTGTGTCCTGGTCGATTATCGTTGATCCGTCAACAAAATGTACTTCACCCTCCTCTAGTGGACAGTCTTTTGCTTTGGGGATGTCATCCTCTTCACCTTCATATGTGGTCCAGTCGTGTCATTGCAAGTCTTTTTCAGTGCACACTTTTGTTACGAACGTGGCAGGATTTACTGTCTTGCATCGTACTACATGGATATTTGGGTTTAAGATGATAATCTCATATGCCGATGATCTCTGGGTGGTCAGGGTGGACTTTGATCTCTCTAAGATCGCAAATACTGAATGTTCTACGTACAGCATCACTGAGCATCCCATGACAATTGTGGAGCTTTTCTCAATGGCAAAGGTAGCTGCAGCGAGAGCATTTTCGAATGTGAGGATAACTGAATCCAATATGCTGCTGTAGTAGGCCATTGGCTTGTGGCCCATTGTGCTCTTCTGCATTAGCACACTGGTCACAAGTGTGCCGTTTGAGTGTAAGAATATGTAGAACTCTTGTGTGTAATCTGGGGAGGCGAGGACTGGGGCTGTAGAAATTACTTCCTTCAAATCATTAAAATGTTGTACCATGTCTGTTGTCCATTCTAGTTTATGGTTGCCTTTCTGTGCTTCATTGAGACCCTGTAAGAGCGGTCTTGTAAATGCTGAATAGTCCAGAATCCATATCCTGCACTAATTACACAACCCCAGGAATTTCTGCATATCTTTTACTGCAACAGATTTGGGAATGGCGCGCACAGTTGCTTCTCTGTCTGGTATTAGTATTTTGCTGTCTGCTGAGATGAGCTGTCCTAAATAAAGCTGGCAGTATTGGAGTTTGGCCTTGTCAACCTTGTACCCCTTGCGGGCCAAGAGTTGTAGCAGGGTAATGGAATACCCAGTTACGACAGTTCTGCTCACTGTCCCTGCAAAATAGTAAGTCATCCACTTACTAGAGGACCGTGCTGGGCACATGGGTGTTTCCCTCGTAGCACTTGCGCCATGTTTTAATGCTGTGAGATACTGTGAATCAGGGTGCAATGGTATTGAAAAGAAGGTGTTCTTTAAATCAATCACTGTGAAGTGCGTTGCTTCTTTGGGTATACTGCACAAAGTGGTGACAGGGTTCGGAACTAGCAGAAATTCTTTCTGTACTATTTCATTAAGTGGGCGGAGATCCTGGATCATTCTCCAATTGCCCCCGTCGCTTTTCTGACAGGGTATATGGCAGTATTGCAAGTGGGGTAGAGAACACTATTATCTCTTGGTGTAGTAAAGCTTGTATCGTGTCTTTTAACCCCTCTTCTGCCTCCCTTGATAATGGGTACTGTTTTACTCTAGGTAATACTGCTCCATTTTTGTGTAATCTGCACTGGGGTTGCTTCCTTTAGTAGTCCTATGTCATCTGGGTTGGTAGTCCACAATTGCACTGACACATACTCTAAGTTGGCCTGGATGACGGGATGTGGTGCGACAAAGGCCATTAGGGGGCACTGCACTCTTCTGTACTGCACCATGATCTCACAGGGGGTACATATCTCCAATATTATCTCCCCGTCATTGTCTTCTAAAAAAATCTGCATCTGCTACTTCCTTGAGGGGCACAGTGGGATGAATGCACAATACAGTACGCCACTGGCATCCTTGTCTGTCTGTTCCGGGAACAACTACTCTTTTTGCAGATACCAACAACCCTTGTAGGTATAGGAAAAGTATTGTGCCTGCTACCAATTCTGGGGACACTAGAGGGTAGAAAATGAAATCATTTGGCACTCTCCAGCAGGCTTTGGCAATGTGTGGCACTGCTTCCAAAAGCACTGTTATGCCATAGATGAACATGTCTGGGTCAACGGGTATACCCCTTGCTACTACGCAGGTGTCATGGCATGTATTATGAGCATCGGCCTTATTGTGCACATTCCTGGTGTGGTGCAGATAATGCTGTTATTGGTAAATGAGATCGTCATGTTCAACTTGCTAAGCAGATCCCTGCCGAGCAAGAGGACAGGAGAGCTCTGAGAATACAAAAGGGGAGCGCAAACTACCCTTCCTCCCACCTTTACATCCAAATCGTTTGTATATGGAACTGTAGGAAGTTGTTATGAGGCAGGTATTGTTGCCTTGCCTGCTGAGAGTGTCACTGTGGGTTAGGGCCCGCTATCTGCCAGAACAAATGGGTGTAAGCTTGGTGTATATCATTGGGCATGGTGGTCATTCTGGGAGTCAGCCCCTGAGGGGCCCCTCGGGGTGGTGCGCTGTAGTTCTGTTGGCCATAACTATATCCTATTCCTTGCCTGCACCTGCAATTCCCTTGAGAAATGCCCCCACTTCCCACAGTTCCAACATAGCAACATTCCTACTCTTCTGGGTCCTATTCCTCCAAACCCCCATCCCCTCGATCCTCTGAACCCACCTTTTCTCGCTGTTGTCCTCCTTGCCAATGCGGCCCAGGGTATTGTGTGTTTCCACCCCACTGTCCTTGTCCTCCTTCAGTACACACTGCGTCTATTCTGGCATTTATGAAATTAGGGGTGTATCTGCCACTTCTGTCTGTGCTGGTGTCGATACTGATGTCTCCATGGCTACTTTAGCTAATTTGGTTTGTACCAGTTTTGCTTTCTCTGCCTGTCGCCTCTGGATCGTTTCTTTTTCATGCTCTTTTATTCTTCTACAATGGTGCAATATAATGCTATGATTCTCAAGCCACCCCTTCACCTCGAAACCCGCAGTTTTGTCTAGTGTCCTTTGCACTTCTTTGGGTAGGCCTTGTTGGGCAATAACATAGAAAAACGGTATTGACTTGTTCCATGAGTTACCCGTTTCTGCACTCCACATCTGCTAGACCTTAAGAATGAATTGAGTGGCATCCTCATCATCACCCATGGTGCACTCCATAATGGACTGCAAGTCAGGTGTGTTCCCCACACTTTCGCTCTAATCTTATTGAAAGATGCTCCAGCATGTGCATCGTTGCTCAGGGTTACTCCCTGGTAACCCGTCTTTACACACACATCGGCAGCCTGATCTCTGATAGTGGCCACCAATAAACCTTTGATGTGTCCTATTTTAAGGGGCACACCTGATGTTTGTTTTTCAAAGGCATACATCCATTTCCCAGCCCCGGCCCCACCGTAAGGGTTCTTAAGCGCCTTTATTACATTGTTTTTGTCCATCTGTGCCCATGGCACACCGGGCAGTCTACCAATACCCTTGTGTATTAGGGGCATTCGCATTTTTGTTTACTTCTCTTGCCCTTCTTCGCACTTCCCTTTTTCCTTACTACTGCCATCCAGCCAAACCTCTCTCTCGTTGAGGGGTTCGTTGGAGTGCTTGCTCTTCCTCATCATCGTCCTCGATTTCATTGAACGTGCTACACCTGTCTTCCTCTCCCCTATTGGAAATAACACTCTCATAACCTAAACTATCCGTTTTGCTGTCACGTCTTACGTGTACGGTTCTTATGGGAGCATTTTCTATCCTAAATAAGAAGTCTCCTGATTTCCACTTATCCGTCCACTGCAATGTCGGTGTGTCTGTCTTAGACATGTCATGTGCAGCCCACAATCTGGCTAGTTCTGAGCGCGTTGATGCCAGTGCTATCTCTAGATCTATTGGACACATAAGTTGAATTTGTGTATCCCACAGTTGAATGAGCAGCTAAGGGATATATTCTCTTGTGTCCTGCTGACATCTTCCCACCTTCACCTAGATATGCGCCTTTGCTATCGCTGTGCGCCTCTCCTTCTCCCTTGCGCTCCTCTGTATCCTCAAGCATCTTCCAGAGGTTCAATATTTCCCTTCTATTCTGCAATTGTTTCCCTTTGTACCTTTCTGCCAAAAAGATGGACATGTGTTGCAGAATACTTCTGTCATAGCAGCCCTGCTGTGGCCACGAGCGGGTCTTTCCCCCTCCCCTTGTTTCAGTCACCCACTGGTTGTGATATTTCTTGATCCTGTCACTATACAACGGCAGGTCCTTCCACGCAGGGCCTTTCTCCTCCCATAGCTGCGTTGGTCGTGCCCTTGCTGTTGCTACACCTGTGCTAATGCGCTACACAGTGTTATATATTGTCAGAAACACATTCAATTTCAGCCCATCCCCTAGTTAAAAAACTTCAAAGATATTTATTTTCTTTCCCCACCTCCTTCTTTTTCTTCAAGTCTCCTTACTCACGCAAACCACACTCTTCTCACACTCCACAAATCACACACCGTCCCTCCTGGTCCTACACAATAAAATATACGAATAAAAGAAAAAACTAAAATAACAAGCTAAAATAACAATTACTACTATTCCTGAGCCCTCTACTTATATGGGACTCGTATGTACTTCCTCTTTTCTTCTTCGTTAAACAATGTCAGTAATGCCACCTTCTCCCCTTACTCGGGGAGGCTCCCTACTATTCCGTCTTCCTTTCCTTATTATTCTCCTTAAAAAGTTAATAAAAACAAAAAACCAAACAAGCTACATACATGCCACACATCCAATTTCAATCTCTGAGTGTTCACATATGACACTTTCCCATACATCTATCCCCTACTTGTTATTCTTGCAAGGCTATATTCACGTGCACGCATTCACCCAAACTCCTCTGTCACGGGGTTCCAACAACACTGGCCTGCACTTCTCGTTGGAGCTGCATTCAACGAGCATTCAGGATTCTGAAAAAACGTCTCCTGTACAGCCACTGGGAAGTACGCATTTTTGGGGCTGGTTGCTGTAGGTGGGTGCAATCCTTCCAGAAAGGCTGCCTGGATACCTCTGCAGGTACGGGGGCGCTGGGATCACATCAGGGTCACCAAATGAAGGCACGCCACTAAACGCTCTTGCCAGAAAAAATACAACAACTAGGGAAAAAAGGCCAAGAGATTTCTTGCAAGGATAACTCAGCTGTTCGAGAACGTTCTGCCAAAAAAAAGTACAAGCAGAAGTTTATAAGGCAACACATTGTCATTACTACGTCATACATACAGTAGAAACCCGCGTGGCTGGTTGGTGAGACCCTATACATGGGCGGCCTGCTCCATAGGGGATGCTGGGCTGCAATTGGCCTCGGCCCCATCACGTGGGTTCAGCTGGGCTCATCTCTCCAGGGACTGAAGGTAGCGTTCCTCATTAATTACTATTGTAAGACAATGCTACTATATCATTATAGCATGCACCTGGGAAGCTCAGAGACTCTCACAGGGGAGGCTTAATATCATGCTGACCCACACATTCTTCGCTCAGTTCATATCGCACTCTCTGCACCCAAGGTTTCCACCCTCGCTTTGGACTATAATGTATTCCTCCCCTATACTTCGTATTACAAAGTTTGTCATTATGAAAAAAGGTGAAATTATTGTGAGCATGGTGCATGGCACTTCTCATTAACATTGCAGTCACATTCAATTTGATATCACACATGTGACAGCTTTTGAGAGCCAGCTCAGCTGTGGGAGGTGATGTGTATTCTGTGACAGGACAGGAACCTGAATGGGCATGCCTCTTCTTTTATCCCTTTGTGAGTGTAGGTAATGCCCATGCTCAGAGGCAGCCACTCAACAAAAAGCGGTCCTGGGCCAAGGCATCAAAAGAGGAAACTAATTCAACAGGAATACCCTCACTTCAGGGGGCTGCATACCAAAGGGCCTTTGATCCTATTTAGAAGTAAAGGGAAGGAGGCGCGGTTAGTGTAGCGTATAGACGGTCTCATTTGCAGATATACTCCAAAAATATATACAAAAACATTTCCACAGACAAATGGGCATTGTGCAGGAAACAAAGAGGTTTATTTAACCCCCATCAGCTGGAAGAAGTAATTTAAAAAAAACAGCCCTTTGTACTATAAAACATTAATTACATTTTGGGCAGGTCAAACAAATTGATTGGTGCAACTATCCATAGTATCCATACACTGGTGTGATTTCATTGAATGCCATAATCTCTGGCACTAAAACCCATACCACCCCTTTCTGCCATCACATCCAGACAACTTCTTCCCTCGAATTACATCACCACGTGCTAACCGGAAGAATATATGCAAAATACAGGTTTTAACTTGATCGTATCCTGCTTGCAGATGAAGCAAGGCAGTGCACGGCACTCAAGGTCGAATTAGCTAGACCATCAACTCATCGCTCTTCCGACTGTTTTTTCTGCCCATCCCTAAATCTTCCCTTACTTCGTGCCAAGTTTAGATATAACACATTCTACAAGGCACTGCTAAGGATTTGTATTCCCTGCTACTTAATTCCATTTTGCATTAAGTGTTACTGTAAGTCTGCATCTGGCTTTGTGGCCAAAATTCCCCCTCCCATGGGAATATTCTTTCCTTGTACTTCAACCTTGGCTTAAGCTTCATGGATCTATTACTTCTGTGATTTTAGCATTCTTTGCTTCTCTAAGAGTCTAGAGCTTTTTACATATTAAAAAGGGTTGCTTCAGCTTCCACTTTAGAAAGATGACTTCCCATTACTATAGCATTTCTATGTTAGTGAGCTATACTCACATGCCATTAGTGTTGCATTCAGTATATATATATTGCTTATGTTAAGTTCTTCATGTCTCTATGGTTGCAAGCGATATTCTTCATATATAAATGCATGTTTAACCTAGTGTCTGTTTCTTCATGGTAAGTGCATATTGGCTTTGTGTCTATTGTAGGCACGTGTGAGTTAACAATGAGGTTGCTTACTCTCACCATCTTTAGCTCACATTGTGTTCATCATTTACTGCACCTGCTTAGCATATGAGTGATATTGTTGCCTCAGTGAGCAACGTTTCATTACAATATTGGACCGAAGGAGGGGCAAGAGCTGTAGGTGACATGTTCATCTGTCCATCAACAGGGGAAGGGGCAATAGCTATTCATCTGCCCCTCAACAGGAGCCAGAAAGAGCCCTGTACAGTTGGGGGAAGGTTCAGTCATCTTGGTTCCCTCTGTCTCTCCTTCCTTTCCTTTCCCCTCCACGTCTTATAGCACAAAGGGTGTGATGTCAGAAAGGCAAAGTCCACTTCTTAAAAGAACAGGATTGGCCCCCTACACAGGCTGGCTTTAGTCCAATCACCTGTGGACATTTACCTACATAAGAAGCGGGTCTCCCACCACTTCTTTGATTCACTCTTAAACCTAAGGAATCAATTATTGGACCTCCTTTTGGGAGAATTGATCTCTCTAAAGTCCTTTGCCAGTGAGGTGCAGACTGAGTATCCAAGGCAGAGGTGAGCTCTGTCTCTAACCATCCTCAGGGACCATTGGGGAGGACTTGCTGCTGGAACAAGGCCTGCCTCTGTGCCAGCCATAAGAGTACCCTAGACCTCATTGTGTTGTAGGACACCTACAGTTGTTCACTAGCTACCCTAGTGCTTGGGATAATGAGAACAAGGACCAAAACGTATCCTTGAGTCCCTGTATTGGGACTCTCAGCAACCAGAGGACCAAGAAAACCTACGCTCCTATGGTCGGGCTAATTTCAGTAGTGTTCACGAAATCGGGGTCTTGGTATATCAACTTGTCTGTGTCCTGCGCCTCAAATGTTGTTGTCTGCCTAGTGAAGTAATGGAGACCACCCTTTGCTCCGTATTATGAATTTAAAATAATGGAGGGAAGAAAACCCTTATTCACATAGTATGCAGCGCCATCAAAAGAATAGTCAACACAAGGTAAGTTTGAAGGTAAGTGTGCATTTGTTGAGCCCTATTTTGAGACACGTGCTTTGGCAATAACTTTGCCTTTTTCAATCAGGGCTATAGACATTAAACGAATTAGGATAAGTGCCAAAAGCACATATAAGGGTCAAAATAAAAAATGGGAAATGAAGTTGATAAATAATAATTGAACAGTTTTGAGTGTCAACACAGAGAGATTGGAGGGGGAGAGGGAAGGATAATTAGGGGATTAAGAAAAACAGAGCATTGGTAGAGAAAACAGAAACATATTTTAAAAAGGCATTACAAATTGAATTTGGTGAACAGTTTAAACAACTTTTTTTGCCGTGCATGATTCTTGTTAGGTAATGGTGGATTTCTTACCCAATAGGTGTATCATTGTCTGTCCGTCTCATTTACAATTCTCTGGTTGCCCTGTTAATGGGTTAAATCCCGCCTGCAAAAAGTACAATCCTTTAACAATTCGGGTCTTATTATATGTAATAGGCTGAAAAAAGGGAGACCAAGACTGATGTTTGGTTGTTCACTACCAGATAGTGATTTCCAAAAATTACTTGTTCTCGTAGGCGTGTTTATATAGAATTGTTACAGATGGATTAGGATCTCTACATCAAAAACGGCTCTTGCTGTGACCGATTAAACAGAAGTAATTGTTCAAAGCTATGTTCTAAATGTTAAGCATTGCACGCACGTGTAAATCTCGTAGTCTAACACGTGGTATAAAAAATTATTAATAGTCAGCATTGAGTGCCTCTTGTTAAATAAAGTGCCCATGTGTGCGTGCTCTAATCCGGCACCAGATTGCCCGAATACAAATATGATATTTTTGATTCATGAGAGAAGGAATGTATTGATTTCCTCCGTTGGCTTGCATCAGCGCTCCTTTCAGTGCGAGATGCGCCGCTTTATACTGTCTTTCTGCGGTGTGCTGACCGATGCCGCATTGCGCTTAGGGCTTACTTGGAAAGTATCTGCATGAGCCTCAAGCTTCGGCAACAAATTCCGTGAGGCCGCGCTTTGGTTTTGTGTTGTGGTTTGGTTACTGTGGTAACCATAGTCCTTTTTCGTTATTCATGGTCACCAGGATCAGCGGGCACCATGTTTTGGGCTTTGTGAAAGCGGATTACTGGTCTCTAAACAGGTTTATAGGCTTTACAGTGTAAATTACACACTGATTCCTTCCTGGATGTCTGCAATGATTTTAGGATAAAACTAATGAAATTATGGAGAAAGACACCCTTAATTTAGTGTTTTGATATTTGGGGCATTTTAGTAGAGGAAATGTCCAGAGCAAATGAGTCTTTTGAGTTAAAAGTACCACGTAATATTTTTTCTATTTTGATTTGGTGCATGGTGTTAGACCAGCTTAGTATTACAGACCAGCATGGATTTATTTCTTGTGTTTTTTTTCCGTTGTTCATGGTCGCCAGAATCAATGGGCGCATGTTTTGGGCTTTGTAGAAATGGATTAAAGGTCTCTAAACAGGCTTAAAGCCTGTACAGTATAGATTGCACACTAGTTCCTTCCTGAAAGGATGAAATGGTATAATAATGAACATAACGGATTCATGGAGAAAAACACCTTAATTTAGTGTTGTGTTTTATTATTTTGGACATTTCCGATTTGGTAGAGGGAGTGTCCAAAATAAAATGCAAAACTGCAAATGAGTCTTTCGAGTTAAAAATACTGCACAATATGTTTTTTTATTCTGATCTGGTGCATAATGTTACCACAAATTAGTGGCAAATAAACACCCGACTGGGGTGATGAGTTGAAGAGGTTCACCTGGTTATTTTATGCATCGCTAATTATGCTATATAAGTGATTTCGATCTATAGAAAAAACCCAAAATTAATTAATTAATTAAGTGGTGTTCACCCATCTATGGTTTACATTTCATGGCCCAATTCAGCACGTAACAACTATATCCATTTAACAAATCCTCATTACAAAAAGGCTCCCATCTCATTATCAGAGTTCAGGCCCACTGTGGTGGATCTAAATTTACATATGATTCGTGCTTCCTGTTGCCTCAGTCGTAATTCTCAATTTCCTCCACGTCTGCCAAGGCATATTTTTCTTAGTCCAATAAATTTAATTTCACATTTGTCTTCCATTTGGTGATGTGTTTGCCAGTGGACTGCGAGTGGCAGTGTTGAGGCAAGGTGTTCCCGTATTCTGATCCTCAGTTCGCGAATGATGCTTCCAATATAAATTTTATGACATGTACAGATGATTGCATACACAACATATTTTGATTTACAGTTAATGTTGTCCTGAGTAGTTGTTGATGTGCCATAAATATCTATGAATTTGGTAGTAGGTTCATGTGCATGTTTGCACATTGTGCATATCCCACATATTCGGAAGCCAACTGTTGTATGTAGCCATGTATTCGTTATGGGTTTATCATCCCCCAGCAGCATGGATGGGCTGATGTTCATTTTCAGGGTCCGAGCTCTCTGATAAGTGACAGTTGGACGGTCATCAATATATTTGCCAATATGTTCGTCCAATTTCAGGAGATACCAGTTTCTTAGTAGTTTTTCCCGTAGAGTTCCATTGTTACTGCAGTACGTGGTGATAAATTTAACTTTGTCTTGCTCTCTGTCAGATGGTCGTATTCTCTGAGTCAAAGTTGATTCTCTGGTCATACTGTTTGCTTTCATATATGCAGCTTTTATATGTTTGGCTTTGTACCCTCTTTCTCTGAATCTGTGGTATAATAGTTTGCATTCTTGGTCAAAGATGTAATTGTCAGTACAATTGCGGCGTGCTCTAATATATTGAGTAGTGATTCGAGGCCGTTCAACGCCTTCAAACTCTCTGAAACTGCTGTTGGCACTATATCTCCTCGTACGGCCGCCCCACGTGTTCTACCCTGTTTGCCACTGCACTGTAACAGCCGAGCGCGTTGTTACTTCAGCTCGAACTACACACTCATCATCGCAGTGTCATCACCAGTCAAACTAATCCTAGTCGTGCATCGAGCCCCGACCATCCACCACTCAAACGGAACTGCATATCCAGTTTTCAGCATCCTTGCCATTGAACCGACCAACGTACCGACCGTAGCTGCCCTTACAATAATCGCAGCTCTTCAAGCACTCAATCGAACCGATCCAGTGGGACTGTGCATCCAGACTCCTGCATCTTTGAGTCAAACCAACTGTCGAACCGACCTGGGTGGCCCTTATGATTCACCCTTCTCAAGCATCGCATTTGAAACACAGCTAGCCACTCTTCGAACCCAGTCTGACATTGGCCCCCTGTCTAGACCAGCATGATTGTTGCTCCCCAACCACTGCACTGCACCTTCGAAACAGTTTGTAAGCAAACCGCACCAGCTGAGCTCATCATTGTACATGTTGTCTTCGACCCACCGCTTCGAACCACAAACATCTTCACTGCAGATGTTCATCAGCAGTTGACCAGACCCTGATGGAACTTCTAACACTGCATTCGAGCCATTTGACTTTGTTTGTTTAAGTCTGTTTATTCGGTTTGATAGAACCTCCATGGCATCATCACATTAGAACTTAATGTGCTTTTCCCGCTTCCTAAAGTGTACAATAAGCAACAAACAAAAACAGAACAAATACCTACTAAACAAGTACAGCACTTTTACCAACAGCTTGCATAACATACATCCTGGAGCCACTAATTATAGTGGTGCTTACAAGGCCCAATAGGTCACTCCTCCTACAATCACCAGCCTGCCGTACTTCTGCATCTCACCTGCCCAGATTTTATAAACACTGCCCTGTTGTTTCTAGACCTCATCCTGCGGTTTCGATACCTTTTCTCAAAGGGGTTTGTGGCCGGGTGAGCGACACAACTCCTGCTACAGAGTATTGGAGGCCATCACGTTGTCACTTTGTTCTGTTCTCTCAGCCTCCTTTGCAGTTTCCTATACCATACCACTGACTCTGCCATGGCTCAGCACCTCAGGGCGTTCCACCAGCACTCTATCTGTGAGCCCTTGTGGTCCTTCCAGGCCATGCCAATCCTTTTTGCCAAGACGCATGCCAGATCCAGCATTCTTGTCAATGGTTTAGCCTCCCTCGGTCTAAGGAACAGTCCAAGCAGACATGCCTCCGGTGATGAACTACAATTTGTGACACCTCCCAACGTCATCCTAGCATCCACCTCACTCGAGAAATGTCTAATTACCACATATCCCCAAAACATATGCATCATAACGCATCTAGAGCATCACTTATCTGTTGAACCTGAAAAATGTGAGAGCCTATACTGGTGAAGGAGTGGTCGATGAATCGACTAGAGGCTGGAGTGTAGAGGAGCAGCCAAATGCCTCTATAGGAAATCCCATCCCTATTGTGCCTATATGTTGGAAACCGGAAATTGCGACATGTGCAACCCAAGTAATGATACCTATACCACAAAGAATCTTTGAGACAAGGTATCTGTTGAGAAGACCCTATGTGAAGTATCCCCGAAAGACTGATGGTCTCCTGAGAGAAGCACCTGAAGAAGTGTGAAGACGTAAAAAGAAGAAGGTGGTGATGTCACAAGAAATGAGTCTGACGCATTGGGAAGGATGACCAAAGAAGAGAATGCATAGGGGAAATAGAATTTGTTGGTGAAGTAAAGAACTGAGAAGGCTTTTATGTGTGGAATGAAGATTGCACGTGTGAAGAGCACTGCAGAAAACACATGCCGTTTTACAATTGGACAGACGCTGCAATGCAAGTAGACTAAGTATTCATAAGGCTGGCTATACATAGTATATAGACTGCAGGCAATGCCGCCAACACATATGTGTATAGAATTCTTGACATTCAATGATACCATTTTTAGTAAGCAAGTCTCCATGAAGGAAGATGGATTGAGAGCTATGCATGTATCGCAGCAAAGAATAGGCTCAAATTCAAAGCAAAACCAAGGAGGCTGTCTGGCTTGATGTCAAAGACTGGAAGCGGCCAAGAACTGGTTATCAGCCTGCGTATAACAGTATACGTGAGAAGCAGAGGCATCCCTTGATAAGTTGCAAAGAGAGAACACCACGAGTGCCAAGTTTCTTTATTAAAGACAATTAAAGGCCATAATACGAGGAAATTCACGGTCTCTGATCACGTGAGCTGAGGGTGAAAATCGACGATGTGTATGGTGCACCAGATTGAAGATAGCGAGTGCTCGCACTCCCTTATAGTGCCAGAGGTGAGAAGCTACTACAAGGCTGAGTTCAAAGACAACGTGAATGGCAGACGGCATGGGTGATGAGAGAGTGAATGGTGAGTAGATTAAGGGGAATGGCAAATTGAAGGGATGGGATTGTGGTAGTTTAGAAAGTAATGGGGGATATAGAAAATAGTGTAAGAAAAATAATGAGTGGTGTTTATTGTGTATATAGATAAGAGATAAGGAGATACTAGTCCCAGAGAAGTCCTGGTCCAAGGGATTTCGGAAGAAGTCATTATATACTTAAGTCAAAGTAATCTAGGCTATGCAGAGGACAGGTCCCTGTAAAATGATGACTTAAATCCTGTTAATCAGGGTAGATTTAGGGGCAGAGATAAGGAATAAAGCACTAGGGATCAATGTGAAGAGGCGACTAGTCTGTCTGTTTGTGTATTTGTGTTGTATTGAGGTGTAGAAGAGTGACAAGAAAGTAAAGAAAACTAAGGAAAAGTTGAGAAAATATAGAATCTAGCTAGAGAAGTTGTCGGTACCGACTTAAAGCTAGATTCAGAGTATTGGAAAATAGAGGGGTTGAGCAGCGATTTGTTGGAGCGTGCTCATATTTGTTGTTTTTATAAACTTATTTTTAGTAAAGCACCAGTAAGTATTGACAGTCAGTTGAGACTTGTCACATTGGAAGATGTTATTCATCTGATGCACTTGTGTAAAGCCCTGCCAAAACATATGCCCAAGCTCAAACAGTATATTGTGGAATGGGTGAAAGGCACGGCAGATAGATGTTCATGCCATGGCTACAAGGGGGATCTTTGTCAAAGGTGGTATTGCACCACATGACCACATACTTGCACGCTGCATACACGGGAAAGGAATTAGAGAAGAGGTTAGCTATTTTAGAGCTTTGGAAGATGTACCAGGAAGAGAGAGAGGATCCACCACTTGAAAATTGGATGCTTAATCAGTGTAAAGAGGGAAGATGTCGAGCCTTCTGCTCCCCTTGTCTCGTTTGAAGTAAAAAGCGTTAGTACAGAAAGCGCAGGATTGTATCCATTGAAGGAACTGAAAGCGGCGACGGAGTATAGTAATCCAATATGTGAACCGCCTGCTTATAGCAGTGATGATAGTCTAGAGGAGACTAAGAGAAAAGAGGAGACTTTTAAGGCCTTACAAAACAGGGAAGAGAAAGGCGAGCGATAAAATGTATCGACAGACATAGAACGAGAAATTAAGAGATGGAAAGGAGAAAAGGATAAAGCTGATGAGGTAATGCTCGTACAGAACTAATGGATGGTAGGACAGATATTGCTTAAACTAGATGGAAAAAGCATTGTGGACGTTAGGCAAAAGGAAGCTCTAGAGGCGCAAGATAGAAAAGACAGGGAATGAGAAAAGAGATTAAAATAAGATGAGCAAAAAAGAAAGAGCCAACAGTGGGGAGAACAGCTGTTACAGGAGGAGCAACAAAAGAAAGAAGAATGGGATGAGAAACAAAGGAAGTATAATAATAGACAGAGAGCAATGGAAGAATGGGATAGATAGCATAGGAAGAGAGAAGAAGAGGAAGTGCAGAAATTAAGAGATAAGAGGATACAGAGATGAAAGGAAGAGGAAGAAAGAAGAGCGGGGGAAAGGAGAGAAGACATGAGAAAGGAAGAGGAAAGAGTTAGATGGGAGGCAAGAAAGCCGAGAGAAGTAGATGAAGAATTAGAACGAAAAAGGAGACAGTGAGAAAGCGAGATTGATCGAATTCAGAATTAATTAATGGAGCCAGGTCAAGTGATACAATGGAGCGACATAGAAGAGTTCCTCCCGTTACAGGGAGCAACGTCATGGTCATCTAAAGTTACGTTAGTTGAGGATTTCGATATAGGGAGCATCGGAGATAGGATCGATAAAGCCTATCAGGATTCAAGAGAACGAGGTAAATCGGGAAACCGAGAAGGAGATTGATTTATAATCTCCCAATAACGAGGTGAAGAGGGAAGCTCACTCGGTTCTCAGCACAGAGCCTTGTCCTTAAGTAGGCTAACTTTAGACAAAGGTGAAAGAGAGGAGAGCCACACTAGTTGGGGACTAGACATGTCAGATGAAGAGAGAGAATCCTTCAGTGAGGAGAGAAGGAGCATGTGTGCTCCCGAGGGAGGCTTACAGGCAGACAAGGGAGTTGGATGGTCTGATCTAGAGCAACATAAGGATAGGATGCCAGATCCTATAGCATGCCCAGAGCACCCTAAAGGACGATGGTATAGCGAGAGGAGGGAGTCACCACCATATGTAAACCGGAAGAGGTCCCTGCCAGGAAGAAGGCGATCAGTAACTATTGTTCCTACTATGGATAGGCAAACGATGGGAGCGGATTGCGGAATAGGATTCATGCAGTTTCCCTTATTGGAAAAGGGAGGGGCGAGACCACAGTATATTCCATGGCCACAGATGAACAAGGATAATGTTAGGTGCAAACTCCCCAGCTTAATGGCGGGTGCAGGAAAATTGATTGATAAGTTAGAGAAAATGGCTGGAGGCAATACCTTGGCGATAGGTGATATTAAGGGTCTCCTAGCAGCTATTCTTGAGGAAAGAGCAGATGACATTTGGACGAGAGCAGGCTATTCGGGTGTCACGGCACAAAATACGGCGCACAATGGAGCGCCATTTAATAACTGTTGGGCAGATGTTTGGAGAGCCCTTAGAGTACAATATCCTGATGTATCAGATGTGGGTGCGATTATGACACGAAAGATTAAAGAAGATGAAGATCTGCTTGCTTACATTCAAGACATTCAAGAGCACTGGTCTTTTGAAAAGCGTGAGCTATGGAGTAAAACATTGGCGGTATTTTACCACATTTTGTGTCAGGGACTGCCTGAACAAGTACAAAAACAGCGTAAGAAATTAGTGGGAATGGAAGCAAAACCATGGCCTGAGATACAATAGACTATAGTGCATCACTGTCAGCTGTTACAGGAGAAGAATAAAAAGAGAGACGATGCTAAAAAAATTGAGGAAGCTAAGTTATTCCACAAAAAACAGTCAAAATACACCAAAGAAGGAGTGGTATTGACAAGCAGAGAAGGGCTAGAAGTACAGCAAGCAGTGGACACATCACAGGCGAATAATCAGCGCCCCATGAATCAGGGAAGAAGTGGGTTTATACCACGAGCTAGAGGCATGGGTTATAGAGGAATGGGTGGATTTCAAAATATTCAAAATGGGTTTCAGAACGGGCAGAATCAGAATCAGAATGTGCAGGGAGGATTTAACCAAAAAGGGCTAATTAGACGTAACCCTCCTTTATGTTGGAGTGTGGAATGACAGGGTACAATGCGCGCACATGTGGGAGCCAATGGTATATTAAAATGGTCAATACTCAAGAGGGAGGACAGTTTATCCTCCAGCATATACCTCACAGGCTAAGGAAGGATTCACCCAGGATCAGACAGTGTATCAGGCACAAGCACCACAAGTTCTACATGTACAGCAACCACAGCAAGCACCATTGAATCCACTGCAAGGGCAGTCGCAGCATGCCCCCATACAGATACAGCAGAATGCAAACACAGGACAGTTACAGACACCTAGAATAGGGGGTGTCACAGTGGTAGGAGGGAATTCTTTTACAGTAACAGAGGTATGTATGTATCCACAATAGCACAGCTCACAGGGTGACTTGAATTGCTCAGTACTATCTGTGACAGCAGACCCCCAAGAGGAACCAAGGGTTGATGTGATGATAGGAGCTAAATCCTTTTCATTTTTAGTTGACACTGGGGCTACTCGTTCGTGTATACGAGAGGGAAAAGACCCGATGTCTGGAAATGCCATGTTCCTTTTACTGATGAATTATCAGTCTCTATAGGAGAATGTGATATGTCTGTCCCATTGTTGTAATCATAGTAGACACTAGTTAATATTTTGGGAAAAGACTTAATGACAAAATGTAATATGTTGATTTCTTTTACTGATGATGGTATAGTGCGCTCCACTCCTGGGATAAACTATGTGAATATGGGTGCATTTATATTTGCATTTACAGGGCAAATGGCTCTGCGAGGGGTACCAATGGAGCCAGAAGTTTTCCTTTGTGAGGTGAGCATTTATTTAACATGGTTACCTGGCTTAGTGGGAACGACTATGAGGATACTTAAATAATTTCTGTTTAGACCACAGGTACCTATGGACGAAGAGGGGGGACAGACTATCCCCTTAGAAATAGATGCAGCCATAGTACGAGGGGAAATAGTAATGCTCGAAGGCACAGATGATGAGGGTAGACCATGGAGAATAGTAATTGCCATTGGGGAGGAGTGCAGATTGACTGACGTCACTGATGATGACATGTATAGAGATGATCCATCAGACGATGAATTGGTGTTCTTTATGAGTATTACGTATAGGATCAGAATAGAGAAAAGGGAGATCTCACAGTGCATGGCAATAATGCAACAGCATCCAGCATTCTTTGACAAAGACTTAGAAAAGGTTCCAAGAGTTTTATGGACTACAGGCCCTTATGATGTAGGCCTATTAAAAGGAGTGCGAGAGGTTAAGATAAAGCTGAAACCAGGAGCAATTTTACCTCGAGTGAGACAATACCCAATGTCTCGAGAGGCGGAGGAGGGTATTTTTGAGACTATCCCAGCATTGATCAAGCAAGGTATTCTGGTCCCGTCAGAGTCATCATGTAATAACGCAGTGTACCCTGTGAAAAAATTAAAGGGAGGGTCGTGGAGATTCATACAAAACATGAGACCAATTAACCAGATTATAGAGCCCGGGTTTTCTTTAGTTCCGAATCCGGCGACGATACTATGTAGTATCCCAGTAGAAGCACAATATTTCACAGTGATTGATTTGAAAAATGCGTTTTTCTCAATTCCGTTCCATAAAGACTCACAAGACTTAACTTCCTTTACGTTTCGCAAAACTCGATTGATTTGAAAAGTACTGTGATACAGTACGTAGATGACATTCTGATTTGTAGCACTACAGAAGATGAGTGCTGGCAAGACTCGATTCAGGTAATGACTATCCTTGCAGACAAAGGATACAAGCTAGATAAAGAGAAGTTACAGTATTGCCAAGAAGAAGTGTTGTATATAGGCCAGTTGAACTCACATGAGGGAAAGAAGGTGACACCTAAGAGAGCTGAAGCGATTATGAAAACTGCAAAACCACATACGGTGAAGCACATGCAGCCATTTTTGGAATTATGTAATTATGTGAGAGCGTGGGTCTTTGACTATAGCTCATACACAAGACTCCTTTTGAAGGCTTGAAAGAGAGCACAGGTGGATAAAGAAAAAACAGAATAGACTGAGGAAAGAGATGAAGCATTTGAGGAGTTGAAAAAAGCAATTTTTACGGCTCCAGCTTTAGGAATTCCCAATTATGCTGACAAATTCTTCTTATTTTCACACACTGATGGGACAGTTATGACAGCAGTACTAACACAGAGAACCACATTAGGATACAAACCTTTGGCATATTACAGTGGGATATTAGACCCAGTTATGAAAGGAAATTTTCTGTACGAACAGTCATTGGAAGCTGCCGCTTTCGCAATTGAGAAGTCTGCAAGCATTGTAATGGGTTGTTCTATGACACTTTTTGTAGAGCATGCTTTATTTGCCATTTTGGAGAAACCAAGGGTACATTGACATCTCAGAGGGCTTCCGTGTATGAAGTTATTATATCCAATGCAGTCATTAAAATTGTCAGATGTAAAATAGTGAACTTTGCCACATTTGTTGATGAGCCAGTGGCAGGGGGTGAGCATGTACATGATTCTGCAAACTATGAGGAGTATTACGAGACATACCACAAGTTTATCAGACAAGTGGGGAAACACATTCTGGCACAGCTGTACTAAGGCATAGAGCAAATAGTGAATTTGAGGTTGTAGCAAGTGCAAGACTACGTCTCACTTTTCAGCGCAAGCAGCAGAATTGGTAGCGCTCATCGCTGCACTTGAAAAACACAAAGGACAGGAAGTGACGATGCACAGTGACTCCGCCTATGTGACGTTGACTGTGCACACAGGGCTAGCATGTTGGAAAAGGAGGGGTTACCACTGAGTGGACGGCACTCCAGTACAGCACGCATCACTATTGGATAGGCTTATTAAGGCACTACAACTCCTAGTAGACATAGTGATAGTTCAATGCGCAGTGCATACTAAACAAACTGACTTAAATTCTTGCGGGAATGAACCTGCAGATGCAGAAGCCAAAAGGGTTGCGTATTCACCAGATATTTCAAGTTTTGATGCTCCTGAAGTTAAGGAAAAGGTGGTTAAGATTATGATGGTAAAAGAATGGTTTAACCATTTATCAAGAGCTCAGTTAATGGAAATTCAAGGCAGGGCACCACAGGAAGATCAAGGGTTATGGAAACGAAGGGGGAGTTCTTCATCTCCCACAGAAGCATTATGAAGACAAAACAGTACCGGAAAGCCGGTGATGCCAGTAGCATTATTAAGGGTAGCGCTTGAACAGCTGAACTACCCAGCGTACATAACTAGGCAGAGTCTTGCTGCAGCTATTGCAGAAGACTGGTTCGTACCGAACCTGCTAGAACACGTTGCATTTTATGTAGTAAATTGCATCGTGTGTCAAAATGTTACAGCTGGGAATACACTGCGAACAATTAGAGGAGTGTTCCCTCAACCGAATGGTCCTTTTCAACATTTACATATTGATTATTTTGACATGCTACAAGTATGAAGTGGATATAGATATGTGATAATGGTGCTGTGCCCCTTCTCCAGGTGGATCGAAGCAGGTCCTTGTACACACCCTGATGCCACTTGCGCAACAAAGTTTTTAGTATGTGAAGTCTTTCCAAGATGGGGAGTGTGTGAAGTGCTGAGATCTGATAATGGGTCACATTTTGTTAATGAAGTATTTAAACAAATAGGATTGTTAGTGAATATTAAACATACGTTTTCTTCTGGTTCTCACCAGCAAGCAAACAGTATATGTGAGAGAATTAACAGCCTCTTAAAGGAGAGCGTCGCCAAGCTAATATTGACACTGAAGAAGGGATGGCTATATTGCCTGCCCCTAGCGTTATATGCCTTAAGGAATCAGCCTGGTTCTGACCATCACCTCACACCCCACAATTAGTGACAGGAAGACGAATGATAATGCCTTTGACTCCTCCATTGAGGAATAGAAATGATGCCCAGAGTTCTGCAAAACTGTTAGGAAAGGAGCTAAATGAATACCTGACATGTATGACCGCTAGTATCTCTGTCTTTCAGATCAACTCAAGCAACATGGGGGTCGGTCTCAGAATACAGATGAAAACCATTCAGCAGCCGGAGTTTCTAAACTATTATCAGCACCTAGATTGTTTATTGGTGAAACAATACTGATCCAGAATTTTACGAGAAAGTGGCACAAACCTAGATTGTTGGGCCATTTATCATGGAAGACATTACTCTTTCTGCAGTAAAAGTTCAAAGCAGAAGAGCATGGATTCACCTCAGCGATGTTAAGACCTGCATTGGAGAGGCCAACATACCCCTAACAATTGATTAGGAAGCACGGCAAGAGGAAGAATTTCAGCGTATGCAGACTCGATCGATGACGAGGAAAAGGGACGATAAACCAACGGATTGACTAAAAAGTGCAGATTTGCACTTGGACTGTGGCTCTCACGAACAAACCGTACAGATATTGTAGCAGGCATGCAAATCCATTTGATGAGCCACAGAGTTCTTTCCAAATGAACTTTAAAAAGTTGTCATATTGTGAATATGTTTAAGCGGCAACATTTAGTAAGAAATTGGAAGCATGAGCAATACTCTGATTCTTTTCGTACAACGCAATTGTTTGGTTCAATCTATGGTTCTGACAAATGACGATGCCCATAGGCTGTGACTTGATGTTTTCATATATATTCTTCGAGCTTATCCTGCTCTTGTTGGGCGTAGTGTCAACATACATACATTTCTGCATGATCCTAAAAATGGCCCTGTGATAAGGAGGCTACTTCCGGCGATAATTGAACAGATTCTGCAGCTACCTGACCTACTTGAACTGCATGATTAAAGAGTTTTTTTCCTTCCTTAACGGAGTATACCGGCATAATCGGGAATCCTGAAAATGGTACAATTTCAGAGAATAAGCCCAACTAAATACAGAATGTTGCCTATTGT
Source organism: Ambystoma mexicanum (assembly GCF_040938575.1). Taxonomy (NCBI): domain Eukaryota; kingdom Metazoa; phylum Chordata; class Amphibia; order Caudata; family Ambystomatidae; genus Ambystoma; species Ambystoma mexicanum. The sequence continues at coordinate 1,252,999,975 of NC_090922.1, forward strand.
ATTGTATTGTATTGTATTGTATTGCATTGGATTTTATTTGGTTATTCATATAGCGCTATTTGCCCAGTTGTGTGGCCTCAATGCGCTCTTTCCTCGGTTGAATGCCCTTGGTGATCGTAGTCAATGTGGTTGGAAATTCTAGGCAGTTTAATTTAAGAGATGCCTGTGTGAATGTTGCCGTTCTAGGACTTGGGTGGCTGGCAAGGCTCGACTAACCAGCCCAAGAGAGGTCAGACACATGGGTGAGTGCTGTTTTGAAGGTTAGAGATAGATTGCTATTGTTAAGAGAGTCTAGGTGAGGCCAGCTATCACTGATTCCTTTTGGGCGGTGGTCGCTGTATGCTAGTGACAGAGGTGTTGAGGTACGTCAGGTGTCTCAGTCTGGTGGCGATTAATATGTTGGTTTATGATATACGTATGGGCCACCATACTGAGTGTCTTTCTGGTTCTTCTGTTTAGCATTCCCTATTTTACTGACACACCCGTTGAGACAGGGACAACTGTGATTCCTCATTCTACAAGTGCTGCTCTTGATGTATTCACCTCCATTAAGATAGAGACTCCTATGGTTCTCCCCAGAGAGAGAACTCTTTATGATATACTTCACAATTCTTATTTAAGCACTGATTTGATAGTAGTGAGAAGAGAAATGCAGAGGAAGATACTGATGGAATCAACACATATCTAGACAGTATAGCACACTGGGTAATAACATGTGGTATCAGCACATTAATAAGGTGAGGGAGAAGACATCTAAGGAGAGTTTCTATGTCTGCGCACTCATACCCTATGCCATGGATGCAACACAAATTTTAATTTCTAGAGAAATTCCGGAATACGATGCCAGATGGAAAGGGAACCTGCATGGAAAAGCAAGATGCTTACATATACTGAGAGAGGACATGAAGAGGTGGTAGTTGTGGAGATGAGGAGACTGAATTGCCCTCATTAAGCAAAAGTAGCAGAAAGGCCTGGATGTTGGGAACGGACACAGTTTTTAGTTTATGGACAAGTGAAATCCACAAAAGGATGGAAAGGAGGCGTAATGTCCTGCACAGCTCATCTATTGAAGTCAGAATATTTGCCAGAAGAACAGAGAGTGAACAATGCTTGTTTAAAGTCCTGGGTCAACCACGCCAGACTGTTGACATGGGGCGGGGGGATGAATCAGGCCTGATGATGGTGGTTCCATTGATAAATGCAACATTGTGCTTCCATACAAAGGGAAAGAATTATGTGGGAAGAAATAAAGGCTGCAAGACTACAATCAACATGATTTGAATGGGAGCAGGGACAGCCGCCCTGATGGACTGATATTGGGTTTGTGGATCCAGAGCTTACATGAAGCTGCCCAAATATTGGGGATGGACATGTTCCTTGGTACTCATACATGTTCCAGCATTAGTGATTCCTAAAAGTGACCTGAACATTGGAGAATTTCCAAAATCAGATGCCCATTTGAGGAAGAGAAGATCACTTGAGTTCCTCAATCGAACCAGGAGAGAGAATTACTTTTCAGCTAAGTCAATACCAGCCTTTGAGGCCATTCCATATGAGCACATGTTGTTCAGCCAGACTGCAGCAGTCTTCACGACTATCTTCATGCCTGGGATCCAAATGATGGCCAATGCCAAATGTCTACAGATTACCAGATGGGAACTCCTGCAAATGATCAATACTACCATAAAGGGATTAAATGTGATCAAGGAAGAATGATGACCCTCCAGAAGAGATACGTCCTTGATATGATCACAGCAATGGATGGAGGTGTTTCTGCCAAAATTGGACCATTATGTTGCATGTTCATACCTTCTCATGATGACGAGAATGGGACCTTGAAAGAGGCCATAACGATGCTGACAAATCTGCACAACAAGATGGAAGACGAGACAGAAGATATTACAGATAACAGTTGGTTTGCGTACATCTTCTCATGGGTTTCACAATGGATGGCGAATATTTTCAAGTTCTTGGGAGCTATACTTGTGATGGTGATGTTTGGATTCCTTGTGATCAGAATAATAATTACACAGTGAAAGAAGACCGTGAAGAAGGCTGTAGGAATGAAGATCATGGTAGATGTCGAGTCAGGATTCAGACTCAAGGAGTTGACAGATGAAGATATCAGAGACTACATAAAGGCCTGCATCTAAGCACCAGAGGAAACAAAGTTCCTTCATCCAAGGAATCACAAGAAGTATGTGGAATGATAGATTTACTGCAATCCGAATGGCTGATGCAGCCAGATGAGCTGAAGTATCGATGAACATGTAAAATCAACAGGATCTTTGAAAGGAGTAATGAAAATGTGGACTCCAAAGAAGCACTTTATCAAGAAAGGATTTTGTGATGTGGAAACTGGTGAAGGAGTGTGTTTGGCAAAGTTTAAATGCAGTACCCTCTGGGACCACTACAAGCAACTATGACTACAGGTGTAAGCAGACCAACCTTTGGTATAAGTCTGTACTACACAGTTTTGGTAGCGTGTTGAGCAGCTAACCTAATCTCAAGAGGGGAAATGTGAGCAGTAATGATGTTACACAGAGGTCTACAATCACAGATGTTCAAATAAACTATTACACTCAAGGCTTCTTGGTTAAATACTTATTAATTTATTAACCAGTCAGTTATAAAACATTCTATAGAAGGAGGCAATCATAAAATCACACACAAATATACTTCAATACTGTACACTCTAAGTTTCTGAATCAGATAAGACCCTTTTGCTATGGCCCACAGACACAACCAACAATCACAGGTAACTTTAGTAACAAGGGAGCTGGGGACATGAATATCTTACTGTTGGCATTCAGAATACTTTTCAAGAGGAGTAAAAGGCAAAGGTTATTAGAACATAAAAGGTTACAATTATTCTTATACAGTGTAGACACTTCGAGTTCACCAGAAGAGTCAATTCAATTCAATCGGCTAGGCCAAAGTATATGGGCTAAAGTCTTGGATAGGACAAAGCAGTTCTGGTAAGTAGACAGAAAAGTCTCTGCACAAGTTCTTAGAAGTAGTTTGTAGTAAGAAGAATCATATGTTGGGTCACAAGCTGATTAGGCCTGTGAGTTGCAAAAGTTTAAAGCACTTTGAATGCAAGAGGTAAGTACTCTCAGTCCTGTTTTACAGTACCTTACAATGAAGAAAAAGATGCAGCTGATGACTTCTGTTCCTGGCAGTTCCTGCAGATATCGCTGTTCCTGGGTATCAGTCATGGGGACAAGAGGGAGGACGTCGGGGGACTCATGCACTGCACTGGGACAGTCAAAAGCTTGCAACTGGCAAACTTCAATTCCAGTGGCTGTAAGTAATGCACACAAACTGGTGTCCCTCTCCCTGGTTCTACGGTTTCCTGCAGCAACTCTGAGGAAATTCAACTAGCTCTGAGATGGGTGACCAGGTGGCTTACGTTGGAGTTGATTGGTCCCACCAACTCAAAGGGAGAAGTCGTCCTTGCAGGGGCTTCTCTGTCGATGCAAAATTGGTAATTCGGACCTGCAGCAGGGCTTCACCAGGCAAACCAACGGTCCAGGAATTGCAACAACCGTCCTCTTGAAGCTCTTCTTCGGTTCCTTCGTTCCAGTGGTCGACTCTGCCTTCCAAGCCAAGAGACTCGCCTTTTATTCAGTTCTCTCCCATTCATTCCAGCCTAGCTGTCACTCACCCAGCAGGGTGGCTGTCCTTGCCGGACAGTCAGCCAGCCAATCACCACAGAGTGCACAGGGAGTTTCGGGTACCCCCCTCACTTCCTGCCCACCCCAGACACTCGGGCGCCAGAGGCGATCTTCACTCCTGAAGCCTGCGAAAGGCGAATTAACAAAGAGACCAAACCTGGTTTGGCGTGCAGAAAAAAACTCTAGAAGGACCTTTCCAAAAAGAAATGATGAAAAAAGAAGACCAAGACCTGTTTTAACAAAGGGGGCTCAGATGCCAACTTAAAAAACATGGCTCCCGCGATTTAACGTTACCGGAGCTACGATTAGTTCGCGGTCGGGAAAAACCATGGTAGTTTGTTGTAAAACCACTGCCACCAGCCATTCTGAGAGGAAAGGGTAGCATTTGACTGCTACATGATTATCTAGACATAGGGGATACTAAGTAACCCCTCCAGCACTCTATTGTAAGATAAGGTGTTCTGGGTCTAGGAATTTAAAAGACTAGTGAAGTCAATTTCACTTTACTTACTCTGGGAAACTGTAGTTTGTCCCAGAGATGGAATTTAAACCTTGGGAAAGCCTATAAAGGTTTCCGTATGCCACTGCACTGAGGGTGCTGTGTGACACAAATGAAAAGATGATGCCTTTGGAGGTGGTTAGACTCCATAACCAAAAGAAATAAACACAGAAAACATACAGAATTAACAAGTTCAAAGTCCCAAAGTTTAGCAAAAGGGCTGGAGGGCTCTAAGGTGGGAGGAATTGACACATTTATGAGCATTCTCCCTAACAGAGTGGTCGATAAATCGACCAGAGGGGGAAGTGTAGAGGAGCAGCAGTTTCCGTCCCATGTAATGGGCGAAAGCCAGATTGTCTTACTCCTAGGAGCTTGTGTAGTTTGAGATATTTTTGGATCTGTGTATATGCAACCTTATCCAGTATTTTGAGAAGGAATGGTACCGTTGTGATGGGTCGGAAATTGGGGGGAATGAGTGGGTCTAGGGTTTGTTTCTTTAGGAGAGGTACTACCCATGATTGTTTTAGGTTGGAGGGGATGGTGCCAGAAGGGAAGGAGGCATTAATCAATTTGGATATAAATGGGGACAGGTCTCTGGTGGCATCTTTTATAATTTGAGCTGGGCAGAGGTCACCTTTGCAGTTGGAGGGTTTAAGAGATAAAATAACTTTCTCTACCTCTAAGATGGAGGTTTTGGTGAAGCAGAATCTAGTGACCTGGGCCGTCGGAGTGTCGCTGGGACAAGGGATCTAAGGGGGGTGCTGTATATTTAGAGAGTCTTTTTTATGGTTTATTTTGTTTTGGAAAGTCTTTATTGTATTGGCTAGAGCGTTTTGAATATCTGAACACCAGGTTTTGTTTATGATGCAGATGTCAGGTATGGGAATCAGAGACTCTAGTTATTTTAGTATGGTGAACCTTGATTCATTCCTCAGAATGCTGCATTGTGCTATCTTTGCTTATTCTTTGTTCTTTCCTCATCAGTGGGTGTTATGTAGTCGATTTCTATCTAGTTATTTTGCAGATGGTGTGTTTTATTAAAGTATATCTATTTTTTCTAGAAACTTGATTGGACATTCCCTTTATTTTGAACTATTAAGCTTTGCGGTTTGGGTCGCTAGTGAATCACATTCACACCCCTCTTAAGATTATAGCCTTCCCTCGGCCCAAGTAACCACAAAAGGGGAAGGAGGTATATCTCTTAACTGTACCTGTTTTGCATTTTTGATTGTGTTGGCTCTCTGTTTGTAGCAGTGTGAGGGCTGAGTGAGCATTTTAACCCCTATTTATCCTTGTACCTCTGAAGGGCAGAATACAATTCCTCACATTATGTCTCACTGGCTTCTGAACCACCTTCAGTTTCTACACCTCCCATTACCATCTGAGGATATTGAGTTCATGACAATGTCCGCAATATTGAAGACGAAACCTGCAGGAACCTTATGTTGCATCAGATGTAGAGTCCAACCCGACATCGGACAGGAGGGTGGACAAACACAAGTCAGCAAAAGCATCAAACTCGATTAATAAAGACGGACTTGCTAAGCTAATTATACTGGGAGTGCAGATGTCTTTTTAGCTTAGCCGGTTAATGTTATAGGAATATGTTGGCTTAGTGAAAATAACATGACATAGTTTTTCCCACAATTGAAAACTAGGGCCAGCCTGATCTTTACAAATTTGCAGTTGTGTTGTTTAAAGCATCTTTTTATGTGGGTTGTGGAATTAACCTCACCCATTGGGAAGTAACTGGGCTGTTCCTGTTACATTTCTTTTGCACTTTGCTTCACATGCAGAAAATACTTTTTGTTAACATGAGCATCAGGGACTTCATTTGGGGGTCACCAGAGGTCGCAGCCGTGACCCCTGTGTTTTCCCTTGCTACTACCACTGTAAATAAAAAAAATGTATATATATAATTATTTATTTTTTTTTAAAACGGAAGCTCCTGGAGTAGTGTGGGGCTCCTGAGGTGCAGGGGTCTCACCAGCCCAGGTCTGGGGGTGCCCGGCGCAGTCTTCACCCCTTAGGGTGAAGGCTGGGCTGGAGCTTGCACCGCGAGAAGGAAACGCTCAATAGGGGTTGGAGCTGACCATGACATGTGACACATGTCATATGCCATGTTCAGCTCTAGCCCCTTCTCCTCTGGCTTCCTCATGGCTCATATACACAAACCAGGAAGATCTCCCAGCTTCCTGGTTCCTGTTTGTGAGCAGCACGGAGGAGCCGAGGGTAGCCTGGAGTGACGGACCAAAGCTGGAAAAACAGGTAAGAAGGCTTTTTTTAAAAAATGTGTTGCGTATTTTTCATGTGTGTAGTGCATTTCAGATGTATGCATGTGCTATGGGTCAGTGAGTGGTGGGTGAATTAGATGAAATGTGAGAGTGTGTGTGTGTTTGAATGTTCTGGGTGGGTGAGTGTGTGCCACTGTAGATAATGCAGTGAGAGTGGATGTAAGAGAAGGTGTATGAGTGAGTGACTGGTGGGTGAATGAGTATGAATGTGATAGTGTGTTTCAATGTTCTGAATATTTACGTGTCTGTGTGGATAATGCAGTGTGAGTGGATGCGAGAGAAGGTGTATGGGTCAGTGAGTGGAGGGTAAATGAGTATGAATGTTCTGTGTGTGTTTGAATGTTCTGTATGGGTGGGTGCATTCCTGTGTGCAGAATGAAATGCAAGTGGATGTGAGAGGTTTATGGGTGAGTGAATGGTGGGTGGATGAATGAGTAGGAATGTGTATGTGTACATGTTCTGGGTGGGTGCCAGTGTAAGTGTTTATGAAAGAAGGTACATGGGTGACTGCTGGGTGAATGGGTATGAATGTTATTGTGTGTGTGAATGTTCTGGGTGGATGGGTGCATGCCTGTGTGGTGAATGTAGTGTGAATGAATATGAGAGGTGTGTGCATGTGTGTGTGTCTGTCTCTCTGTGTCTCTGCATGTCTCTGCCTCGCGTGTTGCACCCTGGAAGACTTGGGGATCACCAAAGCATTTTTGACACATATTTGATTGACTTTGCATGTTTTACTGGTATTTTCAGGCAAAGCCAAGTTCATGTGTGTCATTACCTGGCTAGATTGGCATTTTGGTACAGCCAGCGTAGCCATTGCTTACTGTGGCATGACATTTATTACTCGTCATCTTTGCAAAAGCAAGCTTTACTAAGTAGTATTACCTCACTAGATTGGCATGTTGGTGTAGCGGCCAGTATATTTCTTACTGTAGCATTACCTTTTATTAACTGAGCATATGTGATGAAGCAAGGATGATAAGTGTTCTTATGGGTCTAGACTGGCTTACATTGGAACCAGTTTGGGCATGTTTTCTTATTGTGACATGTCACCTTTAATGGGCAAACCAACAGAAGTATTTTCTTACATAGGAGTACTGGCATATATTGGCAGAGCCAGCTTTGTGCCTAGTGCCAGTAATGATACTATAAAAAACACCTTAAAGCAAACATGAGTATGTTCTTAAACAGCAACACTAGCATATGTTGGTGGAGCCAGCATGGAAATGTATGGGCACAGCCAGCATGAAAATGTTTTTTATACTGGCATATATTGAAGGGACCAGCATGACAGTGCATTGGGAAATGGGCTTGTGCACATTTGGTGACTTGCATCTATTGTACTTGTTTCGAAGAGTTACCCGACACCCTACAAAACCTATTGCAAAAAGTCTGACTTTATACCCAAATTTTAACAGAAAGTGTGCTGTGTAATGCACCATTTTAACCCATTATGCAAAACATTTTTTATGGGAGGGGAAGAATCCCCCTGTCCACCCCTTCAACCTGTTTTTGTAAGTTTGGGCCCATCGCTAAACTCGGTTGCAATCGCATATTTGTGGCAAATATTTACAGCCTCCAATAAAACAATTCACCAGCCACCACTGGTGGCAGGTATATTTTAGGACCAGGCACTGCCCTCTTCTTTCTATGCTTTCTATGCCTAGATTAAAAACATATTTACTACTTTCACTTGGATTAGTGCATGCCCCTGCAGTCGCATAATCATCATGGACATTGTGCACACATGGTGGACTGGACCGGCCCGGGGTGTAGCGTGCCCTGTGATTTGTTAAAGAGCTTGAGGGGAGAGGGGGCCCTCAGCATGGCTCACAGTGGGTCCCCCAAATTTTGTGCTATACTACTGATAGGACTCTGCTCACCTTGAATGCATTCAAGTGTGATGTGAATGGTTGAGAGGGGCCGCAAACTCGACCAGGACCCTGCTCTGGTGCAACACTATTTAAGAAAATAAGCGTTGGACACAGAGTCTCAGAAGTGAGAGAGCCATGGAGTGAACCACCCCTCCCCACTCAAACTTTTTCTTTGAAAGGGCTTCATTCGAGGGCTGGTCCTGGGGGGGTCATTAAATAACTCACCTTGCACAGAGAGCACCTAGAGCTCTGAAAATTGTAGATGCAATGAGCCCCACTCTTGAAGGAAGTGCAGCCTCCCCCAACCCCACACCTCGCCCCGTTAAAAAAGATTGAAGAGTCATGTGTCAAAGCTTAGGACATCAAGGTGTTATGTTTGGCTCTAGGTTGTGGGGGACAACACGTGGTTGCTTGTCACATAACTTCAAGATAAATGCACACAGAGACAGACGGCCTCAGCTTACACCTGCACAATATGTTTCTTCTATCATAGTGGTAGCTGACTCATAGATACATTTATAATCACGGAACTTTGTGGATACTAAATCCTGGGCAATGATTTAATTTTCAGGTCTTGCTCGTGCAGCATCTTTCTCTTGGGTAAACAGACAGCGCACACCTCCCAGGTCAGTGCATTTTTGGCTTAACACATCAATGCCACAGAAAAGAAGTACTTGTGTTTCCATCTATAGGCCTCATTACGAATCAGGCGTTAAGGGGTTACCGGCGGCGTAAACGGCGCCGACCCTTAACGCCTGATTACAAGGTCCGTTAGCGCCATGGTGATATTAACCCCTGCTTTTTGCAGCCGTTAAAATCCATGGCGCTAAGGGGCCATGGTGCTAATTACGCCACCGTAATTTACGGTGGCATAATTAGTGCCTTCCCCACTCCCATTATGCCCTATGGGGCAAAAATGGGAATGGGGAAGGGTAAAATGGGAAATGGGGATTTACCGCCCCACTCACCTTGGAATGGGGCGGTAAATCCGCCATCCACCATGGTGTAAACATAGTTTACACCATGGTGGTAAGGGTACGACCCAGGCGGTAACTTACCACCTGGGTCGTAATGAGGCCATATGTATATAAAACAAAGTCGTGTTTGTTTGGGGGTGTGCGTATAGCGTTGATCTTGGGGACGTAACTGCTCATGAACGGTGAGGTCTGGCATGGAATATGATTTATTTCATTGCTGAATTAATGCAACTATTTCTAGAATGATAGGTCATCCCGTTCCCGAGATAATTACATTTTTTATTTTGCATTACTTTTTATGGTGTTCTGCGCCATCTTTGTATTTGTATAGTTTATTTATAAAGCGCACCTGGCCAAAGGGCATCCGGGCGCATAACTTATGATACAGTCAGTATAGGCATTACAGATAATATACAAAAGCAGTTACATGAAATATGAATGGCAGGTGGCAAAATAAACATAGTTAAACAATAGATATAAAGTAAATAGAATACAACAATTCCATATGAACAAGTGGGCAGATGACAGATAATCTGAGTATGTGGTTGGTAGGTGGCCTGGCTCAGCTAAGATTCTGGCCAGACAGCCAGGTTTTAGCTTGCCTCTTGAACGCTGGGAATGAAGGTTCTGCTCTAATGAGGTTAGGAAGTGAGTTCCAGAGCTTAGCATCCAGGACAAGGAAGCTAGTTCCGCCAGATCTCTTGAGGTTGAAGTGGGGTATGGTTAGACAGTTGGTCTGGGCACTTCTAAGGGGTCTGTTCGACGTGTGGATGGTGAATCTGTTGGCGAGGTAACTTGGAGCTTGGTTGGTGATGCATTTATTAGTTAAAGCAAGGGTTTTTAAGGATACTCTTTGCGTTACTGATAGCCAACGGAGACTTTGTCTGGTGTCTGAGATGTGGTGGTGCCTGGGAATGTTTAATGCGGGTCTGATGGCATTGTTCAGAATGATCTGTAACTTGTTAAGGTTACACTGGTTGGTAACAAGGTAGAGGGCATTGCAATAATCAATTTTAGACATTACCAAGGTCCTGGCTAGTGCGGTGCAGTTGGCTGGGGACAAGAAGGGGCGGCAAGCTGTGATGAGCTTGCATGTGTAAGTTGCTGTGGAAGATACTGCGTTGGTTTGCCTGGAAAGGGAAAGAGTGGAGTCGATATAAATGCCTAAGGTTTTGGTGTCCTTTGTGACTTTAATGATGTTCCCGTCAATAGTAAAGGAGTTAAACGAGGGGTCAAGTTGGTTGAGTCTTTGATGAGTGCCTAAGATGAGAAGCTCGGTCTTTTAGTCATTCAAACAGATTTCATGTTGCGCCATCCAGGCTTGGATGACTTGGTAGATAGTTATCTTCAAGTCATTTGTAGAAAGTGCTCATCATCGTGCTGTATGTGCATTTTCTTTGTTTTACATTTTTTTAGAAGAGAGTTTGTGTGTCTTTCTTTTCATTGATTTGTTTTGCAATAAACTCAATACATGTTAATTTCACTAATTCATTGAACACCAATTTGTATTTACCTGTGAGTTAAATCCTCACATGAATATCATGTTTATATGCTTACTTTGATTATTTAAAATGTGTGTGTTTAGCAGTGAAAATGGCCATCTCTGCTAACAACACTGCAAATAATAAGAGTAAGCAAAACAATATGATATTCATATGAGAATTTAAATCAGAGATAAATAAAATTTGGTGTTTAATTAATTAGTGAAACTAACATGTATCGCATTTTTCCTTTGTGGCAAGCAACAATATTTGTTCATCGTTTTCGGTGGAATATGAAAACAAATCTGAGATTCCGGGCTAAGCCGGGTGCTTAAGCTAGTTCATCTATAGATGTTTCATACACTTTAGCGTAGCCTGCATTACATTTTTTTATTAATTTCAGAATTTTTTTTTTTTTATAAAGCACTTAATACCCGAGTTCGGTATTCAAACCTCTGTTGCTCTGCATGGTCCTGCTTCCAAAACCAGCATATTGCCCCTGTGCTAACCTCCATTAGTGATTTCAGTTACCCTGTTACAAGTACTCCATTATGTATCTTTTACATATAGGCTGCACATCGAATCTGGAAAATGACATTCCCCAAATGTGTGATCGTGGACAAATCTCGCCTCCCTCTGTGCCTCACTTGTTATAACTGGCTGAAATCACTTCCTGTGATGTAATTGGAGGTCAGAGCCCATGTGATGTCACTTATGCTAGCCCTGGCATTTTGTTGAAATGCCGTCCCCGATGAGCATAAACAAACAACATTTTTTGCTTCAGTTACACTTGGCCACAGGCATACCTGATTTAAAAATGTTTGATAATAAAAGCAAAATGGCTGATGGTTACTGTTGAATCTGATGGCATTCCTTAAAAGGAGGAACACTTCCATTGTGCACATGCGTCATACAGAGTTGCTTAGAACATGAAAAATGTACTAAACAATACACGTCAACAAGAATCCTGTTGAACATTTTGCTGGCATCAAAGGCATCCCCATGGCATTCTACCACAATTGCTCAGCTATGCTGCGGTTGAGGAACCATCGGAAGGATTGCTGACAGCTACAAAGATAGGGGCGTCAATATTTGAAAACCACATGCCAGTTAGAACATGACAGCTATTCACTGCACTATGGGTTTGTGAAGTAGTTTGCATAGCCAGCTTCGTTTGTGTAATGGTCCATTAAAAACTGAAATGCCTCGCATGTTAATGTCCAGCCATGAAAACGGGTTTTATGTCACGAAGACACATTAGGCTGTTTCTAAATGTCGAGTTTGGCAGTGAGGGCTGTAAAGACTGTGACGAGTCAGGAGTAGTAGGAGTAGTGCAGATTATAAAAGTTAAATAAATCCCAATTACCGGCTGTCCTCTCCCCTCAGCACAGTCTTTACTAACTGAATAAATAGTTTATTGCATTAGCCCCTCTTGAACAAAAATACTCCACTGACACAATAATGGACGCACACCATTTGAATTTATTTGGCTCTAGCAAAAAGAGCCTGTAATCTGCACGTGTTCTGTAGACAGATCTGAGAACACTATCATCGATGACAATCACAGAGCAGACGTGGAGGGGAGGAGAGAATTGGCGTGCTGTAACATAATCTTATGTTATAACATTTGTATTAAAGGTCTAGGGCGTCCAGGCACTATACATAATGGCACCTTGTGTGCGCTCTCCCCACCTTTCGTCTCACAACGTAGTTTTTGACTTCATGTTTTGTTCCTGGTCTCGAGGCGGTTAAAATGAGCTTTTTCCGGTCCTTCTATCACCACATTGATGTTTTTCTCATTGCAGAGCAAATATTTCGGAAACCATGTGTCCTAGGGCGTTGAAAGGTGGTTTTCAAGGTAGGGACCTTGACGTTCTGTTCCTCAAATACAGACAGTTGAAATGAGCTCTGTCCGGTCCTTCTACAACCACCTTGATGTTTTACCGCTTCCAGGCAACCTTCTCATGTGTGCAGGTGCTGAAATACGGGGGTATGTGGTGGGGTGTCTGCATGTAATGTAGCCAGTGACATCCAGAGGGTCCTAACAGTTAACTGTGCAGAATTTGGTGCAGATTGGTGGAACGGTGTGGAATTATATTGTGAACAAACAAACTAACTAAAAGATGTGTCCGTTCCATATATATAGATTGTTCGGAAAACACCAGCTAAGGCCTGAGTTCCACACTTGATAACAATTTCAAATGAAAAGGCAGGTGCAAAATGAAGATTTCACTTTTTGGGGTTGAAATCTCCATTGACATATGATTGTGATACATATATGGAAGAGTACGGGGATTGGCCTGTTGAGAGAACTGATTCTATGGCGGGTGACATCAACCATAAGAGGGTGAGTTGACTATTATGGAGTTCTAAACTCAGCTAGCAGGAAACCCCAAAGGAGAGCCTATAATGCTAGACAAATGCATGAGGAGAAACCCATTTAGCTGAGTTGCAAATATTCGACAATAACATTTGTTACGTTCCGATCCAAGAAGTGGCCATGGCCAAAGTGGATTGCCCCTGGTGTAATGTTGGAACAACCACTGAAGCTTGCGTTATGGGCTCTTATAGTGCAACATAACCAATGGCTGGAAGAAGGTATGTTTTGCCCTTACATGCACCTCCACAATGGCTGCCTGCACTGCACCAGACTTTCAATGCAGATCCATGTTAAGAAATAAGCCTGTCCATGACATGCCAAAGTGTGAATATGCTCTGTAATATTAGAAAATAAATGCTCAAGGCTGGTGTCATGAACTTTCAGAATGGAGATATCGAATTCGACCACAACCATCACAATTAGGAAGGATAGACGTTGGAATTCACAAGCCATGTCATTTGAGAGCCTCTATGCCAACACAAGAAGAATTTCTTTTTATTTATTTTTTTATTTATTGTTACAGTTGATAAATCAACTTTTCAATACATAATATACATATAAACATATAAAAAGAAAAGAAAACGAGTTCTAACAATTACAATTACAACCACTGTTGCAAATCATCCTTAAACACATAGAAGAACATAATAGAATAACATAATATCCTAATTTACACTAACTTCATTTTCCTAACTATTTACCATACCTATAATGTATTTACATTAAAACAAAAAAACATATAAAAGTGCAGTCAAGAACATCAATCATGATAGCTTTCTTTCCCTAATCGCCACCATAGGGTACATTCAACCAATAAAAATCACAATTTTCTCCATAAATTCAAGTCACCATACTCTTTGAGGATGATCTGCCTAAAATAAGAAATAAATGGAACATTTCAAGACATTATCATTACAATTATTTATAGCTATGTATCTTTAGTTCAGTATACCATTAACATTGCTATTCTCCAGCACAATTATTGTCATCTTTTAATTTCAGGGCCAGTAGAAAATTGGCTACTGCAATTCTCACAATCCTTCCCCATCTCAGCCAGCCTACCATGGCTCTCAATCGAGGCCACACAGCATCTCATGGACAATGCCCCTCTTACATGCAGAGTGTGATCGACCGGGAGGGCAGGCGCCACTGTGGGTGCAGGTAGAGATCGCATTCAACCAAAAGAACACCGTCTTTCAGTGCACGAAAGCAGGGGCCATCACCAAAAGGGGGAGAGAATAATGCAGGCATGCAAGAGGGGGAGGAGCTGTCAGGTGGTGGAGTGCATGCATGGAGGGACCTACTGAATAAGAGGGTTCCAAGCCAACTAAAAGAGGAGGCACAAAGGTACAGGGAAGAATTAGTGGGCAGAAAAATAATGAAAACCAGTAAAACCAGGAAACTACACAATTTAGAATTACAGAACTGTAACCCCATGTGGCAAATTTAATTACGTTTTATACAAGGAAAAAGATAGCAAAAAAAGAAAAGAGGGTAACAGACTGCTAACTTGGTAGTACCAACAGAAATCTAGCCCAGATATGCCACCTTCCCAACTAACCCACGTTCTTATTACTGTAAACACCCTATCTAATTCCAGTGCCCATTACCATTTTATTGAAGGCAAATCCAGGGGGAAGAGATGCTCAAGTGGACTTCCAGCCAGTCTGCAGTAAATAAATGTAATGAAATAAAAGCGCAGTCACTCCACATTGACACCATTTGCACTGGTACCGATCCACCATTCACAACAAGATGGCTCACCTAAGTTTGAACTTGTGACAGCCAATGGAAAGCTCATACAGATGTCCTTGTGACATGGTGACGCTTACCATTGTGCAGCTTCCGGAGATGGGCGAGAAGGTGTGGGTTAGGAAGGGTACACCCAGGCAAGGGACCGCTCTAATTTATGAGTGGAATAGGGCTGCCATGGGGACTGTGCTCATTAGAAGCTTATGTACCTAATCTAGAGGAGCATTATAACAGCTGTCAGGTGGCTTGAAGGGAGTTAGGCATGCTATGAAGTAAGTTAGTGGGATGGTATAGTCAAGAGAGAAGTCATGGAACTTATCGTTATTAGTCAGTCGTTCCACCTAGCCCATCTAAGGGCAATCCGCATCTTAAGGCCTATCTATGGCCCTACGGCATCCACCCATCTTCCATCTCCATCGCTCTAAACACAGGGGCTCGTTGGTTGAGGCGAGGCTCAACCATCGGTTTTAAATCCCCCTCGCTATAACGAGGTTATATATGTTTAGATTACATTTCTCTAATTTAGAATTTTCCGGATTATATTTTTGATGCAACTGAAAGAAAGAATGGCAGACCAATGTCAAGGACCGTAAAGAACAACCCTACAGCAGCCATCTGTTTGGAATTTCATATACATTGCAGATTCTCTTGATGTAAAGTTAAGATGTATTTAAAGACAGTGGCGACTAACAGTGTCTTCTCTTTACGGTATTGAGTCAAACAGTTCAGTTGTGAAATCGACAAACATTCGGCTGAGTCTAGTACTGCCTTTTCAGAGTCCACCTCACCTATCAGAGCCCCAAATGAATATCAACACTCTGGGGTGATGCACAAGCAGGGAACATAAAGCCTAGAGAGAATAGGCACCGGAAGTAGAAAGCTAGGCAATGAACCAAAACAACTAGTGCCGGATTAAAACCTGTGGAGACCTCCTCGCAAATTATCTCCTTAATTTTCTGCACTGATTTATTTTGATCTATTGTCGCGGGGCCCCTAAAACGAGTGGGGCCCATAGGCTAGGGCCTGCTTGGCTTAATGGTTAATCTGGCACTGAATACTACAAATCTAAACTGCCAAAGTTATTCTGTGGGCGTAGCTAGTTCTTGATCTCTTGACATGCCGAGTGAGACAGATCTGATAAGAGAAGACATGACAATTTCATAATGCAGCGTTAGAGCCAGAGGCCTGTACTGTGGGATAGCCGAAGTTAGCGGTCCTGAGCACAGTGCTAGAGCATCTAATTGAAGGGCCTGCTAATAGAACTTGTGCAGCAGGAGAAGAAGAGACCTCACCAGGGGCTTACTGTAACAGAGCTATCCATGTCTCCTTAGAATGCAGGTGGTTAGAACTTGGATTCCAAGCTTGCTGATTGGTTTGAGAGCTGGAAGAAGAACAAAGGAGGACCGTGGAATGCATGCCTCTACTGGTGATTAGGGCATGGATTTTGCACTTTCCGGTTGTCTCAAGAAAAGAAAATACGCTCTGTTTAGGACCCTTTTCAGAATGCTTGGTGTTTCTAGAACAATCAGGATATTGAAATTCTGGTCACTGCCAGGCACTATCCACCAGTAATTGCCCAGAATTTCAGATTACTGAGTGCTCCATTCACAGAGCATTTGCTTCCTTGTCGTGCTGGCTCATGCCAGCCTGTTGCCTTGGGACAGTTTGTCAAAATTCCTCATCATGCTGCAAGCCGCTCTCCTGACCAGACTAGTTGCCAGCTCACCCCTGCGTCGTCTTCTTCAGAGAAAAGGGGGAAATGCATACAGAGGACTCCTCTGCATACTGCACTGCCCATGCATATGTGTCCCTACAACTGGAACAATAAATGGGATCCTACTGGGTAAAACTCAGTAAGAATGTACATACCCACTCCTATGAGGTTAGGTGGCATGTCCTACCTAGGCAGGCGTCCTGGTATATAGAAGATCACTTTTGTCACATTTTAGGTTTAGCTTACTTGCCCAGAAGGTACTTAAGGGGGTAAGGAAGGGTAAGCAGTGGTGGGATGGTGCTTGCAACTGTGATAAACTAGCCTTGGAAACAATAATTTATTTGTATACAATATACAAAGGTATTGGGGCCAAAAAAACTAATTGCCCTTCTCTGGAACGGAGGGTTTTTACAATGTAGAATGGCCTAGTTCTTTCTGCACATGGTGCCTGATATAGGTATATGTTTATGCAGAGGAATCATATTCAGACAAGTATATTGTAACAATTTAAGTATCCGGGACACTGAAGGTAAGTTATAAAATGGTTTATTGTCCTGGTCCTGTACTCCATCAATAAGCACAAGGGATGGTAGAGGACACAGATGACAAGACATCAGAAGGGAAACACCGGCTTGCCCCCACACCCATACACCACAGCTCTCTCTCTCAGTCTAAGCCCAACGGTCAACTCAGAACACTCCAACCCTCACATTCCACCAGCTCATGACCTCACAACACTGCTACTCCAAGCCACATTATAACACCTCTCCCTCCCTAGGGAAAAACAAACAGAATGAAAAAGGGAAATGTGACCAGCACCAAACCCCAATCATCCAAAGCACAAACAGGGCACCAGAAATTCCCCACACAGCAGCTGCCTATGCCCAGAACCCCTGGCAACCCAAAAACATATAAGGAACCACATGCATAAGGAACCATTCACAGTCCAACCGGACCAAATAGAAAATGCCAACGGCACACTCACTCCCATGACAACAACCTGTCACAACCTTCAAAGACGCCACTACCCATGTCCCTCGACTCTCACCCTCGAGGACTAAAAACAATAAACTGTGCACTTACGCCTGTCCCGAGCTGCCCCTCGGAACCTAGGGCTGCCACCCCTAGACAACTATTGTTAGAGAACACTAAGACAACTACCTAACCAACTTACCCTCCTGCGCACCAAACACCTTCCAATCCGGTCTGCCCCCCGGAGACTCAGAGCTGCCCCTCTGAGCACAAACCAACCGCTCCCTAAACGGAGCAACAACAAATGCCCAACTACAACAGAGGGACCCACAAACCACAACTCTAATTGGAGTACCACAACAGAAATCCCATTCACAAACCTGCTCCACAACCACAAACCCATTGGCCATTTTCTCTCCCTCACACTAAACCACCTCTAGGCACCATCGGTAATACAAACTGCTTTACCCAACTTAGAAATCAGGTGAGAAACTGAAATATATCAGATCCACACAGTAACCTACCCCGGTGCAAAACCAGGTACTATGGGGAACACAGGCAGAGCTGAAACTCACCCTCAACCATAGCGAACCACCTCAGCACTAAAATCAAGAGCTATGAAACACCACTGACCAAAAGAACTTTGGCACACAACAAAACAGAAATACTCCTTTATGTATAGCAACCTACCTATGCACCTAGACCAAGTGCTAAGAACAAAAGGAAACTAAAATACATCCTCAGGCATAGCGATCAACCTCGGCACTTAAGCCAAGCGCTATGAAACACAACAGAACAACACTGCCCTGAGAAACAACAACCACCGCAACCTACCCTGGCACACAGGCCAAGCACTATGAAACTCCACTAAACAACACTTATCAGACAGATAGATATCACCATGGACATAGCGACCTACCTCAGTACATAGGCCAAGCACTATGAAACTCCACTGACCAACCCTTATTAAACAGATAAATACTACCTTGGACATAGCGACCTACCTCGGCACACAGGCCAAGCACTACCAAACTCCACTGACCAACACTTATTAGGCACATAAATACCACCTTGGATATAGCGACCTACCTCGGCACACAGGCCAAGCGCTATGAAATTCCATAGACCAACACTTAATATACACACTCTGTTAACACCCAGAAGTCAATTATAACCCACATACATTTAACGCCCCATGCACATAGCGATCAACCCTGGCACTAAAACCGGGCTCTATGGGAAAAGACAGCTCCTCCCGCTCTAAACGTGCTCCAACGCGCGCCCTCACACACAAACATAGCGACCTACCCTGGCACTAGAACCAGGCACTATGGACCCCAATGTAGTTTTAAAGCACGCGACCCCACACGTACCCCTACTCCATTGTACTCGCACCCATACACCACTCTCCACGCTCCAACACACACAACATTAACCATACAAAGCTGTGAAATGCAGCTAACATTACATAAACACATGGCAAAATATAGGTGCATCCGTCCTTATGAGCTACAGATAGTCCTCTTTTTAGGGGCTGGGTGGGTGAGAACAGTTAAATATCAAAACAGCAAGTTCCCACAAACCAGCTTCCTATCCTTTTCACTAAGAGCGAGTGTTCACAGATACCAATGTATCAAGTCATGATAACCCCCTACTCAAAAGAAGGCCGAATAACCATGTAGTTTATCAAAAAATATACATATTTTAATTTTTTAGTATTTTGAACAACCATCAACAATATTGTACTAAAAACAATTATACAACGACAACATTTGGAATTCATTTCTCTGTTTATATATGACTTGTCTATCTGGACTAGGAATTCATATATCGAAAACCCTTTCCGTGTCCCACTAGGGGGTCTGTGTGTTAACCCTCAATGATATTATTTATGCCCTTCCTAATTTACATGCAGCCCATGACAAGACATCAGAAGGGAAACACCGGGCTTGCCCCCACACCCATACACCACAGCTCTCTCTCAGTCTAAGCCCAACGGTCAACTCAGAACACTCCAACCCTCACATTCCACCAGCTCATGACCTCACAACACTGCTACTCCAAGCCACATTACAACATATATGCTAGACGAGAAATGTTCATGATTTGGGGTATAATGCCTACCTCTCTTGATTAAATTAACTTAATTACATGAAGTAATGGAAATAGGTTTTCTCTGTTGTATTATGGTACTTATCATAGGAGGGTTGCACTTATTATTTCTATACAAGAATGCACCTTTGTAATATGTGGCTTATGTGGAATGTATAAAACCTCCCAAATAAATCTTGAATTGATTGAATTGGGCTTACACTAGAAGACATAATTTCCATAAATATCCTTTCTTGCACAACTTAGCACGAAAAGGATCATCACCGATACTGCCATTCTGCAATGACTCCTGTGGACAGGAATAGTAAGCATGCTGTGAATCTTCCTCATGAAAGATCCTGAGACTCTCAGAGGAATTGTGCCCCGTGTTGCCTCCATCTGGAAATGAATGTTCTGTATGTATTTGCTCAGATGTTTCAGGGTCAAGGTGAGCTGGAATCCTCCCAATGATTTTGCTAGAAGAAAGACATATGAGCAACAGCCTCTCTTTCAATTTCTTGAACATGAGCAAGCAACTTCTTCTCTGAAGACTCTGGATTTTTAAAATCAATGTCATCCTTTTTGTCGCAGATTGGCAATTTCATGGTCACTGTCCCAGGGTCCTTTAGGAATTCTGTAAATTCAAGTGATACCATTCTACCGCAATCTGGCAAATCCAGGTATCCACCAATACCTTCTATTCACCTTTGAGTCTTTGTTTTATGCCTCCTGCAAGGTCTGTAACAACTATTGGATGTCAGAGTAGTCAGAATTGTTATGTGGCCTTGTCACGATGCCTGCCCCCGGAAAGCCAGACCAGGCCCAGCAACCCCGGAAGCAGGCATCATGCCACTTGAAGCATGCCCAAAAACCCCAGTTAGGGGTTCCTTGGCTACAGTCCTGGCGCCTATGGCGCTAGGCTCATAAGAATAAAGTCAGTCCTGGCGTCATGGGCGCCAGGCTCATTACAGAAATCTTATCTGTTGCAGACCATGCTGCATACCTACCTGATGCAGACCATGCTGCACGAAGCCACAAGCCAAATGAGGCTTAAAGGGACTACTTTACCTCAGGGACTCCTTTCCTCTCGGGTGGGGCTGTGGAAGAATACTTACCTGGGACTTCTTCCAAGGCTATTTAAGCCACACCCGGACAGCCACACGTGCTTCGCGTTATTTTGCTTGCTGCAGCGTAACGCTCACCGTGTCTTCAGCAGCTCCAGTCTTCAGCCACGCTCGCTTCAGCCCTGGAACACCTGGAACAAGAAAAGGAGAAGGAGAAGAGGTCAGAATAAAACCCTTACCTGAATCCTTGATCCAGAACATCGTCGATCTGGAAGAGAGAAGCCTGAACTCACCAACCGGGGCTGCATTCCTTTACTCCATTGTGAATCCAGCATCTCCAGGCCATTCTTCAACACCTGGGGAAGACAAGAACAGATAGGTGAGCAAGGGCAATACAAACCACCCCCAAAGACTTACCTGATTTACCACAGGGGGGTACTCACCTCATCTCGGGTCGGCGTAGTCAATTCTGCATCACTGCCGCACCCCGGCCCCTAAGGGGAAAACAAGGACAATACAAATCACCCCAAAGACTTACCTGATTACCATAGGGGGGTACTCACCTCATCTCGGGTCGGCGCAGTCAATTCCGCATCACCGCCGCACCCCGGCCCCTAAGGGGAAAAAACAAGGACAATACAACCTACCCCCAAAGACTTACCTGATTTACCACAGGGGGGTACTTACCTCATTTCGGGTCGGCGCAGTTAATTCTGCATCATCGCTGTACCCCGGCCCCAAAGGGGAGAACCACAATAGACTTACCAGGATCTTACCAATTGCCACTGGTGGTTTAAATCCGCAACCTGCAAGGAATCTGGCAGAGTGAAGTTCAGACTTTTGAACTCTTACGAACAATTGGACTTAGAGTAAATACTGGAACTCACCAATTCCTCCAGTGAAGTAACTGGTCGTCTACGCGCCCCTGCGCTCGACGCAGGATGGAGAGCTCATCTTTCCAAATCTTCAGGTGAGATTTAGAGGGAACTTCAGGAGTGTTCTGTGGGCAGACAAGAGGAGTGGGAAGTTAACACTCAGATTACGGGAGGTTAATTCCCTTTCTCCATTGCAGAAAGATATTCGTACGAATCCAACAAACTAAGCTAAGTGGGTCTGTCCAGTCTGTCATCTCGGCTCTACGTGTTACTCTGGTGGAAGAAACAGCGGGCCAGTCCAGATCGACTCCCCCGTGGGAATCAGGTGAGCGTAACAGGCCTGTACTGGAGCTATTATAAGTTTTGGTCTTAGCTGAGGGAACTGACATCTTTGCCTTGGCCGTGTCTCCTCATGTTTTGTAAGATTGGCTGACCAAGGTTAGAGCTGGCTGTTTTTTCAAAGAAGAGTGGAGAATTGACAGTCCTTATAGAATTTTAACTAATGCCTCTAGTTTGTTCCCAAGCAGCCTTCCATCCTGAAGCTCAACGGGATATTCTTTTGGCTGTTGTCTAATCTCCATTCCCTTCACGTAAATGTTCCTTCTTGCTGTCACTGCCGTACCTCTTGTGAACGTGGTAGCAGTAATGGCATCCATATGTGTGTCAGACATGATCTCAGTCTGTGTGTCTAGATCTGGCAGAATTTGACCGTAGTTGGCACCAGGCTGCTCCCAACTTCTCGATGTCCCTAAGTATACCTTGAGCTACATAGACCTCACACACCAGAGTTGTTCAGGAAATGTTGGATCTTGCATATGTACGTTTACATGATCCCATGGTGCCATGTTCTCAATTGCTATTGCTTGCAAATTATTATCATTATCATTATTAGGGTATTTATTGAGCGCAGATCTATCTTCAGGAGGCATGGGAGTGCTTTACAAGTCACAAGGTAAAGTACAGAGTGAAGGAAGCAGAGATACAAAGCAACCAGGGGAGGATGCAGTGGAGAGCAAATGGCAGAGTCCCAGGTTAGGTGGGGAATGGAGGGTATGTGTACCTAGGTGTTACAGAGGAGCCATTCCTTCAAGAGGAGTGTACCCCCAGGCCCATATGGGGCTTTTAAAGTTAGGGGTTTATGGAAAAATATATAAATAAATATATACAAGACAAGACAAGACACAAGAAGGAGTTTAAAAGCTTTTATTAAATGTATATGTGCTTAACATGAACTTACCTGACTGTACTACGTTCCCCACCATGGGGGACACATGGAACCTTGAAGCTGAGGGCAGGTATCCCCAGCCAATGGACAGAGACATGGACTGGACTTGCCTGAAGAGGGACGGTTACAGATGAAAGAAGGAGAGCCATGGAAAGGCAGAGAAACCAAAGGAGTGTGTAAAAAAGATAGAAAGACAGAAAGAAAGGAAAGAGCTATTCTCCCGCAGTGGGTAGCTGCCTCGAACGGATCCCTGGGCCTCCTGAAGGGGACGAGCTGGGCTGCGTCTGCCAGCTGCAGCCCGGCATCGTAGTAAGCCCCAGGCTGCGTGTGCAGCCTGGGTGAAAAATAATGCCTGCATCTGGGGCGGCGTGTGCGGGGTGGACCCCGGCGAGAGCGTGGCCTGGGAGGCAGCGGCAAACCCAGCAGGCCAGAAGATAGAAAAGTTCCTGTGTGTGGTGACGCCCAATCTGGGGCAAGGTGTCATCGTGACCCGAACCAGAGCGCAGCGTGAGGGGCTTGACCCGCCCATGTTGGCCTACCCGGGCAGACCAGAGAAGGTGAAAGTCACTGGCCGCTTGCGCGGTGCAGTCTGGGTGAAAAAGTGGCCAACGGGCTTCCTGCAACGGATCGCACTTACCTGCCAGGGGCGTGTCCAGCATCTGCTCTCCCCGGGGCCAGACGGGAAGAGCAGAGAGAGCAGGCCGTGATGTCTAATGTGGTCTGGGCTCAGCACGAAGAGCATCGACTGGTTGCTGACTCCACCCAGGTGGGCAAGACCTGGGCGGAGTCCAACCAGGACTTCTTCCCTGCCTGTACCACCACAGAGGAAAGAAAGGAAATTAACTGAAGGTTTTCTGAAGCCCTGAAAGCAACGTCCCTGCCAGCATTAAGTGACCGGGTGCCATCACAGGAAGGAAAGGGCACATCAAGCCCCATCAGTTTTAAAAAAAATCACCACAGAGGAAAAATCTTATGGAGGGCTGTCAAAGCCCTTACATGGCATCACCATGTTGGACAAATGAAAAGCTTATGAAGCCTGGTTTAATTGGCTGCCAAACCACCACCACGGAGGAAACCTTAACCCATGCCCTGCCAGGGAGGGACACAGAGCACCCAAAGCCCTACTAAGGCAGATGAAACACCACCATGGAGGAAATCTGTGCTCCTATGGGCCTATGAGGACACAGGGCTCCCAAAGCCCAGACAGATACCATGTGACAGCCACCTGCGGCAGAGCGGGGGGTTTAATGTGGTGGTTGGGGCATTACAGCAAGCAGGCCACAGCTGGTAAAAGGTACTCTTTTTTTTAATGTTAATTTAATTACTTTCTGGGACTGATATGCAGGGACTGTATTAATAGGGACAAGCTGTAGCTGCCCAGCTCATCTAACTGATGTTAATCAAATTGGTATGTGATGGAAGTGGGAGGATGGAACGTTCAGGGAGCAATGCTCAGAGGGAGAGTTGAGAAACCTGCTAAAGGTTAGCATGTAGAGGGGTTTATGCAAAGGGTCTCCTTTACCCATAATATGGCCTTATTAAACACAGAATGGGAACGTGGAGTGGATCTTGAGTGTGTCTGAAAGTATCAGGGATGTTATCATACTTGGCAACATTCTGTGACCAAAAAGATGTAGGATTTTTGAAGTTTCAAAAATTAATAATTCCCATAACAATGACATCACGGGAAAATACTTAACATACATTGTTGGCACCATTGAAGTATTCTAAAATAAACAACCCATCAAACAGCACAATAGAGAAAGATGGTCAAATGTTAAAAATGTATAATTCTGAATGGTAACTTAACACCAAATTCAATTACCTAACTTCACAGAAGGTAATTACACAGAGCTGGTAGGCAACATTTGCCACTGGTCTGTAGCAGCAGCCCAGGCAATACATATTTATTGCAAGTTGAACACTGAATGACATGCTGACTGATACCCCCCTTAGTCTGATAGGCAGATGTTGTGTGAAGGTGTTACACTCTGCCACTTGCCTTCACTGATGGTTCACCTAAGGGTTGTCCCGGCCAGAGTGCGGGACAGTCATGTAGCTGTCAGGTCAGTGGATTGGTCTGAACCCAATCAAAGTAATCACCTACCAATCCGCTGTACAGGCAGACTAATTAATGTACTGCATGCTTTGTCCTGGAGCTTGCCTTATAGTCACATAAATTACTTGCCACTATAAAAAGCATTGGGATCTGTCACTGAAATCTGTAGGTGGTAGGACTGCTTAAAAAGCAGTAGCCTACTGCCTAAATCTGTAAGGTTGGCAAGTATGTGTTATGCTTAACAATTGAGTCCTTTTTATATAAAAGCCTGTCAGTGCACCAAAACTCCTCCCCAGTATTGTAGGCAATCTCCTGTATTAACAACCATTTTTTTGCAGGTTGCCTGCCCAGCGCCTCACCAGAGCAGCTGGTCTGGAATGGTGGGGTGGTCCAGATTCTGGGCTGGAGTATTTTTTTTTTTAATTTGTTTATTTATAAACAGCACACAGGAGAAATTTTACAAAAACATTGCTTCAAACCTCGCAGAGCATATAAAACAGAGTGTCCCGTCCCCCCATCCCTGTGTCCCCAGTGGGCCTTGTTTCCGGGCCTCATTCAGCCTGACCCGGCAACGAGCTGTCGCCCATAGATTGGAGGGCTCTCGCGATCAGGTGTGGCTTGTAGGTCAGGGCCGGGTAGTTCAGGTCATAGTCTAGGACTGGTGCCCAAATATCAGCGAATCGTGGAGCAGTCCCGATTTGGCTGCCGTGACCTTTTCAGCTATCAAGATGTCCCAAAGTTTAACCCACCAGAGGGTCATCAGGGGTCCTTCCACGGACTTCCAGGTGCGGGACACTGTGATTTTGGCTGCTAACAATAATTGGGAAATCAGAGTTGCCCTTCTCCCTGTTCTCGAGTAAGAGTCCGGGAGCGGTATCCCCAGGAGGACTTGCTCGGGCATTAGGGGAATTCCCACCTGTGTGACGTCCTTCATGGTGGCAAGGCATTGGGTCCAGAAATCCCTTATCTTGGGGCAGGTCCACCACATGTGAAAGTAGGAGCCTGGGTGGCCGCAGAGACGCCAACAGTGGGGGTCCAGGGCCTGCTGAAAGTGATGGAGGTGCAGGGGGGTAGTACCAGCGCAGGAGCAGTTTGTGGGCGCATTCCCGGTTGGTGATGCAACGAGATGCTGTGCGCGTTCTTGTCCAGATGTCCACCCATGTGTGATCCTCAATAGCATGACCCAGGTCTGCATCCCATTGGGGCATATAGGAGGGCCTAGTGTGGAGGGGGTCTTCCTGCAACAGTTTGTAGAGAGCCGAGATCTTTCCCCGGGCTGGCAAGTCCGCCACTGTGAGTTCTAGCGGAGCGGGGGGTCGTGTTGCCGCCGCCCGAGTCTGGGGATGAGAGCACCAGTGCCTCAGTTGGGGATAGGTAAATCTGTCCGTCTCCGCTAGCTGAAAGTTCGCTTTACAGAGTTCGAAGGTAAGGGGGGCGTCCCCTTCGAAGAGCTGCCCCAAAGTTTCCAGGCCTGCTGCCACCCAGTTCCTAAAGTTCTTTGGGTGTGCTCCCGGGGAAAAGGCGGGGTTGAGGAAGATTGGGGAGAATGGCCTCAAGCCTCCCGGGATACCTCGGTGTCTGCGGGCCCATTCCCATGCCTTTATCGACTGCTTCGTGACGGTCAACACTCCTGGCCAACTCCGGCGTAGTGCAGTAGGAATAAACGGGAGAAAGCGAAGGGGGAGGGGGAGGTGGGATTGTTCGATCTCTACCCACTTCGGGCGCCCAGTGGCGAGACCCCAAGCCTGAAAGTGGGCTAGTTGTGCAGCTATTTGGTATTTCGGAGGTTCCAGATAAAGCCGGTGATTTTCCTTTCGAGCCGCTGTAAAGGGGGAACGGGGATTGAGGTTGGGAGGGAAGCACAGGCGTAGAGGAAGTGGGGGAGGAGGTTCATTTTGCATGTTGTTATGCGACCCAACAACGAGATCTCCTGCGTCTGCCAACGGGTAAGGTCCTTTTCCAACTCCTTGAAAAGTGGGGGGAAGTTGGCCTGGTAAAGTTTTGCTGGGTGAGCAGGGATCTGAACCCCCAAGTAAGGGATCGCCTGGGTGCTCCATTGAAATGGGCTGTGCTTCTCTAGAGCCTCCCTCTCGCCTGGGGGCAGGCCCACTCTGAGAGCTATTGATTTTTGGAAGTTGATGGCGAATCCCGAAACCCTCCCGAAGTCCTGAATTTCAATCAGGGCTGCCCTCATAGAAGCTTTGATGTTCGTGATAGTTAGCAACACATCGTCTGTGTAGAGGGCAATTTTGTGTTGGGCTGAGCTGATCCTCGGGCCACTAATCTGGGAGTTCTGGCGAACTGGCTGGGCTAACGGTTTCATGGCCAAAGCGAAGAGTAGGATAGTGGACATCCCTGTCGCGTTTCGCATGTGAGATGGATTGGGTCCGACAAGCGGCCGTTGACTCTCAGCCTGGTCTTAGGGGCTTGATAGTTTGCTAGGATCATCCTCCTGATGGTTGGGCCGAAGCCGAAGGCCTCAAGGGTGAGGCGCAGATAGGGCCAGTCCACCTTGTCGAAAGCTTTGGTTGCGTCCAGCGCCAGCAGGGCCAGTTGTTGGGAGTCTTAACTGGAAACCTCTATCAGATCCAGTGCCCTGTGAAAGTTGTCTTTCGTCGATCTGTGGAATATAAACACCGTCTCATCCGGGTCTATGATGCTCAGAAGAATAGGTGCGAGGCGATTGGCCAAGATCCTGGAGTATATATCAGCGTCCAAGTTCAACAGAGAGATGGGCCTATACAAGCTGTTCTCCTGGGGGTCCTTTCCAGGCTTGAGAATCAGGATCGTGATGGACTCCTGCATTGTTGGGGTCACCGTTCCAGTGGCTGCGAACTAGTTGAAGAGGCGGGTCAGGGGGGCCACTAATTGGGGGCGGAAGAGTTTATAGAAGCGTCTGGAGAACCCGTCTGGGCCTGGGGTCCTGGGCTTTAGGCTTTTAATGGCTTCCTCCACCTCCTCGCTTGTGATTGGCATTTCAAGTTCCTCTCTCGCCTCCGGGTTGAGGGGCGGAAGCGCCGCCTCTTGGATGTAGGAGCGTTGCTCATCTAGGTCACGCAGGACTGCGGTCATTATTTCCAATTGGTGGGCCGCTGCCAGTCGGAGTTTCTCGTGATCATCCCCTGTGCGTCGCGGAGACCCAGGATGGTGTTTCTGCTCTTTTCCTGAGCCAGTTTGCTGACCAGACGTTTGTTAGCCTTATTATTATGGACGTAGTACCATTGTTTGGTTCTAGCTAGCAGGTTTGCTGTGGCGTCGGCGTAGTGCACCTCGAGCCTCTTTCTCGCCATTTGTAGGACCCTATAAGATTTCGGGGACCAGCCCTTACGCTTATGGGTGGCCTCGGCATCCCGGACATCGGCTTCCAGGGCAGCGCGGGCCGCCAGCTTCTGTTTGTGGAGCACGGCACCTTTGGCGATCAGCTCCTCTCTCAGCACTGCCTTCATAGCGTCCCAGGTGTTAGCCGGGGAAGTGTCCCCGTCGCGGTTTTCGGCGAAGAAGTTTTTAATTGTTCTGGCAATTGTGTCTCTCACTGCCATGTCCCCCAAGATAGGGTCATATAGACTCCACTGGCGGTGGGGAGGAGGATCTGGGTCATGGGACCGCAGGGTGAGCAAGACCGGGGCCGTGAGGATGCAGTGTCCAATGGTGACCTCGTCCATGAAGGTCAGGATCTGGGGGGAGGCCAGCAGTAGGTAGATTCTAGAGAAGGTGTGGTGCACGTACGAGTAGAAGGTGAAGTGTTTCTCTTCCGGGGATAGCACCCTCCAGGTGTCAACGATGTTCAGCGTGCAAAACAGGTGTAGCAGTGCTGATGCCAACTTCAGGTCCCTGGATGTTGGGGGATGAGATGTATCCTTCAGGGGGTCCGGGACCCCGTTAAAGTCTCCTCCGTTGATTACTTGCCCCTCGATAAAAGGCAGGAGAGAATCCTGAGATGAGGGTGTAAAGTTGGCCAAGGATAATGCATTTAAGCACCACAAAGCGACCCTCCTGGCATCTTAGCGAGTCCAGGATCTGGGGTTTCAGCTCCTTAGCGAAGAGGATGGCGGTGCCTCCCTTCTTAGTTCCGTTGGACGCCAAGAATTGTAGGGGGAAGAGTTTACTTCGCAGGCGAGAGAAATCTGCTGGGATTAGGTGCATTTCTTGTAGGAAAGCAATTGAGGTCCCTTCGTTAAGTAGCCTTTGCAGGATGGATTTCCTCTTCGGGGGGGGGGGGGAATTCAAGCCCCTAACGTTCAATGTGGTGAGCTTCAGTTTTAGGTGCGGGGGCTGCCGCTCCGAGTCCGTTTTCCGTGGGGGGGGAATGGGGGCGAGTTAAGTCAGCCATAGCTGCGAGGGTGTATCCTGAGGCTGAAGATTTTTTAGAAATATTCTCCAACGGGAGATCTGAACTTCCAACATCGGCCTCCAACGGGAGGGCCAAACTGTGACCGGAGGGACCGATTTTGAGCTGTCGGTGACCCCCCCAGCCACACAGGCTGTCAAAAGGCAACATAGCCAGCATGGTTGAGATTCTCTCCAGGGGTAATATGGTGACATCCACCCTGGAGGAGGGTATGGACCGCATGGGGTCCGCGGCGAGCTTAAGAGAGATTTAGTGGTTCCTGCGCTATATCTTCTTCAGGCAAGTCCGCTCTTGTCATTTGGGTTTTTCGGCTTCTCTGCACTCTCGACCAAGGGCCCGCTTCGGTTTGGGGGAGGCTGCGTCCTGAGCAAGGCTTGCTTGGCTTGAGAAGGGCGGCCCTGTGCCCCCGGGGGAGTCCGGGCACAGGATTGATGCTGCGTCATCGAGGTGGCTGATGGTGCGGTCTGAGCCCTTGTAGGTGAATTGTAGTGCCGTGGGGAACAGCCACCGGTAGCAGATCTGCTGATCTCGCAGGAAAAGCGAGAGTGGGCAAAGCATTCTGCGCTTCAGGAGGGTTAGGGGGGAGATATCCTGGAAGATCTGCAGTGGGGAGCCCTGGAAGGAGAGTTCGTCCCTTGAGCGGCCTATCGCTGAAATGGCCTCCTTGGTGGAGTAGAAGTGCACTCTTGTGATTACGTCCGGGGGGGGTCTGTGTCGTCCCTTAGCGGGGGCGGAGCCTGTGGGTGTGGTCCAGTAGGAGCAGCGTCTCATCTAGGTCCGGCAGCAGAGACCGGAAGAAGGTGCTTATGTATCTGGGGAGCTCCTTGTCAGAAATGGCTGAGGGCACCCCACGAATGCGGAGATTGTTGCGCCGGGAGCGATTCTCCATGTCCTCCTGCTTGAATTCGAGGATTTCGGTTCTGTCCATTAGTGTCTGGATGGTGCGTTGGATCTCCGTTAGTGCGTTAGAGTGGTCTACGGCCAATTCCTCGGCGTTCCCCATCCTCTGCTCGACGTTGCTGACCCGTTGCTCCGTGTGCTCTAATTTGGCGGTGAGTTCGGACATGCATGATCTAAATTCCGATTTGATGTCAGACATGAAGCCCTGGAGGTTCTCTTTAGTTGCGAGCATCCCTTTGTCTTCGGAGGGTTTCTGAGGAGTGAGTTTAGGGGGATCGGTTGTCTTCCCTTTCTCCGGGGCCATCAGCATAGTGGAGATGTCGGCAGATTTAGGAGGTTTCGATGCTTTAGAAATGGCTCTCGAGTGAAGGACGACTGCAGGGGACTTGGCTTGGAGTCTGCGCACAGAGATCTCGGTCAACAACTGTGGGATCCGGGGCTAGCGGTGGCCAGGGAGGTGGAGTAGGCCGGGAACCCCAGGAGGTTGCGTGGGCGGGAAGTGTTTTAACTCCCTCAAAAGGCGACGAAGTACCTTAATGGAGTAAGGCCGCAGGGTAAGATCACTGTGGGACTATGGCTCGCCTTCTGCTGTATGATTCCGGTTGCAGGGGTCGCAGGCAGGCACTCTCCGGCTGGTAAGGATGAGGGGTGGACAGGGGAGCCCCAGGAAGTTGGTGGCGTGGATTAGTCAGCACACTCCCATCAGCAGCGCCCCCAGATGGAGGTTGGTGGCAGAAAGGGCTGCCACAGAAAGCAGGGGGACCCTGCGCCAGGGTATGAAGGAGGCCGGGCCCCCGAGGCGTTTTAAAAGGGGGATGGCCAGGGCTCTCCTGAGTACAGCGCATTTCCTCTCCCAGGCACCGGTGCCACCCAGATGGTTGTGGTTAGTAGTGTCCAGGGCCCCCCCCACCAGGAGGGCAAACAGTGGCAGTCAGAGTGTTGCCCCCAGCTCCAATGGGGGAGATGTGGTGGTCCCACTAGCAGGGCCCTACAGGGCTAAGGCTCTGGCGAGGTGGCTGGCTTAAGGGCTCCCTCGGGCTAAGGGGCCCCAACCAGGCGAGGAGCCGGAGCGCCGATGCTACGGCCGTTGGATGGGCCAGGCCAGCTGGAGATGCGGGCGGCCCCCCACGGAATGCTGGGCGCAGCTGTCGGGGAGAGGCAGCCGGCTGGACCAGTGCGCAGCCAGAGCACCCGGGATCCGTAGGAGGAGGAGCCGGAGTGTCTCGGCTTGTGCAGGCAAGGACGTCTGTGCAGTGAGCTGCCACGGACCAAAGCTAATCCAGCCGACCAACCCGGCCGGCGCACCGCGCAAGGGGCACCAGCAACGTCGGTGCCCCGCCAGCAAAACACGCGGACAAGCCGATCCATGCGGGAGTGCTGCTGGAGTAGAGCCGAGGGATCAGGGTCAGCCAAGAGTGCAGGTAGCCCCCATACGGGATACGGGCGATGCCGGTGGGCAGGAGAGAACAGGCAGAGTCAACGCACTGTCAGTGCGAGCCGGAAGGGATCCGAACTCCACAGCTGGTCCCCGGCGGGCGAGGCAGGGCCGACGAGCCGCGGGGGGAGGGATCCATAGTTGCAGCTGCCATCTTGGGATTTGCAGTGCGGGCACCGGAGAACCTTCCCCTGCCGCGTTTTCTGTGAACCTGGGGCCGTTAAGCACCCAGGTTGCAGCCGGTGATGCAGGGAAGGCTCTGGTGTCTCGCCCTATGTCGTGCTGGCTGTTAGCATGGCGGGAACCGGTAATAATGCACTAATCGCCGCGGACCCATGCGGAGGCCATCAGTGGAGCTGCCACATCGCTGGCGCTCCAGGCCACGCCACCACTGGAGTATTTTTAATACTGTGCTCATCCGGGCCAGAAAAAAAACAGGGCTACAGGAGGGACTGGAGCTGCTTCCTGAAATGTAGATGCGAGGAAGGGGGTTTTGTGTTGATGGGGAGGTGGCTCCAGAGTCTGGGGGCATAAACAAAGATGGCCTTCTTATGGTTATTTGAGATTAAATCTGCCCACATCCTTACTTCTGTGGATTGCAGGCCTCCGGTGATGCTGAGATTCTTATCGAGGCAGCTTGGGGACTTGGGGGCGACTATCTTGTAGATAATGCAGCCAATGAATAAGACGAAAGGAATTTAATCTACACTTGCTCAGTGTTCAGTATTCTATTCTGATCCTGACCTATGCTGATTAGGTTGCCTATAAGTCACATATTTCATGCTGTACATAGCACTTCTCCAAGGCTATGCTTAAGAGAGCATGGTTTAAACCAGAAAAGAAAACAAGAGTGATAAATGGAGCGAAGCGGGCTGCGCCTCTCACTAAGCGTTAATTCCAGTGCCAATGGACTTTGAGCCATGAGGCACTGCAAAGTGTGGATTCAGTTCCTTCTGTTGTCTGGGTTTGCTTGTCGAACAGATTTCTCAGATACTTGTAGCAACCAGGGAAATGCATCCAAACTCTCACAAGTGAACTCTTGACAAGTAAACCTTATCCTTTGGACTGGCCTATAGGGAACTCTGGAGATTTCCCAGTAGGCCTCTGCACCCTAGGCCTCGTGTGTGGTAACCCATTTTATTTTCACATGTTCTTATAGGACCAGGGATGGGCTTGTTGAACATGATGTAAGATGGGGCCACATTGAACAATTAAAGGGCCTCTTTTGGTTCCAAGTCCACCGTGCCTGGATGCACTGATGTCACAACAAAGGCTGAGGACATTCTTGCCTGTGTCGTAAGGGACTGCTGCGGGCGTCTCAGGTGGAGAAGGGGGATTGAATTAGATAGGGTTACATTTCAGTTGGGGTAACTAAGATTGATATGCTTTCTGTTTCTTTTACCATTTCAGAACTAACAGAACATCCATTATCTTCAATGCTGGCACCATTGATTTTACCAAAGTTGCCAGCATTGAAGATAATGGATGTTTACTTAATTCTCACGGGGAGCTTACTGTAACAGCATATCCATGCCCTCCTGAGCACCCACATATCATTCCTCTGAGATGGCATCTGTCTTTCACTTGCACCCCCAAACCAGGGTACAGAATGCAAAGCAGAGCTTGTTACAGCAGCCTACATGGTGACACCCAGCAATTATACCCTTGCTCGAGCAGACATCCAGCAAGGGTCAATCTAAGTGCAGTCTCTCATTATTTCCTCGTTGGCTGCCCGGGTCGCACTGTGGCATAAAATTGTCTCGGGCACCAATACAAAAGTGGCCCACAGTTGCAAATTGCTATTCATTCCTTTTCTAACACTGTTTGAATATTACTCAAGGGCGATTTGTTTGATAAAATGTGATGCAGATTGTGCATTTTGAAGAATATTTATTCAACAGCACTGGTCAAAACTATTAGCCGCATAGTGAAGTAACTCAAACTGGCACACATTGGCCATATTATAAATAGCCTATCATATCATAAAAGTGGCCCACACCAGCATTTTGTGTTTTTGGTTCGACCATCGGCCTGTCCGAGCTTGTCCACCTGAAACAAACAGGGAATATTGTTCCCAATAGGTGCAGGCCTCTCCTTAGACATGCACAGAGTTTAAGCCGGATTCAGGTAATTATCCTGGAGAAAACACTGCCAGAAACAGGTCCTGGTTTATATGGAACACCAAGCATACCTTGGGAACGACCTTTGGAAGCAATCTCAATGTCACTATATTAGGAACCGACCTCAGGTAAGGTTCAGGAACTGATAAAGATCCTAGCTCTCCAACATGCCTAGCAGATACAGTGAGCCACAGGGCTCCATATAACAAATGTGTAGCCGGCGCAGGACCAATAAAAGCTCATACTGATTGATCGAGTCTAAGCACAAGAGGCTTCAGTCCACTGAGCTATACGTCCATAAATGTATCAAATTTAAATCTCTAGATAAGCCGGATGTACCTGGCTTTCTTGTCACTAGCACTCCTACCTCCCCCATAAGGACACACTACTCATATCTAAAACTGCCCTGCTCCATTTGAACTGTTGCTTTTCATGCACTCAAGTCACTAATAACAGTCTTGTTATGTAGTATGAAGGTTATCCTGTCCTCTTGGCCATCTCTGAATGCTTTGGGATGTTGGTGCATGGTGTGACTGTCAGCTCAGGAGAATGTTGCTGAATGCTTGGGTGTGGATGTTCTGAACGTGTCAGTTTGGGGCTTGAGCTGGTGTGTAGGAAGAGGGGTGGTCTCATAATGTAAATAATAAAAGAGTAAAGTGGCTTGCAGCTGGTCTGTTTATGGACCACAATCATCCATCCTCTACAGATAGGGAAACAGAACATAGCTAAAAAGGGGGAGAGAGTGTACAGGGCCCAGGAAAATCTAAACATACACTTCCCAGGCACTCCAGCAGAAAGACAAGAGAGAATAAAATACTGGTTAACTCAAGGAAATGCATAGGCCTATGTGAGGGGGCAGAAATGTGAGACTGGCAGCTTTGTGAAGAGTTTTCAAAATATGCTATTTTATTAAATTAAATGATTGGATGCCTATCCCTACCCTGACAAGGAATTCCCTGCCTAAAATATATTAAAATAAACAATCTAACAAAGGATATACATACAATAACTCAATGCATGGCAGTTCAAAGGCAACGCAAATATAACAATTGAATTCGTAAATGATTCAATTGATTCAAGAAGGATTCTGCTCCACAGTTCAAAGAAAAGAGTTCTTTGTGACTCCAACTTGACAACAGAAAGTTCCAACACTCCAGTGATTCAACCCAGAAAATAGAAGGTTCTTTCGCTTCCTTGAGCAAAGTCATATTCAGAATTATCCTCTTCACATAAAAAATATTTTCTTACCTTGTCAATAGCATCAACAGTCTTTGTTAGGATGTTTGCCACAACTGGGTATTTCTGAAGAAATGTAACTCCTCTACAGCAGTTTTAAGTTCTTTCTTCAGCAACGTAAATTGTCTTTGTCAGCATCACTTTGTAGGACTGGTTTACTTCCATGCCAGGCCTGCTATCTCAATCACACCTGGTTTACTCCAATATCAGACCTACTACTTCAAAGGTTTTTCATTCAGGTATACTCTGCTGCCCGAACAGCGATTCACAAACAGCAAGTGCTTCTGTGGTTAGGGTCAATTTATAACAGCTTTACAACAGCTTCATCATTTTCATTATTTTGCAACATCAAACTTCTAGCAACTCTTCATGGAAAACAAGATTCACATTGGTGTTCTTTAATACTCCTCTACAGATTATGCTCCTCTCCTTCTGAATAACCTTTTTCCAGAAGGGCAGCCTTCTTGCCACTCTCGTTTCCGCACTGCATAAGTAACCAAATACTGACAAGGTTCGGGGTCTTATTCTGCTTCTTGCTTGGCTTTGGCAATGTGGGTTAATACCAGCTTTTGTTATATGCTTCTTAAAATATGGGCAACAAGCTTCACAACCTTTGGACCTTTCGGTGTCCCCTTCTGCCTTTGGCAATATCTCTTGCATTTCAATTGCCTTGTTCTTGGTTTCTCTTGCTTGGGCAATGGTTGTATGTATTAGCTTTTAATAATATTGCCCCATCAGGTTGCTGGGTTCTCAACAAACTCACACACCTAAAATTACAGTCATTTGGTTTTGACAAATACTGCTTTCACTGCTTCCTGATAGTTTGGTATTCATAATTACTTTCAGTATCACATCCACTCATACACCTGTATTTGTTACTTGGTAAACACTTGCCGTGAGCATGCCAGCGGTCTCGCAGCGCCCCCGGGGTGACTCTCAGCTCGGGAACTCACCGGGTAAGGCGTGCGCATTCAATCCCCTTACTGATCGCAGGTGTCCTGCTTCAGTGGCTCCCCGCGACCCAACAAGCTGCTCCTTCTGGACCGCCTTTGCCTGCGTCACTGAGAAAAAGGAGCTCCCTTTGCTCTGGAAGCTCTATGGTGCTCACCAGCCACTGGAGATAGCCTCTTGGGGAGGAAAGATTCCCTCAGTTTCACTTCCCGCTGTAATTAATATTCCTGGAGGCACAGACCCTCTCAGGACCGGCTACTGTTTTCTGTCTGACAGTACTCCCGGTGTCTTCTCTCACCTCCAGTTTCCACGTCGGCTGCACACATGGATCACACTGCTCTTCCTGCTTGCTCTACTCAACAATGGCCTGCACCCGAGGGGGCCTTTTAAGTCTCCCAGTCTCCCTCAGGTGTGGGTAATTTCTATTAACAACCTGACCACTCCTGCAGCATTGTTCCTTTTTAGCCCTCTTCCTCGTCCCAGTACTGAGGGAATTATGGGACTTGAAGTCCCTAATGGCAAAGTTAGATTTTCTCACTTCTTCTATTTTGCAGCAAGCCATTAGAAGATTGGGGTTTTGGAAAGTTGAACAAGGGGGTTTCCCATTCCTCCTGACCTGCTTCCCCCCTCATGTGATCCTCACACAGAACCCCGCCCCGCCCCCAATGTTGGGATCAGACAGCATCTACCTTTCCCTGGCCACATGAGAAGGGTCTCAGATCAGGTTCTCTGGGGGAATCATTGCTGATTCATCACACCTAGCTATAGTTGGCAAACAAAGTTACGTTTCCTAGAATGTATACAGAAGTTGACCCAAAAGGAAAGTTTACTATGAATGAAGTCTGGCAACTCGACAGACTCGAGGCAGCTCAGAACGTTGATAAATGGAAGTGTGTGGTACCGCTGCGCAGAAAAGCCTGAAAGATGGGCATTAGAACAATCAAAAAGGAAAACCCCTCTCAAGGAAGACTGATAATCCACCAGGCTCGTGGAGTGTTCGGTGCTGGAAGCGCTGAAGTTATGCGGCACCAGTCGGCTCTTCCTATAAGGACACTGTACATTGAAAATAAATGTAGTTTAGTTTAGTTTAGTTTGTTTATTTATAGAGCGCGGCCGAACCCGCGGGTAGCTGGGCGCATAATCATGTGGACAACATAGTTACATATCGTTGCGTGAAATCAAAATAAATGGGTACATACATTCAATGTTACATAGAAGGGTACAATGAGAGTAGCAAATACAGTAGAACGTGAGGACCGGGTTACATTATGGTCCGTTTCAGGATGCGGTTAAATCATACGGTAGGAATTGGTGGAGACAGGCAAGTGCGTAGAAGAGTGGCAGCGTGTTAGGTAGAGAGCCAGGATTTCACCATGGCTCTGAATGGCCAGAAGGAAGCTTCCGATCTGATAGCGAGAGGGAGTGTATTCCAGAATTGAGCTGCAAGAACAGGGAAGTTGGGGCCTCCTGCTGTTTTTAGATTGAATTTGGGGATCTTTAGTTGGTGCAGATAGGGAGTTCTGGTGGGTCTGGTAGTGCTGTGTCTAGAGAATTTGTCAGATAGGTAGCGTGGGGCAGTCAGTGATAGGCACTTGTGTGTAATGACAAGGGTTCTTAACTTAATTCTGTCGCGGATGGGGAGCCAGTGGGCTTCTTTGCTGGCCATGGAGATGTGAGCCTTACGCGGGAGGATAAGAGCGCATCTTAAGGCGAAATTTTATAGAATCTGGAGTCTGTTCAGATTTTATGTCGTGGAGCCCAGGAAAAGTGTGTTACAATAGTCTAATTTAGACAATATCAGCGCTCTAGCTAAGGTGAGACAACTGGAGGAGGATAAAAATGGTCTGCAGGCATTGATACGTTTATTAGTGTAGGTGGTAGATGAGATGCACCTGGGGCTGGTAGGTGATCCTTGGTGACCTGGGCCAAGCTGCATGAGAGGAGGGTACATTCATGCATATAACATAGGTAAGACTCTGCTTTCCGCCCCATTGGAGGCCCTGGTGCATCAAGGGATCTGTAACGCTCACCTGATTCTCGCAGAGGCGCCGGTCTTGACTGGGCGACTACCGTATCTTCAAAGGTGATGTGCAGCACCCGGTTGGCTCTTTGGGCTGGACCTCTGTGCCCTGTATGCCTGACGTGCAGAGTAAGATGTCTGCAGATAGAAAATACGGGGTTAATGAACTGGGGTTATTGGGGTGTCCCTATCTCTTTCCTCTTCTCCTCTCCTGTAGACCCCCACAGGTTAACGCTCTCACCTTAGGTAAGTGAATGCCGAGCTCTCCATCTGCCTCGGGGCAGGGTGCTGTAACCAGTTCCTTCACTGGATAGGTAGCGCAGGCCTCTTGACTTCAGAGGACTGCTATCCGTCGTTTACTGCACGAACGGTAAGTTTCGAGTAACTCAAATGTCTTTAAAGTCTTGAATAATGATGTCTCTTGTTTTGCAGGGTTCCGGCGATGGCGGATGACGGGCTGAAGTGAGTTGAAGATGGAGCCCGTGTGATGAATAGAAGCGCCTGGAAGCACGTAAGTAAGCGCTTGTTGCCAGCTTCACGATGCGCTCTAACTGTCTTTTTATTTTGCAGGTACAAGTTCGGAGCGGCTGCAGGGTGCCGGGATACCCACTGGGTTAGATACCCACTGGGTTAGATGTGGAAAGGAGTAATGGCACGTGAGTATTAAAGTTCCCCAATGTCTTTAAACGCACCTTGTTTTGTCTTTCAGATGCGGGATGCAGCGCCGACGGCCTCCGGAGCGTGCAAAGAGTTGGTAAGCTTTTGTCTTTCAGATGCCGGAATGCAGTGTGAAGACCTCCGGAGCGCACGAAGAGTAGGTAAGCCTTTGCCTTTCAGATGCCAGAATGCTAACCTGTTCTTTCTTGTCTCTATAGGTGTTGCTGAAGACTGGATTCAGGATGGTAAGCCTTTTTCCTTTCAGATGCCGGAATGCTAACCTGTTCTTTCTTGTCTTTATAGGTGTTGCTGAAGACTGGATTCAGGATGGTAAGCCTTTTTCCTTAGGCCCAGGACCGGATGCAGAAGACACGATGAGCGTACTGCTGCAGAGGGTGCAGAATAACGCAAAGCAAGATTCATCCACCGGGTGTGGTTTAAATAGCCTCCTGTAGTGCTTAGGTGTCTCCTTCCATAGCCACGCCTAAGTAAGAAAAGAGTTCCTGGTAAGAAAAGAGTTCCTGCCTTCCAGAAGAGTTCCAGTGTTCTGAATCTAGGGAGTGGCTCCAGCCCCACCCAACAGGAAAAGTAGTTCCAAACAGAAGAGGATCAGAGGCTCAACTGGCAGGCAAGTAAGCAGCATGGTCTGCTGCAGGTAAGTCCACCCAAGCATTATGAGCCCGGAGCTTCCAGCGCTGGGACTGGGCATATTTATGAGCCTGGTGCCACTGGCGCCAGGACTGGGTCCAAAAGGTCCCAATTGGGACTGGTTGGCACTCGGAACCTGGGTTATGGATCTGCTTCCAAGGGAGTTGGGAAAACCCTGACCTTTTGGAAGCAGAGATCATGACAGTACCCCCCCTCAAGGCCCCTCCCAAACCGGGCTTCTCCGGGGGTTTTGGCTTGTCAGGAAATGTTCGGTGAAATCTTTTGATTAGGCGAGGAGCGTGGACATATTTAGCAGGTTCCCAGGATCTCTCTTGGGGGCCGTAGCCTTTCCAGTCAATTAGGTAGAATAGTTTAGATTTGGAGATCTTGGAGTCCAGAATGCTTTTGACTTCAAACTCGAGTTCTCCATCAACTAGGATAGGTTTTGGAGATTTGCTTAGTCGGGTTTGAGGTTGCACGGGTTTTAATAGGGAGACGTGGAAGACCGGATGTATCTTCATGTGCGGGGGCAAGTCC
Organism: Ambystoma mexicanum; assembly: GCF_040938575.1. NCBI lineage: Eukaryota > Metazoa > Chordata > Amphibia > Caudata > Ambystomatidae > Ambystoma > Ambystoma mexicanum. The sequence continues at coordinate 1,253,039,758 of NC_090922.1, forward strand.
AACTTGACCGCTACTGGGTTTACTATGGTAGTGATGGAATAGGGACCAAGGTATCTTGGTTTGAATGTGCGTGGCCCTTTTAGAGATAGATATTTGGTGGATAACCAGACTTGATCCCCTACTTGATAGTGAGGGGCTTCCTTCCGATGTTGATCTGCTCCTTTCTTGTATTGTTCTTTAGCCCTTTGAAGGTGAGAAACAGCTTCCTTAAAGGCTTGGGTGATTGTAGAATGCAGGTAGTCTACTGCTGGTGTTTCAAGATCTTGGAGGGGATCCAACTCCGAGGTTCGAGGGTGACTGCCGTACAAAAGAAAAAACGGGGTTTTCCCAGTTCCCGAATGGACAGAGTTATTGTAGGCATACTCGGCTATCCAAAGGATATCTTTCCAAGTTTTTTCAGTTTGTTGCAGCATGCAGCGTAAATACTGTTCCAGAGTTTGATTGGTCCTCTCGGTTTGTCCGTCGGTCTGAGGGTGGTGACTGGTCGATAGTCTCACATCAATTTGAGCCGACCGACAGCAACTTCGCCAAAAATGAGAAATAAATTGACTACCTCGATCCGAAATTAGAACCGAAGGAAAACCGTGCAGTCGGACGATGTTTTCGAGAAATTCTCGGGCCAGAGTTGCTGCTGTTGGCAAGCCTTTGAGTGGAATGAAATGCGCCATCTTGGAGAATAGGTCCACGATTACTAGAATCGTATTGTATCCGGAGCATGGAGGTAGATCGGTGATGAAGTCCATAGAAAGCGTATGCCAAGGGCGAGGTGGGATGTCAATAGGGCGTAAGAGGCCTGCTGGTCTTTCCTTTTGACTCTTGTTTTGGGCGCATACTCCACAGGACATTATAAAGTCTCTGATATCTTTTTTCCAAGACGGCCACCAGAAGTAGCGCTTGATCTTTTCTGAGGTCTTGGCTATACCGGGATGGCCTTCTATTAAAGAGTCGTGATAACAAGAGATTACTTTTTTCTGTAAATCTGTGCTGGGTAGGTATAATCGTTCTTGGAAATACAATAAGTTGTCCTTCACTGCAAAGTCCTTTCCCTGCAGATGCCAATTCTGTATGTCTGCTGGAGTTACAAGTTGCCTGGCTTTATCCTTAACTTCCTCTATGGGTTCTGTGGCGATTACACCCAGAATTCTTTGTTCGGGAATGATTGGTACAGGTTTAGGGTTGATCAAGTGTTCTTCCACTCCCATCCGAGAAAGGGCATCGGCTTTACCGTTCTTTGTACCAGGTCGATAGGTAATTATGAAGTCAAACTCGGCAAAGAATAATGCCCAACGGAGTTGTCTAGAGGATTGGGCTTTTGCGGTTTTCAAATATTGCAGGTTTCGGTGATCCGTAATCACAGTAACGGTGTGTCGGGCCCCCAGCAGATAATGCCGCCAAGCCTTAAAGGCAGACTTGATAGCCAGAAGTTCCTTGTCAGTAATCGTGTAATTGACTTCAGGAGGCGAGAACTTGCGGGACCAAAATGCCACGGGATGCAACTGGTTGGTTACCGGGTCCTTTTGTGATAGAACTGCCCCCATGGCAAGGCTTGAAGCATCAGTTTCCACGATGTAGGGGAGTTCGGGGCGAGGGTGTTTTAAGATTGGTGCAGAGATAAATTTAGTCTTCAAATCATGGAAAGCTTGTTCCGCCTCGGTAGACCATTCAAAACGTTTGTTTTTCTTTAACAAGGCAGTGATGGGCTGGACTATTCGAGAGAACTCGGGGATTAACCTGCGGTAAAAGTTAGCGAAGCCTAACATGCTTTGCACACCTTTTACGGAGGATGGTGATGGCCATTTGAGAACTGCATCGACCTTCTTTGAATCCATACGCACTCCGCCAGGTGATAATATGAATCCCAAGGATTCAACTTCAGTCACGTTGAAAACACATTTTTCCAACTTAGTGAAAAGTTTGTGTTGACGCAATCTTTCGAGGACCATTTTCACGTGTTTCCGATGTTCAGATTCCGATGAAGAATAAACAAGAATGTCGTCGATGTAAACAACAACACACACATCTATGAGCTCTCTGAGGACATCGTTCATAAAATATTGAAAGGCGGCCGGGGCATTGCAAAGTCCGAAGGGCATGACCTGATATTCAAATAGCCCATACTTGGTGCGGAAGGCCGTCTTCCATTCATCGCCCTCTTTTACTCGTACCAAGTGGTAAGCTCCTCTAAGATCCAGCTTTGTATATATGCATGCTTTTCTGACTTGGTCCAGGAGTTCAGGGATCAAAGGTAACGGATATCTATTCTTAACGGTGATCTGGTTCAGGGAGCGATAATCGATACAAGTTCTAAGGTCTCCTTCCTTTTTTGGAACGAAGAACAAAGCTGAAGAGGCAGGGGACTTGGAAGGACGAATAAACCCATTTGCCAGGTATTGATCCAGGTATTGTCGAAGGTGAAGGTTCTCAGGCTCGGTGAGGGCATAAATTCTACTATAAGGAGGAGTAGATCCAGGTATCAAGTCTATCTGGCAGTCATAAGACCTATGAGGAGGTAGAGAGTTAGCCTGCTCCTTCCGGAAAACATCTTGGTATTCTAGGTATTCGGGAGGTAACTGGGGAGTCTCTGAAGAAATTGCTGCCAGTGCAACACCAGGTGGAGGGTGACAAGTAGAGACACATTCTGGAAACTGGACCGTTCTTGCTCGCCAATCGATCAGAGGATTGTGTTTCTCTAACCAAGGTATCCCTAGAATAATCTGGAACTGAGGGGTCTTGATCTCATCGAACACGATCTTCTCATGGTGTCCATCTTGACTTACTAGCGTCACCTCTTGAGTGGTATGCGTTACTGGCCCGGAGGCTATCTCCGTACCATCCACCGTAGTAATGACGTCCTTTATAGCCTTGGGACAAAGAGTTAGATTCATGCTCAAAACCATTTCATGATCCACATAATTGCCGATGGCACCGCTGTCGACGTAAGCTTCAATTGCATGTAATCGATCCGGATTATCAGGGCTAATGAGGACCATAGGTATCACGAAATGCGAGGTCACGGAACTGGTTTTCACGCTCGGCAAGAGGACCTCTATTCTTGTCGGGCGAGGTCGTTTCCCTGCTCAGAGTTTGTAACTGTGGTAACTGCAGCTCATACTGCCTTCTTGGCAGGTTTCACCGGACAGTCTCGAAGAAAGTGCCCTGAGTTTCCGCAATATAGGCATAATTGCAACTGTTTTCTCCTTTCCCGCTCCCTTTGTGTTAGAGGACCTTTCAGACCCCCTATTTGCATGGGTTCCCCGGAGTCCACTCCCTTGGAAGGAGTTGGCGGCTTGGAAAACACTCGAGCATCAAACTTGGAACGATCGGCCTTCCTGTTCTGCAGTCTGTGATCTATTTGAACTACCAAGTCTATATAATCCGAACAGTCTTGTGGGGGATTCACTACTTGGGCTAAAACGTCTTTGAGCTCTCCACGTAGACCTCTATAAAACAGCGTAATCCTTTTGTCCTCAGGCCATTGAGTTTCCACTATTAGTCTATTGAAAGATGCAATATAAGCCAAAAGGTCTTGATTACCCTGTCGCAACGAAAGAAGCTCATTGTCCAAGGCCTGCCCCTGTGCATGTCTTGCGAACAGTTTTTCCATACTAAGCTGAAAGGCTTGAAAATCATGGAGAACCGCATCATCTTGATTAACTAGAGGGATCGACCAGTCTGCCGCATTGCCACTAAGGTACGAAAGTACAAAAGCTACTTTAGCTTGATCAGTTGGAAAGGCTGCTGGCCGGCATAAGAAGTGCAACCGGCACTGATTGATAAATACCGCAAACCTCTTTGGGTCACCAGAAAATCGTTCGGGCGGAGCCAGAGGTACATTCCCAGGTAGGTTGATCTGCACTGGATTCATAGAGGATGTTGAAGGAAGATTTGCCCCTGATGCGGGTAGCGGGGTCTGTCCGGCTTGTGACTGTAGCAATTGTCTAGCAAGATCATCTGTTCTCTCCTTGGAAATAATTAGTTCCCTTCTTAGAGCGTTCGTTTCCTGACGAGCTGCATGCACTTCTGCCCTTAGTTCCCCAAGTAACCGGGCTAGGTGGTCAGTATCCGAGGTTTCCATAGCGCCTGGGCGAGAGTTTTGCGGTAGGCTTTGCGTTCTGTAACGCTCACCTGATTCTCGCAGAGGCGCCGGTCTTGACTGGGCGACTACCGTATCTTCAAAGGTGATGTGCAGCACCCGGTTGGCTCTTTGGGCTGGACCTCTGTGCCCTGTATGCCTGACGTGCAGAGTAAGATGTCTGCAGATAGAAAATACGGGGTTAATGAACTGGGGTTATTGGGGTGTCCCTATCTCTTTCCTCTTCTCCTCTCCTGTAGACCCCCACAGGTTAACGCTCTCACCTTAGGTAAGTGAATGCCGAGCTCTCCATCTGCCTCGGGGCAGGGTGCTGTAACCAGTTCCTTCACTGGATAGGTAGCGCAGGCCTCTTGACTTCAGAGGACTGCTGTCCGTTGTTTACTGCACGAACGGTAAGTTTCGAGTAACTCAAATGTCTTTAAAGTCTTGAATAATGATGTCTCTTGTTTTGCAGGGTTCCGGCGATGGCGGATGACGGGCTGAAGTGAGTTGAAGATGGAGCCCGTGTGATGAATAGAAGCGCCTGGAAGCACGTAAGTAAGCGCTTGTTGCCAGCTTCACGATGCGCTCTAACTGTCTTTTTATTTTGCAGGTACAAGTTCGGAGCGGCTGCAGGGTGCCGGGATACCCACTGGGTTAGATGTGGAAAGGAGTAATGGCACGTGAGTATTAAAGATCCCCAATGTCTTTAAACGCACCTTGTTTTGTCTTTCAGATGCGGGATGCAGCGCCGACGGCCTCCGGAGCGCACGAAGAGTAGGTAAGCCTTTGCCTTTCAGATGCCGGAATGCTAACCTGTTCTTTCTTGTCTTTATAGGTGTTGCTGAAGACTGGATTCAGGATGGTAAGCCTTTTTCCTTTCAGATGCCGGAATGCTAACCTGTTCTTTCTTGTCTTTATAGGTGTTGCTGAAGACTGGATTCAGGATGGTAAGCCTTTTTCCTTAGGCCCAGGACCGGATGCAGAAGACACGATGAGCGTACTGCTGCAGAGGGTGCAGAATAACGCAAAGCAAAATTCATCCACCGTGTGTGGTTTAAATAGCCTCCTGTAGTGCTTAGGTGTCTCCTTCCACAGCCACGCCTAAGTAAGAAAAGAGTTCCTGGTAAGAAAAGAGTTCCTGCCTTCCAGAAGAGTTCCAGTGTTCTGAATCTAGGGAGTGGCTCCAGCCCCACCCAACAGGAAAAGTAGTTCCAAACAGAAGAGGATCAGAGGCTCAACTGGCAGGCAAGTAAGCAGCATGGTCTGCTGCAGGTAAGTCCACCCAAGCATTATGAGCCCGGAGCTTCCAGCGCTGGGACGGGGCATATTTATGAGACTGGTGCCACTGGCGCCAGGACTGGGTCCAAAAGGTCCCAATTGGGACTGGTTGGCACTCGGAACCTGGGTTATGGATCTGCTTCCAAGGGAGTTGGGAAAACCCTGACCTTTTGGAAGCAGAGATCATGACAGGATCCCTGCTCCCTACAGCGGTACCAATGAGAAAGGAAGCACATAAGAATCAGGAGAAAATCAGCACGGAGGACTGATGGCGGCTGGGAGCTCCGTAGGGCTCGGCGTTCATCATCAGAATGATGATGTGGGCAGATCACAACGTCATGATGTCACTGTGGCTGACGTTGCCGACTCAATGGTTTTCTTCAAGCTCAATGCTGAAAAGGGATGTGTGACGAAACCCTGGATGTCATCACTATTCCCCAAGGGGGAGACCCTTCCCATGAGGCCAGACAGGTGAGGCCACTACCCGATAGCTCCCCTAGGGGAAGTACTCAACAGGAGGATATTATGGGGAGGGATCTCCCCTGTGGAAGCAGGGACGACTATCCAGGGAGAACGGGGCATACTACACTTATTCCCCCTCACCTACCTCACCCTTGCCTTGTCACTGAATGTAGGCAAAATCATAAGTACTGGTGCAAGGAAGGGTCTAGTCTACCCAAGGGAGGACTATAGGACAGGTACTGAGACGACGAGGGAATGCAAAAACACAAAGAGCACTCCTGCAACCACATTATAGTGGTTCCCGAATTCCAATTGGTCAAGTCATATTCAAAATAGAAGTGGGAAAACAGAAAAGAGAATCCAACACTCCCTGGAGGAGTTGGCGGTGCAGCGGAGAGAAGCAAGGCGGTCCAGGACAAGAGACAAGAAGGTGAAGCATCTCTCGAGGGTCAGAAGAGGAAAGTCCCATCCCCCTACTGGAAAGCAGCAGACTTATCGGATGGAGGAAGAGGGACCGCATGGTCGGTGTCGGTAGATCAGCCCAGAGGGAACCAGCAGAGTTTACAGCAATGCTACGTGAAGGTAAGGGCATACACGGGCCGGCGGGTGGAGACCGTATATAGGCTAGTGCTCCAGATAGGATATCCTTTGTAGAAGGGCAGAGAAAATAGCCTGGAGAAAAAAGACTGCGGGAAGTAATATAGGAAGCAATACAGGTCTAGGACCCATGCCCACAAGATGGAAAGTTCATGAGTCATCTTCATAGTTGCAGTACCTGGAAAATTAATGAACCAAGTCTGCGACACTACCAGCAGAGAATCCAACGAGTCTGTAACCCACACCCACAAGGCTGTAAGCCAAGTCAGTGTTGGGGAGAAGTTAATCAGAATAAGAGAAAGAGGCCAGGGGAAGGGAGTCATTCCCCCTGTATTGTGAACTGTGAAGTAAGTCTGAGAAAAGCCCTAGGGACGGAAGACATTCCCCCTGGTGTTGTGAACTATGATGTGAGCCTGGGAAAAGGCCTGGGGAAGGGAGTCATTCCCCCTGGTGTGAACTGCGAAAGTAAAAGCTGAGAGAGTGTGAGAGTAAAGCCAAGGAAGGCCAGGGGAAGGGAGTCATTCCCCTGGCATTGTGAAATTATGAAGCAAAGTGAAAAGAGAGTCCAGGGGAAGGGAATCATTCCCCCTCGCTTTGCTTGTGGAAAATACAAAGCAAGATACCTGGAGAAGGTACCCAACAGGGAAGAAACAACTATGGGTAATGTAAGAGTGCAGATGTACGAATCTGACACAGAGGTAGCATATTGGCATAGACTTTAATTTATAACATAAAAAGAAAAAGAAAAACCTATCTTGCCCTAATTACTATGAGGGGTTGCCCTACCTCAACAAAAATACTAAGGACCCAGTCAGGATGTCCATACAGTAAAATGTCCACCATCATGTGGCTGAACCTATTTCCATCCCTTACACTTTCAAGCTAACTAAAGAAAACTGGATGCCTCATTAATCCAGAAGGAGGCCCCTCTCATTCTGGATGTAGGATCCAAGGCAAAGTTTTTGTGAACGAATATGTAGTTAAATGTTCACAACTTGAATGTTCAGACCAACTTAAAGAAAACACAGTTCCTCAATCTCCTGAGAGGAACCTCAATCCTGGTTTTTGTTTCCATTTATAAACAAAACACAGTTCTCCCCTCTTCTGGAGGGAACCTTCCTCTGTCTTTGAAACAAAAATGTACTTTTCCAGTCTTTTATCATGTCTGGTTCACTAACCTGCCAGACCCGACCGTAGACTTCCCAAATGGTTTATCAAGTCTGGTGCTCTAACCTGCCAGACCCGACCGTAGAATTAGCCAATGGTGTATCCAGTCTGGTTTACTAACCAGCCAGACTTGATTTCATAGCTTTGTGTTCAAAAGATGGTTGCTCTGTTGCTGGTTTCCTGTTTTATCTTTTTATACCTTCTCAGGGACTTCCGGACTGCTTTCGGGCTCCATCTGTGCACTGATGTGGGTCTTCGACCCTTAAATACTTTACTGATGGGCCTTGCCTGTTTCCATTTAAGTCCTAGACCCTGCTGCACACTGGCAGGACTTCCCCACTTTCATATGGGTCCCATACCCTGTTCTTCTGTGGGAGCCACACCCCTGCTTTACCTAGTGTCCACTTGGACAAACCTGGTATACACTCCGGGCCAGGGTATCGTACAAAAAGTTCGCCATCATTTGTGCGCCCCCACAGTCCCTGCAACTTTGGAGGCACACAAAATGAGGGTGACATTTACTGCACCCAAGCAGAGCAGGGGTTGCGGGGGTGTCCCCCGCTCTTCCTGGGTGCAGTAATGGGGTCGGGGGTTGCAGGGATGTCCCCCGCTTACCATTTAGGAAAGTGGGGGACCCGTTAAAAAAATGTAAAAAATAAAAAATGCAAAGCACCCTGTGGCGTCAGCTCCAACCCACATTAGTGGGAGGAGCTGACACTGCAGGGATCGCAGAGTGGGGGCAGCACACGCAGAAGTGTGCCCCCTAAAGGTAAGTGTGTTTGTGTTGGGGTTGAGGGGGTGGGAGGAGGCACAGTGATCCATATGACCACTGCGCCACGCCGTAACTGCCGTAGGCATTTTTCGGCGTCACAGTTGCGGGCGGCGCAGTGATCACATAGATCCCTGCCCAGTACTATCCCACATATATTTATTCCCAACGTTTTTATCAGCTTTTATAATTCTTCTATTATCCCCTTGTGCACTTCGGGATGTGTTTATCTAGTTTACAAAGTTCCTATCAAATTGTATAATTCCACTTTTATCCCTTTTTGCTGTTCGGGACTATTTATGTGGTTTACAAAGTTCATACCAAATTGTATAATTCCTCTTTTTATCCCCTTGTGCTCTTTGGGATATATTCACAAGGCTTTTTAGATTATCCTTTAGTGCCCCAAAAACCGGTATGTCCCTTTCCCTACCTTTGAGAAGTTTCGGGCAGTCTCCAGTCTCTTCTGGAGGTGTAGCGGAACTTCTCTGCTGCTTCCACACTCTGTGTTCTCTCCAGGCTGTCCTTCACGTCTCCGGCTACTCTCATTCTGATTTTTGGTCTGCTTTCGCCGGTCTGGCTTCCTTTCTCTCTGTCACCGGCCAGGTCCACCTAGCTTGCACCTTTTGGATAGTTATGTGTGTCCGCGTCCCGGCTTCCAGCTTTTGGGTTCCCTGCCACGGAATGATCGTCTCATTCCTTGCTCCTCCAAGCCTGGATTGATGGTCCATTGAGACCCTTTTCCCTTTTTAAGATTGGGGCTGCCCCTTGATAACTGTACAGTGTGTGTTGGCTCTGTGGCGGTCTTTTGCCTCCTTGTTCCATCTTCTTCGTCTCAGTGGTATTTTGTATTAAGCTTGGGTAAGTCTCCCTCTCCTCATCCCAGTATTGTCAAAGAGACTTTCTACTCCTCAATAACCTATAGAGGTATGGGTGACCAGAGGGTCCCGAGTGGGGGATAAGGAGAGTGGGGACACCATATTGGTAAGTGAATACTGTGTTCTCCCAGGGCCATCGTCACTGGTCCCATGTGGGTTTTCCTTCCCCATGAGATCTTCCCGCTGAGCACCACCCCACTCTATCCCCTCACCTCCTTAGGGGGACCATCACGTAGTGCCCTCACTGCCCTAGCCTCATGAGAGTGTGCTTTCCCCATGGAAGCAGTGACAATACCCTCGGATTCATCACAGTAATAAAGAATATTCACGTTGGAACTGGAAATTGACCTTTTGATTTGGAACTGAGAACTTTACTACTTTATTGAATGACAACCTGTAACTTTGTTTTGTACCTTGGAAAGGGAATGGGACCTGGGGAAGAGAGTCATTCATTCAGGTCAAGATCCCACCTAACATTTGGAACTATGAGCTACTGTCCAGAGGAAGGAAGCCATTCTTCTGGACCAAGAAGATCCACTACAACTTTAGTTTAGTTACAAGTGTAAGGGACAGAAAAAGGTTTTTGACACAGGACAGTGGACTCGTCATTGGCACAGGCATCCTGACTGAACCCTTCATATTTTTAGTTGAGATAGAGAAACCTCTCTTTGAGCTAGGGAGAGGTAGGTTTTCTCTTTATTGTATGAATAAAGGTCTATGTAAACAACATGCCACCTGTGTGTCAGTTTCCTCCTTCTGCAACCTTAAAGATGCTGCTCAAGTAATGGATCTGGTGTAATGGATATAACTGCAACGAAGGGTAAACATCACTGAATATACAGGCCATGCAGGGGCCAGTTACCGCTTGAGTATTTCGGGTGCATGAGCCATGTAGAGTGGCATATAATGGTCTGGAAAACGTGCTGTTTTGGCTTTTGTTTTTTTAGGGACAACGTAGTTCTTTTTGGGGGGGTACAAGAATACTGTGGTAACCCAACAGCATTGGACATTAATTTTATTGACTCTTCCTATGTCGATACGGCTAGTTCAGAGTATGTATGAGGCCTGCGGGGCATAGTGGTGTGAAAGTGTATGTGAAAACAATAGTAGAAAATGATTAGAAATAAATACATTATAATGGTAAAGCTGTCAGGGATTAGGTTATCATAGTAATGCCTCAAGGCCAATGTGTTGTGGGATAAATGTGTTATGTTATGTGCTGTGGCCTTAAAAGCAGGTTAAAATTAAGAAGATAAAACAACACATTTACCAGGGTTTCCTATATGTACTCCCCTAATACCATATTCATGATGAGTTTGACCATATATCGTCACGAGAAATGTCCATGCATAGGCTTGATTTCAATTAAGATTTATAAATGATCTCCTGAAGATCCTATACATGTTCCAAGTGTCCTCTGTATTTATATGGAACGGTAAAACCCCACGGTTAGCGCTTAGTACGTTAATGTCTCCTACAGACAGGTGGTTTGGGTCTCCCGAATGTTAAGAAATACTAGCTCAAAAAAGAGTCCTCAAAGACTGGCGCGCAGCAGATTCAGGGAAAAGATGGGCGCAGGTGGAGAGGGCACTGGGAGGCCCTAAGTTGGGGGACAATCTGTGGCTGCCTAAGCAGGAATAACCACTGAATTTGCATGCAAGTGTGATAACAAATCTGGTAGAGGAGGTTTGGGATTTAGCAATTAAAAAATATCAACTAATGACGTTCCCCTCCCCCTTACACCGCTATTTTCTAATCCCCAATTCACCCCAGGACACAAACCTAATGCCTTTAGGGAATGGAAGAGAGCAGGGTGTGCAAGAGCGAGAGACATGTTTCAGGGGATTACCCCCCAAGTCTTTTAAGCAATGTAAACAGGAACTTGCTCTGTGTGAAACTAGTCGCTTCCAATATTTCCAGGTGAGACACTGAATTCTTGTCACACCAGTAAGGGAGGCGGCTATAAGAGATCTGACACCTTTTGAAAAATATGTGACATCTAGCCCGGGAAATAAGGCTCTCATATCAAATCTATATAAATTGCTAGTTGAGGTCACCCAGAGTCTTTGAAAAGGTATAAACCACGCTGGCATTTTACATTGGGGGAGGTGGTACCAGAAGAAGACTGTAAGACGTTATGGCATAAAATACCCAGGCTCACCAGGTCACTTCAAACTAGAGAATTTTGGTACAAATTAATGGTGCAGTGGCACTATACGCCTGTTTGTGTGAAGAAAATGAAATCCTCTATCCCTGACTTATGCTCGAGTGAATTCGGAATGGTGGGAGATTGGAAGCACATATGGTGGAGCTGCCCTGGGTTGACGCAATATTGGGGGCAGTTTAATAAAGGTATGGTTGAGATGTTTTGTCTTCAGGAACCCAGGACTTGGAGATCATTTCTTTTGGTAGTAATAGAAGAGCAGCTATGACAAAGCCCAAAACAAATATTGAATCGAAAGAACCTCCCCAAATAGTCGAATGGTTCGCCAAGGTTTGGAACTTTTTGGCTTTGGAATGGGTAACGTACGCTATACAGGGGGACCACTCCAACTTCTCCAAAGACTGGAATGTGTTCCTGGGCTTTTTGCATGAAGACCGCAAAGTTAGGTATTGCCCGCGGACACTTCGAATTTTGAGAATTGCGTGATTGTGTTCTAATAGTTGTCAAGGATATTATGGTCAATGTTATGATTTAAGCCATGCACAGTGGGGAAAAGGGAGGGCAGGGAGGGTGAAATCTGTGGGTGGGTGAGGGGGGTACCGTTTCTTCTTAATGCAAAATGCCAATAAAAATAATTTTAAAAAAAGATTTATAAATGATAAACAGATTCATGTAGAGATAGTGAGCCAAAATCGGGCCAACACGTGTTTCAAGCCAAAGGGCTCTTCGTCAGGGCTCTTGATACTTCAAATTAGATTTTATGGTAAAACATTCAAAACGTATGTATAGTGCCATTAGTAACATGTCTTTGTTGCAAACCAATTATATTGAAATGATGAGTTCCATTTGATTTCAGTTTCGTGTAGTTTATAGAAGTGAAAAGTATTGTACTATCATAGATTTGTGAGTGGATGTACCAGAGAATTCTATGCATCCGTCCACATGCCACAGGCATTGAAATCAAACCTCCTGCAACCAGGTACTTAAGAGGAAACCCTACGTCTGCACAGAATTGTCACTGTTGCTGCCACCTCCTTCTAATGTGCAATGAGCTTCAGAGGGCTCTCCAATATGTACATTCTAAATGGCATCACAATGCATAAACCGAACCTACGCCAGTGTATCCAGTACAATACAAAAGTAAATAAACAACTTCAAACAATATAAAGTGAAGGAAAACAAACACCTCTACAATGAAGTCACACAACAAAGGCACACATAACACCCCCCCCCCCTTTTTGAAAGCAAAATCCCCTCCTACCCCTGTTACCCTTCACTGCTATCCTCCTTTTGTTCCATATTGGGACATCCTCCAGCACAACTGCGTCACTTAACGCCTTCCTTACTTGTGACGGTCCCTCAAATTTGCTCTGCCCCCTTGGCACAAAACCTGGCTTGTGCACTCATACTTGTTCTCCATCTGCGACCCTCATGAGTCTTGCTCCATTGATTCAGTCAAATCTTTCCTTAATCTCTTCACCCTTACTTCTGACCCTCTCCATGAAGGCACATTCATCCCACTCCACAAAATGTGTTCTTCCCAACCATGCTGGACACACCGACATGCTCACCTTCCTTCTTTCTCAACACTTTAAAAGGTACCATACCTGTGGTGGCATGCGGAACATACCTGTACGCATAAACTCTCTTCCCCACATGCTCCTCCCAATCGTTCCCTTCCCACACTGCCATGCGGACGCCTTTCATGAGAGTGTGGTTAAACCACTCGACAGTCCTAGCTAAGGTGAGATAACTGGAGGAGGATACAAATGGTCTGCAGGCATTGATACTTTTATTAGTGTAGGTGGTAGATGAGATGCACCTGGGGCTGGTAGGCGATCCTTGGTGACCTGGGCCAAGCTGCATGAGAGAAGGGTGCATTCATGCATACATATAACATAGGTAAGACTCTGCTTTCCGCCCCATTGGAGGCCCTGGTGCATCAAGGGATCCCTGCTCCCTACAGCGGTACCAATGAGGAAGGAAGCACATAAGAATCAGGAGAAAATCAGCAGGGAGGACTGATGGCGGCTAAACTTGCCTGTACACAGAGCGGCTGGGAGCTCCATACGGCTCGGCGTTCATCATCAGAATGATGACGTGGGCAGATCACAATGTCATGATGTCACTGTGGCTGATGTTGCCGACTCAACGGTTTCCTTCAAGCTCAATGCTGAAAAGGGATGTGTGATGAAACTCTGGATGTCATCACTATTCCCCAAGGGGGAGACCCTTCCCATGAGGCCAGACAGGTGAGGCCACTACCCGATAGCTCCCCTAGGGGTAGTACTCAGCAGGAGGATATTATGGAGAGGGATCTCCCCTGTGGAAGCAGGGACGACTATCCAGGGAGAACGGGGTATACTACACTCATTCCTCCTCACCTACCTCACCCTTGCCTTGTCACTGAATGTAGGCAAAATCATAAGTACTGGGGCAAGGAAGCGTCTAGTCTACCCAAGGGAGGACTATAGGACAGGTACTGAGACGACGAGGGAATGCAAAAACACAAAGAGCACTCCTGCAACCACTAGTGAACATTATAGTGGTTCCCGAATTCCTATTGGTCAAGTTATATTCAAAATAGAAGTGGGAAAACAGAAAAGGGAATCCAACACTCCCTGGAGGAGCTGCAAGCAAGTTGGCGGTGCAGCGGAGAGAAGCAAGGCGGACCAGGACAAGAGACAAGAAGGTGAAGCATCTCTCGAGAGTCAGAAGAGGAAAGTCCCATCCCCCTACTGGAAAGCAGCGGACTTATCGGATGGAGGAAGAGGGACCGCATGGCCATTGTTGGTAGATTAGCCCAGAGGGAACCAGCAGAGTTTACAGCAATGCTACGTGAAGGTAAGGGCATACACGGGCCGGCGGGTGGAGACCGTATATAGGCTAGTGCTCCAGATAAGATATCCTTGGTAGAAGGGCAGAGAAAATAGCCTGGAGAAAAAAGACTGCGGGAAGTAATATAGGAAGCAATACAGGTCTAGGACCCATGCCCACAAGATGGAAAGTTCATGAGTCATCTTCATAGTTGCAGTACCTGGAAAATTAATGAACCAAGTCTGCGACACTACCAGCAGAGAATCCAACGAGTCTGTAACCCACACCCACAAGGCTGTAAGCCAAGTCAGTGTTGGGGAGAAGTTAATCAGAGTAAGAGAAAGAGGCCAGGGGAAGGGAGTCATTCCCCCTGTATTGTGAACTGTGAAGTAAGTCTGAGAAAAGCCCTGGGGAAGGAAGACATTCCCCCTGGTGTTGTGATGTGAGCCTGGGAAAAGGCCTGGAGAAGGGAGTCATTCCCCCTGGTGTGAACTGCGAAAGTAAAAGCTGAGAGAGTGTGAGAATAAAGCCAAGGAAGGCCAGGGGAAGGGAGTCATTCCCCTGGCATTGTGAAATTATGAAGCAAAGTGAAAAGACAGTCCAGGGGAAGGGAGTCATTCCCCCTCGCTTTGCTTGTGGAAAATACAAAGCAAGATACCTGGAGAAGGAACCCAACAGTGAAGAAACAACTATGGGTAATGTAAGAGTGCAGATGTACAAGTATGACACAGAGGTAGCATATTGGTTGGCACAGACTTTAATTTATAACATAAAAAGAAAAAGAAAAGCCCATCTTGCCCTACTTACTATGAGGGGTTGCCCTACCTCAACACAAATACTAAGGACCCAGTCAGGATGTCCATACAGTAAAATGTCCACCATCCTGTGGCTGAACCTATTTCCATCCCTTACACTTTCAAACTAACTAAAGAAAACTGGATGCCTCATTAATCCAGAAGGAGGCCCCTCTCATTCTGGATGTAGAATCCAAGGCAAAGTTTTTGTGAACGAATATGTAGTTAAATGCTCACTACTTGAATGTTCAGACCAACTTAAAGAAAACACAGTTCCTCAATCTCCTAAGAGGAACCTCAATCTTGGTTTTTGTTTCCATTTATAAACAAAACACAGTTCTCCCCTCTTCTGGAGGGAACCTTCCTCTGTCTTTGAAACAAAAATGTACTTTTCCAGTCTTTTATCATGTCTGGTTCACTAACCTGCCAGACCCGACCGTAGACTTCCCAAATGGTTTATCAAGTCTGGTGCTCTAACCTGCCAGACCCGACCGTAGAATTAGCCAATGGTGTATCCAGTCTGGTTTACTAACCTGCCAGACTTCATTTCATAGCTTTGTGTTCAAAAGATGTTTGCTCTGTTGCTGGTTTCCTGTTTTATCTTTTTATACCTTCTCAGGGACTTCCCGACTGCTTCTGGGCTCCAGCCCACTAGGCATCTGTGCACTGATGTGGGTCTTCGACCCTTAAATACTTTACTGATGGGCCTTGCCTGTTTCCATTTAAGCCCTAGACCCTGCTGCACACTGGCAGGACTTCCCCATTTTCATATGGGTCCCAGACCCTGTTCTTCTGTGGGAGCCACATCCCTGCTTTATCTAGTGTCCACTTGGACAAACCTGGTATACACTCCTGCCCAGGGTATCGTACAAAAATGTCGCCATCATTTCTGCGCCCCCACAGTCACTGCAACTTTGGAGGCGCACAAAATGAGGGTGACATTTACTGCGCCCAAGCAGAGCAGGGGTTGCGGGGGTGTCCCCCGCTCTTCCTGGGTGCAGTAATGGGGGTCTGGGGTTGCAGGGGTGTCTCCCGCTTACCATTTTGGAAAGGGGGGGACACGTTAAAAAAATGTGAAAAATAAAAAATAAAACAATGCAAAGCACCCTGCGGCATCAGCTCCAACCTACATTAGTGGGAGGAGCTGACACTGCAGGGATCGCAGAGTGCGGGCAGCACACGCAGAAGTGTGCCGCCCTAAAGGTAAGTGTGTTTGTGTTGGGATTGGGGGGGTGGGAGGAGGCACAGTGATCCATATGACCGCTGCGCCGTAACTGCCGTAGGCATTTTTCGGCGTCACAGTTGCGGGCGGCGCAGTGATCACATAGATCCCTGCCCAGTACTATCCCACATATATTTATTCCCAACGTTTTTATCAGCTTTTATAATTCTTCTGTTATCCCCTTGTGCTCTTCGGGATGTGTTTATCTGGTTTACAAAGTTTGTTTCAAATTGTATAATTCCACTTTTATCCCTTTTTGCTGTTTGGGACTATTTATGTGGTTTATAAAGTTCATACCAAATTGTATAATTCCTCTTTTTATCCCCTTGTGCTCTTTGGGATATATTCACAAGGCTTTTTAAATTATCCTTTAGTGCCCCAAAAACCGGTATGTCCCTTTCCCTCCCCTTGAGAAGTCTCGGGCAGTCTCCAGTCTCTTCTGGAGGTGTAGCAGAGCTTCTCTGCTGCTTCCACACTCTGTGTTCTCTCCAGGCTGTTCCTCACATCTCCGGCTGCTCTCATTCTGATTTTTGGTCTGCTTTCGACGGTCTGGCTTCCTTACTCTCTGCCACCGGCCAGGTCCACCTAGCTTGAACCTTTTGGATAGTTATGTGTGTCCGCGTCCCGGCTTCCAGCCTTTGGGTCCCCTGCCACGGAATGATCGTCTCATTCCTTGCTCCTCCGAGCCTGGCTTGATGGTCCATTGAGTCCTTTTTCCCTTTTTAAGATTGGGGCTGCCCCTTGATAACTGTTCAGTGTGTGTTGGCTCTGCGGCAGTGTTTTGCCTCCTTGTTCCATCTTCTTCGTCTCAGTGGTATTTTGTATTAAGCTTGGGTAAGTCTCCCTCTCCTCATCCCAGTATTATCAAAGAGACTTTCTACTCCTCAATAACCTATAGAGGTATGGGGGACCAGAGGGTCCCGAGTGGGGGATAAGGAGAGTGGGGACACCAGATGGGTAAGTGAATATTGTGTTCTCCCAGGTCCATCGTCACTGGGCCCATTTGGGTTTTCCCTCCCCTCGAGATCTTCCCGCTGAGCACCACCACCCTCTATCCCCCCACCTCCTTAGGGGGACCATCACGTAGTGCCCTCACCGCCCTAGCCTCATGAGAGTGTGCTTTCCCCATGGAAGCAGTGACAATACCCTCGGATTCATCACAGTAATAAAGAATATTCACATTGGAACTGGAAATTGACCTTTTGATTTGGAACTGAGAACTTTACTACTTTATTGAATGACAACCTGTAACTTTGTTTTGTACCTTGGAAAGGGAGTGGGACCTGGGGAAGAGAGTCATTCATTCAGGTCAAGATCCCACCTAACATTTGGAACTATGAGCTACTGTCCAGAGGAAGGGAGCCATTCTTCTGGACCAAGAAGATCCACTACAACTTTAGTTTAGTTAAAAGTGTAAGGGACATAAACAGGTTTTTGACACAGGACAGTGGACTTGTCATTGGCACAGGCATCCTGAACGAACCCTTCACATTTTTAGTTGAGATAGAGAAACCTCTCTTAGAGCTAGGGAGAGGTAGGTTTTCTCTTTATTGTATGAATAAAGGTCTATGTCACCAACATGCAACCTGTGTGTCAGTTTCCTCCTCCTGCAACCTTACAGATGCTGCTCAAGTAATGGATCTGGATCTGGTGTAATGGATAGAACTGCAACGAAGGGTAAACATCACTGAATATACAGGCCATGCAGGGGGCCAATTACCGCTTGAGTATTTCGGGTGCATGAGCCATGTAGAGTGGCATACAATGGTCTGGAAAACTGTGCTGTTTTGGCTTTTGTTTTTTTTAGGGACAACGTAGTTCTTTTTGGGGGGGTACAAGAATACTGTGGTAACCCAACAGCATTGGACATTAATTTTATTGACTCTTCCTATGTCGATACGGCTAGTTCAGAGTATGTATGAGGGCTGCGGGGCATAGTGGTGTGAAAGTGTATGTGAAAACAATAGTAGAAAATGATTAGAAATAAATACATTATAATGGTAAAGCTGTCAGGGATTAGGTTATCATAGTAATGCCTCAAGGCCAATGTGTTGTGGGATAAATGTGTTATGTTATGTGCTGTGGCCTTAAAAGCAGGTTTAAATTAAGAAGATAAAACAACACATTTACCAGGGTTTTCTATATGTACTCCCCTAATACCATATTCATGATGGGTTTGACCATATATTGTCACGAGAAATGTCCATGCATAGGCTTGATTTCAATTAAGATTTATAAATGATCTCCTGAAGATCCTATACATGTTCCAAGTGTCCTCTGTATTTATATGGAACGGTAAAACCCCACGGTTAGCGCTTAGTACGTTAATGTCTCCTACAGACAGGTGGTTTGGGTCTCCCGAATGTTAAGAAATACTAGCTCAAAAAAGAGTCCTCAAAGACTGGTGCTCAGCAGATTCAGGGAAAAGATGGGCGCAGGTGGAGAGGGCACTGGGAGGCCCTAAGTTGGGGGACAATCTGTGGCTGCCTAAGCAGGAATGACCACTGAATTAGCATGCAAGTGTGATAACAAATCTGGTAGAGGAGGTTTGGGATTTAGCAATTAAAAAATATCAACTAATTACGTTCCCCTCCCCCTTACACCGCTATTTTCTAATCCCCAATTCACCCCAGGACACAAACCTAATACCTTTAGGGAATGGAAGAGAGCAGGGTGTGCAAGAGTGAGAGACATGTTTCAGGGGATTAACCCCCCCCCCAAGTCTTTTAAGCAATGTAAACAGGAACTTGCTCTGTGTGAAACTAGTTGCTTCCAATATTTCCAGGTGAGACATTGAATTCTTGTCACACCAGTAAGGGAGGCGGCTATAAGAGATCTGACACCTTTTGAAAAATATGTGACATCTAGCCCGGGAAATAAGGCTCTCATATCAAATCTATATAAATTGCTAGTTGAGGTCACCCAGAGTCTTTGAAAAGGTATAAACCACGCTGGCATTTTACATTGGGGGAGGTGGTACCAGAAGAAGACTGGAAGACGTTATGGCATAACATACCCAGGCTCACCAGGTCACTTCAAATTAGAGAATTTTGGTACAAATTAATGGTGCAGTGGCACTTTACGCCTGTTTGTGTGAAGAAAATGAAATCCTCTATCTCTGACTTATGCTTGAGGGAATGCGGAATGGTGGGAGATTGGAAGCACATATGGTGGAGCTGCCCTGGGTTGACGCAATATTGGGGGCAGTTTAATAAAGGTATGGTTGAGATGTTTTGTCTTCAGGAACCCAGGACTTGGAGATCATTTCTTTTGGTAGTAATAGAAGAGCAGCTATGACAAAGCCCAAAACAAATATTGAATCGAAAGAACCTCCCCATATAGTCGAATGGTTCGCCAAGGTTTGGAACTTTTTGGCTTTGAATTGGGTAACGTACGCTATACAGGGGGACCACTCCAACTTCTCCAAAGACTGGAATGTGTTCCTGGGCTTTTTGCATGAAGACCGCAAAGTTAGGTATTGCCCGTGGACACTTCGAATTTTGGGAATTGCGTGATTGTGTTCTAATAGTTGTCAAGGATATTATGGTCAATGTTATGATTTAAGCCGTGCACAGTGGGGAAAAGGGAGGGCAGGGAGGGTGAAATCTGTGGTTGGGTGAAGGGGGGTACCGTTTCTTCTTAATGCAAAATGCCAATAAAAATAATTTACAAAAAAGATTTATAAATGATAAACAGATTCATGTAGAGATAGTGAGCCAAAATCGGGCCAACACGTGTTTCAAGCCAAAGGGCTCTTCGTCAGGGCTCTTGATACTTCAAATTAGATTTTATGGTGAAACATTCAAAACCTATGTGTAGTGCCATTAGTAACACGTGTTTGTTGCAAACCAATTATATTGAAATGACGAGTTCCGTTTGATTTCAGTTTCGTGCAGTTTATAGAAGTGAAAAGTATTGTACTATCATAGATTTGTGAGTGGATGTACCAAAGAATTCTATGCATCCGTCCACATGCCAATAGGCATTGAAATCAAACCTCCTGCAACCAGGTACTTAAGAGGAAACCCTAAGTCTGCACAGAATTCTCACTGTTGCTGCCACCTCCTTCTAATGTGCAACAGCTTCAGAGGGCTCTCCAATATGTACATTCTAAATGGCATCACAATGCATAAACCGAACTTACGCCAGTGTATCCAGTACAATACAAAAGTAAATAAACAACTTCAAACAATATAAAGTGAAGGAAACCAACACCTCTACAATTAAGTCACACAACAAAGGCACACATAACACACACCCCCTTTTTAAAAGCAAAATCCCCTCCTACCCCTGTTACCCTTCACTGCTACCCTCCTTTTGTTCCATATTGTCACATCCTCCAGCACAACTGCGTCACTCAACGCCTCCCTTACTTGTGACGGTCCCTCAAATTTGCTCTGCCCCCTTGGCACAATGAGTCTTGCTCCATTGATTCAGTCAAATCTTTCCTTAATCTCTTCACCCTTACTTCTGACCCTCTCCGTGAAGGCACATTCATCCCACTCCACAAAATGTGTTCTTCCCAACCATGCTGGACACACCGATATGCTCGCCTTCCTTCTTTCTCAACACTTTAAAAGGCACCATACCTGTGGTGGCATGCGGAACATACCTGTACGCATAAACTCTATTCCCCACATGCTCCTCCCAATCTTTCCCTTCCCACACTGCCATGTGGACGCCTTTCATGAGAGTGTGGTTAAACCACTCGACAGTCCCATTAGTCATGGGATGGAATACAGCTGCCCTGTGATGTACCACTACAGTTCCCGCAAAAAAATACTTCATGATATGAGAAGTGAACTGCACATCATTGTCCGTGAGGAGCTTTCTGGGAAAACTTCCCTCTGAAAAACCTGATCCAGGAATGCTACCACTGCCCTAGAGTCTGCTTCCAGCACCACATTCACCTTTACCCACTTTGAGTCCACAAGCACAATTATATATTTCTTTCTACCTCTACCCCCACAATTGGACCTAAGATGTCCATAGCTGCATACTCCTACAGCATCACTGGCATCTCTATTGGCTTTAATGGTTGGACATAACCTTTCTGACCTTTGTCAGCTTCATAGCTCACACTACAATGTCTCACCAACTCAAATACCTACCCATGTAGGCCTGGCCACCAGTAGTTTGGCCTCAAGTGTCCTATAGTTTTTGTTATGCCTAGATGGTCTTCATGTGCTGCCTCTAGTCATTTGCCTCTAATCCCTTGGGGCAGAATAAAATGCCCGGGCCTGAATACTTGACTTCCTTCAGCACGCAAGTCATCCCTCACCCTGTGATAAACCCTTAAATCATCCTCACTGAACCAATTGGCCCAATTGTCCAACACAATGCTCTTCACTTTGGTCAGAACCACATCCTCCTTCTCTGTGTCTCTTCAATTTTGTTCGTTGATAGCTCCACTACAGACTAGAAAAACTTCACAGTCCATAGTTTCTTCTTCCTCTACTTCGACTCACTTCCACTTCACTTTCACTACACAGGCAATTATTTTGTGCCCTAGATACAAAAGTAGCTAATACGTTCTTCCTCTTAGGAATATACTCCACCACAAGCCGATACTCTTGAAGAGAGGTAATCCATTTGATTATCCTGTGAGACACACCATGCAGACCCTTAAATGTAAAAATACTGACCCGTGGTATGTGATGACTGAAAACTATGAAATCTCTGTCCCACAAAAACACTTTGAATGTATTTATTGTCCAAATCATGCACAAAGCCTCCTTCAAGATCACAGAATATCTAGCTTCTGCCCTGTTAAGTACTCTGGATGCAAAGGGCAGCATCCTCTCTAACAATAGCCTTTTATTTCACTTAATTCCTTATTGCACTCTGGAGACTAGAAAAACATGACATCTTTCTTGCAAAGTTTCCTTACATTACTACAATGATCTGCAACATTCCTTACACATTTTGTGTAATATTCTAATATGCCTAAAAATGATATCACCCCATGTTTATTCTTATGAGGTTCGATACCTACTATAGTGGACACCAAACTTTCTTTGGGTACAACACCTTTCCCACTCAATTTATGTCCTAGGTAGTCAATTCCTGTTACCCTGAACCAACACTTACATTTTTGTAGGGAGATTCCCACCCTACTGAGTCTCTTTAAGACCTCAATCAACCTGCAGTCATGTTCCTCTACTGTTTTTCCTGTTATCAAAATGTTGTCTTGAAAATACAATACACCATGAACCCCTCCCAAGACTGCATGCATAGCTTGTTGAATGAACGCCACAGCTGAAACAAGGCCAAACGGCTTGCACTTAAACCTGAACCTGCCCTCAAGAGTGACAAATGTAGTGTAATCTCTGGACTCTGATGGGAGTGAAACCTCATGGTACGCTGAAGCTAGATCCAACGTGCTAAAATCTGTGGCACCCACTGTCATGCTAACTAACTCTCCTATGTTGGGGAGAGGAAATCCATCTACTACCACACATTTGTTGAGGCCTTGAAGATCCACAAAGAGTCTAATGTTCACATTGCTTTTTCTGACCACCACCACTGGGGAAATCCACGCTGAAGCTTCTATTGCCTCAATGATTCCCTCTCGTTCTCACCTCTTGATTTCCAACAAAACATACCTCCTCAGTGCTATGGGTACATATGTGTCTTTTGCTGCTGAAGGTATGGCATCACTCTTTAGTCTAATTTGATGACAGAACACCCTCAGGCATCCTATGTTGTCACCGAACACTTCCTCAAACCTATCTTCTGGCTTGCCCACATTCTGATTAAGTGGAGATGTGGCCAAGTATGCTGGTATTGATTACTATGCCCATGGTACTCTGCTCATACAATCCAAGAAGGATGCCAACCTTCTTGGACATGTAGACTTTCCCTTCAGTTTCCTGTCATATGGCACTCTAATGTAGCTTGGAACCATCCTATAATTTCAATGTTTGCGTGCCACCATAGGCACTAGCTGTAATACTTGGTGAATTCAAATGTATACTCTGAAATTATTTCCCCACAAGTCATTGTCAATAATAGTATAATTGGCCCAGAGTCAATGGCCATGTGTACTGTTCTACCATCTATTGGCACATTAGCAAGTGGCTTGTCATCCCTCACACTGGCACCATCCTCACCCAACCACAAACTGGCATCCTCACACTCCTCCCTTGCTATTTCCTCCAGACAGTCATACTCCTGTACCACCGTAATTTCTTTCACACCCCTGCGCAAGAAATTCTGACAACATTGTGCATAGTGCCCTTTCTTCCTACATCTACAGCATTGAGGCCATCGCAATCTCCAGAATTTGCAAAATGGAATGTGCTCCCACAGAGAAATCATTTATTAACTCTTGCTCCTAGCCAAAACCTATCCTCGGCACCTTCCTGGTCTTCAGGCCTAGAATTCTCCCAAATCTTGATAAGTTTCTTAATAGTTCTTCAACTCTCTCTTCCTGAATATCTTCCTTCTCGAGCTCTTCGCTCATCCGCCTCCAACTCCCTCAGGGTCAGTCGCTTCTCCAAGCAATGAGTTGGTGGTAGATATCTTTCTTCTGCTGGGGCCTCCCTCTGGAACAGCCTCCCTGCCTCTCTGACACTTGAGGAGAACCATCTCCAGTTCCGAAAGCACCTCAAGACCTTCCTCTTTGCTTCTGCTTTCTCTCCTCCTCTCCCCTGCTGAACTCCTGGCTGAAACTGCAACTGCACTGGTCACCTGAAGCAGAAATTAACTGTGTCCTATTGCGCTGGGGAGAAAAAAGTATTGTGTGCCAGCTGCATGGTGAGTAGTATGTGGTTAACCCTGATACCACTACATATACTAGTCTAAGGTGAAAAACCACTTGCACTCCTGCTTGGCCAATACAGGTTGCGATAATAGTCCAGATTTAAAGTATCTCAAAGTCTTCAACTGATTAGTATTCCAGTTTATTGTCTGGTAGTAGGTTAACAGGAACAGCCAACACATGGACAAGCGTGGAGCGTGAGTGGTTTTTCACCTTAGACTTGCACTGGTCACCTGGCTACCCTGTTCTCGGGCCCAGGCCCCCCCCCATCAGTTGCACACCTGCACTGCCCCCCTGGCAACCCCTGTACTTGGGGGCTGTTTCTGTATCCCTACAGCCCCCTACCAGCACTTGACACCTGATGTCTGCACTTACCCTTGCACTTGCCACTAGCTACCTTACTTCTTATTTATTGGTTTTATTTATTTTATTGTTTATCCTATGTACTGCACTGGCCCACCCCCGTCCCCCTTGCACTTTTCCCTTCCCCACTTCCCCTGTACTTGCTCGATCTCATTATCACGTGGCCTAGTAAGATCGTTGTCTCTGTCTTCCCTCTGTTCCCCCTCCCTTGCCTCGTCGCGCCTTGAAACACTTGTGTATAGGTGCGTTATAAATGCCATATCATATCACATCATAGCGCCCATGGGATTCTTGTGTGTGCCTCCCTTCTACTGGCACCCACATTGTTCACTCCATTCCCACTTTGTTATTTAATCTCTTTCTTCTCAAGTTCCTTAACGCAAGCCATCGTGTGTTCGATTCTGTTTGTTCAAAACTTAATCTAGACTAGGATCTCCCTTAGCCCAGATCTCTTCCCGAATCATATTTTCTCTAACCTTTAGCATGAACTGGTCTCTCAACCTCTACTTATGTGAGGCACCAAAGTTGCACCTATTGGCCAGTTCCCTCAGTGCGATAATAACGTTTTCAACGGATTCTCCCTGGTTCTGGTCCCTAGTGCCAAAATAGTATCTCTAAAATATTATGCTGAGTTTTCTTTTCCCAATGTCTGTCCATATTTTTAATAATGGTTTCATATACATTGGGAACCTCCTCCCCTTCGTTAGAGGCACCACCTAGAGGGGTTAATTTGGGTAAAATCTTCAAAATGCACCTCACCTCAAAGCACAAACTGGATCAAAAGAACTCTACAGCACTCTTAAACTGAAAGTGGGACTATGCATGACCAACACGTTATCCTGGAAGTCCTTCTTCCACAAATCCCACTTAATTACTGGTTCTTCCGGGGTGGGCAAAGACTGGGGAGGTAGTGCACTCATCGCCATCACAAGTACTGTTCAGTTGCTTTGAATGTGCGTAAGGACCATACGTGGCCCTCCACCCAGAACAATTTAAACTAGTCCCCACTCACCAGTGCTCCTCTCAATCCAAGTCCATTGGCCAGGCACGCAAGGCACTGTCTCCCTCGAGCTGCGTCCTCTTCCAAAGTTAGTGAGCACCTGTCGCATACTGGGCGTACATCCCCGAAATCCCATCTAGCTGTATGGACAACTCCAACGTCGCATGGTCCTTTACTCCAACGGGGAAACCATGAAGTAGAGCATGCCACAATTCCCTGCCACAGGCACTCAGAGGTGGCCACCGCTGTGAGTCCCCATTCAGCTCTCACCACTCCGCCTGGGCACGCACATACCATGTCGATCTGGTTGCTTCTCTCGGCTCCGTCCACCACATGCCCTTGCGGCGATGGTCGTGTCTGCCCAGCACCATCAAACCAGCAGGGCAGGGAGGCCTGTCCAGCTAAACACCACTTGTGAGGTGGAAGACACACCAGACATTGTGAGTTTTCCTATTATGGATTCTCTTTACGAGGCCCCCCTTAAGCTGCCTGCATACTTTAAATGTGCAACAGCTTCAGGATTCTACAATGTATACAATATGTACATTCTAGATGGCATCACAATGCCTAAACTGAACCAGCACCAGCGTCCCCAGTACAACACAGTAAATAAACAACGTCCAACAATATCCTAAAGTGAAAGAAACCAAAGACCTCTACAACAAAGTCACACAACAAAGGCACACAAAATGCATACCCTTTGGTGCACCTGTGATAAACATATTTCTGTTTGCATGGCTTCCCTCCTTCAGTCCTCCCCTTCAAGCCATGCTTTAAACCCATGGGTCATCTTCGACTAAGACCTCTCCTTCATGACACAGGTCAACATGGTGTTGAAAAAATCTAACTTCCATTTCCATATACTAAATACAGTTTTGCCACATCTGACTGCCTCTGCAAAATGCATCTTGGTCCTTTCCCGCTTAGACTATTATTACATCATCTACCTTGGTAATATAAAGAAAATGACTTAACAATTGCAACTCATTCTAAACTAAGCATCCCGATTGGTCATGGGGATAAACAACAAGACTATGGGGGTCATTACGACCCAGGCGTTAACCATGGCGCTATTAGTACCATGGTTGACGCCGGAACCCACCATGATGAATGGCGAATTACCGCCCCAATCACAAGGTTGGCGGGCGGTAATTCCCCATTCACCATTGGCCCTTCCCCATTCCCATTTTTGCCCCATCGGGCTCAATGGGAATGGGGAAGGCGGTAATTATGGTACTGCAAATTGCGGTACCGTAATTGCCTCCAAGGTCCCTTTGCGGGCCCGTTCCTTAACGGATGGTAAAACCAGCCGTTAAGGTTGGGACCCGCAAAGGGACCTCGTAATTAGGCGGTAAGGGGTTAACGGCGCCCCCACCTTTTACGGCGCTGTTAACTCCTTACCGCCTGGGTCGTAATGAGGCCCTATACATCTTCTACCCTAAAAGCTCTACATTGGCTCCTGGTAGAGCAAAATATAGCCTTAAAGATCATTTGCAAAACCCATAAGGCCACCTCAGACCTCCGACCAAAGGACATTCTGAAGTTCAGAAAGACCTTACTGAATCACCTGTTTAACCAGGCCTCTTGGTAGACCTTCACTCATATTCCACTGACCATTCCAAACGTGTTTCATATTGTCAAAGGACAAGGCTGTGGCCCTAGTGCACTTGGATCACTGTCTGTAAAACACATAACACACTCTCAACCCTGTTCAAGAGAAAGCTGCAATGTACTACATACTGTGTATAGTCTTGTGACTAGGAATGCAATTTCTTCTTTGGCTACAAAATGGAACCATTCCCCTTGAATTCAATTCCTTCCCCTCTAATCCTCCTATCCACCTCTCATTTTGAATGCACTGAAGCATTGATGTATGCAGCCTGATTCAAAGCCCCAGTAAATAAATGAAAAGGCCAGAACCAGTAACAGCAAGGATGATGCTGTAATTTAAAGCTATAGATAAGTCATGTTATAGAGGACCCTATATGAAAAATATCTACAAAGGCTTCACAGAAATCTTATCTAGCCATCCCTTGTGACTGCAAAATAGATTAGAATCATAAGTAACACATCGTGGAAGAACAAGTGACAGAGCAAGCGTCATATCCAGGGAAAGGGATGACCAAACATGAGGTTAGGAAGAAGGTTAACGGTTCTTTAACAGTGGGAATACTGAACTCCTTCAGCCATTTTTTTAATTGTATTTTTATTGTTTGAAGCGTGGCCATGCTTGAGAGCAGCCAAGCGCTGTACAGAGTGTGGGTATCCAGCATTTGGGCTGCCATCTTTTAACAGTAGGGCCGGACTGTGAGGTCTGTGCGTTGGTATGTGCGTCCATTGGAATTAGACCTTGGTCTTCCAATTCCTGAGATATCCCAAGCCTGCGGAGAGAGGTTAATAACATGTCAAGGCTGTTGTCCAAAGATGGTCAATTGTAGCTGAAAGGAGGATTGTTTCCATGAGAGGACAAACAAAGCAATGAAAAGAGGTGAAGAGACATTGTTTATTATAGCAATAAAGGGGGGATGAAGGCATTCAGATCTAATACAGAGCAATCGTAATGACCCTGCCTTCCACCCTCTTGACTTCAGCAGCACCTGTTACAAATTGGGCAATGAGGTAATGTCTGGCCATCTAGACATCAGAGTATTTACCACCTTTACAGGTCAACCCATAATCAAAGAACTACAAAAAGACAATAGGGAGTTGGACTTGGTTGCAAACAAGTCCAATAAAGGAAGACCCCACCAGACAACCAGCCTATTAAATGCCAGTTGATAGAGACAATTGTTCACTTGGGATAGGAAGACTCTGCTAAAATGGTACACCAGTAGATTCTTCCTGGCCCAGAAGATATGCAGCAACAAGAGGTAAAAGGTGTTCTGCCTATCAACCAAACTCGTATACCATAGTCCCTGTGGATCAAGAACTTTTCCTTGAGTGTCTAAATCAACAGGCCATTGCAAATGATTAGTCAATATGGATCAGCATGCTGCGACTCTTGAATGAGGTATGGAATGCCTGCAAGGCTCTGTACATTGCTACCATTTTCGTCCAGTTGGAGTAGTGAACTGCCTCTTTAGATGTCTAGTGGCACTGTGCGTTCTCATTTTCCAGTCTCACGCCCTAACCCTTAAAGGTTTGAATTTGTGGTTATACTCACAGGATCCTCCGAGACATGTCCCATACTAGGCACACATTGTTCGGGCTGCATTCACCTGGACAATTCCTGCTAAACATCTGGGGACAACCGGACTAACCGTTAACAGTCCTGGGAGGTGGTCCACCGTGATCAAACAGGTGGTAAAGAAAGAGCTTGAGATGGCAGAAGGCCAAGGTGACCATTATGATGTAAACCACGTGGCAGCTCTGGACCAGAAGGCAAGAAAGGCTGATCCGTTCCCAAGTAAATTGCCTGAATGAACAAGAGTCATGGCTCTGTTCTCTAGAAGAAAAGAATCCTACATATCTGATCAGAAGGTCAGGCCTTTTTACTGTATCTGTCACAATAGATGGGGTCTAGATGTGTGAAAATGTATCTAGAAACCATGATGCTACCGGCCTGAGCACACCCAGATTGCAATCATAGGTTGAAATAACTCCTAAAATGGTATCCATAATTTTAACTGTGCTTTGCTCTTTGCTTGGCCCGATTTAATTGTCCAATTATATGTCATTTGCAGACTTCATAGCTTGAATATTTGCTCTTCACGGCACCATCTTTCATAAGGCTGTTACCCATTTATTTTACATCGAAAAAGATGTTATACTATGTATAGAGAACTCATGATGTCAAAAGTAAAGCTAGATACAAGTGATCACAGTTCAAGGGTGTTTATTAAACTGTAAAATAGGGTTGAGAAAACACCTAATCTAAACCTAAATTTAACGTGAGAGCAAGCTACGACCATCAAATAATAATAAGGCAGTCCTAGTGGCATCTTGTCAAATAAAAGGGCACAGACTAAAAATAAACTATTACCAATCCTTACAGCTAAATACAAAAACAAAGTGTGGAATAGTGTTTCACAAGAAAAGAAAGAAGTGTTCACAAAATAAGTCAGGATGTGGTAGCCGGGGTCTCCCTTTCCCACGTTTTTAGCACAGGACAAGGCAGGACTCCTGAACACAGCACACTTTTGGGCGTCTTCAGCATGAGGCTACAGTTCCTTTCACTGGTATCGGGACCTTCAGTGGTTAAGTCTCTTTTCTACAAAAAGTCTCTTGCCTCCGAGGACCTGACTTATTCAAAATAACAAAACAAAAAGTTCCTTACCATATGCTTGTTGGGTAAGGACTTTTCACCCTTGGCTCTCCCTCCTCCGGGCTCAGACCCTTCTCACATATGCCAATCACCACAGAGGTGGTCATACAGTACCCAAGCTTGTCCGGTACATTGTGACTTGTGCCACTGCCCGTTGGTAACCAGAATCTGTTCTGAGGAGAAAAGAGAGAAATAGGTAAAAGGGAGATGATAAGTAAAGAAGGAGCAGGAATCGAAGTGGAACGAACAAACTGTTCAGTGGGGACAGAGGGGATCATGGGAAAGGGTGTATGTAAGTGGCTATAGGAATGGTTCATGCATCATCTTTGGAAATGGATCAGCCAGAATACTGATCAGGAAAAGTCAGTGACACCTACCCATTGCTTTCTGTGGAAGCAGTGTCGAGTAAATTGATTGAGTGGTACTAGAAGATAGTCAGCGCATGATTGTTTGATGGACTCAAGCTGTATTCAAGAGTGCCTTTGGAGCATGGAGGCTACATTTCCAGATATCCTTTTTTAATATGTCTCTTCCAGAAACTAGAAGGATCATCTGAAAGTGCCCGTCCGAATGACAATTGTTCTGGAACCAAGAGCTAGCCACGTAAACGGTGAAGGTGGGTGAGACACAAAAGGGAACGAGGGAAGAGAAGACATTAAAATCCACATCTTCTAAGCACCAGGCCTGCTTGACAACTTGGTGAGGGAGGATGTTAAATGGACACCTGGTAAATGTTGTTCAAAATCTGTTGGGAGTCCTGAGATTTGTAAGCTCTAAACTATTTGGAATGGATCAACCATGCCCCAGATGCCAAAGGAAAATACATAAAACCAACATGATGACAGGTATTCAGTCTAGACGGGTCAAAGGAAGCTAAAGGCAGGTTAAATGTGGTTCACTTAAGACGGCTCAAAATAATATATAACTTCAAACTGATTGACGGATAACAGATTTTATCTGTGTCCCCATCTGAACATAATGCAACATTATTGTCAAACGGCACCACTGCATACCAGTAAGTGCAATATTATTGTTAAATAATATCAGGTGAATAATTCTGAAAGTAAAACATTGTTGGTATATAAGATTTGTGTTAAGTAGACCGGGGAAAGCAATTCTAGGACTACTTCCACGGTTTCCCTTTTCAGGAGGAGCTTTTTGTAGTGTAATGTAATGTAGACTTGCATAGTTCCCTTCTGCCACTTTTGGTGGCCATGCTGCATGTGTCTCCCTAAGGCAAAAGAGATTGAGTTATTCGTGGGACTGTGGGAAAGGCAGATGCAAAATGTGTGGTGTTGATGGATGCAGGTCAGAAGTAACTGGTTCCTGTGGGCCGATCTGCTTTCACTGGGTTTGGTGGAGTATGTTATCCGTAAGGAAGAGCCCAAAAAGTGATATGATGGAGTTAAAGAGGAGAGCTTAGTAATGGTGTGCTAACAGCTAGGCCTGTGGCAGCTCTCTGTGGGGATTTTGTGTGTATAGTGTAAGGTGATAGAAGATCTTAAGGGGAGGCGGTTAGTCAGGGGATGAGACAAATAAGCCTCAAAAGGCAAAACAACCTGCAACCCTGCACTTCCACTTCTGGCCTCTTGCAGACAGGTCCATTTTCACTATCTCACATTGCACTGTCAAGCTTTCACTCTCTTGTTTTCTCTTTCTCTCACTCCCACTCTTTCTCTGTCTTTCTTTTTCTCTGTGTGTCTCCCTTTAACTCTCTCACAGATAAACTGACACTGTTTACAACAAAACATTTACAACAAGGAAAGGATTTGTGACTTGGCAGATGAGGTAGAGGGGCAGTCTGGAAACCCCACTCATTACCATAAGCTACTTCCTGAGGGTTATGGGTACAAGAGAATTTGGTTCATGGTTAGGTCTGCTGGACATTTTAAGACATGAGGTGACCATTTTACCTTCCTTAGTATGTTTGTTGTCAGGCTTAGCAATGCCTTAAACCTCAGTCTAATATGCTC
The DNA here is from genome assembly GCF_040938575.1 of Ambystoma mexicanum. Classification (NCBI taxonomy): domain Eukaryota; kingdom Metazoa; phylum Chordata; class Amphibia; order Caudata; family Ambystomatidae; genus Ambystoma; species Ambystoma mexicanum. Next base: position 1,253,071,340 of record NC_090922.1, read on the forward strand.
TGGTGTTGTCCCTAGTGGCAGTCAGGGATCTTTGCCCATTAGGGAATTATTTGTTGGGTCCAGTGCAAGGCGTTTTTCGGGAGCATGTCGGGCCAGAATCCCTGCTTTATTCTCACAGGTATACCCTGCTGTCTCCCATAAGCCTTAAACTCCTCTCATACAGGTAATGCAGCCTCAGGACAAAATTAACCCGCCTACCATCGCCAGTCAGAACTCACAAGGTGTCGTCAGGCGGTCGGGCAGGGACCAGAATCCATGCTAGTTCCTCCCAGAGATGTATCCTGATGTCTCCCAAAAGCTGCAAACTCTGCTCGCACAGTGCACAGATGTAAAGCACAGGTTCATGACTTGCCTTCTTTGCAAATCCCTTAGGTATTCGTACACATTCTGACCTGAGTGAGTAACTATGGAGATTTGCAACGACAACACCATTTTAGGATGTGAAGAGCAAAATGATAATAAAGAAAACTAAAAAAATAATCCCAGGAAATCATGTAGTGTGTAACAGGAATTGTAACCTAGCTGAACTTACATGTGTTAATCAAGGATTCTCATTTTAGCTCATTCAAACCTTTGATTTCTGGTGAGGTTAGTTTGATTTGCATTGTTTAGCTACCTAAATAAGTTATACATGTGAGGAGTTGAAATAGCATAGGTTTACTCTTTTTGTCTCATTGGTTCATTTTATTTTGAAAGGTATTTATGGCACCAGATGATGTTCAGTGCCTGACTGCGCCTACTGGAGATCAAACATTCTCATTTATTCATACCTTCAGGCGGCTCTGCGATGCACCCCAGTCCGTGAATGGATGTAAAGCCCAACATCCTGCACAGCTACAGGTATCTAAAATTGCAAAGCAAATAATATTTTTAAAAGGTTGTGTATATTGTACATATTAGGTTATATATGTGTCCATATAACACATACGCATTAATCCATCCATACATCCTCACACTATTATATTCCCTTAAACCTTCATTCACTTATCTTCTAAATCTTTCACCCCTCTAGCCCTTTATGCATCCAGAGAGCCATGTGACAGGGTGGGAGTACAGAGCCTCCATCACAGTTTGCAAAACTCCACCACCAACAGCATGCAAAAGGATGAAGGGATGAAAGAAGCAGGCCTATTTGAATGGCCTTCTTCGTGGCCTATGATACCTCAGCCACACATGAAGCCCAAGGCACCTGGCAACACAGCAAGCAGTTGCACACTGACAAGCTGCTCCAGAAGCCATGGACTGGGACTGCAAAGCCTGACATACAGGTTTGGGGCCACAGCCAGACAACCATGTCAAGGCTAAACATTGGCACATATCAATCACTGGTGCATGACACTGGCAAGGGCATAGGAGCCACGGGGGGGGGAGAGTCAGGGGAAGAGTAGGAGTGATGCAACCCTTGGCGCCTCTTCACTCGACTGCCAAGCCTTAATACAATTTCCTATGTGATTGTGGGTGTGAGTCCCAGACTCACCTTTCCGGCTGTATTCTTGTTTTCTTTGGGATTGGTTTGTTCCCCTGCCAAGCTTTGGTACAGGTGTGTGTACAACTTGGGTGCAAGTCCCAGACTCACCTTTGTAGTGGGATCCTTACATTCTGTAGCCTTGGTTCATTCTCCTGCCAAGCCTTAGTCAAACATTGTGTACTGTGTGGGTGTGAGTCTCAGACTCACCTTTCCGGCGTTTTTCAAGATTCTCTCTGCAGTCTGCAAGCCCCTGTGGCTTCCTGCATACCCGGCTGCGTGGTATATGTGAGTGCCAACTCCCTTGACGCAGCCAGGCTCTCGAGCAGTACTCTTGTTCCTTTCGGGAGGTTCTCTCCCCCTGCACCGGCTCTATAAATTTCTTCAGCTTGGGACCGGTGTGCTCATTCGCCTTTGCGGTTCCCTGACCTCTGGGATGTCTGGAGACTTGTTCCATGCGGTCCTTCCGTCCTGGACCAGCCCCGGTTCCTCTTCTCCCTTGTACAGCATCTTGGTCAGCGGGCGTCTGCCTGTCGGTTCGCCTTTTCTCTCACGGTTCACTTGGAGGGCTGGACACTGTGTCAAGTCCTCCGTTAGTTTTCAACTTGCTCTGGCCAACTCTCAAGCATGAACCAATAAACTGCTGGCAGTGGCTCCAACATGGACTCTGTATTGCTCTGCATTCCATCCTCATCTCAGTCACAGGTGAGTCTTGACATGGGAACTGCCTAGTCCTCTTCCTCGTCCTATTACCAAGAGTATTGAAGCCGTAACTCACAAGTCTTCTTCCTTGTCTCAGTACTGAGTGAGAATTGGGATGGTAACTCACCAGTCCTCTTTCTTGTTTCAATGTTCTTTATTGGAGTTCTCTTAGCAAAGTAGATGGGATATGACTGTAGGTGTGAGGAGGGAAAGCTGGGGTAATTATGGTGAGGGGCACCAGGGTCATGTGTTGGGTAGGGATATCGCATTTTTCCCAGATAGTTGTCACTGGTCCCAAAGGGGGTCTCCCCTCCCATGAGATCCACCCGCTGAGTACAACCCGCAGGGGGACTATCGGGTAGTGAGCTCACTACTCTGGCCTCATGTGAAGGGGCTCTCCCTTCGGGAGCAGTGACGACATCATGGGATTCGTAACACACTGTTAACCATATTGGCAACTTCAGTAATTCTCTGTCAAGCACATTCACCATTGCCATCCATTTCCACAAGAAAATAATACAGTTGACAACAATAGGCAAGAGCAGTAGGCAGCTGTTATTGATAGGCGCATGTTAGGTTGTCTGATTTTCTCGACAGTTGGGGTGGAACGGAGAACATCAGTGCATAGATAATTTGTTACATGCGGTTCCAAGCATAACGTTTTTGTTAGAAAAATCGTGAGTAGCCTTAATGCACATTGGAATCTAGTTTCCTGATTGGTTGGCTGAGGTGTGCGTTCTTTTGCTGTTATTAGGCGTGCAGAATCGCAGAGGAAAGACGCAGTTTAGGAGATTGGTTATTTGCTACAGAAGAATGGACAGGAATGAAAATGCTGCACATATTTTAGAGAACCCCTTATAAATATTTTGTTTTTATTTATATTATTTTGTTGCTTTTATTTACTTGTTGACAGGTATAGTAGTGCAGAAGTATATCGGGTCAAAGCATATGTATGCGTGGAGCAGCAATTAGCCTGGCAGCTTGGTATCTGAGGTGTTGTGTACCACTCCCGTGGTGATAGTGCGCGGTACAAATGTCCTTTAACATTAACATTAACACTCATTTGACAGCTATAGGTGGCCCCTCCATGTATCAGAGTGCCCGGGTTCCTAGCCCCTTGACGATCAGCATCGTTTTGAACAAACAAAATACTAATAATTAGCTGAACTGAATACCCTAGCTACGACGACAGAGTAGTATATATTGGCACTCTTTCTTCCAGCCGCCTGCTATTTATGATCCGTCATTGTGTATGTTGTGTCAGAGTTTAATGTTCCTCTCGCATTGAACTGTGTCCTAATACAGACTTGTGGCACCAGGCTGCTATTTAGTCAGGTGTTAAGCTCCTTTTGTCACTTGGAAAGATATGGATGTATATCTGTAAAATGGGCCATTACTGCCTGCCCTTTATGCAAGGCAAGTTTAGGATAACTGTTCATGGATATCATTTTATAATAATAATTATTTATTTTAGATGTGATGTAGTTTAAACATTAAACTTTACACATCTTGATAAAACCAACCTTTGCATACATAATTTTACATTATATTCATCTTTAAAAAGAACAACACAATAAGTATCTTTTAAAACTAACACCATATATAAAAAAAAAAACAACAACAGCTAATACATAAGACTGGTGATCAGATTGCGAGGGGCACCTCCACGACCTATAATAGCAAAAGTCCTAAATTACAAAGACCGGGAGAAGATCCTATCCTACTCAAGGCAAGGTGGCACAATACGAAGAGCGGAAGCAAACCTAGCCATGTACCCGACTACACCTTCCAAGTTCAAAAAAGCAGAGCATACTTCTCATCGGCTAAAGCCAGGCTTCGGAATGGTTGCCTAAAATACATGTTAATGTATCCAGCTCGACTAAAGGTCCTTTACAAAAACCGTGCCCTATTCTCTGACCTCCAGAAGAGGCACAAGTGTGGATGGACAGAGAAGAACAAGTTACTTCTTACCTTGTAACGTTCTTTCGATGGGATGTTCCTCCGACGTATTCCTTATCTATGATATTTGTATCTCCAGCTTGCTGGCCTCGGAAAAAATGTTTTCCCAGTAGAGGGCACTGTGCGTCGACGTCCGTCGAGTAGGTGCTTCTCGACGGCCACCGTATCGACGCCAACATCATCATGCCTATAAATGGCCACGCGCAGCGTCCGTTGCTCAGTTCCGTTTTGTAGAGTAAAGTAGTTATTGTATGAATGGTTACTACCCTTGAAGGAGCGTAAGCTGCAACCACAAGGGAAATGTTACTGCGGGGATGGATGTGAGGGGCGATAAGGAATACGTCAGAGGAACATCCCATCGAAAGAACGTTACAAGGTAAGAAGTAACTTGTTCTTCGAAGGGATTGTGTCCTCCGAAGTATTCCTTATCTATGATAGACTCCCATAGCAGTGGTATGTGATTGGAGGCGGGAGTAAGAGATGCTATATTACCCTTTAAGAATGAACAGAGTGTAACACAGCTTTGCCAAATCTAGTCTCTTGACTAGAGGAGGAATCCAGGCTATAAAATTTGGTAAAGGTATGTGCGGATGACCATGTGGCAGGGTCCAGCCTGTGTAGTCTCTCTTCCTCTTTCCCCGGATGGGGAGGAGGATAGAATGAAGGTAAAGTAATCTTCTGATTAATGTGAAATTCCGAAACTACCTTTGGGAGGAAGTTAGGCTTCACCTGTAGAACTACTTTGTCCTTGTGAAAAGTTGTATGGGGAGGTTTACAAGATAGGGCTTGTATCTCGCTAACTCTTCTAGCAGATGTTAATGCTACCAATAAAACAGTTTTGAGGGTGAGAAACTTCGATGAACAAGAATGGAGTGGTTCAAAGGGAGCACCCTTTAGGAAGTTTAAAACGAGATTTAAGTCCCATAAGGGAACTTGGAATGGTCTTGGAGGGTAAACATTAGTTAGACCTTTCAGGTATTGTATGGAATTTTGAAATACGATGGCTCCTCCGCAGTGCGCTTAAAGATCGATAGCGCTGCGAGATAGCCCTTAATAGTGCCAACTTGAAGGCCTGAATTTGTCAAATAAAGTAAGAAGGATAACACCGCAGGTGTACCACATAAAAAGAGTTCGATATTCTTTTCTCTGCACCAGTTGCAAAATGTATTCCAACGGCAGCGGTATAGAGTCTTAGTTGCTGGTCTTGTGGCCGAAAGCAACAACTCCATGACGTCATCTGGAAGGTCCCAATCCTTGTACCTCAACCTTTCAGATACCAAGCGTGAAGGTTGAGGGTCTTGATGGCTGGATGGAGAACCTGACCTCCCTTCTGCGAGAGAAGATCCTCTCTGTACGGTAGACGAATTGGAGGACAGATGGACATGTCCAGAAGGTCCGGGTACCACGTTCTCCTGGCCCAATCCGGGGCAATTAGGATCATGGTCTTCCGAAACCTTCTCAACCTCCTGATCATTTGAGGAATGACGGGGACCGGAGGAAACGCGTACAGAAGTGGGAACTCCCAGTCCACTACGAATGCGTCTCCTAGAGCTCCTCTCGGGGGAAATTCCCTTGAGCAAAATCTGTCGCACTTCCTGTTGATACTGGTGGCGAACAGATCCACTTGAGGGGTTCCCCAAAGGGCAAAGATCTCTTGAAGGACTTCCTGAGCTATCTCCCATTCGTGGGAGACTGTGTTCTGCCTGCTCAGAGCGTCTGCTGTCAAGTTCTTCTCTCCGGCTAGGTGAATTGCCGATAGAGAGATTCCTTCCTGAATTGCCCAAAACCAGAGCTGCATCGCCTCTCTGCACAGTGGCAGTGACCCTACGCCTCCTCTTTTGTTGAGGTAGTGCATGGCCACTGTATTGTCCGTCATTATCAGGACGTTTCTCCCCCGTACAGACGGCAGAAAAGCCTTCAGTGCCAGTCTGATGGCTCTCAGCTCCAACAGGTTGATGTGTAGTCTGGACTCCGATGGAGACCAACGACCGCTGATGGTCAAGTCGTTGGCATGGGCTCCCCACCCCGTGAGTGAGGCGTCTGTGACTACTGTTATCTCCGGCCATGGTTGCCAAAACAGTTCTCCTTCCAAGATGTTCTCTGGAGAGGTCCACCATTGAAGGTCGTGGGCTACCTTGTCCGGAATCCGGAGGAGATCTGTCATCCTCCCTGAGAATTGTGACCACTGAGTCCTCAGTGCCCACTGAAGGGAACTCATTCTCAGGCGAGTCTCTGGCACAAGGGATATGCAGGATGCCATGAGGCCTAGCAACCTCAAAAAGTCGTAGGCTGGTAGACGTTGGGCATTTTGAAACCTGGTGACCATCTGCAGAATATCTTGAGCCCTCACCTCTGGTGGCGAGGCTTTTCCCAGGGACGTGTCCAGGATTGCTCCAATGAATTGGAGTCTCTGTGATGGTATCATCTGTGACTTCTTTAAATTGAGGGAGAAGCCCAGCCTGTGAAGGGAGTGGCAGACATAATCTAGTTGGATCCGAGCTTGTTCCAAGAGACTGCTCTGATCAACCAATCGTCCAGGTATGGGTAGACGTGAATCCCTTCCCTCCTTAGACTTGCAGCCACAACCGACATTAGCTTGGTGAAGACCCTCGGGGCGGAGGTCAGCCCAAATGGCAGAACTCGAAATTGATAATGAGAGTTGCCAATTGCGAACCTCAGGTACTTCCTGTGCTTGGGATGGATTGGCACATGGAAATAAGCATCCTGAAGGTCCAGAGATACCAACCAGTCCTGAAGCTGGAGGGCCTGAAGGATCTGAGAGAGAGTTACCATCTTGAACTTGTCCTTCCTGAGGAACTTGTTCAATTCTCGTAAGTCCAGGATGGGTCTCAGTCCTCCGTCTTTCTTTGGTATGAGAAAGTAGGGGGAGTACCAGCCCTTGTTCCTGTCCGCTATGGGTACCGGTTCTATGGCACCTTTCTCTAGCAGGTCTACAACTTCCTGCAAGAGGAGCGGATCCAGCACTTTCAGAGAGCTGTTCCCCGGTGGATGACTCTGAGGGATGCGTAGAAAAGGTAGGCAGTAACCTTGGGCAACTGTCTCCAATGCCCAAGCATCTGACGTAATAGCCTGCCATTCCGTCAGATGGTGAGTTAACCTGCCCCCTACAGGTGTCTTGTGATGGGAGACCTCAGAGTGGTTTGGGAGCGGCTGATGCAGTTGCCGAAGGTAAAGCGGCTCCTGCTCCTGCTGATGCGGCTTTCTTTCCTTTACCCCGTCCACCATGGGTAAATTTTCCTTGGCCTCTTTGAGCCGGCTGTCCTCTGCCTCTTCCATATGAGGAATAATAGGAAAGGACCTTCCTCTCCAAGAGGATCCTGAGGGACGAAAATTAGTTTGTCGGATTGCAGCTCCTAGTGACTTGGCTGCTGCTTTAGATGTTTGTAGTTTTTCCAAACTGTCATCCGCCTTTTTGCCAAATAAGGAAGAGCCGTCAAAGGGCATATTTAAAAGTCTGGCCTGTACGTCAGAAGCAAAGCCGGACTTTCTCAACCACGCATGCCTGCGGATTGTGGTACTTGCCGCCATGGCCTTGCTGATACTGTCAGCAGAATCAATGCCAGTTTGAAGGGATTCACACATTGCATCTTTACCATCTCTGATGATATTTAAAAATGCATCCCTTTCTTCTCCTTCCGGTATGCAGTCAGCCGCCGATGAAGCACACTCCCAAAGAGTGTGGCTGAACCTAGCGAGCGTACAAGTTGCATTAATAGATTTTAAAGCCATGCTACAGGCCGAGAAGACTTTCTTAGCCATGGCATCATATTTTTTATCATCCCTATCCTGAGGAGCAGTGGGGTATGCAGAAGTACTGCCTGATGAAGTTTCAGCCTGGACCACAAGACTCTCTGGAGTAGGGTGCTTAGATAGGTATTCAGGGTCAGCAGCAGATACCCTATATTTCGCTGACAACTTCTTGTTAACCGCAGGGACAACTTCAGGAGTTTCCCAGTTAGTTAAAATCTTTCTTTGTAAAGCAGAATGAAAGGGAACCACAGGATCCTCCTGTGGACCTTTATCCAGAATATCTGTGAGGTCATCCTGTTGAAAAACAGGTGAAGGTGTAGACCAACCCATGAACTCCATAATTCTTGACATTAGGGTTCTATAAGGGGTATCAGCATGTTCCCCTGGGTCTGGTTTGACAAATTCCACTTCTGGGGAAGTGTCTAGGCCGCTTGCTTCCTGTAATGCATCCTGAAGGTCTTTCAACCTTCTTTCCTCAGAGGCAAAAGTCTCTGGTTCAGGTAATGTGGTCCTCTGCAGCCCAAAAGGCCTTTCTTGATCAGAATCTTCCCTTTCTTCAAAAATTGAAGTTAAGGGGGGATGCTCTGGTCTGTGAAATGGTATAAAACCCATATCTAAGGCAGAGGGAGCCATCATCAGTGGCCTTGAAAAGGTCGATGTCGTCGACGCCGATGTAAAAATCCTCGAAGGCGCCGACAAAGGCGTCGAGAAAACTGGAAGAGGCCTCGAAGAACTCGAGAGGATCGGAATCCTGCTCGAGGATGTCGACGATGTTCTCGGCGTCGTGTCGGAAGCTCTCGGTGTAACCGTTGGCTGTGGAGTAGCCGTGGGTTTTTCTTTTATCGGCGTCGATGTCGGCGTCGACGCCGGCGTCGACTCGATCGACGGATGCGTCGAAGAACCCTTCGATAACGGCGTCGATGGCGCCGATCTATGCTTCGAAGGGGCTTTCGACGATGGCGTCGAAGATGCTTTACTTCCCGATGGCTCATGGCGCTTTCGGGTCGACTCTTTCGCCGGGAGCTTCGACTCGCTGCGTTTAGATTTTTTGGGCTTTTCACCCGGGGTATCACCATCAGCTGACTTCGAGGGGGTCGAGGCTGCTTTCTCGAAGACGCTTAACATCTTTTTTCTGAATTCCTCCCACTCAGCTTGAGAGCTATGTTTTGTGGGGCAATTTACTCTTTCAGGGGAACTAGAAGACGACGATAAAGGGGATCTTCTTTGTCTTTTTTTCGAGTGTCTAGACCTCGAAGACTGGTGGGAGCCACTTCGAGACCTAGACCGAGAATGCTTTCGACGGTGAGGAGACGAATGTCTCGACTCTACCGCGGAAACGTTCGAGGAAGTTAAAACTGACTTACCTCTCTCGAGCTTCCCCTTACGCTCCTTCAAGGCTTTCGCCGTAATGGATAGGCATTCCTCACACTCCGAACACTGGTGTTCGATTCCCAGACACCACAAACAGATCCTGTGAGGATCCGTCAACGACATTTTCTTCCCACAGTCTCGGCATTTTTTGAAACCGGACCGAGGAGTTGTCGGGTCGGAGGAGGAAGCCATCGAGTACGAGTCAGTTTTCTCGAGGAAATATGAATATATATCGACTGACGAACTGAGCAACGGTATTCCGAGGCACACGAAGCGCGGAAAAAACGGAACTGAGCAACGGACGCTGCGCGTGGCCATTTATAGGCATGATGACGTCGGCGTCGATACGGTGGCCGTCGAAGAGCACCTACTCGACGGATGTCGACGCACAGTACCCTCTACTGGGAAAAAAAAAATTCCGAGGCCAGCAAGCTGGAGATACAAATATCATAGATAAGGAATACGTCGGAGGACACAATCCCTTCGAAAGGATTAACCCTCTTACAGATAGCAATACCACCCTGCCTAAACAAAGAGACACCTCTGAAGCTATGACAGGCACGATCTAGAGACTGGGATATTGCTTACTACACTTTGACAGAATTGAAAAAACTAGCTGGGCACCTGCTGCGGATCCCAGGACAAGCGGGTCACTGACTGAGCGGGACGTCTCTGAAGATCACAGTCATCAACTAGTTTACTTTAAGTGGCAGGACCCACTTTAAGAGCTTAATCCTTGTTGCCAAAAGAAGAGACCCATCCCACCGCTGCTACCAACCCGCCCACAGAGTTTTTCCTCTTTGACGCTTGTTTCTGCGTCCATCTGCTGCACATATGCCTCGGGACCAGATCCTGGATGCGGACGCGAGGGGCGGGTGCACCTGAGTATGGGTAACAATGCTAGGCAACTGTTGTTAGTTGGGGGAGTTGGGGAAATTTGTTTTGCCTGTATTAGTCGCTGAATCGCAAACAAGTCTCATAATGCTGCACTCTTTTTTAAGGAGTAGCGATGGGGGGGGTTTGTCAGTTGGACCTGGATACTAATTCCAATTGCACTGAATATATAATAATGGCTAACAACCTATATTTGCTCACCTGTAACGTCCGGGGCTTGAAAAATTATGTGAAAAGGAACAGAGTCTACACGTATCTCCGTAGACATAAAATCGACATTGCCCTACTACAGGAGACCAACATCACGGCAGAAAAACAAGCGCTAATTGCAAGGAAATGGGGAGGACGTGTTATAGGATCCCCTTACTCAGCATACGCTTGTGGAGTACTGACTTGGACTGCACCAACTGTGCTCTTTAAGGTGACCCAGTTTAAAACGGATAATGAAGGCAGAATGGTACTTATACAAGGGCTCCTAGAAAATGTAGACACTTACCTAGTCAATACATATGCTCGCAACCATAGCATGGCGGCTTTCTTTCAGACGCTATACCCTAGACTCGGTCCATATAGAAAAGGCAACATCATGATGGGAGGGGACTTTAAATGTTTCTGACCTATGGACAGGTCAGACACAACATTTCTGAAGTCCTCCCCACCAGCCAGGTCCCTGCAAATGCTTCTGACATCATTTGATCAGGTAGATATTTGGAGAACGCTTCACCCACACTCCAGACATTATTCACACACCTCTACACCGCATGCTGTCCACACCAGGCTTGATTACTTCTTTGTGGGTAATGATCTGACTAACAATCTAACAACAGCAGAATATAAGAGTACTGTCTTATCAGACCACACCCCCCTGTTATTGAAGTGGTAATGTGTACCCTCTATGCCCCCAATCTCAACATGGAAACTTAGGAGCAAAGCCCTACAAGACACCCCTTTCCGAGATCATATTAAAAGCATTATTACAGAATTTTTCTTACAAAACACTGGCACTGTCTCCAGCGCAGGTACTCTTTGGGAAGCTTTAAAAGTAGTTATCAGAAGCACTGCAATAGCCAAGTCAAGGAGCTTTCAAGCCACGATTTGTAGGGAACTTACCTCCACGGAAGAGGCACTGCAAAAATAAACAGAATCACACACGGACCAACGAAACGATGAGGCAAATGTAACAGCTCTACCTCAACAATGCTTGAGTTGCTGAGAAAAGTTGGGCATGTACTGCTACTCCAAATACATAGAGAGACAACATGCGGAAGGGACCAAATGAGGCCGATTGCTAGCCTCGCTATATAAAAGAGTAGAACAACATGTACCCATCTATTCAATACACACACATGAGGGCACCACATGCAATACCCAAGAGGGGATTAACACCGTTTTTTAGGAATTCTACCGTACTTTATATCAGGAAAATCCCACAACCACGCACGTAAATATAGAAGTGTTAAGTGAGATAAATCTCCCTAGGCTCGATGAAGCAGCAATCGACGACTTAGACGCCCCGATCACGGCAGAAGAATTAATGAGCACGACAAGTTCACTGCCTACCGGAAAAACCCTGGGCTCGGATGGCCTGCCTAACGAGTTTTATAAGGAATTTCCTGTGGAACTGGCTCCTTCTGAATACTTTGACCGACGTGCACAACTCCGGCCTCCTCCCACTTAGCTTAAGGGAATCCATAGTTTACCTCTTCTTAAACCCAACAAACCGCCACTGGAGTGCAGTTCGTACAGACCCTTGTCCATGCTTAACAATTCCCTTGTCTCCCCTGCAGTAATTGCAACTTTGTGATCAAAGGTGACACAATTAACCATCCACGCACAGGTGAAAGAATCCAAATCAACTGCTACACCACATGAGACACACCCAACATAATTTACACCATCAAATGCCCGTGTGGCATATACTACTTCGGCCAATCCAAGGGCCAAGGTAAATAGCGATGGAATGAGCACAGGTTGTGCATCGGGACCAACAACACTAACTCGGCAGAAGCACATCATTAGAATTAAAAAAAGCATTTCATCAGCCAAATATGGTTCCAAATAGTGGATGTGTTCACAAAATGCAACACACATGAAAACCTTAACAAATGTGTGGACCATAAGAAAACTTACTGGATAAACCGTATTGATTCTCTCACCCCAGGTGCAATCAATGAAGCAACCAATTATATTTGTTACCTGTGACCTCTACAGGCACTAACTTGCACAATTGAAGGCACACGATTTTCTCAAAACATAGGCATAGGTGACAATGAAGTAGAACCCACACAAGTAACTTTCATGCAACCTATTATAGAAACGTATAGCATCACCACTTTAGCCTAGCGTCACATGGGGCTGTTTTAAAATATTGCGTCAGCTATTGCATTAACTATCTGCATGATTTGCACCTACTGCATTTTCATTGTCTAAGTATCAACATACTGTGTGCATTGATACCACAATGAAGGCTCATCAAGTAAGCGACATACCAACCTTCCTTGACCAATCACCCCTATAGATCATTCCTTTACCATACACTGTTGGTATGCTAACTATCTGCAATATCTGAAGCTACTTTATGCATCATTTGCACCTTTTGTACGTTTACGTTTTATGCGCAGTGATACTATCACGTTGATTTAATCAAGCAAGACACATATCTCTATCTCAGACAGATCACCCGTATATATTAATCCTTTATAGCATGTTGTTGGTTCACAATATACCTTTATAGATTATATCCTTATAATACATTGCCGGCGATCTTAAAAAATGGGCATTAGCCGAAACAGCAGCTTGGAGGCGTGCAATAAACTTAAACCTCTCTGACACTAGTGAGGACATAATAGCATGAAATACACTGACACAGACATTGTTCGTACCAGTGGCAGTAGAAACTGAGACAACAAACACACCCCCGTAGACACCACATGCAGCTCAACCCTAGGAAAGCACCACATACATAGACTAAGTAATAATATCACAGGCAACACAGGGGGAGAAGGTGTTCGGGAGGAGGGAGGGAGGGCTAGTTGTGGGATCAGTTTACATAGACTGAGATCTTCATTATATCAGTACTGAAACTGTTCATGAATATGTGCATGATTATACATTGCACTGTTATTGTATGTGTACAAATTGCAATAAAACCTGTGTTAAAAAAAAGAAAAGCCTGTAAGTGGACACGCAAAACTGCCAGGCATGTCAGCGAAGCAGTCATAAAAATGTGTTACCTTATCTTGTCCTTAATGTGCTTGGTGTGATCCACTGTGAAGCGTATGTGCACAAATGACACTATCGTAGTCCTCCGATTAAGAAGTAGGAACTCCTTTGTTTCCCGCCCCATCAAAGGGTTCTATGTGATTTCATTGACAGACTTTTCATCGCAGGGTTTTTGCAGCAGATTGTTTTTCAAAAAAAAAACATGGATTTATTTTATTTTGTTGGGGGGGGTTACCACCCCAAATCCCCCATCCGTTTAATTATTTTAATATTCCCCTAGACACACACCAAATTTATTTAATTTTTAACCCCAAAAAGAAATCGATATATTTTTTTTTTTTAAATCGCGGCAAAAAAAACCCCGATGAAAAGCCCGTCGATGAAATGACGGTATACCCATCAAAGTTGGCTTTTCTATCCTATTCTTGATAATAATAATGGGACTGCTGCTCAACATATTGCAAATCTATTATTTATAGCAAGCCCCTTTTCATCATTTTGCACCATCATCATTAGCAGGTACTCATTGTTTCTTAAGAGCTGCTTCTAGGTGCACATTTCTGAGTAAATAATCTGCATCTCGGTGCACATCGTGTGGGGACAGCCCTGCAGGTTTTCACATTTTAACGCGGACACTCAAAAGTCCTCCTTCAGGTTACTGACATTCATAGACTTACTGAACATCAGCCTCATCATTAAGATCCCCTTTTTGCTTCTCCATCCAGCTGTCGAGATACTAGGCACATTGGTCTGGCCCATCAACGTTCTCCCACTCAATCGTATTATTCCGTAGCAATGTCTCATCCAAGACGTCATCAGGTACTGGCAAAGGTTCTGGTGCTAAAGAACAGAAACATACTGGATGCTGATATCATGGGCTCTCTCAGGTGGAAGGAAAGCAACTAAAATACAGTATCACACCCTTTCGATGCCAATAAAAATAAGACACTCGCAATGGGAAGGGCTGTAATGGGCTGCAAAGGGCAAAACACAACAGACAGTACAATAGCATACATTAGCACCCTGGGCAGGGGAGCCAGCCAATCAGATGGCTAGGAAGGCAGGCTTGAAATGCTGGTAGAAGCCTGCATTCCAAGCCGCCTGACGGCCGGCTTTCCCCACCACCATGTTCCCCCCACCCTGCGTCCCCGTTTTCTTTATTATCCCCTGGCACTCCCCCACTTACCTTATTTCGGCTTTGTCGGCCCTCGCCGCCGCCGTCACACCTTCCTCTCGGCTTCCCACGGCAGCCATGGAAAGGGAAGAGGGGCTCGTCGGACATGTTGGTAAAGGATTTTCCTTCCTACAACGGGACGTGCACGGCGTCCCATTGTAGGAAGGAAAATCTTTTTTTTCTTAGCACCCCGGGTGGCCGCTTTGGTAACCCATGGTGCTAATGGCCTTATGTACCTGTTCCCCGGGCAACACCGGGGGATAACGGCCCTGGGCCCACGTTAAATGGGGCCACGGGCCGGTACCCCCGGTGTTGCCCGTGGAACAGGTACATAACGCTACAGTATCAAACTCTTTCAATGCCAATAGAAAATGAATGAGATGCTCATAATTGGAAGGGATATAATGAGCTGTACAGGGAAGAACACAACAGACAGTACTATACCTCTATATAGTATCTAATGCTTTAAATAGCAATAAACTTGCAATATGCAATGCCTTACAATAGGGGGAAGAGAAAGAAAAGAGATACTGAGGAGAAGTCACGAGATCTCGGAGCTCGGCCTTGCAAGATCACGGGGCCAACTAGATCGCAAGAGAACGTTGGTGGAGCACCAGGGAAGCAGTCCGCTCCAGCGCTGCTCCTGATAAGGAGACTTCTAAATAACAGATGGCAAAGGCTATGGAGCCTGGCTTCCAGATAAGTTCAATGCCATAGGAGGCCTTTGCATCGAAAGCCTTATCATCAGCGGAAAAAAATTACTCCACCGTAGAAAAAGAAATATTGGCATGTGCTTGGGCCATCGACTACTTCAGATCTTATGTTTGGGGCACGAAATTTAGACTGGTCACCGACCACAAACCCCTCATTCACATGTTGAGCCCAGGCGGCACCAAGGCTGCCACCCGGGGGCTGGCCAGGATCACTGCAAAGCTTCAAGAGTACACTTATGAGATAGCCCACATTGCCGGTTGGAAAAATGCACAAGCGAACTGCATGTCCAGACTCCTGAACCAAAACACCCCTGGGACCGCATTCCTGGAAGATTAATGTGTCGTAGCCTCAATAAGTGACTTGCGGAACGGCGAGTACATGGACCTGAGCGAGCGCCACTGGCAGGAGGAGTACGAGCTGGACAATGCCCTATGGCGCGTAACAGCCTGGGTCCGCGAAGGGTGGCCTGATGAAAGAGCAATCCCTGAGGGCCTACGTCCCTACTGGAAAGTGACTGACAAAATCACCACAATGAACAGTCTAATTCTGAGAGGTGACCAAGTGATCCCGCCCGGCAGAATTTGCAAAGTGATACTGTGCAGAGCACAATCAGGCCATCTGAGCTGCAACATGACCAGACGCAGGTTACGCAACGCCTATTGGTTGCCCGGCATGGATCAGGACATATGGCAAATGGTTGAAAGATGCCACGAATGCACGAACAGCGGCAAGCGCCTGTCTGTGAGACAAGCCCCCATCCTGCCCACCGAAGTCCCCAAAGGGGTATGGCGAGAATTAGGGCTGGACTTCATCGGGCCCCTGGACAGCATGTCCCCAGAACACAAATATGGGATAGTCACAGTTGATTACTTCTCTAAGTGGGTCCAAGTTGACTTCACCGCAGACTTCACCACGAACACAGTAATCGAAGCGCTCACCGCCATATTTCAGCGCAAAGGCCTCCCCGAGGACATTGTGACGGACAATGGAGTCCAGTTGGGCTCTCGAGAAATGGAGAAATTTCTGAAACTCAACAATGTTCGACAGCGGAGAGCAAGCCTCTACCATCCACAGGCCAATGGGCTTGTTGAGCGGGCGAACCGCTTTATCAAAGGGGCGCTGCAACTGGGGCATGCCTCAGGCCTAGACCCGTACAAAACGGTCAAGGAAGCCGTTGCAGACCACCGCCTCACTCCCAACGCCATCACAGGCATTTCACTGTTCCATCTGCTAAGGGGGAGAAGGGCAGCATCCACACTGGTGCCCCCCTGGCTCCACCAAGTGAGGGCTGACAAAGATGTGGACATGAAAGGCGTAGTTTTTGGTATGCAACGAAACAAAGAAGCCATGAAGGCTCAAGGGGACACACGCCGAGCCACTCGCCACACAGTGGTCAACAAAGGCGATTTGGTGAAGATACGCCTTCCCCAAAAAGACACTACGACCGGCTCCAGTCGGTCCCGGCTCTAAGTAGTCCCATAGAAGTTATTGTGAAAGGGTCAAACCACATCTGCACCAGCGACGGAAGGAAATGGAATCTAGAAAGGGTGGCCATGTACCGCAGAAAGGAATCCGTCGAACAGCCACTGTGGGAAACCAGAGAAGATCAAGACCAACAAGAGCCGCCCGACAACCTTCGCCAGTCAGAAAGAGATGCTTCGGAGTCACCCTACCGCAACGAGTTCTCAAGCACCGACTCCTCAAGCCCCCCCAGGGAGTCACAGCGAAAGGCAAGATAAGGAGAACCTGATCCACCCGCATCTCCACAAGAGTGCTCTCACAACCCTGCTGTGCTCCTAGATCAAGGCAGACCACAGAGAGAGAAAAGAAAACCCACCAAATTTGCAGACTTTGTCATGGAATGACCATCCATCCTTTTCCCATCAAAGGAGCTGTGTGGAGACGTCGCAAGATCTCAGGAGCACGGTATCGCGAGATCTCGGGGCCAATGAGATCGCGAGGACCCGCACTCCGAAGAGAACGTTGGCGGAGCGCCAGGGAAGAGGTCCGCTCCAGCGCTGCTCCTGATAAGGAGACTTCTAAATAACAGATCACAAAGGCTATGGAGCCTGGCTTCCAGGAGCGTAAGTCCAATGCCATAGGAGGCCTCATGGGTGCCCTGGAAGCCTACAGCGTGCCATCCACGTGCACACCCTGCCTCCAGTGAAGTATCTAGGAGGCCCCTGACTGCAACTGTGAGTACTGCTCCTGCCCCATACATGGACAACAAATATCCACCTTTTATATTCCTTCAATAAATACAGTTAGAACGTCTCCAGGCGTCCTGTTGTCCTTCTAGGCCACCACAGACACACCATAGCTGACATGGAGTGCAGCTGCCAGTGACAGTGAAGAAGACCTTGTTCTTCAACAGAGGTGGGCAGATTTTCTAGGTCTCTGGAGTCACATTCTCCTTCCCCTTCTGAGGTCTCTTCCGTTTCATGGCAGGCTTGCATGTTAGTATCTTGCTGAAGGTGCTTGTTTGCAGGGTTGGTCTGTTGCCTGTTGTAGAACATGTTGGGCTCCATTTAGAGATTGTTGCTGTTGGATCAGGTCTTGACAAATACTGTGTTCAGAATTGAACAAGCAGTAATGGTGCACTTGGCAATCTCTCCCTCGGTGTGCACTGGTCTATAATGCAAATGCCTTATGTTTTTCTTTTTGGCGTGTCACTATGCAATGAGAGGGGCTCAGCTCGATCCATGTACCCATGATAGCTCTGATAGGCTGAAAAGGGTAGGCATCGGCATGCAGCACTCAGTAAGGTGTGAAAAGGAAGACTGCTTCAGCTGGACATCGATTTTTAAGAAGCTGGTGTTTTTTTGGGGGTGAGGGGCTGGATTCCTCATAATGAAGATGCCAATAATACGGGTAGTATATCTCATGGAAGCACAACATCGCAGAACAACACAGGTTCGAATCCCGGGTCTGCGCTTAGAAACCTCTTCAGGTATTAAGCCCGCTACAACAAAAACAATGATAATAATAATTA
This sequence comes from Ambystoma mexicanum, assembly GCF_040938575.1. Taxonomy (NCBI): domain Eukaryota; kingdom Metazoa; phylum Chordata; class Amphibia; order Caudata; family Ambystomatidae; genus Ambystoma; species Ambystoma mexicanum. Next base: position 1,253,089,604 of record NC_090922.1, read on the forward strand.
TATGTCCCATGCATACTACATCTTTTATGGAAAAGGAAATGTAGCTGTTAGAGTCTTCACTGCGACTAGAGCACTGCTCCAAGACACAGGATGCCATCCACTTTCCCTCCTTAGTGTCCTGTACCTAGCATAACTTTCCATAAGCACGTGAGGTAACCCCCTGTAGGTTTGCGTTGTTCCTAGTGTTGTGGTGTTTTTTTTTTTATTCATTTACTGTACATACAGTGGTTATCTACTGCGCAATGCTTATAATTAACATATGAAACATGGGCCGAACACAATACACGCCCTGTACTGTAAAAAGAAAAGTCCATGATGCTCAGAAGTGTCGATAGTATAGGGTGGCAAAATAACATTAGTGGTAGGGCTCGAAACCTGGTCCCGATTGATTGAGGGGTTAATCCAGGTGATGACAATGTCCTGAGGATCAAACCCTAGTCTTCACTTTTTTAAGGGTGAACCAGGCAGCCTTACATCCAACAATGTTGCAGAGAAGGGCCAGGCGCCTAAACCCCTATGTGCTTGAAAGGATGTCGATATCATGCTCTTGTTTGTGGCTGGGGGCAGGGCATGCAGGTGCTTCGACCACTATTGAATGACAGGGAGCCACCTAGTGGTCACATGATGAACTGCATCTCTGAAGGCGCGTCAGGTTTTTATTCGAGATTCATTGCGGCCAAAATAGTGAGAAATTATGCGAGGATGACAGCCAATTGGGGTAATAAAATAGAGTGATATGTGCAAATGCCACTCTTAATTACATTATAATTTTATAACAAACTTGGGGAAATATGATGTATATATTGGGGCACTTTTCATTCTTCTTTTAGAGAAGCATGTTTGTGGAAAATCTGATGAACGTTTCAGAGGGATCCTGAAGCATGTTTTGGAGGCATGCTTGTAAAAATATATGAAATTCTTAAACACAAAGAATTGATGTGATACATATTTCACAGTATGATGTATCTTTTAGGAAAAGCTGTAACATTTCTGATAAGTCCAAATACATATTATGAGAAAGGCTGATGCAGATTGCAGGGCAGTTCGGCAGCATTGTTTTGGGGTATGATCAACACTTCTGAGCTGTAAATGTGGTGCAAACTTTCAGAGATCAACTTGAATGCCCCTCCTTACAGGTACAGGCCCGCCGAGTGAATCTCTTAAAGCCACTGACAGTGTCTCCCTATCTATATGATGAAGATCTAATATGGAAACACTGCCTTGAGAACTACACTATACGGGAAGGGCTGGCCCTAGCTGGCTTTATTAAATCTTTGCATCTATAGGCTGGAAAAAATCTATCCGTAGATTTGGGTCCGGTTATACTTTGCAACCCCATATCCTTCTCTGTATTTATCTTTTTTTGAGTTCCTGGGGAATTGTGGATGTTTGACTTTTGATTTTGGGAAATTACTTCTTTTTGTTGTACTACCGGACCAATCTTATTGCTAATTTCATGATTAATTTATGCTTCCTGTATCTTTTATTTGGGGTGGTATTTATTTTATCTGTGATGTGAAATATTTGCTATTGATCTTCCTTTGTATGCTTTGTTGATTTTGACATTGATGTATACAATTAAAAAAAATAGAGATCAACAGATGCATATTGTAAGGCCCTCCTAATTTCCCAGGTTAATTGATTCAACACTTACCTTTACTGCATCCTAAGTTGTACTGATGAATGGCTTTGCCCAGCTTTATATCTTGAAGACATTTTCTAGACCCATACAAATTCTCCACCATCCATTAGCTCTTGCCCACAGATTCAGTTTTCGGCTACGGTATGACATAGGTTTGGGCAATATTCAAACCATAATCAATCACCCAATGTTGCATGGAGACATGTGTCAGCACTAAACATCGGCATCCTCTTTTAAAAAGAAAAGGTTCTGTGTGCCAGTTTGACATGCTCGTGAGATGACTGAGCCTGATTGGGGTCCCTTTCAAGCTTGTTCATTGCATTACTACAAATCCTGGGTCAATGGGGATGCTTCAATTATTCATTAATTTTTTCACTAGGGTGTGCCTTGCCTCTCTCTCGTGTGCACCTTTCAGATAAATTAGTCCTACATTGATTATGGACTACAAACATTATTAAAGCATATCATTTGAGACATGTGGCATTGCACTGTTAGCAGATCACTTTATAAAATGATATCAGTGCTAGTTTTTGCAGGAAGCAGCCAAGTCTATACTCTTGCCAATAAAACCAATACATAAAAACTGACAACATATTATTGTATTTTAATCAAAACTTTATGAATTTCATTTCTACTTTTCAGAATAGCTGCAAAAGGCCAATATACCCTGATAGTGAAGAGGAGTCTCTAATCACTACAATCAGAAATGAACTGAAGTTGGATAATTTTAGTGTGCAGAAATGTGACAATTTTCAAAGGGAGCTGAAAAACTTGGATCCGACCATGTCTGGCTCCCTCCGTCAGTCTCAGATCAGCGTTTTGCTCCTGAAGCTCGAGCTCCCCCTGAGTTTACCAACCATCCAGAAACTCTTCAGGATGTCTGCCAAACCAAAAGACGCAGAACTGGTAGAGTAATATGAACGTCTTTTTGGAAATAACGAAAACCCAGTGTGCTGTTATTGTTTCTAATTATTGTTTCACTTTCTTTAAAGAAATACCTCGAAGCAACTGAAAAGTCAATTGTTGGGTGCCAAAAGGGCGACATGAGAATCAAACCACTGGGATAACGAGGACTCGTGTGATTAAGTTCAATATTTTGTGACATGACAGTATAATATATGCTGTGATCCCTTGTAGGTAAATTATGAAAAGCTGCTTCAAATTCTGAAGGGGGCCTTGCCAAATAGCATGAAAAGTGTTGAAGAACCTACCCAAGAGACTTCAACGAAAAAGCAAGATTTGGACAATCAAATGAAAAGGTACTTCCAATATTTACATGTTTATGCCCAAGATGCCCGATTATCATGTTGTGTAGAAGGGTAATAAAGCCCTGTGCCAGAGGTTCAGTCTGAGGGCTAATCAGGCTCTCCCCCTCACATGGAACATCCATGTGATCGCAGTTTGTTTTCTGAGACACCAGCCTGCAGCTTAGTTTACCACAGATCCTTGACTGCGAAGTGACCAACTCCCATTAGTTACAGTCATTGCAGAAAGATGGTATGGTTCTTCATGTCAAATGTGATATGATATGATATGATAGTTTATGTATATAGCGCCTATACACAATGTGTTTCAAAGCGCTGTCAGAGATTCCAAGCAGAATTAGCATGGGCATCTTCTCCTAGGACTCTGATTCTTCCCCTTACCTTCATTTTGACTAGCAGTGCCCTGGCAGTGTTTTAATTTACCACTGCAGATTAGACATTACTACCAAATTATGTGTTTTTACTTATTTGGGCCTTCAGTACTGTGGCTAATTAAACGTACACATCATTAATCCTGTAAAAATGGTAAGAAGCCTTAAACAAAAATCCTCACTTTTACCCAAGACTGCCCATTTGCAGATACCAGAATTTCCAAAATACTGAATACTGAATATCTCCTTCGACTCTGCCTACAGGTTATTGAGAACTAACGTGCACTTAAAGATTTCTGAGAGCGCTCAACCAGGCTTTCCAAGTAAAACATCAAGAATGGACTTCCATGCCCATAACTGCAAGAATACTGTGACGAGGAAGATGAGCCGAGGGATGCAGAAAAGAACAAGAACACAAGCTGTGCTCAAGCTGTTGTATGCGCATACCTATATCCAGGAAATTAAAACAACAGCAACAGCCAACTGGTGAGCGCTGCTGGAGAGAGAAAGCTACTTCTCTAGGTGAGAACCGGGAGACAGTGGGACTATAAGGAGTTCTGTGGAGCCGTCTGGCTCAGAGAGGAAGAAGAACAAAGCCAACGCACGAGCGAGGACTCACTGTGAGAATGCCAAAAGCCAACGCACGGCTCCTGGGCGTTTGTAGTTGTGGAGCAGCAGTGTTTGCCTTACCGGAGCCTGCCACGAAGCAGTAGGGCCCAGCAGGAACCACAGGACGCAGAAAAGCAGAGGAACTAAAGCAGCAAGATTGGGAGAAACGCCACTGGTTTACCGCCAGAGGAACAAAGCACTCCAGCAATAGATATTGCCAATAAAAAGCAGACATGCCAAGGGTGAATAATTGTAAAGAAATCAAATAAAATAACTGAAAGAAAAGGAACGTGTGAACATTTCATTTAAAGGGAAAACAACCAAAACATAAGAAACTTTCAGGAATGTCAGTGTATGCAATACACATTTAAGAAAAGCCCTGGCAGGATAGTGTACCAGGCAGATAAATGATTAGATAAAACAGACCCAAGAAGATATTACGTTTGAAAGTGGGTGCAGAGCCCACAGGAAGAAAGGCCCTGGCAGGTGAAATATACCAGGTAGTTGCAATTTTTTTTAAGAAATTTCCTGTAATGAGAGTATACCAGGCAGTTGTAGGTGTGCTAAAGAAAGCACTGGCGCAAGAGTATACCAGACAAGTGCAAGTGTGTTCACATCAGTAAGCCCTGGTAGGAAAATACACCAGGCAAGATAAAAATGAACGGCACATAAGAAATACAATGCCTAGAGGAGTCCTTGTATAATAATTGTTCTTTTATAACGCACTTAATACCGGAGACCCGTTTCTTTACCAGGAGAATGTCTCCCTTCTTCTGGTATTTGAGAGTTCTGTTTCACATCGCTCAGCTTGATGTTTCTTACTCCCCCTTCTCGTGGAATGAGCAAAGTCCCAAATCCTTCTCGGACCTCAGTGGACTTTTCTCTGCCACTGCGTGGAGGATGATTTCCGCAGAGGCTTATTATACTTATGTCGAAGTCCTAGACCCTTCTCTGATGGTCAGTGGGCTTATTGTTGCTACTGCAATGAGTAAGTTCTCCTCTGATGCTTAGTTCAGTTGTATTAGGATCCGAGATCCTTCTCTGGAGGCCAGAGAGCTTGCTGCTGCCACTGCGATGACAACATTATCCTCGGATGCTCAATGTAATTGTGTTGGGGTCCCAGACCATTCTCTGGTGGTCAGGGGGTTGTTGCCACCACTGCGATGAGGAAATTCTCCTCGGGTGCTCGATACACTTGTGTTGGGGTCTCAGACCTTCTCTGTTGTCCAGTGGGCTTGTTACTGGCACTGCAACAAGGAGGTTTTCCTCGGATGCTCGGTCCGCCCATCCAAATAGTTTGCTTACTACTACTGGGCCCACAGAGAGCCACTCAAGCCTGCTCTTCTTCCACCTCAGTGTCACCTCTGGGTCTCTCGTACCTCTTGTTACCTTTGTTGGTCTTCGGTATGCCACAAGGACTTCCTAGGACTGGGGTATGCCTCTCCGGCTCTTCGGGCTCCTCTGTGCTTCTGCAGCACCACGGCGGCTCCACACTACTTGACTGCTCGGCTCTCTCTTCCTGCTTTGTGTTCAGGTTTGCTCCATGAGGACCCACAGAGAACTCCTTCAGCACTTGGCTGTGGTCCTCCGCTCTTCTTCCGCGGTCAGCCAACAGGATTTGAAACTACCACTCTGGATGGTTTCCCACTCCCACTACTTCTCATCTTCACTAGTACTTTCCTCCTTTACACTCCTTCTCTCACCCTCCCTCTACTACTATCTTCCCACCTGCTACTTCTCTCCTCCTCCTACTTCATTCCTTCCCCTGCTTTTGCCTGCCTCCTCTGCCGCTACTCTTCTTCCTGTCAGCTACTCCTACTTCCTCCTCCTGCTACACTCTCCTGCCCCCTATTACTACTCTCCTCTTCCCATTACTACTCTCCTCTTCCCACTTTCTGCAACACACCCTTCTTTCACTCTCACAGTCACTTCACAAACACTCCATACAATAACTAGACTTCGTCACTCACTTCACATATATGCTCTCTCACAAAGCAGTACCCTTGTACTGACTAAACCAACACTTCCCCTTTCTGCACAATAGCCTCCACACTGCATTGCATTCTCCTTCTTCCTGCTGGTCTCTTGGTCCTCCTTTTTCTCCTCTGATCTCGCCTGAACAACCCACACTTCCTGTTTCCAGGCCTGGGCTTAAACCCAGCCCTACCTTCAGGATTGAACAGTCCTTCCTGACCAACTTGTTCTTGTCTTCCCGAGCTGGTCATGTATGTGCAACAGATATGCATAAAAATGGGCTAAGCCCCACCCTCATTCTCTGTGAGAGACTGCCACAGAGTATCAATGGCGGCTGAGGAGTCCAAGTGTTCCAGCTTGTTTAAGGGGGCCTGATGTTTTGCACCCCCGAGATAGGTCCATTTGGTCTGTGGTTGATGCCCCTTTTGTTAATTCCCTGGTGGTCTAGGGGCTGGAGCGCTGATAGCGATATATGCCTGCTGTCACTGGGGTGTTCTGTGCAGTGTGGCTTGCTGATGCACAATGACTGCTTGGCTGGTGTTTTCTCTCGCACTCCTTCTGCCGGTTGGGGGTGCCGGTGCGGTAGCACTCTGGAGGGTTGCTGTAGCTTGCGTGGGTACAGGTCTTGCACCGACTCACTGATACGAATGGTGCTGGAGGGCTTTCTGCTTTCTTTTGGTGCAGCTTTGCAACCTAACTGGCTCTGATAGAAAGAGAAAGTGCTGAGGCATGGCATGAGACTAAGATGCACTGCACCACATTACTCTGGCATAAGGGAAAAGGGTGAGGATTGGGTTCCTCCCATTTGCCTTTTCCCTTAGATCCAGAACTGACTTTGGATTGCTTTGTGGCAGGTTTCCCCTCTTAATAAGGTCAAGCTACTGACCATGTTACAATTTATAAAGAGTGATACGCATGCATGGCTAGAACGTACATATGCCAAAAGGACTGAAACATTCATTCAGATAAACATTCATTCAGATAACGGTTAAACTTTGTTTCAGCCCATGGGTATCTAAATCCACCCACAGAGATGGTCATGCCTTTGGCATAATCTACTCATTTAATGTCCCCCTTAATAATTCTAGACACATTTCCCTCTGCAGAAATATCTCCAACTCCTGAATGAATGGGATAGTCAAACCGCAGTTGTGAGCTACTAGAAAACCGATCACAATTAAAATCAACATATGACCTTAGAAACTACTGATGAGACAAGCCATTGAAAAAACTTCTGATTTTGGTAATCCCATCCTCGCAGATACCCTGCCCTGGGGCACTTCTAGTCTGTCTAGAGAAAGCATAATAGGAGCCATCATAATTGTTGTCCCAACCAAATCCAAAGCCACTACATCCTTTACCAGGTTGCCAGTCAAAGGATCGAACCTAAAGGGTCGACAGGTCAAAGGATTGACACCAAAGGGTCGACAGGTGAAAGCATCGAATTTTTTTTTTCACATATTTCTTTTTTTGGGGGGGGGTTTCCCCCCCAAACCTGTTTTTTTTTGCTAAAAACCACTTTTTTTCCCTAAACGAAAACCTAAAAAAAAATATATAATTTAAAAAAAAGAATTCGATCCTTTGACCTGTCGACCCTTTGGTGTCGATCCTTTGACCTGTCGACCCTTTAGATTCGATCCTTTGACTAGACACCCCTTTACCATTCAAGCCAGTAGGTAGCTTGATGAAGAACTATATGTAATTAAAACCTATGTTCAGACCATATGCCCCAGGACAAAAACATCAGAAATTGAGATGTTAAATTCTTAAGAGGACATAGCTGCACCATCAAAATGAAAAAGAAGATTCTTCAACAGAACCGCATCACAACAGCCCAAAATAAAATCACCAAAGTGTCCAAAATGTATGGTGAGGTAATCAGCCCTCTTTAAACTAACACCAATCCACTACCCTCTGAAGGGCTAGAAACTAAAGTCAGGTTATAGAAAATACAAAACAACATCAAACTTTGAAGTAGAACTAACCTTATCAGCCGCATACTGCTACCCTCAAAAACAGAATTTTTTTAACTTAACCAGGAATATTAAAACTTCGCCAGAATAGTGCCAACCATGATGAAAAAATCCATGCATAAATTGGCACATCCAATCACATTCATTGTAGGGCTTTATTAAAAAGCAGAAAATTCACAACAAATTCAACATTCCCTTTATGGAAAAAATGGTCAGCCTCCCGATTGATTACATACAGCGAGACAACCATGTACTTCACAAGGACTAATCAGGATACTGTCTGCGGCCGAGTAGAGAAACCTGTATCCTCTTCATGAGTGAGAAAATGCTGGAATCATTTGATAAGAACATACCAGCAGCTTTTATGCTAGCCACTTGCAGCATACGCAAAGACTAACAGCAAGGGCTGAAACGGTGTTGCACTTAGATGGGCTGTTTACTCCATTGTAATTGGTGGTTTCACTTCACCAACTAAACCGTGCAGTGACTCAAAAATCCATTCTTCATACCTGGCTGGTGCTTTTCAACACACATATCAGACTTTACACTTGCCTAATAAAATCTTTCATGACCACATTTCAAATATACACCAACGATTCCAACATCCTTCTGAAGATCCCTCTGAAAAATGAGGAAAATCACCCCACCACCATTTATTTACAAAAACTGTAAGATTAAAACATGTAGAATACAGACACAAATTAAATATGCGCTTGCAATATCTGCTCCTACGACCCTACCCTTCTGATCACCAACCACCTGGAGAATGCTGCCTAACCGTATCCAAAGACGAGAAATGTAGATATTTTACTCAATAGTGACCTGTCGTACGATCTTCCAGTCAATCAAGTTTTTTCTAACTACACATGAGTCAGATAATACATTTGATATAAGAGAAACTGCTTCGGGTGAAGATCCCCTGGCTGGATGAGGGAAAACAATCTAATTCTGTGTTTGACGGGGCTCACACATGGAAATAAGAGCTCCTATAACTCCTATAAAAGAACTCTTGTCAAAGTCTTGTCTGATGTTTTGGGAGTTAACAATATTGTTTCCAAGTGTTTGTGTACTTTCTGATTGTATGTATTGCAAGGGCTGTAATTGTCATTTTTGTTTTTCAAACTTATTTTTAGCTCTTGTATTTTAAATTGCTGTGAGGCTCTGACTTGCAAAGGGATAGATGTCCACGGGGATGTAAGGTCCTTCATATGTCAGCTTCATGATACCTGGCATATCCTTTATGACCTGGCAGAGCCTGCAGCTGGCCTGAATAATACAAAATCGTTTCCTGCAGCAATTTGAGACCATATTGGCCTAAGTATAGACTTGACTAGAGAAGAGCTAGAACAGAGACTTGTTCAGACACCTCCTTTGAATTTTAGCATATCAAAGCAAGCGCAAGAAAAGGTATACGCTTACGCCCAGCAAAGTCCTCCTATAAAGTCGCTTTCAGTATAACCAAACCTGATTTGAGTTGTGCCAACTAAGGTGCAAAGACTGTTTTAAGGCGCAAAAGCCAGGGTGAGGAGAATGGCCTGTCTATTCTTTCTAATACTTTAGTGAAACTGTTAAGCCAGAATGTGGCTGGTGTTCACAGTAAATTGGGTGATCCAGATTTCCTAAATTGGCAAAAAAAACAGAAATACTATGCCTGCAAGAGCTCTGGCTAACAGATAATTCTCAACTCATCAATCTGTTTCCTGAGTATTGGATAATTACCTGTGTGGCTACTCAGGATGGGATTGGTAGGCCACAAAAGGGCCTGGCGACATTAGTGCATTGGGCTCTTAACTGGAACCCAGTCCACATTTCCTGCTTTTCTGATCAATCACTAGTAATCCTCACTCCCCCAGCAGTTAGGTTGATGGTAAGCTTTTTATTGGCAATATCTATCTCCATCATAAGAAGGGCATTGCACATATTTTATCATCTAATCATTATTATTACGGGGACCCAAAGAATGTGATCCTGAAAGGCTTTTTCTTGAAGAGGCCTGAGTCATTCCAAAACGAAATCAACATATGCCTATTGGGGACATGCTTGAGACCTTACTTGACTCTTTTTTGCATCATACCTCCGTTGTAGCAGTAAACGGGAGGCAGTGTGGCAACAATCCACCAAAATGTACCTAAAGTTCAGGCGCCAGAGCTTCCCTGATTAATTATTGTCTGTTAGTCTTTCCAGAAGGTGGCAGATTTTGAGGTCCATGAACACCCAGAAAGCAACCATAATCCATTAATTCTTCTCTGGAACCCGGATCTGATAAATTCCCATCTAATTTCCTCTAATAATTCTGAAGATTTATCTGTGGTTTCCTACTTGATGAAGCTGTCAAAGGACAAATTATCAATTGCCCCGGCGGTGTTAGACTGAAAAGCTGAACCTTTTTTGCCCAAGCTCTCTGAGAGGACTCGGGGTCTCTTATAAAGGCATATGAGGAATTGACTGCCTCTAATGCCAAAGTAGGTGCATGTTCCCATATTTATTCTCCTGGTCGCCGGACAAGAATGTGTAATGATGCCTCTTGGCTCGATGGTGAATGTCACAGAGACAAAATGAATCTGTGGTATGCCACTAAGAATACAATTAACAGCTGGCTACTTGACCACTTATAAGCACGATTATAAAAAACTCCTGAAAAAAAATATTAATTATCGACCTGCAGTGGGAGCTGCTGGAAGAGGCAATCAAGGATAAGAATATCAAAGGCTTTTGGAACCTTGTTGCTTGTTGTTTTCTTGATGGTGCCCAAGGCATCTTTGTCCCAATATTGCCATCTGAGTGGGTGCCATACTATAGCGCTATTCTGTTTAATGCTGGAGGGCCTCTGTGTTTCTTAGCTTTGGTGCTGGGGCCACAGGGTTTGCAATCTTTTCAATTCAAGAGGTCCTGTGTGCCATCAATGTTTCCGAGACGGGTAAGGCCCCGGGCCCGGATGGCGTTAGGCCAGAAATCTGTAAGTGGTTCCCAGGGAGGTGGGCCCCAGTGTTGCTGAAAGTGTTCAATGATATTGCCTCTTTCTTGACTCTCTGGTCTTTTCGGTATAAGAGCCTCATTAAACCGATCATTAAGAAGGGGTCACGTAGGGTGGCGCTGTTGCGCGCACACGTGATGGCAGCCTAGCTATAGAGCTCTGCTCCGGCTGAAATCCTTTTCTAAAATATATCCTGCTTCGGGGTCACCCAGCCAAGACACTCAGTCTGATTTATGTGTGGGAAGTGTTGAAGGTAATTCAACCGAAAAACCGGACTGCTCCGATGCTTCTGGGCTGAGATATTCGCACTGCATGATTCGTACGGAGGAGTGAAGTGATGGGAGCCAACAGCGGGCGTCGTGAAGAAATCACTTTACCCCGCGCTGGGAGCAGCGCCGCTGGGCCACACAGTGGGAGGAGCCTACACTGCTAATATCCGGCAATCGGATGCGAGATCTCCTCTTCCCCTCGTACTATGAACTTTTTTGGGCAAACACTCCTGCTGCTGCCCGGGACTAGGATTGTTTGAGGCAGGCTTCGTGGTACCCCCGGGGGTACGGCGGGGATCCGGCCATCACTGGCGAGTGCCGTCAAACTACCGTTCAGTGTAGGTGTTGTGGAGTCGGGCCAGCGCAAGTGGCATCGAACAGCACAGAGCCGGGTAAGCTGTCGTGGACAGCCAGATCACATTACCCCAGATTGGACTACATCGATCGATCCTCTTGGCCTCCCTGGCTGACCGGACTGATAACGGCGACACTGACCGTTGAAAGAGAACGGTCCCCGGCTGCTGGTACTTGCCCCTGCCGTGCGGGGCCCTCCCGCTACTAAGCTGGCCCAATCCTGAGTCTGGGGAAACCAGACGGGCCCCTGTGACTGCAGAGGATGGCGGGCGCGGGTTTGCTTGACGCGGGACCTTTCCGGTTTGATTGCCCCGAGCTGCAGCAGAGTTGCCCCAGTCGCGGGTGTGGGACATGTCTGCCAGATCCTGTTAGCTGTGTGTAGGACTGCAGCTAGCAACTCCCGGTGCTTGTGCCTTGGACAGACCCACTGACCACGCGCTGGTCTTCTCGATGCCGACACTATACAAGTACTTTGAGGCCACGCTGTTTTGCCCCACAGCTGCTGCCATAGGCATTGATCCGATACCACCAGCCTTGACCCTCTGACAAGATCCTACGCCAGAGCGGCGATCTCGCCCCTGTTTGATCCCAAATGTGTCACCCCCATCAAGTCGTGAGTGGGTTGCTGTGGGGAATACGTGCCCTAGGGGCTTAATGTCTGAATAGGACAGTGCAAAACTACTTTGAAGCGCTACTATGTACACCACTGTGCTGAAAGTGTGCTCTCAATATTGGAACGCTCCTTGCTCCACCACACAAGGCTACCTTCTTTAATGCATTGGGTGCTGGGCAACACCAACACTGTAACCCCTCGGCGATGACAAAGGGTGCCAATGCCAGGAAGAAGAAAATAGGACCAATGGACTCATTCACAAACAGCCAAGTCCTTGCCACTATGACGCCAACACCTGGTGACCCTCTGGCAACATCTGCCGACATCTCCAGAGATGACCACCTCCTTGCCACCATGCAGAGCGGGTTTCTATCAGTCAATGCAAAACTGGATGATAATGTCTCCACCATTGGATCACTTAAGGCTCGCCTGGACAAGGAGAGTGCACGGTTGACAGAAGTTGAGGCCAGGATAAGCACTAATGAAGACTCAATTGGTCAAAACACTGAGACATTAACCTGCTAAAGGGGGAGATGGCCAAAATGCGTGGCAAGTGTGATGACCTAGAATCCAGGTCCAGGCAGGAGAAATAATATCCGCAAAGTGGGCGTGGCAGCCTCCTCTTGCAAGGGCTATATGGAACTGCAAGATGAGGCGCTTTTAAAATCCCTTTTCGGTGCTGCATCTTTCTCGGGCCACTGCCTTGTGGAGAGAGCCCACCGTACACTGGCCCCTGTGCCTAAACCTGGAGCCCCTCCCCACACTATTATTGCCAAACTACTTAACTACAGGGACAGAGACGCAGTTCTCCGACGGGCGAGACGAATGGGGATCTTTCACCACGACAGGGACAATATTCACATCTATCCAGACTTCGCCGCATGAATACAGGCCCAGAGAAGGTAATCAGATCAAGTCTAAAGGCATCTGAGACGGCAAAACGTTCTGTATGCGCTGATCTTCCCGGTGAAGCTGTGAATACAGCATGGTGGTCGAGCACACTTTTTTTGAACACCCTGCAGCGGCTATGGGTTATATCGAGGCTTCAATCCCGCTGCCGCCATGTGAACGTGGACCGGATCAGAACAGGCCTCCACAGCCTGATGTGGACAGGAGAGACCCAACTGACTGATCGATGTTGAGTACAATATCCTTTTCTTTTGGAATGTAGAATTTTGTGTCTGGGTAGCGTTGAACTGAAACTATTATGATTTGCCGGCCGGGATGCGTCCAGCTGTGACAGTTATGGGCCGCAACATACGCACCTCCGGAGAGTTCCGCAAGTTCCAAAAGGGATGTCATCATCGTGTTGGGGTTGACGGTGTGGGTTCGGGTGCGGGGGGTTGCGATGTGTTATCCCCGGCACTAGGCTGGGATCAGTTGGGGTTGTTAAATGTTTGAAAACAGAGTGGCATCTCATTTCAGACGGTGTCCAGCCTATTAATGTATATCAAACACATGAGAACTGCTGCTGTCACGGATGGAATGGAATACACATGCGAGCAGCGAGTTGACAGTAAAGCTGCTCTCCTGGAATGTGCATGGGCTAAATAATCTGGCTAAGGCCAGGAAGATGGCTGCATATGTAACAAGGCACAACTCACAGATATTGATGCTCCAGGAGACGCATGCACTTAAAAATGCAAATGTTTGTTTTCACGTGCGCCGGGGCCCACTCCGATATTATACGGAATATTCAGCACAGTCCAGGGGGGTTCTCACCTTAGTTCATCTATCACAGGGGTTCCGATACTTAGACAGCAAAATAGACGTTCTGGGTAGATTCATATTGGTGTGGGGGAAGATAACATGTCATTCAGTGGTATTGGTTAAAACATATGGACCGAATGTGGACGATCCAGAGTTTTACCAGACGATTCCCCACTTGACGATGGTGAATTTCATAAATTAGCTGACAGAGAGGTCCAAAATATGGCAACTCCAGCCTGAGCCCGCAGACATGGCGAGAGCAACAATGCAGGTAGATTTGGCTAACATTCTTAAAGCTGAAAGCTATCATAACCCCATTGCTAGTATCCAGATGGTACAGGGAGAGGTGATGAATCGGGAGGCATACATAAATGCCACATTCACCCAATTTTACAAGACACTATACTCCAACCGCGATGAAAGATCTTCCGATGAAACGGCAGATTATCTATGGGGGCTTGAGCTCCCGGTCTTTTCCCCCGATGCTCAATTCACACTAGACTTGCCCATTACGCTAGAAGAGATAACTAATGCCAATAAGGCCTTAACATCTGGAAGGGCTCCCGGCTCGGATGGCCTAGAAGCTGAACTGTACAAGGCATTTCACGAGAAACTGGCCCCTATTCTATTGAATGTGTGGGAGGAGGCTATGGACAGGATTCTATGCGTGAAGATATAATAACCGTGCTCCTTACACCCCGACGCCCTGCACATGACATGTACTCATACAGGCCTCTCTCCCTGATTAACACGGATGCCAAAATCTTTACCAAAATTCTTGCCACCTGGTTCCTCCCGCATATGCCCACCCTGGTACACCCTGACCAGACGGGATTCATTCCTATGCGATCTACAGCCCTTAATCTCCGTAGGCTGTTCTGTGTGATGGTGCAGATCAACCCAAATGCGAATGCAGCGATCGCTGCTCTGGACGCCGAAAAGGCTTTTGATTCTGTATCTTGGTCCTATCTGTTCTCAGTACTTGAGTGCTTCGGCTTGGGGGAGTACTTCATCAAATGTGTCCGATTACTCTATGCCGAGCCGGGTGCGAGAGTACTCACTAATTACCCTTTAACGTCTCTTTTCTCCCTAGGCAGGGCTACCAGACATGTTATCCTTTCGCCACCATATTGTTTGCCCTCATGATTGAACCCATGGCAGAGTTCGCTGGAAGAAACATGCACCAAGAGGCATTAGGATGACGGGCACTCCACAGACAATAATCCTATATGCGGACGACGCTTTGCTTTATGTTCAAGATCCCGAGGTTAACCTGGAATCTATTATGGCCGACATTCAGAAGTTTGCAAGATACTCCGGGTAAAAGATCAATATTTCCAAATCTGAATTGTTCCCACTCACCCCTGCCACAAATAATGTATCCAACATTAGCTGATTTAAATGGTCAGCAGTGCGGTCTGCTACCTGGGTATAGTCGTGTCCATTGACAGACATACATTATATGCGGACAATCTTGAAGAGTTTTTGCAGACACTAACTACCAAACTTCATTTGTGCTCCAAGCTCTCGATCTCTTTATATGGCCGAGTGGGTCTTCTTAAAATGGTTGTCCTCACCAAACTATTGTACTATTTTGGTAACATTTCCATTTGGCCGGGCAAAGCATTCTTTGCAAAGCTTCAATCATTAGCTACTTCGTTTGTATCTGGCAGGGGGTCTGCGAGGAAGAAATGGGTCAAACTGGTGTAGCCATACTCGAGCGGTGGTATTGCAGCACCGGACTTTGAATTATATTACTTGGTAGCTCAGGCCCAGTTTGCCAAACACTGGCTCGACCCCGACGACACAGCCACAAACATCCCCATTGAGAAATACGCAGCTTCCCCTACCGATCTTCAGTATGTCATTTTCAGTCCCAACCATAGGGACCCCTGTCAGTTCGACCCCGTAAGCATTACTGCGCATGCATGGTACAAGATTTATAAAAGAATCGGGGTGGCTTTTCCCTACGACCCGGAGGTTCCACTTTGGCACTTTCCTGGTATCTCCCCTACTTTTGACAAAGCTTTGAAAATGACATGGGACCCAGCCAAGCAACTGAAAATGCAAGATATGTTACCTGGGGGTACCTATGTAAGTCTGGGTGATTTTGTGAATACGGTGGGGGGTGGACAACTTAAACAACTCCAATACTACCGTATGAGGGCTGTGTTTGCTACGAAATGGCCTACGTTTCTTATGGAGCCCACTACCCATGAAGGTACGCGCGCCATGACGGCGACCAACTGGGGAGTCTCTAACCTATATGCCCTAGTGCAATCGCACTCAAACTCATCAAATACTATAAAAACAACTTGGGAAACGGACTTGGGTGTACAAGTGAGCGACGAACAATGGCTTAGATACTGCCAACTTACCAAATCTGTGTCCTTGAACTCTGGTTTACGTCTGATACAATTTAAGATTCTTAGCCAACTCCACTATACCCCTGCTAAAATGGCTAAGTTTGTGGTGGGTTGTACGGGGAAGTGTTTGAAATGTGATGCGCCGAGTGCGGGCACCTTCCATATGTATTGGGTATGTCCTTTCATAACTACGTTCTGTGGCGCAGTCACGGACATCCTTGAAAAGGTTACGTCAATCCCTGCATCACTATCCCCCTTGAAATACCTGTTTGGGGATATCGGCAAGGTGGCTGAGACCACCCAATGCCTATTTAATGTAACTTGTGTTGTTGCAAAACATTGCATATTGAAGTGCTGGAAGGCCATAAACTCACCCCGTATAGAAGACTTTCTTCGTGACCTCACAATAGTTAATGAATGTGAAGAACAATATGTACTAACTGTATCAGTGGCTTGCTGCCCAAAGGACATTTGGGCTCCTTTCAGAAGTAACCTGTGTAACAAAATGGCTGATAGCGACTTTTCCCCCTCATCTACGCCATGATCCACTGCATCCTATGTAACATACATGCTGAGATTGTTGTGTTGTAGTGATTGTGATATTGTGATATACCTGTGACGTGTTTGCGCTTATATGACTTTCAATAAAATAAAGTAAAAAAAGAAGGGTTTGTGTGCAGATCCTCATTGTTACCGCCCCATATCTTTTCTGGACAATGCCTCCAAGATCTTCGCCAGTTATCTGGCTATCAGGCTTGAGTTGTGGGCAGTGGAAAACAATATATTACCCCCTTATCAAGTGGGCATTAGAGAAGACTTTGCAACAATTTATCATGTATTCGTACTCTCAACTATTAAAGACAAATATGTGAGCATAAGAGGTGGTGTAGTATATGCAGGCTTTTTGGATTTAGCGAAGGCCTTTGACTGGATTGATCCCTCTTGTGGAGCAAACTCCAAAAGCTGGGTGTGCTGACTTCAGTTTTGCAGATAAGCATCTGTTTTTTTCTAATACTAGGGCTTCTGTTATCGGTCATTCCAGAAGTGGGGCTACCAAGGAATGTGCTACTAATAAAGGTGTTCACCAGTGCTGTCCATTGGCCCCTCTGCTTTTTATTATTTTTCTTTTTGATTTTCTGTCCGGCTCGCTGCAGGCAGGGCTGACTCTGCCTTTTCTAACATAGATTTGTATCCCACCCTTCTCTATGCCGACAATACCATTTTACTTGATCTGACACCAAAGGGTTTAGGACATAGCCTTAGATATGCAGCTGGCTTTTTTAAAGCCAATGGTCTAAGCCTGAATCTAAAGAAAACAAAAATAGTGACTTTTGGCACCAATAAAAGGAAATGTACCAGGTCCATAAACAATACTAATATTAATGTAGCTGGCTTGTATTGCTACCAAGGGATGTTGTTTTCAAGTAATTGTACATGGTCTGGCACTTAGAGTCGCTTGAAAATTGGATACGCTCAGGCCTGGGTGGCTTGATGCGATTCTAAATATGGTGGTTATCACCACGATAAATTCATTCAGACTTTTGAGGCCAAGGTATACTCGTCTGTTTTGAATAGCAGCAAAATTTGGGGCAGCATGAATTGCTCGGTCCTGGACTACATTTTGCACATTTGAGGAAGCTGCTGGGTTTAGGCCCAAGTGCCCAAGACCTAGCACTAAGCCTTGAAGTTCGGGTCTCAAGTATTGGGGTATGGGCCAAATTTAGATTTTTAGAATATTTTTGGGAAATTACATTTAAGCCCCTCAGAAAATCAGAATATTAGGAACATAATGGAAGAATTAGCGATAAATGCCTCTAATTACATTCATCCTTGGCATAAGAAATTCTCCATGTTAAGCAGAAAGAAGGGCATAGACATCAAACAACTCGGCGGGTGGGGGTGTAAGATTACTAAGCGACAGTTGAAAATGAAAGCAAGAAAGCTAGAATTCGTCCAAGCCATGAACAGTATGATAAATGTATGCTCACGGAGGCATTTAATGGTGCCAAGTGGCACCGGCACCCACTATGAAAATGTCTCTGTGAGTGTTATCAGATTACGAACTCAAAGACACATTCTGGCTATGGTATGAATACATGTTTTACCATCAAGGGGTCGGATGTCATGGCAATTTAAGACCAAGTATTGTACCTGTGGTAGCAGTGCTATCGAGGATATGCCTCATGTTGTGCTTATTTGCACACATGCATTCGATTTATATATAATATTCTGTTTCAGAGGCAATGGTATTTGTATTGTCCTGTGTTGATGTACATTTTGTAACTGATCTATGTGAGTACATTATTGCCTCCTTCAAACGTTTCTAAAGGAATTTTTTAATCTAGCCCTATTAGTAAGATTGTATATAGGCACCCTTACTTTATTTTAAGTAATATAGTTTTAATATTACCTTGTTTTGTTCTATTTTAATTATGGTAATGTTTGTATTGAAAACCTTTGTTTGTAAATGGCTTAAACAGAAATAAAGTATTACTACTCCCAGACAATTGTGCCATCTCTTCAAATTCTCTAAAGATTTAAGGTGATCCAGGCAATAGTAACACCACTGGGATACTGATTGATTTGATCTTTATTTGGCTCAAAGCTGTAAAGAAACATAAATAAACAGATAATATAGACATCATAAATAGATACAACATACAAATAGAACATATTAATAAAGATTTAAAAACAATTGCCATCATTAAAAACACATAGTAATAATAATAAAGAGTGAGAATAAGTCCCAGCCCTGAAAGGCAATCTATATTAAGCCCCTTCACTTAAAATCAAAGTTTACGCTATTCAAAAAGCGCTTACAGGTACAATCCCCCTGACAACATGGCGCCCACTAAAACTTTGGTCTCACCAGCGAAGCGCGGTGGAAGTATTTGGCAACGTTCCCAACAACCAGCGGATCTTGTGAGTTAGCCAAGCAAGAGATTGCATCCGAAGCTGTAATTACTCCCGCTGCTCTCAGGATTGGCTTTAAATACATAGACCACAGTGCTTTTCATTTATCATGACACATGAAAAAATGATACTGTTTCTGTGGCAGAAGCACATAATGGACATGTACCTGATCCTTCCCTCTTCCGGGATTTCATAAAATAAAGCCACTCTTAAGGTCCCCAAAAGAAAATCAAGATACAGGGCACGTGCATATGGGGGTTCCAAATAATCCAGGTATGTTCCATACCCAAAATCATCTTTGCGACTCGGATAGACAAGCCCCAATTTCAATTGCTGACAGTTCACTATCATAGTTCTTCTGCTATACACTGTTATTTCTTTCTTAACCCTACAAAATGCAGCTTTCTTAATCGACTTAGGATCTGACCATACCTCTTTTTCACTAAGGTCCAACAGAGAACTCCTCACATGTCTGCCCCACATTAAGTCCTTGCCCCCATCCAGGTTTAACAAATGGACCAGAGCATTACGATATTGGCACAGGGATGGCATAGACCATAACATCACCCAGTATAGCACAGGTTTCATTTGGAGTTCGATATTAATTGGACACAATCCAAACTCCATGTGCATAGTGGCATTTGGTGTCCCCTGGTTGGACATGGTAGGTTTTTTCAAAAACTTCTGTTCAGTTTTATCTATCTCAGGAACCTTTACATAACCCCATATTTCAGCGCCATAGGAAGCTGACATAACGGCCTGCTTCTTATACACATGTATTGCTGGGGCAATTGTTCTTCTACCATGCCTAATAAAAAATGACCTGACTGCCCCCACTGTATTTTTCCAGGTCTGCACAAGCCTTCGTAACCTGTTAGGACCAAGATCCATTTTTGTTGAACCTGACTCCCAAATAGTCATATAAAATGACCTGCTGAAGGACATGACCATCTACTTTAGCCATTAGTCTTGTGGGATATTTTGATCCACTCAGCTTTGCTATGCTACATCATGTTGCTGCATTGGTGCAAGAAACAGCACAAAATAGCTGCGCTGACTCCTGTGTGCGCCACGATAACAACCAGACAATGGCTGCACCGCCCTGCCAACACACATTTCAGGTGGGGTGAAACAGAGTACTCACTGCAGGTATGTGCCAGTGTGTTCTGCAAAATTTAACATATAGTGGAGTGAAAGAGGCAGCATTATTGTGCTGAAAACCCAAAATGCCTCTTTAAAATGACACTTTCCCAATCTTAAAAGTGCTGTTTGGCGCTAAATTCATTAATTTCTCATTGATCCACTGTGATTGTGATTAAAAAGGCCCTGCAATGCCCAGGATCATCCTTGTGTCTAAGAGGAACCGGGCCTCATATGAATGACAGCTCCTGTCAAAAGTATCTTTGGAAAAGCAACCAGGGACTGTGTTTTCATTTTACACGGGATACGCAGCTAAAACTTTGCAAGTGTATCTAAAGAATCAGCTGTAAGAGAAAGACATTTAACTTTGCAGCAAGAATGAGGAAAAATATGAAAAGTGTTTAGTTTTAAATCTAATTTTATGCTTTTTCTGTGA
Source organism: Ambystoma mexicanum (assembly GCF_040938575.1). Taxonomy (NCBI): domain Eukaryota; kingdom Metazoa; phylum Chordata; class Amphibia; order Caudata; family Ambystomatidae; genus Ambystoma; species Ambystoma mexicanum. The sequence continues at coordinate 1,253,110,213 of NC_090922.1, forward strand.
AGACTTGTTAGAACTCACTACTGAAGTTGTAAGGAATGACAGATTGTGGGGAAAGTATTGATATTGCACACAGAGCATTGTGTACGCACATCCCAGGGGTAAATGCACATATATGTACAAAATTGGAAAATTTTAGGCCAAATCTTTCGTGGTAAAAATTGCCAAAATATAGCAGAAAGGCTAAATCAGGTCCCACAGACTTAAGGTTTTGATTGAAATATGACCCACAAAATATGTAACCTGTGTATCTGATTTTCTCAGAGGTTATCACTGTAAAAATATGTATTTTTGGTCAAATTAGATTTTGGTTGTAGAAGCTAGGGGAGGTTTATAGACATTGTAAAAGTAACACCATAAACATGACATCCTTTTCTGTGATCCAATCAGAGAAGAGCAAGGCATAAACTATGCTCTTGCCCAATCCTAGCATTATAGGTGGGGACAGTAAGCCTGCCCCTGCCATATACTTTAGTGATGTCATTTGGCATGATGAATAAGAGAACCTGACAACACAACGACAGACTCTGATTCCTGACTTTCTTCCTGAATTCCTGCATGGCGTCCTGTTCCTGAGTTCTTCATCCTACATGATCCTGATTCCAGATTTCTTTGCAAAGCCAAAGCCTATGCATTGCTGGACCCTTTTCAGGTAGGCCTCAAATCCCAAAAATCACAAAAACCCAAGGGAAGCATCCTGACCCAACATGGCTTGCTACTACTACTAGATGCATGCCTGAAAACTCGCCATCCAACTGATCTTCAGTCTCCAGTAACCAGAAGGGCCAGTCCAGTGCGGTCCAGTAACAAGAACGGCCCAGATGATCCTGTTCCGCCATTTGCCCAGCTGTCCTTGGTTAGACCCGATCCGTGTGATGACCAAAACCCCTGACGGTCCAAAATCCTAAAATTAAATGGACTGTAAGTATTAATAGGAATCATAGAAACCTAAACCGTACCTTGATATGATATGATATGATATGGCATTTATAACGCGCCTATACACAAGTGTTTGAAGGCGCGACGAGGCAAGTGGGGGATACAAAGGGAGGACAGACAACGATCCTACTAGGCCAAGTGTCATTCAAATCACGCAAGTGCATGGGAAGGGGGAAAAGGAAAAGTGCGTGGGGGAAGGGAGCGGGGAAAGTGCAGTACATGGGAAAAGTGGAATATATAAGAAAATAAATAAACGTCCAGCTAGTGGCAGACAAGTAAGTGCAGACAAAAGTGCTGGTAGGGAGACTGTAGGGATACAGAACAACGGTCCCCAGGTGCAGGGGTTGCCAGGGAGGCAGTGCAAGTGGGAAATTGGCGGGCCAGAGATCAGAAAGAGTGGCCAGCTAACTCGAGCAGTTTCAGTCAGGAAATCAGCAGGGGAGAGGGGGAGAGAAAGCTGAGGCAAAGAGGAAGGTTTTGAGAGTGCTTCCGGAACCGGAGATGGTTCTCCTCGGGTTTCAGGGAGGCAGCAAGGCTGTTCCAGAGAGAGGCCCCAGCCGAAGAGAGTAATCTGCCACCAACTCGTTGCTTGGAGAAGCGACAGACACTGAGGGAGTTGGAGGCGGATGAGCGAAGAGATCGAGAAGGAAGATATTTAGGAAGAGAGAGTTAAAGGTATTGCCGCCCTAGGCCCCAGAAGGCCTTGTGTACAATGCAGAGGGTTTTGAACTTAATCCTCGCAGCCATTGGGAGCCAGTGCAGAGATTTCAGTCCTGGAGAGATACGATCCCTGGGCTTGAGGCCAAGGACAAGTCTCGCAGTCCTGTTCTGGATAAGTTGCAGAGGGCGGAGAGTAGAGGCAGGCAGATTTAGATACAGGCTGTTACAATAGTCCAGCTTAGAGAGGACCAGGGCTCTGGAGACAGTGAGCTTCTGGGGGAAGGAGAGGAAAGGAAGAATACCTCTAATGAGGTGCAGCTGGTAGTGTGACTTCCTAGAGACGTCAGAGATGTGAGGGGAGAAGGAGAGAGCATAGTCGAAGATGACCCCGAGGTTTTTAGCCTTGCAGGTGGGAGTAGGAAGATGGCCAAGAGAGGCCGGCCAGAGAGCTCCAGGGAAGGAGGGAGTGGGTGTGCCGATGAGTAGAATCTCAGTCTTACTGGCATTAAGGCAGAGGTCGTTGGTGGCACACCACTCCTGGATGGCAGACAGACAGTCAGAGATGAGGGAATGAGAGGAAAAAGCAGAGGGTAGCCTGAAAATGAGCTGGGTATCATCCGCATAGCACTGAAAGTTGGTACCTTGCCTTGCCTTGTCTCATCCCAATCTCTAAACCATCCTATCCTTACCTTAATAACTTGTAACACTGTCAGGATCATTATTGCCACCCTGTCTTTGATTTATCTTGCTAAGCGCCATTTCTTTAGTCATTTTTATCTTCTGTAAATCTTAAACTATCCATCCTACTTCAAGTGATCCGACTGGTTCTGCCGGGGCGGGCACTGGGGATTTGGTGTTGAAGTCATGGATCAACTCCGGAGCTTACTTTGTGCCTCCTTGGTATTCTAGCTGGAATGCTCTAGTCATAGAGTAAAATTTAAGTATATATTTTCTTGTCCAAGCTCAGTTTCTTTTCTGTTTTCACTACCTGATTTTTCTAAAAATGACTCTCATTCAACATTGCATATCTTCATCAGTCTAATAGCCAGAGACTTCATTTCAACTCCAGAGTGTACATAAGACGTATAGCTACATCCCAACCCAACAACCGCACTCCAAATCATCTGTTTCTTAAAAACGGTTTGGTTTATTTTAGGAGGAAATCTGCAATGGTGCAAGGTTTTACATGTGTGATTTTTGTTCTAAATTATTTTCCACCTTCCATTAAGATTCAAAGTGGTTCCTTTTGCTCATACTATAGCTCATGATTGTTAGTATATTTCCAATGTTGCTCCCATAGAGATTTGTACTGATTTAAGAATTTATGGACACATTCACTGTTTTACCCAGCCATTTCCGAATGTCATTTTAAAGTGTAAGATTTCAAATCCGTTTTTCTCTCTTGTTTAGGGAGAGAAGGTTAGATTTAAATTCCTTATTCCTGATTACCTGCTGCCTCCTTATATCTATTTAGAATTGTTTATTTGTGGGTTCAGGAATATTGCAGGGGGAAATCCTAACTTAAATGCTATCTTACCAAACAAGCCCAAAGTGTTCTTATCTCTGGTGTTTTCCTTCTGTGTTGCTAAAGAGTGAATTTAAATGCATTACATACCTTTTTATCTGTAATTGTCACCCCATTAGTGATTGCTGCTCCCCATTGAAAGTATATGTTTGATTTGAATTTTAAATAAATAAATATTATCTTTACCAACCAGCCTGATTCCTGGTCCATTGTGACCCGGGGTATTTGATAAGGGGTGTAATATGAGTGGTATATCACTCAGAATATTGAACCTATAGACATAATAAAATAAGCATTTCAGCTGTGCACTGCATACTAGGCTGAGACCAGGGTGTATCGCCTGATTGAAATACTTAAAAGTCTACGATGTTTAGCAAATTTTGGCTTAAACGCCATACACTTTGTTTTTCTTATGTTTATGGTGAGTAGGAGGTCGCAACACTTCCTCACAAAACTACTCCAGTGTTGCTGGAATTTCCTGCAGTGTTATTGACAGGAGAACAGCATTCTCTGCGGAGAGCTGGACGAATTTCAGAGCCTAATTTAGGCGGGCCCGGCATTCCTTACACAGGGTATTAATAACTTCCTCAATATAAATACAAAATGAAAGCGGGGCAAGAATGCACCCCTGCCTCACTCCCGTAGTTACATGATACAACGGAATGACCTCTCCTGTAAGCCCAGGGAGAACTCTGGCTGCATTTTCAAAATAGAGAGATTGTACAATGGATAAAAAACAAAGAGGCGTCCCTCGACTTTGTAAAACTGCCATGCCCTCTGGCGTGAAACCCCATCAAAAGCAGTCCTGAGGTCGATGAAAATAGCATATAAATGCACCATCCTCAGGATGGTATATTTCTCCATGATCAAAAACAGACAAAAACATTTATCCGCTGTGCCGCTACCTTTTTGGAACCCCACCAGAATAGTATGAATATTGTCATCAGCCCACTCCTCTATGTGTTTTAAAATAACCAAAGACTTTCCAGCGGTATCAGCGGTATCAAGCAAAGAAATTGGCTGAAAAAGAATCTATGTATCAAAAATTAGCTGATGATAATGCAGGACACTTTATGTGCACGCTGAAAAAGGAAGTTCGTGGCATATTACTAAATTTGGTCTATCGCTGTCTACCCTCATAGAAAAACCGTTGAAAGTGAAAGCTGTATGATTGGGTGGAAAATAATGCAAAATTGCTGGATTCAAAGTTATATGCACAAACTGTATTGTTTTGGAAATGGCATCCTGAACCGGAAGTTTATATGTTGAAATATCCTGCCCGCTAAATACGAAACAGTACAATGCGATTTCAATCTAATGTCTTGAATACCAATGAAATCTGCAATATTAGATACCGTTTAGAAGGAGAGCTGTAGGCACTGTATGATTCCATAGGAGAAAGAAACTTTATACCATCTTCTACTAAAGTGTTTGAAACTATTACCTAAAAGAATAGAATACTTTGAACAATTCGTGGTTGATACATCGCAAGTAAATAGTGAACTTTTGTGATTTGAAATGCTTCATGGTACTTCTATGGTATTGAAGATAAGAACAAATGCATTCCTACAGAATGTATGTAATTTGGACTAGTATTGAGACAGCTAAAAGATGGGGAGGTGTATACTGTTTGTAAAGAAGAACAAGTTACTCCTTACCTGGTAACATTCTTTCGATGGCATGTTCCTCCGACGTATTCCTTATCTATGATATTTGTATCTCCAGCTTGCTGGCCTCGGAAACATTTTTTCCCAGTAGAGGGCGCTGAGCGTCGACGTTCGTCGAGTAGGTGTTCCTCGACAGCCACCGTATCGACGCCGACGTCATCATGCCTATAAATGGCCACGCGCAGCGTCCGTTGCTCAGTTCCGTTTTGTAGACTAAGGTAGTTATTGCATGAGTGGTTACTACCCTTGAAGGAGCGTAAGCTGCAACCACAAGGGAAATGTTACTGCGGGGATGGATGGGAGGGGTGATAAGGAATACGTCGGAGGAACATCCCATCTTCGAAGGGATTGTGTCCTCCGACGTATTCCTTATCTATGATAGACTCCCATAGCAGTGGTATGTGATTGGAGGCGGGAGTAAGAGATGCCATATTACTCTTTAAGAATGAACAGTGTAACACAGCTTTGCCAAATTTAGTCTCTTGACTAGAGGAGGAATCCAGGCTATAAAATTTGACAAAGGTATGTGCGGACGACCATGTGGCAGCCGCACATATGTCTCTAATTGGTACCCCTCTTTGAAGAGCTGAGGAGGCTGCGATACCCCTGGTCGAATGAGCCCTTAGATTTTGAGGGGGCTCTTTCCCTGCCAGTTTGGAGCATTCCAGAATGGCTAAAATAATCCATCTGGAGATGGTTTGTTTGGTTATTGGTAATCCCAACTTATGTCCTGCGTAACCTACAAAGAGTTGGTCTGCTTGTCTAATTTTAGCAAGCCTACTGATAAAAAAACTCAAGGCTCGCTTAGGGTCCAGCCTGTGTAGTCTCTCTTCCTCTTTCCCTGGATGGGGAGTAGGATAGAATGAAGGTAAAGTAATATTCTGAGTAATGTGAAATTCAGAAACTACCTTTGGGAGGAAGTTAGGCTTCACCTGTAGAACGACTTTGTCCTTGTGAAAAACTGTATGAGGAGGTTTACAAGATAGGGCTTGTATCTCGCTAACCCTTCTAGCAGATGTTAATGCTACCAATAAAACAGTTTTGAGGGTGAGAAACTTCAATGAACAAGAGTGGAGTGGTTCAAAAGGAGCACCCTTTAGGAAGTTTAAAACTAGATTTAAGTCCCATAAGGGAACTTGGAATGGTCTTGGAGGGTAAACATTAGTTAGACCTTTCAGGTATTGTATTACCAATGGAATTTTGAAATACGATGGCTCCTCTGCAGTGCGCTTAATGATCGATAGCGCTGCGAGATAGCCCTTAATAGTGCCAACTTGAAGGCCTGAATTTGCCAAATAAAGTAAGAAGGATAACACCGCAGGTGTACCACATGAAAAGGGTTCGATATTCTTTTCTCTGCACCAGCTGCAAAATGTATTCCAACGGCAGCGGTATAGAGTTTTAGTTGCTGGCCTTCTGGCCGAAAGCAACACCTCCATGATGTCACCTGGAAGTTCCCAATCCTTGTACCTCAACCGTTCAGATACCAAGCGTGAAGGTTGAGGGTCTTGATGGATGGAGAACCTGACCTCCCTTCTGCGAGAGAAGATCCTCTCTGTACGGTAGACGAATTGGAGGATGGATGGACATGTCCAGAAGGTCCGGTTACCACGTTCTCCTGGCCCAATCCGGGGCAATTAGGATCATGGTCTTCCGAAACCTTCTCAACCTCCTGATCATTTGAGGAATGACAGGGACCGGAGGAAATGCGTACAGAAGTGGGAACTCCCAGTCCACTACGAACGCGTCTCCTAGAGCTCCTCTCAGGGGAAATTCCCTTGAGCAAAATCTGTCGCACTTCCTGTTGATACTGGTGGCGAACAGATCCACTTGAAGGACTTCCTGAGCTATCTCCCACTCGTGGGAGACTGTGTTCTGCCTGCTCAGAGCGTCCGCTGTCAAATTCTTCTCTCCGGCTCGGTGAATTGCAGATAGAGAGATTCCTTCCTGAATTGCCCAAAACCAGAGCTGCATCGCCTCTCTGCACAGTGGCAGTGACCCTACGCCTCCTCTTTTGTTGAGGTAGTGCATGGCCACTGTATTGTCCGTCATTATCAGGACGTTTCTCCTCCGTACAGACGGCAGAAAAGCCTTCAGTGCCAGTCTGATGGCTCTCAGCTCCAACAGGTTGATGTGTAGTCTGGACTCCGATGGAGACCAACGACCGCTGATGGTCAAGTCGTTGGCATGGGCTCCCCACCCCGTGAGTGAGGCGTCTGTGACTACTGTTATCTCCGGCCATGGTTGCCAAAACAGTTCTCCTTTCAAGATGTTCTCTGGAGAGGCCCACCATTGAAGGTTGTGGGCTACCTTGTCCGGAATCCGGAGGAGATCTGTCATCCTCCCTGAGAATTGTGACCACTGAGTCCTCAGTGCCCACTGAAGGGATCTCATTCTCAGGCGAGCCTCTGGCACAAGGGATATGCAGGATGCCATGAGGCCTAGCAACCTCAAAAAGTCGTAGGCTGGGAGACGTTGGGCATTTTGAAACCTGGTGACCATCTGCAGAATATCTTGAGCCCTCACCACTGGTGGCGAGGCTTTTCCCAGGGACGTGTCCAGGACTGCTCCAATGAACTGGAGTCTCTGTGATGGTATCATCTGTGACTTCTTTAAATTGAGGGAGAAGCCCAGCTTGTGAAGGAAGTGGCAGACATAATCTAGTGGGATCCGGGCTTGTTCCGAAGAAACTGCTCTGATCAACCAATCGTCCAGGTAGTGGTAGACGTGAATCCCTTCCCTCCTTAGACTTGCAGCCACAACCGACATTAGCTTGGTGAAGACCCTCGGGGCGGAGGTCAGCCCAAATGGCAGAACTCGAAATTGATAATGAGAGTTGCCAATTGCGAACCTCAGGTACTTCCTGTGCTTGGGATGGATTGGCACATGGAAATAAGCATCCTGAAGGTCCAGAGATACCAACCAGTCCTGAAGCTGGAGGGCCTGAAGGATCTGAGAGAGAGTTACCTTCTTGAGCGTGTCCTTCCTGAGGAACTTGTTCAATTCTCGTAAGTCCAGGATGGGTCTCAGTCCTCCGTCTTTCTTTGGTATGAGAAATCAGGGGGAGTACCAGCCCTTGTTCCTGTCCGCTACAGGTACCGGTTCTATGGCACCTTTCTCTAGCAGGTCTACAATTTCTTGCAAGAGGAGCGGATCCGGCACTTTCAGAGAGCTGTTCCCCGGTGGATGGCTCTGAGGGATGCGTAGAAAAGGCAGGCAGTAACCTTGGGCAACTGTCTCCAATGCCCAAGCATCTGACGTAATAGGCTGCCATTCCGTCAGATGGTGAGTTAACCTGCCCCCTACAGGTGTCTTGTGATGGGAGACCTCAGAGTGGTTTGGGATCGGCTGATGCAGTTGCCGAAGGTAAAGCGGCTCCTGCTGCTGCTGATGCAGCTTTCTTTCCTTTACCCCGTCCACCACGGGTAAATTTTCCTTGGCCTCTTTGAGCCGGCCATCCTCTGCCTCTTCCATATGAGGAATAATAGCGAAAGGACCTTCCTCTCCAAGAGGATCCTGAGGCACGAAAATTAGTTTGGCGGATTGCAGCTCCTAGTGACTTGGCTGCTGCTTTAGATGTTTGCAGTTTTTCCAAACTGTCATCCGCCTTTTTACCAAACAGGGAAAAGCCGTCAAAGGGCATATTTAAAAGTCTGGCCTGTACGTCAGAAGCAAAGCCGGACTTTCTCAACCACGCATGCCTGCAGATTGTGGTACTTGCCGCCATGGCCCTGCTGATACTGTCAGCAGAATCAATGCCAGTTTGAAGGGACTCACACATTGCATCTTTACCATCTCTGATGATATTTAAAAATGCGTCCCTTTCTTCTCCTTCCTGGAGGCAGTCAGCCGCTGATGAAGCACACTCCCTAAGAGTGAGGCTGAACCTAGCGAGCGTACAAGTCGCATTAATAGATTTTAAAGCCATGCTACAGGCCAAGAAGACTTTCTTAGCCATGGCATCATATTTTTTATCATCCCTATCCTGTGGAGCAGTGGGGTATGCAGATGTACTGCCTGATGAAGTTGCAGCCTGGACCACCAGACTCTCTGGAGTAGGGTGCTTAGATAGGTATTCAGGGTCAGCAGCAGATACCCTATATTTCGCTGACAACTTCTTGTTAACCGCAGGGACAACTTCAGGAGTTTCTCTGTTAGTTAAAATCTTTCTTTGTAAAGCAGAATGAAAGGGAACCACAGGATCCTCCTGTGGACCTTTATCCAGAATATCTGTGAGGTCATCCTGTTGAAAAACAGGTGAAGGCGCAGACCAACCCATGAACTCCATAATTCTTGACATTAGGGTTCTATAAGGGGTTTCAGCATGTTCCCCTGGGTCTGGTTTGACAAATTCCACTTCTGGGGAAGTGTCTAGGCCGCTTGCTTCCTGTAATGCATCCTGAAGGTCTTTCAACCTTCTTTCCTCAGAGGCAAAAGTCTCTGGTTCAGGTGATGTGGTCCTCTGCAGCCCAAAAGGCCTTTCTTTCCCTTTCTTCAGAAATTGAAGTTAAGGGGGATGCTCTGGCCTGTGAAATGGTATAAAACCCATCTCTAAAGCAGAGGGAGCCATCATCAGTGGCCTTGAAAAGGTCGATGTCGTCGACGCCGATGTAAAAATCCTCGAAGGCGCCGACAAAGGCATCGAGAAAACTGGAAGAGGCCTCGAGGAACTCGAAAGGATCGGAATCCTGCTCGAGGTTGTCGACGACGTTCTCGACGTCGTGTCGGAGGCTCTCGGTGTAACTGTTGGCTGTGGAGTAGCCATGGGTTTTTCTTTTATCGGCGTCGATGTCGGCGTCGACGCCGGCGTCGACTCGATCGACGGATTCGTCGAAGAACCCTTCAATAACGGCGTCGATGGCGCCGATCTATGCTTCGAAGGGGCTTTCGACGATGGCGTCGAAGATGCTTTACTTCCCGATGGCTCATGGCGCTTTCGGGTCGACTCTTTCGCCGGGTGCTTCGACTTAGATTTTTTGGGCTTTTCACCCGGGGTATCACCTAAACTGGAGACACCTAAAAGATCTGCAGATACTTTTTCTCTTTATAACTAATTTGTGATGTTTAGATTATCTAAGAATCTTTTGTTCAAAATATTCTTTAGTTTATCATTTTTTTTCATGTTTCTGGTTTTATTTATTATTCTTATGTAAATTACATGATGTATTTTAAAGACATAATTGCTGTAATTTTTTAAAAAAAAGTTGTGCAAAGGTTTATATAAACCAAAACAAATAATGGGAAAAAATAGGGTCAAACCAAGCCATCAATCCCCCACTTGGTCTTCCCATTGGGCCCTTCACTGCCAAAATTTGAAAGGGCTTAAAGCCTTGTAGATCAACCCATTCAGTTGCTCATGTTTCTTGCAGAAGGATTACTTGAAGCTCCCTGATGAATGTACACCAGTTTGGATCCTGCAGATGTTTAAACACACCTGCAATATTCCAATCCAACAACTACATTCAGACGCCCTTTGAGGGAATGGTTATCATTCTGGTCCAGTCAGTCAACACCCTCTAAACCCTGCTCTGGAATTGCAGACAACCCCTCTACACCACTCTTGTCATGATGCCTACCTCCAAGGAGCCATGTCCGACCCAGCAACCCCAGAGGCAGGCATCATTTCCCCCAGGGGAGTGCCAGCGGGCCCAAGCTGGGGCCCTTTGGACACAGTCCTGGCGCCTTAGGCGCCAGGCTCATGTTGGACCTCTGTCCTGGCGCCTTAGGCACCAGGCTCATAAAGCTAGACATGTGTTCAAGTGTTTTAATGTGCACTTACCTGATGCAGACCATGCTGCCACATCCAGGCCCTCTTGAGGCCTGAATAGGAACTACTTTACCTGTGGGACTACTTTCCACCCGGGTGTGGTCGGGGAAGGATACATACCTGAACGGAGGAAGGATACACACTTGGAACTTCTTCCAAAGCTATTTAAACCACACCCGATCAGCAACTCACGCTTCGCGTTGTTCTGCTCCTCGCAGCTGGACGCTCACCGTGTCAGCTCCTGCATCTGGACTTCAGCCACGCCTGTCAGCATCCTGGGTCACCTGCAAAGGGAGACAAGAGACCTACCAGCTAATCTGAACCACGGAGACATCACCGACGATCCTGAAAGGGAAGACATCATTTTTAAAAGCATTTCGTTACGATCGCTGCAGCGCTGCATTTCACTCACCTTTCCTGGGTTCCTCCATCTGTAGCAGCGATCATCCGGATACACAGCCACTTCCCAGAGCCTAGAGAAAAAGACAAGAATAAGAGGTGAGAGAAGGAAGGGAATAGGAAAAGCTCAGTTTCCTTCTAAGACTTACCTGTTGGGTCATTCCCATTTCATTTCGGGTCTTGCTGCTTCCAAGCATTTTCCGGACCCCGGCCCCTATGGGGAAAAAAGACAAAGACATTAGAGGAGCGAATGCAAAAACATTACCTGAGCGCTCATCTAGGACTTACCAGATCTTTACTGGAACTGCACGTTTCACTTCGGGTCGGCACATATCTCCGGCATTCCGAACCCCGGCCCCTATGGGGAAAAGACATCAACATTAGCGCTTTGTTGCAAGAAGTCGCCAAAGGAATCTTCATTCATCACCTGAAAAAAGACAATGAACATTATTATTTAAAGCTTGAACTTTTGAACTTGCAACAGAACTTTTACAGCGCCTTACCAGTATAATCAAGCTTACCTGAACTCCCATCCAACCTCAATCCAGTGAAGTAACTGGGTTCAACGCGCCCCTGCGTCAGAAGCAGGATGGAGAGCTCGTCCTTTCAGACCCTAAGGTGAGACTTTACGGGGAATTGTGGAAGGGTATCGTGGAGGGTTGGAAGAGAGTGGGAGGCTTGAGCATAACTCAGTCAGTAGGTAATACTCCCTTTTCATGCACAAGGGTATATTCCTACGAGCCGGAGAAGCCAGAGTAGAGGGCCCTTCCTGTTCATCTTCAGAGTCCTGCGCTTCACCATTGAAGAAGCATCAGCACTCGAAGCCAGACCTACGCCTCCGTGGGAACCAGGTGAGCGTTACAACTCTGTGAAGCATTTGGGATAGTGATGGATCTTGAAGGAACTGCAGCTACATCCTGTAGTTTAAAAGAACCAATCTGCTGTGGGGGGTAAGCTGTCAAGGATATACTGGAGCCCACTGGTGGATATGTCCTCAAATCAATTACCAATAATCTATCTGCCAGGTATTTGTTAAAAATGAAATATGGATACAGTCGTAATTACTATTCTGCATTTTAAACCACTTGAATTCACCAAAATCCTCTCAGGTAATAGAGGTGCACCCCTTCACTGATGTTATCCAATGGATTCATTTGTTTGTTAACGATACCTGAGACTCAAAGGCAGATAGGGGTAACAACACTGTGATACTGTAAGTCTACCTAGATGGGCTTTAATAATGGTTTGATTCATCATCTCCAATCATCACTAAACAAAGCAGCCCTTTTCTAGAGCCCTTTTGAAGCAAGAGCCTCATTCTGAGTTTGGCAATATTCCAGGACTTTTTCCATAATAATTGCTAAGAAATTTAGAACATATAATCACCACTCGCTCTGGCGGTTTTACTGCCAAGTTATAAGTGGCAGCATGGCAATGTTAATCCACAATTTTGAAGTTTGTAGGATTGGGAGGATTTTTCCACTGTAGGGGAGGTATGGTATCACAGGTATGTTGTTGTTTAGTTGAAGAAACAAATCATATCTAACATGGTGTTAACATCACACCTTGTGATCTTCAAATCAGTTGTCACTCTCAAATCCTAATTGTGGTTCAGTATTTAAAGCCTTAACTCGACACGTGTTTCCCCATTGAATTTGTCAATGGTTCATCAGGAGAAGTAATAACTTCTGACATAAAAAGATGGAAAAGAAAGAAAGAAACGGAAGTAAAGTTATTATAGATAAGATATAGATAATCATAGAAAAGTGATTATCAGTGGTGTTGCAGATCATTTTCTTATCTAATCTGATTATGCGCCTTAAAAATAAACATAATATGTGACTCACACTAATTGTGGTTTCAGTTTTCAAGCCTTAACTTACATTCAATTATTCTTTCAAGTGCTTATGGTGGATGCCAAATATTAATTGTGTCCAAATAGTCTTTCAAATGACTTCAAAATTGCCTGATATTTCTTGCATTAGGATCCAAAATAAGGATTACTGCAGGGAAGAGAAAAGTATAAATGGCCTCTATTTAAATAATGCAAAATGAAAGGCTTGGAGCAAAGCACTTATTGCTGACAAGCTTGCCATTTAAATTCTTGTTTGCTTACCTTGTATATTCAAATTTCCAACAAGTGGGTGTGTATCAGTCCTAAACCACTGTGATAAGCTATGAAAGAATGGTCGGGCCGGTGCACGATGTAAGCGTTTGTATGCGCGCATAATATAGTGTCCAAAAGACGCGGGGTGACATCACCATGCTGCGCACATCATTATTATGCGTAACGTGGTGATGTCATCACGAATAGAGACGTGTTTGTTGGCCATTTTGAAATGATAAAAACGTAATCTAATATTGAGAAAAAGGGATGTTTAACCTTACTAATACAATAATAAAAGCATCAGTAAGTGAATGCAAATCTGTGATTTAAGTTATAAAGATCGAGGTTTTTAAGCCAAAATTAGCTGGTTGTCTTTACTAATACAACAATTTAAGCATCAGTAATTGGATACATTTTTTTTATTTTTGTTTTGAAGAAATGATTTTGCTTGTTGGTCATTCGTTGCTAAACTGATATAAAATATCTAGTTTCTCACTCGGGAGTTAAATAAGAAAACTCAATAAGGAATATTTTTGCCTGAGTTTGCTACTTAACTGTCAATGGAATATTTTAAGAATAAGTACATAAGTACATATTTCAGATTTAGATAAAGGTTTAGAAGTTTAAGTGAATGGTCAGTGACTGTCTTACTAGAAGAATATATTATAGAGGTTGATTACTAAAAAATTTAATTTGAAATACGAACAATAAAGTTACTTGGAAATCTATTGCTTGCTCACTGTGTAGGATTCGAAATATAACGATTGATAGATCACAGAAAAAGAATAGTGAAGAATTCAAAACATGCATACATGTCTCATTGAATAAATCTTAATAATATAAAAAAGAAAATGTTGCAGGTTCAATCATTACAAAATGTGTTCCTCAAAACAAAAATTGGGGTTCAAATGGTTAGTGATACTTTTGATCATTTATACATGCCTTAAAAAAAGGGAAAAGAAAAGGAAAAGAAAAGCATCTACAGCCAGTTATACATTTCTGTGTCACAATTCAGACCTGATACACATGTGTCCATAATACAAATCCATTTACATTCCTGTTTACGTAACAGTTCCTCCTTGTTTCCTCCTCTGGGGGGTAGCATTACTTTCTCCAAGCCAAAAATAGTGAGGTTTTTGATTTCAAAAGTTGGGTGGTTTGTGATAATATGGACCGATATGGGAGATCTGAGATCCTTGTTGCGGATAGCTCTTATATGTTCGAATATTCTCACCTTTAATTTTCTTATGGTGCTCCCAGTGTAGAGTCTCCCACAGATGCATTCAATTCCGTATATAACATATGTTGAATTACAGTTGATCATTTGGTTAATTAGATTAGTTTTTCCATTTGGAAGACGGATTTCCTTTTTTCCTTGGTATAGGAATGGGCATAACTTACAATGCCCACATTTGTAAGTACCCTTAGTGGTGGCCTGGAAAAAAAAATTCTTTCACTTATGATTGGGCTTAGAAAGCTTGGACTAATCAAATTTTTAATAGTCGGTGCTCTCCGGAAACAAAGTTGTCCAGGTGTTTCTGTGAACTTGAGTCTGTGAGAAGAATATTCCAATGTTCAGATAATATACGTTAAATTATCTTCGCTTTGGTGCTATATGTAGTGGTAAACTGAGTTTTGTGCCTGGATGTACCCATTTTCGGTTTGTCCATCATTAAAGATTCTCTTGAGACTTGCTCTGCTTTGTTGATAGCAGTTTTTATGTTTCTAGATACATACCCTCTCTGTTTAAATTTTAGGTATGTTTTCTGAAGGTTGTCTTAAAAAGGTGAAAGGTGTACTACAATTCCTTTTAATTCTGAGGATCTCCCCACATGGGAAGGGCACTTTTGAATCGAGCTACATCCCACAGAAGCTGCTCCTTCTCTGCCGGCATTGCGAGCTGCCTGAGGCTCTTGCCGTGAATCAAACACCAACGCGCTTCTTGGAGGAGGCGTGGTCACAGCGGCACGTGATCTCAGCACGTGACTTTGGCACCCTTGAAAGGACAGAGGCTGCCGCCCGCCTAGTGTGTCCTTACCTGTCTGGAAGAGCACTTTTGAATCGAGCTACATCCCACAGAAGCTGCTCCTTCTCTGCCGGCATTGCGAGCTGCCTGAGGCTCTTGCCGTGAATCAAACACCAACACGCTTCCTGGAGGAGGCGTGGTTACAGCGGCACGTGATCTCATCACGTGGCTTTGGCACCCTTGAAAGGACAGAGGCTGCCGCCGGCCTAGTGTGTCCTTACCTGTCTGGAAGAGCACTTTTGAATCGAGCTACATCCCACAGAAGCTGCTCCTTCTCTGCCGGCATTGCGAGCTGCCTGAGGCTCTTGCCGTGAATCAAACACCAACGCGCTTCCTGGAGGAGGCGTGGTCACAGCGGCACGTGATCTCATCACGTGACTTTGGCACCCTTGAAAGGACAGAGGCTACCACCCTTGCGGCGTTAAGCCCGACAGGGGTAAAGGCCAACGGCTGTTGTGCGGCTGTTTGGCGCTGACGGCGCGACTACTGTACGGGAGACTGCAGAGGTGTTCCCTCTTTGATCCCAACCTTAACACAAATTAAACATTGTGCTTTACTCATCTTAAGCCCGCAGCAGGAAAGAGCACAAGAGCAAACTGCTAGCTGTATGCTGTGTGCGGTCAGCCGACAGAAATCATCACAATGAAGGTACCCGCGCTTGTTTGCCCCCAGGTTACGGAACAATTCGATGCCGGCCCACAAACAAGAGGCAATACCTTTCAACAAAGGCGCCTCTTGAACCCTTGGACATTTGCCAAACCAGCAGGAAGAAGCGCACAAGCAACTCCACAACGCAAGAGTGGAGACATTAATCATCTAGAGAACGAAACGATAATTACCCAGCATGAAACGGAAAAGTCTCCAGCGATTTGGACTAACACACAATCGATCATACAGATCCCCTCCCTTTACACCCTAGCTGCGAAAGCAGGTGGTATATGCGAAGAAAAAGTGAAACGCCCAGGTCGAGTAAACTCGAAACAAGTATGCAAACTACTCACGTTACCATCACAGTTTGGGAACTTAGCATCAGACTTGGGTAAGTTAGAACTTTCTTCACTCAATATCGATGCAGTTGAAATAAACTCGGCCCTGTTCCTAACCCCATTCGAAGTAACTGACCTTGAACTGCTAAACGCAACCAGTCAAACTAGTAAACTATCTGGAGCCAATACCACTATTGATAATGATCAAGTGATCACTGAGGCACAGAGCATTGAAGACATGATCAGTCCCACGATCTCAGACTCGACACCTCCCAAAGAACAGCCGCTCACAAAAATCAAATCAGAGATCGGCATTCGGCACATAATGACCCAATAAAAAGAGCGATTCAACTGAAGCACAGTGCAGTCCAACCTAGAATAGAACCTACAAATCTCCCCCTGATTCTGTCAAGAAAAGAGAAATCTTACACAAAGCCGAATCGCAGCGACTGCCTGTCCATGAAGCACAAGACAAACGCCTGACGGAAAAACTAAAAGCTGATTATCTTGCAGTCGAAGCTAAATTGACAGCAAGTTTTCAAAATGAAGCAAATAAAAAGAACGAAGACAAAAGGTTGTCCGATTTGAAAAAATTGCGCTACAATTCGGAAGCTCGACATCAAGCCACTATCAGTACCCCACTACCTAAATCTCACGATTTGAAAAACTTGGAACCAAAATCAATACAACAGTGCGATACAACATTAAACTTGTCAACTGTAGCCACCAAACCGCACTACGTAAAAGAGGAAAACTAAACTAAACATGGCCAAAACAGATGCAAAACGCATGAAGATGAAAGCCAAAACAACCGCGAATCAGGAGCCAAACCCAACCTTTCAACAGCAGCAGCGATCCAAATACACAACAATGTTCTGGCAGCAACAACCTTAGCGTTATGCCCATTCATCAACCTCTATCAGACTCTACACGAATCCGTGAACAAACAAACGATCATGATGACAAACTTGATCTCGAAAAAATAACGCCAATCGACGAATTCACAAAATTTCTGCACTGCAAAATCGCAAATGAGGCATACCATTCAACACAGTGGCAAGCAATTCAAAAAGAGCAGATGCTAAAAGACCAAGCCTCTAAGGACGACCTAATGGCAGCATTACTTGAATCCATAAAATGGAGGCACCAAAACGAAATTAGATAAGATTCCCAAGCTACATTCTATAGCCCTAGTAGAGCTTGTAAAGATCAACTCCCAACACCCAAAGCCGGTGCTGAGTCAACTGAAAACGACGAACCACTCCAGAGACCAACAGCTGGCCTTTACCCGACTGTTACGATGGCATTGAAACCCTCAAATAACACTGATCAGAACAAATCTAACGGCTGCTCTCAGGACAAATCAGTGAACACCCCAGATATAATCGTTTTGGTGGACAATCAAAAATCCCAAAACCCATCAAGTATTCCCCCTCAAATATCTCTTTCAAAAACAAGATGGCACTTCCAACTCATCGAAAACAAAAACCAACGAAATTGCTGTCCAAACTGATACTTCTGAAAAAAAGACCTCAGCCTCATTTGGAATCTTTTCAGGCTCTGCGAAAACAGGATAATGGAATGTGAAAGAACTAACAAACGAGACAGTACTACCAAACAAAAAACCATTAATGCCTGCGCACAAAAACAACCCAAGGAAGCCATTGCGTCAAGCAGCCAAATCTTTTATCCGCAACGTTTCCACACCTAAGAAGTCAGCCCTGTTTGAAAGTACAAAGCCTCAAGATAAAGTCATTGACTCCCAAAAAGCATCTGCAGTAACAGAACAGATCTCTGCTGGTGAAACTGTAACTAAAAACTCCAATAAAAAAAAACGCTGACGATTGGCTTCTGAAAGCCAAGCAAGCCTTTGCTCCTCAGCATCGTCAATCGGTTTATGCGATCTCTCAACATACTCAGATGACCATACTACTGAAGCAATAAGCACGCATGAAACTGGAAATAACACATCTCAAAAAGACATAAGAACTAAGGCAGACACTGTGGACAAATTTAAACTTGGAAAAAAAAACACTCTTCAAGGATCAACCCCATCACCAGACGCTAAAAAAACTAAGCAATCTCCACAGCCACACAACGGGAAACCCAATCCGAGTTGTAAACTAAATCACAAATTTACACGACAACAACAACAGAAAGTTTCCATTCTACATCCAAAGTCGTCTCAAAGGCGAGAGCCTCCAAAAAACTGTACCCAAACAAAACTACGATTACAGAACATCCACCCAGATGACGGAGATGTGAACCTAAATCGAAGCAACATCATGAAATTATTCAAATGCATTCCCGCGCTACGCACAGTAACCTCTGAGGACATATTGATCGTCGAATATGCAACAGAAAGAACCTCGGACCAAGTACTGTTGCATATTAATGCACTGGCTGTAAGGAGAACGCTTTTAGATGCCCAAGATGACCTCCTACTGTACGGCGCCGACCTCTCTGGCGAACCACAAGACTACACCAAGGCTGACCAAACGCCCAAAAGAAACCCAGTCCAAGAGACTAGAATGGAACAAAGAAGAGAACAACTAAGACACCACCTATCTAAGTCAAGTCAACAAAAGTCGAACATGCAATCAGAATATCAGGACTCAAAGCGAAAATACCACACAATTACCCGGAATTAGCTAGAGACAGAAAGCCAAACCCAGGACCAGACCCTAATTTCTTGGAACACATGAGGATTCGTACACCTACTAAACACCTTCCCAGTAAACCTTGAGGGAAACTTTGCCATATGTCTACAAGAAACATGGCTGCGAGAACCCCCTACCAAAGACGGATATACGATCTTATTAAACCCCGCTGGAAAAAACAGGAAAGGAAGACCTTTCTCAGGATTACTAATGATGATAAAACACTCAGCACACTGGCAACTGATAGAAACATTCAATCCAAATCTATTTGTGCAAGGAGCATTACTTGAACAGCAAAAAAATTAATCTGCCAAAAAAAATCAGATGTTGCTCATAAACACTTACTGGAATTCTGCAATGATTACCCCTGCCAAATTTGTCAATTCTGCAACAACAATAATAGACACCTACCTAACACTTGGAAACAAGCTCCAAATCATGATATGTGGGGACCTAAACAACACTTGGTTCGAGAAAGACGATCTGACGTTGAATCAAAAGCTTAAAACGTTTGAAAAACTGTCAGCAGATGCCAAATTATGGCACACGGCAATGAAGATCCGAAACTGTATACTGCTTAACAGACAGGTGCAAGGAGATGTACCTGCCAATACAACCTGGCACCAAAATCAAACAAAGAAAACATTAGATTACATCTGGACCTCTCATAATCTATTTAAAAAAGTCACACAACTAAAGATGACCAAAGCCTTCAACAGCGACCACAATCCAGTGAAGTTGACTTGGCAAACGAGTGAGCAGTCACATTTGGCCAAATATGACAACGAGATTTGGTCCAATGCAACTGGAACACGTCTTCGGATCAACGGACAGCAGATTTCTCAACTCACTGCTATGTTCGATCAAATCACAGTCGGAAAAGACACAAACTACGTGCCATTGTTAAGCAAATTCATGGTGAAAACGACCTCAAAAGGGATAGCCAGCCATTATCACCAACATAAATTTAGTAAACAGCTAGTAAAGGAAAAAAAAACATTGCTGCAAGACATCAGAAAAATCAAGAAATCGAACCATTTTAACCAAGACGAGCAGTTGCGCCTTCAACGACAACATTATCGAAATTGGGTCAAAGCGTTCTCCATCCAAAGAGATCAAGAACGAGCAGAAACCATGCTAGATCTATTTCAAAAACATAACTCGAGGGAAATCTGGGCCATTTTGAACGCAGGTAACACCAAAAGCAACCTAGTTCTGATTAATGAAGTAGCTCCCCAGCGTTGGGAATCACACTTCTCTGAATTATTTAACGATGATGCCAACAAAAAGGAAATTAAGCTTGAAACACCAGCTGTCCGATGGAACGTAACTGAATCTCGCACTGACATCACGAACGCAATTTTGCAATTAAAGAATTCAAGAGCCCCAGGACCCGATAACATCTCAAATATGATGCTTAAAAAAGAACCAGAGCGGTGGGCACAATTTATCGAAAAACTATTTGAGAAAATAGAAACTACCCAAGAATTACCTTCTTTGTGGCGAACAGCAGTGGTAGTGCCAATTCACAAAAAGGGACCCAGAGCTGACCCGGCAAACTATCGCCCGATAGCTTTGCTAGATACAATTGGGAAATGATTCGCTTCATTCCTACAAAAAAACTGTCAGCTTGGGCTAAACAAGAAAAGATCGGTGACTGTCGGCAAACAGGTTTCACTAAAGGCGTGGGCACTGAAGTAAATTTACTACTATTAAACCTTCTAAAACTAGCTTCGCTAAAAGGTCAGAAACCTCTCTTCATAGCATTTGTGGACATGCGGCAAGCCTTCGATAAAATAAACCGAACCCTCCTATGGCAAAAGCTCACACAATGGGAATGCCCTCCACAAATATTGAATCCGATTAGAGCATTACACAAAGAAACATCGGTTTGAATTCGAACTAATCAGAATGGATACCTGACACGCTCAAACCCGACGTCAAAAGGTGTTAAACAAGGATGCCCGCTGGCTGCACTGCTATTCAAATTATTCATCTCCGACTTACCTATTGAGCTAAAAGAAGTAAGATGTTTCCCACTGAGAATAAATGACCAAGAACTAAATTGTATCTTATATGCCGACGATATCGTCTTGACTGACCAGACAGCAATAGGACTACAGCGGCTGCTGACTAAATTAAACAGCTATCTCGCAAAGAATATGCTCGAGATCAACACAGCCAAAACCAAAATCATGAAAATGAAGAACACAAAAGGTCAGAAATCAAACCACTTTAAATGGTATGTGGCAAACGAGGAAATCGAAACAACAACGTCGATACGTTACCTCGGAATCATTTACAGTACTTCCATCAGAGAATGGCCATGGTAACAGGATCTGCGAAACAGAATGTTAACATACGCCCTACAAGGTCTGAAAATTCACAATAAATACGGAAAATTTTCTGTTCGACCGGTACTAGCATTCTACCTAAATAAAGTATTACCTGCAATCACATTTGGAGCCGAATGTGCATGGAACCTTGACTTTAAAGTATGGAATGCCCTGGAAGGGTTGTTTTGGCGCAAAGCCCTACGTTTACCCAGATACGTTTCGATGACGAGCCTGCAATACGAACTGGGAATAAATTCCTTGTACGATTCATCAATCTGGAAAGCTTGTGCACTTCTACGCAAAATAAGAGAACATCCTGGAGAACCAGTGTACAAAATACTCAAACAAGATACAGCCAGCCCAAACTCACAGATTCTAAAGGAGTGGACTTATAAAGTAGACCAAATAATGATGACCGCTGACATCGAAATAGAGTCCTTGCAACTCGGCCCGCAGATTGTCAAAAAACGTCTTCAATGGTGGGGATGGATTCAGAATAGCGAAAAAAGAGCACTCCTTAAATGTACACTCCCGTCACGATCTGCACCAAATAGACTAAATGTACAGCCGAAATACTTACTCAAATGTCCATCACGCCACCACCGAGATCAATTTTTGCAAATGCGACTAAATGCACTACAAACAAATGAAATGAGATGGATGAGAAAAAACCTGGACCAAATAGATGACTTATGCAGACACTGCAATAAAGATACGGAATCACTTTACTATCTGATCATAAACTGCGATGCAATCTCGAGTCAAAGGACCCTACATCAAGACTTTTGCTTTCCAATAGATGGAAATAGGGAAGACTGGTGGTCGCGTGTGACAGCTGGCCACAATATGAAAATAACCTGCGCGATAATTTCTTAGACACAATTTTGAAAGAATAATAGAAGTTCCAAATGCTAAACCCTTGAACCCAAGTCACACGTGCTTAGGAAGACTTTAACACTCAATGATGAATACTAACCACATAGAGACTCTGTGATAAAAGTTTGAATAAACTAAAAGATCACAAAAAAAAAAAAATTGATGGTATGTCTGGGATGATGTGATGTAGCAAAAACGAGACTATTGCCAGCCGATGGTTTTATGAACAATTTGGTTTGGATTTGTGCATTTTCCACAAATAGTTCCAGGTCCAAGAATTCTATATTTATTGCACTGACCAATTTTTTGAAGGATAGATTATATGTGTTGCTGTTGAGATAGGTAACATAAATATCTAAGTCTTGGGTATTGCCTTCCCAAATGGTCAAAATGTCATCTATAAAGCGACCCCAGGATTTAATGTTGTCGCGGAAAAGCGGATTTTCCAAGCATGTTGTAATTCGAAAAAAACCTATAAACAAATGTGCGTATGACGGGGCAAATTTTGACCCCATCGCGGTGCCTTGAAGTTGTTTATAGATGTTGGTATCAAAAGTAAAGATGTTGTTGTGAAGACAAAAGTGTATCATCTCAATAATCATTTTGTTTTTTTCTAGAAAGGAGACTGATCTAGTTTTTAGAAAAAACATTGTGCTTTCCAAAACTTTGTTGTGTTGTATGCTGGTGTATAATTGGACAACGTTTAGGGTTACAAAGAAACCATTTTCAGGGGGATGTTGGGAGGGGGTCCATGGAGGGTGACCAGGGAGTGGGTGAGATACAGAGCAAAGGCATTGTGATGAAGGGTTTCTCTGTCTTGCACGGATCGTCAGCAGAGCATGTTGCATCAGTAGCAGTCATTCACTCATGTATGAGTGAGAATGGCGAGGTAATACAGGATGGGAGTTTGTAGGTGGGTGGTGTGTCATAAGCATTACACTGGGAGTGGGGTGCAATGGTGGTGACCCTGTGGGCCGGAGGGGCAAAGTAGGTGTAGGGGAGCCATTGCTCATTGACATGATGAAATGCTTTACTGATGTCAACGAAGGCCAAACCAAACAGCCTCTCTTGGTTTTTAGCCTACCCTGCCAAAAGGGACAATACAAAACCGCTTAAGAATGACCCCGCGCCCTTCTTAAAACCTGACTGACAATAGTCCAAATTATTTGTCCCTGTTGCCCACATCTGTAATTCTTTCAGAAGTATTCTGGCAAATATTTTATTTTTAGCATCCAACAAAGATAGAGGATGATATTGTAATGGAGACAAACAATCTCGTCCCTTAAAGATCCAAACAATCAAGGCTGCGCCCTATGACTCTGGAAATTCCTGTTGTAACAGTATGTTGACAAACAGCCGTTATAATATACCTGCCCAGAATTGTGGATTAAGTTTAAATGTTACATTTGTTAGCCCATCTGGGCCGGGGGTATTAGACCTTTCACTAGTCCTGAACAGGGACACAATATCATCTATATACCAAGTTAGGACCCCCTCCCAATTCATTGAAGAGTATAACTGGAGCATGGCTGGAGCTTTTTTTAACAAATAACGCCCTAAAATGCTCCACCCATAAATCTTCGGGATTGCTTGAACTTGCAAATACAGATCTGACCCCTGTGGTTCAATAGTTTTCCAAAACGTATTACTGGTATTCCCGGTGATGCACCCCAACATTCTTTCTGCATAATTAATACACATCAAAAATGTGTGCCCCCTCAGTCAATTTTTAAAATTCCTCTTTACAATGGTCACCTTGTTAGCAACATTCCCAGGTCGTTGCAAGTGAATATTTTTAATGAGGACACGCATCTGATTTTAAAAATCATTCACTTCACAATCAAATACATGATCATACCCCACAACACTAGCGCTTTTAGCCAACTTATTCGCTGGAACCATGGCCCCCAACGAGGCTGTAACACTTTGGCCGAAGCCCCTTGGAGTTCTTACAGCCATATCATTACTCAGAAAAAGATCTGAGGTCCTATCCTCAAAGGACTGACAAATGCTTGATGACCATTTTATCGCTGAATTCCGTAGATTTATCTTTAGATGGAGCCCAACTGGCAGAGTAGCCTCTGTGCAAACCCTAATACTTTCACAAGCTATCATGCAGTGGTCACTCCGCTCTGTTTAAACAACTTTTAACCCAACTTCTCCCTCAAATAAATCCATGGATACAAAGACATAATCCAGGGTAGAGCAGCCTGTAGCATTATGCCAAGTAAAGGCTGGTGGGAGATCACCTCAGCAGTTACCATTTAATAGTACCAGGTCCCATGCCTCTAATTCTCTTACAACCTCTTTCCCACGCTACATTGTATGTTTTTACCCTATACCAATGGTCATCCAAACACTCTGCATTGAAGTCTCCCAGAACATGTATTGAAGCCCCATCCTCAGGGATTTCTCCCAGCAAAACGAACGAGAGTGAGGAGAGCGCCTCCTCTAACCCCACAAGATCAGGATTTAAGTAAACATGGACCAACAAGCACTTCTTCGATGAGTTGAAGCCCGCAGCATACCACTCCAAGAGGATAGCCAGCACATCATTCCTCTCAAGTTTTATATGTTATAGTCTAAAACCTAAACTACGCTTAACTGCTATCAACAGCCCCCCCATCCGGGCAACCCATCAAGCCTCACTGGGCCTTAACAAACCTTACATCAAACCCATCAATCAGAGGAATGTCCATTAATAAAGTTTCCTGACAGCATATAATATCGAACTGAGTCAACATAGCCTGACTACTCATAATGCTGGCAAACCCCCCGGTATTCCATGATAGAATTCTCCCCCCAGTCTTTCAACCTTCCCAGTCATTTCCTGGCCTTGGAATGTTCGAAAACAAAATATTTTGCGTCCAATCCTGCGACTCATATTCCCTATCCTGGCAATGTGCTTCCTCTGCGACAGTTTACATCTCATACCGTTACTCATCGGGAGGGGGTGCCCTCATTTACATTCTATCATTCCTTAAAGCAGGTGAGTTTGAGAGAACCAAACAGCCCCAATCCGCTACTTCAAAACCCAAGGAGAGAAACCCTGCCTCCTATGCCAAGATTGCGTTTTTAATAATTTTAGATCGCAGGTAAATTTTAGCAATATCAAAACAACCACGATATCAAAATGCCACAATTTCTATATCCTCTAATGTCACCCACCGAAGGCTTGGAATTTCAAAAAGTAGAGAAAGAATGTATTGTCTATTTAGGGGGACCCTAGTGGTACTTTCAAATAGATGACTCAAAAGGACACAATTAGCATGATTGAGCGGTGTGCCTACTTTTAATTTCCTTAGACGTCACCCCTTTGTGTTTACCCTCTTTCTGAGTCATATTGTGTGGCTCCTTAAAAATCTGCTTTGAACGAGATGCCTCTGGCAATTGTCTACTTTTTGCTGGGCCCGATCTTTTTTCCTCAATAGTTCGAAACAAGGGAAACACTTTTTTCAACAATACATGTGGGCTACTACTTTATCATATTTCGGCCTCAAATATTAGGAAAAGATTACAATTTCTGGGGGCCGGCGCTCTCTCTGCCCCTTATTAAAACTTGTTGGTAAGATAGAGATTGCCTTTGTCCCCTTCAAAAATTCCACATTATTGTCTCTTAGAACACAATATTTCCCACTGCCCGGCTCTGCTTGTGAAACCATTATCTGATTGGAATGTTGTTCCTGAATCACCACAGTGTCAAGGCCCACTCCCTCAACGTAATCATAAAGAGAAATATTACTTAAATAAAACAAAGGGTCCTCAACACTATTTATTTGACTATCTCGGTCTTTAGAGACTATGAACTGGGTACCCCCCCCAGTGGGAGCTTCCCCCAGGACAGCTCCACCATTATGCAGCTGTTTTATGGGCATCCTCTTTTGCGCAGTTATTCTGGGCACATTCTATTTTGGCCGAGGGCAGTGTCATAGGGATCTGAAGATTTAGCTGGTCACAAAATGTCCAAGATCCCTTATTCTTCTGCTTGCTCAGTAACTTAAATTTTTTAAATTTTTTTAACTGCATTCTCTTTGACCTGTTTCACTGTTCTACCATCTCCAGGAAGGTGATAGTGTATATGACTACTACTTACGATCTTCTGTGCATCTCCACCTTCCCCTCCTGTTAGGAAAGATTTCATAATGTATGTAATTTTCCCTCCATGCAGCAACCCCCAAACTTTTTGCTGTTGTTTTACACCCTGATCTAGACTTTGCCAGAGAAGCGCAGACTTCAGCCGCACTCCTCTGGGCTTTTGCTCGATTCTTCTGGGGAAACTGACATGCCCTTAAGACAGGCAGTGCTGGGAGACTTCGTTTCCCTTAGTCCTTTCCTCATGTTGCAGCTTTTGAGCAACATGAAACAAGAGTGCACCGTAACTTACATTACCGCGCTCTTGGGTCTCTAGTCATTCCGAAGGCCCTAGAAACTCTCGCTGGACTTATTATGAAATGTGCGAGTGTGTCACGGACGGGACTGGTGGCAGCTATCTTTTCTCTTGTGTTTTGAACCCTTTTTCGCCATGTTATCTGCGCTTACCGCGTTTGGCACAAACGAGTGGCCTTGCTCCTAAATGGCCATGCCACGAGGTTCGTTGTCCTGTCCGCTGACCGCCCTGCCCCTTCACCTTCACCCAGGTCGAGCCGACCCGGGGCAGACCTTATTTGGTGATGCACTTTCCCGCGAAACACAACGCTTTCGCGGGCTTCTGCACGCCTTGTGTGTGCCTCCAGGATGTGGGCTGGGATGTCTGCTCCCAATACACATGCTGGGTGCCAGAGAGTCTAGAGTGTCCTGAATGCCTGGGACCACCGTGGTCCGTGATAGGTCCACGTATGGTGTGAGTGTTTGTGAGCAGATCTCCCATTGGGCCCTCTCCGTTTTGGCGCGAAGGGAACCTTGGATAAGAGGAGGCTGAAAACACCACTACCATGTCGATCTCCTGAGTTCACACCGAACAAGGGATAAGGAGCCAAGTGTCCTGCAACAAGAAGCTGAGTCGAGGAACTGCTGGTGACCCGCTGAAGGTTTGGCACCCTGAACTGCTGTCGTCCTGCGAGACCCCTCTGCATCTGATCGTCCTAGAAGGTCTGCGAAGGCGCTTCGACCCTATGGAATAGTGGGATCAACTATTCTCGGCACCTTCATCAAACCCTGCAAGTAAGCCTCTTCGGAAGTGTCCCTGGGCCAACCAGTGAGCTGACCAGCTTACACAGGACGTTTTGCTCTCTCACTGCCGCCGTTTCGGGGAATCCCTCGAAACTTGGGCTACTGCTGGCTCTGCATATACATGGCACCCTCACACCGAATTCGTACACTTGGCATTCCCAGGTCTGAAGTGAGACGAGTGCGCCCAGACCAGAGTAAACGTGGTTGCCGTGTTGCCCTGCTGTGGAAACAACCTGTGCACGTCCGCTGCATTTGGGACACCCTCTACCCTGCATCCTGCTACGCAGAATCTACACGGTGTCGAGACGTCCTGATCATCGCAGCTGAACCTGCCAGCAACGTGAACTGAACTGGAGAAGTCTGGGTCTGCCTGCGTCAGTGACCGGTGAGTAGTCCATACCCCAACCGGTGGCCCCTCGCGCAGGAGCCCGTTTCTTTTCTACCGCTGTTGCGAAATAACGACTCCATCCCGCACTCTCACCCTGCCTCTGCCCACCAGTGGAGGCCTTGCTTGAGTAGTGGGGACTTGTTCTGCATCGCTTCATTCACCTTCCTGAACTGCCTGATATCCTTGAAGAGGCCCTCCTTTGTCCATTGGCACCAGCGCGTGCAGGTACTTTTGAGCATAAGGCTCCTCTCTTCGTAGGGCTCGGACTTCCTCCTAGTTAGGTGTATTTCGGATGTCGAACGGGGTCTAATGATTACTTGCACTGCCTGTTTTCCTCCCCATCTAGGTGGTCTACATATTATGTGCTCCTAACTCCTTAGATCCCGCGGTCTTGTATATATATGGTATTGATTGTGATGTGTTGGTTTACATTAGTATTATTGTGATTCTTTGCTATGGTCGATGTTTCAAAGGCCTGTAATAAATGTGTCTATATTTTTTATATAACACCTGTCTGGAGTAATTTGTAAGTGTCCTTGCTTTGTGTGCTCATTGAGGTCTTTCCGTCACCCTCGCCCCTCTTGAGACTTAGTCTTGACCGCCGCCATTGCTACCCTTGTCCAGAGGTTACCCTGTTCCAAGAAACTAGGCTGGCCTTCTGAACCTCTGCCCCTCCAGGTTAGAGTTCAGAAATCCATCTTAACACCTCCCCCCATAGACGTGAAACGGAGGGCAAAGCATTTTCTTTTGAGCTCTCCGGATGCATCAACAACTCTTCACTAAAGCCTGCAGTGGCAAGTGGGATAGAGCAGTAGGAGAAATCAGAACCTTAGGCTTCACACAACAAGCCTGGAGACATTGTAGTCATGAAGATGCTACAATGAGACCCTTGAGAAAGTTTACCTTTCCCGCGAGATCCTTTAGCACCTGTCTTACGTCACGAAGCTCAAAGTTTAAGGACTCATAGCCCCTATCCATATAGTCCAGCAACCTGGCCAGGACTAGGGAGGACAGTTAATCTATGACTGTCGTATCTGGCCCAGACCTACGGGACTTCCCCCTGGGGATTCGTCTTTCAACAGCCTACTAGGCCTGCTAGGTACTGTATCCACTTTCCCCACAAACACATGTATCTGACCCCTCCTCAGGTAATACAACACCCAAATTCTCTCCTGGTCCACTTCCCCCCAGAATTGTTGTTATAGGGGAACAGGCTACACCAGCATCCCCTGTCAAGAATATCTTGGGTTTGTGTAACATGATTTCTGTGAACACGTGTGAATCAACAGGGGATTCCGGGATTGCCCATTGGTTAGATTTAAAGTCCAATGACACCCTAACTCGTTTCCCCAGCTCATGAGAAATCACTGGAGCTAACATGGATACATCCGAAACCAAGTCTACTCCAGGACCCCCATCACCAAACACCATCTCCTGGATGTTGCCCTCTACTCTAGTTAAGACCTTGTCCAGATTACCAGTATGTTTCAGTAACGTGGCTCCCACAACTTCCTTTGAGTCCCATACTGTGGAACTTGCGGACAGAGGAGGAGCTCCAACCATTTGGTCGTCAACTGTACCCACCAGTTCAGGATTAAGGAATGTTTCCGAAACCACAATTAATGCTGTCTTTACATCCGAGTCAGCTGAGGTGATTTCCATGAACTGGCCCGGAATGCAGGAAAGAGCCCTTGAAGTCAGTGAAGTTGAAGCTCTCTCGTTCACTATGCACAACACGTTGGGAACCAGTTTACCTAGTCGCTATCAATGCTATATTAGTTCTATCTGTGAGAAGCTTGCACTGCAGAGAACATTAACTGTTCCTGTTCTATGTGGGTGGTGGTGCCACTGCTGATATGCTGTTGCATGTCAATGTGAGTAGAGCGTGGATCACTTACCCCCTGCTAGACAAGTTCTTTGTAAGGGGCGTTTGGACTGCTAAGGCCTATGCTATTACCATTCTATGCAAGTGTAGCTTACATTTCTGATGCCGTTTATTTACCTGTTCGGTGTGCGGGGGCTTGCACTGCTCCATCCCATGCATTTTCTTCTCTGTGGGAGTGGAACCCATACTTCTGTGACTGACTTCTCTGTTGTTATCTTGTACTGTTATGATCCATGGCATTCCTGTTACATGTGAGTAAAGAATGCTATACTGATGTCCATGGCATACCTTTTCTACAGTAGGAGGGGAGTGTGCACTCCTGAAGCCTATGTTGCACCTGTTCCATGGACCCATTCCTTATCTGTTCTCTGTGTAGCCATCATCTACCCTTGTTGAACTTACACAGATACACTCCACCTGTTCTGCATGTTTAACAGCTTGCATTGCTGTTGCCCCGAATTGCTTTTTCTGTTTGTGAGAGGGAAACTGATCGACTCCTCCTCAAGAAGACCTGACAAGATGTTCTTAGTGATGTGAGAAACCTGAGGGTATTCTCACTCCTACTCCCCTGGGATCCGCTGTGCAGGTGGCCAGGGAAAGGACATCGCTATTAGATCCTGATCCTGGGGGCGGAGAAGCAAGGGAGGATCCCCTGGGTGGAGTGTCCTTGAGGATTGGGCGTGGGGTGCCCTTAGGCGAGACATGGTATCCCCCTTTCTCTATTGACAAACAACCACATCTCCCCAACACCCCAACCTTTATGGGCTATTATAAGCCAGTACCCCTCAATCTTCCACATGTAACACTTACTGGGACGAAGAAGAGACCACTAAGAGTAGTGAAGATGACACCTTTTCCCCACTTTGGTACTGGGATGAGGAAAATGCCTATTAAGAATTGTAAGGGTCAAGCATGTCCCTTTCATTGTGGTCAGGCATGGCTAATTGAACATTCACACCTGCAGCCTGTCATGGGGTGCAGGTGTATAGATGGAGATCAGCCAGACCGACAGGGAGAGCAGGAGAGAGCAGGAGAAGGAGAAGGCGCGTGACTTGGGGAGCAACATGTGAGGAGGCAGCCGTGGTAGGACTGGAGCCACATGAGCCAGGAGGCCTGCAACCAACCCAGTAGACTTAGGGAACCTGATCTAGGTGGTCCCTGTGATTTCCTCAAGCCTTGGAGCTTCCAGACCCCTGAGCGAGCAGCAGGAGCTGTCGTGGAGCCGGAGCAGAGAGAACGCTGTCCGCGTGCCAACAGATGCACGGAAGTTGCCAGTGTGCGGAGAGAGGCATAAGGCAGGCGAGCGGGGCTCGCGCCGGTAAAGCACAGAAGACCGGTGAGTGTCTGGAGGGCAGAGATGCTCTGGGGTCCTCCAA
Source organism: Ambystoma mexicanum (assembly GCF_040938575.1). Lineage (NCBI taxonomy): Eukaryota > Metazoa > Chordata > Amphibia > Caudata > Ambystomatidae > Ambystoma > Ambystoma mexicanum. Next base: position 1,253,140,976 of record NC_090922.1, read on the forward strand.
CAGGACTGCGAGGGAATACTGGTCCGTACAACAATGTGTTTAATGAATACCGGATTAAAGAGAAACTTAACTTTGAACAATTAAATGCACATTGAATACCAAACCAAAGGGAAACATTGAAATCAAAAGCTGCATATTGAATATCAAACTAAATAAGAACTTTAAAGCTGAACAATAAAAGTGCACATTTGACATGATTTAATTCAAACATCACAGTCAAGAGTTTTAAAAGGGTAAAAGAGTCAAACAGTGAACTTTTATGAATGAATGCAGTGTGACAAGGCCACAGATTGGCAGGAGGTCGGTGACACATGGTGGCAGGGCCACAAGGCTGATAAGGAGAAGTCACAGAAGTGCAAGAATACCCACAAAGCCAAGAGGCCAATTAAAGGAACTAAATCAAGGTGACTTGGTGCATAGGCAGTGCTTAAAGTGGGCCGGGGCCTGCCGGGGCCGGGCCCCGGCAGTCTCCAAAAAGTGAGGCTGAGCCGGGTCCCTGCCGGGGCCCTCCGGTCCCGCCACTTGACGGCGGGTCATTGAGCGCGCCGTCAAAAAGTCAGGCAGCTGTGACTGACACAAGTGCAGGGCAGTCACAGCTTCGCTCAAATTTACCCGAAGCTGGGGCTGGCTTACACTTGTTTTAGTCACAGCTCAGGGTCCCAGCCCACCATTAACACCCCTTTGTCTCCACTCCCTGTGCTGAGAGTAACAGGCACAACAGGAGTGGAGACAAAAGGGTGTTAATGTTTGACCCATTAACCCCATGATGGGAAGGGGTGGGGGGCAGAGGAGGAGCTCACTGATATCGCGGCTGGAGGTGAGTGAGGCTTGCTTCAGGCAGTGTTGAGTGGCCTCGCCGGTAATTCGCCCTTTTGACATAATTAAGCATTTTTAAATTTTACAGTGTTTCACGCAGTTAAGGATGCAGCCATTGCCGTGGTTGACCCTCCCCTGGTCCTTGCTCAGCAGCTCAGCAGCTTACACTTTTGTAAGCACCACCACAATACCTAACTTCTCATTGCCACTAAAACGAGAATTTGGGTGATTGCCTCTGCATTTCTAATTGTCCCAATGACGAAACGTGGCTGCTCTTGGCTCTGACTATACTTGCACCTGTGTTAGCACTCAAACTAACAAAACTCAACAGGTTGTCCTTGTGGCAGCCCTGCCCATTTTGCAAATCCGTTCATATGTTGAATCTACAACGATTCCCTGATGCAAAAATCTGACCACACCCAGACAAGATTATGAATGTTAGCATGCGCCACACTTAAAGAAACCTCCCCAAATACAAGGACTGCTTGTATTTTAAGCAGTCAACTTTCTCTCTTTTTAAAAAGCCTCACCCTCAACAGTGCAATTAAATGATTTGCCCAGGACCACACGATTTGGTTGTACCAGCAGTGTTGCAGTATGCGCTTAGTTGTGTAGACAAGACCACCTCTGTTCATTTTTACATGCTTTTCGTTAGGCCATGCCTTCAAGTTTTAGGCCACGCCCATCAGGCAAGACACTCCCCCAAATAAGGGCCCCCCCTCAATTTCTTATCCCACTTAAAGCACTGTGCATAGGAGCAAGTGCCAAGGAACCTGTGTGTCTGCTCAGGAGTCCTGGGGCCCTGTTGCGCGACCTGGTTGGGTGGACCGTGCGGTTCAACAACTGCGCCAAGACCAGAGAGCCCTGCATGGTGAAAAATAAGGACACCAAGGAAAACACTGCATACAAACTGGCGAAGTGGGCCAGAAAGGAGGTCAGGTTGACCTGGCATTTGTTAAGACTCTTTTCTTTGGAAAGACTGTAACAAGTTTAAGCGGCAGAATTGAAGTCTTGGAGAAGCGAAACCCGAGGCTTAAAGGAACCACACTTGTTGTCTTGAGAGCCGAGTATCGAGACCCCTTTTGCTTTTGGATTGTGTTACTTGAAACCTAGGGAAGGGAACCCCAAAGAATGCTTCACAACTATATCACCTTGCACTGGGAAAAGGTAAACTGTAAGACTTTTTCATGGAACTTTCTTATGTTTGGGGAAAGGCAGCTGAAAGTAAGCTGTGAGCTGGAAGAAGCTCAGAACCTTGAGTCGAACACTATTTCTCTTGACTTTGACATCCCTACACATTGGTTGATTGCATTTGTGAGGGCAAAGCTAGGTTTTGGACACGGACAGACTTTTAAATTGAACTCTTTGACTCAGACTTTCCTTAGTTTCGTTCAGGTAGGGAAATCCCACCTTAACATAGGGCAAGTTAGGCCTCAACATTTAAGTTAATAAATATCTTTTGTTTGAACTTGAAGTCGGTTGTCTGTGTCGTACTTCATGATGCCTTCACAGTGAGCGAAGCGTTAAAAGTATTATGCTGAGGTTGTACCTATTCTTTGCATGCAGGGGAATCTCAGTGTTGGTGCTCACCTGCCTCATTTCGGAGAGGGTGTTTGGTTTAATGCATACTGTGATTTCGGATAGGGTGTTTGGTCTACTGCATACTGTGATTTATCTGTTAATTCGAGAGAAATCTGTTTTCCTGTCATGATGTGGACCGCTGCCGCATAATGATTTCCATACAGTTTTAACTTTTTGTGTGCGTCGGCTGCATTTTCACATGCTTTTTACTCTTTCTCTGGAAAACAAAACTAATTTTTTCTTCTTTGAAATTGCATTTACCCTCAATGTTTGAAAATATGGAGTAAAATATTTACACCTCAAAATCTTATCTGGAGCACTGATGTCTTCTGTAGTCACTGTCTCAAATCCAACCGCTGCCATCAGTGTGACAAAATGACATCTGATCTGCAGATGTATAAGGATGAATAGTGGCTAAACCAACTACTCAGCTCCCACACAACCCAACAGTGATCCCATTCATGAAGGTAAAACGGGCACAGTCAAGAAATATACCTCCTTTGCCTTTGGTGAAAACGAGGGCTGAGGGAAGGCTATACTCTCAGAAGGGGTGTGAATGTGATCCAGTAGCAACCCAAACCGCAAAGTACAACTGTCCAAAATGAAGGACTGTCCATTCAAGTTTCTATGAAAAATATATATATACTTTAATTAAACACACCAATGTAAAAATGAGTATTACAAACACTAATATAGCTGCTGCCCCCTGTAGCGAGAACACAGACTATGCAAAAGATTGAAAGAAGCTGCACTACTGGTAATGAAACATGAGTGAAAAGGCAGTAAGCGCGCCCACTGAATTTAAAAGGATATGTCTTTCAGTGAAAAATGGTGCAAAATTCCCCTAACCAGTCGCTAGGGCCCAAAGATGGGAAAAGGTGGCAGGTATGAGTATGAGTACCATTTTTGCTTTTCTTGGGTGGTTCGCAGACATCAAACCAGGCTTTGAGCTGCGCTGCATTTCTGGTCGAACAAGGTTTGATATGATATTTTATTTATATTGCGCCTATGCAGAAGTGTTTCAACGTGTGACAAGGCAAGGGAGGGGAACAAGAGAGTACAAGACAACAATCTTACCAGGCCAAGTGTAATTGAGATTGAGCAAGTGCAGAGGAGAGGAAAGGGGAAAAGCGCCAGGGGAAGGGGAGAAGGAGAAGTGCGAGACATAGGAGAAGACATAAAAGAAGTGCGGCCCATTAGTGGAAGTGCAAAGGGGTTAAGTGCAGACAGCAAGGGTTAGATAAGTGAAAGTAGGGGGCTGCAGGCTTGCAGATACAGGCCCAGTGCAGGGGTGCCAGAGGCAGTGCAGGTGTGCAACTGGGAGGGAAGGAACCTGGACTCGTGATTCAGAGGGTGGCCAGGTAGACCAGTGCAGTATTGGACAGGAGGTCAGCAGGGAAGTGGAAGATGGAAGGCAGAAGAAAAGAGGAAAGTCTTGAGCTGCTTCCAGATCCAGAGATGGTTCTGCTCAAGTTTCAGAGAGGCTGGGAGGCTGTTCCAGAGGGAGGCGCTAGCAGAAGAGAGAGAGATCTGCCCCCAGCTCACTGCTTAGAAAAGTGCCTGACTCACAAGGAGTTAGAGGTGGAGGAAGATACTTCTGAAGAGAAAGCTGGAGATATATTGGTCCCAGGCCCCAGAAGGCCTTGTGGACAATGCAAAGGGTCTTAAATTTGATCCTAACAGCCAGTGGGAGCCAATGGAGAAATGTCAGTGCTGGAGAGATACGATCCCTGAGCTTAAGGCTAAGGACAAGTCTTGCAGTCCTGTTCTGGATGAGTTGCAAAGGATGGAGAGGAGAGGTGGGTACATTTAAAAAGGGGCAGCTACAGTAGCCAAGCCTAGAGAGAACCTGAGCTCTGGATACAGTGAGCCTCTGAGGAAAGGAGAGGAAAGGAAGAATACATCTGAGGAGGTGCAGTTGGTAGTTTGACTTCTTAGAGACGTCGGAAATGTGAGGAGAGAAGGAGAAAGTGGAGTCAAAGATAACTCCGAGGTTCTTTGCCTCACATGTGGGGGAGGGAAGAGGGCCAAGGGAGGCCAGGCAGAGAATGGAGGGAAAGAGGGGTGCAGATGTGCTGATGAGGAGAGTCTCTGTCTATCTGGCGTTCAGACAGAGATCATTGTCGGTGCGCCACTCCTGGATTGCAGACAGACAGTCAGGGATGAGAGAAGGAGAAGAGGAGGCAGAGGGGAGCCTGGAAGTTGGATTAGAGAACAGCAATGCGGTGGGCAAGAGGTTCCAGGTATTGGTTGAACAACCAGGGACAAAGGTTAGACCCCTGGAGAACACCAAAGGTGTAGAGAGAGGTAGAAGAGAGGAAGAACCCAAGTTGGAACTGGCAGGGTCGGTCAGAGAGGAAAGAAGTCAGCCAGGCCAGAGCCTGATCAGTGATACCCAGGTTATCACAGAGTCGGTTGAGCAGGATGGCATGGTTGACTGTTTCAAAGGCAGAAAAGAGATCAAGTAGGATGAGGACAGAGGGAAGATTAGAATCAAGGTTAGAGAGCAGGTCTTCACGGATGTTCAGGAGAGCAGTTACCGTGCTTCTGGCTGCTCTGAAGCTAGATTGATGGTCATCGAGACAACCAACAGATTCATGGTGTAGATTAAGCTGGGAGATGGCCAGCTTTTCCAGGTGTTTTCCCAGGAGAGGAGTGATAGAAACTGGGCGATAATTAGCCAGAAGGGAGGGATCGGCTGAAGGTTTCTTGAGAAGAGGGTGCACAAGAGAGCGCTTCAGAGGGGAGGGGAAGTTTCCAGAGGCAAAAGAGTGGTTGCAGAAGTCAGCCAAGGCTGGAGCAAGGGTGTCAATGTGGTCCTTGATGGTTTTGGAAGAACAGGGAAGAACGTGTTTTGATGAGGTTTTCATAGATCGGACTTGTCTAGAAACCTTGTCAGGGGAGAAAAGAGGAAAGGCAGAGAAGGGAGGCTAGTTGGCCAAATAGGCGCTGGAGGAAGAGGAGTGACAGGAGGGAAAAACAGGAGAAACTGAGAGGGTGGAATGGATGTCCTGGGTTTTATAGATGAAGTGAGAAGCCAGGGCCGTACAGAGGGCCTGGGAAGGAACAGGAGAGGTAGAGACTGCGGTAGGATTGGCCAGCTCCTTGCAGATTTTAAAGAGTTCGGCCGAGTTGGTAGATGACGCAGAAACGCATGCTTGTATGTGAGCTCTCTTCTTAGTGAGGACAGAGAGTCGGTATTGCCTTTGGAGCAGGCGGCAGGCCAGTTTGTCAGAGGATGCACAAGGAGCCACCCATTTCCTCTCAGCCACCCTACACTTGCGTTTAAGGGTGAAGAGATCTGTGTCGTACCAGGAGTCGCACTTGGCTTTAGGCTTCAGGCGTATCCTCATGACAGGGGCAAGTTCATCGAGAGTATCAGAGATAGCAGAGTGGAGTATGGAAAGGGCTGTGTCAGGATGTGAGTCAGCCAGAGGTGCAGAAGGGGGAGAGAAAGAGGCAGCAAAAGCCTCAACTGACACACGCTTCATGGGTCAAATGACTGAGAAGGTGGGTGGCAGTGTGGGGGTGCAACAACACAACCTCAAATAACAGTAAGTCGCCACAATTAAAGCTCTAGACTACACTTATTGGAAACCTCCATTACACTGTAAAAAAATAGCATCTGAACAGCAGATAAGTCATTGGAGGCATCCAAACTATACAGCAAGCCTAATGCATGCAATTACTGTAAACTCATTGCAATCACTGCTTAATCTGTAAAATAAATAGGGCTCAAATATTTTATAGCACTCCTGTGACACTGTAGTTGGGCAGTTCCCCACCAATACTGCCATATAGCTTCTCACCACAGTGTCGACAGATTTAGGATTACACTACAGCTCACATCTGCTCATTGTCACATCTGCTCATTGTGGTTGATGGATGCACTCACTATCACCACTTCATAATTAAAGTGAGTCTGAGACAATAAGTCCCCAGGCTCGTAAATAAGTGCCAGGGCCGAGCCCTGGCAAACACCCCCACAAATTAAGAACTGGCTGCAACAACAGCAAACCAGAAAGAGTTCACCTGATGTTGTATGAAAGGTGTTTAAGGAGGCAGTGGGTGTGCTTTCCTCAACATGTCACCTGAACAGTACGCTTACGGTTGTTTTAAAAAACAGCTTGTCACCAGTGTTGTATTCTAAGTCAGTATGCAGCAGATCAAAGATGTATAAAACACATCAGGCCTCATCATGAGTTGGACGGTAGCTCTTAAAGACTGTGGTAACAGCTCAGAGCTGGTGGTAAACACACTGGAAAAGTTACAATTTTTGGTGCAATTACCGCATGGTAATACTGCCAGTGCTAATTGCACCACAAATTCCCCATTGGGTGCAAAGCACCCAATGGGGAATAATATTTACTACCCGACCCCGTGATCCAGAGGTAATAGTGCAGGACGGATGGGCGGTAACACAAATAAAGCTGGGCGGTTCCCAGTCGGGATAGCGCCCAACCCATGATGAGTCCCATAGATTTATTGTACACTAGCTGATATACCTGGCATTGCCCGGGCTTTCATTCCCTCATAGGTACAGTTAACTGTGCAAAATTTGGTGCAGCTTGGTGAAACGGAGTGGGATTGTATAATGAACAGCGCTTCACCAAGCCACAAACCCACAAACAAATTTGGACTTTTTTAAAAAAAAAATATTTTTATTGGTTTGATTAAACCTTTAAAAAAACCGAACACATGACAAATGACAAAAAAACACACTACTTCTCCATCCCTCTGAAACCTCTTCGTCATACCATCAGAAACCAATCGTCATTTTGCTGGTAATTAGCACAGGGTTCTGTTTATGAGTGGCAGGTGTAACAGTCTCACAAAGTTACTGGTCTCAGAATTATTTTCTCTGCATCTAAGCGTTGTTTTAGGATTCGAAGGAATATCACCAACACAAGTATCACTGATCTGTTTGACCCATCAAATAAGGCTTTCCACCACTCTTCTGCGGTCAGGGTTTGATGATTGCTAATAATTGGGTCAAAAATAGTTTTTCTGTGTTGAAGAAACGCTGGGCAGAACATCGTCAAATGTTTCAAAGTCTCCTTGTTGGCACACAGAATCTACATGTTAGAGTCAAATCGGTCAATTGCGCCCAGGTGCTTAGGCGTTCCTTGGTCGCCATTATGTTGAGCCTAAAGTGCATGTAAAGAGCTTTCGAGTGTTGATCAGGAAAGCAAGTCAGATAGGTTTGAAGCTGACCGTAAGCTCTTGCTTCTCCGGGGACCGCTGTCATCAATTTCGATTTCAGCCTTATATCACAACATCGTTTTTCTGAATAGGCTCAAAGGATCCACGATACTCTAGCTTGTATTGAGATATACCCCAATTCAAATCTTATGCAGACCGCTGATGATCCCTTGGGCAAATGTAGCACTCTTGTCCAGAAGATATTTTCAAGGGAGTTCCATAATGAATCTGGACATCCAAAAGCATTTTCCCTGCCGTAAATGAGGGCCGGGATAGCCTTTTGTTGGAAAAAAGTGGTAGCTGGTTTTAATGAGAATTTCCCATATCTTTTATTTATCAGGCTCACTTGGCATGCCAGCTGGCGACATTTACTTTTCGACACCCCAACCCATGGCGCATCATTCCTACTTGCGCTAATCTTCATACCGAAGTAGGTGGTGTTTTTCACAATCTTGACTGGTTCTTTAGCAAGATGCCATTTGAATTTTTTATTGTTTCTGCTATTGACTCTCAGTTTTTCGAAAGATTAGGATTTCACATTTTTGTTTATTTATGTTCAGCCCATTCGCTGTTACATAAGCTTCAAGGATCGTTAGCTTCCGCTGGAGACCTATAGGTGTAAGGTCAATTAGAATGAGGTCATCCGCATATACAAGATAGTCAATTTGAGAACTGTGGATTCTTGCTGGAAACATGTTCGCAACGTTAAAGATGTCATTAATGTCCGATATAAACAAATTGAAAATTATCGCTGCCAAGGGGCAGCCCTGTTTGACACCTTTATAAGTGTTAATTGGTGCAGATAACGTGCTTTCCTGTCTAATCTGATCTTGATATTGGTGTTGGAATGTAACTCGTGAATTGCAGCTAACAAACTGGGTGGACAATTCCACGCATTCAGTTTTCTCCACAACAGCTCTCTATTTATGCTATCAAACGCATAAGAAAAACCTATTAAGGCTAAATAGACTTTGGTGTTAGGTCTGTGAGCTTCCATTTTCAGCAGGTTTAGGAGTAACAGGTTCACTCCACACTCTACCCCCTTGACAAAACCTGCTTGTCTCGGGTCCACATGGTTCGATTCTTTGGACCATTTTAATAGTTTTTGTTGGAGGGGGGTAGCATAGATTTTCCCCAGCACGTCAAGCAAAGCTATCAGTCTGTAATGTTTTGGGTTCCTTCTGTCTCCTTTTTTGAAAATGGGAACGATCACAGCGCTCTTCCACGATTTTGAGGTGGCGCAGCACTTGATTATTCTGTCAAACAGTGTAACACAAAAGTCTGCCCATTGGTCCGGATGATGCTTAATGGTGTAATTCGTTAGGCCATCCGGACCCAGGGCTTGAGAGGCATTCACACTTTTAATTACTTGAAGGATGTCTTCTCTTTCAAACACAAGATCCCAGTGAGTCAGGGTTGGAGCAATCCATGCCTCAATTACTTCATCTCATCTTGCAAAAAAAGATTGGTGTAAAACAGTGCCCATTCTGTTTCCGAAACTGAGTTCAACTGAAAGGCATTTTGTGGGGCTAAGTTGTTATTTATCAGCCTACAAAAGTCAACAGAATTTTTGTTAGCCATTTTCGACAACATCAGTTCAGAATCGTTTTGTAGCATAATAGCCTTATGTGACTTGAGCCACTTCTTATAAGTTTGTCTGATTAACCTTTTGCATTCATAGGTCTTGGCATTAGGCGATCTTTGGACTTTTCTTAGATCCTGCCGCAGCGTTCTTTTCCATTGCAGTATTTCTAGATCAAATTTATGCTTTGGAGCAAAATCAACTTGTCTTAAGATGTTTTTGCATTCTTTAAATTGTGTCAGCAGGTGTTGATATTCCATGGACCACAATATCGACTGAAATTCTGATGTAATGGTGGTTACCTCCTCGTCTTGTAGATGTAATCGAAGACTACACGCACCTGTTCTCACATCGTGTGGCCAGGACTCTTGTTCACGTCGGGTGTAGTAGTTGAATTTTAACTTCACCATATCGTGATCACTGTGAGTCATTTTAATGACTTTGAGGTAAGTGGTCCTTGTGTGAATGTTTTCTGACACAAAATATATAGTCCAGGATAGAGCTATGACCAGGTCTACACCAAGTCGCTTGAGCTGGGATGTCACCAGTTGTGTTACCATTCAGCATCACTAGCCCACGCAGGTCCATTTCAAGACACCATTGATTTGATAACTGCACTTCTTGGATGGTAGTTTTCATGTTACCACTGGCTCAATCTTCCTGTGTAATGCAGTCGATATTCAGATCACTGCATATGATTTGATCATCAAGATTTTTTTCAATTAAATCATTGATCACAGCTGAAACCTGGTCAATGAAGGCCACCCCTCCCGTAGTTGAATGATTTCAGTATAGACTGATGATATAAAGCCACTGTACTTGAGGATTTTCTGATTGAGGTGAGCTCATGACGGATAATGAATGAATGGAGAAACATTCACTGATCTCTCGATCCTGAAGCCAGATGCTTTCTTAACCGCCAGTAGCAAGCCAGCCATGGGTCTTCTTTGCTTGCTTAATGGCTGGGGTCATCATTAACTCATACCCTTCAATAGTCGGGATTTCAGTTAGCCAAGTTTCCTGTAAACAAATTATGTCAAGGTCCCATGCCCAAACAGTCGAAAAAAGTTGCAGGAAGCCCCTTGTGTTCCAGGATCCCATAGTGCATCCCTTGGGGCCCAAATGGGCCTGGCATTACTTGACCTGTTTCGTGTTTAAGGCGCCTGCTACCCAGGACCAGTCATTAGCCTTACTTTCCAAGTTAGAAGCTGACTCTACATCATCTGGTTCCGAGGTCCATCTTTGTGCCCCTTGAATTGTTATCCTTATGAGTTCCTCCATCTGTAAATTCGCCGGTGGGTCAGAGCTTATAAAGTTGAAACTCGGTACAGCCAACGGGGTCAGTGCATCAACTAGGTCTTTTGTCACAGGAGTTTTTGGCCTTTCAATTTCACTGTCAGGCACACTGATTGTAGCGTTTCGTAGAGATCGAGATGGGGGACGGTCAGCTACTTTGGAGATGTCTAACCCCAAAGACATCAGCACTGGGCCAGCATCAAGCAATGTCTCCACAATCAGTTTGGATTGGACATGTAGTATTACGGCATCATTTTTACTTTCATTGAAAAATTCCACCACCTTCAAATCCTCGGATTCGATCGCTCAAAGGGTGGGAACTAGATGACATAACCATAAAACATTATGGCGGTTCAGGATTAAATCGTCTGAAGACCCAATGCGTTCCAATAACACTTGATGTTAGTGTTGATTTTTTTGGGTAGACGAATTAGCCTTTTTATCATTAAAAGTTTCGGGCAGAATTCTCCTGGTTTCAGATGCTTTAGCTTTGTTATTCAGGGTAGCATGTGTGATTTCAACCGATTTGGATGCATCATATTGAGCATTGCATAATGAACGCCCACTCCCTTGTGACGTTTTGTTAATAGAAGCTCTGGGTTGTTCATCTTTAATACGTGTGGATTCATATATTAAATGTGACGAGGCGGCCAGCTTCTTTCTTTTCTCATCAAGAGTCATGAACGTTCTCGATGGTTGGGGACATTCCTCTTGCAATACCGGAGGTTGTTGGATCACTTGGCACACTCTTGTCACTCTGTTAGGTGGAGGTAAACTTTTTATATCTCTCAGAACGCCCTTATGGGACAACAGCAGGGCCGATGACTCACTCTTCGCGTCTTGGGTCGTGGTCAATGGTTGTGACAATTCGGGGAGGCTTACGGCTATGTTATGGGAAATGATCCCTTTATCCTCGCTTAATCCCTCTTGGTTTGAAATATCGTGTATGTCATTTACGACCGCCTGAGGAATTGCTTCAGGCGCAGTTGAGTCAGCAGTGTCGTCATCTTCATATGTTGACATATTCAACAGATCCGCAGAGACATCACTGGAACATGGGATGACCACTGATGCTTCATCATTCACAGAGTTTGCATCTTTTGAGTTTGCTTTAGTTTTACCTCTTTTTTCATTTACAACTGTTTTGTTTAGCGTCACATTGACGGTTTTAATATTATGTAAAAATTTACGAGAGTCAATTCCTCGTTTCCTTCTCTTCAGAGGTTGATTTTTAGATTTCTTTAAACTCGCACACATCGATTGGGACTATGTTGATTGAGGACCTTGAGTATTCACAGGTTTTTTGAATATGTCATACAGTCCGGATGCATTCTCATTGACATCAGTCTTTGAGGATGAGTTAGATATATTCATAATCTGAGAATTTGGGAGTATGTTGGATGTTGATGACATTTGAAGGTCTTGCAAGGCCAAATTCCCTGCAACTTGACTCTCTTTTAGAATTGCAGTAAACTGAGCAGGTAGCAAGTTGTCGTCCGGATGTAGAGTGTGGGCTTTAGATGACATAGATGCTCTCACTTCTTTGTCCGCGACTGGCATCACAGAGGCGTCTTGTAGTTGTTTCAACTCAATTGGTAGCGCCTTACTTTGAGTAGGGATTGCTTCATCCGTAGTCAAGGACTCATCCCTAACAGTATGTCTGTTGGGGACATCTTTCAAAGAGGACGGCCCTGGCTTCTCCAAATCTATAGATGGCATGACAAGTGACGTGGTTCTCTTAGCAAGATTAGCTTGAACAGAGGGTAGAGAAGATTGACATCCAGCACATCCGAGTTTCACACATGAGAGTTTCTCCTCTTTTTTTGTTGAAAGAGGTTCAGTGCTTCTTTCGCTACTTCAGCTAACAATTTTTTGTCTAAACTAGCATTTCTAGTGTACTCAGCCGATATCTCCAAGGCCCAGTCAGTCTTCTTATGCATCCCATACAGAGCCTCCCTATGGGCACTATGTGCATTTTCAAAATTCAGTAGTTTAGTGTACATAGAAGAAACTACACTTGAGAGATCTTTAATGTTCTCATTCAGATGTTCATACATCTTAATAAATGGCGCCATTGAAATTGCCATGGAGGACATTATGGTTGCTTGTGACTCTTTCATATATTGGGCTTTTCTCGTTCCATCATCATGCAATGCCTCGTGTTAAGTACTACGCCTCTGATGGTATACCAGCTGTCTTATTTTTTAAATGGCCGTTGAATTATGGTGGAATCGGAGGATGATGGCTCTGATTACGTAACAGCAGGCATATTTCTATCTCGCGTCATTTCCTCACTTGTCGAGTTTAACGAAATTTCGGGCGTTGGATCCACCATTTTAATTTTCTTTCTCTGTGAGCATCTAATATTAGGGGAAATGCTCAAATAGACTCTCCTACGTTTGAGGAAAGTTGTTACATCCGCGATTTTAGGTTGATGTGTCTTTTCTACTTCCGGGTTTATGATAGCAGGGTGATCAGTTAAAGACTCTTTCACAGCAGCAACAGTTTTATTTGAATGAGTGTGAGTTCTTTCTTTGTTTAGCCGCGTGAGATCAAGCAAGACTTTGTTCACAACAACTAGTGAATTTCTTCTGTTTCCATGACAGTGGGAAGCTTTACAGTCAATTGCTCTTAGTGGAGGCTGAATATGAGCAAAACTTGATGGTTTGGTCACCCTTATTTCCGAATGGTCATACGAGGGGCAAAACACATTGTCCATATCCTCGGTGACCACAACACATTCTGAACTGAGCAATGGCGAGGGTGCAAGATTTTCCAAAGTACTTAAACGAGTGTGCTGAGATCCCAAGTCCACACGACTACTCCCACCTGGGCAGGCACCTGAGTCATTCGTCCTGAATGCGTTGCTTCTTTCATCCTCCCCATCCACAAAATCGTGTGTCACACTCAAGCCGTCACTGTTAACTGTTGGGAGGAAACGTTTATTCAGCGAGCGCCACACTCATTCTTGCAAGGGAACAACGTTTCGGGTTGAGAGGTCACACAAAGTGGGGTGACTCACTGCATCACCGACTACAGATCCTAACATCGGACCTATAAGGGTACTTTCATCCGTTACATGAGGGAGCGCCTTGTCTGCGGCATCGGAAGTATATGCTTGGGGCGCTTCTTGCAAGTTGTTGCTGTTAACTAATGCTGTACTCGCACGAGCATTGGCATCTTCATGAGGCGAGCACGCCGTATTGTCACTTACTTGAGACTGATGCAGTGGCCGGCCGGTAAGCGGAAGCGAAGAACGCTCAGAAAGAATTCCCTGGCTCCCGGATGATGCAGCTTCAAGTTTTCGTTGAGCGCGCGTTTTTGAAAACGACACCGGTTTCATGGAGTCTCGCATGGCTCAGCTGTTCCGCACCGAAGACAATCCAGACGAAGGAAAGATCCGGTGGTAACAGAACGTAAGGGAGAGGCAAGGGAGAGGGGATAGGGGGGAAAAGGGAGGGGGGAGTGAGGAATAAAGAAGGAGGCGGGAGGGAGGAGGGGAAGGGAAAGAAAAGGCAGCAAAGCGTAAAAGAACACAGGGAAGGCAAGGGGGAGAGGGAAATGGGAAAAGGGAAAGCAAGGATCCAAAAAGGCGCGAGTCAGAGGAGAGCACCCCATTCCAGGACTCCACGGACTTCCTCTGACTCCTCAGACTCTGCCAGACTCTGCGCCCGCTCCGTGGGGGAAAGCAGGTTTTGTAGCAGAAACACGCCCAGTACAATAGACACAGAAGAGTTTGTAGAGTTTGTAGCAGAACAGCAAGGAGAACAGACTCCACTCCTTTCACTCCTCAGACTCTGGCTGGACTTTTGCTGAATTCCGAGGGAAAGAGGTGGGGTGTTCAAATGTCATGTAGCCAGCAATGTCCGGAGGATCCTAACCAGTGACTGTGCAAACTATGGTGCAGATTGGTGAAAAAGTGTGTAATTGTATAGGGAATATTTGGGAAGTCACAAACACACACTTTTGCAGAAATCCAGGGAAAGGTGTGGGCTGTCCAAATGTCATGTAGCCAGTAATGTCTGGAGGGTCCTAACAGGTGACTGTGCAAAATGTGGTAAAGATTGGTGAAACAGTGTGGAATTGTACAAGAAAACTTACGCAAAACCACAAACCCATTAACCCAGAGACTTTTGCTGAAATTCGGGGAAAGGGGTGGGGTGTCCAAATGTCATGTAGCCAGTAATGGCTGGAGGATCCTAACCGGTGACTGTGCCAAATTTGTGCAGATTGGTGAAACAGTATGGAATTGTATAAGGAACAACGCTTCGCCAAGCCACAAACCCACAAACAAATGTTGGCCTTTTGCTGAAATCCAGGGGAAAGAGGTGGGGTTTCCAAATGTCATGTAGCCAGTAATATCCAGAGGATCCTAACTGGTGACTGTGCATAATTTGGTGCAGATTCGTGAAACAGTGTGGAATTGTATTGGGAACATATGTGAAGTCACAAACACACCCACCCATTTTCACTTTTGCAGAAATCCGGTGAAAAGAGTGGGGTGTCCAAATGTCATGTAGCCAGTAATGTCTGGAGGGTCCTAAGAGGCGACTGTGCAAAATGTGGTGCAGATTGGTGAAACAGTGTGGAATTGTACAGGGAACATAAGCAAAGCCACAAACCCATGAACCCAGAGACGTTTGCTGAAATTCGGGGAAATGGGTGAGGTGTCCAAATGTCATATAGCCATTAATGTCCGGAGGGTCCTAACAAGTGACTGTGCAAAATGTGGTGCAGATTGGAAAAACAGCATGGAATTGTATAAGGAAAATATGCAAAGCCACAAACTAACACCCACATTTTCACTTTTGCTGAAATCCGGGGAAAGGGGTGGGGTGTCCAGATGTCATGTAGCCAGTAATGTCCGGAGGGTCCTAACATGTGTCTGTGCAGAATTTGGTGCAGATTGGTGAAACTGTGTGGAATTGTATAGGGAATAGTCATGAAGCCACAAAATCACACGGCGCAAAAAAACAATTTGTCTTCAGTTTTCAGCATAGTTTCTACAAAAATTTCAAAAAGGAGTCTGTCAGAAATTAAAGCCTCATATCTATCATAGGACTACAATTTAGGGGACTTTACGATTTTTGAATCTTTATACTTCACCTATTTTTTCTTAACGGTGTGAACAGTCTGTATGCTTCTTTTTAAATTCAAAAATTGTAGAGGATCACAGGACAAATCACCTGTAAATAATTAGAAGTTCTGAGTAATTGCATTTTAATTGACTTGTAATTGATAATCCTCAAGGTTTCACAAGACATATCTAAAATATCATGGTGTTCAGTTTACCTTCAGGCGTGTTGTTGCAGCACCTAGTAGCACGATATCTATTCTGATTCTGAATGTTGGGTTGCCTATATTTGTACGAAAGTTGATGTCGGGTCCTTACATTTTTCTTAGGCAAGTCTCCCTGTGGCGGGTGGGAAATCTACGTAAGTATATAATCCATAATGTTGCAGATTTAGATATTTCATTCACTTCTGCAAATACTCACGAGTGCTGTTACTGTGTGAAATCATCAGTCTACAGACATTTTGTACACACCCCTAAATTGTAGTCCTATGATAAATATGAGGCTTTAATTTCTGACAGACTCCTTTTTGAATTTTTGTAGAAACTATGTTGAAAACTGAAGACAAATTGTTTTTTTGCTCATGACGAAGAGATGGAATTCTCGAAACACGTAGAGCTCTTTGTTTAGAACATTTTATGTTATTTGAATTACTATGAATTGAATGTAATTTGGAATTGTAACCAGCTTTGATGTTGCAATAACGACATGATGTAATACTGCATTTCTAAGTTGCTCATGTTTGCACTAAGTAAAAATATTGACCATACACACAAAGCAACAAACATATAAAGTTCATTCTTTATATTAACAACAACTAGTTATCAAGTTAAAAGAAATGGAAACACTTGATTGAAGTTTTTCTTCATTATAAATAGGTGTGCATGGGACGGGAATGTCCATAAATTGTGGACTCTTAGCCTATTTTCAGTATAGAGAGTGACTTTTAATGCCAGAGTCACATATTCCTCCCATGCACCCTGGGCAGAGTGAAACACTTTCCTAATCAGTATTTACTCATACTTATCTTGGCCAGAGTAAATTAGGTGTGTTTAAGCCTCTTTGCAATTTTGTCCAATCAGGACAGCCATTGAGGCGGGTCTCCTTTCAGGCAATGTTAAAGGGCTGCAAAGTTTTGGACTCCTCTCTTGCTTCCTGCCTTCTAAGACACTCTGGAGCCTTAGCAGAGAATACAAAGGATTCCCACCAAGACAAAACTCCCACTGAGGTCGTTCCCGCCTAGAAATATAGGGGGAAGACCTCAAAAACTACAAGCAAACCAGAAATGGCAAAAAAGAGAGCCTACCATTTTAGAAAAATTGTGTCTCTTCTGTGCGTGACCAAAGCTGATTTACCAGCCCCTTCTGTGCATTACGGAAGCTGATTTACCAGCCTGCGAGTAATAAGACTAAAGAGTCACTAAAGTAAAACCACTGCCATTAACCATATAAGGTGAGGTGTGCTGGTCACTATATAAAATGTAAACGGGGATGAAAATCCCTCTTTACCCTTTGGGAACAGTAGTTCACCCATGTATATTAAAGAGAAATGAACAGGGAAGCCCAAAGGGGCAAACCAGCCTAAGCCCAAAAGTTATAGGAAACTTCAACCATACACTATGAAGGGACATAGAAAAGTCATCCATAATAAGAGTAAAAGACTATGTGAGAGGGGAAAAAGATTCCCCTTCGCCTAGGGCCATGGTAAAATAGTTACCTAGTCAAAGCAAAAGGTTCTGGGGTTGACACAGGTCAGGTTGATTTATCATAAATATGAAAATATAAGAGAGTCACTGACAGGCACCAACATTTTAACACTCAGTAGCGATGATCAGCAAAGCACTTTCTCAAGACAACTCATATAAAACTTACACAAATCTTGCACAAAGCAAGATACCACAATAACACATGAACCTGTATCCTTTTGAGGCTATGATGGCCTGCGACAAACCAATGTTTTGCAAACTTTTTAGAGAACATTTTTAAAAGGCTGATCCCTATCACCACAGGAGAATTAAAAAAAATAATAGTTCTTTAACTTGAGCCGTTCTAAAATATATATCAACAAACCTTTTCTTTCTTTGCCACCCCAAGATCCACCAGCAAACCCACCCTTCCTGTTAGGGTTCATATATTGTTTTTATGTTCACTGCACAAGAATTTCTGACGAGGCATTAAACCTCCAATGAAAGGTTTTATAAACCACTTGAAGCGGGAGATCCTCCACACTTAAATGTTCAGAGAGCCCTGAACCGCCTCTTGATGCAGGAAGGTGCCCAGAGCATGCAGTTTACCTGAAACCCACAGCCATTTCCAAAAACAGCTTTAATCTTGGTTGCAGCATCAAAAACAAAATCACTGAAATCATAGCTATTTGGTACCTCCTCACAAGCAACAACATTTTGCAAATCATTACAAAAAGAGACTAGGCCTATCTTTTCCACTCCCACGAGAGGGTAGAATTAGGCAGACCCCATTCTGGATGCCAGCTGAGATGAAGAAGAGAGGTGCCTTTCACAGTTCTCATAGTTTCTGGCGTAATTTCTAATCATATTTATCCTTTGGAAAAGAGGAATCACAAACAGCCACCACATTGGGAGGTAATGGAAAGGTCTTTCATTTCTGCTGTATGGACCAGAGTGTGATGATGAAGTTATTTGGTCACCACTGCCTAAGTCCATGTCCTCTTACCCCCAAAGCATTGCTATTGCACTTCTGAAACATTGTTCATATGTAACATGTCCAAATAATGTTATTCCCATTTGATCAAGCCCTTCATAGCAAGTGTATCCCCATGAGCTCCAAAGAATGTATATGGATCCCTTTTTGTTCCTCAACTATTGTCTCCTCCACCCTACTGTAATTTTCCAACTAAACACCTCATCTTAGATTGCTTGTCTCTAATTCTAGGATGCAATACAGCTATCTGTGTGCGTCTATATTTTGCAGCCCCCAGGAGAACTGCTCAGTGGCCTTTTCTGTTCGAAAAACCTTGCTGCTCTAATAATAAACCCTATTGAGCTATTGTGTATTCCTTGCAAACCTGCAATGCAAAGATGACCTGAGGGGAATCGAACACTACCCCCTACCAGCATTCAAAGGGAGATGAACAACATGAAAGTCACCTACATAACATTACATTTGGAGAAAAAATAGGGAAACAATAGTTGCAGAACCCTAACATAGTAGATGTGTGGTTTGGTCAATAAGGATTGTGGGTGTAGTGATTACAATGTGTGCTTGTGCAACTAGTAGGTCATTTGATCATTTTTATCATTTTACTACTCAATATAAAGTTAATAAATAAACATGAATAATGAGTTGCAGTCATCATCTCCTTATTTTATGGCTCTTGACTCTCCCTTTGTTTTGTTTCACAGAAGTACCACTTCATCAGCCGCATATGAAAAAATGTCTCAGATTATGACACAAGCAATCACAGAGTGCGCGGGGAAACTGGATCTGGAGAAAATCAGCCTGATTTTTCAAAATAAGGACAGGTCGCATTCTGGTCTCCTGCCAGCCTTCGAAGTACGTAACATCAGGTCTATTAATCATGGCAAAGAAACATGAGTGAGAATAACTCACAGTAACAATGTGTGTGCGAGCCCTCAGAGTGAGGAATCATCACAAATGCTAACATGCTGCCATCACAGCAGGATTGAAGGAACTTAAATCGTGCATTGCCAGTAAGAGTTACTATTTGAGCAACCATAATTGTGTTTAACGTGTGCCTTTTATCAGTACTAGTTCTACTACAAATTATAATACCAATCGTTATAATTATTATGCTTAAACAATATTCAGGTTCCTGATAAAAAAAGATCCCTCTTGCGCTATATTTTTAGATGCATGAAACTTATATATTTGTCATTTTTTACTGTAAGGCTGCAATGGGGTTGTGATGCCCCCACCTGAAAATGGGCCTAAACTCAGATGACTAGAAACTATAAAAAACCCTTGAAGAATTATGAGATGAGAATTCGTAATGATTATCATATACAATGGTGAAACTTTCAATTAAATATGCTGAAAAGAGTCATGCGAAGTGTAAGGAAGTGACTCAAAGATTTCAATACGAACAAATGGTTTCTGTGAAGAACCAAATGCACTTTTGTCAGAAAAGCAAATATATTGCATGCTAATGATCGGGAGGGGTAAGTCAGTTCTTTGGAGCTGACAACTAACCCCATTATCTCCGAATGACAACAAGGTTTCAGCATATATACGCAGTTAGACAATTTATATAATCACAAATATGGTGTTACCAAGTCATCCTCCAAGTCCCCATTGGCTAACTCTAATACAAAGTAATGTAACCCCCTCACCTCTAAAACCCCAGTGGATACATTCACAAAGTACAATCCCTTTGACATGGAATCCTCTTTCATAGTCAGTTATGAATTAATCCATATAATACATTTGTTCATGAATAACTAAGTTTATTATTCAGACCATGTGACAGAAACCCATTAACACAGAAAGTGATTGTACAAGGCTTTCCATAAACACCTCAAAGCAATGGGAAGGAGAGAAATAAAGAAGCACTCCTTTGAAGCAGCAGTAAATCCTTATCTTCACAGGTGTCCAAGCATCCCATACTATTTTCCCTGCATTCCTTCATGTAATCCTATTTGTGACTCCCATCTCACTTCATATAGCCTTCGGCATGCATTCTACTTATTTCCCTGAAAGCCCATAAACCTTCAGCTCTCAATGTATCCCTGCATGACCTTTCTGGTCATCAAACAGCAAGCCTTTGTGCTCCCAGGGAAATAACACTTTGCATACAAGAACCCAATCCGGCCATACAAATCTAACAAACGGCTTTCCATTCCGTTCTTGCCATCAGCCCTTGATGCTACCACTACTACCCAAATGCGGTGCGCTTCCTACCCACTTCCATGGTCACCCAGCTCTCCAAACCAGGCAAAAACCCATTCCTGTGAATCCAGGGACTCTTGTGGCCTACTAAGACTCCACGTAGGTGAAACCAATGAACCCCCCTATTTCCCCAATGCCCTAAATATGTCTGCCATCTAAACCATTGTTAAATTCCCACATGTCAGTTTCCCCTTCAATGAACTCCTCTATCACATGCATAAAGCTCCCCACTACATACTTCTCAGCTGTACAAATTGTACATTGCAAAATACACTGTATCCATGCTACTGCTACTCATGTTGCTGCCTATTGTGACTCTAAAATGTATCCAACTAGAACACAAAGTAACATTCATTTCAATTCTATCCACATTGAACACATATTTAGTTGCAATATTGCATCTAACTCAACCGCACCATGGCCTAGTACAATTTACGTAGTGTGAACCTCTTTCCCGTGTTGGGACCCAAAACGTCTACCCCAACATAAGGCAGAACAGGCCATAATAGAACTAGAAGCAGAGCTACACAAAATAGATTGGCCGGAAACCATTCAAAAGTATTTCAACACAATAGATCAGATATTAAAACATAAATTTGTTTTTTTTTGCACTTTGGCGTAGTAGGGATTTTGATAGTTTCTAGACATAAATATTATTATTCATGTTAATGATTGCCACTTATCACTGGCCTCTCTTGGAAGTATTGGGCTTACTGTCTCTTAATTTGCATTAGCACCATGCAAAGTGCTCATCCAAACAGATGGCTCTGAATGTGGTCAATAATCAGAGGCATCAGAGGGACTCTGCACTCCACCCAGGTCAGCAAAGGATTGCATTTATTAATACAACTCTGGTCAGGCAAGGTGCAGCTTCAAAGATGCACAATTTTACACCAATGTGTCCTGCATTTTTCACAATTTTGAAGTTCAATGATATGCAGGGTACCACATCGTTTTTTATTATAACAAGATAAGGTTACAATTGCAAAAATAATCTCCCTGTCCTCATATACCCCGAAGGAACTTTTCTACAATTTCTACAAAAAATGCGATCCTAGAAGCTCCCCTTTAATGTTTTACATTGCTTCTCAAATGGCATTCAGAGCAACCAAAACAAAGGAGTAATTCAACATCGCTTTTCTCCCATATGTTACTTAATGCTTACATGAGACCCCCAAGAAGACATCCTTGAGCAATAAGCATGCATTACTAAATGTATAACTATGACACATAGGTAGTTAAAACCTTGCCACTTCCTTCCACAACTCCCAATTAGCGGTTGTCTCATACACATTGACATGGTATTATAAGCAAGCGGTATGCCCATGAGCACATTGACCAGTTCCATCACATCGACATTTACATTCTGAATTCAGTTTGTCTGTCTCATTATGTGGTCTGGTCCACTAAGTTCCTTGAGCCCCGCCGGTCACATCTATTTGAATGGTCACAAGTAATAGTAGGTTCATCCTGTTTTCCTCTTCCCCCCACTGCTCGTATATATTGTGTTTTTAGTTTACTTTAATGTATTTCCCACTCCTGCTCTCTCCCTTGACCTGTGGGCACTTTGATAGAGTATTTTCTTAATGTATAAGCACCTAACAAGCAAACAATAAAATTAAATAAATAAAATGAATCTGGCCTTTGAAAATCACTCCAACACAGTATTAAGACAATTCAGTTAACAGATAGGAATTTCAGACCTCAAATTAAGATGTGGCACAGGAACTCCTTTCTCAGAGGCTTTGGCTCTTTGGAAAAGCAGTTGTTAGAATGTATTGTATTGTGGCCATAGGTGATTGACTGTTAAATTGCAGGGTGTAATAAACAGAACAAATTAAACCATTCTAAGACTCGGACAAACAGATTTTCTCTGGATGTAGCCCTGAAGATACAGTATATTGAGCTGGTCTGCATTACCTTCCAGTACTATATAAGGTCAATGTTCAGTGTACTGGCCATCAGCCCCCAGAATGAGGGGCACCAGCCAATCAGGAGGCTCGGAAAACGGGCTGTACTGTAGGGTACAAGCTTGTGTTCTGAGATACATGGGCAGCCAGCCCCCACCCTTAGCCGCACCCACTTCCCCTTCACTGTAGCACACGTGTAGTTTCCTACACAGGTGCAAATGGTGTTTTCAAAAAAGAAATATACCTTTCCTGCGTGGCACGGCGCTGCCAGTGCTGCTGTCCCTTCAATCCGTTTTCCATGCTGATGACGTTGAAGTCATCGAAATGGAAAAGGAACTGATGCTTTCAGCAGCACTGCGCGGCCCCGAACCGGACGTGCAGGAAAGATACGGTTTAAAAAAAAAAAAACATTAGCACCCATGTCGGCAACTACACGGGTGCTAATAGCGATATGCCCCTCAGTGGCGGGCCGACCTTGTAGGTAATCATAGCTCTCAACCATGTGTGTCGCAATGTGTGTCGCAATTTTGTTTTTGGCGGGTGAGTCAGCTCTTTACAAGGTGGGTGACACCCGAGAAAAGCGTGTGAGTTGAGCTATGGGTAATAGCCGGCCACCCTGCGCTGGGGCCCCTAACTTGGACGGCAGGCCATTACCTACAGGGCCGGCCGCCACCTCTGGCATGTTTCCTCATTATCACCTCATTATTCTTCCTTGTCATAGTCAAAACTTACATTCCAGGAGGAAAATGCAACTGGGACAAACTCTTCCTACTACCCTTTCCAAACTTTTTAGTAGAACCTCCAGGCATGCATGAGATGCTTTCTGATCACCCCCTGTGACCTATAATAAGATTCCACATGCCAACCTCCTGGTTTTCCTCTGCCCATCTCAGCTGTATCAATCTTTCCTACACTTTCCAGCTTGAACAGATTTCCATAAAAATAGTATGCTGTTTCTTCACTTGCAACGGAACATTGGCAACACCACACTGTTGGTCCGTTGATGGGGGCAAGTCAGCAGTGCATGCTGCAGGAAGGTGGTGTAATTACACAATAGAGCACACATGGATTTGAGATGTAGTGTATTTTATTAAGTCTTAGTGATTCAGGATTTGATTTGTTGAAACGCCTGTGGGAGCTATGGAAACAATCATTTATTTATTTGGTGTTATGGTCAATATAAACCTTTCACCATACATTAAGCATCCAAGAGTAATACAACAAAGATTATAATTATAAAACTACAATAATAAATAACAATCATTACATATAAAGGACGGTATATCAAGATTATTATAGATAAAATATACTATGACATGTATAAATAACACATAACATGGCATATTCCCTAGTAGATGTTGGCTCTGAATGCCTCATAAAGTGCAGCACTCAACATAAAAGAGCCGGCTAGTTCATCTAAGCAAAAGGCTAGCAGAATATGTAGTTTTTAACAGCTAAAACATCTGTGTTCGTAGAAGGACTCCCCACCGTGGGATTTGTGTTTTGGAGTCTAATTTTTATTTCAGTTAGTGTCTTCCACAGAGGTATTAGCAGACTTTTCTGATTACTTGTAGGAAGCGAATCCATAGAGGAATAATCTATTTACAATAAGGAGTGAATCTGTAACATAGTGGCAAGGATTGAAAGCAAAACACTTTGTGCTTCAGGTACTCCTAGCACCTTCAGATGTAAGTTTCAACAGAGAGTTAACCCCCCATTCCAAGGGCTGGAACGGGGGGTAATGCCAAGTTATCAGGCCTATGACGAGGGCACCGGGCCGTTCCCCCTCATTTCAGCTCTTGGATCAGGGGGTTAATGCTATTAGCACCCCGGGTTACCAAAGTGGGAACCCGGGGTGCTAAAAAAGTGTTTTCCTTCATTCAACGGGACGCCACGCGCTTCCCGTTGAAGGAATCAGAATACTTAACCAAAATGTCTGCCATGGTTATAGAAGGCGGGGCTCCGTACGTAGCCCCTCTTCTCTCTTCTATGACCATGGTGGCTGGAAAAGGGAGGCTGCTGTGGTGGTGGCGAGTGGTACCGGCACCGCCACAATCTGGTAAATTAAGTAGCGAAAAAAGACCTGCAAGAGTTTGTACATTGGTGCTTCCGAACAAGACGCCTCAAATAAAAGATGCCAAAATGAATAACCAAGCATTTACAACGCTAGACGAAAAATGGAAAAAGCTAGCTGGTGCGACAAGTACCAAAGTGGATCTAACATCTCTAGGAACTTGTGAATCATGCGTAGGTACACACCATGAAAACCTAAAAGGCCATGCCAATAGTTTCCTGCATGATATTGGAATCGTAAGAATTATGTCTGTGGACAAAGGCCCAGAATGGTCCCCTCGTACACAAGTAGCACGAGAACCCAATATCAAATCAAGGAAGTAAACGAGTATCTCCCATAAAGACAAACAAAATTGCGATAAAAACCACAATAAAAGTATCGTCTTATTTTGGAGCGTGTTCCTGTTGGAAAGGATACTCTCATGCTAAATCGCAATAATGTTCTACACTTACTTCACTATGTGCCAACTCTCAGAACTATTGAATCTGGGGACATAAAATGTGTGGAATTCTTCAAGGAACCTCAAAATGACAAAGTGCACATTGACTCTAGAATCATATGTGATATTTTGTTAGAAGCGGCTCCGGTGCTTCTTTTGCTGGGCTTTGACCTTTTTGAATCTCAGAACGAGCATAAGTATCCTCTTAATAATGACCACAACATGACTGGCGGCTCACTTATACCACAAAGGAAGAAGACAGACATAAATCAAGATGCCAGGGACAACATAATGAGAAAATATAAGGATGAATCCTTAAGCCTTACCAAAACAATCAAGACAACAACATCTATTCAGAATACGTATAATGAAAATATACAAGCCATGAAACCAGGTGAACAGATTCAAATTAAGCTTGCTTGTAATACAACAGAATCCATCCCAGAAACTAAAGCTATTGACGCGAAGCATCAGACTGACGAAAAAAGCAAATAAGTGGAACTGGATCGCTACAGCTTTATTGGGACAAAATTTGAATTAATGCCAGGACCCATCCTTCTGCTCTACAATTAACTTTGGATCCTGGAACTCCCGACAATTCTAACACTTGCTGCAATATAACTGGTGGAAGGGTTGGACATAGCCTGTGTACAGGAAACATGGTTAACAGAATATTCAACCTTAGATGCTTTTGAAATTGCCATTAACCCAGCATCAAAAAGGATAAGGGGAGACCGATGGCCGGGCTTCTAACTTGTGTAAGAAAAAGCTCTGGCCTTAAAATTATGGAAAGTAAAAATATCTCCCCATATATTCAGATGACGCTTGGCTTACGAATTGGAATATCGTCATCTTTTGGCTCAGTTTCACGAAAAACAACAAGGCCGACGAAAACCTGGATTCAAATCTAAACACACATTTGATCTGGAAGTACTAAAACAAAAATGCAAAATGAGAATGCAAATTCGATCATGTTTGAAAGAAAATAATCCTGAAAATAAAAGAGACTAAAAACATATAATTCAAACATATAGAAACTGGCTGAAATTGCATAAGGCAATCATGATCCAATGGGATGCTGAAACCATGTTGGCAAAACTCATGAATAAAAACACCAGGGAATTCTGGAGTATTATCAACCAACTTGAGGGCACCCAACATGATATTCAGTCAAACATGGTCTTGGAACATGAATGGAATATTAATTATAATCAGTTGTATAGAAAAAAGGGTAACATAAAAGAACTGCGACTCCACATTTTGACCCAGTGGGATCTCAGATTTGAGAAGAGCAACATTTTGAACATCATCAGAAATCTAAGCTCATTGCGAGCCCCGGGGCCCGATGGGCTGACAAACTTTAACCTAAAAGCCAATGCTGAACAGTGGGCTGATTTTTGCTATACCCTTTTCACCAAGATCGCGCTACTCGGTCCACCCGTGGAAAAGCGCAATTATTGTTCCAGTATTTCATAAAGGAAACAGAGCCAATCCCGTGGACTACCAACCAATTGCACTTCTTGATGTGCTGGGAAAAATCTATGCAACCATCTTTCAACATCAACTAATGGAATGGAGTCTCACAACCAATCACATAGACCCAAGACAAACTGGCTTTGTAAAAAGGGTTGGATGTTGCTTAAATCTCCTCATGGGGAATATAAATATTATGAAAATGGAAACACTAAGAACTGGTGGAACGATTTACCTTGCTGTTATCGATCTCTCTCACGCGTTCGATAGTATCGACCGTGAAATGTTATGGTCTAAATTAGTGAGCTGGAAGTGTTCCTCTAGCTTACTTATGGCCATCAGAGCACTTCACACGCACAAAAAGATCTGATTTAGACTCGATCGATCGGGTAAATTATCCTCCCCCATATTCACCTATTGTGGAGTAAAACAAGGAGGCCCTTTGGCCGCCATTATTTGCAACCTCTTCTTGTCTGACATTGACCAGACGCATGATAGCGCAGCTGCTTTTCCACCCAAATTATTAACGGATCCCACATAAGCCGTTTACTCTACGCAGACGACCTAATTCCACTGTATGTGACCCCTATAGGCCTGCAAAGAAAACTAAATGCGCTAGAGGTGTTCGTCCAGAACAATGGACTAACTATTAATCCCTCAAAATCAGAAATTCTAGTCTTGGAAGACTCAAGGGGTACCAACAAAAAGCGGCTAAGTCGATTTCGATGGCATCTTGAAAATGTACCTTTGCAAATCACATCCAGCATCAGATACTTGGGCATAGTGATTAATTCAAATTTGAACGACGCCCCGTGGGTTGTGAGCATAAAAATCAAATGCCATCAACTAGCAAATCAAGCTGCAATTCTAAACAGGCTACACTTGCCTAAAGGAACTCCTACAGCATGTATTAGGTATGAACTTAGTCTGACTTATACACAATACACACTAGAATATGCTGGAACATGCTAACTTTGTACCGGAAAATCACAATCAAGGATATTCTTGCGCAGTTCAAAATTCTGCAAAATGCAGAAGATGGCGATGAAAAGCAGGTTCTTACATTATTGGCTAACTGATACAAGATGATCTTAAAAGAACTGGATACTTGCATTGACACCCTACACACTAACCCGAATCATGTAAAAAAAAACAAAATACTGTGGAAAAGTGATTGGATCGCAACGGAAGAACAATGCCAGCATCATACCATCATGAAAGACATTCCCAGTGCGAAAACATCAGTCAATGAAATCCAAAACTATTTCAAACAATTTCCGGATACTAATCGCCGAAATCTCTACATGAAATTCCGCTTGAATCTGTTCCAAACAAAAGAGCGTAAAAGTCTGTGGGTTCAAAATGATGCAACCCCTAAAACCTCTAGACTGCGGTTTACATGACAAGACACTAAAACATCTAACTATATTCTGCACAGTCTTGCGTAAGGAGGGAACTATGTCTTTGGGGAAAATAGTTCTAAGCAGATCGAGCTTAAAGGCATGGTCTAGTAAAAATTTTTATTGTCCCTACGGGTCGGCCATGTTTTTTTAAGCCTAAGTGGCTCGATTTTAGAAAACTTTCATATGGACCTTACCCGAGTTTTCGTCCATTAAACGCACGCGAAAACAGGCACCAGGGCGCCGCCATTTTGTGATAATCCTACAACTTGCCGCATCGCCCTGGCTGACCTGCTTCTGCGGCACTTCCCCCGCCCCTGAGCCTGACATTATCCAAACATTCATATTCCCCGCCTCTCTCCGTGACGTTACTGTGCTGCGTAGGCAAACGCGCCCAGTCGTCTTCTACGCGACTTCACACAGAACCCGGAAACCAACACAGCGCGCCACAATTCGGAATATGAAACTGTACTTTAAAATCAAACAGCAACACGGTACATTTGGGAAAGTACATTTATTTGACATTAAATGTTTAGAGAATATTCAGCAATTGCCATATGAACTCCGAAAGCCATTTATTTTCTTTTATCTGTATCCGCAATGGTACACAGGGTGTTGCCTTTCGTTAAAAGAAGCACTTTGGAAGCACGGTGAACCGCAAGGTTGTTCCATCAACTAGGCACTAGTCCATCGTAAAGGTTGATATGTTGCTTCTAGCCACTAGTACAGCGTAAGGGCATGTGGGCCCTTGGCGATCGTCCCTTAAAATTGTCAGTGTGCTCCAGTTGTTCACACGAAGCTGCAGGTGTCTCACGAAGAAACCGTCTGCTGGTGTCTCAAACCGATGGCAGTAGCAGAAGGGGAGCAAATACCTGTTATGAAAACAAAAAAATTATAATTAGCCTCGCCAGCCGATCTTCATTAATATTACTCATTTTATTTATTACAGCCGATCAGAAACTATTTGCTTGCAAGGATAGTTCAATGGAGTATGTTCGGCTCTAAAATCAATGCGAAAAGTAATGAAATAAATCGAGGCCAACACACAATGATAAACGACAGTTAGTCTACATGCGTGAGGAATGATATGATATATGATATGGCATTTGTAACGCGCCTATGCTCAAGTGTTTCAAGGCGCGACGAGGCAGGTGGGGAACAAGGGCAGACAGACAACGATCCTACTAGGCCAGGTGTCTTTCTGATCGCGCATGGGGAAGGGGGGAGGCGGGGTAAAAGTGTTGTACATGGTTAGTTGAATACAAATTAAATAATAGGGCCAGCTGGTGGCAAGTGCAAGGTAAATGCCGGGAGAAGGGGCTGAAGGATACAGAGACAGTCCCGTAGTGCAGGTAGGCAGTGCAGGGAAAAGTGGCTGGGCCAAGGACCGAGATCGGTGAGACCAGTGGACCTGCATGCCCATGTGCCCACTACAAACACGTTTTCCTTGCTTTTCTTAGCTCTTCATTCATTCATTTATTCATGCATCCATCCATTAAATCTTCATTCCGGTATAAAAGCGTGTAAAGATTTACTCACATTATATTTGAAATTTCCATTGTGTCTCTTCGTAATGCAGTCTGTAAAACGGACCGTGCTCTTGACAACGATTTTTCGTATACTGAACTAAAATGAAACTCGGTCTAGTTTCTGAATTTTCTGCCTTATCGTCTCTTACGTTATTGCGCACCCACTTCAAATGTAGTTCTTTCGGCATGGTCCCTGTCTCAAGGTAAAAAATAATAGACCCTTATACTTCCAGTGCGACTTGTGGGCCTCATCTGGGCGCTAGCTGAAAATCAAAGCCGCTGTTCTTCGCATTCTTTATTTGCAACATCACGTAGTAAAGGCATCTGTGAGAACTTGAAGTTTAGAATCCCTCTATGTAGTGCACCTCAATGTGCAAATGCGAACTGGCTTCTCTCCCAAATGCCACAGCCCGCTTGGCGCGTTCTAAGTGCCCCAATTTTGTCCCTGTTGTCTGCGAGCTTTGCAGCCCAAATTGAGACATTTAATTTTTGGCGGAAGGTCAGGGAAAGTATAAAGTACCACAGGAGTTGAGTTAAAAGTGAGATTTATTGTTTGTTTGTTTGTTTTATTATTTGCAATACGCAAGCCTCCCCTCCGTTAACAGTGCGCAACAGTGCGCAGCATTTACATTTACATGAGATGAGACATGAGAAAAATATATACATACACATATATGAGGTGAATAGAGAGAATTCAAAGATGACACCCAGCTTGTTCGCCACCCATGATGGTGATGGTAGGGGTTAGGGTTACAGGTACACTGTACAATAACATTTATTTACAAAAAGACAATCGTATTGCAATTATTTAAACTGGGATTTGTACTTCACAACCAGCTGTGCTTCGGGTGGGCATGGCACAGTCGCAATGTTCGGTGGCAATGGATCACTGCTCTGCACAGAAACGTCCAAAATTCCATATCTGAGCTTCTCTAACACAGCAACAATAAGGCCTTTCACAAAGTCGAACTGCATTTCATCATAGACTGGTTTGATCACCCATTGCTTATTTCATTTTGAAAACACCTTAGTGTAGCGAGGCATCCTTACTTTACCCCGAGTCCTAGATTGTTCATGTCCGACATTGCTGTTATGGGCGAAGACCGCTAGTAGAGTGCGATGTTTCATGCCCCGAAAGCTAAAATGAAAGCGCTTTGGCCTGTACTTTAGGCACATATTGTGGAACACCTCCAAATCTCCTGTGTGACAGAATTATGTCAGTCCTCTCAAATCTCTTGATAGAGTTTTGTCGAAAACAATCTTCTCAATGGCTTTGTGTGTCGGTGAAGATGGAATCAACCACTTCTTATTCCGTGCCTCCTCTGGGGATAAAGGGCCATGTTCACATTGGTGGAAATGTTGATTTGCTGTCCAGCGGTGAACGTTGGTACAGTGGTGCAGCAGTGACCGCCATTTTTCAAGTAGTGTTTCCACTGACCCTTCACAAGTTTTTGAGCTCCACCAAAGATGGTTGGTGATAGAATGGGACCACTGCAAAATACTTTCAAAACCTTTTTTATTTCCTGCAGCCGAGATTTTCTTACTGATTGATTTAGCAAGATGCCATACGTCAAATTGATGATTAATATGTGGGAACTGCTCTCTCATTGTCTTGGCAATTGAAACGTGTCTGTCCGTGGCTATGAGGTCGATGTGCATTCCCCTTGATTGTAGATATTCGACTGATTTTATAAATCCGAGTTTCTCCATGGCCATTGACGATGTACATTGTGTTACCTGCACGACCACCGAACTCACAATTTTCTTACTATCCATGTCCTGAAAGTGGTGGGTGCAGTACTTGGCAGAAAATCCAGGGCTGTCGCACTGTCCATCGCCAGCTAGCCTGAATCGTTTGCCTTCGAATGTACTTGCTAGAGACAATTGTTCAATTTTCCAAGCATCACTAATGGCCGGAAACAGATAATCACGTTGGTATATGTAGTACAGCGCTTTAGAAATGAAATGGAGTCCCACAAACTGAAACAAAGCCTCTAACTTTCTAAAACTGCAGCCACTAAAAAGTGATGCAGCTGCACACAGTAGATTGCCTGCTGGCAGTTTCCCCAGCATCGGTTGTGCAGACCATGAGAACCTATGATTTAATCTACAGGCGGCATTTATTTTGACATTACTGCCTTTTATTTGACGAGTCACATCAATCAATGGCTTCCCACATACCTTCCCTCTAATGGAATGCACACATTTCAGCATACTTATAATTTCCATCAAACAACTGTCGAATACAATGTATTTGCTCTCTTTCATTAGACTGTCATCCTGCGTCAGCGTTGTTTCGGCCTGTGACGTTGTGGAGATTTCAACACATTGGAAAGTAATATCGCTGATTTCAAGTTCTGATGCATCTATGGATGCTGCGGCTGGTTCACTCTCTGTCATTTCGACATCTATTACTTCAACATTGATGGGAGAACACAACAATGTCGACAGGTTTTTGGGTGGCAAATTTTTGGCGGGTGTAGATTGTGTGAATTGATCTGCAACTACTTCAGAGCTATCTTCAATATATTCAATAACATCTTCTTGTGGTATTGCGGTCGCACTGTAGCAATGGTCCAATGCAACTTTGCTGTATTCTCCAAACACAGTTAATTCATGTTCTGGCCATTGGACATGAGCATCTCGAGCCTGAACACGCCTCGCCTCAATTAATAGTTCCTCCATAGTGTACATGGTCTGGAAAGCAACATCTCTCATTTGCTTCACTGTCTGTGTATGTATAGTTCTGACACCCACGGGTAACTGGAGGAGAGATTGGAAAAGGGATGTTCAGTTTAAACACAAGATAAAGTGTAGTCCAATTGACTGGAAAAAAACATAAAATAGTCCCCAGCACAAACATTTTTTTTAAATTATGAAATGTTTGTAACTAACCTTTTTTTGTTTTTTTTTCTTTGCAACTTTTTTGACTCAACCATCAAAATCTGCACACTGTAGCTCCGATTCGTTTCCGCATGTCCTCCCTTCCTCTTGCGCTGCAACAACTATATTTTCTGTATCCGCATAGACAGCACGGAATGAGGCTCCATCGTCTCCCTGAAACATAGTACTTTCATTACTATGTATCAAAATATTGTTAGCATAAAACACACGTGAGGACAAACACACAAGTACATCTCAATAGCCAAACACGATTTAAACATTGTGTGCAA
The DNA here is from genome assembly GCF_040938575.1 of Ambystoma mexicanum. Taxonomy (NCBI): domain Eukaryota; kingdom Metazoa; phylum Chordata; class Amphibia; order Caudata; family Ambystomatidae; genus Ambystoma; species Ambystoma mexicanum. The sequence goes on from NC_090922.1 coordinate 1,253,173,408, forward strand.
CAATCAAACGACAAGTATTCGACCAGTGATGATCTATTTCGATGGAGCTGTCAGTATCCATACCTCTGGCTCTGCATGGACTGCCATGAATGGTTGTATTGGAGAGGAGGCATCCGCATCTCCCTGAAACACAGTACTTGCATTAGTATGGTTTTCAATATTGGAAACATAACACACACTTGAGGTCGACGGCACAGGTACATATAAAGAGATAACCAAAAATGATGCATTGTCTAAAACAATCAAGGAAAATATAAGTATGCAGATTTCATCGACTTATTTCTCCGATTCCTTTACATCTGCATCATCAAAATGGGATGTTGTGATTGTAGTGGAAGCTCCGTCGTCTCCCTGAAACACAGTACTTGCATTAGTATGGTTTTCAATATTGGAAACATAACACACACTTGGGGTCGAATGCACAGGTACATATAAAGAGATAACCACACATGATGCATTGTCTAAAAGAATCAAGGAAAATCTAAATATGATCACATTTCATCGACTTATTTCTCCGATTTATTTCCATCTGCATCATCTAAATTGGATGTTGTGATTGTAGTGGAAGCTTTGTCGTCTCCCTGAAACACAGCACTTGCGTTAATAGGGAAGAAAGTATAGCAAATGGAATCACGTTATATGATCGCGCATGATGGAGCTGTCAGTATCCATACCTTGTGCTGCTGAAGAATATCTATGGATGTTGCAAATGTAGTGGGCACTTCCGAAAGCTGTTGCGCCGATTTTTATACGCATGGTCCCGCTTCCACTTCTCCTGGAATTACTTGAATGTCAGGCTCTGCATCAAGTGCAGGGGTTGACGCTCCATCAACTGCCTGAAACATAGTACTTACATTAGTGAGGATTACAATATTGAAAACATAACACACACCTGGGGTCGACAGCACAGGTACATATCAACGGCTAACCACGAATGAAACATTGTGTAGAACAATCAAACGACAAGAATTCCAGCTCTGATGATGACGCTCGATGGAGCTGTCAGTATCCATACCTCCTGCTGGTGAAGAACATCTAGAAATGTTGTAGATGTGGCGGACGCTTCAGCATCTCCCTGAAAGACAGTACTTGCATTAGTATGGATAACACTAATTATAACTGAAAACAAACACCAGGTGTATATCAATTGGAAAGCACTAACCAAACATTCGGTAAAATAATTACGCAATAGAATATAAACTATTACTTGACATGCATAAAACAAGTGTGTAGCGGATTAGCCCAGTAAGATTAGAAGTGGTTGATAACTGCGACCACGTCAAGGATGTAGAATGTTCTTGCTTCAGATTCAAGGGATAGTCAAGAAGTTGTAAAGGTAAATTAATGATTGATAATGAAATGCCAATATTAAAAATAGCCATGTAAGGCGACAGAATACTTGAAAAATGCTCAATACAGCACAGTTCCCTGTTCCCATATATATATATACATTGCGTTTGCGGGTTATGAAATCGAAAAAGAATATATGATAAATGTCATTATTCAAAAAACTATACACTCATATCAATATCGAAATTATTACAAGGGATAGAACACCTACAATATCAATTAATCCATTCGGCTACCTACACACTACCGCAAGGCCTAAAGCTAAATCCGGACACTTGACTCAGCAGTGGCAGAATGTGGACGAATAGAGTGGGAATAGCGTTTTCGATCAATTTCCGTGTCATTCGCCGTTTATTCTTCTTTGTTACCCAAGATGTTGTGTACATGTCCAAGGAAAAGTGCCGGCTGCAGATGCGGTATCGATCACCCCTCTTGTCCTGTAAGACTTGTTGGACTCTACTTTCCAGCTCATCCAGTGGATATCCGCAATGTCTGACCCATTCTCTTATTCGATCAACAGTTTTTGGAAATACATGCATTGTAGTGCCTTCAGATTTCGCATGGGTCTTCGAAGGGCAACCGCTAATCGAACAGGCAGGCATTGTTGATAAATCTGAAAAGTAAATATCGACATTATTATACAATCTTCATGAATAAAGATCTGATACAAAAGTAAATGAATCATACAATGATCAATGCAAGGTTTGTTTTGGTTGCAGGAACTATACCACTTCATTATGTTCGGCTAAGTATTTGCATAAGTTGCAGAAATGTATAAATGATGTGACTAAAATCTGAGCATGTGACTCGTCCCTTGGATGTTCTGTCTTGCACGAGAAGGAAACATGCTTACATTATAGACTGGACCCCCGAAGGATGCAATTCGATGACAATAGACAAAGATGAAAATAAATAGATCTATTGATAGCATAGCAATGGAAACTCAAGTCAATAGCAATGAGACCAATGAACATAGCACTATTGTGTACTCTACTCGCAAATGGATAGAAATTTTAAAATCTGCGAAATATGACTAGGATACATGGCCTTACCTTGACCAACAAACAGTTGGATTCAGCAAGCAGAGCAGTATGTTGCAGGAGAATAGGTGGTGGCCACAGGTAGCACACTGATGGGTTTGCTCTAAGTGGTCACAGAAGTTCTCGGATAGCACTACGACTAGTAGATTAGCGTAGATCTCAGTGGTTGCCAGGTAGCACGTTCAGGAGTTGACTTGCAAAGCACAAAGATGTTCTCATGAGACATATCAAGTGGTTTATAAAGTATTAGAAGCAGGGGTGTGTTTGTGAATGAATGACGTATGTATGTCGTGGTATTAGGGGGGCGGCCTGCTTCAAGGGGAGGCCTAGCTGGAGACACAGGGTCTGAGGAGGCCATGTGACCGATGGCCCCTTGGCGTGGGTTACCTTTTGAAGTGTACATGTAGTTTGGTAGTTTGGCACCTTGGCCTTTCGCGCCCCTGACAGCACGCATCCACTGGCGCGAACCGCCTTTGATAGAGGGGGGTGGGCTGGATGGGCCTCGGGCGTCCAAATAAAGCACAGGAAGACTGCTGAATGGAGACACACTTATGTGGATTGCAGGGGGGCGGCTTGCCTCAGGGGAGGCCTGCCTGGAGACACGGGGTCTGAGGAGACCATGCGAACGATGGCCCCTGGGCGTAAGATACCTTTTGAAGTGTACATGTGGTTTGGCACCTTGGCCTTTCGCGCCCCTGACAGAGCGCATCCACTGGCGCGGACCGCCTTTGATAGAGGGGGGTGGACTGGATGGGCCTGGGGCATGCAGACAAGGGACAGGAAGACTGCTGAATGGAGACACACTTATGTGGATAGCAGGGGGGCGGCCTGCCTCAGGGGAGGCCTGCCTGGAGACACGGGGTCTGAGGAGACCATGTGAACGATGGCCCCTGGGCGTAAGATACCTTTTGAAGTGTACATGTTGTTTGGCACCTTGGCCGTTCGCGCCCCTGACAGCGCGCATCCACTGGCGCGAACCGCCTTTGATAGAGGGGGTGGGTTGGGTGGGCTGGATGGGCCTGGGGCGTGCAGATAAGGCACAGGAAGACTGCTGAATGGAGACACACTTATGTGGATTGCAGGGGGACGGCTTGCCTCTGGAGAGGCCTGCCTGGACACACGGGGTCTGAGGAGACCATGTAAACGATGGCCCCTGGGCGTAAGATACCTTTGGAAGTGTACATGTTGTTTGGCACCTTGGCCTTTCGCGCCCCTGACAGCGCGCATCCACTGGCGCGAACCGCCTTTGATAGAGGGGGGTGGGCTGGATGGGCCTGGGGCGTGCAGATAAGGCACAGGAAGACTGCTGAATGGAGACACACTTATGTGGATTGCAGGGGGGCGGCCTGCCTCAGGGGAGGCCTGCCTGGAGACACGGGGTCTGAGGAGACCATGTGAACGAATGCCCCTGGGCGTAAGATACCTTTTGAAGTGTACATGTAGTTTGGCACCTTGGCCTTTCGCGCCCCTGACAGCGCGCATCCACTGGCGCGAACCGCCTTTGATAGAGGGGGGTGGGCTGGATGGGCCTGGGGCGTGCAGATAAGGCACAGGAAGACTGCTGAATGGAGACACACTTATGTGGATTGCAGGGGGGCGGCCTGCCTCAGGGAGGCCTGCCTGGAGACACGGGGTCTGAGGAGACCATGTGAACGATGGCCCCTGGGCGTAAGATACCTTTTGAAGTGTACATGTTGTTTGGCACCTTGGCCGTTCGCGCCCCGGACAGCCCCACATGCCAGCGCTCATCCACGGGTGCGAACTGCCTTTGATAGGGCGGGGGGGTGGATGGATGGGCCGGTGGGCGTGCAGATAAGTGTGTGGGAACGAGGGGCCATCAGGCCCCTCTCGATGGCCCCTCTCATGCTTTACTTCTCAGTAGAAACTCGGACCAAGTGCCTCCAGTAGTGGGTTCACCCCTTGCCCTTATGTGATAACTTTGGTTGACAATCGCGTAGATGGGACCACTGAGCATGACTCTTCCTCTGAGATCACTGTCCTGCATGTGAACCAGCCTGAACTAAGCACATTGCTCGTTCATCTCCATAAACGTGTCCTTGCCCACACACCCTCGCCAGTGGAAACTTACTGCCATTGTGACCCTGTGTACATGCAAGGTATTCTCTTCAAGTGCCAGACCACTGACCACGACATGATGCCCACCTAGCAGATCCCGAATTAACATTAGACCCCTACTGCAGTATATCGTTGCTTATCAATAACAAATGCCACATACCAGAGATTCTTGTGAGTACAGACCCACACTTCAACCGGTGTATTACAGTGGTCAAGACCCTTAACCCAAGGCCTGTATAATCCAATGTTAATTGTTAGTATAGATATATGTGTAACTTTTATAGAGACATAACCTACTGAAAGACTTTGAACAAGTGTTATTTAGTGCATGCATTATCGAGAATATTTTATGTTAGCTTAGATAGTGACCACCCTGCTTCACAGCGACCAGACCTTCACCCATTCGGAGCACAGATGTCTGACGTCCATCCTTGAATGGAGACACACTTGATTCATTTAAAAAAATTGAAACAACCGTTGTTAAAATATATGTGGTGTTTTATTTTGTATCTTATTTTCATGACACAAAAATACAAACTTTAAAGATTATACAGGTCAGGTTGCAGCACAGCGAGAGAAAATCCCCTGTACTGACCGCTGTCACTCGGGAACGTTTCTCTTATGGCACGAACGGCACAGGCGGGTATCACTCTTCGAACGCGGTGTCCAAGCCTCCCGTGGAGCCACCATGTAAAGGAACGGTAGGCCACCAGCCTGTACCACCTGTGAAAAGGAATGAAACAAACTGTTTTTAAATGACCAAGATAAGTTTAATAAACGTTTGTTGTCAATGACAATTCTTGTAACTAATGGCATTCTGCATGGACAAATGCTATCTAGACAATGCACACTATTGAATGACTTACATGCGTTACAATGATATGTAGATGTAATTTTGGATATAGTAGAAGAACATGAAATAGGAGTGGCATGACAAGCAGAGTATACTTACTCGTTACTCGGATTACGAGGACGAACAGTTGCGCGAAGTTCGTGCATAAGCACCATCATTATTCTCAACACGGCCCGTGTGAGGCAGGCTGCCCTGAAGTCTGGCAGCTCGGTGAAGCATTGCGGTCGTGGCTCGCCTTCCGAAATGTAGGCCAGGCATCCCAAGTTTTCTTGGCAGCAGCAGTTCTCCTCCTCGGTTGGCATTAGCTTGCACCGATTCCATGTGCACCAGGTGGAGACGCCGTCCATGCGACTAGGCCCAGGCTCTTCATCTGTTGATTCGTCCTGCCAACTGTCGTCTGAATCCCCATCGTTTTCGCGTGCTTCCCTTTCAGTAGTTCCTCCTCGGTATACTCGGGCTCGTACATGTAGGGCATTATTGTAGCCATTGTGTGGTAAACAAAGTAAAATAATTTACCGAGATGGTACAGGTGTTCACACGGGCTACAAGCGGCAAAGGTAGCTGACCAGAGCACAGAAACGAGTCACAAAATACTCTAAGTAACACAGAGAGAGGAATGGAATCGAAAATCTGCTGCTGTGTGTTGTGAAACGTTCTGTTTATACTTATTGAGGAAAGAGGCGTCCTGCCATTTCCATGGCGACACGTCATTAGCTGAAGCGCAGCGAATGTTGACACAAGACGTGCTTTGGCGTTGGGAAATGGGCGGTACAAGTCTGCTGATGACAAGCTCAGGGGCGGGGGAATTGATTTAGTGCCGCAGAAGCAGGTCAGCCAGGGCGATGCGGCAAGTGATAGGATTATCACAAAATGGCGGCTCCCTGGTGCCTGTTTTCGCATGCGTTTAATGGACAAAAACTCGGGTAAGGTCCATAGGAAAGTTTTCTAAAATCGAGCCACTTAGGCTTAAAAAAACATGGCCGACCCGTAGGGACAATAAAAAATTTTACTAGACCATGGCCCTCATTACAACCCTGGCGCAAAGCGAAAAACAATGGCGGTAAAGGATTACCGCCATCGTTTTCCGCTAGGTCCGATTAAGACCCGTGACCGTTAACTACGATGCCATTAGCAGCATCGTAGTTAACGCTGCCGCTAACTGCACCAAGGACGCGCGCACGCGACCCCCCACACCGTAATTACCGGCATGGCGGAAAGGTACGCGAATGCCGACCCAAGCGGACATGCACCTAACGCCATCACCCAGCCCGTTAAGTACCTTACCACCATGCCGGTAATTATGCCATCGCAAACCAACCGTAAAGGGCCTTGTGCAGTGAATACAGCTGCCACAGGTGCACAGAATCAGCATAGGTGGAGGCAATACAGACTCAGGAAGTACAAAAAGAGCACACCCAACCCCATCCCAGACCCAGTCACACTCCACAATGATACCAATAGGACTAGCAATGTTGGGGCTGGAGGACCTGATAGCAATGCAAGTGCTACAACAACAACAACAACAACAACAACAACAACAACAACAGGCTGCACAGAGAAGACACAGGAGGAGAAGGAGGGCAAGGCAGGCCCAGCAAGGCCAACCAGCACAGCCAGTACCACCACGCAGGCAGCCCACAATCCCACGCATCAGAGCCAGTCCATTCAACCTCACTGCTGAGCAGATCCACACCCTGTACCGTTTGGACCGGGACACCATCACCGCCATCGTGGACATGACGCACAACGACATCGTCAGCAAGATAGAAACACCAACTGCCATCCCACCCCTACTGAAGGTAGTGTCTGTACTCCACTTCCTGGCCACAGGCACCTACCAGCACACAGAGGGGCACTTGCATGGTATTTCACAACCATTATTCTCACGTACACTGATCCAAGTGCTCGATGCCCTCCTCAAGCACACAGACGACCACATCTCATTACCACGGACTGCCCAGGAGATTGCAAACACCAAAGTGGGTTTCCATGCACTAGCCGGCATACCTGGTTGCATTGGTGCCATCGACTGCACCCATGTGGAATTGGTGGTCCCACATGCCATGGAGGAACCGTACCGCAACCGTAAACAATTTCACTCAATCAACGTGCAGATGGTCTGTGACTCCAACAGGATCCTCACACATTGTTGTGCCTGATTCCCCGGATCAACCCATGATTCAATGGTCCTGAGGAACTCCACAATACCACGCTACATGGAGCGACATGCAGGCCCAAGATCCTGGCTACTCGGTGAGTCTCACGTCATGACCTTGGTATGGCAGAAAGGGGGGGGGGGAATGATGCATACTCCACCTGGCAGAAAGGGGGGGGAATGATGCATACTCCACCTGGCAGAAAGGGGGGGGGAATGATGCATACTCCACCTGGCAGAATGGGGGGCGGGGAATAATGCATACTCCACCTGGCAGAAAGGGGGGGGATGATGCATACTCCACCTGGCAAAAAGGGGGGGAATGATGCATACTCCACCTGGCAGAAAGGGGGGGATGATGCATACTCCACCTGGCAGAAAGGGGGGAGGGAATGATGCATACTCCGCCTGGCAGAAAGGGGGGGGATTGATGCATACTCCACCTGGCAGAAAGGGGGGGTGGGGAATGATGCATACTCCACCTGGCAGAAAGGGGGGGGGAATGATGCATACTCCACCTGGCTGCGACTAGCAGAGACGATTATACCCTAAAGCAGCACTAACGTAATCTCACACCTGTAGACATTATGCCTGACCGAAGCAGCCCCACCATGTCAAAGAAGGTGTGTTCCAACCATGACACAACCATCTGCAAGTGTATTGTACCAATTTGGACCATTGACTCCAACGAAATGCACCTACATGCACGTCACTATACACCATCTACTGAAAGGCCTGTCCCACATAACAGCGCACAAAGGAGGCACATGACGGACAGAAACACCACAACACCACAGCACAGACAGCAAGGCCCACAAAATGTCCCTATCAACATCCGGATAGTTCACTGGGGTCATACTGATGCAGACAGCAATGTAGCAATCATCTGAGCATTGACATCACAGGACACGTGCCAGGTCACCTAAACATACGGCATGGACGGACACAGTGGATGGGCACTCACAAGGCACTCAACCACCCTGCATACATGGTTTGTTGGCATGCAAAACTGTCCATGAGAGCCATGGACATATACCGTTTGCGTAGCGTGAATCCATCAGCGCAACTGAAAGTGGTCCAAAGTAACAGTTCAATGTGCATGTTGGCACGTCATGTTCAGAATTAGATGTAATGACTGACACATACATTGTTTCCTACATACAGGTGATGCTGGCTATCCCCTGAAGAGGTGGCTCCTTACACCAGTCCGGAACCCACAGAACCAGCATGAGGCGGACTTCAACCGTGCCCATGCACGTACCCGTGTGGTGATTGAGCAGGCATTTGGCCTACTGAAGGCACGGTTTCGCTGCCTCAGCAGGTCTGGCGGGGCACTCCTGTACTGCCATGAGAAGGTTGCAAAGATTGTCATGGCATGTGTAATGCTACACACTATGTGTGTCAGACGGAATGTTCCACTGCCCCCTGACGCAGAACTGCAACCACCTGACGATGAGGATGATGAGGGTGGGGATGGGGCAGCACTTCAAGGAGGCAGTGATGCACAGGAGGGCCGTGAAATGCGTCAGAATATCATTGACCAATGCTTCTAGCACACACGGCTGGTGTGTGTAACATGGAGACGGCACTTGGGGCACTGTGTGTGTCTGGGACGTGCACACTGTGGACTGTACACCAATAAAGCACACATACTCAATGAGCAATATCCACACATTTGATTTGTGCAAATCAAAAAAGTGTATTATCAATGTGCATAGGTCTGAAACACCCAATCCCCCCTCCCCCCTGAACTCCCCAACACACCCAATCCCCCCTCCCCCTCCCCCCTGAACTCCCCAACACACCCAATCCCCCCTCCACCTCCCCCCTGAACTCCCCAACACACCCAATCCCCTCTCCCCTGAACTCCCTGCAAAGGTGTGACGGTGCCCGTGGTGAAGTGGGTAATGTTCCATTGGTGCACTGGACGCCCACTATTGGCAGCCCCCTCTCCCGGCACCTGGGGCCCCCCTGCCTGTGCTCCTCAGGTTCCTGGATGACCTGCGGACGGGGCTGGCTGGGGCAGAACTTGCTGCGGAGGAGGTACTGGCCTGCTCGCTACGCCGTGTGTCCATGATTGTCTGTATGAGTTGACTTATCATATTCCGCACCGCGGCTAGTTCTGCACAAATGTCCTTGCTTGCTGATTGGATGGCTGCCTTGATGTTCTCAGCACATCTCTCCATGCCTGCACTGGCGCCTCCACAATCAGCAACATGCTGCGTCAGTAGTGAGGACAATTGTTGTTGCCTCGTTGATATTTGGTCCAGCGATTGCTGGAAATCAGGGGCAATGGAGGTTGCAATTGCCGGCCCAATTGGACTACTCCCCTCCTCCCCTACTCCCACTGTGCTGGGAGTGGCTGGCCATGTATCTCCAAGGGATACCCCCTGTGTGTCGTCTCCGTGCAGGCTACATGGGGACAGGTGTGGGGAGTGAAGGTGGGCGTTGGGGGAACCTTCAGTGTCATCCTCCATATTCTCCACGTCGCTGTCGGAGCATGCTGCGACGGCAGCAGTCTCCCCAATGGTACTGCTCCCCGCAGACACATTCCCCTCAGTGGGCAGCAGTTGTTGTGTGTCTTCCGTGGGTGCTATCAAGGCACTTTCATCGGGGGTCATTGCTGCCCTGGGCTGTCTTTCAACAGGGATTTTGGCCTGGTGTGGTTTTGTCATGATCTCTGCTTCCAAAAGGTCAGGGTTTTCCCAACTCCCTTGGAAGCAGATCCATAACCCAGGTTCCGAGTGCCAACCAGTCCCAATTGGGACCTTTTGGACCCAGTCCTGGCGCCAGTGGCACCAGGCTCATAAATATGCCCAGACCCAGCGCTGGAAGCGCCGGGCTCATAATGCTTGGGTGGACTTACCTGCAGCAGACCATGCTGCTTACTTGCCTGCCAGTTGAGCCTCTGATCCTCTTCTGTTTGGAACTACTTTTCCTGTTGGGTGGGGCAGGAGCCACTCCCTAGATTCAGAACACTGGAACTCTTCTGGAAAGCAGGAACTCTTTTCTTACCTAGGCGTGGCTGTGGAAGGAGAGACCTAAGCGCTACAGGAGGCTATTTAAACCACACCCGATGGATGAATCTTGCTTTGCGTTATTCTGCATCCTCTGCAGCAGAACGCTCATCGTGTCTTCTGCATCTGATCCTGGGCCTAAGGAAAAAGGCTTACCATCCTGAATCCAGTCTTCAGCAACACCTATAAAGACAAGAAAGAACAGGTTAGCATTACGGTCTTCAGTGACAGCTCTTCACTTACCTGGTCCATCGGCTGTCACCAACGCCTCGCGCTGCATTCCGGCATCTGAAAGACAAAGGCTTACCTACTCTTCGTGCGCTCCGGAGGTCTTCACACTGCATTCCGGCATCTGAAAGACAAAAGCTTACCAACTCTTCGCACGCTCCGGAGGCCTTCGGCGCTGCATCCCGCATCTGAAAGACAAAACAAGGTGCGTTTAAAGACATTGGGGAACTTTAATACTCACGTGCCATTACTCCTTTCCACATCTAACCCAGTGGGTATTCCGGCACCCTGCAGCCGCTCCGAACTTGTACCTGCAAAATAAAAAGACAGTTAGAGCGCATCGTGAAGCAGGCAACAAGCGCTTACTTACGTGCTTCCAGGCGCTTCTATTCATCACACGGGCTCCATCTTCAACTCACTTCAGCCCGTCATCCGCCATCGCCGGAACCCTGCAAAACAAGAAACATCATTACTAAAGACTTTAAAGACATTAGAATTACTCGAAACTTACCGTTCGTGCAGTAAACGACGGACAGCAGTCCTCTGAAGTCAAGAGGCCTGCTCCCCTTATCCAGTGAAGAAACTGGTTACAGCACCCTGACCCGAGGCAGATGGAGAGCACGGCGTTCCCTTACCTAAGGTGAGAGCGTTAACCTTTGGGGTTCTACAGGAGAAGAGAAAGGGAAGAAGAGAGAGACATTCAATAACCCAGTTCCTTAATCCCATATTTTCTATCTGCAGACATCTTACCCTTCAAGTCAGACATACAGTGCACAGAGGTCCAGCCCAAAGAGCCAGCCGTGTGTTACACATCACCTTTGCAGATACGGTGTACGCCCAGTCAAGACCGGCGCCCCTACGGGAATCAGGTGAGCGTTACAGGTTTGGACATGGGTCCAGCAGAGGTGGAGGGTTGTTGTGCTCTTCCCTCTGTCCTGGGCTTCTTGGCTGGGGTGGTGCCACTCTCGTCCCTGCCGGTGTCCGATTGTGAGCCTGTGGTGGAGCAGAGGAGGGAATGTGTTATTGATGGGTCAGCGAACATTGAGCAGGCATGAAGATTGCCATGGTTTTGAAGGATAGATGGTGGACTTTGTAGGCTGTGACATACAGGTTGTCTCCCTTTTGGGTGGGTTGAGCATGCAGAAATGTGTGTGTCTGATGTGGAGTGTGCATGCTGCATGTGTGCAGGGTGTGGGTCTCCTGCTGATGTGTTGTGTTTCCCGTATGGGGCGACATTGTGATTCCCATGTAAGTGTAATTCAGGGTGTTTTGCATGGCTGAATTGGAGGCACCTACCTGTGTCTCCTGATGTCGGCGCTCCTCTCTCCATTCCTCAACGCCCTCAATGCACTCTATGCCGATCGTCGAGGCACAAATCTCCTCCCATGGCTGCATCTTGATTGGGGAGTCTGCTCCCCCACCAGTTGCCAGGCCCAGGTTGCGATTGGCTGACAGTATGCTCCTTACTCGGAGCCGGAGGTCATCCCACCTTTTGCGGCACTGTTTGGAGGTGCGTGGGGTGGTACCTACGGCACTGACCCGTTGTGCCACAAGTTCCCATATTTCCTTTTTGCGGGCTATGGCTGCTCTTGTCATTTCTGGCGAGAAGACGATGTCCGCCTTTTCCTGCAGCGTTTCTGCCAACATCGTTAGTTCTTCCCGACTGAAGCGGTCCTGCCGCTGCCGATCGCAGGCTTTTTTCAGAACTTTGGGCATGTTTAGGTGGGGAAATGGGTGGATAATGGGTTTTACAAGGTCTGAGGGTCAGATGTGGTGTGGTTGGGTAGGATGGCAATGGATTGTGTTTTTAAAGATGGCCGCTGTGCTCTTTCCCGTTCCGCCGCGATGACGCTACTTCCGGTTCCGCTTATTTACGGTGACCGCTAATTACGGTGACCACTAATTACGGTCACCGCAATGATGGGTGGCGGTAGTGCACCTTGCGCGGCGTACGATTCCGGTAAGGGCCATTTTGGGGTCATTTACACCATGGCGTAGTTTACATTACCGGCATGGCGTAATGCTCGTGCGCGATGGGTCGTAATGTGCCGCACTTTACGGCATCGGACCAAGGCGTAAATGCTAATTACGCCATGCCGGTAATGTTGGATACTTACCGCCTGGGTTGTAATGTCATGCTTTCTGACTCACCCAATCACGACCGGGTGATATGCAGGCGGCGGAGAGAAACATGGACCCCTCCCGCGATCACTTCTGCTCGATCGTTAGTGGGACGCTACACTCTGAGGCATCCCTGGCGTCGATTTCCACGCCTGCAGTGGGGATTGCCTTGGAGATTGCAAGCACGGAGGAGATCACCACTCCATACTGCGGTCCCCCACTCGACGCGATTCGTCACAAAGAAGGGGTCATGTGACAAGGCTTCCAGGAAACAGGCATCAAATGAACCACTGGATCATGTGACCAAGTGAAAGATCACGTGACCAGGAAAATGGATCATGTGACCAAGTGAAAGATCACGTGACCAGGGAAATGAATCATGTGACCAAGTGAAAGATCATGTGACCAGGAAACCGTCCCCGATTGGCCAACGAATCAGGAAGACTGCAATAAAAGGGGCTTGGCCTTTGCACACATTGCTTCTCAGCTGATCTCTCGGCGTTTAGCGATTTCCTGTGTTTTGAACTTCATGCCTATCGAATTTCTAGGATTTTGGACTTCGTTTTTCTTCTGGATTACCCTCAAATTTTGGCGCTTGGATTTCTTCTGACCTGTATTACTGGATTATCTGAACTTTGAACTGTTTTCCTGGATTGTTTGTGGATGGACCTTTGGATTTGGCGCTTGATAAACCTTCAGTTACCTCTTGGAACTTTGTCAAGAACTGTGCACCTACAATCAAGCCCTCTCCTCTCCCTTTAGATCCAGTGGTCCCGTTATCCCCTCTGCACTACTCATCTGACCCTTGGGGAAAACTCACTTAGATTCAAGTCACTCATCATTTACCTCCAGGGTAGGTCTTTCTTATTATTTGTTTATGCTTGTTGTGAGTACCGTGTAGCCATTAGCTAACCTGGTATTTTCTTTGCAGCCACCCGGGACCTGGAGTTTCCTGTTTTCCCCACCTGTGGCTTCAATAACTGGTCAGCGAGTACTTTGCCCCTCTCTGACTGGTGCTTGGGGACGGAGGTATACTAATCCACGTGGCCCTCAGGATTTGACATGTAATGAGGGCCCATGCCTTTAACCACTGATGATTGGTGTAAAATGTTATTTGATGAAACTGACAGAAAACTAACATTGGCCCTAACATTCTTCTTGGAAGCTTTGAACAAACGGCTAATTGAGGAACCATGAGGCTTCAATCTATCTGAACTATGTTATTATGATATTTACTTTGCTTGGCCTTTTTGTTCATGGTGTGTTGATTATTTGAGCATCTAATTTCATTGTATCTTTTGAATCAAGTTGAACTTTTGTTTCAGATGATATCATATTTTAAAGGTTTGTAAGAAACTATTAAAGAAAATGGGGAGAGGGCAGGATTTGTCTTACAAAAAAAATAGAAAACGGAGGACAGTGGAAAGATGGAGGCCCGCGTCAGCGGAGGCAGCCTATGGGTTCCATGGAACACAGGCTGAGATTACAGGTTTCAGCCTGCGGTCCGCTGAACCTGATTGGCTGCTCACCCCCACCTCTGCTTAATAAACATAAAAGCCTCACAATCTACTCTTGATCAGTTTTTGTTCCTTCTGAAATGCCCAATTCTATAAATGAAGTTCCAATGTGGAGCCGGCGTAAAGTCCAAACCTATCGTTAATTAATCATTTAGCCTACAAGCTATCCCTATGCTTTCAAAACAAATGTTTCCAAGCTTGGCCTAAAGAAAAATCCCACAAACCTATTTTAAGAATGTCCAACCCTAATCTATAAACAAAATCACAAGATGGTTCCCTGGGCCTGTGTGGTGGAGGGATTTACTTAAGTGACACACTGCTGAAACATGGTGCAGGGCCTTGCAGAAGGGTGGGACCAAACCCACCACGAACCTGGAAGCTTGGAAGGCCCTCCTCCAGGCGATGTTATGCCACTCTGATGACAGACCTCCTTGAGGTGGCTGTGGTTGGCGGTATATCTGCTTAAGATACTCTGCCAATGGGAGTGCCGAACCGACCTGTTTGATGTAGGATTTGAATGGTGGCGAGCCCCTTGGGATTGATTTGTAGCCCTAGATCACCAGCCTAGCATTCCCTTATTCTTTTGTTTTATTTTCTTTCCAACACGATGCCAGAAAAGAAATGCTTTCTGATATAATTTCCACTCTGCTGTTTGCCCTGTTGTTTTTGTGTTGTGTTGTATTTTATTTAGCTTTCTGCACAATATTTATATGTGCTGCCTTAAAACTTAAGAAAAAAGATTTTTAAATAAAAAAACGGGTCCAAGGGCAATCACCATTGGGAGTACTTATGTTTCCGACCTCTCCAAGGACTCTTGGTTTTTCCGGTCTTTCACTGACCTTTTCGAACACCCTCAAAGTTTCTTCTCTAGACCTCTCCACAGTTTCACACTTTTCTTCTCTAGTCCTGTCCGCAGGCTCACACCTTTCTACTCTAGACTGCTTTATGGTCTCTAGGCTCTTCGGGCTTTTCACAGACCTCTTTCACAGTCTCATGGTTTCTTCTACACATTCGATTATCTCCTAGGTCAGGAGGTAATCCTTGCTTTTCCCCCTGCTTTGAGGGCTGATGGATCCCTTTATTATGCCACTACCCATTTGCATTTCCTGCATGGGATGAATATTTTCTCCCCCCCTCGGCCTGGGTTCTTGGCAGGTGCACAATATTTTTATCCTCCTGCCAGGGGCTCTCCTTCTAAGACTTTTCTTTGTTTCAGGATCTTCTTGGAGGAAACCAGTTCTCAAGTCTTCTTCTGTCTTTTAGGTCCTGTTGGTAGCACCTTGCTGTGGGCTCCACCTCATACACACCATGTGTCATGGTAGCATGCTCTCTCCATGTGGTCTGGCAAAGCTCTAGCTGGATGCCTGACAGCAGGTGGGGTACCTCGACCCATGTAGTCTCCTTTTCCCCGCAATATGTGGTGAGCAGCATGTCTGCTTCCACCCGGCCGTCGTCCCTTACTAGTCTTCCCCTTTTATACACCTGATCAATTGTCTTTCTTTGTAAGTGGGCCTGGGATTGGTCTGTCATTGGAGTGACTCATCTAAGGTCCTCTGATTGGCCCCTATTTCATTGGTTCCCTAATTGGGCCTGAAAGTAATTATTGTTAGCCATCTCATATTGGATAACTGGTTAAAGTGCCACTATTATTCTCAACTGTCTGTTCTGAGGTGTTAAATATCTGCTGTGACAACTGTTCCATTTTGGAATATCTGGTGGTTGTCTATATGTTGCTGTGGTACTCCTCAGTTAACTGTGTTCACTGGGCAAACATTGATGGCTGGGTCTCTCACTGCTCTTTTAGTATGCATGCACTTAGGTTTCACTAATCATTTGCGGTTAGGGATTAGTTATTCTCTGTGAACTATTTCCTGTGGTCAGGGAGGAGGGATCCTTGGAGTTGTATTCCTGTTGCATTGTTTTATGTTCCGGCATCCTCAAAGTGGAGAACATAATACCATGTCCTGGAGGGCGTGATGAGGCTGAAGAATCCAGCTCCAGCCACTCTGGGAGGCACATCGGGCATCAGCCAGTCCATCCCAGTTCCCTGTGGATCTGCCAGCTCATAGAAAATGGGGAGTGCGTCTAACTCACCAAAATACCCCCAGGAAGCACACTCAGGGATAGGCATTTTCAAAGATCAGACTCAATCCGGACAGGCCGTGCCATTGCTTTCCAAATCTAGATCACCACGGGGTGTAAGACATTCACCCGCAGCCCATTGCCACCTGATTTCACATGCCTTTTTTCGCGCCTTGAAACACTTGTGTATGGGCGCGTTACAAATGCCATATCATATCATATCATATCATGGCTGCATTCCAATAGGTACAGGCATTTTCATAGGGTTGTGAATTAAAAGGAGTAATGAGCGCTTGGTCCACTTATGGTGGCAAGGATTTCTCTTGATTCTGAAACATTAAGCCTGTATCTCACTGCTTCCCTACAGACCTATTTATAGAGCAAGTAGCAGTTCCAAGAAAGTGTGCAGACTCAGTTAGTTAGGCACTTCTGTGCCCTCATTAACTACCTCCTCTTGGTCCCCCACTTCTTCCACCCTCTGTGGTCAAATGATTATTGAGGCTTCTTCTTGAGAGTTGGTACAGCAGCACGTGCGGAGCAGGAAGTGTGGAGTCAGGGTGCAGGAGACAATAATGCTCCATGCAAGGGCAGATTCCTCCAGGCAAGCACAGGAGATTAAGGTTCCAGGGAAGGACCGATTCCTTCAACCAATGGTAAGTAAAAACGGGCAACCTTTCCACAAATAAAACTGCTGCATCTCCCTAGGAGCAAGTATTTGACAATTACAGGTTCCCCGAAGCAAGGAGTGAGCGTGAAGTATTGCCCACTCACATAGCAGTTTGACTCATCGTGATATAAGTATGGAACACACTGTCAAAGCGGTATTTCCAGGTTTTGGGGTGCAATGCTGCCCTCTGACCAGCTTCGGTAGGAGTGGAGTTCCGCCTTGTAAGTTATCCTAGTCTACAACTTACCAGTTCTAGCAGCAATGCCATCAGATAACGCCTCTTCTGTCGATGCCACAGACAGAAGGATTCGAGTGGCTGTGAAGGCAGCATTCTTAGCAGCTGGTTTTCCCATCAGGATGGCTACCAGAGCAGTTAAATTGTCACTTTAAACAGCTCTATGTGGTAGTGCAGAGTCCACAAGATAGAACTGTATTCTGAACAGAAATGATGCAAAGGTGTTGTTTGATGTCCGAGGTAACCTTTGATGGCCTCTCCACCTCCCTTGTCCAACGTCTCAAGGAAGCTGTTTCAGTAGTGTCCTTTTCAGCCACTCTCTGCCATCCAAGCATGACACCTCTTCAAGCCATGAGTTGTGGTTGGCACTGGTGCTCCCACATTCAAAGCATTGGGCTTGTCAGCTCTTAAACAGGTGCCCACTCGACATACCCTAAACAAAGATGTTCAGTGCTTTTCTAGGCAAGAGAATCTTCATAGTCCTCCCCAGGAGACAGGGCTGGCTGCCTACACTATCCATATTATTTCTGGTTCAGATGCTATCAGGGAAATACTGATTGATGATGGACCTCTCTAGAGCGAAGCACTCAGTTACCTGCTATCGATTCCAGTAAGCCACCAGCCCAAGATGCGTGATATCATTTGTGGTGCAACTTTGGCCTCAGTACAAGCAAAATTGTACATGGAAGAGCCAAACCCGTTGTCCAATAGGTGCGATCAGTCTTCAAGTCATAGGGTGTTGCCCATGTTCCATGGCATTTCATCTCCTAAGCTGCCCTCTCAGGATCGACAGTCAGGGCGCCAAGTACTACATCAATCGACAAGAGTTCCCTCAGAGAAGTTACATGCAAGGGGTAGCCTGTGGGGTCTGTCAATGAGCAGATTTGATTATTAAATCATCATCATAAGCTTTATTTAATCTCGCCATAAAAGCAGTATTACATCACAATATAAACATTTCCGTCACGGTATATGCCTCCCTTAAAACTGGGACTTTGACAAAGACAACATTAGTCTGGGCTCATTCTGTAAGTTGTTGTAGCCAAAACAATATGAAAAGCATCCGACCCCAGAGGATCGTGGAACAATTCGAAAAATATAATGTAATAGCAGCATAGAATACAGTACATGTTGTGATGAATCTGCTGGAGTCATCACTATTTTCCTGGCGTTGACCTTCTCCATGTGGCCAGGGGACAGCAGCCGCTATCTGATCTTGACCCTGTGGCCGGCTATATGAGGGAGGATCACATGGAAGGAGACAGCCTCCGTGGAGATGTTATGGCTTCAGTGGATGAGACATGGTATCCCCCATTTGCTCATGAAGAAGATCGCTTAATAGCCAATACCCTAATGGCATAGTGTCATACCTCTACACCCCCTTTTAAGGAAAATAGAAACATCTTTTCCCAAAATCCTATTTACCAAACTTCTATACCTGGTCCAAAAAGTAAAAGCTCTAAAACTATGTTTCCCAGTTCTAAATATCCACCCTATAGAACTAGCTCATCATTCAGAACCAATAATAGTGAATTTTCAAGAAATCTGTATCCATCAACATCCATGGGAACCTTTTCCCACATTACCAAATAACTGAGACGAGGAAGAAGGAAAGAGCAATAGGAACCTCAAACCCAATGAGTGTTCTATTTTTTATTTTATTTTTTTTATTTTTATTTGATATGGATAATACAATCATCCTTTCAAATATACAAAAAACAAATACAAATATGTACTAAAATATATAACAGCTTTACAATTTAAAAACAAAAGAATTATGAACACAAACGTATATTAAACGAACATCAATCAATGCATGGAGAGGAATGCAAACAATAAACATTGTTAACAATACTTCATAAATAAAAGAATTGAAATGTTTGATTTCATTCTTATTACTTGTTATGAATTGCCGATGCATGGTGCATTTATAACAATAGATCAAAGGGTTCAATAAAGATCAGAAGGAGTAAAGAAAAAGGAATACAAAACAGTGCAACATTTTTGAAATGCAAGTAGAATTACATAGCCCTTCATCGGAAAGACATTTAGGAAAGATTGCATCTAGATAGTGGACTATTGCCACCCGCATTCCCAAATCGGGGTTATTCGTTATATTGCACCAAATATCATCCATTGACATAAGGTTATATCTGGTCAAGTGGCATTTTATTAAGTGGATTGTCCTTTGATTGACTAACATTGGGCAATATAGGACACAGTGTTCTAAGGTTTCTCTTTGTGTCTTGTTTGAGCAAAAGCGGCAATAGTTCAGTTCTTTCCAAATCAGGCTTCGTCTAGCCAACACCTCAGTTGTTGGCCATAGATTTAAACGAAACCTAAGAAATTGATGCCTGATGACACGGACATCTTAATAAGTAAGGCGCTGTTACATTCAGTGCTTTATCACCAAAAACTCGAATGTCAAAATACTTATATTTTAGGCATAGCCTTCGATTTTCTATCCAATCATAGAGGAAAAGTTTTTGCTTCGCTCAAACTGGATTGGATAAGATCAAGTCCAGCGAGATGGATGCATCAGATAAAGTGTCCAGAACTAGATTGCACCATGTCTTGGTGTAAGCATGATCTTGAGCCAGGAGATGTTGTGCCAAGATGTTCAGCAATCCTCTGGAAGCAAAGCCCAAGATTGATTTTCTAAATAAAGCGCACATCCTCCATTTAATTTGGGATTCTAAGGATGCAATTCCCAGTTCATATCGTATTAAAGGTAAAGGCGTGCTCTTGGGCAGATGTAACAATTGCTTCCAAAATCTGGCTTCCAAGACTGGCCACCAATTAGATTTTTTAGGCAGCATGGTTTCAAAGCCGTAGCTTATGGTAGGGAATACTTTCTGTTGATAAAATAATAAAATGTGTTTCAAGGTGAATTTTTTCGTATTTCTTTTTGAGAACTTTGGCTTGCGTGATTAGCATATGGAGTTTAGACTGGATATCATCATCCAGCACCTGGGATGAGGAAGAGGCCTGGATAATAATACCTAAATATTTGTAATGCTGAACTTGCGATAGAGGTTCATTTAGTAGGTGCCAACAATAAGACTTTACTCTCGTTTTTCCATGAGGTTTACATATCATAGTTTGTGTTTTTTTAGTATTAACAATGAGATTGTTGGCCAATACATATGAGGCCAGACTATCAAATAATTTTTGTAAGCCGGAAGGGGTCTGGGAAATGAGGATTAAATCATCCGCATAGAGAAGATGACTTATAGTATGAGTTCCAAGTTTCGGGAATTCACCCTTGGTGGCCCGCAAAGTGAATCCCAAATCAAACAAAAAGAAATTGAAAATGAAAGATGACAAAATGCAGCCTTGTTTAAGGCCTCAAGCAGTTTTGATGATAGATGAGAGTTTGCCTGCTGAAGAAAGTCTGATTTGAATAGTTGTGTGGGTATGAAGTAACATAACTAAAGTCAGAAGAGAAGGTGGACAATTGTGTTGAATTAATTTGTGATGTAAAATGGACCGGTCAATGGAATCAAAAGCGGCTTTGAAATCAATATATGCCAGATATAATACTTGATTCTTTGCCGCATATTTTGATGTAAGTATGTTTAAGGTCATGAGATTGGGACGGGACAGGTCCCAAGACCTGCGACAAATCCAGTCTGAAAAGGGTCCCTTAATTTGTTTTGAAACGTCCATTAATTAAAGTCCCTTAGGATGATCCTCACGAAGATTTTACCTGGCGCTTCCAATAAAGCTATGGGCCTGTAGCTGGCCGGCGAGGAACGATCACCCTTTTTGTAGAGCGGAACTATAATTGAATGGGTCCAGGTTGCGGGCAAACATTTTGTGATATTGATAGTGGTGAAAATCTTGTGTAGTATAGCAGCCCAAATATCGGGGTGTTTTTTGAACATTCGATTAGAAAGTCCATCCGGGCCGCAGGCACCAGAATTGCTAATTCTATTAATGTAGAATCTGATATCGTCCATATCAAAAGAAAGATGAAAAGAGTTATGTGCATCATAAAGTGTCATACTATGAGAGTATTTGGGGCAGCCATAGAGATTCTGAAAGTGATTAATCCACTTTAACTTGGCTGCACAGTTAGCTTGCGAGACAGATTGGGGGTGGCGCGTGGCCTTATTCAGTAATGACCACAGACCTACGGCATTTTTGGATCGAGAGGAGCACAACATAGCTTCTCCATCGAGCTGATACATTTTGACTCGAATGGCCTTAAGGGCATTTTTATGTCTGGTTTTGATGCTCTTCAGAATGGAAGCTCTAAATGTTACCGAAGCGTTCAAAGCCTGTCGTTTTAGAGCCCGAGTGTGAGCTTTCAAATTTTGGACCTGCAAGTTAAAGACATGGAGTTTTGGACCAGCCACCACAGGACCTACACCGACGTTTGATGCTTTAGAAGACTGGAAATACTGCATCAAGTCTGAATAGTGAATAATCTGATTCCAGTGGTGATTTTCCAGGGCTCCTTTCAACTCACACAAGGTTTGTGGGGACCATCATAGGCGATTGCCTCCATTATTCAAAATTAGATTTTCAACTAATTGATTATGATCACTATTGTGATTGTCAATTATATGAAAATCATCCATGCTTGAAAACAATTGCGCATTTACAAAAACATAATCAATTATGGACTAGCTGGAACCTCTCTTCCAAGTTGACTTGGGCGGCGTATCTGATGGAAATACTCCATTGAGCATAACTAGATCATAACTGGAGACCAGGGCTAGCCATTTGGTTAATTTAGGTTTATTGGTGGTTTGAGGAGTGAAGCAATTTAAATTTAAATCGCCTGCAATAATGACATTAGAGACTGATGTGTCAAGGGTGACCAAATTAAGTAAGTCTGTTAAGGCCTTGAAAAAACATCCATCAGATATACCGACCGAGTTCCAATACGCATTGATTAAGGCATAGCCAATTTTATGGATGGATAATTTAACCATTTGTAAATACTTGTTCGGACAGCTCCATTCTTGAGCAACCATTCCTGAGCCCACCTTAATAGCTATTAGTAAACCAGAGGTGGGTCTGCCAGAAATACCACGCTCTGCCGTATTAAGGAAAACATTGTAATTGTCCCACACCGGGGCCGAAGTCATCCAAGTTTCCTGGAGCATGAGTATATTATGACATGCAAGTAGATTGTTGTTATTATTAATCAAATGGGAAAATCCCCTGGCATTCCAGCTAATGAAGGAGATGGTTTGTGCATGTATTTCACATGCTAGCTAGTTTGACTGCAAGGCTGTGTGACAGTGGCATCCTGTTGGCAAATCGACCTGAGAGATCTGAGAATTTCTCGGGGCTTCACCACTATTAGTTTGAGGATAATCTTTTTGGTTGAAAGCAGCTGTCTGTGTTTAAGGTGTCTATTGACAGAACAAAACCTAAAGATGAGAGTTCCGTTTTGGCCATCCATATATGATTTTGAATGACTCTGGAATTAATCCAAATCCTGATGGAATTGGCATTCTGCTGAATTGGAAATCATATGAGTGCAATATCTGTTGTGCCAATATCTTCGAGTGATCGAATTCCGCAAAGGGAGCTTCTATTCAAGTTGTATTGGGTGGAAGGTCTTGGTTTACATGTTAATAACAGTGAAAAATTGGCTGGGGGTTTACCATTAGGCTTTCTGGACCAGGGATTTAACTGAGCAAGAGGTGCACTGGAAGGCTTCAAGGACGGATTCATAGATTGTGTTTTGGGATTAGTGACTGACTGTAGCAGTTCCACCATTTCTGGGATGATTTGCGCAAGTAGTGCATAAGGGTCATTTGCAGGCGCCATAGAAGTATTATCAGGGTGGATCCGAGATGCGACATTTTTGGGTCTTGTGTGAGGCAGATCAAGAAACCTTGTGTGAGGCACGTCGAGAGGCATTATATGAGGCACATCAAAAGATGGTGCACAGTTCAATTCACCGCCTTCCTGATCTCTTGCTGGTGTAGGTCATCAACTCTGATTGCAGGAATGGGTGTAGTTTTTGAGCTGGCGACCTCGACAGAGACAACCTCAGGACAAGATGCCTTACCAACCTTGCATTGAGATTTCTCCGTTGCTGCCTCAACCAATTGATCCAAAGGTGCATATGGAGCTAGAGGATTACTAATGGCAAGCAGATTTGTCACCTTGCACTGTTTTAGCTGGAGATATTTCTTTGATACTGAACGTGCATCAATCGCACTTTTTTTAGTCAAATTCAAATTCTTAATGAATAATTTTGATTTTGCAGTATTGATTTTTTTTATTTCCAGAGATGTTTTTAGTTAATATGGGTTGACAGAAAGGACCAATATTCTTTTTACTTTTGGAGAATATAGTATAGGTCTCTTTACTGGTTGAACTTATTTGTGTTTGAAGGGAGGTCAAACTTGTGCCGCACTGAGGCATGTTCACCACGGGTTCATCTATGGGGGCACATGGAGTAAGCGTCGGCTTCATCTGACGTTTAACAGGCCGCACGTCGGGGGCTTGGTCTGCTAACGGGCCACTCTGCCCACTCGGAGCCTCACAAGAGTCCGTGTTGAGACCTGTGAAAGGACACACGATTTCTACATTCTCTCCCACAAGTCGCATGATTTTATCAATAAGAGGCAAATATTGTATCGCTGTCTGTGTAGCTGCCGCAAGAAGAGCTGGTTCACTGACCCCTATCAATGGCTTCATGCTAGTGGAAACGAGGATCAGTTGAGTGCTAGGTCCATGTTGCAATGGCTTACTTGCGCAATCCGCTCTTGCCATGTTAGAATTTTTTCCAATAGTGCCGTTTGAGAGAGTAATCTCGCATCTAAAGTGTCATATAGTTTTAATAGAGTTGTTAAGGACTGGTGTAGAGCATTAAAGGCAATTTGAGTTAAAGCCGGATTATTCTCATCTAGCCACGCCTTATAGGCAACAGAACTAAGTTTTTGTTTTTTGCTCAGGCACTCAGGGTCTAAAGCTTGGCCATGGCTAATAGCCGTGGATGTAATTGAAATAGCATCCACGTTTCCTTGGGGGACCACGGGTCTGCGTGGAGTGGGAACACAAAAGGAGATGTTATAAATGGAAGAACAGCTGCTCGAGAACATAATGGGAGATTTGGATAAATTATCCGACATTAGTTGCGGAGAAAAACTTGAGTTGGAAAGGTTAAGATCAATAACAGCAACATCTGATACCTGTATCACTGAGGGAGCGTGATTGAGTACAAGCTCTGCAGTGGGAGGAACATTCTCCAGGATGCTAATATCAGTGTTCGCATTCAGCTCACCAGGGCATCTTGGGGAGGGCGCATAACCGCATACAGATACAAATTGTTGGTCGTGTGCTGTCTGTGGTATGCTCGTGGGATGAATGAGAACTTGGCACGGCAGAATGTTCATTTTCTGAAATAACGCTTCACGAGGGGAACAGAGTGGGCTGAGGTATGACACTCAGCTTCCGAAGCTTCAAGAGACCGGGCTATAGATTCTTTATAAAACTTGCAGATGTCTGGTAAGCCTGGTTTCTTGAGGGTAAGATTTACACCTCTTTGAAAGCGCAGGGCTTTTGGGGTGGAAATGGAGCTCAGGACGCTCCCTTTTGAGTTTTTTAAAGTCGCCACCCCAGCACCTGGTTGCAAACCCTTGGGCATTCCGGTTTTCAAAGTCGGAAAGATATAAATACAAAAAGAAAACAAAATACAGATTAATGTGTGTACACGCGGACCTCAGAG
This sequence comes from Ambystoma mexicanum, assembly GCF_040938575.1. Classification (NCBI taxonomy): domain Eukaryota; kingdom Metazoa; phylum Chordata; class Amphibia; order Caudata; family Ambystomatidae; genus Ambystoma; species Ambystoma mexicanum. The sequence continues at coordinate 1,253,198,448 of NC_090922.1, forward strand.
ACCCTCTCGCCACATGCTGCGACGCCGCAGCAAAGCAGGACTTGTGGGGACTTGCTTGGGTGCGCGCGCACTGTGCGTGCATAAGCCACGTTTTATAGCTCCGCCTCCTCAGGGTTCACAAGAGCCTAAACAATGAAGGAAAATAGATCGTTTGGTGAGTCCTTTGAGCACTGAAGTGCTAGTATTAAAGTCAATAGAAGTGTGGCAGGGTTCACCTTCTGGTAAATGATGTTCTTCACTGCACAGCGATGCGAAAGTCCAAAGAAAAACACGTCCAAGCACAGGAGCTGCAACAGAGTCTCACGGCAAAGCGGGACTTGTGGGGACTTGCTTGGGTGCGCGCGTGCGGTGGGCGCGCAAGCCAGGTGTTATAGCTCCGCCTCCTCAGGGATCACAAGAGCCTTCTGATAAATGATGTTCTTCACTGCAGAGCAATGCGAAAGTCCAAAGAAAAACACGTCCAAGCACAGGTGCTGCAACAGAGTCTCGCGGCAAAGCGGGACTTGTGGGGACTTGCTTGGGTGCACGCTAGTTGTTTTTGGAATCCACATGTGTGCAGGACATTTAAATACTAAAGACTAACTCTAAATGGCTGCTTTTGCTTGGGAGAAGTCGCTGTACCTCTTCACGAGGCTTGTGGGGCTGGAAAGCACAAACCGGTGTGGCTGAGTAGAGCGCCGCGCTAACAAGGAGACCGAAGAACGCTAAGAGAGCTGAACCTGCCGCAGAGATGCCGGAAGCTAGCTTTAGACGTATGGGCATTCAGCAATCAAGGAGAGCAGCCTTACTCCTACCGGAGCCTGGAGACAGGCAGTTGTGGTGGAGCAGAGCAGCGAGGGATACTGGGACAACACAAGCAGTCCAGAGTGGAAAGTAGGTGACAAAGCTGTGCCGCGTAAGCACGAACAGGTCCAAAAATGCCACACAGAGTCAGTGAGTCGGCCCAGACCAAGTGGGGACCACAGGGCCTTTCGGCAAAGTGAATAATACATTCACAGAAGCAAAGACATTCAGGAGATTGATTAATAACCAAGGAAACATATAGCGGGTGTTACCCCAGCCATGTATGACAGTTTGAGATGCAACTATAGGGGAAACCCAAATCAAGTGATGTAAATGAAATATCAAGGATGTTTTATATACCAGGAATGTGTATATGCAATGGTGAAGGTGAAAGAAGAAGAAAGTGAGAATATAAGACGTCCTGGGAAGTGAGTAAACCAGGCAATCAGAAGAGAATGATATATGAGAAAGTCCTGGCAAGGCAGTAAGCAGTGACAAGAAACAGATACATGAGAAAGTCCTGGCAGAGAAATGTACTAGGCAGTGGCAAGTAAAGCATATATTGGGAATTCATGGCAAGGGAGTATAACAGGCAGAGACAAGAGAATGATATATGAGAAAGACCTGGCAAAGAAGTGTTTGTTTGTTTGTTTGTTTGTTTGTTTGTTTAATTTGTAGGGCGCAGCGACCCCTTAGGTAACTGGGCGCAACAAGGTACAATGGATACTTAATCTTAGTTACAACATTAAGGAAGATACAGTAGTGTACATACATATATACATGGAAAAGGATACAATCTGGCAGGGGGCCAGGTACAAAGGTACATGCAGATACAGGAAAGGGTTCCAAACACTAGTGCATAGTTACATATCAGTTAGTCATAGGGATCGTTGGAGCGTAGCCAGTTAAGAGTGTTACGCCTAAAGCTGTAGTAAGACTGGTTCATTCTAAGATCAAGTGGGAGTGCATTCCAAGACTGGGCAGCTTTTACCGGGAAGCTATTTCCGCCTGTTTTTATTAGCCTAAATTTGGGTATCTGTAGGCAGTGGTAGTTGGCTGCTCTGGAGGGGTGAGTCGAGGTTCTTCTGACTATTCTCTCAATAAGGTAAGGGGGAGCTGCATTATTGAGGCACTTTAATGTTAGCGAGACTGTTTTGAGTAGTATCCTGTCACATATTTTTAGCCAGTGGTGTACTCTTCTCATATTGGATACATGTTCTCTAGTAGGTAAATTCAGGACAGTTCTGAGGGCATTTTTTTGTAGAGTTTGAATTTTGTCAGTAATGTATTTGTTGGCTCCCAGGCATAGGGCGTTGCAATAATCCAATTTTGACAATATTAAGGCATTGGCGAGGATAATGCAGCTAGCTTGTGTTAGAAATGGTCTACATGCTCTAATAAGATGGCAGGTGTAGGAGGTGGATGATGCCAGAGAGTGTACGTGTTTTCTTAAGGTTAGGGTGGAGTCAAGGTAGAATCCTAGCGTTTCCACTTCTTTAGCTACTGTGATTATGTTGCCATCAATGTTGAAAGCAGAAAAGTTGGAGTCAAGTTTTTTTAGGTTGGTGGTGGACCCAAGAATCAGGATCTCTGTTTTTGTTGTCATTCGGGCAGAGGCCATGGGTTGCCATTCATGCCTGAATGAAGAGGTATATTTCATTTACCAAGGCAGTAAAAGAGACAAAGTTGCCCGAAAGGGAATGAGGATCTGGGTGTCATCTGCATAGTTCGTGTAGGTGACACCCAGTCTGTCCAATTTGTCAAATAGGGGCTTGGTAAATATGTTATACATAGTTGGCGAGACGCAAGAGCCTTGTGGAACACTGCATGTTGTCTGGATCAGGTCCGCTGATCCCGATGTGGAGAAAACTCTCATTGTTCTATTATCTAAAAATGACTGGAGCCAGGCTATAGCTTCACTCGAGAAGTGGGCAGCCGATGCTAGGTGTTTGCACAAAACTGCATGGGCCACCAAGTCAAAAGCTGCCGACAGGTCAAGGAGGAGCAACATGGCAGTGTTTCCTTTGTCGCTGAGCTCGTAGAATTTGTGTCTTAAGATCAATTAAGGCCATCTCCGTGCCATGTTGTGGTCTAAATCCGGATTGGCGGAAGCCTAAGAGCTGGTTAGCTTCAAGATAGTTCTGGATTTGTAAATAGGCTACTCTATCTATTATCTTGAGAAGGAAGGGTACCGTGGTAATGGGCCTGTAGTTGGTGTAGATGGACGGGTCTAGAGTTTGTTTCTTGAGAAGAGGTAAAACCCATGACTCTTTTAAATTACTTGGGACAGTGTTGGTTAGGAAAGAGGCATTAATTAGCTTTGAGATGAAGGGCGCTAAGTCTCTCGCAGCATGTTTGATTAGTTGGGCAGGGCAATTGTCGCCCTTGCAGTTAGGCGGCTTCAAAGAAGAGATGATTTTTAGTGGGGTTGATGAATTGCCTAACGGTCGAGGGCAAGGAAGCTTTTTTTTTTGTCAATTTTAATTGAAGTGTTGTTATTTTATTGCTAGGGCATTCTAGATGCTAGTGCACCATTGTTTGTCTTTGGGAACATTGTCAGGAGGAGGTATAGGGGATTCTAGTTCCAGAAGGATCACGAACAATTCCTTGGTATTAGAGCAGGCGTTAGAGATTCTTTTATTGAAGAGATCTTTTTTGGTGCAGATTAAAGTGGGTTAATTGCAATTTGTTTTCTTCGGAGGGGGAGTGCCGCCACAGTGCTTCTAATTTTCTTTTTGGCAGTCTTAATGATTTTAGATAAGGGGCAAACCAGGCATTGAGGTGTGCCTGCTGTTTACTCATACGTAGTTTGAGGGGCGCAATGGTATCAAGGGCCTTAGTCATTGTGTTGTTGTAGAGCTCCACAAGGAGGTCGGGATCCGAGTTACTTGGGAGAGCGATGATGGAGGGAAGGAGGAGTGGTAAGAGTTTGTCTGGTGTAATTTATATTAGAACTAGTAGGGAGAGGAGGTGCCATAACTTTAGCTTTAGCTGCTTCTTTCTCTATACTTATTGAGAAGTCGATTAAGTAGTAGTCAATCCATAGTTGCAGGGTTATTTTAGTGATAGTGGTGGTACAGTTCAGGTCAGCAACCCAGTTTACGGTACTTCCTTTGTCATGTGTTGGGGTGAAGACTTTTTTGGGTTAATCCATGTTCAGTGAGCATGGTCACTATTGTTTGGGCCTGTTTGTCCTCTGGTTCATTAAATCCTAGGTTGAAGTCGCCCAGTATTAGTAATTGTGAGGAGTCTTTAGGGTTGGCTAGGAGGCTGGATAAGTCCTCCTCAAAGGTGCCGATGGGCCATGGCGGCCTGTATATTAGGTCAATTGTTAACGTGCAGCAGTTGGTGAATGGCAATTTGGCGATAAGTATTTCACATGATTTAACTGGGGGTGGAGTTCGAAGTCTTATGGCGAGGTTGGCTTTTGCTATAATGGCTAAGCCACCTCCTCTATCATTGGGTCTGTCCATTCAAATTAATTGATAATTATCTGGTATTGCTAGTGTAAGGGCTCGGGCTGCAGCATCAAGCAGCCAGGATTCTGTGACGGCTAGGAAGTCGAGATCATCAGGGGATAGGATGTCTGCTATTTCTGTGCCATGAGCCACTATGGATCTGGCATTAATCAAGGCTCCAGATATTGTGGTCATATTTGATGGCTTATGGGGTTCCATGGTAATTAGTTTAGGTTGGTTAGTTTTATCACTGGGTGTTGTTAGTCTGGGAACTTGCTCAGGGCATGGGGTAGTTATATTGTAGGTAGAGCGGGAGTTTAGACCCTTGTTGCTGTTAGTTCTGGGCGTATATAGGCATGGTAGTCTAGCCCAAAGTCTGGCATTTCTATCAAGTGTGGGGCATGGTAGGTGCTTAATTCGGGGCATGGTTGCATAGATTAGTGGTAGGGTGATCAACAGTAAGGTCAGCTGGTTCTTTCTAGGGAACATAGTTTTATGCAAGTACAGATTAGGAAGGGCTAGTTCAGTAGCCTGGACCTGGTGAGGCAGTCAGGTAGGCTAGTACCGCAGAGACAGGGCTAGTGCACATCGAATAGGCTAGTCTGGCAGAGACAAGGCAGGTGCAAATCAAGGTAGGCTAGAATGACATAGGCATGGCAAGTACAAATCAATGTAGGCTAGTCTGACATAGGCAGGGCGAATGCAAATCAAAGTAGGCTAGTATGACATAGGCAGGGCAAGTACAAATCAAAGTAAGCTAGTCTGACATAGGCACGGCGAATGCAAATCAAAAATGGGCTGGTCTGACATAGGCAGGGTAAATGCAAATCGAAGTAGGCTAGTCTGACATGGGCAGGGCAGATACAAATCAAAGTAGGCTAGTCTGACATAGACAGGGCACGTGCAAATCAAATTAGGCTAGTCTGACATAGACAGGGCACGTGCAAATCAAATTAGGCTAGTCTGACATAGGTAGGGCAAGTAGAAATCAAGGTAGGCTAGTCTGACATAGGCAGGGTGAATGCAAATCGAAAATGGGCTAGTCTGACATAGGCAGGGCAGATACAAATCAAAAAAGGCTAGTCTGACATAGGCAGGGCAAGTACAAATCAAAGTAAGCTAATCCGACATAGGCACGGCGAATGCAAATCAAAAATGGGCTACTCTGACATAGGCTGGGTAAATGCAAATCGAAGTAGGCTATTCTGACATGGGCAGGGCAGATACAAATCAAAGTAGGCTAGTCTGACATAGGCAGGGCAGATACAAATCAAAGTAGGCTGGTCTGACATAGGCAGGCTAGATGCAATGCCAATAAGCTGGTTAATAGGGTGTGATACATGTCTTACAGGGTCAATGCAAGTGTAGGCTATTTCGAGGTAGTATCTGTGAGGTGAACTAAGGTGTAGTACATACAAGCAGATAGCTGTGTTAAAGTAGGCTTTTTGACATTATGGTGATCTGGGGTTATACATGTATACAAGTATTAGATTAAAGGTAGGCTATTACAATATTGTGGCAATCAGGAACAACGTAGTAACACTTATCTAGTTCAGGGTATTACAGCAATTAAGATTGAGGCAAACAAGAGCAGAGTAATAGCAGACGTAGCAGACAGAGCAGAAAAGAATATATAGTGCAGATAATAGTATGCTTGGAGAAGGGTATAAGCACTTCTGAATATCACGATAGTTAATGGTGGGTAGCCTTTGTGGCGGGTGGCTGGTAATGCATGCTGTTAACTCTTTTTGTCAGGAAAAAGGGTAGTGGAGCATACAGGAATGGGTGCAGCGCCGCTTTGATTGAGACTGTGAGCATTATCGTGATGATTAAGTACTGGCGGGTGAATATGAATGGAGTACTGCACAGAAGAAGTTTGATTTTACTGACTTAAGAGGAGGGTGATCACAGAGGGTGTTGCTGATTTCCCAGCAGGAGTGAGCAGGCGGGAGTCTCCTCGCGGCTCCAATGCGGCAGTGGACAGGCAGGAGACAGGCGTGCTGGCCTTATCAAACGGGCCTTAAACAGGAAGGGCCGGCTCTCGCCATCCGACGATGACGCCTCTTAGAAATGGGTGAAATGGGCCAATCACGGGCCGTGGCAGCTTGTGTGGGTTGCTAGGCGACCTGGCAAACAATAACAGCGGCGGCCATTTTAGAAGCAAGTACTCGTGTGTGGTAATGGCGGGGCTCTTACCACTCGAGTCGGGGCAGCCGTACTAGATTATTTCAGTGAAGGACATCAGGCATCAGGTGGTCACTGCAGATGCCGGGGGAATCTCTGGTGCTGATAGCATAAGTAGTGCAGCGATTCTCGATCAGCAGCGTTTCTGTGGGTCAGAAGTGATGAGGAGTACAGATGGTGGAGGGGGGGGCTCCTGCCCTCCCCAAGCGACGATGAGGGGCAGTATACCAGGCAGTGGCAAGAAAGTGCCGCAGAGAAAGTCCAGAGGAAAGCAATTCAAGATTAACAACCAGGCAGCCCTGAACATAAGGAAAGGAGTGAAAACCTGGCTGGGGAGTACACCAGGTATCCTGATAAGACAAACCCAGAAGGCCAAGCTGATTTACACATTTGATAAATAAAGAAAAAGCCCAAGCAACTGACATTTTGAAACAACCAACCAAGAGAAGAGAACCACCCTCTGGAATAAGGAACTCTATCCTGTTCGCTCTTTTGTTTTGGATTTACGCATTTTCTTTTTTGGAACATTTATAGAACACACAAGGCAAAAGACATTACCCTTTTCAGCGTAGAGTTTATTTTGTTAAAGTGGGAGGGCCAGAATAGAACTTTGGATACAGGACAGTTTTGTTTTGAACGTTCTGCCTTTGAAAGACACTTAGGTTTGCTTTTTCATAGGGAAACACCTCTAGAGCAGGGACAGAGAGGCATTTCCCCAATAACCCTTTTTTGTTTAATGAAAGTCTTTAGCCAAAACATGAAACCCTTTTGTCTGACTCTCCTTCCTGGCTCCTCACAATGTATAACAAGGATAAAGTGCGTTTGTGCAAGTCAAATCATGTACAGCAGCATGTCCTCCCAGGAAAGTGTAGAAAATCACTGATCTCCTGAGTGGGGTGTGCCCCTTCTCGGTGGGTTATGTCCTGCAGCAATCTTCCTTCCTTCATCTTTGTCTCCTCGATGGTAACGTTGTGATGGTACCGTATATGGCGTCAAACTTCCTATCACGCCTCATAGTAACTCACAACCATGTATACTGCTGATCATTGCATCAAATCACTGGATTCTGAATGATGAGAAGAAGATGCTCTCTCCTTCTCCAGGTCCTAGAGTCTGGTCTAGGCTCCCCCTAAACCCTTTACCCAAAGTAGTATGGAGGATTTAATGGGAGTGGATGAGTTTCTGACGGTCATCCGGCTCTGACCAAAACACAAATGGTTTTCCCTATGGCACCACTTTGTGCAGGGGGATACTCTGATCTTTGCCTACAACCTTTTGCACTACTCTTCCTGCACCCAACTCTTCCTTGACCTCCATGGTTGCCAAGAGAGTAAAAGGGAGGCTTCAGAGTATGAATTTGTTCTTATCATCTAGCATTCAAGGTAAGGCCTACGGCAAGGAGAGCTCAGCATAGTTTGTCAAGGGTATGGTCATGTTCTTCCTGTTTGACAGAATAAGTATGGTGTTACTATAGTTGAAAGCCTGCGAGAACAGCGGACGGTTTCTTGAAACATCTGTGCTGCAGTGGAAATACCAATGTTGAGGCGTTTGGAATGAAATAAACCTCGGTGAGTTGCAATAAACAGAGATGGTCTGAGGTGCTGGGTGAAGGACAAGTTGAAGATATCCTTCGTTTAGGTCCTTTTTAGTGAATTTAATGGCTTTATGAAGAGAGTGTGAAGGAACTAGCGATGTCATCGCTGCCTCCTCCGGCAAAGCCTCTTCTCATGTGGCCAGGGAAAGGCAGAAACTACCCGATCTTGACCCAGGTGGCGGCTATCTGAGGGAGGACCACTTGAGGGGAAACGACCCTCATGGGAGTGAAGTGGACTCGCTAGGTGAAACATGGGCTCCCACTTTCCCCTCAGAGCATGACAACGACCCTGTAACTCCCCAATCCTCCATGGCATATTGCAATGTTAGACAAGAACATCCAGTTGTGACTAATAGCCAAGCTCTTTCATATTGTGAAAAACCTGATGGTGTTTCACTACTCAATCCCAGGGGATACCTTATTCAGGTGGCCTGGGAAGGGTCATCGTAATTGGATCCCAACCCTGGGGGTGGATAAGCGAAGGAGGATCACCTGGGTAGGGGGTCCTTGCAGAGTGAGCAAGAAGCATTGCAAGGGGAGAAATGGTATCCCCCATTTTCTGACAATTGTTTACCCATATTCCCTCTACCTTTATGGGATACCACAACTCCCATAATTCCCATCCTTTCTGAGTCAGCCCAACTACGGAGACGAGGAAGAGGAAGACTGAGACTAGGAAGATTACCACTAGTAATATGCAATGGTCCTGTCCCAGTAATGAGGCCAGGCACTCAGTCATAATCACACACACATGAAACACTTGACAGCTACCCAGAGTATAAGAGGTGGAGCATAGAATCACACAGTGAGCGAGTTGGAGCCCGAGAAGGACCAAGAGTTGGAGGTCGAGCAGGCAGACGAACTGGGTCGCCTAGGTACCCTTATGTCTCTCATTGGAGAATGAAGCGCTGAGATGCTGAGGGCCTGAGAGGTGGAAATGGCTGCAGAAAGCGGGTGAGGATCCGTGTCTCCAATGAACCAGAAGGGCGTTGCTTGAGGAAACAAACTCCTAAGAGAAATCCTGGTGCAGGTGCTCGTACCCCTGGGCATGTGAGAATGCCCGGGGGTTTCGAAGGGGCAGCGGAGGAGACTCTGACCTCGACACGCAACAAGTGATAAAGAGAAACATTAACAAGTGATAAAGAGAAACATTGCCGGTTAGTTAAAAGCAGAAGGGAGGCGGTTTGTGAAAGTAACGAGGACATGCGTAGGGCGAGAGACGCGATAAAGATGAAAGATTCAATTGTCCATTGTTGAAAGAGTGTGATAAGAAACAAAGTGACAGCGAGGCCGCTTGTACGTTTACACGAAAAAAGAGAGACTTTTTGAGATTGTGAATTACAGAGGGCTCAAAGCAGAGCAAAAGTGAAAAAAGAAATGTTATGTTTGTGGAATTAAGAAGAGTTTCTGGGAGTCATAATGAGAATTGAGAAGAGGGTCTGAGACTTAAAAGGAGAAATGTGAAAGAAAGTGCCGGGCGCACAACCAAGTGAAGATTGTGAAAGACAGTGGCGAGGGAACGACCAAGTGAATATGATCGAGGAGCACAAACTGTATAGACGGCCTTAGTAACAGAGTGGTCCCACCAGGGCCAAGCAAAATACTGTGCATTTGCAAAAATCTCTGCTACTGTGCTATGAAGTAAAGAAGTGCCAAGGGCACGATTGTGCGACAGTCTCACTGACAGAGTGGTCCAGCGCAGGGCTAGCGCATACTGTGCGTTTGCGAAGTTCTCTGTCTCGTAAACCAATGAAGGATTGTTGAAATGTTGGGGAAGGGAACCCCAGTGCGAAACAAGTATTGTACTGTTGGGGAAGGTAACCCCATTGTGAAACATTTTGAGTTGATGCCAAACCCGGCAAAGGAAGCCTGAGAAAAAGTTTTTGGGAGAAATTGATAATAAACCAGGCGAGGGAAGCCTGAGTGAATTGTATGCTGTTGAACTGCCTGAATTCCGAGCCAGGCGAGTGAAGCCTGGAAGAACTGTGCTCCATTGAACTGTGTGAACTAGCCACCCAAGCTCCTAACAAACTCTTATTACTCAAGCTTGGGGAAGGGAGGGTTATTCAACTTAATTTCCATCTTGCCTTTCTTTTGATACACTCTTTTGTTTTTACTTATTTCCCACCACCTAGGTATTGCAAAAGCCTTAGGGCAAGCATAGGTTTTCGGATATAGACATTGCTTTATTTGATTAGACTAACTTCCGACCAATTACTTTTATTTAATGGTCGAGACTACTCCCATTATAGATTTAGGGCCAACGAGGAAGTCTCCAGCCCCCATTCAAAGCTTAATAAAGGTGTTGAAACTTGTGTCTTTGTGTCTGTGTATAACTTGTGATACCATGCCTACCTCACAATATCCCTATTTGAAAATGTCCAACAATACTGAGATGAGGAGGAGGACTAGAACAATGAAGATTGCTGAGGCTGAGAAGCAAGAGAAGCGCTCTAGTTGTTGGGCAAATTCAATAGGTGCCAGGACATTCAAAAGCACCAAGCCTAGAGAGAGATGGATTCTCATGTTAAGTTGGGTTACTGGCCCAGCATGACACTGACACCAGTGTAGGAACTGTTAACATCTTTTCTTTTTTTTTTTGCATTTGGTTTTCACAAAACCTTTATAAACTTAATAGAATTGTAATAGCATAAAAGAAGATTAAATTCAGGGTTCCAAGATGGCCACTGTGGGGAAAGCCCCGTGATCGATGTTCTCCTGAACCTTGGGGCCACCAAGCAAATATCTACATGCTGAGCCCTCTCCAGGCAGCAAAACCGGAGCGTGGAATAGCCGTGTAGAAGGGAGCTATCCGCTGCAACAACCTCGCACCGACATAACAGAGTCCCCCAGAGGGAGAAAAATCGGTGCACTGCCCAGGGCGCGGCCCCGCACAACCCCAGAGTGAAGGCATACCATTGTAAGGATAACCGCATGGGCGAACGTAGCGTGCATTCCGGGGCACGGAGGACAGCGAGTCAAGCGGAGTAACGCCTGGGAGACTGTCAGCACACCTAAGCGCTCAGTGCGGAGAGAATCCCTAGGGAACCCCAGTGACGGCCCAGAAGATGCAGAACCTCCAGCGATGCGGGATAACCAGAGACGAGCAAGGAGGCACCCGCGAAGGAACCACGAGAGGATGGCTTGTTCACCCCCATCCAAGACAAAAACAGTAAACAGATCTGGGGAGGGGAGGAGCTTCCACTCGATTCAATCCCTCAGATGGGACCAATGGCCTCATAAAGGGAGAGTGACATTTGGAAATCCCCCAAGACCATTGGGGGAGGGATACAGGGCACCCCTAGAGATCCTGGGGCTTAAGCCCGGGCTCCAGACAGACAGGTGGAGACCCAGAGGCATGGAGGATAAAGGCACTTTGAGCACCAAGGTGACACCCGGGGGGGAGGGGGAAGCAGAGAAGACGCTCAGGCCCACATTAGGGCACACATTACAAATCAAGTTCTGAGGGGGCTCGGAGAACCTGTGCCGGGATGCGAACAAGTGTGAGAATTGGTAGTAAGCCCCAAGCCCACTGTGGGGGAATGTAATCCCTCTGTGGGGGACATTTGGAGGAGAAAAGGCAGGCAAGACCCCGAGGCCAGGGGGCTAGTAATAGCCCATTTCACAAGAGCGGCATACACCACCATAGGATGGCAAAGATGTCTACACACCCAACCAGTAACCAAGGATAGGAATAGCAATCCCCCTAGCCGGAGCAAGGGGTCCCTAGCTAACGGAAAACATCTGGGAACCACAGGGGTCCCCCCAAAATTGATGATCTATCATCTAACATACTGGAGGACTTAGAACCCTCCAACCTATACCTCCATTCACATAGGAAATTAGGAGGATAACAAACGGTCAAGCTATATTTCCCACACATTTTAGAGGGACCCAGGGTAGACCTGTCATCGGCCAGGCCATAGATCAATACGGAGAGACTAGGCCCCCAGCGAGGAGTGAATTAAACGACAATGTCCAACACTAGGGGGAAAGACCTGCCAGCAACCTCAAAGGGTCCAAAGAACCCTTCCAAGTGCAATCTCCAGAGAATGTGGAGAAAAGAAGTACTCTCCCCCAAGGGTGCCCAAGGGGGACAAGACCACACGTACCGGAGCAAGCCCCAAACGGATGAGGGCCAGGACAAAAATGTGAAGCAGTCAATCCTCAAGCAATATTTTATGGACTTTGGTGACAAAATATCGGACTCTGTATAGAAACAAATGACCATCATGAGAGAGGAAATGTCGGCAGCCCTCCAGGAGATAAAACAAGATATTAATAACATGGAGGAAAGGTTGAATACAAACAAGAAAGCAATACAGGAACTGATGCAGGACTCAAGAAAAACACATTCCTGGGTGGTGCAACTTGCAACTGCAACCTATAAACTAGAGGTACAGACAGACGATTTGGAGAACAGGTCGAGGTTCCATATAAAGGACTCGAAGTTGTGTTGAGAGGCATCTTTGAAGATCTACTAGAGTCCGAGGAAAAGTTAGAGGTGAAAATAGGCAGAATTCACAGAGTCGGTCCCCGCAGATCAGAATCAAGGGCCCGGCCTAGAGATGTCCTTGAGGCACTGCAAGACTACCAAATCAAGGATCAAACAAAGGGGCAAGCAGGGCTCAAGAGCTGGGAATGGTCAATAGTGTTAAAACCGAAGCGGAATAGGAACGGGGGTATCTACCCCAACTGAAAGGCCCTCCAACCAGAAGGGAATGAGTGAGCTGGACAACTCCAGAAGGGTAATGAACACTGTGAAATGGACAGTGAGTTACAAAGGGCAAAGCAAAAATCAAGCCTGGAGAGGGCGTCTATTGGCAAGGACACAAGGGGCTCCGATTGGAGGGGTGGCAGAGTTGGAATCTAGAATGGGTTGGGGAGAACCCACAAAAGCACAGGTGGAGGGGTTTAATGGGCTCAATTCCCAAGGAGGAGATATGGGGGGCTAGAGGCTGATTGAGCCCACTCAGCCAAGGGGAGATGAAGGAAGAGGGAAAAGGAGGGGGGAGGGAGGGGAGACAAAGGAGAGGGAGGAGTCAGAGTGGGTGAGGGAGTCCGATCACGACAGCGAGGAAAGGCACATGAAAGCCAAACACTCCTTTGGAAATGATAGCCTCAAAAACATTATTTCCCAGAATATAAATGGGCTAAACTCCCCATTGAAGAGGAAAAAACTGGAAAGGTACTTAAGTAGAGATGGGCCCGACATATTAACCTTGCAGGAAACCCATGTACAGTCCCGGGACAGGGAGCGAATGAGACTACAAGGCTTCCCCCTAAATATATCAATCCACAGAAAAGAACAGGCGGGCATGAGTACTGATAGCAATACGGAAAAACTTAGACTTCGAAGTGACCGAGATAGACGGCGATGCCCTGGGGAGATACCTAGCATTAAACTTAAAAGGGAGGAGGGAGGGATATACGATAGCAACTCTGTATACCCCCAACATGGGACAGGACTCTTTCATTCAACGTACCCTGAACAGACTAGAGAAATTGTCAAAGGGCCCTAAAATTCTAATGGGAGATATCAACCTGGCCTGGGATCCTGAAAAGTAGAGATCCACGAAAACCAGGGGGGCACATGGGAAAACATCAACATAATGAATAGAAAAGGTGGAACACCTAGCCCTAGTTGACATATGGTGGGAAAAGGAAGGGGATAGGGAAGGGTTCACATTCTTCTCCCTCGCCCATCGATCCTCATCATGCATGATGTCTATGTCTGGGCAACCCTGAAGCTTTTGGGATGGGTGGGGGCAATAGAGGTGGGGCTATGACCCTTTCAGTTCATGCACCACTGTCACTCAAACTAGTGCAAAAGCCAGGGCATGTAGGACTCTGTAAATGGAGTATCCAGGATTCCTGTTTAGGGACGAGGTTCTGAGGAACAAGTTGGGGAGGGAATCAAAACCTTCTTTGAAGACAATAGCACAGAGGACACAACAGAGCAAATGGGATGGGATGCATTTAAGGCCACAACTAGGGGGAAAATCATTGCAATAAAAGCCTGCAGAGATAGGGAACTAAGACTGGTATATAAAGACCTGGAGAAAAAATTCAAATGTGTAATGAGCAAGTGGGAAAATCCGAAAAGAGTACAGAGCCATAAAAGGCCAACTGGAACTTATACAGATGAAAGCAGCCGAGAATCACTAATGTTCCTAAAACAGACATTTTACATTAAGGCCAATAAATCTGATAGACACCTGGCCAGAATGTTGAGAAAGGAAGAGAAGGCTAGAACTATTATAAAAATAAAGGTGGAGGGGGGGGACCAGCTCAGACACCAAAGCCATCACCTGTGAATTTTCAGAATTCTACACAGACCTATATTGTTCTGCTAACCATAATGAACAATCCCAAAAAGCCTACATAGGTGTGCAAGAAATGTCCCAAATTTATAAACAAGAGAGAGAAGCATTTGAAGAAGAAATCACATCGGAAGAGGTGCGAATGGCTTTTATGGCCCTGCCCACCAATAAATCCCCCAATCCAGATGGGTTTAGTTCAGAATTTTATAGGTCCTTCAGGAAACTCTGATTCCATATTTGGTCACTCTCCTCAATGATATGGGTAAAAAGGGAAAAGTAACAGCAACTATGGAAGAGGCTAAAGTGGTCCTAATCCCAAAAGGAGGTAAAGATCACAGGCTTATAACCCTCATCAAACCCCCTTCACAATATTCCGCAGAGCGCTAGAAAATCAAGCTCTTAAACTAGCCCGGCCTCCTTCTAACTCAAGAATTGACAGATTCCCATATAACCCTGGAACCTGTCTATTCCTTAAGACTTTGTCCCGTAAATGGTTGCACTACTGCCTGTCTGTACTAATGCCTGAATGTATTCTCTAACTGTATCATGTCTCACCTTGCAAGTCCTGAATGTATCTTTTCACTGCACCATGTTCTCTATGCAAGCCATTCTGTAACAGCGCCACGATGCCCCAGGGCCAATTGTGCGCTTTGTATATCCAAATAAATACATCAAAGTGGAGGTTGAAGATTTATACAAAGGTTCTGGTGAACCGCCTGAAACAGAAACTACTAAACATAATCGGCCAGGACCAGTATGGGTTCATAAGGAGCCAGCAGACAAGTGATAATACAAGGAAAACAGCTCATCTTTTAGAGAAGGCCAACAAAAAGAAAATTGCAGTGATTTTAGTAGCTTTAGGTGGGAAAAAACCTTTGATAGGCTGGAGTGGGGGTTCCTCTTCACAGCACTGAAGTACATGGGGTTTGGGGATACATTTCTAAAGAGGATCAAAGCCAACTACCAGAATCCATCCTTGAGATTGGCAATAAATAGCCAATTATCCAAGCCCATCAGGGTCCAGCGGGTTACCAAGCAGGGTTGCTCTCTTTCCCCACTGCTCTATGATATCTACTTGGAACCACTTTTGGCAGGGATAAGAGCAAATGGGGAGATAAAAGGGATACCATTTTAGGGGAAAGGCCCACAAGAAAGCGGCTTTCACAAGACGACATACTTTTGACATTGAAAAACTCTTAGAGCAATGGAGAGTTAGATTTACAGTTCGGAAGGGTGGCCAGCTTAGAAAAAAAAGACAGACATTTTGAATCTCACGATCCCGAGAGGGATAGAGGAAGGGCTCAAGGCCATACTCCCGTCCAAATGGGTGGAGAAATCCATAACAAACTTAGGTATTAATTTAACCAGAATCCTGAATGAGCTCTACGGGGCTAACTACCTGCCCTGGCTTGAAATACTGGAAAACAAATTGGTTGATTGGGGCCCACTAACAATAACAGGGATAGGTAGGATCAACATCATAAAGATGGGTATTCTACCACAATTGTTGTATTATTTTGTGACCCTTCCCGTCCAGATTCCTGTCTCTGTCTTCTGGACGGTCCAAAAATACACGTGAAGGTTTATTTGGAAGGTCCAAGGATAGCTAGAAGGGCTATGATGATGCCTAGAAACAGAGTGGGGTTGGGGGGAACCGGACCTTAAAGCGTATTTTATGGCAACGCAGATAAGGATAGCGAGAGACTGGATGAAAGATGACTGGGGAAAACTGTGGAGGGCTATGGACGAAGCTGTAATGGGGGCCAACCTGGAGGAGGTACCCTGGAAACCAAGGGGGGATAGACCACAAAAGATGTACCTCAGCACGATACTGTCAGTGGAAGGTGATGCCTGGGACGAGGCAATAAGGCAGGCTCGACTCACCACATTCCAGTCCCCATTCACCCAATTTATGGCAACCCAAGTTTCACCCCTGGCTGCGGAGATAGGGGCTTCGGGGTGTGACAGAAAGCTGGCTGCCAAAAGATCAGGGATATATTTGATGGCTCGGACAATAAATCATTCCCCCAATGCAAAGCAGACTTTGGAGTGGAAGAGACAGAGCGGTATAGATACTTCCAAATGAGGCACTGGCTCATACACCCTCCCATGAGGGAGGCAGCAATTCGCCCCTTCACCCCTTTTGAGAAATACTTAGTGTCAGAATCTGGAGATAAATATCTTGTGCGGGCACTTTATAAGTTCATTAAACAGGGTGAGGCACCAGGGGAACAGAGATGCATAACACTCTGACAAGGTGGTACGGGCCAAGAGATCGAAGAGATGTAATGGATGCAACTGTAGGTCAACATTCCCAAATTAACAAGATTGTTGCAGAGCAAGGAAATATGGATTAAATTAATGTTTCAATGGCACCTTACCCCAGATAAACTACACACATTTTACCCCTCAGCATCCAATCTGTGCTGGAGACAATGTGGAATGGTAGGGACATGGAAATACATTTGGTGGGACTGCCCTTTAATACAAGACTACTGGAAGGTAATATGGGAAGCCCTGGGAGAGACATTAGGTCTGAAGGGAAGTGGTAACAGAGGACTGTCCATTTTGGTGCTCTGGGCCAATTGGAGGGGTTGCCCTCACGAGCGGAATGTAAAATATATGTGATTCTGATGATGTCGGGGCGCTGGGGGTGGTGCAAAAAATGGAAATCAAAAGAGCCTCCCTCTGAGCATGATTGGGTGGGAAAAGGATGGAACTTTGCAGGACTGTAATGGGCCAATTACCCGTTGCAAGGGGACCACCAAGGCTTTCTAGAGGACTAGTCTCAGACTCTGGAGCATCTCCAAAAGGGTGCTAGAGCGATCTGGTGCCCTAGAAGGATGAGACTGTTGGGCTTGGTGGAATAAAAAGCGGGTGATGTATGCTTATGAGGCTAGAAGGCAAAAGAAAAGCACATGGAACACAAATAAGGGGGTCGGGACTCGTGGGGGCTAAGGGGACGTGTTGTATTGAAAAATGTTGAAAATGCCAATAAAAGTTATATGGTAAAAAAACAGAAGATAACATTCATTTACATAAAAGGTACATCTTACAAATTTACATTACGGTTATTGCACATAATCGTCGCACGCTTCCATGTCATAATCGGAAATCATGTGATTACAAAACAAGGCTTTATTAAAACTTTAAGGTTAAACAAGAATTCATATTCCGTGTTAAATTGAAAAATTGTCATTCTTCAGGTTGATCCACAATTTGGCGAGCTCACTCATCCTTAGCTTCGGATCGACACAATTCTATGTTAACGAATCTCAAAAGGCGAATAAGAGCAATAATCAACAACTGATTTTCACCCCACATGCATCTCAGCCAGAAACTATTTCTTGAGTATTCGGTATGACCAACATTCTCGAAACCAAATATTTTTAACCTGTTTAATTCAAAGTGAGGACATGTAGTGGTGAGATGCTTTAATGTTTCTGGTTGATTCACATTTGAGCAAAATGGACACGTTATATTACAAGCCCCTACCATCTTTGGGGCCCAGTGTTTTATCCGCTCTTTAGTTTTTAAGTGATTGAATTTGAACCTCATGTATAGCGCACAAGCTTTATTGCATGGGAATCATAGCAGATATACACAACGCTCAGATCTTTTGCGTGGAAAGCATGCGTATTCCTGATGCAAATATTACCCAAGGCAAACCAATCATAAGTGTATAGTTTTGCTACAGGAAGAGATCTTCATATAAAGAGTTGCTTGGAGGGTCAAGAAATGTGGAGTAGTTAAGCAGTAACCTCCAAAGGTATCTAGATGATAATGAGCTTAACCCTAGCTTATGCATAATGATCACATTATGTAAGGAACTTCAAAAAACTAAAACCTCCTTCCAGATGCACCCTTGAATACAGTTCAACATTTTTCCAATGTCCAAGAGACACATATCCAGCCCATACAACAACATTGATTCAACTTTGGAAGTATATTATTCAATGGCTGGCATCAGAGAAAATGTACAAAGTGTGTTATAGAGAAATTTCATCTAGGACAAAAGTGGCCTTAGTTTGCATGTTAACAAGTCCCTCCACATCGCCATAGAGGAGATATTGCACAAGTTGTAGCCAAGGTATTGCAGTTGCAATACACGTTCAATACACGTTCGATACATTCGCCTCCCATGAACCAAATCTTAGTTTTAATTATTTTATGGCCCGAAAACACAACAATTTTCGATTTTTCTGCATTCGGCTGTAGATTATGTTTTTGAGCATAAACTGTGAAGATCTGTAGTTTAGTTTGTAGCCCATATGGCATTCCATCGAACAATATCAGATCATCAGCGAAAGCCATCTAGTTTATGCACCGTTTGCCTAGTCGATTCCCTGCCCTTGCCATATCTCATCCAGATCACACAAACAGAAATTGAACAAGGTGGATGCCAAATTGCAATATGTGTACGTATGGCACCTGTAAGCGAGCCCACTTGATTAATGCATACTCTGTATGTTGTATTCTGATGCAGCAGGGATATGAGCCAAGTTAAGTTTGCAAATATACTATATTTTGCCATTTTTTGCCATAAAATGGCACGAATAACACAATTGAACGCATTGGTCATATCCAACGAAGCCATAAATATTGGCCCACTTTGGCTGTATTTAACTGTTTCGAGCAAGTGAGCCAGTATAATGGTATTTAGTGCAGTGCCCACCCTTTTCCGAAATCCTACCTGAAATCGTGAAAGAATGACAGATTTACGAATAGTATTCTCAAGATCGTTTAAAATTAGGCTAGAAAATACTTTTGATAAGGCATCAGTTAGGGCAATTGGTCTGTAATTTGAGGCATTCAATAGATCACCTTTTTTATTTGTTGGCACATAAGAGATTGTGTCCATGATGTCGGAAACACAGTGGGTTTTGAAAATAGTGCTGTATTTCATTTTTGAGATGTAAGCCCATAGGCTAGGATCATATTTTAATATGCATGCAGGAATTCTATCTGTACCAGCAGCTTTTGAACAGTTCAATTTTGAGATGGTGTTCTGTCTTGATGGTCGTGAAGATTATGAGAACCTCCGTCCCCAAGTACCACACGAGGAGATAGTAAACCATCTAAGTGGATGTCAACCATACCCCCAGTAAGGACCAAAAGGGCAGGAGCAAGAGGTTATCCGGCAGCAGCAATAGGTCTAAGGGTCCTATAGCACTCTGGATGGAACACAATATGCACCTGTAGGGCAGTGGTGCCAATATTCAGGTCTCAGAATGGGGTAATCCGTGAGCAGTCCAAAGAACAATCCAAGATCAGAAACCAGATAGGAGAACAGATCCAAGGGAAATCCAGAACAAAACCAGTCAGCAATGCCAGGGGTCGTTAGTCCAGAACATCAATACGAGGCAGTCCGTGATCCAAAAAAGAAGGGTCCGTAAACTTTCCGTAGTCAATAACCGAGAGGTGAAGATCCATGAAACGCCAAACAGTCCTCGATACGAAGCAGCTGTGAAGCACTGTGTCAGCGTATCATCGCTGGTTTTAAACGCACCGATGAAAAAGGTGATAGACGTCACGTGGCATGTTTCTCCTGCCGTTTCAGCGTCACGTGTTCCGTGTAAACAGCATGTGATCGTCTCTTCTCGATCACGTGACGCGGAACCAGGCTGAGCCGGCGGCCCCGATACAATGTTGTGCAGCGCCATGGCAAATGCCAATGAAGAAACGGTCATAACGACCTCCGTCGGCCGTCCCGGCCCTCCTTCCTCCGGACGTTCCCAATTTGATCACCATGCTGCTGCCGGGTAAGAGGGGGCGAAGGGGCAGAAAGTGAGGTGCGGACATTGGAACAATGTGGACCTGAAACAGTGTGTATGACAGATGGCCCACTCAATCTCTTTAGGTTCCCAAGTGCACACACCAAGAATGGATCTTTCCATATAGGGATTATTTATGTGCACAAAAGATGTGGGGATATGATATTTTTGAGTAAATAAGTTAACCCACATTCCTCAGTAATTGGGGATTCCATCAACATATTCTTCTTGCCAACTGTGTTCCTCATCGACACCCAAAACGTTTTTGTTATCATGATTGCAAAGATGTTTAATCCTTGTTTGATTATCCCTAATGTACATATCAATTTGTAATGACTTAACTAAGTTCTTGCGAGTTTAAATGATCTGCTTTTTTGATTGATGATATTGAACGTCAGAAAGATTATTGGCCAATAGTTCAATACGTTTTTTATTTTTTAATCGTTTGGAATCTGCGACCTGAGGATTGTAGGCGTGTCTTTTGTGTTAGGAATTTTTAAGATTTAGTCCGACACACATTCTTAAACAGTACATAATAATTTGGTTAAGGTATTTTGCTCTTTCTGGATAATTTAACTCAAATGTGCAAGCTGCGTCAGCTATTTGCAACTCTCTCTTTAATATCGTAATAAAATGATTGCAATCCTGCCATTCCACATGAGAGAAAGCCCAGATCGTTCCAACTCCAGGAAGGCAAGAGAGGGTTTGATCTCATTAATCAAGGTGCTATAGTTAAGATTGAATTGAATGAGCATATGATCTCCTAAACATGGATTAGTTGTCCTTACCTTTTTGCACCTAGTTATTATGGCAGGTGAAGAATACAAGTGATCAATCTGAGATTTGCAACTACCTCAAGAACAACCCAGTTTCTTTGCTAAAGTCTAGCAGAGTAATATCCCATTCCGAGAATAAAGAATCCCAAGCTTGTCCTCTGCTATTAGCAATTGAATATTCTCCTTTAGTCTTCGAATACTTGTTAATTTTGCTCCCCTCAGCACAGTTACAATTAAAATCCCCTCCTAAAATGAAAAAAATAATTGGGGTTAGAGTGGATTGGGTCCTCAAGCAGTCTTATAATTTATTTAAAAATACCAGATAATTCAATTTTGATGGGATTCCAATATAGATTCATAATCAGAAGAGTAGACTTCTCAGCATCCTCTAATTTTAGATCAATGGTCAATATATCATCAGAAGATGATAACAGCTTTGCCCTACCTTTAAGGCTATTGTCTATAGCAATAGCAAGCTCCCTGTTGTATCGTCCAGCTATACCTCTATTAGCTGAGGAGTTGTAAGTTACATAGCCTCTTAGATTGAACTTTATAATCATCATGGTTTCTTGTAGCATTATGACA
This sequence comes from Ambystoma mexicanum, assembly GCF_040938575.1. Classification (NCBI taxonomy): domain Eukaryota; kingdom Metazoa; phylum Chordata; class Amphibia; order Caudata; family Ambystomatidae; genus Ambystoma; species Ambystoma mexicanum. Next base: position 1,253,219,925 of record NC_090922.1, read on the forward strand.
GAGGGTTTGTTAGCAAAATCTAAATTATGAAACCATGAAAACATATTCTTAAATCCACAAGTATTCCATGACAAGAAGCTTAGTGCTTTAATGCTACGGTTGTGAGTTCCCTTGTTGTAAGGACAAGACCGTTTTCATCAAAGGTTCAACCCAAAACCAGTCGTGTACAGTTTTTGCCAAAGTGGATAATTGATTAATCAACATTTCATTGGGTCCTGCTGTAGTAATATCTTGTGATTGATTTATATTAGTACTCAAAATTTCATATATCTTGTGATTGATTTATATTAGTACTCACAATTTCATTTTTATGAGTTTCAATGAATAGTTGAGCTTCGTACTTAGAATTCAACAGACTGAGTTGATATCCCAATATCATAAGGTCTTCTCATTGATCCCAAATGAGCTTAGTTATAATTAGTGAATAAAATTGACAACTCATGTGATTGATGTTTTTCAATGGTAAAGTCACCCAGTCAATATCATCGGATGTCAACAGTCTCAACGCAGTCATTTGTTTAAATATATCAAGAATGCGCGATCGATTAATTCTATTGGTGCCATTAATTTGGATGTCACTTTCCCACCCTATGATATTACTGGTGAAAGATAGTGAACAATTTTGTTGTTGCATAGTCATTGGTTGTGAATTTGGGGTAAGATCTATTTTTCTGTCTGACTAACTTGGCATTTACAGGGTATTTAAATTCTTAATGGTGTGATCTACTTTTACTACAGAAACGAAATCTCCTCGTAGAGTTTTTTTACCCATGGTGGGAAAAAAGTTTGACATCTTGCTTTGTTTAATGCTAGTTCCTTCCTTAAGGAATTGAATAGGCAGAGGGATGGAGTCAACTGATGGGATGTTTGGTTGTTCCTCTGCGATAGCTACAACTACTTTTGGTAGACCTATGGACGACAAGGTGTTTTTTGTCTGACTGGTTATGTAGGTCATTTGTGACCTTAACACCCTCATCAGTCCTTTTCTGTTTTATGCTTCAAATCTGTTTGTGTTTCTCGTAGAGATAAAAAATCTCCTCATCTTTGGACAGATTACATACGTTTTTGATAACAGAGTTATGCCCTAATATTTTGGACGATTGCATGTTTTTCATTTTTGCTCTTTTTTTGTCAGTCTCAGCTCTCTTTGCCTTATTCTAGGTGAAAATTATGCCCCAGAGGGTGGAGAACTTTGAGTCGCTGGTGAATGAGAAATGCCCAACACTTCTCAGAAGCAACTGCAATCCTGTGTCAGGAGACCACTCCATTTATACAACTTCAACAGCTCCAATGCAGCAAGCACACACAACCAAACATCACCCATGACCACTCACACCAGACCGAGGCATCCCAATTCCCACAGTTTTCACCACTCTTTCGCCACTGGAACCTTCCCTTCCCCCTGAAGCACTCTCTTGTGCACCTTCTTCTTGAGAAAACCTCAGCCAACCCCTCCTGCCCGGCTTACTATCACCCGATCTCCATTGCTCCTTTCCTGGGCAAACTCTTGGAAAAGCTGGCCATTTCCCAGCTTAACCATCACACTAAATCTGTTGGTTGTCTCCATGACCATCAGTCTGGCTTCAGAGAGGCCAGAAGCACTGAAATTGCTTCCCGAACATCCATGAAGACCTGCTCTCTAACCTTGATACTAACCACCCTGCTGTCCTCATCCTACTCGATCTCTCTTCTGCTTTTGATACTGTCAACCATGCCTTCCTGCTCAACCGGCTCCATGATAACCTGGGTATCACTGATAAGGCCCTGGCCTGATTGACCTCCTTTCTCTGTGACCAACTTCTATCTCTTTCTTTACCTGTGGTGTGGCCGAGGGGTCCACTCTTTCTCTCTGGCTGTTTAACCAATACCTGGCTCCTCCCTCCCACCGCATTGCTGCTCTCTGCTCCAACTTTCAGGGCTATGCAGATGACTCTCAGCTTGCTTTCAGGCTCCCCTCAGCCGCCTCTTTGCCCGCTCTCATCCCAGATTGTCTGTCCGCAATCCAGGAGTGGTGTGCCGCCAATGATCTATACCTTAATGCCAATAAGACAGAGATGCTCCTTATTGGCTCACCAGCACCTTCCTTTTCTGTCCCTCTCTGGTCACCCACTCTGGGCCCTCTTCCTGTTCCCACATGTGAGGCTAAGAACTTCTGGGTCATCTTCGACTCCACACTCTCCTTCTCTTCTCACATCTCTAAGAAGTCCAAGTATCAGCTGCACCTCCTCAGAGGTATTCTTCCTTTCCTCATGTTCCCCCAGAAGCTCACTGTCTCCAGAGCTCTGGTTCTCTCCAGGATGGACTACTGCAACAGCCTCTTTCTAAATCTACCTGCCTCTACTCTCCCTCCTCTACAACCCATCCAGAACATGACTGCAAGACTTGTCCTCGGTCTCAAGCCCAGGGATCGTATCTCCCCAGCTCTGAAATCTCTCCATTGGCTTCCAGTGGCGGCAAGGATCAAGTTCAAGACCCTCTGCATTGTCCACAAGGATTTCTGGGCCTGGGACCGCAATACCTCCAACTCTCTCTACGGAAACAGCTTCCTACTCGAGCTCTTTGCTTCTCCACCTCCAACTCCTTGAGGGTCAGTCGATATTCCAAGCAACGAGTTGGGGGCAGATCTCTTTCTTCGGCTGGTATCTCCCTCTGGAACAGCCTCCCTTACTCTCTGAAACTTGAGCAGGACCATCTCTGGTTCCGGAAGCGCCTCAAGACATTCTCTTTGCTTCTGCCTTCTCTCTTCCACTCCCCTGCTCATCTCCTGTCTGATGCATGCACTGGTCACCTGGCTACCGTCTGAATTCGGGCCAAGGTCCCTGCCATCCAGCTGCATACCCACACTGCCTCCTGGCACCCCCTGCACTTGTGGTCTGTATCTGTAACCCTACAGTCCCCTTTCCTGCACTTATTAGACACCTGTTATCTGCACTTCTTATGCTCACACTTGCCACCTGTTGGCTGCACTACTTGTGTTGATTCCTTATCCTGCACTTGTCCATCCTCCCACCACCTCTCCCCTGGCACTTCTCCCTTCCCCGTTCCCCTGCACTTGCGCGATCTCAATTTCACTAGACCTAGTAAGATCGCTGTTTTTTGTCCTCCCTCTGTCCCCCCTTCCTTGCCTTGTCGCGCCTTGAAACACTTGTGTATAGGCGCGTTATAAATGCCATATCATATCAATCATACCAGTTCACCAAACTCAATGAAGACATCTTTCACTGTTTTAACTAAGACATTACAACTATGTATTTGCAATTCAACTTCAAATTAAATATTCTTCAATAAACATCACCCAGCAACCAAAAGGTCTAACAAAACATTGATCATGTCTTGCACAATGCTACACTAACTTAGGAAGTCTATGTCCTCACTAACTATGAACCAATCCAGAAATGTGTAGTCCAACCTGAAAAGGAAGTGTCAAAACATGACTTACGGATTGCACCACTAACTTAAACAGTCCATGTCCTAACTAACTCTAAAATGCAAAGTCCAACCTGAAAGAAAAAGGTTAAAACCCTGCCAAATATATCTTATATACTGTTCACAATTCCATAACACAGAGGCCACGACACGCAACTGCAAACAACTTACACTCAATTGCACAGAACTTGTTACTATAGGCCTCACATCACACTGTCCCATAACTCTCAAACGCGATGCAGAAAAAACAAAAAAAAAAATATTCTAGTTAGAACTATAACTTTTAAAACTCTCTCTGCATCAATGAAATTTCTCTGAAAAAATTGAGGAAATCTGGATCTAGTTCTTGCTATGTCAGCAGATTACTGCTCCCCGGCACTCTAAACACAGACACATGAAGCAAAAACATGAAGCACGTGCCACTTCCTCCTCCTGCAATGCATCTTTGAAACCGAAACATGCTTCACAAAACTCTACATTCCCTCCACAGTACCTGTGGTAGGTTTCTACTTCAAACGGGGATGAGGGTCCAATCCCGTTGCTAACTTCAGGATCGACTTTCCCACTCCTGCCTCGCCACATGCATAGCTCTCAACTCACACGCTTTTGGCCAAAAACAAAATCGGGTGATTGCACCCGCCTTTGCAACACAAATGGTTGAGAGCTATGACATGAACTTTAGCCCGTTTTGTTGGGAATCGCAACCGAAATGATCTGCTGAACCGCAAGTTTTCCTGGCACAACAACCATTCCCCAACATTCTGCCGTTCCCTGTGACAGAGCATTCACCTTTACTCACCTCTGGCTCCATGGAAGCTGCGACACAGCTGTGCAACGCTTCTTCACTCTATACTATTAGATGCAAGAACCCGACAACGTAAGCACGTTCCTCACAGTGAACGCCTGCTGCTCCTGAATGCTGAGCGTTATGGCACCATCACTTGCTCGGACACTTCATGGAGAGCAGATCTCCCCCATGATGCCACTCTGACAGCCTCCAGGCACTCTTGACAAAACCAGCGAACCTCTAATGATGCAGGCGACCACTGCACACGCTGCTCCCAGAACAGCAGGTAATCCCAGATGCAACACACAGGCTAAAAAGTCCCACAATATCACGCACAGTGCTCTTCAGATTCAATCACCTGCTGTTCAGTATTCCTCTGAACACCATTTTGGTTGCATTGTAGAAACGTCTATGCCCAGTGCCTGCGCCCTGTAACAATACCTCCAACAGCTCTCTGGTGGCTTATTTGGCACACAGCCCTGGCGCAGCAGCTACAGAGTATCTCCTAGCTCAACTTAGTAATGTCTTTGTCTGCTCCTCACAGACCTGGTTGGCGCATGGCCCCGGTGCTACTCTCTGGATACTAGCCCTTAACAGTTTCTCACTGCCCTTCGCAGCCACTACTCTGTTGTATCCTAAGTCTCACTGATTGCCCCTTGCAGATTTCATTTACTGTCTGCCCCTCGCAGAAAAGTCTCTATATCTGCCCCTCGCAGCAATCTCTCTGTGTCTGCCCCTCACAGACTGGTAGGCCCCTGGCCCTGGCGCTGCCTCAGTTAATCACTGGCTGGGCTTCTGTGGCCCCCAATGCAGCCTGGAGCGCTTCTACCTGAGAGAGGATCTTCTCATGGTTTGGTAGGCGGAGGATGTCCATTTGCCTAACCTGGTGCTGTCCCCCTAGCACAGCCAGCATCCTTGTTGCCAATGTTAAGGTGGATTCCTGGCTAAGCATGACACATGGTGTCAGTGTAGGAACTGGTAACATCTTTACTTATGCTCCAGCTCCAGGTAAAGGGTAGAGGGATACATTAGACCACATCAAGTAAGCTACAGGGACAGAACATCCACTGGTATCCTCTCTGTCAACCCGTCTTCTCAACTGACATTCACAGAACCATTCATAGCAGAACATTCTCACACATAGCATTCCATGTCAGTCCCTCACAGCATTCAATGCATACAGGGCAGGGTTCAGGGAAAGACAAGATACAACATCTCACTACTCCTTGCGTGAGTTGGGAAATCCGATGGAAGCAAACTGCAGTGTGGAACGAAGAATCTCCGGGAGGCGCTGTCAGAAGAAGCTCTGAAGCGGGAGATTTACCACGTAAATACTGTGAGCGGTCGAAGCTGTCGAGTGAAGTCCGAGGCATCATGGGAATGGGAGAGCTGACAAGACGCATGCCAGACAAGGAAGCAAGCTGCTGGGAGAACCGAAGACCCCAAAGGACGCTGAAGCTGCCGAGTGAAGCCGGTGAGACCATAAAGGGAAGTTGGGGCACCGGGGCACTTTGTGGCATGTATCGCGTACCGTTAGAACAGAATTGTATGAACTTGGTGAGCCGAACAGACGAGCTGGGACGCTGAGACATTTGTTGAGGGAAACTAAGGCAGAGGGGAACGGGTCAAGGACCCAATGTTTAAAAGAAGCAAATATAAAATCTTGGAACTCTTTAACATTGAGAAAGAAGGAACGTTTTTTAATTGAAAGCAAAACAGAAGAGTGTACCGGACTGACAGAGGAGGGTCTGGAACTCACTCTCAGGCTTGTTGAACTTTCTAGAGTGTGTGTAATTCATGGGAAGGGAGTCAAGCCCCCAGGAACTTAAATGTAGACATATTGTGACCAGGGAATCATCCCCACTGGTGTTATCAAGAGGATAAAAGAAGTGGAGTTGCTTCTTGACCCTGTGAAAACCTGGGAACGCTCAAGGGAAGAGTGAGACCTCTTCAGATTGTGAACTGTGGACATCTGAGAGAGGTCAAGGGAAGAGTCATACCCCTTGACAGTGTGAACTATTTTCTTTACTTTTACTTTTAATAATTTATACCGTGCAAACCATGGACCCGTAGGCTTAAGGGCGCCAAGACAACAATGAAGACTGACAACAAGAAAGGATGATGAATACCGGGTCTAGACAGAGAGGAAGTTCAGAGCTAAGAGACGGTTCAATCAAATAACAAGAAAGTCCTGGCAGTAGAGTATACCAGGCAGAAGGATTGCAAATCTGAGCCCTGCACCCAATTGTGTTGATCCAAATCATTGAACGCATAATAGGAGAGTGGACCCGATTGACAGAGGAGGGTCTGTCACTTGTGTCCACTCGAGAGGTAAAGAGACATTTCCTTTTTCACTTTATATTGAGTTTAGCATGTAAGGGTCAGGCTAGGATTTGGACATAGGATGGAGAACATTACTTTGGACTTTCTGACACGGACACCATTTAGTTTTGTTGAGGCAGAGAATCCCCCCTTAGTGCGAGATAGGGTTTTCTCTGAACCCCTTTTTACTTTGGTTAACAAACGTCTTTGCCAACCACCCCGACATCCCTGTGTCCATGTCTTACTCCTGATTCCTTACAACAGATAACCATGTCTTCAATGTTAGGCCCTGTGTGTCATGCTCTCCCAATGGCTGTATTGGGTAGGCGCATGTCGGCGCACAGCCAGATGCATACACCTTCCTTTGGGACGGCCATAAGCGGGGAGACCCACGGAGTGGGACCCATCGCTTCTTTGATGATGTGAGCTGCCAGGAGTCGGTCAAGCTTTTCAGACCCTTTTGTTGTTGTAGGTGAAACCCAATCTTCTGGGGTGTTGTGGAACCAGCCGCACTGTTTCGTTAATGTGGAGAAGGACAGGTGGGCCGTAGAGTCGGCCTAAACCATGAGATCAACGTTCAAATGTATGCATTAATGATTCGTGAGATGGTGATTGGGACTGCAAATCAACAGGGCAGTCATCAGTGGACAGGTAACAGGTAATATCAATGAGCAGCAGAGCTTTAGCAATACAGAAAATGAAGACGCTGTTCAGCAGCCTGACTCTTTAAATTGTGGAAAAAATAATGCCTCTTGTTGCGTCGAAAATAATATGAGAATTGACCCAGGATAGACAGTGGCATCCCATTGATAAATGCAAGCAGTAGAAGGCTATAGATTTTCCACCACCCTGAGAAGCTGATCCTATCGGTCACACATGATGTTGACCATAGCCCCAGTATCAATGAAAAATTGTACATCCATGTCAAAAATTGTGAGAGATACTTTGGGAGAGGAATTTGTATTGATTGTGTCTGTCATGAGACAGACTTATTCGGTCTGTAGTATCAGAGTATGTTGGTGCGACAATTTCAAAAAAGGTAGCAGGCGCTCCTCTCCAGAAAGAACATGGCATGATAACCTGCTCTGAGATGAGAGTTTGCAGCACATGCTTTTTGCTCACTGTAGCTTTCATAGATGGGAAATATCCATTTGCTTATCAGTCTTTGTCCTGCCCACATGGGCAGTCCAGCACCGAAATGCTATGGCAATTCCGCTCTGAACAAGAGTACCAACAGCAACCCCATACATGTGTTTCAGCCTTGTTGGGTCTCATTAGTGAGGTGAAGCTGTGCCTCTCTGAGCACAGTGAGCAGGGAGTCCAGGTAACTCAGGGTGACCAACCCCAAGTTCCTTGCAAATATTTCAATAAAGGTAGCAGGTTCTCCTCTCCTCTTGGTGCCATAATAGCTGTTGAAGCATGTGCTGGGGATTCCAGAGTCATGTAGCGCATTGTATGGTGTGATGCAGCCCGGCCGGGTTGTTTTTGGGTGGGGACAGGCTTAACTTCTCTGCAGACTAATTGAAAGTGATTTAGATGGTAATTCATAGATTTCAGCGCAGAGGCAGCGCACGCGAGCAGCACAGAGAGGGATCGTGCGCCAGCCGTGTGCCCTAAACAGCATTCTGGCGCACAGCGTATTCATGGAATTCCCAAGCCTTAATGAGCGCTGGCGCAGAGAACATCCTGCAGCGCCAGTTACGCCCCCAAGAACGCACCCAAGAACGCCGCTTGCGCAAGGAAAAGCCATTGAAATCCCCAATGCAGCGCAAAGGGCCGCGCTACCCTGGACCAGCTTACAGGTCCGTTACACTGCAATCACGCGAGCGGGGAACGTGTATTTCTGGGGTGCGCTGGAATTATCACACGTGACAGGGCTCGTGCGAGCGGGGTACGTGTATTTCGGGGGTGCGCGTGAAGAATCACACGCGTAGGCCCTGTGCGAGTGGGGTATGTGTATTTGGGGGTGCGGGTGGAGAATCACACGCGATAGGCCTTGGGTGAGCGGGTACGTGTATACTATGGGGTGCCCGGGCAGTTTCACACGCGATTCCGCTTGCAGAGCGGGGTACGTGTATTCTGAGGGGTGCGCGGGGAGAATCACATGCAATAGGCCTTGGGGAGCCGGGTACGTGTATTCTGATGGGTGTGCGGGGAGAATCACATGCGAAAGGCCTTGTGCTAGCGGGGTACGTGTATTTGGGGAGTGCGGGTGGAGAATCACACACGATAGGCCTTGGGCGAGCGGGTACGTATATACTGTGGGGTGCGCGGGCAGTTTCACATGTGATTTCGCTTGCAGAGCGGGGTAAGTGTATTCTAAGGGGTGCGCGGGGAGAATCACATGCGATAGGCCTTGGGGAGCGGGGTACGTGTATTTCGGGGGTGTGCGTGGAGAATCACACGCGATAGGCCCTGTGCGAGCGGGGTACGTGTATTTCTGGGGTGCGCAGGATGTTTCACGCGCGTTAGGCCCTGTGCGAGCGGGGTACGTGTATTTTGGGGGTGCGCGTGGAGAATCACACGCGATAGGCCCTGTGTGAGCATGGTACGTGTATTTCTGCGATGCGCAGGAAGTTTCACACGCGATAGGCCCTGTGCGAGCGGGGTACGTGTATTTCAGGGGTGCGCGTAGAGAATCACACGCGATAGGCCTTGGGGAGCGGGGTACGTGCATTCTGAGGGGTGCACGTGGATTATCACATATGATAGGCCCTGTGCTAGCGGGGTACGAGTATTTCTGGGTTGCGCAGGAAGTTTCACACGCGATAGGCCCTGTGCAAGCGGGGTACGTGTATTTCGGGGGGGTGTGTGGAGAATCACACGCGATAGGCCTTGGGGAGCGGGGTACGTGTATTCTGAGGGGTGCGCGTGGAGAATCACACGCGATAGGTCCTGTGCGAGCAGGGTACGTGTATTTCTGGGGTGCGCGGGAAGTTTCACACGTGATAGGCCCTGTGCGAGTGGGGTACGTATATTACTGGGGTGCGAGTGGAGAATCACACGTGATAGGCCTTGCGGAGCGGGGTACGTGTATTCTGGGGTGCGCATGGAGAATCACACGCGATAGGCCCTGTGCGAGCGGGGTACGTGTATTTCTGGGGTGCACGTGGAGAATCACACGCGATATGCCTTGGGGAGCAGGGTACGTGTATTCTGAGGGGTGCGCGTGGAGAATCACACGCGATAGGCCCTGTGCGTGCGGAGTACGTGTACTTGGGGGTGCGCGGGGAGTTTCACACGCGATTCCGCTTGCAGAGCGGGATACGTCTATTCTGAGGGGTGCGCCGGGAGTTTCACACATGAATTGGCAGTGTGGGTCCTCCCAGGTGTGCCCTCTACCCCCTCCCCAGCCCCTGCAGGCAGCCCACACCACAGTGGACTACCATGCACCCCTGGTCATGTCCCATAGGCAGCCCATCCACCCTGGGCATGCCCCCCAGGTAGCCCACATGTCACCATGCACTAGTGAGCACCGACTCATGTCCCCCAGTACCCCCACCCATCCAGCATTGATGGGCACCTGCCAGCAGGCCCCGACTCATGTCCCCCAGCACCCGCACCAATCCAGCATTGACGGGCACCTGCCAGCAGGCCCCGACTCATGTCCCCCAGCACCCCCACCCATCCAGCATTGACGGGCACCTGCCAGCAGGCCCCGACTCATGTCCCCCAGCACCCCCACCCATCCAGCATTGACGGGCACCTGCCAGCAGGCCCCGACTCATGTTCCCCAACACCCCCACTCATCCAGCATTGATGGGCACCTGCCAGCAGGCCCCGACTCATGTCCCCCAGCACCCCCACCCATCCAGCATTGACGGGCACCTGCCAGCAGGCCCCGACTCATGTCCCCCAGCACCCCCACCCATCCAGCATTGACGGGCACCTGCCAGCAGGCCCTAACTCAGGTCCCCCAGCACCCCCACCCATCCAGCATTGACGGGCACCTGCCAGCAGGCCCCGACTCATGTCCCCCTCCCAACATGTCATAAAGATGCACATTCATGGGCCTCATGTCCACCAAAATACCACTGCACGCCACCCCAGTCTTGAGATCCAATCAAGTTTCCCATCCACCCCACACTGAAAGACCTATTTCATGAAACAAACCAAAAGTCAACTATGTACATCAACACATGTCCGTCACACACACACACTGGGTGCCAGTGATTGTGTAAACCCACATTGTGACATGCCGTAAACCAATTAGCGAATACCACACATGGATGTAATAAATCAAAATGTATTTTGCACAAAATGAAGTAAATGGAATGAAAACATGAAAAATATTTTAAACAAGAAAAGAAATGCATGTCCAAAAAAAAAAAAAAAATGAAGTCTCAATCCAAAGTAATCGAAAAGAAAGTTAGTCCAAACTCTCCGTCCACCAAAGCAAATCCAAATGAAAGGTACATTTTAAAATCCATTGTTCCATGGTGATTTAAAATACATTTTATGTCATAAATCCACAGTTCAACTATGTACAAAGATTGATTCCAGGGTCCATGAGCCGAACGAATGAAATGAAACCTATCAAAAATGAAGAACTATACAAAAACGTGGGGAATTGTCCCAAAACAAATAAAAAAAGAAAGGAAACCTAACACTAACTAACTATATACAATGGCGGCGGGCATCTGTGATGTTCCGGGCCAGGGCATCATCGAACTCCATGTCGATGTCCCGGAGGCGGGCCTCTGCCCTGGCCCCGAGGTCTCGCAGGGATGCAGTCATGGCCTGTTCCACCTCCCTGCGAGTTGCCTCGAGGCACTCAGCCCGCCTCAATGCCCGGCGCATGGAGAACTCCACCCTGACCATGGTGAGCCACGCCTCTTCCGCCCGCCGCCACTCTGCATCTATCCGCTGGCCCAACCGCAGCCACACGGAAGACACTCCCATTCCAGGTCCTCCTGCCCTCTGGCCAATGCCTGCCCCTCTGATGTTGCTGGCCCCGAGCCATCATCGCTCTCACCTTGAGCCTGCTGCTGTTGCTGTCCTTGTGCCCTGTCCGATGATGCCTGCACATCCTACATCTGCTGGTCTCCCGTTGGTGGGGTGTCCACCCCTGCTGGACCTCCGACTCCCGACTGTGGCAGGGATGGGATTTCCACCAAGCTGGCTGTATCGGTCAGGCCAGGTCCACAGGGGGCCCTGGTGGAATCTGGGCCGGAAGACGGCAGAGAAAACGACTGGCGCATAGTCTCCACAGAGGAGGAGAGGTCCGCCAGAGTGCGCAACACATGTAGGAAACCTCCGACCATGGCCCCTCCCAACTGTGCCACGTTGCCACGCAGCTCTTCGTGATGGTGTGCGTGGTCCCCCCAGGAAGCACGCACGTCATCACGAATGACCGCGTGCGCAACGCAACACCAATCAGGACAGAGCCCATACGGTCATGGGACTCCTCGTCCGCAGGTAGTGGAGAGCTAGATGACGTGTGCCTCCCCCCTACCTGCGGACGGGCCTGTGACGGGGCATCCCTGCTGGTGCATGGTGGTACAGTCACAGGGTCACGGACAGCGAAATGCACAGGCCCCTCCGCGGTGACCTGTGCTGCCTCCTGCCCCTGGACTGCACCACTTGCACCAGTGGTACTACCCCCACCAGGCCACATGTGCAGCTCAGTAGGGGGCTCTTCCTCCTCTGTGGAGAACACCAACCTGGATGTCTCTGCACCGTCTTCTGCCATTGCAAGCCCCTGTGGGGGCTCACCTGGACCTTCCGCTACAGCCGTAGTGGCAGACGCGGCACCAGTCCCCTCGCTCCCGGATGATGGCAATTCCTGGGAGGGTGGCTGGGCCTTGCGTCGCCTTTGTAGAGGGAGACATAGAACACAAGCATCAGGGTACTGTACAATAGTTCCCTAGACAGGAAGCAATAACACATGAGTGGCACTGTCAAACGTCACTTCCATCCTGTCCCTCCACAACACATGGGTCAATGCAGGCAACACACATGCAGAAACAGGCACGGCGCATGCAATCATCATCAGCATCCATGTACAAGGGCCTCTATTGACATAAAGGTTTGGCTTCAAACTCACATGCATCGTGGCTCATACTGATCCCATGCACACACATCACCGGAGGGTCATGCATCAGGGCTCGTACACCACAGACACTGTGGATACAAGGGTGACTAGACTGCATAAGTGAATCAACACATCGTCACGGACATGTGTCATGCATCCATGGCGTTTCAAAGTCACACACACGCTTCTCAGACACCAAAAAGATTAAGACTACAGGAGTAAGCAGTAAACCCAATTGGTAGCAGTCTGCACCACCCAGAGTTACCTGGTAGCTGTGGCTGAGCAGTCAGACTTCTCACAAGAAGAGCAAGGCAGTATATAGAGTATACACAATAGGGCCAAAAACACAGTGGAACAAGCAAACACTGACCAGAGCTTTGTATCAAAAGTATATAATTATTTATTTAAAACACACTTTAGGTAATACACTAACACTCTAAATCAAAAGCAAGTTCAAACACAGTCAGATAAAGTATAAACACCTCCCTTGATAACTATTAGACAAGTCAGAGTTAAAACAACACTATTTGTTAAAACAGATGTGAGCGTGTAACCTAGATGGCACTCCAATAGTTAAGTTAAAGGGAGAGAAAAAGGCAGAGCATGAAAATAAAACAATTCCCAACACTTCTCTAAGTCCAAAGCAAGTCAGTGAAGGCAGTATACACTGCAGAGCCAAAGTTCATAGGCCAGGCCCACTTTAAATGGAGCAAAGCGAAATGTGCCCAGGATCACACAGTTTAAAATGCACTAAAAGTCTTTGCAGAGTGTTCAAAAGAGGTTGGGGTGGTTCAAGAAGTAAAGTTAGAAGGTCTGGAGCCAACCCAGTTGGAAAGCCAAGGATTTAAGGGTCACCTTTAGCAATCCGAAGAAAGGGAGGCCAGGTGGACCACAGTACCATAAAGAGAGAGGAAGCTCCAGCAGCGGCAGTTGTTCCTGGCAGTGGATGCAAGTCATGGATTCTGCCAGGGGAAGAGAAGATCTTGTCGAGGAGGAAACTTGGAGTCGATGCACTGCACAGGGATGAAACCAGCCGCGGAGTTCGTCGGTAATAGGAGCGTTCCTTTTATTCGCGGTCAAAGTGGTGAAGCTTGGCTATCTGGCCGCCGGGGTACTTGGCACGGGTGATTCGACCAAGAGACGTCTTTGGAAGGCGAAATGGCGAACTGGTTGATCCCACCAGCTCAGAGGGAGAAGACTCTTCCAGCAGAAGATCTCCTCTTGTCGTCGGGAAAGTGGTGAGGTTGTTGCAGCAGGGCTCCACCGGGGGTGTCGTCGTTGCAGATGGCTCAGCTTCTTCCCTCTTCGGATTTCTTAGGTCCTGTGGCGACTTCTGAAGTTCCAGTCCCAAAAGACCTGCTTTTATGCAGAAAAAACCCCATTCAACAGCCTAGCTGTCACTCAAACATGCTAAGTGGTGAGCCGGGCGGCTCACCACTGGGCCAATCAGAATAGAGTGCGACTTGAGTTGCTAAGGCAACGCAGTCCAGGGTGCCAATTCCCATCCCCACACATTCTGTGGAACCCAGGCAGAGTGGAACCATTTGGAGGGCTCCCAAAAAGTGGAACAAATGGCTCGACCTTGGTCAGAGTTACAGAGACGGACACAAACCCCATTTTAGAAAAGAGTTCTTGCAAAAAGACCCAACCGTGAATTTAATATTAAATAAATAAACCAGCGGTATCTTTAACATTGCACAAAAAAGTGGTGCGTTTAAAATCAATGGGAAAATCCCATAGGAAATATTCCGCTGGAATATTTTGCGTGGTAACCACTGCCACCAGCCAGAAACTCGGCAAGGGGGGACTGGACAGTGCCCCCTTGAAAACAGACCCAGGGGCAATATAATTAACCCCTTCCAGTACTTCCACAATATGATGGTTTGTACTGGTTCTGTTCACAATTTAGGACTAGTAAAGTCAATGGTGACTTTACATGCCCTGGGAGACAGTAGTCAGTCCCAGGGTATGGAGTCTATGTTTGGGGGTCACTATGACACCCCTATGTTACTGCACTGAGGGTGCTGTGCAACATATACACAAAAAATAGATGATGCCCTATGGAGTAAAAGACCCCATAGCCCAAAATCACACAAATAGTCAGAAGAGACATACCTCAAATCATGCCTAAGAGTGGGAGTTAAAGAGTCTCACTCTTAGCAGGAGAAAAAAACAAACCCCAAAAATCCAGCAAAGCTGCTGGGGGACTCACTAGGTTTGGGAAATTAGCCTTATAAGAGAATTCTCCCTAACAACAGACATGTACACCATACATGTACATGAGAGCAGCAACCATCTCCCACCCCTCATCCATGTCCAAGAACAGAGACAGGCATACATTCATGTGTGCATTCCGCATGCACCTCCCCATGTTGCATCGGAACACATGCACCATCCATGTGGTTCCAGCATGACTGGTCTCACATGCAACACCATGATGTCCCTGCACACACACATCCATACATGGCCCATGTCACACATACAGGCAAGCAGCTGACTACCAGCACACTGCAACATGCCCTGTTTCACACAGCAATGCATGGCCACTTACCGCTCAACTCCAGACAGGTCTGCCTGTCAAGGGCCTGGGCGTGGAGCGCTGGGCTAATGCATTCCAGGACCCTCATCTGGATGTTGCTCAGGCTGACACAGCACCCCTCTGCATCCTCTGCCTTCATGAGGCACCGGGCCTTGCTGAGGCTCCTGGACCTGAAGTCCTCCCAGCACTTCCGGGCGTGCTTGATGTCGCGGGTTGCCACCCCCTCCGCATTGATGGCAACCACTACGTCCTCCCAGATCCTCTCCCGTCCTTCCTTGTTGGCGCGCAATGGTATGAAGAGGGCATCATAATGCCCCAGGACTTGCTCCACCAGGACACCAACTTCCTTGTTGCTGAAGCTGGTAGCCCTCTGCCTCTCTGGCTGGGGGTCCCCAGTGGTCTCAGATGGTGTTTGCCCCAACATGGCGACCCCCAAGGCAGGTGTGGGTGGGCAACTGGGTCCTGGGGCTGGGCTGTGGAGCGATGGTATCCCAGTCGGGAGTCTTCTGTTCCAGCAGGGGTGGACACAGCAACTGGACCCCTGCAGATGGCTGACGTGCAGGCACCAAATAGCAGGGCACATGGGCAGCAGGCAGGCAGGCAGCAGTAGATGGCAGGTGGGAGCGTGCTCAGGGCTCTGGGGGGCAGGAAAATGGCCTTTTGGGCAGGAGCGTAGTCTTCCCTGTGTTGTCCCGTGGCCAGCTTGATATGGAGTGATTTGGCAGTGAAAAAAGTGCACGTCAGCGTGTAATTGGAGGAAAGGCCCTTAGCGCGTACACGCGTAAGTGACGTGGCACGTGTGGGCTGGCTTAAAAGGTACGCATAGGACGCCATTTTCTTGTACGTGCTTTTTGTGGAGAGCGAACGGGTGATTCTTGTACTTCTTGTCGGTTCACACGCGATTACTTCACAACGGTTCCAGTTCGTACTCCCTGTTTACTCAGACAGCGTTCATTTCTTCTTTTGGCGGGGGTGTTGCTTTTTCACGTTCTTTTTCCAGGCAGACGGTGAGTCGCGCACGTAGTTTCCAACTGTGGTTGCCCCTGTGTGTCGCGTACCCCTTCAGAGGTCATTGTAGGCTGTGTGTATCACGCGTATTCTTATTATTGTGTTTCTGGGTGCCACAGCGTAGTGCGGGTTCATTTTTCCACGCACGTGGTCTACCAGGGGTTGCGTGCACGTTTAATTTTATTTTCGGGGTGTCTGTGCGTTGTGTGACCCGTCATCTTCCCCCAGGGGTGACAGACAGCCTTGCTAGAGCACTAGGGTACGAATTCCATCTAGTACCCTACCCCTTTCACCTCAATTGCCCAGGACAATTGTTTACTGCATGGTTTGGAGGCGACCAAGCAGTAAGGGAGGCAAAGGTGGCCGACCTCCAAAAGGTGGGCGCGGTAGGGGATATGGCCAGGATGTGCAGGGTGGCCCAAGAGACCAGTGTGTGGAGGACCAATCGGGCCCACCTATGCCCCCCCCGCACCCTCAATGGTTGTGGGAAATGTAGCTGACACCATCCCAGCTCAGCCCTTGTTAAACCGGCCCATATTGTCAACTGAACCGGCACAGGATGACTCCCAGGCTGACTTCCGTGTCACCAAGTCTAAGCCACGTGTGGCGGTGAAAGTTGCTGTCACCAGGCCACGTGGAGCTGGGGCAGCAATGTCATCTGCTGCCCCAAGTAGCCAGGGTGAGGAGGCTGCAGGGGCAGCTGCAGCTCAATCCACCCTAGCTCTGAGTCTCCCAGCCGGGACAGTGTCGGTCCAAGTCCTTCACACCGAAGTTGGTCCTACCAACATCCGCCTGCAGCCAATGCCTGCATTGAGACCTTTGGTCATTGTGCCTTTGCAAACTTCAAGTACCCAGTCCACCTGCGCTTCTGCCCCTACCAACCAGAGCGGCGTAAGCCACTCAGTATCCGCACCACCTTCCAAGAAGAAGAAGGGTGCTCTTGCACTACAGGCTGGGACCTCAGACACGGCTACACACTCCGGCACGTCAAGGAAGCCTAGCTTCAATGACGCCGAACTAGATGCACTTGTGGTCTATGTGTTGGCACATAGCCGCGAAATGGTGGTGACTGCAGGGTGAAAGACTACGCCTGCTCAACGTAGGGCCCACTGGCAGACCATCGCGGACCACATTAGTGCCCTTGGATTTGTGAGGCACACAGCTGATGATTGCTATAAGCGGTGGAATGACCCGAAACGCAGAGCAAAGCACAAGCTGGCTTCCAATCATGACTCTACTCTGGTGACTGGCGGTGGGTCTCCACCAGAGGACGACCAACTGACTGAACATGAGTCTGTCATTGGACCCTTTGTCACAGAGGAACAGATCTGAGGCGTGGGAGACCTACCAGATTTTGAAGCATTGTCCGGTGAGTGCCCATGCATGTGTGTGCAATCCATGTGTATGTTGCTTGGGTGATGTGTTCTGATTGAGTGCTAGGTGAGGCTGTGTAGTCATGACTGGTATGGGCCACCGATGTGGTCCCTCAAAACCATTCCCTGGCCTTGGGTTTGGGTATGACAGTATCCCTTCTGACCACAGTTGCCAATTTGCACCAGATTACTGCAGTTGCCCTTCAACTGTCATCTTGCAACTACATTGTTCAAAATGTTTTCCTGTTCATTCAGCCTGATTGTTTAAATCCTTGCCATTTTTAGGACACATTATTTTGACGTACTGCCACATATGTGACATACTTCTGTCATACATTACACCCCACAATGGGCCACATTTATTACCTTGTTATGGGAATGATTTAACCATTCAGGCTGATTGAGTAATGGGCTGCACACAATCATTTTTGGGCCATGTTTGAATGTTGAACATGACTGTTGTCTTCTGTCATGTTGAAGTGACCAACCATTGATGTATTCATCTGCCTGCCATCACTGTATCAGTGAACACTGGATCTGTTGCAGCGTGTGGCACATGTGTGTTTTGTCACACTATTTTGCATGTTTCATCTCATCATGTCCGTCTCACATGGATGTATGACAGTACTGATTTTCTACCATATGGCTGTACTTGTCAAATGTACCATGGCTATGCTACATGACATCTGTGTGATGGCATGTGTCATGTATGTGTATTGGACATGCCACTCACAGGCTAATGTGTGCTGCCAGTGCTATCCAGCATGCTGCGCATGTGTTGCTTTTCCATCTTGGTGTCCTCAGTGTGTGCTTTTTGCCTACCCTTCCAACTCATTGACAGTGCATGCATGCCAGGGTTATAGTCATGTGGGACATGTGCAATTTATGTACTGGATCTCTGCCTCGTAAGGCCTATGTGTGTGCTATGGTGCTCATGCCTGTTTCCATTTGTTGTCTTTCATGTTTTTGTAGGTGATGAGGCACTTGATGCTGTTGTTGAGGAGGAGGTGGTGCAGACCCAGGAGGAATCTCAGCCACAACCGGGCACCAGTGGAAGACGTGGGGTGGTGGTGGGTGAAAACCCAATCCTCCTGCAGACCATATTGTCCACGGGTGTCTCTGGGTACACCTCCACAGACCTCTATGAATCAGGTGCTGAATCGGACAGTGAGACATATGTGCCATCGCAAGTGAGTGTTTCTGGCAGGGATGCTGTTCTGTCCAACGCACCTGCATCAGCGGTAGACCCCTCTATGGGGATTTCAGTGTTGGAAAGTCTGCCTGTGGCGGTTACGGATGCAGGGTCACACTCCACAATATTTGCTCCTGTTCCTGGGCCAGAAGATTAAAGGAGGAATGCAGTCCTGCAGCCTCAGGCAGTGCCAGCACAGCAATGTGCAGATCGCCTTGCCCCAAACAGGTGTGGTGCCTGCCAACGCGGTGGCCGTGCGCCACCAGGCAATACTGTGTGGGAGAGCTCCATGTACAGTATAGCAGCACAACAGGGGGCATCGTGTGAAATGATGGCTCAGGCAATGGATAGGGTGGCCACTTCCATTCCCCCCCTGAAAGGCAGATGGAGCTCCAGCAGCAGGCAACAGACTCCAATTGCCACTCACACAGGGAGGACATATTGGCGTCCAACAGGGACCGACGGGCTGTACTGGAGACTCTGCGTGCAGACATATCTGTAGAGACACAGGCCCACAGGGAAGCCCTGAGGTTAGAGCATGGGTCCCTCAGAGATACTCTGGGTGAACTTGAGGTTTCCCGGAATTTTAGGTCAGAACAGCAGCTGGAGCAGTTCACACGTTCACTGTCAGCTGAGCTCCAGGCAACCCGTCAGGCGATCCGAGCATCACGCGAGGCCATGCAGGCAAAAATGCATGCTACCCATGAGGTGCTGCATGGGGATCTCCGTACCATCATCCTGCAGAACCAAACCTTCCAGACCCGCATGCTTGCTGCCATGGAGGACCATACCAGGGCTTTGCGTGGGCTGCCTCCCATATCAAGCCACCTCCTGATGTAGCAGTAGAGGGTGATGACAGCGACGGCAGTTCTCCCACTGTAGCGTAGCGGTGCAGGCCATGAGCCCATGGAGGGTTTTTTTTTTCAACATCCACACATGTGAGTGTTGGGATGCACCCTGTAACTCGTGCCTCCTGGGTGGCCTCCACCCCCCCCCGGTCCACACATGGCCATTTTTAATTTTTTTACAGTGTGTTGCTCCCGTGGGCATCCTCTGTGTATTCCAGCTGGGCACATGCAGGCTTGTCCTGTCTTTGGGTTAGATCCTTGGTTTCCTGACACACACACCCCTCCTTCTTCCCCTTTCCATGGGCTTGCAAAGGGTGTGACCAAGTGACAGTAACTTACACAGTGACATTGGGCTCCCATGAGTTGTGTGGGCAGTCTGTAGTCAAAACTGTGTGTACATCCCTAGTGGGGTTGTTGTTGGATTCTACACTGCATGGTGTATTGATATGTGCTTGTGCATCCATGTCTTTCTCCTTATATACATGTAGGTTCTTCATGTCTTCACAAGGCCGTCTCCTTTGCAGATGCAGTTCATGTTGTATGCAGTACACTTAGACATTTGTCTGACAGCAACACTCTGCAGTTGGAAGGGGTCGATGTGCTGCCTTAGTCAGGTTGTGAGACTTGCACTACTTTAATTTTTTGCTGTCATATGTTGCCATGCTTTCATCCTGTGCTGCTGTTTTGTGTTGCTGGTAAGTATTTGTTCATGTGTGGTGTTTCTTATTGATTACTGAGAGCACATTGTCTGTGGACTGTTTACATTAGGGACATTGCACTTTGTGACACTTGAGTCATGTGTTGTGCATTCATTTAGTTGCTTTCACATTGCATGCCATGCCATGGTGTGTTGGGTAGCTGAGATGGGGAGGGGGTTAGGTGACATGGCACTATTTTGATGTGGTATTTCAAGGGGGTAATCATTCCTGCTGCATGAATGTGTGTCTTTTTGTGACATAGCATTGGGTGTCTTTAAGTAGGTAGGGATGCACACAATGTAACACTTCCAAGTGAACAATCTCAGGCTGGCATGGTTGTGATAGTTGACTGTCCCTTTTGTCATCATCATTGATTGTCAGCTGGTATGTGCCAGGCCTGTGTGCACTCCACAGGGGTGGGATTTTAGGTGAAGTAATTTGCCACAAGCTGGGTACGGCTGCCTCACCACGTGCCCTTTCACCTCCCATACGCATCGGCCGTGCATGTGGTTGGGGATGTGGGGGCACCACCATGTCCATCGGCATGCGCCGGCATGTTGCAACATTGTGCAGGACACATGCTGCCACTATGATCCTGCACACTACTGGGGGTGCGTATAGCAGCTGCCCACCAGAGCGGTCAAGGGAGCGAAAGCGTGACTTGAGCACTCCGAATGTGTGCTCCACTATGCCCCGGGTTGCAATATGGGCTGTGTTGTAACTTACCTCAGGTGGTGTGGTGGGGTTTCGAATTGGCGTCATCATGTGGGTGCTCAGAGGGTAGGCACTGTCCCCTGGGGAGGTGATGATGGGTATCATTAGTGGGGTTGTGACATTACTCAGTATCTGGCATGCATGCATGTACAGAGGCATTTATACTCACCAATCAGCCATGTTTCGCCATGCCGCCCAGCTTCCAGGTCCCGGTTTAGGGGTGACATTCTGTAAATTATTATATTATTATATTATTATTATATTAAATGAAACTATCATGGCTTGACCCTGGATAGTTGGCATATACTGAAGTGTTTATTCCCTTGGCATCACATACTACCTGCACGTTGATTGAATGCCAGTGCTTGCGGTTTCGATGTATGTGCTCAGTGGCCCTGGGAGGACGTAGAGCCACATGGGTGCAATCAATGGCACCAAGCACTTTGGGGAAGTGAGCCACCCCGTAAAAGTCCTGCACCACGGCCTGCCTTTCTGCAGGTGTTCTGGGCATGTATATGGGCCTGCGGACTAAGGGGCGTGCAGTCATGATGGCCAACACCTGATGTAGGCAGCGTGACTGCGTGGCCTGTGACACACCCCCCACTATGGCACTTGTCCGCTGAAATGACCCAGTAGCCAAGAAGTGCAGTACATTGAGCACCTTTTCCAAGGGGCTCAGTGCTTGGGAGCAGAGGGTGGGTGATGTGAGGTCATCCTCCCACTTCCTGACCAGTTCTAGGATTATGTGTGGTGGAAACCTGTACCTCCCATACACCTGGTCATCAGGCATCCCAAAAAGGCAGGTCCTGGGTAAAAAAATGCAGTGCCTGGCTATCCTCCTCCTCCTGCGGTGTCCCACGACCACTGGCGCACGCCTTTCCCCTGTTCGATTCCATGAATACGTGTTGTTGGCATGCGTGTGGGCGTTGCGAGCATTTACCTCCTGTACTTCCCCCGTAACACCCACATTTTCGCGTGTTGTTCTCCATTCCGCATGTTACGCCCTGTGTTCCGCCCACTTTTGTTGTGTGCTCTGCGCTATGTGCGCTTTCCCTGTGCATGTAGCATACGCCGTTTGATGACGTGTGTGCCCGTGTGCGCCACCCACGATTTTAGCGCACATCCCAGGATTTACACACGCACTGAATTCCATGAATCGATGTGCGCGGCTTTGGCACGCGTGCGCTGCGATTTTCACGTTTGCGCTGTGATTTTCCCGTTTGCGCGCCCCTTTTCGGCACACATTTATTCCATGAATCGGCCCGTTAGTCTATTGCATTTTCCACAGGTCTGTCCTAGGATTGGGCATGGGCCATTGTATGGAAAAGAGAACCTGCATTAGGAGCATGATTTTCCCTTGGTATCGTCTGGATTTCTCTGTGATAGTCTGTCTTGTGGGCAGAGAGGACACGGTCTGGCGGACATGGCAGCAATAAGTCAGGTTTCTTCAGTGATTTCATTGCAGCCCCTTGAGAGTCGACACTTTCATATATGCGGGCACGATCAATTAATTCAGAAATGGGTAGTGGTTTCTTTAGTAAATGCTTCCAAAAGGTGAAGGACTGCGCGGATACATAGGCGGATGGCTTCCTCATCAGAAAAAATTGGCAGTGAGTTACCTGCTTTTGTAGGAGGACACATTCCTCCACGGTTTCCTGAGGTTATTGGCTGCATTGGTTAAAGGCCAATGCAGGAAATGGGACTGAACGGCGCTCTGGCAAGACTTGTTTTGCCAGTGGAAGCCCTGTCCCCAGACCCAGGGACATGCCCACAATACTCACGGAGCGTTGCTTCAGAATAGGACACTCCTAGTGAGATCTGTCCTGAAGCTGCATGCATGAGCAACCCACTATTTCAACAAGCAGACACATTCAGTAGTCTTTGCATAATCTGAATACAGAAAAAGACAAAGCCTCACATACTTGTTGTATATGTTGAAACTGGTATATATGTCCTATAATGTACAGACACTTTTTTCGTAGGGTGAATAGTGTGACCAGTCAAAACTGCAGAGCCCAACTTCCATTATTTGCTCAAAAGGGTTTCTTACTGAATCACTATATGAAATGCCCACAATGCTCTTTATGCAAATCTCCAGGATTGGGTTCTATGAAGAGATACTGGGCTTCAAAACAAGTATGATGGTGAGGGGGAAAAATTGGTGGTAGCAGAATTACTGTCACTTTTCTCAAACTGCCATATTACAAGTTTGGTCCTGGAGTGGGGGATTTACCTGCAGCATCATGCTGGAGGTAAATCCTCCCGCTTTCTGCCGAAAATCGGCAAAACCACTGCAGAAATTACACCACAAATTCCCATGAATTAACTCTGCCACACTCACTTGTAATCCAGCGATGATTCCGCCGGACCAAGTGGCGGTAACAGTAATTCCATTGGGCGGTATTCCGACAGATTTACCACTGGAATACCACCCAACTTCTAATGAGGCCCACTGTATTGCGGCCGGCTGGGGGCCACGCCCATTCGTCCCGTCCCCTCCTCCTAAGCGCACCACCCCAAGGAGGAGCGGGTTCCCCCAGTAAACATTTTTTTACATTTCCAGCACTATTAAAGGAATGGTGTTTACAGTATCTGTTAAGTTGGGGGATGAGTTTGCCATTAGGGGCTGTTACTAACGAGTCATAGGATTGCTTGTAAACATCAGGAAGGGTTTTAATAGTGCTCTTCATCTTGCATCTTACAAAGTTGGTGAAAATGTCAGTCATGGCAGCATCATCGTTGTCACCCATAGCTTTGATGAAGTCGTGGCAGTCTACGACCCATTCAGTTCACCTTCGACGTGGTCAGCTTCAGGCACCAGTTCAGATGGTGGTGGATTACGAAAGAGCGATGCTCTAGGAATGGGGTAGCATGTCTGCCAAACAGGGCAGTGCCTCATCAGCTTACATATCAGTTCACGTATCTGGAGCAGTAACTGGAAGTTGGACAAAATGTTTGTACATTTCAGTGAGTAATAAACGTGGGAAGCTCACCGTGTATTACCGCAGTGGAGAGTGTATGCGTTGGCTGGGAGCGGCGGAGTGTGTGCAGCAGCGTTATGTTGCTAGAGAAGTGTTTTGGACCCTTTTGGGCTGCACTGTTGTGCTGTAGTAGAGAGTTCATGCCACGGATTAGCGCAGGGAGGTTCCATAGCAGAGTCACTCATCAGAGTAGGGACTTCATTACGAGTTAGGTGGACATTTTGTGGTAAATCTGCCAAAAAATTGCCCTAAGGAATTACCGTTACCGCCACTTGGTCAGGTGGTGTTGTACTTACCCATTTATTTTGATTTCATTGGACCCAATGGGGCTTTTTTTGCAGAATTACCGCTGCAGTAATTCTGCCAATTCTGACGATTTTTCAGCATTGAGTGGGAAGATTTATCTCTAGGGTTTTCCTGGAGGTAAATCCTCTACTCAAAACCCAACCTCATAATTTGGCATAGTGGTAAAATTGGTGGTAACTCAGTTGCCACCAATGTTACCACTTACCGCCTAACTGCTGATGAGGCTGATAGTGTTGTAGGCCGGTTGCCGGCAGCGAACAGTTGGATGGTGTCAGGTGGAGCCAGCGCAATTTCCGGGGCCAGGAGCGGCACTACAGAAAGCGCTAGGAGTGGTGCGTTGGGACGGATCCTCTTCATCGCCCGATTGTTCTGTCTCTCAGGGGGGATATGATTGGCAGAATGGATGAAAGACATGACAGCTTTTCTATTCAAACAGGAAAACCTTCATTTCTATTAACTTCATGAATCGCTGAACATGTTACTTCTCTCTCTCCTTTCCTAATTTCTTCCGCTTGCGGTCTCTTCCCCTCACCCACATTTAGCTCCCATGCGTTCTGCCCATTATCCATATGGTGTTGGAGCAGAGACATAACTTATTGTATTTTGAAAGTACTCAAATGGTGGGTTTCTGTTCCCCCCTGGCATTGTTCTCATTAACAGCATGAGCGCTTTTATTCAGCTTTTACATGGTTGTGGTTGCGTGCTGTTTTTATAATTAAGCAGTTCTATGTGGTTTTATCGAAGTAAATTACTCATTGGTAATTTAGCTTTCTCAGGATAACATTGAATTTAGTGTTTTAAGGGGGTACCCCTCATACTTCACCCCTGCTCCCCCACTATCACTTCGACCCTCCATCCCCAAACCACTCTATAACCCCTAATCCTTATAACAAAAAATATATATTTACTGCCTCAAAAGTAATAATGTCGAAGTAAATTACCATGGAGTAATTTCCTTCCATAAAAACACGTATAGAATGTAAACTTATACAAGCACTGTTGTCACAGCTGATTAAGCCTATCGGTGTCACATTTTTCAGATCGTGTTGGTCTGCCAGCAGCATGGACTCACCGTTTCTCCTGGCCTGCTCAAAGAAGTGCTCTGCAACCCACATTTGTGTGTAAAGGACCGAATAAGGCAAGTGGATATCTTACAAATCTATCCCAGGCAAAGTGAGTGGTGTGCATTTTGATCTGGTAGTTATCGCTTTGTGCTAGGATGTAAGGATTTGCATACATGCCGGCAACAGTGACAGAGGACGATCTGGCCTGCAGTGGGGAAAACATTTTCAATGAGTCAAGCAAATGTATGAGGTTTTCAGTGGTGTCTCTTCTCGCATAATGGACCCTGCCACCAGCCTGCAACTCTGAGACGACTTGGGAGCATAGATGGGTTCACGCCAGAACTTGGGCTTGGTCTAGCCTAGGATAGGGCCATTTTAACCGATTGTAGGGGCTTGGGCACATTTAGGGCCCCAACGAAGCAAAGAAATTAAGGGATTAATAATTTCTGGTCGTCACCTCTCATCGCTTTCACAGCTCATAACGGTTCCATGTGTTAAAATCACGGCAAAAATTGCTGTGGTTACAAAATATCGTAGCAAACATGCTGAGGTTTTGCAGCCGCAATCCACGTAAAGGATGCAGGGGACAGCCCCGCAACCCTCGAACCCATTATACCTTTTAAGGGGAGCAGGGGACACCCCCGCAGCCCCTGCTCCTCTTAAATGGTATAACAGGGTTCACCTTTACCGAGTCAAACCACAGTATTTTTGCTGCGATTTTATGTATAGGCGAAATTTTTGCCGCGATTTTATCACTGCATACCCTCATAACTTGATATGCTGCCCTGGTAGCGTTTAAAATAAGCGTGGAAATGTAGCCACTTCCTCCTTTCTTTAATCAGAATAATAAACAAGTAGCATTTCAAGGGCAACATTAGCAGTTCACGAGGAGGATACCTGTATTCTAGGACATTTTTTTTTATCAATAGAAGCCGTAAAGAAGAGACATGGGCTGTGCTATAGATGCAGGCGAAAAATCAGTAACAGTGAAAAAGGTATAAATACCTCAGTATAGAGACAGAATTGAAATCAGAGCAGCACATTCACAGGATGCAGATGTGAACAGATATGAATGAGATGTTACTAGGATGGTGCAGGTATCCAACGGTAAACTGCAACCAGAGGAGACCACGGTTTCAATTTGGTTTGTCATTAGTGAGCAAAGAAACAAATGCCATTGTGATGTGCAATATATCAATGGTCACTAATATTATATATAAAGCAACACTATACGCAGTAAAACGTGAGGCTTTTTTGAAGGGTGCCCACCTATTACCAAGTCAACCTTAGGACATGGCAATTTTTAAATAATTAGATACTGGCAATGTTATCAGGATATGCACTATTGGACTAAATGAAACACACAGTATCACATACATAGGTCAGGAGGTGATGCTAAGATTTGACCTTCAATTTCTGCACTTAGCCACATTGTTTTTCAGTTCAAGTGGTACAACAAAGTGCAATTATTTGTGAATGTTTGACGTTCATGAACTAAAATGACCTGTTTGCTACACCTAGCATTGGCAAATCACATATCAACCAAACCTCACAATATTTGTTTTAAACATCTATATAATAAGATGTCATGCAAAAGGAGAATGATTCTAGCTTCATTTGTCACCATCATCAGTGGCATGATACAAGTACTGGAACACTGATTGATGACATCTTAAAAAAATATCATCTGGGATTACTACTGTATTTTTAAAGAATCAAAATAAACCCAGCAGAAAAATGTGCAACTTGTTAATCAGGATGCACAGAAGAAAATGTGAAATTGTACAAAAAAACAAACCGTTTCTGTGTCAAATCAACAAACCTGAAAATAAGCTCACCAGAGGCCTCCGACATTTGGCCAGATCACTTCTGCCTAGGAGTTCAATAGGTTTGTTGTGGCCTGTTTCACTTATTAACCTGTGTTCAGCATAACATGTGTAGGCAGTCTTGCATCATTTTATGATGGGGGCTCCCGCTGCATGAGGACGTGAGAGGTGCATGAGGTGAGTGGCATTCACACATAGGGTACGTGTGTATATAGAGCACACTATGTGCAGTGATCTAGATGAGCTCATGTCAATGCTGGCCATAGAGAAGGTGTGCCCTCAGTTTGCCAGCGAGCTGGTCATCGTTCGGGGGTCACTAAATATGGGGGCAAGTGAGTTAACCTGGCATAATACTCACTGTGACCTATGGCACCCTGGGTCACATTGTCATCCCTGTCTCCCCTGTGCTGCAATAGGCCATGGGTCCTCCACCGGCAAGCTGGGAGAACCTTGTTGCCGCTTACTGTGCAAAGAAGCCGGTGTGACAATGCAGGATTCCTGGAGGTTATTGGGCAAGGGGATCTAGCTGGACTTCCTCTAGCTAGAGCTGCTTCCAACTGGCTCCTGTGGAACCTTACTAGACACAATAACATTACACGAGTGCTAAACATTATGAGGCACAGGGAAAGTAAAGGCAAGGAAGGCCGAGGTGGGTACCAGGATAAGGAAGAAGGTTGGCAATAAGATATTACAACTAATGTGCAGTAAGATATATTGGATGGATTAGTTGACCATGAAAGTCCTGGGCCCAAGCAGAAGGGAAGGATGTTGTGCTTTTGGGAGGTTTGATTGAAGTATGAGTCAAGTTGAAGGAGGTGTCCTGAAGGGGACATGAAGAGAACTATGGGTAGGAAATGCTGTGTCAGAAGAATTTGAGCATTTCTTGAAGGGGGAGGAGAGTGTATAGTAAAGGGTATTTGAGATAGAGGGAAAGGATGGAAGAGAGAGGCCAGTCACAGGAGAAGAATACACTAAATATGCTATGACAACAACCAGCATGCAATGTCTCCCATTTGTGGTTGCTTCTTGAAACGTGAATGGCCAAATGACCCAGTTAAAGATAGGAAAGTGTCCTGCTAGAGCTCGTGGAGATCCGACTAGAATCCTGTGATTTCGTGCCGTAATACTGGACCATCAGGCCCGCAGAGCAGAGGTCTAAGCAGCGGAAGCAGCGGAGCACACATCGGTGAAACCGGACACGGACCGCCGGCTTGAAGGAGACAGCTGGGGCCTCGAACGAGGTGCGGGCGCCCACAACACATACAAAATGAAAATGGTCGCCGCTTGATGTGCCGCAGAACAAAGGGAAAGTCTGGCCGGCGAGAGTACTGGGCGCGGAGTACTTGAGGAAGGCCTGGGGTCCCGCATGGGGGTCCGCGCCAAGCCCGGACATGCAGTGACTGCATTGGAGGACCCCTTACGCCAGCGTGTGCTAGCTGGAGCCGTGCGAAGACCGCTGGCTGCGGGGGGTGCCCTGTGAAAATAAGGAAGAAGCCGGACCTGCTCGGAGTGTTACATTGTCTCCGTTCGTGGGCTCCGGCACAAGCGCACATCAGAAGGTGCGCGTTTGGCTGGAAAATGAGCGGCGCTGCTACAATTGTAACTAGGCTGACCGAGCGAGTCGCTCCGGTGCCGCATAACAAAGGAAGCCGGGCCAGAGTGGGTGCAGGGAGCGGGGCCTGCCCGATGCCCGTGGCAGGCCTGGACACGCAGTAATTAAATCGGAGGACCCACAGTGCCGGCGAGCGCTGGCAGGACCGGAGTGAAGACTGCCTGGTGCAGGGCACTACCTGCGAAATTAAGGAAGAAGCCGGGCCTGCACGGACGGTTACATTTCTCCATTTGCGGGTCCGGCACGAGTGCACATCGGAAGGTGCGCGATTGGCAGGGAATCGGGCAGACACAGCTACAACTGTAGCAAGGAGGATTCAGCGAGGCGTGTGGGCAGAGACAATTGCTGCCTTGCACGCAGATGCCTACAGAAGTGGGATGTCAGGACGGGTGAACGCCTGGGGGCAAAGGTGAGCGCACACGCCAGAGACCCACACTTAAAAGCAGGAACTGCAGCAAACACACAAAGGCAAGTTCAGCCCTGCGAGCATGCTTGGTTCATTACTGGTCGTGTACTGGACATGGAGCCAACAGTGATGTGCCTACAAGAAACAGATTGACATAGTGGATATCGGAATACTGCAGATGGGGCCCCCCAAGCACAAGGGCTGCACATTGGGATCATAGAGGCAAAGGGAGGAAGACACCCCCTAGCCCTTGCATGAGGTAAAGTGGTGAGCACATGGAGGAGCGTCTTGCTGAGAGGTCTGCAATCACCTGGCAGGGCTCATGGCAGACATACACCGGGCCGGTGCTTGTATTTGGAAGACACATGAGAACTGGTGTGTGGGCCCATGTAGTCGGATTTGCGGAAGCAGGTGCTCACTGCTCGTGCGGATTGAAGCGCCTAAAGACTACATGGGAGGACACAGCCCACTCGGGGAGCATAACTAGCAGTTCGGGGATCTGTTGGCTCAGTCCACCCGGGCCTGAGCACCAAAGTCAGCACCATGATGACTAATAAACCGCCCAGAATGAAAAGCAAACAACCCACGCTCGACGAATACGCCAAGACGCCACCAGGGGCAGAAGGGGCTAGAAGCAAAGACAAATCCCCCGCTGGAGCCACGGACACTACGGGAAGAGATCAGGAGATCCTTGCCGCGATTGCTGACCTAAAAGTGGCTTGGGAAACCAAACTAGGACTGGCCTTGAATGAACTGAAGGCAGCACTGGAGCTCAAGGTTGAGGCAGTACAAGAGGAGGTGAATCTCCTCCGGCAGGACGTTAGAGCACTGGCAGAACGCACAGGGGACCTAGAGAAAGAGGTGGCCCCGAATACGGAGGCATGTGCCATCCACAAATCTGAACTTCACGCTCTAGTACAACATGTGGGCAACTTGGAAAGCAGGACAGAGGAGGCAGAAGGACGCGCCCGAAGGAATAACATACGTATGGTGGGATTGCCTGAAGGTGCGGAGGGACCCAACCCTATGGGGTACATCGAGTCAATGCTGCTGGAGGAGATAACCGGAGGTGTATTGACCCAGGGGTTTGTAGTGGAAAGGGCGCACAGAGCCTTGATGAGGAAGCCGCCGCCGGGGAACCGCCCGAGGCCGTTGATAGCTAAGATCCTGAATTATCGTGATCGGGATTGAAACTCCGGAGGACGCTATGGAATGGCTGGACTCGCTAAGCTGCCCCCAAGAAACGGGCATCCAGAAGGAAGGCGGCGCAGATAAGTAATAAGCGACTGTGGTACCTAGGGTGCTGCAGACCGCGACATTGGGACTTGAATATAGTACAGGATATGGCCGCAGAAGGCGTGCTATTAGGGCTACATATATGGGTGTCGGGGGGAAATTCTGCCGGGGTCGGCCGGGCCGTCCGCGGACCTCCAGGCAGGGAGGCCCCAACTCCTCCCGTGTATATCCCAGATGAGATGAGATAGAGTATGAGACGCACACAAGGAGCAAGGTGACTCTGCTGTTTATTAGACAAAACGGCAGGGATGGGTCAAGGAGCGTACGCGTTCGTCCTGACACACACACAATCGTGGGGCTCGCAGGCCCTTTTTACGGTATTATGACGCGCTACTTGCGTCACTTCAGAAAGTTAACAAAAAACCTATCGCCACTCTTAATTGGGTGTTCGAGTGGTAGGGTTAGTATAGCACACATATAGAAAATGATATTAGTGGACAAGGTGTAGTCAGGTGGTATATCTGGGTTATCCCTACAATTAGATACATGAGAATTGTTACATGAAGACTCCTGAGGATTGGCTAAATTTGCTGGCGTCAGTGATAAGAGCCCCATGTTCTGATTGGTGCGCCCGTGAGCTTCCCAGCCTGGGACCACCGTCGTTCCCAGCTCTCGGTGTACCTGTAAGTTGTAACAATGTTTCACTATGGGTACATGCAGACAATGTGAGGACTTATTCATAGCTGGACGGGGAACCGCTCCCACTGTTGCAGATGTCCATTGAGCCTTTCAAGTGTATCTGCCAGTGTCTCGTAGCGAGGGATCCAGACGCCTCTGTTCTCCTGGGTTTGGCATCTCGTCAGGTTCGGCTTGGTCACGTGGGGAGGGACCGTGAAAGAGGCAGAATTCTGCACAATTAATATTGTTTTTCTACTGCGCGTCTGGTTTAATTTGTCGGGGTGACTTTAACGTTGGTGCGTGGAGTACGAGGTTGCAACATCGTGCCTTTGATGATTTGCTCTTGGAACGTAGGTTTGCAACATTGCGACCTTGGCTGGTTGCTTCGCCAAGCTCATTCTGCAGGATCAGCAACTGACTCTTGCCTTGTTAATGTCCACGGGAGCTCTTGTTTGAGGCCTCCTTGGGCCTGGTGCATAAGTTGTCCGTTTGGTGTACAGGTGCTTTAGGTTATAGGAGCATATAATTTTATGACCAGTATTGTCTTCATTATACTTCTCATGGCGGTAACTGGTTTCAAGAGAAGCGTGAGCAAGCTAGTAGAAGAGTTCATGACGCGTCTTGCGTTTCTGCATTCTGAAAGCCTATGTAAAAATAATAAAGATGCACGTCCGTGAATATGCCTGTCGCCTACGTCATAGCACTGAGTATATTCTTCGTGTAGGTTGGTGTGGGAATGTCCAGTGTGTACATTTGTACAGATGTGCTTCCCGTTGTCTAGGTCGTCATGGCATCTCTAACGACGTGTAGATTTTAGTCTAGTTGATCCGTGCCGCAGGTGTCGGCATGGCCAGTGCGGGCTGTTGGGCAGGCAGATGGACACATCCGTATGTTCCTGTACCAGGGTATCTGGTCGTCTGGCAAATGGACAAACTCTTCTCGTGGCGGGTGTTTGGGTCGTGACCCTCTAGGCCATGCGCGAGAGGCGAAGGACGGGAGCCTGGTCTTCCATTCTCCCACTTCAGTCCCCCCTCTGGTCGACTTGTCGACCACAAACATATCCTTCTCGTTATCTCCTCTTACTCGCCATATCTTAGTTATTCCTCCGAGATGTCCATAGTGGTTTACATGATCTTCAAAGGACCAATACATATATTCACAGGTACCTCCAGGAGTACAGTATACCCATCTTCCTATGTAGCTCCTGGGGTTTCTTGGGTTCTCGATCTTCACGGATGGTGGGTCTAGATGGTTGGTTATTATTTGGGTGCGCAGCTTCTCCCTCTCCTGTATTATTACACCTGTATGCTGGCCGTCATCTGTTGGCATCAAGGGGTGCATTCCCACCATTTCCAGCAACTCGTCAGTAGTGCGTGCCTTCCGTGCCTTCCAAAATCTAATTATGATCAGGGTAGCTCCAGCCAATATAGTACAGCCCACTATTATTTTCAGTCCATCTGACAGCCAAGATGGCATCCATGACCATAACAGTGAAAACCAGCTCTTATCCTTGTTCACACCGTTGCTTTCATCCATCATTTTGGAGTGCATCTGGGCCAATTGCGAAACTGCTTCTGTCAGTGTACCATTGTCAGCATCATTGGCAGGTATGAACGTGCAGCATGATTGTCCTATCTTTGCACAAACTCCTCCTTCCATTGCTGTGAGAAGGTCCAATACATAACTGTTCTGTAGTGCTACCATCCTTACAGCTCGCAGCTCCTCTTTTATTGCGTTGAACCCATTTACTGTAGAATTGATGGTCATCATTAGTTCCCATCTAGTTATTTGGAGCCATTTTGCGTTTGCGTAAGCCTGTAGTCCCGGGTGTATTATTGAGGAGAAGAACATTGCTGCTCTGCTAAATAGTCTGTGTTCTGGCGGTATTGATGTTAGTGCCGTTTCCGACCTTCCCCACAGGTAATTTCCTGTCAGCGGCTCTCCTTGTCTTTTTCTTCTATTTAGGACAGTGTCATTGCTGTTGGTCCTGTTCCCTTGCTCCTCCCGAAGTGGTGCAGATCTCTTTCTTCTCTTATCCCCTTCATTCATTCTAGGAAATTTCGCCACATTGACATGCTTCTTAGGTACCACTAGTGATGGCACATTGACGTGTACCATTGTGCACACACCATTCCACAGGGGAGGCAGCGTATGGTATGCCTTTTCTCCACAGGCCCAATAATGGTCCATTATTACTGCTGTTCCCGCTCCCCCCTCAGGTAACTCCGTCACACTTGCACAATTGGTGTTATATCCTACGTCCACCTCTCCTTTATGCTGGTAGCATACCTTGGGCGCAGTCAACGGTAGTATCGTTATTGGGTCTTCATCTTCTTCTACCCACGTGAGCCTTGGTACATACTTGATCCACGTCGTCCAACATCGGTGATTGTGTGCCTCGATGGTTGAGATAGTTTCTTTTGTTACCATGTTGCTGCCAATCACTCCTATCTCCCAGCTGTTGTCCAGATACACCTTTCCTGTTATCGTCAGTAGCGGCCTCTCCCAGCATCCTTGTTTACCCGGAACTTCAGTGGCGTACCAATCACATGGTAAATACTGCAGTGTTACTTTCTGTGTTTCTCCTTTTGCAGGGCCACT
This sequence comes from Ambystoma mexicanum, assembly GCF_040938575.1. Classification (NCBI taxonomy): domain Eukaryota; kingdom Metazoa; phylum Chordata; class Amphibia; order Caudata; family Ambystomatidae; genus Ambystoma; species Ambystoma mexicanum. Next base: position 1,253,253,576 of record NC_090922.1, read on the forward strand.
TGTTATATATTTGAATGCTTCAGCATGTAAACTGGTCTTGTGATAGCTCAAGTAGGTCTTGAGGAAGTTGTTTTCATATGGGTATGAGTCTCGTGTTTTCCATGTCATGTGCACTACAGTTCCTTGGAATCTTCCTTTCGTCTGGAACAGTGCCAAGTATATTATGCACTGCGCTATCTTCTCATTTATTTCTGTGGCAACAAATGTTCGTGAAGCACTCATGGCGTATGGTATTAATGAGCAGACGTAGCAGCTATCCTCAGTTGTCTGCTTACCAATGCGGGTCATGTGCTGGTACCATATGTTGTTTGTGACGTGTGCTGAATCTTGTACATAATTATCAATACCTTTATTGTCTGAGTATGTGCTGCGTTTAACTCTATTTTGCTTGGGTGCAATGTTACTACTACCACCTGACGTAACACCTGTTGCAGCAAGGAACGGGGGTATATTAGGTTTGGGTGCAGCAATAAAATTGATAGCACAGCTGTACTGCCAGACAGAGGCAGCCAAAAATCCGGTGATCATCAAAATCCCTATTATTTTTATTACAACTGCTAATTTCACCGGCATTTTGCTCTTACCTTGCTGCAGTCCTGGCAGCGTATTCTTGCGACGTTAAAGTTGCCCGCCTAAAAATTCTCAGAAATGCTCGTTTTTAGATGTTAGTTTTGTTTTATTTAAGCTCTCCCTATTAAATATTCATTCAGTGCCCAGGCGAAGAGCTGCTCCCACGCTACTCTAAGTGATCGGTCTCTTAGGACCGGCAAGTATGGGCGGAGGTGGGGCATGTAATATTCTATGGCCAGGAGAAAGGCTGTGTAGTAGACACGTACCCTTCTTCTTTTTAGGTATGTTGGCCTTTTTATTTCGTATACAAATTGGTGTGACAATTCTTCTGGGTAATTATCGTCTGGGAGTACCATCTACGCCTGGACAGTGGACTTGTTAATTAGCTCTCTACTTAACAATACAATAATACGCAGTTCCTGTATGTGCGAGAGAAAAAAGAGAACATTCACGTGTTTACATGTGTATTTGTGCGAGAGAACATTCAGTTTAAATTGCAATTATACAATAATACGCAGTTCCTGTATGTGCGAGAGAAAAAGAGAACATTCACGTGTTTACATGTGTATTTGTGCGGCCAGTGGCTTTCAGTTTAAGTTACAACTGTCCTTGGTAGTCAATGGGCGGGGGGGGGTTTTTTGCGCTCAGATGGCGGAAGTATTTTTACTCTTTGAACGTGTGACCATGGGGTGGGCAGTGTAGGGATCACCCCTTTCTTCGTCAGTTGTTGTCTCTGGGGTGGCTGGGTAGTGAATTGGGTCGTTGTCTGTGGTAGAACTTCCTTCCGCCGTCGGGGATGTTGTTGCTGTTCTTCCAATGGACCTGTCGTTGGCGCTGGGGCGGGTCTGCAGTTTATATATCTTTACATCATGTAGGTGGTTCCAGGCACGCTTGTCCTTTAGTTTTACTGCTCTTGGTGATACTTCTTCTACCAGATGTGGGCCGGTGAACCTTTTGTCGTTCCACTTCCTATTGAAATTGCGAAGTAGCACGTGGTCACCTTTGGCAAGTTTGCACAAGTTCTCTTTTTCTAATTCTGTACTGGCGCCTTCTTCTTGATTTCTGGTGGACCCGCCCCGCGTGCGCTCGAGCTGTTGAGACACAAACACAACACTAGTAATCAAAGACGACACATATTGATACATTTCATCACCTAGTACACTCGCTGAACTTTCGTGGTCAGTGAATGCCCTTGACGTTGGCGTTAGGGGAAGGCGCATTTGACGTCCAGTAACCACCTCGTGTGGGGTGAGGTGGTGGTCGGACCCTGGCCTGTTCCTTAATTCGAATAAGGCTAACGGAAGGCAATACAACCAACTTTTCTTTGTTGTTTGTTGTATCTTTGCAACTGCCTCCTTCAATAAGCCATTCAGGCGTTCACATACACCGTTAGCCTGTGGGTGATATGCACATGCAAATTTATGCTTTATGCTCAGCAGGGCTGTGATATGTTGGAACATTTCGTTTGCGAAATGCGGGCCGTTGTCTGATCTTAACACCTCGCACACTCCCCACCTGGGGAAGACCTCCCTTACTAGGAATTTGGCTGCTCTAAATGCATCTGGGTGTGAACAGGGCCCTGCTTCAATCCACCTAGAAAATGGGCATACTACTACAATCATATACCTATTACCTTGACATATGTTGATCATATCAACATAGTCAATGTGAAGGTGCCGAAAAGGTCCTTCTGGCCGGGGTATGGTACCTCTTATCACTTTTAGGGTATGACCGGCCGTAAACTGTTGACATGTGAGACAATTGCTGATAAAATTTGACACATGAGAATTCAACTCGGGACAGAACCAATCTTCTCTAATTCGTGCTGCAATTATTTCCTTGCCTGTATGGGCTGGGTGATGTAATTGGCTCAGGGCGGTATTTAAAAGTGCCAATGGTATTACAACTTTCCCAGTACCACCCTGGCGCCATAGTGCGTCGGTTGGTGACATTGTACATCCTCTTTTTACCCATATTTCCTTTTCGGCCATTGGTGCAGCCGCTTGTAATTCCATAATCTGTGTGGCTGGGAGATGGGTGTACCCTTCTCTTATTAACATCTCCCTCGCCATTCCCCTCCCTCTCCCTCTCTGTGAGTCTGTGGGGTTCCATATCTCACCAAAGTATGCAGCATATTTCGCATGTGCGTCTGCTGCTGCATTCCCTTTTGAGACGTGGTCTTCACCATTGGTGTGTGCGGTGCATTTTACTAGGGCTAGCTCTTGGGGGTCATTTATTACTTCAATTAATTCAGCCAACAAGAGGGCATGTTGCACTGGAGTGCCATCAGCTCTCCTAAACCCTCTTCTTCTTCTCCATTTTGATAGCCCTGAGTGAACAGTAGATGTAACATATGCACTGTCGGAATATATTGTTACACGTTTGTTAAAACTTTCCTTTAATGCTAATATTAGTGCAACTAGTTCTGCGGCTTGAGCAGAGTAATGCTGTGGTAACTGTACACACTTCATAGCCACACACACCGGCGCCTCCATCATTTTTACCACTGCTGCCCCAGTCCTCCGTATCCCATCTCCTTCATCAATAGTTGATGACCCATCAATAAACAAAAGCTCACCTCCCTCTAGTTCATTTTCTTCAACTTTTCTAGTACATGAATATATTTCATTTAGTTCGGTGCAGTCGTGGGCGTAATCTCCCTCCTCAATTATTTCTGCTAGGAACCTTGCAGGGTTAACAGTGCTACATCTAACAATCGCTAGTTCAGCCCTAGACAAAATGATCTCATAACCTGATGCCCTTTGTGTAGTTAGTGTGGACTTGGGTTTATTCAATATTGCAAATAGTGCATGTTCCACAAACAGTGTAGTTGGACACCCCATCGTTATCGCTGATGCTTTTTCTACTGCAAAAGCAGCTGCAGCGAGACCTTGTTCGCAAGGGAAGTGGCCTAACATCACGGGGTCTAAGTGACCGCTGTAAAAGGCTACTGGTTTATAGCCCATGCTTGTTTTTTGGGCCAATACTGCTTTCATTACTGCTGAGTCGCAATGTGAAAATATAAAAAAGCGTCGCTCATAGTCTGGGGATGCCAGTACTGGAGCTGTTGATATCGCGTCCTTCAATTCGTCAAATGCCTCCCTCATTTCCATAGTCCACCCCAACTTTTTCTCCCCTTTATTTGCTTCCTTCAAACCCTCAAGCAGGGGTCCTATGTATGAACTGTAATCAAATACCCATGCTCTACAGTAGTTGCACAGCCCCAGAAATTGTTGCAGTTCTCTCACAGTCTGTGGCATGGGAGTGCTTGAGATGGCCTGTGCTCTTTGTGGTGCAATCTTTCTTCCATGTTGGGATATCAGTTGGCCAATGTAAAGTACCTGTTCCTGACAGTATTGTATTTTTTCCATGTCTACCTTGTACCCCTTTTCAGCCAATATAGTCAACATTTTTAACGAGTCCTCTCTACATTTACTTTCATTTATACTGCAAATTATTATGTCATCCACATACTGTAACACTGTGCTTTCCACCTCAACGTTACCCAAATCCATCTGTATTACTCTATTGAAAATTGAGGGTGATTCACAATACCCCTGTGGTAACCTGGTATGTTTCCATTTTGTATTTCGGTAAGTGAAACTTGTCAAATCTTGTGAGTCGGGGTGTAATGGTATTGAGAAAAATGCATTTTTAAGGTCTATTACTGTAAATCGTGATGCTTCTGCTGGGATGCCACACAATATTGTGGCCGGGTTTGCTGTTACTGGATATTCTGCTTCTACTATGTTGTTCAAGAGCCTGAGGTCCTGTATGAAGCGCCAAGACCCTCCTTTAGCCTTGCGCACTGGGTACACAGCCGTGTTACATGGTGATTCTGAGGGGACCAATATGCCATTGTTTATAAGGGCCGTTATAGTTTCATATATGCCCTCATCTGCCTCTTTTGACAGTGGGTACTGCTTTACTCTTGGTAGTATGGCACCTTTTTTCAATTTTATCCGTACACCCCCTATGCTTTTTATGCATCCTACGTCATAAGGGCTAATGGTCCATAATGATTTGGGCACCTTTGACATATCCTCCTTAAAGAAAGGGACTGGGGTGCATGCAGGTGCCTCAAGTGCCATCGCAATTTTCTGTGCTATTTGTTTGTGAGCCACTCTTAGCCATATTTCTACACTCATCATGAACACCATTTCCCCCTCCTCCTTTTCTTCTGAGAACAGCTCTTCATCTGACACCTGGGTCAACCTACATCCTTCTGCTAGTGCTATCACTGCCCTCCATGCTCTTCCTTCTTTGTCTTGGGCGTGCACAGCAATTTACTCAGCTGTTGCAATAATGCTCTCAATGTCCATTACAAACACCTTTCCTTCTTGTTCATTAACAGGTGTTTCTGGTCGGAACAGATAAGCTGCTGGCCTCCTCCATATTTTCCCTTCTATCCCTGGCATCCATGCAAATGCCATGTCTGTTCCATACTGGAATAGCTCGCCATCTACTGGTTCCGCCCTAATCGCTGTCTGTCCGCAGTATGCTTGCATAATCTGTCGTGCTGCTAGCATGTTAATCCCTGGAGTAGAGCAAATTATACCATCCTCTGTAAAGGAGATTGTCATATTTAACCTATTCATTATGTCCCTCCCCAGTATATTTACTGGTGAGGCACTATAATACAAAAGTGGAACTGACAGATCATAATCTCCGATAGATAAAGGAACGTTATCAGTAAAAGGAACCAACCCTTTAGCCCCAGAAAATCCTTGGGTGTTCATGGCTTCGCCTGACATCTTAAATTTACCTTCCCTTATGCAAGACCGGGTTGCCCCGGTGTCAACAAGGAATGATAACTTTTTGTCACCTATCGTTACCTCTATGCGTGGCTCCTCCGCACTATTAGGTGTTACTGACAGGATGGGACACACCAAGGCCGTCTGTGGGCTGTCCTATTGGGGATACAATGATTGGCCATTCCCTGTGTAAGGGTTGTGTCCCAAGACCGTCACCCTACCCAATTGCGTTTGTTCAGTTTGGGGTTGCTGTGTTAGCGCTACTTATTGTTGTGGCAGTGAATATGTTTGTGGCTGTTGTTGCGTTATTTGTTGTTGTTGTATGTCCTGCTGTTCTTGTGATGGCCTAGGTTGTGCCTGTTCATTCCATGCTGGTGTTCCTGGCCTGACCCTACACGTACGTGACATGTGTCCTAATAATCCACAACTCCAACACACGGGTGGTTCCCTACTCTGCCATGGGAAGCTCCCTGTGTTGTCCTGGTATACCGGTTGCCCTGTGGGGTAGGGGTTTCGTCCCCCCACCTGCTGTTGGGTATTATATCCGTATCCTCTCCCTCTCATAAATCCTCCTCTCCCTCTGTTATAACTATAATACCCAGCTCCTTGCATTGGGTACCCTCCTCCCACGTTTGGTGCGTGTAATTGCAGTGGCGGCACTTGCTGTGTTATACTTTGTGGGGGTGCTATTTGAGCTGGATCTTGTGCAGCCACTACTTGTGTGGGGCTTTGGGCCATTGGTGTGGGCGTAGTTATTAGTGCCCCTTCCATAGTGTATTTAGTAAGTTTTTTCTGTACTAGTTTGGCCTCTTCTGTTTTCCTGTCCTCTTCCTTTTGTTTCATTTTTCCTTGCCATATCCTGCAGTGATGTACTATAGTCAGCTGTATTTCTGGCCACGGTTTTGCTTCCATTCCCACTACTTTCTTTAGTTGTTTCTGAACTCCTTCTGGGAGCCCTTGTACTAGTATATGATAAAATATGGCTGGTGTTTTATCCCATTGTTCTCTAGTTTCCATGCGCCACTTCTCTTGAATATCCTGGATATAATCAACAGGATGCTCATTCTCACGCATCTTACGGGAAGTAATTGCTCCTATGTCTGATGTGTCTGGGTACTGTACTCTCAGTGCCTGCCATAACGCATGCCTGCAGTTTGCAAATGGCGCCCCATCATGCGATGTGTTCGTTATTGTTACCCCATGGAATCCTGCTCTCTTCCAGATGTCGTCCGCTCTATCCCCTCATATTGATATTAACAGGCCCTTCACATCTCCTACTGCTAGTTTCTGTCCTGCGGTGTGTTTTTCCATTTCATATATCCACTTACCCGCACCTCCACTTAGTGATGGGAGCCTACATTTTATATTTTCTTTATCCGTATGCTTCCAAGGTACATACTGCGGTCTAACCCCTCCTCTCTCCAACAGTGGCATTAAGTTGTGTCTTGTGTCACCCTTTACGCTCCATAATATTGAGTCTTCACACCCCTCCTCTTCCACCGTTTCCTTTACCACTTCAAATTCTTCCTTACTACCCCTGCTCCTACCTCCCTCTTCTTCCTTTCCCCTTTTTTCGTCATTTCCTGTGTTTAATATGGGTATGTTTATTTGTCTGTCTTGCCTGCGGCTAGGGAGGTCTCTAAGCCGACATGCATAGGGAGTCAATTCGTCCATGAAGGGCGCAAGCTTTATTGTGCGCAGCGAGCGTGTGACGGTTGAGCATGTAGGGTGCGATGGGGGAGGGCGTGATGGAGATGGTGATAGTGTGGCTTCATGGGTTTGTTTTTCCACTAGTTGGTGCACCCTCTCCTCACTTCGTTCTAGCTCCTCCCTTCTCTTACTGATCCATGGCTAGTGAGGTACAGCTTATCTAAGCTTTCCCTTTCACTCTTTCTTCCTCCCCTCTCTACTCCTTCTTCCTCCTCACTGCAAAAATCAGTCATAAATGGTATCCCCCACTCTGCCTTTTTCCCTTTTACTGTTACTGTTTCTAAGTCTATTAGCTCCATTTCTCCTCTTCCTTTGTTACCAACTGCTCCCCCTGGTGTCGATGTTGTTGCACTTCTCTACTTCTATATACATCCCCCCATTTTTCACTCTCCCTATTACTCCCTTCTCTTTCCCTTTCACTCCTCTCCTCCATCTCCCTACTATTTTCCTCTCTTTTCCTTTTTAGTTCCTCCATTACTTCGTTGCTCATCTGTTCCAATATTCTTTCATCCTCTTTCTTCCTTTCCCATTTCACCCTTTCTCTTTCTAGTTCTTTCCCCTCTTCATATTTCTTAGCTGCCTCTGATACTACCCTCCTCCTCCATATTTCCATTTCCCTTTCTTTATCTTCTTCTTCCTTCTTTTTTTCTCTCAACACTACTCTTGACACCCTGTCTGCTGCTGCTTTTACCCTTTCAGCTTCTATCCTTTGCTCCTCATTTCGTTCCCTTAATTTGTCCAATTCGTCTTTACCCTCTTTCTTTCTCCTCACTCTCTCCTTTTCCTCCTTCTCAAGCTGTTTTATTAATTCGTTCTGCTCATCCCTTAGCTTTGCCAATTTTTCCTCCAAAATCTCTTCTCTTTGTCGTAATAGCTCCTCCCCCTTCATCTCACTCTCCCTTGTACTATCCTCGTCTGTTCTCTTTACTGCCTCCCTCTCTTCTCCCGTTAGTGAGCCCCGTAATTTTAATAATATCTGTGCAGCTACCCACTCATCATGTCCTATCTCTACAATCTGCTCTTCTCCAATCCTCCCCTCCCCCACTGTCATCTTCCTATGAACCACATATGGTGGAGGGCTGTATGCCGGGTTCGAGTATCCTTCAGCCGCCCTTAACTGTCCTTCTATTTCTCCTAATTCTCTTAGAGGGTACAACCCTTCTCCCCCTGTTTTCACTCCCGGTGTTATGGGTATCTCGTTGCTCGGTTCCTTTTTTATGTTGTCTAATTTATCAATCTTTTCTCCTCCCTCTCCTTCATTCCCCGTATTCTTTGTCCTTTCACACCCCTTTTCCCCATCCGTTCCTTCTTTCTTAATCTCCTTTTCTTCCGGTGTTTCCCCCATAGTGAACATTCCATTTTGTCCTGGTCTGGACCCCTGGAACATCCTCCATAAGTTAAACACCTCCACATGGTTTGCCAACTTCTTCCCCTTGTATGTATTGTGCAGATGGTTTAGCAGTGAATGTTGGGCATATGGATCGAAACTACCATTAGGCGGCCATGGTGTTAACATTTTGTTGTCCGTCCCCTGGGTCCACTCTATGCTGTACTTAATTCATTTCTCCCTATGTGGTGGCAGTGTGGTGCATATGTATTGTAGTGGGGTAGTGAGGGTGTTCCCCCACCCTCCCGACCCTCTCCCGTATGACATAGTGGCACTCCCCTTGTTACCCTTCCCTTTACTAGCAGTTTACAATATACAACCTTGTATTGCTTACCTTGCCCCGCAAGTGTGGGGACTTACGACAATCCTTTGACAAATTATGCAATAATAATAGAAAAAAAATAATAATAAAAACAAATATATGTATATATGTATGATGTTATATTATATTCCTTCCCCTACGGCCCCCTGCGGCCGAAGCGCACGCAGCCCCCCGCGGCTGCGTACCCCTTACGACGATCTTATACAGTCGTCCTGTTTCCCCGTTCTCCTCCCCCTTTTACACTTGCCGTGGCCGGCGTTCTCCGTGCGCAGCCACGCCCCTTTCCCCTTCTCCTCTTTCGATCCACTCGTTTATCGTTTATCTCCGTATCCGCTCCTTTATCATGTTTCTCTTCCCCACCACTCTCAAACCCAAAGTTCCTTGTGCTCGCGATATCCTATTAAATTCCTACTGGTGACGTCACCGATTTCTTCGAGCTACTGGTACATTCTTATTATGTTCTTTAAGTTCAAAATACACTTGCAATCTACCCCGCTAACCCTACAGCTGTCTTCCTGTCTCTCCTGGAACAAGGTAATCTCATCAATAATATAACCGGACTGCGCACGCTGCGTCGCCTCGCGTGTGATACGCCCCTCAACAGGAGGGCTTAACCAGCCAATTATCTTCCGTATTGGGCAACTATGTAACTAGCTACCGCCTACAGGGAAACGTCATCTACCTATCGAGTTTCTTGCTCGAACAATAGGGAACCTCGTCATCTACCTATCGAGTTTCTTGCTCGAACAATAGGGAACCTCGTCATCTACCTATCGAGTTTCTTGCTCGAACAATAGGGAACCTCATCTACTCATTGATCAATAAATGTCAAATCGTAGGAAACCACACACACCCACCCCTACACGTTAGTCGCGATTTAGGCCAATCAGTGTCTACGAGCGGTCACACGTGATGTTTTCGTGCTCCGCCCCCCTCTTTTTGCGTGACGTAGCCGACTGCTCTCGCACTCGTCTCGTCACCTATTCATTCCATTAGCAACACTCAGTTAAACCTTCGCCGCGCATCTGTACAATACCTCCCTCCTCCCTTATTTACTCCCTCCCCCTCCCTCACAATTTCGCATTGCTCGTTGTGCGTGTCATGCTCACCAAGTTCTCTCGATGCAGGGCCGCTCGACTGCGTGCACCCCTCCAAGCGGCTCGCCACCTCCCCTCGTCTGGACCACGTCTGGACACTCGCCAACCGCGGGCGGGATACTTCTCAACCGGCTCCCGAGGGCCAATATCCGGATTGCGCTGTCCGGTCTTCTCGCAGCTCCGCGATGGTCCTGTAGTCCTCAGAAGGGGGCAACGGCAGAGGGGGCCGCGCCGCCGGGCCTCCTCGCAATGTGAGTGCCTGGAAAAAGTAAAAATAAAAAGTCGATCTTAAACAGATCTCAGCAGTGCCTCCAACTTGTCGGGGGGAAATTCTGCCGGGGTCGGCCGGGCCGTCCGCGGACCTCCAGGCAGGGAGGCCCCAACTCCTCCCGTGTATATCCCAGATGAGATGAGATAGAGTATGAGACGCACACAAGGAGCAAGGTGACTCTGCTGTTTATTAGACAAAACGGCAGGGATGGGTCAAGGAGCGTACGCGTTCGTCCTGACACACACACAATCGTGGGGCTCGCAGGCCCTTTTTACGGTATTATGACGCGCTACTTGCGTCACTTCAGAAAGTTAACAAAAAACCTATCGCCACTCTTAATTGGGTGTTCGAGTGGTAGGGTTAGTATAGCACACATATAGAAAATGATATTAGTGGACAAGGTGTAGTCAGGTGGTATATCTGGGTTGTCCCTACAATTAGATACATGAGAATTGTTACATGAAGACTCCTGAGGATTGGCTAAATTTGCTGGCGTCAGTGATAAGAGCCCCATGTTCTGATTGGTGCGCCCGTGAGCTTCCCAGCCTGGGACCACCGTCGTTCCCAGCTCTCGGTGTACCTGTAAGTTGTAACAATGTTTCACTATGGGTACATGCAGACAATGTGAGGACTTATTCATAGCTGGACGGGGAACCGCTCCCACTGTTGCAGATGTCCATTGAGCCTTTCAAGTGTATCTGCCAGTGTCTCGTAGCGAGGGATCCAGACGCCTCTGTTCTCCTGGGTTTGGCATCTCGTCAGGTTCGGCTTGGTCACGTGGGGAGGGACCGTGAAAGAGGCAGAATTCTGCACAATTAATATTGTTTTTCTACTGCGCGTCTGGTTTAATTTGTCGGGGTGACTTTAACGTTGGTGCGTGGAGTACGAGGTTGCAACATCGTGCCTTTGATGATTTGCTCTTGGAACGTAGGTTTGCAACATTGCGACCTTGGCTGGTTGCTTCGCCAAGCTCATTCTGCAGGATCAGCAACTGACTCTTGCCTTGTTAATGTCCACGGGAGCTCTTGTTTGAGGCCTCCTTGGGCCTGGTGCATAAGTTGTCCGTTTGGTGTACAGGTGCTTTAGGTTATAGGAGCATATAATTTTATGACCAGTATTGTCTTCATTATACTTCTCATGGCGGTAACTGGTTTCAAGAGAAGCGTGAGCAAGCTAGTAGAAGAGTTCATGACGCGTCTTGCGTTTCTGCATTCTGAAAGCCTATGTAAAAATAATAAAGATGCACGTCCGTGAATATGCCTGTCGCCTACGTCATAGCACTGAGTATATTCTTCGTGTAGGTTGGTGTGGGAATGTCCAGTGTGTACATTTGTACAGATGTGCTTCCCGTTGTCTAGGTCGTCATGGCATCTCTAACGACGTGTAGATTTTAGTCTAGTTGATCCGTGCCGCAGGTGTCGGCATGGCCAGTGCGGGCTGTTGGGCAGGCAGATGGACACATCCGTATGTTCCTGTACCAGGGTATCTGGTCGTCTGGCAAATGGACAAACTCTTCTCGTGGCGGGTGTTTGGGTCGTGACCCTCTAGGCCATGCGCGAGAGGCGAAGGACGGGAGCCTGGTCTTCCATTCTCCCACTTCATGGGCATGATCCTTATGCATGGGGAATTTAGCGTACGAGCCGAACGGAACTAGTCCTCATACCCCCAAAGGGAAGAGATTAGTTGGGTCACCGGTAGACCGGTGACACCCTTTCGGGACCATGCCCTCGGCATCCCGAGGCAGGTCCAAACACGGGGGAGCCTGAGATCCAGGGATGGAGCTGGGAACTTGTTGGGCTGGGTTGGGGAGGGGGGTGGGAAGGGGTTGTGTGCAGTGTTTTATAGGTGTGTTAAGGGATCAAGGGGGGGTTCGTTGGGGAGTTTTTGTTAGTAATGGGAGGGGAATGAGCCAAATCTTGTGTCAAATCAGGCGGGAGGGGAAACTGATGGGGGAGGCGGGATGTCCCACAGATGGCATCGGGTAGCCTGAGAGTGGTCACCTGGAACGTGAGGGGCCTCAACAGCTACCTGAAGCGTAATAAAGTAATGATGTATCTAAAAAGGATGAGGATTGACATTGCAATGCTACAGGAGACCCACCTTACAAGGGAGAAGCTGGAGGTGGTCAAGAGAAAGTGGAGGGGGTGCACAACGGGAGCCGCATACTCGGCTTACGCGAGGGGAGTCATCACATGGGTGGCACTGCATGTACCGTTTCAGCTGATTCAGTCTACAACAGACCCAGAAGGCAGAATGGTAATGGTGCGGGGGATGTTGGAGAACAGGGAAGTGAGCATTATAAATGTGTACGCCCCCAATCAAGACACAGCAGCTTACTTTACGACCCCATATGGGAAAATTAGCCCCTTAGTGGGCGGTGCGATCCTATGGGGAGGGGATTTTAACTGTACATTAAATCCTAAATTGGATAGATCAGATGACACACCAGACAAACCTACTCCGACTGCTAAAGCGCTACAGGACCTGCTGGAAGGTGTTGGACTCAAAGATGTTTGGAGGCAGCTACACCCAGCTGATAGGCAGTACTCACATTATACGGCCTCACATAACCTGCACACGAGGCTGGATTATATCTTTGACATTGCTGAGTTGGTAGACGTGACGGGTGCGGAGTATAAGGGAAGAGTGCTCTCGGACCACTCCCCCTTGGTCCTGGAGTGGCGACACCAGCCCCTAGAGCGCGAATCCCGACGTGGAAGCTCAGAGCAGAGGCCCTGCAGGATTCGGGATTCCTGGAGGACCTGCGGTATGCGATATCTGAGTACTTTGATACCAACACAGGAAGTGTCCAATCGGTGGGAACCTTGTGGGAGGCATTCAAAGTAGTAGTGCAGGGCGTAGCCATATCAAAATCTAAAGAGCTCCGTGGGGGCATAGAACGGGAGTTGCAAGAAATGGAGAGGCAGCTGGAAGACATAATGCATAAGGGGGGCACCTCACAGGAGGATGGGATAAGGATGAAGCAGCTACAACAAGCTAGTAGTGATCACCGGGACAGATTATGTATGCTGAGTTACAAGAAATATATTGAAAGGCAGCATGCTGGAGGAGACAAGCCGGGCAGATTGCTGGCCTGGTTATATAAAAATGAAAAAACACAGCCAGTGATCAGGGAAATTAGAGGGGACGGGGGCCAGAGTAGGGACACCCAGGAGGGTGTAAATGAAGAGTTCCTTAGGTACTACAAACGTCTCTATGGGGTTGCCGGGGACGAAATGGACCAAGAGATTCAGGAAACATTAGAGGATATAGGCTTGCCCAAATTAGATGATCAGGAGCGGGCAGACCTGGACGCCCCAATTACACTAGAAGAATTAGAAATAGTGATTCAGCACCTTCCCACATGTAAAGCACCGGGGTCGGATGGGCTCCCCAGCAAATTCTATAAAGCATACAAACAAGAGCTGCTTGCCCCACTGCTGGCCATGCTTAATGAGGCGTTTGAGCTCAGCAGATTGCCGGAGTCCCTACGGGAGGCAGTGATCATTCTGCCCTTAAAACCGGGTAAGCCAAGCACAGACTACGGGTCATACAGGCCCTTATCTATTCTTAACCAAGATAGTAAAATCCTCACAGCGGTGCTGTCAAACAGGCTTAAGCGAGTCATTGGTAAATTAATACACCCCGACCAAACAGGCTATGTCCCTGGTAGGAACATAACCGATAATCATAGGAGACTTCACCATATCATTGATCAAACAGAGAGGGACCCCGGCGAATTGGTAATTGTCTCGCTGGACGCCATCAAGGCCTTCAACACATTGAGATGGCCATGGTTGCTGGCGGCCCTGAGAGAATATGGGATTGGGCCGGGGTATATGAGGTGGGTCAAAATGTTATATAGTTCCCCAATTGCAAGGGTCAAGACGGGTGCTATCATCTCAGACAAGTGGCAACTCAGCAGGGGTACTAGACAGGGTTGCCCCTGGTCACCCATGCTGTATATCCTTGCGTTAGAGCCACTGGCAGTTTGCCTCAGACAACAATATGGCGAAATAGGGATCCACAAGGCAGGAGGCTCGCATCACATACCATTGTATGCAGATGACATAGTGTTGTATCTGCGTTTCCAAGTGGGAAACCTACAATATGTGCTGGAGGTGATGGACCGTTATGCCACCCTTTCAGGCATAGCTGTAAATCCCAAGAAATCTAGCATGTTCCCCCTGGGAAGGTACCGACGTGCCCCACCGGGAAGCCTACTGGTCTTGCCGATAACCTGGTGAACCGATACTTAGGTATTGATATATACCACACGACGGGAGATGAACACAAACACAATACGGAAAAGGCAGTCGAAGGTATCAAGAATAGTATGGGATTTTGGTCCAGACTGCCCCTGGCCATGATGGGTAGAGCGGTTCTGATTAAGATGGTGGTCCTGCCTAGACTGTTACACTTTTTTGCAAACATCCAGTATGCGATCCCCAAACGCTTTTTTGTTAAACTCTACAGCCTGTGCAGGGGGTTCATATGGCACAATTCTAGGAACAGGGTGGCACTCTGGAAACTACAAAACTCGTGCGACAGGGGGGGTATAAACCTGCCGAATTTCGAGTTATACTATTTGGTGGGACAGTTGCAATACGTGGCTAGGTGGCTGTCTGAAGAGGAACCTACCTAAGCTACAGGTACTGGGAATGGCGAGACTGTTAGTGCTTAGCTGGGAAATGTGGCGCAGAGCGTGGCAAATCGTAGGAAACCCAGTCCCATTCTCCCTGCAGGTACCGCTAGCGGTGCTGTGCGGAGAGGACTCCCAAATGATGAAAGGGGTCCGTAGATACTGGGAACCAATGGGCCTGGCTACCCTTGGCGATATATGGCAAGAGGGGTTGGCAGTGGACTTTCAGAGGCTAATGGAGGACACCGGGGTGCACACAGATCAATACATCACTTACTCCAGAATTATCAAACGGGTGCGACAAAAGTGGCCTGAGGCAGTGCTGGCGGAACAACCCGATACAACCATCGAGACAATGTATGATATCTCAGAGGGCGGGAACAAGATCTCCCGTCTATATGAGCTGCTGGGGACTAGGGTGGGAAAGGAGCTGCTGCAACTGAGGCAAGACTGGGAAGAGGAGGTGGGAGAACCCATGTCGGAGGGGCAATGGGATAGAACCCAAAAGTATCACAAGAAGGTGTCCCGAAACGCAAGGCTCCAGCAGATACAGTTGTATGTCACTCACAGAGCATACATGACCCCTGGCAGAATAGCTAGGTTCGGAGGCCCAGGGGCACAGAAATGCCCTCGTGTGGGGAGGAGAACGCTGGGATGCTACATATGTTTTGGGCTTGCCCAGAGGTGGGAAGGTTGTGGACAGAGGTGAAGATACGCTTGGCGGAAAAAGGGATTATGCTGGAGGTGGAGTCAGTTTGGGCATGCATGTTGGGGAGTGTTACCAGACCACGCAACCTGAAGCACATTAGTAAGCTGAAGGACCTGGCCTACATCCTAGCTAAACGGAGAATTGCAATGGGCTGGAAAACAGCCCAACGGCCTAGAATTTAATTGTGGTGGGCGGACCTCATGAAGTGGGCGCAAGCAGAAACGGCTGCCTGGTATGAAGCAGTCAATAGGGGGGGAGGAGGAGGTGGGACCCCTAAAAGTATGGAGACAATTGGTGGCCTCAATGGTGGGACCCCCCCAGGCCGACCATAGGGATAATGACATAAGCAGATTAATGGAAGTAGATACTCCTGAAGAGAAGCAGGAAGATGACATGGAAGGGGGTGCTTGAGTTAAAGGGGTGGGAGGGGAAAGGACCGAAATGCCTACTTAGTAGTGTAATGTTGCGAAACTGTAAAACAGATGTCCTCACTGTTTGTAATGTTTGGAGTGTTGTTAATAAATAATAAAATTCATTAAAAAAAAAGATAGGAAAGTGATCACATGTTTTAAGAAACAGAACATTGAGGTGATGCTATTACAGAAAATGCATTAACAAAAGAGAGACATTGTAAACTATGGACTGTGTGGGTAGGACAGGTAAACTCTACCCTCAAAAAATGATGAGCAGAAGTGCTAATGGGTAAAACTATATTTTCAAAAGACACAGATGGGGTTGGTTATAACAGTAAGATGGGTCTTTATAGAGCCAAATATAAATGGAAAGAGGTGGTTAGTAGGCTCAGACTATGGGCCAAACTAAGAGGAACCATAGGACTTGCATGTGCTAACACAAGCGCTTGCAATGACGCAGAGAGCACATATGGTAGGGGGCTTCATGAAGTGTGGGACCACTTTCTGGATAATACTAACATTAACATCAAAAGATCAAAAAACAATTATGTGTAAGAACCAGGCCTGGGAATTTGTGGAGAATGGTGAACCTTAAGCATAAGGAGTTAACGTTTAATCCTTGATTCAAGCACTATCTTCAGAAAAAAAAATGTTTAGCATTAGAAAGGGAATGAAAAAATGTAGGAAGCATATAAATCATGTCAGCTGTTCGTTCAGATGATGCACCGATCTTGGTTGACCTCTGGATGGCCACCCCTCGTGAAAAACCAAAGACATGAAGGCTGAATACCTCTATTCTAAATCATTTAAGGATTCAGAACTAGATAGATGAAAATATATCTACCTTCTGAGAATGGGGATAGGAATGTACAATGAGGGACAGGCAATGTTTATAGAATGGACTTGCATAGCTAATCATAGAAAGAGAAACAGGATGAGAGGGATAAGTGTGTAGGCCTCAATGGCAGAATTAAACGGTTAAAGAAAGTAGAAGGTTCTGAAGAAAGGCTTGGCAGCTACAGGAGAAATACATTAATCTTTCTCCTTAGGTTCTTACTATACAGAGCCAAATTATGTGATTATCGACAGGTGGAAAAGGGACTATGGCTTCTGGTAAATGTCAACAAAGAGAGAAAGGGAAGGCAATACATACTTTTAAAGACTGGAAACATGGGATTTTCTGGGCATAAAGATGTAAACAATGGATATAAAGACTTCTATTAAACTCTATATATGACAAGAGGACCCTGCGCAGGGAACATTTGAAGGCTTCTGTAGTAAATTCCCAAACCATCAGCAGGGACAAGAGAACTATTGGTGAAGCTTTTCACCAACGAGGAAGTAAGAAATGCAATACAGGGACTGAACAATGGAAAATCCCTGGAGGACAGAGAATCTTGAACCGGAATGTATAACTATATCTTCCAGAATAAAATTACTCCTCATCTACAGAAGTAGGTCCACTACCAGAAAAGACCCATACAATAAACACAGTAATCCTAAAACCAAGCAAGAGTACCAGAGAGTTCACAAGTTTCAGACCAATCTCACAATTCGATATGTACTTGAAATTATGGACAAAGATAATAGCCAGAAAAGTACAGATAATGGTGTTTATGCTATTTTGTAAAGATAAAGTAGGGTTCCTAGCTGGACTGCATTCACCATATAGGTGAGCGTGTTTTCTCGGTGGATGCAGAGAAGGCATTCAACAGTGTGGAATGGCCTTACTTGATGAAGACACGAATACAACCCCCAAATCTTATTGTAGTTGCCTTCGAGGCATTAGGTGATCCAATTGAGGGCTACACTGGAAGGGATGAATATGGCCAGGCTCACACAATGGTTCTCTTATATGTTGATGATATCCTGCTCCGGAAAAACACTGGTTTGGCAGTGTATGAGGTTATAAATTAAACTGGAGGAAGATGAATATACTGGCTGGAGAAATGGAGTTACAGGTAAGAAACTACTCCCTTCTCCAGCATTGGATATTTCATGGATTCACATGCTGTGAATACATTACATAGCAGGAGTGTAAAAGGCAAACCAATGAACAACATTTTTATCACATATATGAGATAACAAACCCATCAAGTGACAAAGTTCAAAATAAACACCCCGAAGCTGCGGGGCTTACCTTATTGGAACAGGTGTTGCAGGACTGCACGTCCCACCCGTACATCATCACCATGCTGCTGCCCCAGACAATAATGCTGGGTGAAGGTATGCAACACCGCTCAGGAGGCCACCTGGCAAATGTCCACCAGCGGAATCCCCAACCATAACGGTGCCCACGAAGCCTTGGACCTCGTTAAGTGAGACTTAGGATCCTTCCTCAAAGGCTTCCCAGCTTTAGAGTGGCACAACGAAATAGTAGAGGACACCCAACGTGCAAGTCCTTGTTTGGAGATAGTCTGTCCCTTGCTGGACGGACGACAAGCCACAAACAGCTGCTATGACTTCCTGAAGTCTTGAGTTCGATTCAAATAAAACTTTAACGCCCTCTTAACGTCCAGAGAATGCAGAGCCTGTTCTGCTGGCGTGGATGGCGAAGCAAAAAACGAGGGCAAAACAATAGAAGAGAGTTTGTGAAATGCCGTTGGCACTTTGGGGATAAAGTGCGGATTAGTGGCCAGAACAACCTTGTCCTTCAGAAATCTCAAATATGGATCATCGATGAGCAGTGCCTGCAACTCCAATATTCTCCTGTCCGAAGTAATTGCCACCAGAAAAGCCACCTTCCATGACAGAAACTTCAAAGGAGTCGTCGACATTGGCTCAAAAGGTGGTTTCATCAGAACCGAAAGTACCACAGTAAGGCTCCAGACCGGCGCAAACTTCTTCATAGGGGGAAAAGTTTCTAAACAACCCCTTCAAAGCTCTTGAGTACCAAAACGCACGTGCAAAAAACACGAAGAACACAAGGTGATCCCAACAGTTTGGAGACAGTTGAAATCTGAAGGGAAGCCGCGGGGGTAGGCTATTTATACCCTACGTCCTATTGGTGGGGACTAAAGCACCCAAAAAGGATGCTGATAGGATACTAAAGTGTCGTAGTTTTCCATAGGAAAACGCAAGGTTAAAGTGACCGAGGTTCCCCAGCCTGACGACGGGGAATATTCACAGCATGTGAATCCATAAAAGATCCAATGCTGGAGAAGTAGTTTACAGATAGAAACTTTATCAACTGGCTTCCCTGCAGAAATGCATGGCTTAGATTAAAATACTTGGGGATTCTGATAACCCCAGGCTTGATCAAGTTATTGGAATAAAAAATATGTAAACTTATGGACAGAATAGGCCAGAGTATAGTGGAATGGAAAAAATGGAATGGAAATAAAGAATATTCAATACACAATGCGAAAGTTAGTTTTAATCACGATTTATTACATGGCCTGTAGTTATGGTGAAGTTGCTCAACTCATAGGAAGACCACTTTTTGAGAGGCTTTTAACTTCGATCCCCGTGGAGCTTTGCAATAAAAGTATATGGCCCGCGCTGAATCCTTTTGCAAAGTTTGGTGAGGTTTCGTCAAGGGGGGGCAAAGTTATAAGGGGGGTTCCAAAATTGCTCACGCCTACAGCACAAATAGCTGGATGGATTTTCACCAAATTTGCGGCAGGAGCAGCGGCTTGGTCCCGAAAGCGTGCTTTTGTAAATTTGGTGAAAATCCATCCAGTCATTTTTTTAAAACAGGCAAATTGTAGGTCAAAAAAATGTGTGATATCTGGCTCCGGTCCGCGGACCCATTTCCCTGTTCGGTCGGTGGACAGTGATTTCATTGGCCCATCAAGCGACATGAAGTCCGCAGACATCGGGTACGCCCGCTGACTGGATGGGGAAAAGCGTGAAATGCGTCGGTTTTCTTGAAACACCCACCATGTTAAATTCGCTGACTTTTGCCAGTGTCCGCGGACACCACGGTACAAAGAAATTAAAAAACATAACATTGCACTTGTCAAACTCAACAAACAATCTCTGGGGAGTTGGGGGTGATGAGGATGGGATGGGATATGGCCATAAGAAGCAAAGAAAATTGTGTTTTCCACTGCGAAAGTCCTCGAATGGTCCGGATGTTCGCGAACAGTCCTGAGAAGTTCGCGAACATCTGTGCCTATTTCTGTACTGCAGGTTTTGTGGAAAGCAGTTCTTGGATGGGTTATAACTTTGAAATTCTATTCTAGACCTGGTCCCGAAAGGTGTGGCAGAGTTTGGTGGGATTCTGTCAAGTGGGGGCAAAATTAGAGGGGGTCCCAAAATATTTTAAAGGCTTATAAATGAGGTGCCATTTGACGAATCTACACAAAAGTTGGCAAAATTATTTTATATCTAGATCTAAAAGTTTGTGCACAGTTTGGTGGGATTCTCTCAATAGGGGGCAAAATTAGAGGGGGGATCCCAAAATATTGTAAAGGCTTATAAATGAGGTACAATTTGACGAAAATACACAAAAGTTGGCAAAATGATTTTAGATCTAGATATAAATGTTTTTGTAAAGTTTGGTGGGATTTTGTCAAGAGGGGACTAAATTAGAGGGGGGGGGCAACATTTTTAGATGGCTTATAACTTGCTGTTTGACGAATAGGGACAAATGTTTTCAGTAAGATTATAGATGCAACCTTGAATGTTTTTGTAAGGTCTGAATGGATTTTGTCAAATGGGGGCTAAGTTATATAACTATAGTATGTGCATACATTTTGAAAAAATAAATCATGGGTCCTTAAAGCACGGTTTTGGAAATGTGCCTGTGTTTTATTTTTTGACAAGTGTCATAATTTAGGTTTAAAAAATAGTGATATACCTTTGGTGACTGAGGTGTACTCTGTGGCCATGGGCAGTGGCCAGAATGTCCGGGTCATGGAATAAGGTCATGACCCGGACAATCTGGTTACTGGCCATGACCACGAGGGAATGGTGTTAAAGTGGCCCTGTCCACCTGGGACCCGCTTTGTGGTAAAGGGTTTTAGAAAGTGGGATAATTTTGAAAGGGAAGAAAAATGTGCTTGTTGTAATATGGTCCTAGGGTTCTCTATTCGCCTTCTACAGGCTGCCATGGAAAGCGAAGAGGGGCCCTGTACGGAGCCCCGACTTCCCTTTCCATTGTGGCCATCTTGGAAAATCAATTTATTTTAGCACCCCCGGTTCCTGCTTTGGGAACCCGGGGTGCTAATGGCCTTCATCTCCCATTGCAGGGGCTGGAATGGGGGATAATGGTCCGAAAACCTTGTTATCCACCCTTGCTTTGCTTGGGCTGATAACTTGGGCTGCCGAGCCGTTATCCACTGTTCCAGTCCCTGGAACGGGGATGAATGCCACAATATTCCCATTAGCATAACACAAAATGCTAATGGATATGTTGGAAGATCTTATTGAGTTTATATACTTTACTGAGAAATGTAATGCAGATGGAGTCTATATTTTTTTTAGTTCTATTTTCTAACTGTGAAAGGTGGTTCCTAGAGGAACATTTCTTTTGTTGTTTTTTGATGTAGTTTATTTTCACAGGAGAGCTTAGAACGAAAGGTGAGGAGGGAAATGAGGGAAGAGGCACCAAGCACTAATATGTAGGGGCAGGTGGATAGGAGAAGATGTTGCACGTGTGTTACTTCTAAGGTAGGGGCAGTGCTCCTTGATTACAGCTTCAAAAGCACTTTGAAATTGCTTCCCTCTGCAGAATGTTGTGTTATAGTATATACAGAGGACTGTTGTCTTCGAAAAATATGGATCAACAACCTCTTTTATTGCTTACAATGTAGCTGGTGGGATTTTATGTCCCACAGAAGTAGGCTGTGTGGTTACAGTATTGGTTGATGAAGATGAGGTGGAGGAAGACAGCGTCCTATTTGCTAAGAAAGCAACAACCTTTCTGAGAGCATTGCAGTCATTGGATTTGGTGTCGCAGCACATGGAGGTCGTCCCGTAGGAGTACTGTCCAGGTAGTCTGCGACTGAGTACAAAGTTGCACTCAGTGCATTTCACTTTGGTAGCTTTAGCCTTTAGTACATTCCCAACAGTGGTAAAGAACTGCCACACCCATGATTCTCAGTGGGTGCTAGAGGTAGGCACGTCCTCTACCTCATCTTCTTAGTCCTCTTCATTGTCTTTGGAAATACTGTGCTTTTTTGTTGTGAAGGTCCTTCAGCTTTTGGTGGTGGTGGCTCTTGGGGAGGAGGGATGGCAAGAACTGATGCCATTTTTAAGATAAATAGCAGTTTTGCTAAAATTCTTCCAAGTATGTTCTGTGTACTAGATTGTTAATGGATAATGAGTAAGAATAGGTGTAGGAGCTGTGCAAGGGAAATTTTGAAGTTGAAAGTTCCTACATCAGTAGAAAATGCAGTTCCAAACTGTCTTCGAAGCACGAATCCGATCACGAAGTGTGGACACGTTCGCGAACACGTCATCATGCCGCACGCGAGCTTATGGTTACGTGGCATTGTCCGGAAGGTCCGCAGTGAAGTAAAACTTTCCCGGACGTCTACGCAAAATTAGTTGAAAAAGTTGCAAAAAGTGTATAGAAGTGTTAAAATGATACTAGAAGGTGGGAAATGGCAGAGTTTTAAGGTGAAACCTTGTAAATTGGACAGAAATATTGCTATATTGGGTAAGTATGATATTATAAGTTGTAGGGAAATAGCATGCACTGGTAGAAATCCATGAAATTCAAGAAATAGACTTTAACCTTGTCATATGTTCTTTAAGTACTTTCCTTAGGGTTTGATCTCAGCTCATGGTGCATATACATGGGGAAATAAGCAGGCCTCAAACACAAAGGTTATTTGTATACATGAAGATAAACTTTAATGATGCAGTTTCGTTCTTCCTTACTGTAGTTTCCCTGTATGTGCCTCTGATTTGTATGCATTGTGGTTCTTCATATGTAATATTTGTACTAGCACAAGTGTACTAAGTCTTGAATTGTTAGCTAGTTATTACATGTTTAACATTACTCAAAACTCTGATAAGGTAGCATTCATTATTGTACTATCCAAAATTACAAGATTATAAATATTGCACTTCTATGGTGCATGCTGCAGTCATTTGCCTATGTTTATATAAGATTCGGTTCATGTATTAACAACAACACTCTGATAGTCTTTTTAGATGAGTACATTCTTTAATAGATTAAGTAGTTCATTATAGGTCTCCCGATCACCCTTGACATCTTGTTAGCAACAATATAAACACAACCCCTTGTAGGGACTTTTCAACAAAATAAATTTCACATGTGATGTCATAAGTAATGTCCTCAATGACATTTGTGATGTCATCTTTGATGTCCCGGGTGTTAGTCTTAGAAGTGCACGGTGGTGGTGCAAGTTATGGTTGCTTAGCTTACCACAACTGGCGAACTTCTGGGGTTTTTCGGTTTTACTTGTAACCATAACGTCCCTTTAACAAAGTTTTTTCATTGATTTTCATAGGTTTTTATCAGTGCAATTTAACCATAACATCCCTTTAACAAAGTTTTTCCATTGAATTAAAATATATAGATGGTTCGGAGACATACTTTGAACAGAAGCAGACCCATGAGATCATTATGCCTTTGGTGGCAATGGTAAAGCATGAAGTATTCCCGAATACTGTGTATTTTAGCTCACCACATAATTTTGAGTTGCACACCACATGTGTAAATACCAGAAGCAAAGTATTCAAACTTAATCCATGCGTAGAGTACCGGATACACATCAACCACATGCATAGAATATCGGAGGCAGAGAAGCAGAAATACTTGCTGCAGTAAATACAGCACAATTCAGACTATCAACACAGTCAGACATAATACATAGAACACCTCCAAAAATTACATACTGCAAAAGTATGCATTAATAAGTGAAGGCATATCAAATACAGGTTCATTCCATCAACCCACATGGATAGAAAATGCCCAACTAAGCCTGACACAACACACAACCCATTGTGGAGCAGACAGAGCACTGTCTCTTGGGGAGCAGTACCTACTTTTTGAAGCAAAGCGAAATTAAGAAACCACATGGCAGAGGGCCCTAAAAGAAAGGTGTGCAGGCCACCCATACCCAGGGTCAGACTATCTGCAGGGGCTCTGACGGACACAGAAATGCTGAGATTGTATCTCTTATACAGACCCACCATCACCTACATATCCCATCACCTACATATCTCATGGAGAGGAGACCTGAAAGCCAAATAAGTCTATGCACTGCCATAACTTACCCCACTTTAGACGTTGGTGATCATCCTCAATGTTTAGCCACAGAGACATTCAACCCACTGTTCCACCATTCCACCCAAAGCCAACATTTTCACGAATACTTGCACAGATGTTAAGTGCCCTCCTAGAGAATTCAGCAGGACATATTGCCCTACCCACAACCTCAGAGTCCATAAATCCAATAAAAGGGCAGTTGTATGACATATCCCAAACAGCTTAGGTACCCGGACTGCACACATGTTCACCCATAGGTTCCACCCCATGCGAGGGAGCAGGTCTATTTAAACTGAAAAGAGCACACTCTGAATGTACAAATGACCTGCAATACAGACATGACCATCACCCCCTGCCCAGGTTCCCAGGGTCCACGCATGACTCAATGGCCCTGCGCAACAGTACCCGGACTGCGTAAATGACCACACATGCGACAGTGGACGCGGCTTTTACGTTAGTGGAACAGAGGCAGTTCCTGGGTATATGGAAGGGGCAGAAAGAGTGCCTTGGGGTATGGGAGGGTTGACAGAGGTATAATACAGAGGAAATGCCTGGAGATATGGGAGCTGGCAGAGGGAATTCTTGAGGATATGGGGAGGGTAGTGTATGAAAAGTCTGGGGCATTGGGAGTGGGCATGTAGCACATTACTTCCTAAAGATGCACTACCCCCTTGCATCAACCACTGCAGTGCAGAAACTATCCCACATGCATATGTGTTCAAAACAAGCGAGGCACATACAACCAATTACTTTAAACACATCCAGATCATAAGAAGTGATGCTGGCTATCCACTACTGCCATGGCTCCTGCCACCATTCTGAAAATCCCAGAGGCCAGAGGAGCAGCAGAACAATACAGAATATATAAGAAAACAAGAGGGGATTTGGACTTCTGAAAGCAAGGTTTCATGACTTCCAGCGAACTAATGGAATCCTAATGTATGCATCACAGAAGGGTGGGCACGTTGTCATTGCGTTTTACATGCAAATATGTGCCTTAGGCTCCAAGCACCCATGCCCAACAATGTCACTATTCTGCCTGACAGCGATGAAGAAGTAAAAGAAGCACCAGCTGTATGTCCACAATAGGATGTGAGGGGTGGAGTAGTCATGAGGCAGCGTCTGTTTGGATTATTCTTCTGAGGGCAGGCATGAGGGGCCCCAGAGGATTAAAAAACCTTATGGGTGTGTCTGTATGTACGGTGGTAGGTCAGAAGAAGGAGGCAGAACAAGTGGTGGCATTCTTAGCAAGTTTTAATGAAATATGAAAAAAGGCCTGTCTATCCCTCACAAAAAGGAGTTGCCCTACCCGAACACAAAACTAACTAGGGTGCATGTTGTCAATGGTGCAGTCCAAATCAACAGTCCAACCTCCGTACAAATACTAACCTATGCTGACCAAACCACTGTTCAAAACATCAAAAGAAAAGAGGTGTAGGCCTGTATTAGGCCTCTGTTCTTGTACCACATTTAGACAATGCATTATTGAATGTCTTGACACGTGAATCGATCAATGAAGAACATTGTTTTTATAAAAAAAGAGGTCCAGGAGAATGACTCCCTTCTCCTGGACAGTCTGTTCTAGCCTCAATATTCTATTGTGGCGGATCTAGTGATATTGCCACTGATTCTCTAGAGGGAAGCTTCTCTTTTGTGACCAGGCAAAGGCAGAAACTACTTGACTCTGACCTTTGGACAGAGGCATAGCCAGTATTGTCCAACAAGTGGGGCGTGTATCTGATGTAGTAGGGCCCATCCCAAGGGGAGCCCGCAGAGGAAAAGGGGTTTGTTCTTCCTCCGGGCTAATGAGTAGCAAGGAGGCACAAACCAATCAAGATGGGTTTGGAAGGTTTGTTCCTCTGAGAACATGTTTTAAATATTGGCTTCAAAAGGTGCATTTTACAGTACACTTTCTGCCACGAATTGGTGAAAAAGCCACATAGTTGTGTAGGGTAAGACATGAGAAAAAAATACAGTAGATACTAAGTCACCAACAATGCACAGAAGCATTTCCCAACATATTTTTATAATGCCTTCTCCCAATATATGCCAGTACACTTTAAGTGTAGGAAACGTTTCATACTGATTGTATGCTAGTGCACATGCATTTGCCAGTATTCCCAAATAATAACATACTCATGTTTGCTTTGCCGAAAGTGCCTGTAATGTTACTATAATATGTTCATGCTGGGTTAGCCAATATATGCCAGTATCTCCACATAAGAACATACTCCTGTTAGCTTAGTCTTAATGCCAGTAAAAAAAAAAAGCATTGGCAATGCCAACATTTTTGGGCTTTGGTGAAGGCATGGGAAAGGCACTTGCCAGGCACAACCATAGTGGTATTAACTGGCCATACATAGTAGCTGGTGTAAAATGGTATGAGTAAATATGCTTCTAATAGCAGTACCTGGCAAATGCCTAATACTTATACTTATACAGAAGCCACGACTGTTAGCTTTGCTTGTTTTAACAGGACTCAGAGCTTAGAAATCAGTTTGCTGAAGGCAGACATTTAAGAAATGTTTATTACACCAGTAGCAGGTTTAAAACGCCAATGAAGTAATTACCTCTCAGAAGACTGCTTTGCAAAAATACTGGCAGGCCCTTCCAGTGCAAAGTTTGGTGGTAAGGCTTGATTAAAGTGAGCTCAAAGAGTTCCCGTGAGGAGGGTTTGGGCAGCAAGAACTGGGTGGGAATGGCCATAGGGATTAGTATGGCCATAGACAGTCAATGGGTGGGCAAATAACCAAACAACACATACAAGGTGTGTGTCCCTCCTCATATGCTATCTGTACTCTAATGCAATAGTTTTTGCTAGCCCAAATTAAGAAAAGCCATGCAGCAGTAAGAAAACATGTCTTTGCTGGCTTCGCAAATCCCTCCCCCCATATCTCATGTGGTATTTGACTCCCCAACGGCAGTAAAGCATGTTATGCCACAGTAATAAAACATTGCCTTGAGCTCTGAACAAATGCACAACCCATGTAAGAACACTCACCATTTTGCCTTTGGACTTGACACCAGTCCAAAACATGCTATGCCACTGTGAGGAAACATGCCTCCCCATATAAGAACATTTACATGTTGCCTTTGCCCTTGATGCAAGTACACCATTTCATGCCACAGTAGTACCCAGCCAGCCCCATTTGCGTACCCTCCTTCATGTAATAAGACTCAAGTTGGCTTTGCTCAAAAATTGCAGTGAAACATTTCATGCCCCTGACCTCTGCCTTGCATACATACATACATGCACACATACATACTTTCATACTAGTCACACACCCACACAGCTTTGCGTTCATTCACATGTGCACCCAAAACATTCAAAAGGCATTCTCATTCACATGCATGCTCGTCCCCATCTACACCCCACACACTGCATTAATTCATATACATGCACTTAAAGACACCCCTTGCATACATACATACGCACATCCCTTCACATACATGGAGGCATTCCTAAATCCCTATATACATGCAATCCTCGCACACATGCATACACAAACACATTTGTTTTTCCTTAGCAGCTGCTCCCTGCACCATAGGCCTCTGGCTCCTCGCAGGCACAGATAGGAATCAGGAAGCAGGGAGAGCTTCCTGGTTCCTGAAATGCACGAATGAGCCTGCACAGTGACATCTGAAAATGTCCACACAGCGCCGCTAAGTGGGCATTCACAGTTTTTGGGTGTGCCTTTCCCACTCAGGCCCTACCCTGTCTATGCCTCTGCCTTTGGAGTGGCTATCTGCTGGAGGACCACATAGAGGAAGACCAGAGAGGTAGGAAAACCATAGAGCAAATTAACCTGCCAACCTTAATTCCACACGACACCCATACACCTGTACAACATACTTGTATGGCTTATTGTGATATAGAGGAAGAAATCGCAGGTTTTTCCAACCAAATGCCTTGTTTTCTTCTATCCCCATTTAAATACTGAGACGAGGAAGAGAGATTGAGCAATGAAGATGCCTAGAAGCATACCTGCCTACATTTGAAAATCAAAAACCCTGAGGTGTATGCCCCGCTCACAGCCACACAAGACTCTGTCCACATGTCCCGCCCTCACGCTAAAGTAAAACAAAATACTGAATACATTATATTCAACCAGTGTACAAATGTACCTACAACTTTCCTTGCTGTGGATTTGTCTGTTTCTAAGCACTATGCGTCTGTTTCTAAGCATTATCTTAAAACCAATAAAAACGCTTGACCAAACACATTTGTACACAACTTTGAGTCTCAAAAATGGATTAAATGATATCCGCAATGGAAGTCATCCTGGATTTCAGTGACAAATGCAAGTTCCATGCCTCATTAATATATTACAACCCGTTTGTCGTAACAAGATACCCTTGTTGCTTTTGTCTTCCAATGTTGATATTTTATTCTGGCTGGCATAGTAACTCAAGGGGAAAGACTGCAAACCGGAGATTAAATCTGTTTGTATTGCCTCAATTCCAGTCAACCACGTGAAAAGTGCATGCACCAATATTAATGGAGTACTAAACAAATAATGAACAGTCTAAGCAAGAAAGCGAGTTTAGTCACTGGTTCCCGCCCATGTCTCCACCCGATTGGCTACCAGCAGCAGACTTTTGTATCCAATCGGATGGAGGCATGATTGGAGCTACAGCAACTCTACTCCTGCCGAGGAAAACCCAGAGACACCACGCTCTTCCCCACAGACCCGGAGAAGAGTGTAAAAACCCTGAGTCTCTGGACTAAACCCAGAGGTTAGGCAGGTATGCCTAGAAGCGATAAGCCAACATTGCATTCTAGTCTTTGGAAACCTTTCACTAATGCCGGGAATTTTTACAGCTGATAGCAATGGGAGAGGGTGGCAGAGCCCAAGGCTGTTGACAATGGGTGTGAATGCTGACAATGACACCAGAAACCAAGAGATTGTGAGCCGCAACGCAGAGGCCCAAACGGATGGTATAAGGAGGGACCGAACCAAAAGAATCCTGCCGTCTGGTGACAGGGAGCAGCAGGAGCCATCCGGAGTGAGAGAAACCGGAGCAAAGATGGACAGGGGGACGTACGTCTGGTCACCGGACAGAACGAGAAGCCAAATAGGAGATGCGATGACCGTCAGAGATGCCCGGTAAACCCAGGGAGAGAGAATGGGTTACCGGTGAACAGCAAATGCTGCATCACGCATGAAAAAGTTTTTACAAATAGTAAAGGAACTGATATAAATGAGAACATTGTTAAAGACGGGTCGGTGACCCCGTATTCCAAAGGAGGGAATTATGTGCGTGTGAACATTGTTGAAAGTTAAAGGGAAACCCAAAACTGTAAAAGAGGAACTGTTATACATACGGAGAGAGTTGAAAATGGGTCAGAGACCCAACCCTTGGAAATGGGACACAAAATAAATATGAACTCTATTGCAAAGGCGTCAGTGACCTGTGAAGATGTAAAGAAGAGAGAGGCAGGCACCACAGGGCACCATGGCATTGAAAGAGTGTACAGCCGGCTGGAGGAGGAGGTACAAGAGGAATGATTGATGGACAGCAGAAAGGATCGGGGAGTTGATGGGTCCTTTTCTTTGTTTTTTTGACAGAACGTGCCGGAGGAAATACAAATGGGCGTACTTTGGGAGATTGGAGTTGTGTGACGCCATGAGAATGCAGTGGAGATTCGACCCACATTGGGGCTGAGGTACCGGTAAAAATACTGGGGAAGTTTTCGTTGCACCATGAGAGCGCAGTTGAGTCAGCCCACGATCAGGGCTGGGGGATAAACACTGAAGGAGCCGGTGATTGCACAACCGCGTGCCAGTCTGACAGAGACCCAGTGAAGCATGTCGGGCAGCGGAAGGAAAACGTAGAAAGGCCAAGACAAATGCCCGCTCCCACACTGGGAGACAGCCACGAGGGATACCCAGAACTATAACAGACATGATCTGACAGGAGGAGGAGGAGGAGGAGACCAGCAGGAGTCGGATGTCTTGGGGCATTATGGCACTACAATCCTGGGACCTTTACAAACCTGCCCATTGGTGGGGAATATATGAAGACTGTTAAATAAAGAAAGAAGTATTCATAAAAATCCATTGTGAGTCTGTCTTTATTCCTACACCGTGCTGTGACATGACCCAACTGTGGAAAGCTATTGTGATGTAGATGAAAGAAAGAGTGAATGAAGAAAGAGAAAGCCCTGGCAGGTTAGTGCACCAGGCAAACAGGGAGTCTGTGACTCATACTAAGGAGGGGGAGATAAGAAGTGAAGCAATATCCTGGCAGGAGAATAAACCAGGAGTGAGAAGCGAAGTGATATCCTGGGAAGGAAGTAAACCAGAAATAAGAAGTGAGGCTCGAATATCAGAGAAGACGATAAGAAGTAATGTGATTCCCTGACAAGCAAGTAAACCATGAGTGAAAAGTAAAGAGATATCCTGGCAAGGTAGTAAACCAGGAGTAAGAGGTGAAGTGATATCCTGGCAAGGGAGTACACCAGGAGTAAGAGGTGAAGTGCCATCCTGGCAGGAGAGTAAACTAGGAGTGAGACAGGAAGTGATGTCCTGGCAAGGAAGGCGATGCTTGTGGTCTCTTGCAGAAGGGATATGACCAAGCAGTTCGGGGTGCACTGCCCCTTTTGGGGTGGGACCAAGCCTGACTTGCATATGGTGTTTCCCCTTTTGTAGTGACTTGGCAGGTGAAGAACAATGGTCTGGGGGGTTGTCCAAAGCAATGCCAGAGGTTAGGATTAATTTCAAACCTTCCAGCCATCACCTCTTCTTTTCTGGCAAGGAAGTAAACCTGGAGTGAGAAGATAAGTTGAGTGATATCCTGAGTGAACCAGGAGTGCAAAGGCAAATAGACCTGAAGTTGTGGAACCAAAAGGAAAGACTCCTTTTTAAGGATTGAAGAGAAAGTTACAAATACACAGGCAGGAAAGTATACCAGAAGTAGAAAGAGAGGAGAGTGTGAGAAATTAAACAAACAAGAGAACTGTGTGCTTAAGAGAAGGGAAAGGGAGGAATCATACCCCTGGAGTAAAGTTGGATTGTGATAAAATAATAGCAAAGGAATAGGAAGAGAAGATGCATTGCCCCTGGTGCTAAGTGAAAAATGGCATTAAAGTGTTGAGTATTGAAAGTTACTCTGTAAATGTAAAGCAGTATTTTCCCTGAAACTGTGGAATTATAAGAAGAGAAGAACTTCAAGGTAGAAGGTGTTCCCCCTTGAATTGTGACGTGAAATGTTGTGAGAAGATTGATACACAGGGGAGGAAACAACCCGTCACCATGTGTATGGAACATTACTGACCTTCATCCAGAGGTACTGGATACACTTCTAAATTACCAGAGAAAACACAGGGGAAGGGGGAGGATCCTTTTCTCTATTCTGCACCTTGAAACTTTATGTTGAGAACCTTTGAGACAAGCTACAAGTATATAGTTTATCAGAGCCTCCCTGTAAACATTGTATTGAGTTTGGAGTGTAAGGGTCAGATTAGGATTTTTGGACACAGGACGGAGGATGATCTTTTGTTTAACATCTGACACAGGCGCTCCTTAGTTTTGTTGAGGCAGGGAAACCCCTTCTAGATTTAGGAACAGATAGGATTTCTCCAGTCCTTATTATTTTTATATCAATAAAATATCAAAATTGTATCCAAACTGTTTACTGTTGCATAGTCTTACTATTGACCCCTTACACTATCTTCAAATAGTTTTTTGTGATTATATGAACCAGTTCCTTTAGTTCCTCTAGGGGACTCTTCAACCACCAAGGTCTCCCCTTTTGTTTCTTAGATACAGTTCTTGGGCTTTTTTAAGATAGGGTCTTGACTCCTATTCCTTTGTGACTGACTATTGCAGTGTCTCTTTACTACTTTCCATACTTAGTTTGATTATCAACCTCTTCCTGGGCTGACTGATTTGAGCATCAAAATGTCCTTTCCTGTTTTTCTGATGTTCACTCTCACTGTGACGAGAGTACAGAGTTTTTCTATTTGCTCCATTTTCTTTTAAGGTATTCCCAACCACTGGGACAAATATGAGGAGCCCCTTGATACTCTTCACTTTCTTTAAGTTATTCACAACTACTGGGATGAGTATGATGATTCCCTTGATACTCTTTACTTTCTTTAAGCTCTTCATAACCACTGGGACGAGTATGAAGAATCCTGTGGTCTTCTTCCTGCCCTGCTCCCCTCCCAGGTCTCCTGCCACTCTCGTTACCTTCGTAATGCCAGGTCGGCATCAGTGGGTCTTCCTGTGGGGTCAGACTTCCTCGAGTATCTCAAACTCTTATTGCATTCCTTCCTTTTTCCTGCTTCAATGCACAGCTCCGCAGATCCTGTTATCATGATCTCTGCATTGTTCGAGGACCGGACAGTCCACCTCTTCTGGGTCACTCCACAGCCAATGCCCTTTGGGCATCCACTGATTGGGTTTCTGCCCTCTCCATGCCTCCTTCTCTTTTTGGTTGCCAGCATCCTCTCAATTGAGGACCTCTTGGGCTATCCTTGTTTCTTTGTCTCGACAGCTTTGGAACTCCCAGGCTCTACCAACACGTAGGTTGGTCCTGCTTTCCTTTTTATTGAAAGTGCTGGGTTCTACGCAGCATATACGTGCAGTCCTTTATCTATCTTCCTAGAGCGTTCTTTATCACTCGCTCAATCTTTTGATCCCAGTATGGATGGCTTCCAACCACTGAGTAATCTTCATGTTTTGCAGACTCTTCTTCTTCTCCTTCTCAGTATGCTTGTCTTCCTGTTGGTTGTATTCTGTGATGTTGCAATACCAAACATTGATCTGGGTGGGACAGTTCTCAGGAAGTCCTGATGATAGTGTGGACTTTTCATTGAGGGGCCAATGCAGTTCCTTGACAGAACAGGAGTCCTTGTCCCCAAGAGGGGAGCCTCTCCCTGTGAGGTCCCGTTTGCCGCTACCCCTAGGGTGAATGTTGCGTTGTGGGCTCACCTCCCTAGCCTTACTGCGAAGGGCTCCCCTCTGGGAAGAAGCAACGAGAACCCGTGAATCATCACAGTACCTATGGTCCCACCTTCTTCTTAACATGGGATGACAGACACCAATGAGTATGTGTTCGGGATGCACTAACCCATTAGGGATGTGGACCATGGCACATGTCAAGGCACTGATGGCATCAAATGGTGTGCAGTGAGATATTGTGAACTTCAGTCAGCGGCCTGTGCATGAATAAAATGCACACTAAGACCCATAGAATATTCCAGTAAGGAGTACTACCGGGCTAGCAAACTGTGCACGGAGGATGTTGCATAGATCTATCTGCAACACTCACCATGAGGACATTTTATTGTTATTATTATTATGGTATTTATTGAGCGTGTACCTAGCTTCAAGAAGCAACAGAGCACTTTATAGTTGTATGCACTAAATGCAGATACATAACGGAGCGCTTTACAGAGGTGTACAACATTACAGATGCATAACAGAGCACTTTTCAGTGGTAACAACAGAACAGATATACAGCGGGGGATAAGATACAGAGGGAGACACAGGAGAGGTACCGCTGTGGCAGGGAGTAAAGGGGCGGGCAGCGTCTAGGGCGCCTAGAGGCGTGAGGGGCGATATGATGGCCTAGGTGTTGCGGAGGAGAGACTCCTTGAAAAGGTGGGTCTTAAGTTCTTTACTGCATTGTAGGAGCGTGGGCGAGGAGGTTCCATATTCTTGGTGTGTAGGCAGAGACGGCTTGTTTTCTGGTCCTTTCCTTTTTACAGTGGCGGATTTCAAGTCTGCACATGTTCTGGCTTTTGGCGGTGCACTGTCCACTGGAGATGCATAGTTTCTCCGCGAGGTAGCAGGGTGACTTAAGGGCGACTGCCTTATAGATGACGCAGCAAGACTTGAAGGTGATTTATGCGTGCAGTGGGAGCCAGAGAAGGTCGATGAGGGCAGGGGTGATGTGGTCATATCTGCATAGAGCAGTGGTCTTCAAGCGTTTTAGGCCTGGGCCCCCCTGAGCAAAGGGTGGGTAGGCCAGGACCACCCAAAATTGCCAAATGGACAGTAAGTCCAAATGACTATGAACTATCGCGTGCCGTCACTGCACCCTACTCCCAGTATAGTCCCTGGGCTCCCCGACCTGCTCGCATCAGTCGCTAAACTCCCTCATCCCACTCGTAGCCCAATCCATGTGCTCTCACCACCCCACCCCACCAAAGACCCTGGGCTCTCCAACCCCTGCTCCCACCACTATCCTAGGGCTCCCGCCCAGCCTGCTCCCACCATAGTCCCTGGGCTCCCCCACCCTGCTCACAGCACAATCACAGGGCCAGTGGTGGCTGGTGAATTTTGCCAGCAATTTGTAATTGGTGCTGGAGGGATGGTTTGGGTCTGTTTGACCTAAAACATTTGACCTGATCACATTTGATCAAATTTATTTGAGTTTTGTTTTGGGCTAAAATGAGAGGGGAGACCTGCGCAAACCCTCCCACTGCCTCTCAACCTAATCTATACCCTTACCCAAGCCCATATATATATTTAATTATATTTCAATGAAAAAAAGTTCAAATAAATTCAATCAAATGTTTTTAGGTCAATTATGCTAATACCGGGGGGCCCAGGAGGCAGGCATGACATTTTTTACTGGACCTCTATGGTAGATGTCCAGTAAAACGATACCATCCCTGTCCCCTTGCGCCCCACAGTGCCTAACACAATCGACATGATTATGTGCCTATGCAAGGCCTGGCGGGCCAAGGGGGAAAGCATGGTATTTTTGACTGGAAATCTGTGATAGATATCCAGTAAAAAAATACCATCCCTGTCCCCTGAGCTTCACAGCGCCTCAGAAGGAAAGAGGATTTTGACCAGTGGGTCGAGGGATTGAGCAACAAAGGCATTTTTTAAATGCCTTTGTTGTACAACCCTCCTTCCCCGCTCTACCCCCCACTCGCCAAAATCAGCTCAACGGACCAAAACAAACACACACACACGCACACACACACACACACACACATTCACACAGCAATCACTCTATCATTCACACGAGCACCCATCACCACACACTTACTCATAACACAAGTATACACGCATCCATACACATATTTAAATACAAAATAAATTAACATAAACATACCTTCTGAAGGGTCCTGCGTGTGGGTGCTAAAATACCCCGATCTAGGCTGCTCTGTCCCTATGTGTGAGGAGGCACAGGCACTCCCCCTCGCACATACAGACATGCAGTGCCCCATCCAGTATTTCCACTGACCTATGCAAGGCTGGCAAAGCAAAATGCCCCCAGCCTTGCATGGCTCAGTGAGCATGTGTGGCTGGGGAACTGAACTCAACTGTCAAAGGGAAACATTGTTTCCCTTTGACAGTTCAGCCAGCCAAGGAGCACTCCCTCCGCTGGAAAAAGCAGCTGAGGGAGTGCTCATTGTTTCACTGGGCTGGCTCCTCGGCTCCTCCATAATGGGTGAGGGGGCCACTGAGTGGACGCCCCCTCATCCATTATGGATGAGCCACCAGGCTCAGACTGGCCTATAGGGCAATGCCCATACCAAAAATGCAAAATGCTAGTGTGGGCCAGTCAAAATGGGCCACTTTTCTGGCCAATGTGGGCCAGTTTGATGAGTTACTTCACTATGCAGCTAGTAGATTCGACCATTGTTGCTGAATAAATATTATTTAAATTACACAATTTGCTTACATTTGAACAAAAAAACACCCCTGTGGGTACTATTCAAACAGTCTGTGACTAAAGGAATGAATATCCATTTGCAACTGCAGGCCACTGTTTCATTGGTTCCTGAGACAGTTTTATGCTGCAGTCCGACCATGTGAGCCGCCCCTGCCCATTTCCTCCAATATAAATAAAACACCCCAAAAAAAATGTTCCTTTCTTTTTTTCATTTCATGCTGGGCTCTCATGACACCCCCCCCCCGGGTTTCTGCCACGCCCCCCAGTTTAAAGACCTCTGGCGTAGACCCTCGATGAGGCGTGCAGCCGCTTCTCAGGGGCACAAAGGAGGATGACAGAAAGCTTTCGAGGAGTGCATTACCCCCATCCAGGTGAGATTGGACCAGTGCTTGTATGATAGATATAAAGCTGTCCGGAGGAAGGGCTTGACATTTCACAGGAGGGAGCGCTGGTGTCTTGAAGGAGAGGTGTTTGTCGATGTGCAACCTGAGGGACTTGGCGCAGGAGTTGAGCTTGGGCGTAAAACCCTCAGAGTTCATGGTTGATAGCCAGGTCTGTATGTCTGGGTGTTCAGTGTTGTTGGTGAGGAGTAGTAATTTGGTATTGGAGAGGATTGCACATCAATTATGCACTGGACATCCAAGAATGGATTAGCGATTGGCAGGTTTTGAGCCTATGTATGCCCTTGATGGAGTCTATCTTGAGGTATACCTGTGTGTCATCAGTGTATTGGTGGATGTGGATGTTGTATGTGGCTAGGAGGGCTCCCAACAGATCCATGTATAGATTGAAGATCACTGGGGAGAGGATGGTACCCTGCGGGTCTACAGAGGTGACTGGTAGCATTGGCGATCTAGAGGAGTCCATCTGAACAAACTACTTACGATTGGCGAGGTAGGACTTGAACAAGCATAGGTCAAGGATGCTGATCCCCATGCACCGATGTAGGGTATCCCTAAGTGCCTGGTTGTCTACTGTGTCGAAAGCGGCCGAGAGTTCGAGTAGATCCAGGAGGCAGGGGTGGCCATCATCAAGGATGTTGAGGGCGTCATCGGGCATCATCGACCACCTGTATCCGTTGCTGTCGCAGTGCTGCATTTGGGTCTGAATCCGTATTGGTAGGGTTGGAAGAGATATTGGTGTTGATGTGTTGCTGCAGTTGTGCGGCTACCACTTTCTCAATGGTCTTACTTAGGAAGGGAAGATGGGTGATGGGTCGATAGTTACCTAGCTTGTCGGGATCCATAGTGGGTTGTTTTAGTAGAGGGAGGATTTGTCCTGTTTCTAGGGTTGATGGGAAGGGGCCTTGAGTTAGGGAGCTTTTGATCTCCATGTAGGGAAGGAGAACTTCTGCGGGGAGGGTCTTGAGGATGGATGCTGGGAGGATGTCATCTGTATACGATGTGCCTTTGAGGGCGGTCGGAATTCCTACCAGGTCCTCTGTTGAGAGTGTCTTGAATGTTGTCCAGGGTGTGGAGATTTTGCAAGGAAGGACGTGAGGTGGGATTCTGGATGCAGAGCTGGCCTCTATGTGCTGGCGAATCTTGCTGATTTAGTCGATGAAGAAAGAGTTGATGGTGGTGGATATTTTGATGGAGTGTGATATGGCAGGGTTGTAAGCGGGTTGAAGTACTGCTATAAAACTCTGAAGAGGGCAATACCCCTATGGACATACCACAAAAATATGGACCACCACTCATGTATCAACATCACATGCATGTAGAAGGGGATTACTGAATGAAGGACGTTGTCAGCCAAGCAGACCATGCAGCCATTGTGAAAGTAACAATAATCTTGAAAATACTGTGATTACACCATGATTACAGCATGCACTTGATTCCTAACACCATTAACATGATGCCACAGGTGCAAATGTGTGAGCAGTAACATTTAATCCAAAGTATTTAGTGTATACCACTATTAGTTTGTGCTTCTGTACCACTCTCCCCACCCCAAACACCTCCCCTATTTACCAAAAATCAAATAGCGGTGATGGTCAGTGTAATCCCAAACAATCTGTGACGGCATGATGTATATCCTTTTCCAGGATGGGAGCTAGAAATGTTATGTGGAAAGTCGTCAAGGGTGGCAAACCACAGCGGTAGAGTGGTTGCATTTGTGGAATCCGCAGACAGAAATTGCACCCGGGAGTGTTCAATTATCTTTAAATATGGCTGACACCGATTGGAAGTGCTGGTTCATGTCTTCTGTAATCTTCATCATGAAACAGCCCTAAAGTGTCAGGGCACTCACTGGATTTTTATGTTTGCCCTACAGACGTGAAATGTGCACACGCCATGTGATGTCCTTACATATGTCTTGTAGCACAATCAGCTGTTCACTTTGAAGGTCCCTATGTGGCTGAAGCTTTGTCTACATTTTTGGAGGCGCATGATGCTGGCATCATGTTGGGCCTCACATGTATCATCCGGGCCGGCTGCCTACCCCCTACCAAATGCAGCAAATGCTTGAATGACATTTCCAATCTGCATTGCATGATGTATAGGATGATGGATATCATGTGGGTGCTAGGCATCGCAGGGACCAAACGTGCATCCCCTTGGTCTGCATCGGTGTCATCCACTCAAAAACATAGTTGTGTGGAAAGTGGTGTTGCAGTGTCCTGCTTGGTCGTGGCATCAACAATGATCACAGGTACAAGTTTAGATGGGGGGGATTAGGAGAAATAACTCGTGGCTGACCTCCATATGCGATGTGGCCTATCACCACTGTATAGGTAACCATCACCAGGATTCTACCTGCTCTGGCTGCATAGTTGGGGCAGCCTGCTCTGGCTGCACAGGTGGGGTGGCCTGCCCAGATTGTACAGGTGAGCAGCATTTTGACTGGCTGGGCGTGGGTCTTTGCCTTTCCTGTCTTCCCTTTGGTGGCAAAGGTGGCGCAAAAGAACTTGGTGGTGGATTTATTTGGTGGCCTTTTTCTTTATTCTCTCAGATGGCATGGTGGGGTTGTCACTGATGGCTGAAGTGATTGGGACACTGATGCCTAAAGCAGAGAGCAAGGTGTTAGTTGAGTTGGGAGCCTGGTTGACCCCCTTAATCATTGGCAGTGTTCTCTGTGGATGGAAATACATGACGTGTTTTCAGTTGCTGTGCACCAAATGAATACAATGGTGTAAACAATATATTCAGCAGCATTCCCGATTGTAGCCAGGTGCTACATTGCGTATACATGCCTGTGTGCTTCTGGGGGGTATGTGGAAGCATGGATTGTGCTGATTGCTGGGGTTGATGTGGCAGTGTGAGTGGCTTTAGTATACGTGAAAGTGGTTTTCCATGGACT
Organism: Ambystoma mexicanum; assembly: GCF_040938575.1. Lineage (NCBI taxonomy): Eukaryota > Metazoa > Chordata > Amphibia > Caudata > Ambystomatidae > Ambystoma > Ambystoma mexicanum. The sequence continues at coordinate 1,253,292,585 of NC_090922.1, forward strand.
CCATTGATGGGAGCGTGTTTGGGTTTAAATGTTGTAGGTGTAGGCTTTCGGGTTGATTGGATTACGTCAGAAAGGACTCCTCTGCTCTCTTCTGTAGGGAAATCTAATTCAGAGTAAAGATGCAGAGCAAGGCGCCATGTTTAAAACAAACATGTTAACTGTGGCTATTTGTGTTTATTTTCTGTTACAGAAAGCAGGGGTCGTGTTTATAAAATCTACAGACGCAGAAAATGTGGACCTTTGAGGGTGGTTTGATAGGGCAGTGCAATGGATAAACTTATGTTTCTGGTGAAAATGTAAAAAATCTAGGGGTACAGATAATGTAAATTTAAAAGTGGCAATTGGGAGAAACCAACCTGAATCAAGCATCAGCTATAGGTTTGAACTACGACATCTGCTTTTCTGTGCAGTTCACCTCCCCGAGCAATGAGATGTGAGGACAAACTCCATGCTTTTCAAACAGTTAGAATTCCTGTAGGTGGAGCCATACGGATAATGCAAATTAACAAGGGGGGTCCTGGGAGTCCCTCTGCCAGACATTAGTCCTGGTTGTGAGAGACTTATCCAGAGTCTTTAGCTCACTATCTTTCACAGAGAAGAAATATCCTAAACATATCAGTCTTTGTCCTGCCCTGGGGCAGTCCAGCACCGAAATGCTAGGCAAGTCTCCTCAAAACTTTGGGTCTCACCCTAAGTTACTAGGGGAATCCAGACGTGGACCCCTTGCTCACTATTCTTAGAGAGACACAGATCCACCCTACTGATGAGGTCCAACCAGACCGAAACACGTGTCTGGGGTTTCTGTTGGTACTAATGTTCAGAGGAGAATTGCCTAGCATTTCGGTGCTGGACTGCCCCAGGGCAGGACAAAGACTGATATGTTTGGGATATTTCTTCTTTGTGAAAGATAGTGAGCTAAAGACTCTGGGTAAGTCTCTCATAACCAGGACTAATGTCTGGCAGAGGGATTCCCAGGTCCCCCCTTGTTAATCTGCATATTTAAGTAACTTTGGGTCTCACCCTAAGTTACTAGGGGAATCCAGACGTGGACCCCTTGCTCACTATTCTTAGAGAGGCACAGATCCGCCCTACTGATGAGGTCCAACCAGACCGAAACACGTGTCTGGGGTTTCTGTTGGTACTCTTGTTCAGAGGAGAATTGCCTAGCATTTCGGTGCTGGACTGCCCCAGGGCAGGACAAAGACTGATATGTTTGGGATATTTCTTCTTTGTGAAAGATAGTGAGCTAAAGACTCTGGGTAAGTCGCTCGTAACCAGGACTAATGTCTGGCAGAGGGACTCCCAGGACCCCCCTTGTTAATCTGCATATTTAAGTAACTTTGGGTCTCACCCTAAGTTACTAGGGGAATCCAGAAGTGGACCCCTTGCTCACTATTCTTAGAGAGGCACAGATCCACCCTACTGATGAGGTCCAACCAGACCGAAACACGTGTCTGGGGTTTCTGTTGGTACTCTTGTTCAGAGGAGAATTGCCTAGCATTTCAGTGCTGGACTGCCCCAGGGCAGGACAAAGACTGATATGTTTGGGATATTTCTTCTTTGTGAAAGATAGTGAGCTAAAGACTCTGGGTAAGTCTCTCATAACCAGGATTAATGTCTGGCAGAGGGACTCCCAGGACCCCCCCCCCTTGTTAATCTGCATATTTAAGTAACTTTGGGTCTCACCCTAAGTTACTAGGGGAATCCAGACGTGGACCCCTTGCTCACTATTCTTAGAGAGTCACAGATCCACCCTACTGATGAGGTCCAACCAGACCGAAACGCGTGTCTGGGGTTTCTGTTGGTACTCTTGTTCAGAGGAGAATTGCCTAGCATTTCGGTGCTGGACTGCCCCAGGGCAGGACAAAGACTGATATGTTTGGGATATTTCTTCTTTGTGAAAGATAGTGAGCTAAAGACTCTGGGTAAGTCTCTCGTAACCAGGACTAATGTCTGGCAGAGGGACTCCCAGGACCCCCCTTGTTAATCTGCATATTTAAGTAACTTTGGGTCTCACCCTAAGTTACTAGGGGAATCCAGACGTGGACCCTTGCTCACTATTCTTAGAGAGGCACAGATCCACCCTACTGATGAGGTCCAACCAGACCGAAACACGTGTCTGGGGTTTCTGTTGGTACTCTTGTTCAGAGGAGAATTGCCTAGCATTTCAGTGCTGGACTGCCCCAGGGCAGGACAAAGACTGATATGTTTGGGATATTTCTTATTTGTGAAAGATAGTGAGCTAAAGACTCTGGGTAAGTCTCTCGTAACCAGGACTGATGTCTGGCAGAGGGACTCCCAGGACCCACCTTGTTAATCTGCATATTTAAGTAACTTTGGGTCTCACCCTAAGTTACTAGGGGAATCCAGACGTGGACCCCTTGCTCACTATTCTTAGAGAGGCACATATCCGCCCTACTGATGAGGTCCAACCAGACTGAAACACGTGTCTGGGGTTTCTGTTGGTACACTTGTTCAGAGGAGAATTGCCTAGCATTTCGGTGCTGGACTGCCCCAGGGCAGGACAAAGACTGATATGTTTGGGATATTTCTTCTTTGTGAAAGATAGCGAGCTAAAGACTCTGGGTAAGTCTCTCGTAACCAGGACTAATGTCTGGCAGAGGGACTCCCAGGACCCCCCTTGTTAATCTGCATATTTAAGTAACTTTGGGTCTCACCCTAAGTTACTAGGGGAATCCAGACGTGGACCCCTTGCTCACTATTCTTAGAGAGGCACAGATCCACCCTACTGATGAGGTCCAACCAGACCGAAACACGTGTCTGGGGTTTCTGTTGGTACTCTTGTTCAGAGGAGAATTGCCTAGCATTTCGGTGCTGGACTGCCCCAGGGCAGGACAAAGACTGATATGTTTGGGATATTTCTTCTTTGTGAAAGATAGTGAGCTAAAGACTCTGGGTAAGTCTCTCGTAACCAGGACTAATGTCTGGCAGAGGGACTCCCAGAACCCCCCTTGTTAATCTGCATATTTAAGTAACTTTGGGTCTCACCCTAAGTTACTAGGGGAATGCAGACGTGGACCCCTTGCTCACTATTCTTAGAGAGGCACAGATCCACCCTACTGATGAGGTCCAACCAGACCGAAACACGTTTTGGGGTTTCTGTTGGTACTCTTGTTCAGAGGAGAATTGCCTAGCGTTTCGGTGCTGGACTGCCCCAGGGCAGGACAAAGACTGATATGTTTGGGATATTTCTTCTTTGTGAAAGATAGTGAGCTAAAGACTCTGGGTAAGTCTCTCGTAACCAGGACTAATGTCTGGCAGAGGGATTCCCAGGACCCCCCTTGTTAATCTGCATATTTAAGTAATTTTTGGTCTCACCCTAAGTTACTAGGGGAATCCAGACGTGGACCCCTTGCTCACTATTCTTAGAGAGGCACAGATCCACCCTACTGATGAGGTCCAACCAGACCGAAACACGTGTCTGGGGTTTCTGTTGGTACTCTTGTTCAGAGGAGAATTGCCTAGCATTTCGGTGCTGGACTGCCCCAGGGCAGGACAAATACTGATATGTTTGGGATATTTCTTCTTTGTGAAAGATAGTGAGCAAAAGACTCTGGGTAAGTCTCTCGTAACCAGGACTAATGTCTGGCAGAGGGATTCCCAGGACCCCCCTTGTTAATCTGCATATTTAAGTAATTTTTGGTCTCACCCTAAGTTACTAGGGGAATCCAGACGTGGACCCCTTGCTCACTATTCTTAGAGAGGCACAGATCCACCCTACTGATGAGGTCCAACCAGACCGAAACACGTGTCTGGGGTTTCTGTTGGTACTCTTGTTCAGAGGAGAATTGCCTAGCATTTCGGTGCTGGACTGCCCCAGGGCAGGACAAATACTGATATGTTTGGGATATTTCTTCTTTGTGAAAGATAGTGAGCTAAAGACTCTGGGTAAGTCTTTCGTAACCAGGACTAATGTCTGGCAGAGGGACTCCCAGGACCCCCCTTGTTAATCTGCATATTTAAGTAACTTTGGGTCTCACCCTAAGTTACTAGGGGAATCCAGACGTGGACCCCTTGCTCACTATTCTTAGAGAGGCACAGATCCACCCTACTGATGAGGTCCAACCAGACCGAAACACGTGTCTGGGGTTTCTGTTGGTACTCTTGTTCAGAGGAGAATTGCCTAGCATTTCAGTGCTGGACTGCCCCAGGGCAGGACAAAGACTGATATGTTTGGGATATTTCTTCTTTGTGAAAGATAGTGAGCTAAAGACTCTGGGTAAGTCTCTCGTAACCAGGACTAATGTCTGGCAGAGGGACTCCCAGGACCCCCCTTGTTAATCTGCATATTTAAGTAACTTTGGGTCTCACCCTAAGTTACTAGGGGAATCCAGACGTGGACCCCTTGCTCACTATTCTTAGAGAGTCACAGATCCACCCTACTGATGAGGTCCAACCAGACCGAAACACGTGTCTGGGGTTTCTGTTGGTACTCTTGTTCAGAGGAGAATTGCCTAGCATTTCGGTGCTGGACTGGCCCAGGGCAGGACAAAGACTGATATGTTTGGGATATTTCTTCTTTGTGAAAGATAGTGAGCTAAAGACTCTGGGTAAGTCTCTTGTAACCAGGACTAATGTCTGGCAGAGGGACTCCCAGGACCCCCCTTGTTAATCTGCATATTTAAGTAACTTTGGGTCTCACCCTAAGTTACTAGGGGAATCCAGACGTGGACCCCTTGCTCACTATTCTTAGAGAGGCACAGATCCACCCTACTGATGAGGTCCAACCAGACCGAAACACGTGTCTGGGGTTTCTGTTGGTACTCTTGTTCAGAGGAGAATTGCCTAGCATTTCGGTGCTGGACTGCCCCAGGGCAGGACAAAGACTGATATGTTTGGGATATTTCTTCTTTGTGAAAGATAGTGAGCTAAAGACTCTGGGTAAGTCTCTCGTAACCAGGGCTAATGTCTGGCAGAGGGACTCCCAGGACCCCCCTTGTTAATCGCCATACGGATAATGACAGCCTCTGGGACTTGGTCAAAATTGCTATAAATTCTAAGGCTGTGTTTTCATGGCCTGCATCTTTGTATTTTGGGCATAAGATAATGAAAATGTCGAGTTCAGCTTGACCAGCAGATCTGTTTTGCCTAGTCTGCTTTTTCCATCTTCTGGGCCTATCATGGAGTTAGGAACTGACATTTGAGAAAAAAAGGGGAAGGTTATCTAAGATCGCCAGACCCTGGAAACCCCCAAGAATTGCAAAACACTACATTTCCACCAGGGACTGGGTCATAAATCCTATACTTCCATCTGTGATGAATCACTAGGTGTTGTCACTTCTCCCCAGGGGTGAGACCATTCTCATGAGGCTAGGGATAATAATAATCCCACTAGGGGTGGTTTATTTCGGGAGGACTTCCCGTACTGGGGATAAGGATGACTACTTGGGAGATAGGCGCACACCACCCAAACCCAAACCTGCCCGAAACCCCTCACCCCTCTGACTGACACAACCATGTCCTACTGTAATACCAGGTCAGTTTCACCTACTGAGATGAAGAAGGTCATGCGAGACATAAATGTAGCATCATGTCGATTTCATCAAATGAGACGAAGCAGATCGTCCGGCCAGCATAGATGAACTCCAATGAAAGTACTGAGAAGAAGTGGCCCCAATGAGCCATGAAGAGTGACTCGTGGAATGAGAGAAAACGTTCTAGTGCTCTGTGGGGGCATGTTCACCAAAGCATAAAAACCGACGAAGGACTCCATGACAGAGAAAAAAGTTCTGGATGTGGGCCAGCCGAGAAGGATAGCAGCACAGGAGACAGTCCAGCACCGGGATTATTAAAGGAGAATGCTACGGGGAAGCCGAAAGCCGACATTCGCTGGAGACGAGAAGCAGGCGGCGAGAATCCTTTGCCTGGTGGTGTGCAGCTGGTCGGGAACGTGGCTGCAGGCTGAGAAGCAGTGGCGCAACATTGAGAAGTTGCACAGTGCGGTCCTCCAACCGCACCTACACCGCCAGCCTTGCGAACGGGAACGAGATACCTGGGGAAGGAGCCATGGAGACACGGAACACCCGGACAACGCTTTTGAACAAAGCAAGACCCCAGGAAGTACCGGCATAGTGTACCAAAGCTAGCAAAGGTAACAGGTGTAATGCAGGAACCGATAGGGGAGAAAATGTAAGTTAATTGGAAATATTGAGTGGGATTAATTGAATTTTAAGATATGAGTAATCTTATTTGTGGCAGTATTTGGCAGGAGAGTGAACCAAGTGGAACTAGCACAAGAGTGAGAAAGGCAAGGGTTTGGAACCCGAGCAAGATAAGGGTCTGGGACCGGGAGCAGAACCAAGCAAGAACCAGGGAAGTCACCGTCAAGACAGTGGCAGAGATAAACCCACTGCTACCAGGAAAGGGTCTGGGACCCTGTCCACCGCAAGCAGTGGGGAAGAGTAAACCACTGGTGATAAAAGAAGGGTGTGGGACCCCAACAGAGAGACACTAAAGCACAAAGGAATTCTTCCTCACCATAGTGGTGGAGATAAATCCACTATTCACAAGAAAAGGATCTGGGATCCTAACAAGAATTGGGACATTTTTGAAAGCAAGTTACAAAGGCAATGTTTGTATGACCCTGGAAGTACTGAGTATCAAGTAATACCAGGAGAAGGGAGCCATTCTCTTTGTAACAAAGCAGAATTATAGAGACACCAGGGGAATAGAGTCATCCCCCCTGGCTTTGTGTGGAACTATGACAGGAGCAGACCAAGAGAAGGGAGGCATTCTTTTGGTCCTGAAATAGAGGTTGAGTTGGAAATGCCAGGGCAAGGGAGTCATTCCGCCTGACCTTGGTGTGCATTGCATCAAGACACATCAGAAGGGAGTAATTCCCCCTGGGTTTATTGGAAGTTGTATAAAACCATACCAGGAGAAGAGAGGTATTCGCCTGGAGAGAACATGTTATAAAGACAGTTTTGAAAACTGCAAATCAGGGGAAGGGAGTCATTCCCCCTGGTGTTTATATTTGAAGAAACATTTTTGTTAGGCACCAATCCAGAAGCAGGAGAAAGGAGACACTCTCCTTAAAGAAGGAACTTTGTTAGTTCACTCTTTAGTTCTGTAGTGTGAGGGATAGAAGTAGGTTTTTGACACAGGACGGTGGAATATACTTTGCTGGACATTCTGACAGACCCTTTTAGTATTAGTTTTGAGGCAGGAAAACTCCTCTTAGAAGTTAGGGATAGTGAGGACCTATTTTCCATTTTCCAAAATAGGTCTTTAACCAAAATCATGCCACCTTTATGTCAGTCTCCTTCTTTAACATTGTTACACAGCTATAGATCAAAAGCAAAAATACCAGATGATCTGTAGTAGGTAGAAACAATGAATGGCTTCATTTAAGACGTGTAAAGTGAGAAAAAAGTGTGTCTTTCAAATGGTACTTGGGATGTATTATTTCGCTCATACTTTTTACAGGGAGTGTCTTTGTAAGTTAATATTATTTGTAAAGCGTTCAGTTTGAAACATCTTTTAGATGGACCAAAAACAATGTTTCTAATGTGATATTTATTTATGTAAACAGGATACATATATACAATGCGTCTGAAGTGACGGGCACATTACTTTGAGATGGAAAAATAATGTGTAAAGGTCAGTGAGTTATATGGAAAAATCTGTAACTGACTAACCATTTCTTATATGATGAAAATTGCGTTGTTTGATTTGTGCCATAGAGAGAAATCTGGTGAGCAAATTAGTACAGTGGTCATATATGTGGAATGTACTATTTCAGAATCTTACAATGTGTAAGAAATCTCTGAGATGACATCACATTAAATGGAAGGGAAAGTGGTTGTAAACATTAGACTGCCCCTTTCATTAATATGCCTAATGACCACTGAGGGGTATTTCTACTGTGATGTCACTTTTGGAACACTGTCCAGTCGCATACATTGACCAATTATATTGTTGTCACTTCTCCCGAAGGGGGAACCCTTCCCATGAGGCCAGGGAGGGGAGGCCGCTACCCAATAGTCTCACTGGGGGTGGAAGTCAATGGGAGGATCTCATGGGGAGGGACACCCCCTCTGGGATAAGGGAGAACAATGTAGGGTGCACAACTGGCCACACCATCACACTCCACACCCTAGGACACCTCTATCTTCTAACTTCTTCTTGGACTCCAGGACGACGTATTACTATAAGGTAGAGAGCTATAGAGAACCGGAAAGTAATGGGATGAAGAAGAGGCATACAGACTTGATGATCACTCTCCAGAACCGAGAGCAACGGTCTAGTCTCCTGCGAGAAAATGAACACTTTAAACACTGAAGAAGGACAGCTGAGAGAGAGAGCCCGGCTGGTAAGGCATACAGAGCAGAGACACTGCGAGACACAGGAAGTTGGGATCCTGAGATCGGAGGAAACTGGTGGAAAAGGTAGAAAAGTTAGTCTGATCCCAGAGTAGAAGGGCCACGCATAGCTCTGGCCATCAAGAGGAATGGTAACACTTACCCAAGAAGTCGGACCGGTGAGTCCATGGCAAGTGTTGGGGTTGTAGTCTGCGAGAAGACACTGAGACACTGGAACAATGCAAGAGAACAGGAGAGAACAGTGAAGCCACTGAGAAACCGCTTCTAGTCCCAGCGAAGTACAGAGATGTGCCACAAATCCCTACAAGGTAACAGGAGGCACGGGTATTCCGGCAGGGACATGATGGAGGTGAAGGGGTCTCATTGTGGTCTCTGGTATAATCCCTATTACACAAACACCGAACACCAGAGAAGGGTCAAGGACCCCGAAAGTCAAGGGGACTATTTATGCATTAGAGGAAATCTTCCTCTTGTCAGTGGAACAAACATAACCACTGACCACCAGAGAAGGGTCAAGGACTCCAAAAGACAAGTGGGCAATTTGTGAATCAGAGGATATCTTCCTTGTGTCAGTGGAAGCAACACACCCACTGATCACCAGAGATGGGTCAGGGACCCCGAAAGGCAAGTGAAGTATTTGGGCATCAGAGGAAATCTTCTCTGTGTAAGTGGATGGAACAGAACCACTGATGTTCAGAGAAACATGGGTCGGGGGCCCAAGATCAAACAGAAATACAAGTCATCTTCCTTGTGACAGTACTTGGCAGGTTAGTGAATCAGGTTTGCCGACTAAATAGAAGAACCTGGGTCTGGGGACCCAGGCATTATTGTAGCACAACTGAGATGCTGGAGTATTCAGGCGAAGGGAGTCAATCTCTCAATGTGGTGAACCAAGTACATGAGAAGCCAGGGGAAGGGAGTCATTCCTCTGGTTATGTTGTGTTGAACTCAGAAGCCAAGATATCAGGAAAAAGGTGTCATTCCCCCTGACACGATAAGTACTGTGTTGGGAACAACTGAATCAGGGGAAGGGAGTAATTCCCCCTGGAGTGAAGAAACACTGAACTTTCTGATACAGAGGTTTATAGGATAAACAGTCCTCTGTGGGGAAGTGTGATCCCATCTTGCTGACTGATGTCCACCTGTTCCTAGAGAGGAAGAATTGAACCAGTCCTTAAGAGGGTGCCCACCTTTCTGTAATACAGTTAAAAGAAATTCATATGTGTGGGTGTGGGGTGGGTGCTGCTGAGCGGCCGCAAGATGGCTGCCTTCTTCTAGTCTCCCGTTCGAACCGCCTGAACATTGCTTGAACAGCCTGCCTGTGATAGCCTAATCCCTGAATTGACCACAGCCACTTGGGTTAGAAGGCCCAGGAGCACATACTGAAAGCTGAAAGGAGTTTTGTAAACTGTGGCCGAAGAGGCAGGCCTCTGATGCCTGGTGCATGAAATGAAACGGCGGATCCTGCTGGGGGAAGCGCACCGATCGGGTGGCCCCTGAGGGCACATCCTGTGGTGCCTATCTCCGATGGGCTGGCGCTAGCAGGAATTGTGGGTTGGCCAGCAGCGGGGCACCTGTGGACCCCAGGCAATACAGCGCCACGGCCGTACTGCGGCGGATCATGCATCCCATTCACCAGGCCCATGCCGCACTGGGAAAAAGGTGCTGGGCCGAAGCAGGCCCGAAGTAATACTCATTAGGGGCCCAATATGGCCCCCCAGTGAGGATCCGGGTCACAGAACACTGCCCCCCACCCTCTGGATACACGCCTAACCAGGCGCAACTGGGTAAAGCTGGCAGGCGTCACGGCCCCCACTCTGACGGACCTGCGAAGGAGCGCATAACCGCACGCAGCTTGACAGGGAGCGCTGCATGACGCCGTGGCTGTCCCACAACCCCATAGCCTGGGGGGGACATCACACTTGATGGACAGTCCATTCCCATATGCACCTGCCCGTGGGTCCCGCCTTGAAGATCAAGTAATCTTCTGGGGGAGCTGGGTGGACCATGGCACAACTGCACTTCGAGCCAGGAGTTCTGCTGCAGCGTACTTTTATAAACTCATTGCCTTGGCAGGCTGGTACTACCCAAAGGGCCCTGCCCGCCCCAGTGCGATGTACCTGCAAGGGAAGCTCAGAAGGCATACTGAATCTTGCCCAGCAAAGTGGCAGGAGCTGCTCTCCAGCCCACAGTTGTGCATTTGGGAACACAGCCTAAGGTTACACACAATGCAGTGAGAGGAAAGACTGAGCAATAACACCGGAAACTGGACAGCACTGCACCGCAGGGCAGCTCCTTAGCACAGTGGGGACGTCCATGCAAGGAGTGCGATACTAGGCCGGTGGAGGGGTGTGAGGACAAGGCAAGGACTAGACCTGTGTAATACCCCCGATATACAATGACAGAGACCCCCCTGGCTGACCCACAACCCAGCTGCGTGACTTAACTTGGAGGCTCGACTACTCACACCTGCAGCCATGACCAAAGGCGGGGGTGTGCAGAGGAAGCAAAACACAATCGAAGCATTCGCACGGCAGTCCAATAGTCCCTGCGTGGAGATGCCTCCTGATGTTCAAGTAGCACCAGGTCCCGAAGAATCAATCCTGGAAGCCTCAAGCCTCAGGCAGCTGAAGGAGAGCAGGCAAGCTGGCTTCTCCAATATGACGGGTAAACTGGACGGAATCATGACCAACATTAATACCCTTCATGGCAAGATGGAACGTGTATGTACACGAGTGATGGAGGCCGAAACGTGGATCAGGACAGCTGAAGACGATATCCAAACCTTTAAGGTGCAGGTGGCGAGCATGGCTAAAGATTTTAAGAAAACCTTATCCAAATGCGACGTCCTGGATTTGTGATCAAGGAGGAGCAACATACACATAGTGGGCCTCCCAGCGGGGTTCGGGCGCGGCCCAATGGAAGTGGCCGTTGAGAACGTACTCAAGGAACTGTTTGGTGAACAAGGCCTCTCCTCCATGTTTGTAACTGAGCAAGCCCACAGAACGCCAACTGTGAGACCAAACCCAAGAGCTCCTCCCAGGGTGATCATAGGAAATATCCTCAACTACCGAGATCGAGATGCTGTTCTGCGCTTAGCTGCGGAAACGGGCCCGCTATGCTATGAAAAGGCCACAGTACACATATACCCTGATTTCTCCACCGTCGGCCACCTAGAGTGGACGTCATTCCTGGGAGTCAACTGCTGCTGCCAAAGCGGGCCACCCCTAATGCCATTCTTTTCCCGGCGAGGCTGTGCATACAACACCGGGGTAAGACTATTTTTTACAATCCCGGAGGAGGAGGCGGTCTTCATCGAAGTCAATACACTGATACACCCACAGCAGGCGGCAGACGATGAGATGGAAGCGGCGTCCTTGTCCATATGATGTAGCACCTGGCGGAGTAAATAGTTGGATGGCCTATGGCTGTGGTTACTTGCTAGATGCTCATTGTACATGCATCCTAAGTACAAGTGGGCAGGATAGCAACAGTGATTGTTCAAAGTAAAGCGGTTGACCCGTTATGCAAGTTGCAGATATATCGGCAGGATGGTTGGGGTTAGGGAGGGGGAGGTGGGAGGTTTGCATTGGCTCTAATTGGTGGGGTCATGAAGGAGGGAGGAGGCTGGGGACCTGTTGAAGTGAAAAGGGTTAAAACATGTTTTGGCAGGCACACAATACACAGCATCAGTGTTTGTACTTTGACCATTTGGTTGCAACGTGATATATATAGTGTTGCGGTACCATATAGCCCACCCTGGCATATATGGAGACTATTAAAATGCTAAACTGGAATGTGAGGGGGCTGGGGAACTATTCCAAGGCACCGATGCTAGCATCATACATTGCCCAGCACAAGATCCATATTCTGTTTATACAAGAAACGCACGCATGGGCAACATGAACACTACTTATGCTAAGGGTCCAACACAGGATATCCAACGCAACTTCTGAATCAAAAGAGCTGTTTTCAATTTTTAAAGAATTGGCCAACCCAGCCACCAACACACAAGAAGTCCTTAAAGACGAATCTTGGTGCACTAATGTTCAAGCAGCCATGATTAAGACAATTGAGCTCTTACAGAAGAAGATTACGGAACACCACATATACCTTTCCAGTGTGCAAGTGCCCAAGCACCACACGACTAGCACAGTCCCTAAAGAGAAACCTCTTTTCTCCTTCATGGAAGTAACCGAGACAGAGGTACTGGACATCATCCGGAGGACCAAACCTTCCACTTGTAAAGGCGACGTCTGCCCAGCTAGGTTAATCAAAGAATGCGCAGAATCATTAGCACCGTTTCTGACTTCCTTCATTAATGCTCTCTTCAACACTAACACAGTTCCTGATTGCCTTAAAGAGGTGTGGGTTCGCCCACTACTCAAAAAACCTACCTTAGATCCTGAATCACCCAAAAACTAAAGAACTATCACCATGGTCCCTTTCCTGCTGAAAATCCTGGACAAAGTTGCCTACACTCAAATTCAGCAATTCCTGGAAGCAAATAACATCCTGGGCAAGAAGCAATCTGACTTCCATCCAGGTCATGGGACTGAGTCGGCCCTTGTGGATCTCAAGATCCAACTAAATGACATAATGGACAAAGGTAAGCTGGTACTTATCCTCCTACTAGATCTGTCGGCGGCTTTTGATCTTGTGGATCATGATAGCCTGTGTAAACATCTCACAAATGCTGTTAATTTCTCCCCAGATGCCACAGCATGGATCTCCATATTCCTTAAGGGAGACTTATGAGAGTCTTCTTGGACCAGGCATGCGTATCACCCTCCACCATACACTGTGGTGTCCCGCAAGGATCTTGCACAGCACCCACGCTATACAACATCTTTATCCTATATCTCTTCAATGACTTAGATGATCGCGGCATAGCATACACTATGTCCTACTCCCTCTCACGGGCTCGTATGACCAGGATGCAGCAGCTTTAGAAAACATTTACACAGCTATTCAGACTTGGATGGCAGCTAATGGATTATGTCTCAACAGAGATAAAATAGAGATCCACCTTGTAGGCTCCAAAGACACGCTCAACAAACTCGACCCTCAATACAACACCTTCAATATTGACAACACACCTATTACGGTGTCACCAGCAGTCAAAACTCTAGGGGTCTTTATTGACTCCTCTTTGTCCATGACGCGACAAGTGAGTTCCATTGCATCCTCCGCAGCACTCACTACAAAAATCATTAACGCAGTCAAACCTTACTTATCAACCACAAATCGCATTGCAATAGCCAGAGCTACAGTTGACTATTGCAATGCCCTACTCCTGGGTACTTCTTCCAAAAACCTCCATAGGTTACAAGTTACCCAAAACAATGCCCTCAGAGCGACACTGAGCATCCCTAAATGGGAACATCTTTCACAGGCAAGAAGAGATGTACACTAGCTTCCAGTGAAAGAACACATCCTTTTCAAAACCATGGCCATCACACACAAGTGCCTTACCCGCACTGCTCCACCTTACCTATCGGAAAGGATTATCCCTGTCACATCTGCCAGACCCATTCGATCACACCACACTAACATGTTATTCGTCCCCACCTTCAAAAGAGCTAAAGCTGGTAGCTTCAGCTTCCAACATCTAGCTCCCAAATATTGGAATTCCCTGCCCACAGAACTGAGGAATGAAGCATCATACTTCAGCTTTCCGTAAAGCTCTGAAAACTAAACTGTTAATTAATTTGTAGCTATCTAAAATGTATGTACACCGTAACTTTGTTCCACTGCAATCAAGGAACACATTGCAAACCCACTCCCTTAACTGCAAACTCTACTATGTGTTTTGTAACTATTAATGTTCATTACTGTCTGTAGTTCATCTTTCTGTACTGATTTTGCAACTAAGTAAGCCTACTGCAACAGCGCCACGATGCCTAAGGGCCGTTTGTGCGCTTTACAAATGTGAATAAATAAATATTCCACACTGACTTCTCGACGCAATTCGGGGGAGTGTTGACCTCGATACACAAAGGGGTAATGTTTGAATGCTGACATGCACACGTGGATCCGGAGGGCCGCTATGTAATAGTGCAATGTAAGCTGATGGGGAAGGCGGTGCTGTTGGTGAATTCCTATAGGCCCAACATTGATGACCCAGAGTTCTACATGGGGTTGACCGAGGCCCTTACGGCCTACCCATTCAAGCCAATTATATGGGGGGGACATGACTACCATCCTGAATCTGGATAGAACCGGTAAAGCGTCTAGTGCACTGTCGAAACGGCCCACTACATTTTGCAACAAAGGACAGACCTTGACCTGAGCGACATATGGCGCACCTTGCACCTGACTGACTAGGGTTACACCTACTCATTCATCTGTGCACGACATGCCCTCCAGAACAGACCTTTTTATTTATTTTTTTGTTTCGGACAGCCTGATAGGACAGATGGTGCCAGCTGACATGCTTCCCCTCACATACTCCGATCATTCCCCTATAGGGTTTGCCCTAAACTGGGGGTCGACCCGCAGAGATGGCACTATGTGGTGATTCAAGTCCCTGGCCTTACAGAACCTGGTATTTAGGTGCAGCATAGAGGACGATATTCATACTTTTTCCCAAACCAACAATGACAATGCAGTGACGCAAGGCACACACTGGCAGACATTGAAGATATATATAAGGGGCATGGTATTGTCTAGGGAATTTGGTGTGCTCAAAGCCATCCACAGGGAATGGGCAATAGCGACAGCATGCTTAAAGCCCTGGAGGGGCAAGGCACAGTGACACCCAACCGGGCCACTCTGGCAGATATAAAAACCCAGCTTGAGGCGTTCAAGCAACACGCGGGCCAAGAGGTCAAATACTTTGCAAACCCACCATGCTAGGAAATATGGAGAGGGCGAAAGGCCATGCAGGCTGCTGGCCAATGTGATCCAGGCAGAAAGAGGGCCAGATTGTATAGCGGACGTCCTGGATGAGACCGGTCGGATGCTACACTCAGACCAGGGCATCAATGACGTATTTCTACGGTCCTATGAATTACTGGCTCAAGAAGATGATGAGGGCCTACAGACCCAGCTGGACTCCATTCCAATGTCACTTCTTCATTGCTCACTCTGGGAGGGTACAATCATTATACTGCTAAAGCCTGGTAAACCCAGAGAGGAATACAGACTCATACAAACCGCTATCTCTCATTAACCTGTATACAAAAATATATGCAAAAGTAATTTCCAATAGGCTACTACCCCTGATGCCGGCACTGACACATCCCGACCAGTCTGAGTTTGTCCTAGGGAGATCCACATCCTTGAACCTAAGGCAGCTATTTAATGTTATGTCTCGTATAGCAACCGGGGTGCAGTGTACGTCGTGCTAGAGGCCCAAAAAGAGTTTGATATGGTGTCTTTGGCGTTCCTGTTTGAGGTGCTACGCAAATTCAATCTGTGCGAATACCTCATTCATAGTATCAAACTGCTTTATACATCCCCGCAGCCATTGTACGGGTCAATGGGATACACTCTAAACCGATAACGCTGTGCAGAGGGACATGTCAAGGCTGCCAACTGTCGCCCATGCTCTTCGCCCTGGCAATTGAACCAGCGGCAGACCGGATACGGCTCCTTCGTGGAAACCGAGGGATTCAAATAGTGAGCCAACCTGAGATCATCTCATTATATGTAGACAAATTGCTGCTATATATAAGGCACCCTCACTTTACTTTAGACCATATTATGGAAGATGTTACCCGAGTTGGTCAATACTCCGGATTCACTGTGAATTACGGGTAATCTGAGGCATTCCCCCTAACTGGCATTACGCCCCAAACTAGCAGGGCCTTCCCCCTACAGTGGTTGCCCGACCAGTTCAAGTACCTAGGTGTTAGACACGCTGAAGTTGGATAATTTTGTGTCTGTGGATAGGTACACTCATGCGAAGATGGAGACATGGTCCAGACTGCCGATGTCACTGGCTGGGTGGCTAGCGCTGATCAAACTGGTCTTAGTGCCCAAACTATTGTACACATTTGCCAAAGTGCCACTGTGGCAGGGGAAGCAGTACTTCAGAGATTTACACATAGACATGGCCAGTTTCTAATGGCATTCTGGGGCAGTCAGGACGAATGGCACAACCTTATGACCAAGGGGGGGTTCACCAAACCACACAGGCAAGGATACTGGCTGGTGGCCCAGATGCAGTTCGCCAACTATTGTTATGGCACAGACGGCCTCCTGCCTCATGCCAAATTGGAGTTGGCGGCGGGTGGGAACATAGACATGAAGACCCTGATATTAGGCACTAGCTACAGAGACAACTGCCCGTACGACCCTGTACAGACAACAATAGTTGCCTGGAGGGGCATTTTCAAGAGAATGGCAGGAGGCAGACAGTATTACCACTGGTTGCCACTATGGAGATTCCCTGCCCCCCCCCACATGGGACACCACATTGAGGGCTAACATGGGCTACCATGCAATAGGGGACTTGTTCCCGGAGGTTCCATTTCTGACACCACACACTTTGAGAGTTAACATAAAGGGACACCCATGGAATTACTCCAGTACTATGAACAATGAGGCGCTGTGCAAACAAGGTGGGAGTGTTACACAATGTAACCCCCTGAGAGCAAGTTGGTAGCTAACTCATATGACTGCCGTAAGATACTTGCTGCCCTATGTAAGGGAATACTAGACGGGACCCCATTGATAACAGACAAGGTCGAGGGAGGTGGGCGGCAGAACCAGGGGTGGAAGTGACAGAGATACGCTGGACGTCCATGTGCAGGTTTACAAATAGTGTGTCCATGAATGCGAGGCTGAAGCTAATCCAGTATAAAATATTACATATGCTACACTATACTCCACGTAAACTGGGGAAACTGTACGGCGAGCATGACAGGAGCTGACCAAGATGCAGCACTGGAGTTGCAGAGTATATACCCATGCTATGGACCTGCCCGGCACTGGGGACATTTTGGAAAAATGTGTATGAAGTGTTATCCACCGTAATTGACAGAAGGCTGGAGTTATTACCGATGAGTATGCTATTTGGGGTATGGGACAAGATCCCAGATCAGCGCCTACGCTCGTTCTTGAACATTAGTTGCATGTTAGCCAAATGTTCCATTTTATGTAAATGGAACAAATCACACACCCCTAGTGTAAAAGGCTGGATGAGGTAACTGACATGGATTAATGACTGTGAAGACACGCACATTAAGCAGCAACCACCGACTGCCCATCCAAAAGACATATGGTGTGAATTTCGGTCATTCCTTGGAAGAAACCAGGATAGCGACGAATAATGAAGGACTAGAAATTTACGATTGGAACTGCCATGACTAATGAGCACTGATGCTATAATACTGTATGCCTACCTGTGCCTGACGAACATATATAAATAAAGTTTTTTAAAAAAAAGAAATTCATATGTGAGCGTGTTGTAAAGGGGAAATAATCCTGGGGGGATAATACTATAAAGGGGATTAGATTAAATCCTCCCCCTGTTATTTTTCAGAACTGAGGGGTGGGAATATATACATTTATTGTACATCCCGAGAAGTTTGGGAACATTTCAGAAGTGCATGTGCTTCTAGAAAAATATATATTGTATAGACTAGGTCCATGGCGTGTATACAGTGAGATCCCCCAACACTTTCTACTAACGACGTCTGTCATGGAACATGTCTCGGGGAGTTAAATGGACATCTCACTGTGTGATTATAATCAAAGTAATTCCTGGCTATACCATCAAGCAGAATAATGTTTTTAATGCTAAATTGTTAAAGACAAAAGCAAAGGGTGATTCTTCACTACTCAATTTCACGGTTTTAAGTTACCCACTGAAGGTGAAAAGGGTACACTTTTGCACAGTAATTAAATAGAAACATCACTGAAGGGAATCTAGCCTACATACATGTTGAACCTGCATGTTCCTTTCTACAAGTCATTTATATACATGAAGGTCCAGTAGTTTGTTGCAATTATGTTTTATATAATGCTTGTGAAATTCTGAGATGTTTATTTTGTAAGGCGTGGTATCTATTTTTAATAAAGCGGAAGTAGAGAGAATTGTAGAGGCAGGGATGTTTAAATGAATTCGTTTTTTTTTTTAACAAATGAAAGTCTTACCGTGGACCCTCATGCATATTAATCAACGGTAATTGCGCGCCCTGGGTAAACAAATGCTGAGGGAATAGTGTGTTGATTATTTTTCATCATTGCATTCGAATTTAATGGAAGTGCCACTTATTTATCTTTAAATTGATTAAATAATTTCTGTTTAGTTAATAACTATACCTTCTGTGCAACCCTGTGTGTTTCTTGTGCCGAAAGGGGGGGGAAGCTGTAAGGAATCATTGTTATTAAGCTGTGGGTCCCAGATTCATAAAACTAACTTTATTAAATAAGGAACAAATTACTTACCTGTAACAATTGTTCTCCAGCATGGGTCTGGCATGGATTTGCATGCTCATGAATATTCCCTGTCGTCAGGCTAGGAATCCTTGGTAAAAGAAAAAACAGTTTCACTTTAATTTAAAAACTGTACTTCTACTCTAAACCAATCACTGTCCTCTGGGTCATACTGCCCCCATCTAATGACAGTCCTCTCCCTAAGCCTCTCCTCTGGCAGCCATCTTCAGAATTTGGTAAGCACATAAAGTGGCAGTATGACCAAGAAGAGCCCCAGAGGGGACGCAGCAAGGGTTTGCATGTGAATCCATGCCAGACCCACACTGGAGAACAATGGCTACAGGTACATAACTTGTTCCTTCTCCAGCATGGGGTCTTACATGGATACACATGCTTGTGAATAACAAATACAAAGCAGTGCAACATTACACAACCAGGGAAGGTGGCAAGGCTCAACAGAAGCAATCAACTCTTACCTGTGGAACAGACTCACCTCAAGCGAACAGGTTGCAGAGCATTGCTTGGCCGACTCTGGACTCCTCCCTGGAATCCCTGTCGAAGCAGTAGAACTTTGTGAAGATGTGTGTGGACCTCCATGTAGCAGCCCAGCAGATGGCAGGCCAGGGCGCACCAGACAGGAATGCCGTCGTCACAGCGATCGCTCTGGTGCAGTGGGCTCTCAGACGGCCGGGCAGTGGTCGATTCACCAACCGATGACAGTGCATGATGCAGCCGGAGAGCCACCTTGAGATGGAAGCCTTTGACGGGGCCTTCCCATGTTTCACAGGACCAAAGTAAACAAACAGTTGTGAAGTCTTCCGAAAACTTTAAGCACAAGCAACTTCCAGCGAGTGCAAGGCCCTTTCAGCCAGTGACGAAGGCTTTGGGAAAAAAACTGCTAGCACCAAAGGGGCGCTGAGGTGGAATTCCGACAGAACTTTAGGCATGAAAGAGGGGTGAATCGAAGCACCACCCTGGATTCGTGGAAAGTCATGTATGGATGCTTGCAAGATAGGGCCTGGATCTCACCCACCCTTCTGGCAGAGGTGATAGCCACAAGGAAAGCCATTTTGTACAAGAGGAACTGGAGAGGGGCCTGATGCATAGGCTCGAATGGGGCCCCCATGAGCCTCGTCAGAACCACATTGAGTTCCGGTGCCGGGACATGAGCCTTCACCAGCAGGAAAGACTTAAAAATTCCCTTGAGGAACTCCGTGACGAGTCAATGAGACCACAGTGAAGATCTTCCTGGAGACTTGTTGTAACAGGAGATAGCTGCCAGATGCACTTGATAGAACCATGTGCCAGGCCGGCCTATGCCAAGGAAAGCAAGTATGGAAGAATTTGCAGGGCCGTGACCCTCAGTGGGGTAATCTTCTGTGAACAGCACCATGTAGCAAAATACTTCTACTTGTGACCGTAGCACTTCAAATTCGATGACGCCCTGGCCTTGGCAAGGACCTCTCTGCTGTTCCCAGGCAACTTGTGTCCACCAAACTCTAGGGCTGCAGAGCCAAGCCCTCAGGCTCAGCGATCCTGAGTCGTGATGCAGGATTGCACCTCCTTAGATCCAGAACTACTGGCAGCTGGACCGGGGGCAATGCTGACAGACTGAGAAGGTCCGGATACCAAATCTGCCTCGGCCACGCCGTGGCGATGAGTATAATCTTGCACGAACACTGTCTGAGTGTGTTGATGACTCGTAGCAGGAGAGGGAATGGAGGGAACGCATATTGGAACACACCTTCCCATGGAAAGGAGAACGCATCCCCCAGGCTCCTCAGCTGGTGCAAACAAATCTATCTGGGGCCTGCCCCACTCAGCAAACCGGCGGTCCACCTGATCCTGACGAAGGTCCCACTCGTGACAGGAGTGCAGTTCCCTGATAAGGGAATCTGCGATGGTGTTCTTGACTTTCGCCAGGTGAAGAGGCATGGTGAACATCCTCTGTCCGACGGCCCATCGCCACAAGTCCTGCGCCTCCTTGGAGAGCCCCGGGGATCGCATGTCCCCTTGCTTCCTGATGTAAATCATGGTGGTGGTGTTGTCCGTGAAGATCCTTACCACCTTGCCTTTCGGGGACGGGATTAATGTCTTTAGGTCCCAGAACACTGATCGTAGCCCCAGGATGTTGAAATTAAGATCCTTCTCCTCTGGCAACCACAGGCCTCTGGTGTGCAGACGTCTGGTGTGCGCTCCCCATCTCTCCAGAGAGGCATCTGTGGTGACCGTCTCCTGGTATGGAGGGTTCTGGAACCCCATGCCTTGTGCGATGTTGGAATGAACACCGCACCATACTATCGCCCAGCGTAACTCATCATTGAGCGAAATCTTGTCTGTGAAGCTTCCGGACACCTGTATCCAGTGGGTGTCCAGGAATTCTTGGAGGAGCAGTGGCATCCTCTTCTGGATCTCCGACACCAAGGTGTGAATGGTTGACCGAATGTCCAGAGATACATCCCTCGGCTGAGCTGGTGGGATCGGAACACTAGGCCTGCACCGTCGTCATCGCCGTCATTGTCCTCCTCTTCCACGTCCTCGTGGACAGTGTGTAAGGACTCCTGGTCCTCGTCATCCGTGGACGTGACCTCCATGGATTGGGCTGCAGCCTGGGAGGGCTGTTTCGGGGCCGCGTCACCCCCCTCCCCTTTTATTCCCCCCTGAGATTTTCCCTTTCCAGCGTGTCAGCAGACTTTGCCAAAGTCACTGCGGTGGCTTTGCGCTTCAGGGGCAGGGATACCTTCTATGCTGGGGGGCTACCTTCACAGGGCCAGCCCCCTTAGCAGTTGTCAGAGCAGCCACCACCAGCTACATCGTTGACAAGCTCTTATCCTGTGCCGATTGGGCCTGCTTGGGCTGATCGGCCATCTTCTCCTCTGTCCACAGCTTCTCTGACTTCTCCCGCGGTTTAGCCGGGTTGGATGACTTCCTCTTCGAGGAGGAGCTCGACTGCCAGCTGGAAATGGAGGCGGAGGGTGGTATTGATCGCGCCCTGTCCACCTTAGGACCCGCTTCCGCGGCTAACCCGGTGAACTCAGACTTGTGGTTCTTGGGCCCCCACGTCCGGTCCTGGGTGAGGCATGACCCTGCTCGGAGCACGGGGCAGAGACCTTGGCGTGCAGCCACGCTGCCAGTCTACTGTGCCTATCCCTCGTCGTCTTCTTTGAGAACCTGAGGCATATCTCGCTTTCTTTTGGTCCAAATGCAGGCAGTAGAAGCATTGCAGGTGCTTGTATTCAACAAACACATTCCGTAGGCCGCAATTGGTGCAGGGCTTGAAGAGGGGCCTTCCCTCCTTCTCCGTCATGGTCGGAAGGCATGAAGTAGGCCCGATGGCCTTCTGGAATTTTCAACGATCTTCGTCCTTAAGGGATGCTGAAATTCACTGACAATGGATCCCGGCTGTCGGAAGATGGATAAGAGAGCACACAGGCTCTTTCGGAAACAAAAATAGAGCCTTTTTCCATAGAAAATACGAAAAAACGTAGAAGTAGCAAAACTGAAGGACTCTTAACACTGAAGAGTGAAGTAAAAATCTGAAGATGGCTGCCAGAGGAGGGGCTTAGGGAGAGGACTGTCATTTGGATGGGGGCAGTATAACCCAGAGGACAGTGATTGGTTTAGAGGAGAAATGCAGTTTTTAAGTGAAAGTGAAACCATTTTTTCTTTTACTGAGGGTTCCCAGCCTGACAACGGGGAATATTCATGAGCATGTGAATCCATGCCAGACCCCATGCTGGAAAAAATTGTGTGCGCCTGGTTTGAGGTGGGTGGAAATTTTTCCCTGAATTAGATGTCGCCTGATTAAAACATTGTACACTTCGTATTGACAAGGTGGCCGTCCCTCCCTTAATGTCTTATATGGATTTCCCTAGGCATACTGTGGACAGTTTATCCATAACCATGTCATTGGTAATTGGCTCTACATGTGAATGCAGTACTCGCCGCCAGCAACCTGTGTGCCTGTCCCAACTCTGCATTAACAGATCTGGTAATTCCAGTGATGCCAACAACGGTGGCGTTCATCCCCTCCCAAGGCTGCATGTAGAGATTTGGCATTGAACCCCCTCCAGTCACCATTGAGTCCTGCATGTTATCAGAGATGATAGTACGGACCTGCCTCTCAAGTTAAGCTGCCTTTTTAATATGCCTTGTTAGTTAGGAAATGCACACCCTGCCATCCGTTTATCCAGCAGCCTGTTAGATGCGCTTCACTGGAGTAATTTTTGCCATCTGTAGGACCAGCAGCCTGTGTGCCTGTTTTGTCACTTGCGCTAATAACACCATGAACCGCTACTCCATGGTATGTGCATTGTGGTGCATGTTTTTCCCCCGTTGGGGTTCCCAAATTCCTGCATGCTGGTCTTTCTTGGTGGATAACATTCTCAGGACAGACCATTCACTGGACTGTAATTCTGCAGTGGCCACCACGTGAGATTTATTTTTGGCATGTTCAGTGTTTCTGCTTCGAGCAGCATTATTACTGGATGGAGGCAGGTGTTTCGCATTATGTCACATCTGCCAGTTACAGTTGCCATGCGCATGTCAGTAAAAGTGTAATTGTATGTAATGAATCAATTTGTTGCTTTCAGTAATGGTAATGATCAGACTGCCCATTTCCAGGTGTTTTTTTATCACCATCTTCCCATTTCTATTAGGAACTCCCTATGAGAGAAACACATTCAGCTTATATAGGAATTAATATGCCTGCACTTATTGGTGTATCGCCTTTAACAACCAGTAATAAACTTTTCATCTGCTTGGCTATGGGTGGATTTCGCCAAACCAACAAAGAGAAACGAACCGCCCTATTAAGAGTCAGCGGCAAACTTCAAGAGATGAAGAAGTCAATGAGATGAAGAACTGTGATGAAGTCCCCTTCTGGGATTTACGTATATTAGCCATGAGCCAAGAAACTCAGGGAGCTGGCTTCTCAGATAAACTAATAATGGGAAATTATGTTTAGCATAATGCCCCAGAGAAACAACCGGACTGGAATCCAGGAAGCGGAATTAGGGGCTAGGAAAACAGTAAACCTGGAAAACCATCCAATCCCTTCCTTTAAGACAGAAAAGTCATCAGAAAGCTGGTCAACAAACCCAAATATCAAGATAACACAAACAAACCACCCTCAGAAGGATAACATAACCCACAATACCCTTCTATGCCAATCCGAAAACCAGAACGGATCTGGGAGGTTAAGTTGCTCCTTTAAAATACAGGAAGCCCTTACCAAAACTTTCACCGACAGGGAGACCGTAGGAGAAACCCAAACACCCTTAAAGAACCCTTAACCCCCTTACCTGCCCAACAGTAACACAGCTTGCGGTCTGTCGCACAAGCTGCCTTCTCAGCTTCTGCCTGCATACCGAAATTCAAGAAATCAGGATGAGGGCGTGTTAGGGAGAATTCTCATTTATGGCTATTTTCCCTCACCTAGTGAGTCCCCCAGCAGCTTTGCTGGACTTCTGGAGTTTAATTTCTTTCACTTGGTAAGACTGTGAGCTTTTCCCCCACTCTTACCCATGTTTTGCCATGTGTCTTTTACCTGTTTTATGATTGTGGACTCTGGAGTACACCACTTCAGTAGCCCCCGTCTTTTGTGTGTTACACAGCACCTTCAGTGCAGTGACACAGGGTTGTCTTTTAGACTTCCCACCGACTCCATTTCTGGGGCTGACTACAGTCCCCCAGAAAAGGGTAAAGTTGCCATTGACTTTACTTAGTCAAATTACCACAGATCCAGAACACCCCATCTTCCATGGAGTGCTGGAAAGGGTTGCTTCGTATCCCTCTATATCTGTACCTCCTAGAGCATTGTTTCGCTCTTTTAACATTTAGGGCCTCATTACAAGTCAGGCGGTAAGGGGTTAACGGCGCCGGTAAAGGTGCTGGCGCCGTCAACCCTGTACCGCCTGATTACGAGGTTCCCTTGCAGGACCCGGTCTGCACGTCTGGTTTTACCCCCGGTCCCGCGAGGGGAAGAGGGAGCAAACAGGCCGCTCGTAATCGGCCCGTTGTTTGCTCCCTCTCCCATTCCCATTAGAAATTACCGGGCCCTCTGAACTCGGAATGGCCCGGTAATTCCTCATTCTGGGAACCCAGACCCTGACCAAATTTTGGCGGCAGCCATGCCACCAAAAGCGGCATGGCTACCGCCAAAATCGTAATGAGGCCCTTAGACTTGGCTGGTGACAGTGGTATCTACCCTAACTTTTCTACCGCGATTATATTAGATAAACGTGGTATTGTTTTAGGCTATTATATTAGCCTCGAACTTAAACCCGCTTGACCAAATACTTTTTCTTTTGGCTCCGGTTGGGTTTATTCACCATTTCTTTTTGTTAAAGTCCTTCTTGTGTCTTACTTTGCGCAGCAAAACAGGTTTTCCTCCTTTGTTCACTGTCTTTTGGCCGGCTTCTGCTCAGAAGCCCTCCTCCAGGCGCCTGGGTGTCTAGGTGGGCTGAATGTGAGGGAGGGGTGTAGTCACCCCCTGCACAGGGTATCCTAGGAAACCCAAGTCACACTTTGCCATGATTGGCTGAGGTGATTGCCCGAGCTGGACAAGGCCCCCTGCTGCGTGATTGACAGCCAGGCTGTGTGAATGGGGGTTTTTCGCATAAAAGGCAGGTCTCTTAGGCTAGAAGTCAGAGAGTCGCCACTGGAACTACAAGGAACCGAAGAGAAGTGGAGAAGAAGTTGGCTGCTGCAATTACCCCTTTCCGGTGAAGCCCTGCTGCAGTCCTGATCTATCTACCCTTTGACGACCAGAGAAGATCCAGTCCGGAGTCTTCTTCCCTTGAGCTTGGTGAGGATAACCAGCTCATCTTCTACAGCCAGAGGATCCTCTTCCTTGGTCGAAATCGCTGCACCCTGCTGTAGTGGGTCCGGATAGCCATCTGAAGAGCCTCTCCTGTTTTTAAGGAGTGCACATTTTATTCATCGTCACTGCTGCCGGCCTCATCCCTGTGTGGTGCAGACCCCTTCAGACGTCCTCCTTCACATCGAAGCTCCAGGAACCATGGGTCTGCGGGAAACCAACTGGAACAACTGCCAGGGCACCAGCTTCTCCACTGAATAAGGTACTGTGTTCTGCTTGAGGAATGAGGGTGAATCCCTTTTTTTCATCTCCGAGGCTTGCCCTTGTTTTACCTCCTTCTTATAACTTTTGCTTCCGAACATTGACAATATCAAAGTACTCTTGGCTACGTTGAATCGTGAACTGTCCGACTGTGTGATCCTCGACAACAGGCTCCCGGTGTCACTTGACCCTGACTCCGGCCCTTTGACTCTTGAATTCCTGTCTATGAGTGTTCTTCGATTGTGTCTGCCTAACTATAATATTGCCTATGATTTTTGCCTCCAACTCCCTCTGGGTATCTCAGGTGCTAAGTGTGTTTTTTGCCCCGGTAGCATTTCTTGTCACGGATACGCGGTTATTTAGTAGACCGAACTGTCAAAAAGTTATCGCAATCGTATTCACGGTAACGTGTCTAGTTTCGCAACACTGGTCCATTCAAACACAGGGTACTTACCTTGAGTCATACTGTACAAAGTGAATTGGTTAGTGGTAGTATATTTTACGTGTGGTTTTGAATTTAATAGAAGTGTTGTGTTTATAACAAATGGTTTAAAAATAAATGTACTTATATTTTTCTACCTGAAACCTTGAGTCAGTATTTGCTTGAGTCACAGTAATTGTGGTCCCTTTGTGTAATCTCTGCTACTGCTCATATACTCTTGAGATAAGCCTGGCTGCTGCGCGACTGCTACCACTTTAACATAGTAGTACAGGCTTGTACCAAAGGTAAAACTTGTATTGCCACCAGTAGTCTTAATTGTGTGTAGTGGTCCCTAAGGGCACTGCACAGGATTTTGCCTAACAGGGCGTAGGCCAAAGTGAGGAAATGGAGAATGATCCAACTTCAGGTGAGTCAAGTGAAGGAGATGATTTAGGGGTTGATGAGCTTTGGGAGAGAAAGATAAAACCATAAAGAAAAGAGGTCACAAGTTTAGTAAATTACTGAAAAGGAGCTAGAGACCGACTAGGTATTTTTAGAAGTAGGAGTTTCCAGAGGGCCAGTTCAAGCCCTAGGTAGGTTTACTAGGGGGAGCAGGGTCCAGCTGGGGTCAGGGAGCATAGTGACAGCATGCATGGAGAGGTGGTGGAAAGAACCAAAGCAAGAAAGGTTAGTACATAGTAGCCATTTTACCTCTCTCCTTGCTGACCCTAACAAGATCCCTAAACCCTCCCTCCCCCGAAGATTCAACAGAATATTAAGGACTGGTTTAGTCTTGGAGTACGGGATCCCGAAAAGCCTGCAAATAGGCACAGAGGAGCAGAAGAAAAGTTTGCAACATATTGGACTGGGGAGTGAGGTAACTTCCCTGAGACATATGGAAACAGTAACTAAGATTTGACTGTTTGAACTAGCCCCCTGACATTGAGAAAACCATTGCACGAGATGCTGGAGGAAGAAGACGCTGTTATTTTATTATTTTCACTTGGAAAGATCCTGTTTACATTTCAATTGGCCCTTCCCTGTACACAACCCTTAATAAAATTGATTAACTTTGAGTACAAGGTCTTGGCGTCTTGGTCTTGGTGCCAAATGTCCAGTTTGGGACAGAACCCAATGACAGTGATAGAGAACCTTTCAGTTTGAGGATCTTAGACTTCTATTCCTGACCGGCCTGGGGTCACCTTCAGTCGCTTTATTATTGTGTGTGGAATACACATAATTCTAGGGGCTACTTCCATCCCCCTTCTACCGCTGTGCAAACATGCACCAAGAACTTGGATTTCTATTCCATCTTGATTCGTTGCTCATTGTCCAATCTTTTATGATGTGTTGAGGAAACTTGTTCTTCCGCTCTCTACAGGCATCTGGTTGACTTTTAATGCTGTTATCAATGTCTGCTATGAACTTAGTATTCAACTTTCAACCTGATTTGGTGTTCGCTTCATAGGCCTCTTTTTGATGCTAAGTTCTTTATATATGTCTCCTGGAGACTTGGACTTCAATTTCCAACATGCCCTTGGTTGGCTTTCAATCTCTTTACCAGCATTCACTGCCTATTCTGTTGTTAATTTCTGCTTTGCTTTATTAGTTCTCTACAAGCCTCTTTTCCCATTTCCAGCTCTAAGTACCTTTTTGTAACTTCACTTGCTTAATATGGGAGAGACATACGTATTGCCCTCCCGCTCCAAGTTCCACTTTGACCATTCTCGCAGTAATGGTTCTTATTCCTTTTCTCCCAATGTGGGCTCTCTTCACCTACATCTCACCAGTCAATGCTTGTCCATTTTTTTTAATTCTCAATGCTTTTAATGTACTTGGATGCAGTGCTCTCTTTGCAGACATCTTGCCTTCAAGGTCCATGTTTCCAGTCCCTGTTTCAGGTTTCCTCTGCTTTCACTGTGCCACCAGCTAGGCTGCTTATTTTGTTCTTCCTGTCTGGAGCCTCTTGTTGCTCCTTTGGGTAGACTCGTCTGGCTCTCTCCTTTGCTCTCCCAGCCTTCTCTGCTAGTAAAGCCTTTGTCTGCTCCTCTGTCTGCCCCACTTCTCGTCCTTGCTGTTCAAGGTTTTCATATTGGCCATCTAACTCAACTCTGCTTGGCTCTTCCAGCCAGTCTTACAACAACCTTCCCCCATTTTCCCCACTGTCTGCTTTGTAAGGAAGGCATGGTATCAACAGTAAGACAGATACAAGAAATCACCATCAAATAATAATAACACAGTCCTAGTGGTGTCTTGTGAAAATAAAAGGGCCTATACTAATAAACATATTGCCAATCCTTACCTCTAAATACAAATAGTATGGAAAACAATGTTATGCAAAAGAAAAGTGTTAAATAAATGATATGTCAGGATATTCAAGCTGTTGGCTTCCCTACCCCACATTTCAGCACAGGAAAAGGCGGCACACTCAAGCTTAACACAGTGTCTGGCTTCTCTAGCACGAGGTTCCTTTCTAAACTTCAACATCATGGCCTTCTAAGCCAAAGTCTCTTTGCCATTCAAAGTCTCTTCTTTCAGAGGGCCTGATGCAACAAACAAACTATTTAGTTCCATTCCTTTTTGTAGTTCACATATACACAATTTTCTTAGGTGATTTACTATTCACCTCGGATTCCCCTCCACTGGACTCAGATCCACTTTAGCACAATGTTCTCAGGATTTCCATGTATCCAATTTCTCGGGTGATTCACTGGTCACCCCGTATGCCCCTCTGCCGGACTTGGGTCCGCCTTGACACAAAATCTCCAAACAGTCTCCCTCAGCCGGGCTCGGACCAATTTATCTATTGTAACACAAAACTTTCTTTAACCCAAAGCTTGCAATTGAGCTCCCTCTGCCGGGCTCCGACCAATGTTTATCTACTTTGCTATAAACTTTCTTTACTGTTTCAACGTCGAAGACTTTCGATTGTGCACTGGATTTTGCTTGAACCGTCGCAGGACCACTTTTATTCACAATCTTTGCCACTCTTTCACTTTTGTCAACTCTAAGCTGGATACCTTACAGAGACCTTCGACTGAGCGTGCCGTGGTGCCGGACCATTCTGTCAAAGCTATCGTATCTTGGTTTCAAAGTTCAATCACTCATCTGCAGTTCAACATACTCGCGTTGGTTATCACATGCATTTCATACAATGTTTGTTCCAGCGCTCTCCATACAATGTTGCCACTTTCAACCTTTGCTTCAACACAGACCGGACTTGAATCGGTCTCCCCAACTCACCGGCTGTTTTACAAAAGTAGCGGGCGCCCCTCTCTCGCAAGAACAGACATGATAACCTGTTCAGTGGTTATTAACCACTTGAGAGTTCGCAGCCACTGCTTTTACTCACTGTGCCTTTCACAGATGGGAAATATCCATTTGCATATCAGTCTTTGTCCTGCCCAGGGGCAGTCCAGCACCGAAATACAATGGCAATTCCAATCTGAAGGAGAGTACCACCAGCAACCCCATACACGTGTTTCACCCTTGTTGGGGATCATCAGTGAGGTGAAGCTGATGCCTCTCTAAGCACAGTGAGAGGGAGACCACGTCTGGTTGCCCCCAGGAGACCTAGGGTTACCAATCCCAGGTTCCTTAAAAAATAGTTTTACAAAGGTAGCGGGCGCCCCTCTCTCGCAAGAACAGACATGATAACCTGTTCAGTGGTTATTAACCACTTGAGAGTTCGCAGCCACTGCTTTTACTCACTGTGCCTTTCACAGATGGGAAATATCCATTTGCATATCAGTCTTTGTCCTGCCCAGGGGCAGTCCAGCACCGAAATACAATGGCAATTCCAATCTGAACGAGAGTACCACCGGCTGTGTTTATTTCACTGATGCTGCTTTGTTGTTGGAGCCAAGGACAGTACCACGATAGCTGGCGATTCTCCCCGCCTTGATTATCAATGCGGGAGGGCCCCGGTTACCTCCGACACACAATGCAGGATTCCTCATCCTGGCTTCCTGGTCTTACGCTTTCTATTCTCGAGGCTTTGTGACAGTAATGGTTCCTTGTTGAAAAAGTCAAGGGAACTTACCTCCTTGCGATCCCCTTCTGTTTTGCCGTCTTTCTCCTCGTGTGCTTTGCCTCACACAAAGTGTGCTCTCATGCTCCGCCTTTTATCTGTGTGTGGAGGTGTAATGGAAGTCAGATGTGTGTGTGCGATGGTCAGTAATTGCCTGACCATTGTATTGTTTAAGGAAGGCATGGTATCAACAGTAAGACAGACACAAGTGACCACAGTTCAAGGGTGTTTATTGAACTTTAATAAGGGTGTGAAAAATGCCTGTCTAATCCTAAACCTAAAGATGGGAGCAAACTACAAGCATCAAATAATAATAAAGCAGTCCTAGTGGTGTCTTGTCAAAATCAAAGGGCCTATACTAATAAAACTATTGCCAATCCTTACCTCTAAATAAAATTGTGTGGGATACTGCGTCTCGTCATCCTGTGTCCCACTTCCACTCCCCGAAGACCCCTCACCCAGGTGATCCTCCCGCACGGGTCCAGCCCCAGGATCTGGATCTTAAAACAATGGCTGTGTCCTGGCCTCCTGGATGACAGATCCCTGGGGACTAGTAGGTGAGAAACCTTCTGGTTTATCATAAGCCCTTCCCCTATGCGATGTAGCCGCATCTATTTCACAGGGAAACCGAAAAAGGAAATCGATGTTCCCCTTGTCTTTGTTTTTTTCGGCGCTCCACAGTGAAATAGTAGGGTTGTAGCTCTAGGAACCATTGCATGATTCGAGGGTAAAAATCCTTTTGTTGGCTTATCCATACTAATGGAGAGTGATCTGTGACAAGAGTACACTTTCTTCCTAGGAGTTAGTATCTTAGATGGGTGATGGCCCATTTGATGGCAAGGCCTCTAATTCTGACACAGAGAAGTTTTTTCATGTGGGAAGAGTTTTCGACTAGTGACTAGGATAGGGTGTTCTAATCCATCACAAACCTGTGACAAAACTGCTGCTAACGCTGTAAGAGAGGCGTCAGTTTGTAAATCTACTACCTTTAGGATCGGGTTCTGGCACAGGGTTTGTTTTAAGCTGTTGTAACACACCTCGTCAGTCCAATGAATCTTCTGAGGTTCGGCGTTCTTTCATTTATCGGTCAACCTAGCTGTTCTGTCTGAGACATTAGGGATAAACCTACCGTAATAACCAATTAACCCAAAGAAGGCGCTGAGGTCTCTCTTGGTTTTAGGCATGGGGGTATCTAGGACGGCTTTCACTTTTTCTCATTGAGGCTGGACACTGCCATTCCCTACAAAGAAGCTGAGGTACTTTACGGCTGACTGGGCCAGCTTACAGTGGATGAATTGGCAGCTAAGCAAGCTTCTCTGAGTGCTCTCCTAATAGTGAACGTAAGCCCCTGGACGCTCACACCAGAGAGAATACAACCCGCTGGGGAAGAAAGGCCCAAGTAGATTTTGTAAGGATAGCAAGCTTTAACCTCATTCGCAGTGGAGAACAGCAGCAAAGATCGCTGCTGCCAAGAACATTCCTCCAAAGGACGGTACAAGCAGAAGCTCTTAAAGCACAATATTATCATAAATGACGCCATACATACAGTGAAAACCCATGCAGCTGATTGGATTGAACGTATAAAGGTTCTGCCTCTATCCATATGGGATGGCAGTTTATTGGTGCCAGCTCAGTACGTCCATCTTCCATCACGTGGGTCCTGCAGGGCTCATCTTCTTCTCACTTTGAAGGTCAGACAACAAATTAATTATACTCCTACCATACAGCTTGTTTATCATTCATACCGTACACTTGGCAGCTTCAAAACAGACACGCAGGAGGTTCCTGGGCATTCTAACTTTCACCCGCACATTTCATCCAATCCGGCTCCAAGGTCTCCGCCCTTGTTTTGAACTATAATTTATCTATCCCAGAGCCTTGAAATACAAATCACACGATTGTCACTGTATCGATACACCCTGTCCTTCCTCTTTGAACATTTCAGGACTTTTTACTTAAGGATTAACGGTCAAAGGGCATCTGGTGTCATGGAATTCGGGGATCTTAGGGTTTAGTCAGTTATATGGGCTATAACTCGTGGTCACTTGGGAATGGTTTGTGCTTTGGCCACAGTGAGATAACATGCCCACCAGGCCTTGTAAGGCACATTCCTTTTTGGTGAAAGACACATCTTCACAACGCTTTCAATTACAATGGACAAACAGTGTGGCGGGTGAGGGTGCAAACTGTCCTCATGGGAGCTCAGGCATGACTATCTAGGAATATTAATATCTCTGCAAAATAGCGATGCTGCCCGCACCTTGGGCTGCACCATATGAATATGCTATAATTGAAGATGATGACATGGGGTCCTACTGGACGGGAAAGCGCATCACAATGCCTCAAATGCATCTCCCCTTACTTTAAAGCACCTGTGGAGGGCGGCTGTCCCCTTCCCAACATTCCCCCCTTAGTTACTTCTACAGTAACGAATTCTAGAATTGCTTTGGACTCCTACTCCCTAGTTTCTACATCCACAAATGGCTTATTCATTTTTACTGGCACCCACGCCCTACACACTGGTTGCAAACTCTCCCCCCCTACGTGCGTACTCTTCAGGTGAACAAGTCATGTAAATGCATTCTCTCCTCGCCCGCCAGGTCCACCCAAACCTCTGTGTAGTTTTCTAGATTAGGGGGTTGGGAAATGACAGTGTGGTATAAAGGATCAACTTTATCTCCATACAGGATGGGACACATTTCATGCTTTGGGCCACCCTGTGTGACATCAGTCTGTACTTCAATGTTTTTTGTTTCGTGAGGTGCTTTTAAACCCCCAATTGGTACCATCGTTCTTGCGCTATCAGGGGCCACAGTGGCACAGCATCGAAGAACTAGCTGACACATGCAGAAAATGACCAGGAGGAATGCAATGATGGGCATTAACATCTTCACGATTTCTCCTAGCCATGATGGGGTCCAGTTGAAAGTCATGCTTAGCCAATCATTGTCCTGGATTCCTGTGGAGGGCGGCTGTCCCCTTCCCAACATTCCCCCTTTTTGTTACTTCTACAGTAACAAATTCTAGAATTGCTTTGGACTCCTTCTCCCTAGTTTCTACATCCACAAATGGCTTATTCATTTTTACTGGCACCCACGCCCTACACACTGGTTGCAAACTCTCCCCCCTACATGCGTACTCTTCAGGTGAACAAGTCATGTAAATGCATTCTCTCCTCGCCCGCCAGTTCCACCCAAACCTCTGTGTAGTTTTCTGGATTAGGGGGTTGGGAAATGACAGTGTGGTATAAAGGATCAACTTTATCTCCATACAGGATGGGACACATTTCATGCTTTGGGCCACCCTGTGTGACATCAGTCTGTACTTCAATGTTTTTTGTTTCGTGAGGTGCTTTTAAACCCCCCATTGGTACCATCGTTCTTGCGCTATCAGGGGCCACAGTGGCACATCATCGAAGAACTAGCTGACACATGCAGAAAATGACCAGGAGGAATGCAATGATGGGCATTAACATCTTCACGATTTCTCCTAGCCATGATGGGGTCCAGTTGAAAGTCATGCTTAGCCAATCATTGTCCTGGATTCCTTCGAACACCTAGGCCATGGACAGTTGCAATGTGAGATAGGGATGCATTTTCCACGTCTTCTGGAGGTACGAA
Source organism: Ambystoma mexicanum (assembly GCF_040938575.1). Classification (NCBI taxonomy): domain Eukaryota; kingdom Metazoa; phylum Chordata; class Amphibia; order Caudata; family Ambystomatidae; genus Ambystoma; species Ambystoma mexicanum. The sequence goes on from NC_090922.1 coordinate 1,253,326,465, forward strand.
CTTGCAACAGGAATCGCCCAATTTTTTGCAAACCCCAGCCTCCATTGCTGTCAACATATCGAGCACATATCTATTTTTCATTTTCATAACTCTTAGTGCTCGTAACTCAGCCTTGATCAAGTTGAACCCATCCTCTGCATCTGTAGCCATTTGGCATTGGCCGCCACCTGTAAGACCTTTTCATTCTCTGTTATTGCTGATATTGTCCTTTTCCTAGCCGAATATAAGCTTGTGCGTGGGCACCAGGCTCTTATCTTCAGGTTGTATTGTGGGGAAACTTGTTGGCCCCTCTGCAGGCAGCACTCTGGAGGTGCTCTTCTAGGATTACCAATAGCGCTGAATGCAATGTGGCCAGCGAACAACACCCCCTCCATGACGATGGGAGGTGCAAGTAAGCTTGACAACCACAGATCCAGTAGTAGTCCATCAATGCTGCTGTTCCTTTCTTCAGGTCTGCGATCAAGAGAGTCTTAGAATGTTTGTTTGTGCCAACAGAGACTGTACCCTTGCTGCGGAAACAGAGCTTGTATTTTTCTTCCTTGTGTACTTACACCAGCTTCCAAAAAGCTTTGTGATATGCTCTGTACAGATTTGTGTGCAAAAATTGACCACTCGTTCTGTTCTGTCCTTGCTCTATGTTACCAGTCCTTCCGCCAAGCAAGGTAGTGTGCTGTCCTGCCAGTTATTATTGACATATTTACGCCCCTTCACCATCAGATAAGGTAACTCCACATACTTGATGTTTCTTTGGTCATCGGGACATTTTACGACATCTGGGCCCCCCATTTGCAATTCCACCATGTGTGCCTGGAACGTTCCTTTTATTCGGTATAGCGCAAGATGAACCAGGCATTTTGCCGCTATAATTGGGACTGCTTGGGGTACTAACACCTTGCAAGGCCTGACGCATGCGGAATGAGTGAACACACATAAAAGCTCCCATTTACAGCATTTCTCCCCACTCCACTCATTTTACAATACCAGTAATTAGAGAATTCAGAGTGAATATCCTCAATCACATCAAATCCCAACACTTGATATGTGTCATACTTTTGTCATACTTCTCTTTTCACTCTTCTATAAACATTCTCTAAGATAGTCGCTTTAGTAATAGTATCAGAAATACCATTGTATCCTTCCATAGAGGTAGATAATCCCCTGTTTATTGTAACCAACATGTTCTCTACTTCCTTCACAGACGGAACATGCATTATTATTCGTATTCACATTAGTGCTAATATAAGTAGCTCCACTTATTGACATTTATATTTAATGTTCCATTTGGATAATATACAATCCTATTTCCCCCACTCTCCTCCTTTATAGGAACTCCCACTATAATACCCTCCCGAATACACTCCCAGTAGTATTAGCAATATCACACACAACCCTCCAACAAGTGCTAACCAACAATAATAGATATATTTCCATAGTCTTTCATTTGCATCTCTACTCCTCAGGGCCCTACTTAAGAACCTATGTACATGAGCTGCGTCCATCTTCTTTTCACCTGTAATAGAAACGCAGACGGACAAGACAACAAAAAGGGAGGGACGTGCAAGACGTACACTATACAAGACAGAAAAAGACACGAGAGGAAACAAAGCGGAAGAGGGGACGAGAGAGAGAGAGAGAGAGAGCGAAAGAGAGAGAAAGCTCCTAGGAGAGAAAAAGTATGGAGCTAGCAACTTAACTTTGGCCTGCCACTTAAATGTGCCACCACACCCGTATCTCCTTCTGGCAGGCCGGTACGGTGCTCGGGGTACAGGTACTTTCACCCCTGATTTGAAGACAACTGATGCACCACTGGGCTTTCTGGAGGTGCCCTACGAACATCAGAGAGTTGGACCCAGTAACGCAACTCCATCACTTTAACCGTGAGGGGAGTGCAAAACACCACCTCCTGTGGTCCCTGGAACCGGCGATTGTTCCAAAGGCGCACAAAGTTGTGGACGTAGACGTAATCCCCTGGCAGCAGTGTTTTAGCCGTTATATATTCAAGATCTGTGCCCGTTGTCTGTGCAGCATCGGGCGTCTCCGTAGTCACAGTTCTGGGTGGTGCAATCTGTCAGGAGACATATTTAATGGCCAGAGTTAGTGTCATCAAATAATCCCTGAATTCCTCTCCTAACACCGCTGCAGTCCTATGTGCATCCGAAACTCTTCTCACAGGGGAGACAGGGGTATGCATGCGCCGACCAGTAACCAACTAGTGAGATGACAGGAGATGGTCTTTGCTTGGCTATGTGCGTAAACTAAAAAGGGCCAGGAGCAGACAGTATGCCCAGTTTTTCTTCAATGTGGTGAACAATTTAATATTGAAATGCGTCTGATATTCCACATAAAGTACAATGAATAGTGTGCACCCGAGGGAAATTCCGTATTACTTTTGTTTTGCATCTGAGGCTGCTCCTTGCAGGTGCAGAGACCTGCACCCCAGCAACCACCATTGTGCCCCACAAGGCTGCACTTTACAAGATGGCTGCCCCGATTTCAGCCCTCTCACCATCTGCCTAACCCTGCTATGGCTGATGCCTGATTGGCTGCTGTGTACATTTTGAGCACCTATCACAGCCGGCAGGCGTAAGCCGGCCCACCGGAACGAAGGCCCAAGGAAACAAGGCTATCACCTGTCCCAAGCCTCCCACTCTATTGCGTGGCTCCACTGGAGGAGCAGGAGCACCAGGACCACTGCTGGAGCAGCTGCCCCCACCCCAGCAAATGATCCAGAGGCTCACACACCCATCCGGTGAGAGTGCAGCTTATTCTGCTACTGCTACCCAGAAACGCCTGAAATGCGTCTGATATTCCACATGAAGCACATTGAATAGTGTGCGCCCGAGCGAAATTCCGTATTACTTTTGTTTTGCATCTGAGGCTGCTCCTTGCAGGTGCAGAAACTTGCACCCCAGCAACCACTATTGTGCACCACAAGGCTGCACTTTACAAGATGGCTGCCCAATTTTGGCCCTCTCACCATCTGCCTAACCCTGCCCTGGCTGATGCCTGATTGGCTGCTGTGTGCATTTTGAGCACCTATCACAGCCGGCAGGCATAAGCCAACCCACTGGAACGAAGTCTATCACCTGTCCCCACCAGTTCACGCTGTCAGCCAGACCCCCTGCCCAGGCTGGCCCGGACCTGGCTGCATCTACCCGGCAAAACCTACTTAAGTAAGGTAATTCTTCCACCTTCGTATTGCAGCCCTACTTGCCTGCACATTTGCCACCCAAATCGCTAAGTACATCTGCCATGCACTACCTCTAAAGGCCACAAAACACAGGCACACCAAATCGCTATCACTACTATCCGGGTGATCAATACTCTGCCCGGCAACCGACGTCTCTCATACCCCTTCCACATCGCTCCACGAACACTGAGATGCCTTGAAATTGATGTCACATGCCGGTTCCCTTTTCATAAGTCATTTGCACACTGTACGAATATATTATGCATTTTACTGTAGCTGGAACGTGAATCAAAATCCTCGCACCATTGTTTGCATCATTGCCTTTCATGCCCCTCTGAGTGTGTCCTCCAACCTGTCATGTACAAATCACTCTATCCTGCTATTGTATTGTGCTGCCATGCCCTGTTTAACCAGCCTACTGTGTTGCCATGCCCATGTGAACTAGCCTACTGTGCTCTCTCGCCCGTTTGAATTAGCCTACTGTGTGTCATGCCCATGTGAACTAGCCTACTGTGTTGCCATGCCCATGTGAACTAGCCCACTGCCATGTGAACTAGCCTACTGTGTTGCCATGCCCATGTGAACTTTCCTACTGTGTTGCCATGCTCATTTGAATTAGTCTACTGGGCTCTTAGGCCATACTGAATTGGCCCATTTTTTTACCCTGCATCCGTGTGAATTCCCTATTGTGTGCCACTTAAAGTGACCAACTACTAGCATATCTTCTGCCAAACATGCACACCATTACTTATAGCCTATACGTTACCAGTATACTCCTTAAAACGAGCCTACTAGTGTACGGCGACTGGCTCCCACCCCTTGGAGTGGCACAAGCCATACCTATCCTGGCTAAAATGGCACTAAATAACCTTCCAACCAATAGCCAACCTCCCCATCTGACCACATTGAGATCTTACGCAAGCAATCCCTGCACCTTAAATGACAGAAACCTAAGACTCCGAGCCAGACTAACTAAACTGCACGAACCACTCACAAGATCACTACCTCCGACAAACAAGAAAACTAACCTCCCTACTTGCAAGAAACACAATAATGCCAAACTTATCACTCTCTCGCCTCATCGGCATGCCATCACCAAAAAACAGACTGCGCATGAACCTAAGATAGCTGACTGTATACCACCCACTCCCACCAATGCTACAGCTATACTGGAGGCACACCCTTTTAAAGGTGCCCTAATAAACGCTATGTCCTTGGTTGCTGATGCAACAGATATCTCTGACCTGATACTGGCAGATAATTTGGACTTCCATGCCATAAGGGAATCTTGGCTACATGACGCGGCAGGACCTTTACTCACGCTAGCTGTCCCAGACGGTTACACGATAATCAGACAAGATAGAGATAAAACCTGAGGTGGAGACATCGCTATCATATTTAGATTAAACTTTTCACTGAGACTAGCCCCCACACAAACTATACAATCCTGTGAAGTCCTCACCGCTAAACTCCCTCTAATTAATTCCCAGACCCTTACTATGCACTTCATCTACAGACCGCCGGGTCCACTCGGGACCTTTTCAGGAGGATATTTACACCCTACTATCTAACAACCTTAAAACTACCACCCAACTACTATTATTACTACGTGACTTTAATCTAGGATTAAATGACCTGACTGATAAGCATGCCTCTAACATAGCCAACACCCTATCATAATTAGGCCTCTCCCAAAAAACTAACAAACCCACCCACAATAAAGGGAGAACCCTAGACTGGGTAGCTGATTATAACTGTGCCACCACCATCACCTCCACCCCCCCGCAACTGTGAACAGACCATTTCCTTGTGTCTTTCACACTAGCCACTACTAGACCACTCCCGCTGGTCTCACCTTCTGCTCCACCCTGCCTTACAAGGAACAAAAAGAATATTACAGCGGACAAAGTGATCCCTGCCATTCTCCCTACCCTCAACACACTAGCTGACAACCTAGATCCAGGTACACTGGTCCACAAATACAATCAAATCATGTTAATGACTCTGGACACAATTGCTCCACTTAAATTTAGACCTAGCAAACCTAACGCCCACCTAAACAAGTGGTTCACCCCCCAGCTAAAGAACCTATGACTCCTAAAAAGTAAATGTGAAACTGCCTGGAGACTACTCCCTTCAGATGATAACAAAACCAAGTTAACCAAAATTTCTTCCCAATATAAAAACGAAATTTGCCTGCCAAAACAAAACTGGTACAACAAACGTATCTCTAACGCTAACTCCAGTATGAAGGAATTATTCACCATACTAAAAGAACTAGAGTCTCCTATTCCCACACCTGATATCTGTACCAAAAATAAAACATGGTGTTCAGATATGCAACAGGCACTTTCCAATAAAGTAGCTACTCTCCAGAACAAAATAGCTATAAAAAAAGCCTCCCTCAACTCGCCACCCAAATTAAACATCCTAAACATCCCCACCAGTGAAACACCATCTGACCATCTCGCCAGATTCCATTTCACTAAAACGTTCATACTGGAGGTAGAAAAAGTCACTCTTTCACTTAAGCCCTCCAACTGCCAAGGCGAACTCTGCCCAGCGCAGATTATAAAAGATGCCGCGAGAGATCTTGCCCCTTTTATCTCTAAACTGATCAATGCTTCCTTTTCATCCGGCACCATTCCCACTAACCTGAAACAATCTTGGGTACTCCCACTGTTAAAGAAACAAACCCTAGACCCACTTGTTCCTACTAATTACCGCCCTATCACGACGTTACCATTCCTGTTTAAAATACTCGACAAGGTTGCATACACCCAGATCCAAAAATATCTGGAACTCCATACACTTCTGGGAGCAAGACAATCCGTATTCCGCCCCCAACATGGAACGGAAACCGCTCTCATCGACCTCAAAACACAGGTCAATGAGTTAAGAGACAAAGTTAAAACAGCCCTCCTCCCATTGTTAGACCTCTCTGCCGCATTTGACCTGGTGGACCACAAGGTCCTATGCGGCCATCTGGACTCAGCAGCCCACTTTTCCACAGAGGCTATCAGATGGATAGAATCATTCTTGAGTGATAGAACCATGAGGGTCTTCTCCCCCTCAGCAGCAGCTGACCCTGCCCATATCACGTGTGTGTGTGGTGTGTCCCAGGGTTCTTGTGTCTCCCCTACTTTATACAATATATTCACCAAGCCCCTGTTCGATGATCTGGACCTTCTAGGTATCACCTACACTAACTATGCAGATGATACTCAGATTCTCCTCCAACTTTCTGGTGATTACCACAAGGATTTGGCTCTGGTGAATAGAGAGCGTCTCATCATCCAGGCATGGATGGCCACTCATGGTCTATGCCTGAATGATGACAAGAAGGAGCTTATCATCCTGGGCACCCACCTTAACCTTAAAAAATTAGGCCAGGAATATTCATCATTCTCCATTGATGGAAACCTCATTAAGGTAGCCAAGGAGGTGAAACCCCTTGGCTTCTACCTTGACTCGACCCTCTCCTTTGACAAACAAGTAAAATCAATGGCCTCCACCACTGCTTACACGTGCTAGCTCATCAGGACTGGCAAACCCTTCCTTTCAAACGACAGCTGCATGATCCTGGCCAGAGCTCTAATACTTTCTAGGCTAGATTACTGTAATGCTCTTTACATCGGTGCCAACAAAGCTATCATCCAGATATACAAATCCTCCAAGATCATGCATTAAGAGCTGCACTAGGTGTGAACAAAAGAGTACACATCTCCGCGTCTAGACGCCAAAACTACTGGCTTTCGACTAATAAAATCCTCCTAATAAAGGCATCCCTTACCCACAAAGCACCAAATAATGCAGCACCCAGCTATGTTGTAGATAGATTTCACAAAAGAATATTCAATAGACCTATGAGAGTTAGTAACGCCAATTGCCTGACTATTCCAAGATTCAGACTCACCAAGGCTGGCGGTAGTAGCTTTCCTGTGAAAGCAGCCAAACTCTGGAACTCCCTTCCACACACCCTTAGAGAAGATCAACCCTATTTGAACTTTAGAGGTAACTACATTAACCTACTCAAATACACTGATCCCTAGTACTGACTGCTGTGTTATTTATTTATTTTTTTCCCTTTATTTGTTTTGGTTTATTCAAACCTTTACAAAGAGGTATATACAAAAAACAGATTTAATTAAAACAAGAATTTCGCAATAAATTACTTACTTATACATTTCAATTTCATTAAGATACAAAATACAAAGAAACACGCATAGACGAATAAGGAAAATAACATACTCCATCCCAAAATATAACCAATTTACAAGCTAAACAAAAAAAAATGTTTAAACGTTTTTTAAGCAATAACACATTCTATATTATCCATTTAAGAACCAGAAATATCTTCACAGATTTTTTTTCAACACACAAGTATTTTTCAGAAATTCGTTGACTTTTATTTTCAAGGCGATAGACGAACCATGAAGCATTTCACACCACAGTTTATTTCTGTCCACCCAGGTTGTATTAAATACAAATTGTGCAAAGCTTTCCAATCTCTTCTCTCGAAGATTTGGACATTCCAGTAATAAATGTTTTAAGGTTTCACCCACGTCTTTTAATTTACAGAACCGACAAACTTCTGTCCCACAAGGGCTCAAACCCCGAATGAAGAGAATCTCATTTGTGCTTAGGACGTTAAATCTAAAGCGCATGTAAGAGTTTCGGAATTCTCTAGAGGGATATTTTTTCAGATATGCTTCCGGATAAGGACAGATTTCCAATATGACACACTTTCAGAATATAGCTTCGAATTTAGCAAGACTACATTGTTCTCCAGCCATTCAAATGCATTCACAACCTCCTTCACTTTATCTGGGAATTTAAAAAGTGTATTTACCGATAAACCCAAATCAACAAGTTTCTTCTCACAGTCCTCTTTTAAATTATACAAAAAGTTTCCATTTTTCGCATGTTTCAAATGCGCATAAATTGTGCTGTTTTTGGCAACCCGACATTTTCTTAATAGAGCCAATTTTCTATTGCACATGATACTATTGAGTGAACGTAAACCAAGTTCATATCTTATTAGCTCTAAAGAAATACATTTTGGAACATAGTATAATACTTTTTGCCAGATCATAGACTCCAGTTGACATAAAAAAGACCACATAGTTTTAGAGAAAAATTTGCACCCATAGGACAATCTTGGCAACACCTTAAGCCTATAGAACAAGATACAGGGATCAAGAGTAAATTTACCGTATATTCTTTCAATGCCTCTTATTTGATTGAGAGCAACTTTTGCTTTTTGTATCAGTCTGGTTTTTATCACTTTACTGGAGTTACTGGAAAAAACATACCCCAACCAAATTAGGACCGTTTGGCTTTTGATTTTAGCACTATTACAGTTCCAATATGAAAAAGATGGTGTAGGACTTTTGCAGCCCACGTGAAAGATTATGGTTTTGTTCGGGTTAATTTTCAATTTTCTTTCTTCAATAAACAAACCAAAATCATTTATCAAGTTTTGCAGGCCGATTTTTGTGCAGTCCATTAATAAAAAATCGTCAGCGTATGACACCCACCTAACAGTTGAACCTCCAATTTTAGGTCCAATTAGACCACTAGAATCCAAGGACCTACCTGCATTAGACACATACATATTGAAGAGTGTTGCAGCTAATCTGCAGCCTTGTTTAAGCCCATTCACAGTAGGAATAATATCAGTCATACTCTGACTCTGACTCTAATTGTTGTTTCTGAATATAGGTGAATAATTATATCTAACAGGGATTTATCTATGCCTAACATTGACAAGGTTTTCCATAGTGTGGGCCTGTCAACGAGATCAAAGGCGGAACTTAGATCCATGGATGCAATATATAAGTGTTTCATAGCTTTTTGTTTGACCGCACTCATTAACTCAACCATCAGCAGCCCTCCAGCATCAGTACCTATAGCTCTACGAAAACCAATTTGCCTATAGTTTAGTATATTGTTGTCATCAATCCATATATTCCGTTTTTCAAGTACCATAGCAGCAAAGATTTTTGACTCCACATTCATAAGTGTAATCGGGCGATAGTTTTTGGGACACAGACGATCGCCTTTCTTGAATAGTAACAATACATATGACACTTTCCAGTTGTTTGGTATCTTCTTTTTGAGACAAATGTCCACAAATATAAAATGCAGGAGCTTAGACCACACATCAATATTGTTTTTTAAGTTAGCAAATGATAAAAGGTTGGGACCCGGAGTAGAGGTAGGTTTCGCTTTTTTAATTAAGCTTTTAATGTTCAGAATTGATGTGTCCAAATGCCATACAGCATCTATGAAAACCTCGGACCACAAGCAGTTTTCAAGAGACTTATATAAAGAACCAAAGTACTTAGACCATACCCCAGCATCAATGGGATTCAGTTGAAAGACCAAAAGCTGGTATTATTGTTCCCACGCATGGCCTCTAACATTGCCTCCCCATCTTTTTGAGCTAGCCCAACTTTAATACTCTTGATCCAGTTCTTGTATTTTTGTTTACATTGCCTAATTTTTAAGCTCCTCTCGGTTTCTCCCATAGCTTGTAACTTTATATTTCTAATGGATTTTCTCAAGAAGATCTTTGCTTTTTTTACAGTCTCAGCAAATGTGTGTATGTACACCTTTTTTGATTCTGTCGTACCACTTCTGAGCACCTTACTACGATGTAACATATCTTCAATATAATCACCAAAATTATCGACAGAATAGCAAACCAACTTTTTCTCATAGTTTGAATATACAAAGTCCTGCGAAATAATGTGGTTAGCCTTTTCCATTTTGCCACTATTCCATTTTACATGCTTGCCATCATTTAATGCTTCAATTTGAATAGGAAACGACAAGATTTCATTATTACCCTTACTCCAAGGGAGTTCCAAACTTAGCATTGCATGATCGCTATTACAATTTTCTATAACTTCAAACTTTTTGCAATACAGTTTTTCATGAGTGGTCACAAATATGTAATCTAATGTGGAACATGATCCATGAGCAGCCCAAATAGGCAAGATGTTGTAGACTGGTTCCATGCCCCAACTCTTTCCAAAGTCCAGCCATTGACAATCTCTAGTTTTTTATTATCCAGATTGGATGAAAGAGCGTGTATCTGATACTGTTCAGCTTTTGTAAGTAAACAATCCGCATTCAGATCCCCCGCAAGCAAGATGAAGCCTTGTGGGTATAAATCAAGCCAGTTACAGATCTCTTCATTTAAATAAACAAAGAAATCCTGTAGTTCACATCTATTCTCATTACATGTGTTCCAGTATACGTTGAACATCAGTATATGAACACTTCCAGCATCTGTTAACAGTTCAAAACTAGCTCTTATGGCACAATCCAGCACAAAAGAACTATCCAGTAGTATAATGCACACATCAATTATATATGCCACCAGCAAACCACCACTTGGTCTACCTCTATCTTTTTTTTTTTGCAACTAGACCTAGGGTATTAAAACCATCAATGTACAAGCCAGAGGTGACCCAGGTTTCTTGCAACAGCACAAAATCATATTTACTAGGTTTCACACAATGTACAGTGTTTAGCAAAAGATGTTTATATCCCCTTGTGTTCCATGACACAAGTTGAAAATAGGACCTTATGCTAAAGTGGTTTGGTAACCGATTTCAATTGTGCAATAGATTCTCGTAAGGAAAGTGCAAGCCAGCGCCACTCTTGTATGTCCTTTAGACAGGACTTAGCTTCATTGATAGCCTCCATCCCTTCATTTTGTACTGATGGTAATTCAGATGTTCTAATCTCAGAGTTCCATTGTTCATCTTTTTTATCTGTGAAAGTTTATGTTTGAATGTATTATTGTAAGGTATAACATCAAAGCCTCTCCTCTGTAGAGAGCCTACCTCCTTTAAGAGAAGTTCTCTAATCAGCTGAGATTTGATAATCAACCGTACATAATCATATCTCAGATTATGAATGAAATCCCCAAGTTGTAAATCCGCTGATGTTATCAGGCAAAGTTCAGGGATTTCATTAAATAAATTCAATATGTATGGTCTATTCAAAGAACTAGGACCACCTTCTTCAAGTACATAATATATAATTAGACTATGCTCATCTGGTAACGCCGGTGCCCTTAAATGCCCAAATGGTGGATCATTCTGCAGACTATGGGCCTCATTACACGGAAGACGGTAATGGTTAACGGCCACCGTTAATGGTAACGGTGGCCGTTAACCATTACCGCCTTACTACGAGGTCCCTTAGCGGGTTGGTGCTTTAACGCCTGCTTTTTGCAGGCGTTAAAAACCAACCCGCTAAGGGACCTCAGAGCTAATTACGGCACCGCAAAATTGCGGTGCCGTAATTAGCGCCTTCCCCATTCCCATAGAGCCCTATGGGGCAGAAATGGGAATGGGGAAGGGCAATGGTGGAAGGGGGATTTACCACCCCTCCAACCTTGGAATGGGGCGGTAAATCCCCTTTCCGCCAAGGCGGTGCCGGTATTTTACCGACATGAGCCATGGCGCTAATAGCGCCATGGCTCACCGCCTTCCGTGTAATGAGGCCCTATGTCTCGTTGGCACGGGACTATTGTCAGCGATAGCTATTCTGCATGGGGGTTCATGTAACCTATCCGTCATACGAATAGTGTCTACAAGGTCCCCTAACGAAGAGTTTTCATTAGGTTCAATCAGAGCATAACTATTACAACTTGTGGTAAATTTCTTTTTTAAGATGTTATCAACCATAATGCCCAAAGTATGTTCCGAAACCCCTTCAAGGCCATGACCTGAACCTTTTGTAACTATTTCTGGTTCTGGGTTACAGGTCTGCCCACGTTCTTCATTTATGTGTTGAGAGTCTACATTTCTGGACTCGCACAAAGATTGAGCCTCAGTATCGGTCAGATTGTCATCATCCAAGATATTTTTAGTACCCCTCGGCAATACACCCTAGTTTTCACTCGGCTTGTGTTTTTTTAGTATATTTTCAACCAAACAGCAGACCTCTTGCACGGTAAGACCCTTCTGGGTCTGCACACCATCTTCATTTATAGGTCAAGGATCTATATTCACAGACCCGCCTGCTGCTAGAACCAAGGTGTCATTCAGTTTATCATCATACAGAATATTTTTAGTGACTTTCGGCAAAGTTACCGTGTTTTCACTCAGCCTCTGTTTTTTTAGGATGTTTTCAACCATACAACAAACATCTTGCTCTGTAAGACCATTCGAATGAGGCTCGACTCCAACCACCTTGGATTCATTCACCGTGACTTGCTCGACCATAGGAATCTGATTACCAGATCTTACTTGAATGTTCAAGGTTTCAATGACTACAGGCCCAGAATCAGTGTGAGACTGCAAATCCTCAACACAAACCACATTATCATTCATCAAATGAGGGGGTACACAGGGTGATATGAGACCAGTTGAGGACTGTGTATTGGGGCGTGACTGCATTTCTGGATTTTTAAAGATATAAAAAATGTCAGCCATGCCTCTTTCCATGCGCCTAAGGTTTTATCAATCCTGTCTGTCACCTTTTTGTGTTTTAGAGCATCTGATAGTCTATTAGCTCCCTCAGTATATTCTTTCTCAGATTTATTTCCTATTTCAGTTCTACTTTCACAAGATATATGATTCCTTCTTGCAGCAGTAGGCAATGAATTCGCACATGGTTCTTTAATGTTACAAAAGTCATCACCAACAAATCGCATATCCATATTTCTCATAAACTTGCGTGAACTGTTGTTTAAGCCCTTAAGCTGAGAAAGATTTTTTTTCTTTTTTGTTTTTTTCGCTTGTTTTTTGGACATTTTTGTTAACACAGGCTCATTCAAGATATTCAGTCCTTTCTCACTATCTGCCTTACCATCTGAAGATATAATTACTTTGTACTGTTGTACAAGTACTTCTTCCTGGTCCAAGATTGTATTGTCAGAAATGAGTATGGGTACACTTCGAACATCCTGGCACAGGATTGTATTATCAGGGATAAGTATATGCGCACTTCTATCATCTTGAGTTCTTGCAGATAAACTGCCTGTACACATATTTTGATCCATGAAATCCACGTTTGGAGTTTATTTGTTGCATTTTTCCTCCCACTCATTCATCATACTGAAGCACAGTTTGGGTAAGGCTCTTAGTGCAAGTACAATTTCATTCAGCAGTCTAGACTGCTTCTTGAGCTCAACAAACATAAGCCCATTCACACTAGCGTGCTCATTGTCTGTTTTTCCTTTAATATTGCTAGAATATTGATTAACCTCGCCCTGTGATAGTTTCAAGATGTTGAGTGATTCCCATTAAAGATTGATCTGCTGTACTAAAATAGGGGGTGTATTATCGAACAGTAGACTTGTGTTTAAATCACATGATGATATATTATCAGAAACCAGGGTACTATCCCCTTCATACAAACTTTGCGAGGAGATAGAAAAAACCATGTTACTCATATCTGGAACACTACCACAGACATTTGTACACGATTGAGCACTTTCAGTTAGGTCATCATCTGTGTCTGACGCACCAGGCAAGGCTGTCGCTACAGCCAATGCCATGCTTGCACGACGTGTCAGAATTTTAGGCACGAACGTTGCTTTCTGAATTATTTTCCCTCTGTGGACAGACATTTAAGCTAGCGATATGCACATAAGCCCATCAATGTTCTTACTGCTCTCTCTAAATCTTCCGCCCACTGTTAACTGGCATAAACTATTTCAAAGCCAATACAAAATAGAATCAACAAAATAAAAGCCACACACCTACCCCGCAGCCTGCACACCGCACGTCGCACAGTTAACAGTACTTCACGTACTTCCCAAGGTGTGCGCGCGAGTGCGCAGGCTGGAGGGTTTAAGTAGGAGTTGACTGAAAGGAGGGGGCGTCGCTATCCACAGGAGGCGGAACCAACACCAAGCCTTCAAAAAAAGAAAAAAAAAATGTAATGTTGAAACAGTTAGCTTTGGGCGAACATATCCCGCCCTATCAGTGTGTACACAGAGAACGTATAAGTACACGTGAAATGCACGTATAAGTGAAATACACGTACACATGAAGTCCACACACAATTCACTCATGTAATAAACAGTCACCTTTTTCAGTGTCTGAAGGACAGGCAAACAGCGGTGTTCATGAAAAAGACGTCCTCCAGGTGAAAAGACTGTAGCTTTCCTGCAATTCCAGATTCCAAATGCCAGCTGAGTCCAGACAACATCAGACGGCACAACAAGTAAACAGTACTTCACGTACTTCCCACAGTGCTGTGTTATTTATACCTAGGATGTACCTGTATATTCTACTAAGCATATCGTAATACCTGTTTGATTTGATTATGTATTCTACCTGTTACAACCTGTTTACCTGCCTCACCTTGACCTGACCCTGTAACTTTGTAAGCTTTTCATTGTCTTATTGCTGCATCCTATTACCTTCGAGTCTGGTGCGCATTAGAAATAAATAAACAAACAAACAAACAAACAAACAATTTAGATAACTTACTCTTGAGGAGTCCATGTATCCTCTCCACAATACCTTTGGCCAGTGGGTGATACATCAAACTCATCCAATGCCTGATACCCAGTAGTGCGGTGACATGCTAGAATAACACATTGAAGAAATGTGTGTCATTATCTGATCTCAAAACCTTGCGCACACCCCAGCGCGGAACACTTCCTGCACCAGAAACCTTGCAACACACTTGGCATCTGGGTGCGCACAAGGCCCTGCTTCCACCCACCATGAGAAGGGACAGACCACCACAATGAGGTACCTCGATCCATTACAACATTCCCCCATGTCGGCATAGTCTATGTGTAACTCGCAGAATGGCATATTAGGGCGGGAAAATGTGCCCCGTAATGTCCTGTACTAAAACTTTGACATGTGGTACAATGAACAACCATATCCGTGATGCTCTCCTGGATATTTGGTTTGAAGTAATCCTCCTGTATGTCTGCAGCTATGTGTTGTTTCGAGTTGTTTCGAGTTATGAGATGAGTAGTGCAATTGTTCAAATGCTATTGCTAGCAATTCTCGGGGCATCACTGTCTTCCCAGAGCTCTCCTGCCTCCACAATAGTTCTGTCGGAGTCTGCTTACATCCTTTCCGTAACCACAACTCCTTCTCCCACTGAGGCGCCCTCCCTTGAAGCTCAATAATCTGGGAAATAGGCAATGCGGTGTAAGGCAGTGGACGCTCGTCTGTCGGTGGGGCAGTCATTAGTCTCGGGAGGATAGCTCAGGGGCAACGTGCTCGCCTTGGAAGCAAGATGACACGGAGTACCACAGGTTCGATCCCTGGTCCGTGCTTAGAAACCTCTGGGTATTAAGCGTGTTATAAATAACCAATCATACTAATCATAACATACTCAGTGGATGTCTCACTTGACTGATTCGCTGCCATTTTGGCTGCTGAATCAGCGGCTGCGTTCCCCCTTGAGATGTTTTCAGTCCCGCAAGTATAGGCGGCGCACTTGATAACTGCAACAACAGATGGCTGTGATAACGCTTCTATCAACATCTCTAACAGCACAGCATGCTGTACCGGAGATCCATCTACCCTCCTGAACACCCTCCTCTTCCAACGGGAGAGACCTGCATATAGCATTGTTGCAACGACGGGAGAGACCTGCGTACAGCGTTGTTGCAACGCACGCTGAGTCTGAATATATTGTAATATGACATCCTTGATATATGATATGATATTTTATTTGTATCGCGCTCGTACACAGGTGTTTCAGAGCGCGACTAGGCAAGGGAGGGGAACATAGGAGAACAACAAAAACGATCTTACTAGGCCCAGTGACATTGAGAACGCGCAAGTGCATGGGAAAGGGAAAATGGGGAAAGGTGCATGGAAGAGGGGAGTGGAAAGTGCAGAGCAGAGGAGAGCAGATAAATAATAAATATAAAAGAAAAAGAAAATTGAGGCAACAAACAGTGGTAGTGCAGCCAAGCAAGTGGCAAGTGCTGTTTTTAAGGCAGCAGACTGAGTAAGTCTGATAAGTGCAGAAAAAGGAGAAAATGGGGGTGGGGGTTGTATGGGTACAGATACAGTCCCCAGTGCAAGGGGTGGCTAGGAGGCAGTACAGGAGGGTGAGCAGGTACCTGGGCCCAGGGGACAGAGGGTGGCCAGGTGCACAGTGCCAAGAGAGAGCAGATCAGCAGGGTAGAGGGGGAGCGAAGGCAGAAGCCAAGAGGAAGGAAGGTCTTGAGGTGCTTCCGGAACCGGAGATGGTTCTCCTCAAGTTTTAGAGTGGCAGGGAGGCTGTTCCAGAGGGAGGCCCCAGCCGAAGATAGAGATCTACCCCCAGCTTGTTTCTTTGAAAAATGATTGACCCGGAGGGAGTTAGAGGTAGAGGCGGTAGAACATGACATCCTTGTGATGCCCTCAGTGCTTCGATGAGCGCCACGAGTTCTGCCGCTTGTAAGGAATAGTGTGTAGGCAACCTCTTCATAACCACTGTCTTGTACTCCCTTCCCTCACATCGTACCACTGCTGCCGCTGTCCGCCTCTGCCCATCCCCCTGATCAATCGTGGACAACCCGTCAACAAAAAGTACCATACCCTTTGTCAATGCACAATCCCTTGCTTTGGGAGTGTCATCCTCCTCCCCCTCGTATGTGGCACAGTCATATACTGTCAAGACCTCTGCCACCAGCATGTCTGTTAAAAAGGGGGCAGGATTTACCATCTTACACCTAATCACGTGAATGTGAGGTATTGCGATGATAATCTCATATGCCGATGACCTTTGCGTAGTTAGGGTAGGCTTCGACCTCTTCAAAATAGCAAATAAAGAATGTTCCACATAGAATGTTACTGAACACCCCATCACAATTGTGGAACTTTTCTCTATGGCAAAGGTAGCAGCTGCTAATGCTTGTTCGCATGTGAACTGTCATTACATCACTATATCCAAGGTACCACTATAATAGGCCAATGGCTAATGGCCCATAGAACTCTTCTGTGTCTATACTGCTGTCATAAGAGGACCATCAGAATGTGAAAACACATACAATTCCTGTGTATAATCTGGAGTGGCCATTACGGGTGCCGAGCTGATCACTTATTTTAAATCATCAAATTGTCTAATTATTTCTGCTGTCCACAATAAATTGTGGTCCTTTGTCTTCTGTGCTTCCCTTAGGGCATGCAAAAGTGGCCTGGTGTATGCCGCGTAGTCGATGATCCAGGCTCTGCAGTAATTGCACAGGCCCAGGAACTTCTGCATCTCCTTAATTGAGGCGGGTCTGGTGAAAGTGTGTACCGATGCTGCCTTGTCAGATAATATCCTCTTCCCATTCACTGATATAAACTGCCCCAAATAAATTACTTCTTGCTGGCAATATTGCAATTTGGCCTTGTCAAACTTGTACCCTTTACAAGCTAATAATTGACTCTAACTTTCACCTTTCCATCTCCAACACTCCTGACATTCTTGCCCCTGTCATGAGGGTCCGACTGAAGCCTGCCAAAAAGTGAAAGTACTGGTATGACTCTGATCTGGCTGCCCTTAAACACAAGTGCAGAGCATCAGAACGGAAATGGGGATCTTCAGGGGCACCCTCTGACAAACTGGCTTGCCGCCTTCTTCAAAGGCAATATAGACTCTGGATCCGCTCCAAGAAAGGAATCTACATTAAAGCCTGCATCTCTGCAGCATCTAACAACACGGCCAAACTTTCCAAAGTCTGCAAGGAACTGGCCAACCCTATGGCAGTCGCATCCTCTACTGCACCCACCCAGGCCCTTTGCTCGGCCCTGGCCACACATTTCACCACCAAAACACAGGACATCCTGTCTCTCTTTTCTGCCTCCCCTCCTGCACCAACATCTCTTGGGCCCCACTTGGCTGATCCCACCACTCACCCTCTTCTCTCCTCCCTCTCCCTTGTCACACCTGATGAGGTATCTAGATAAGTCCACACATCAGCTTGTGTGTGTCAGTCGAGTGCCGACAGCTGGACCTGCTGGCCGTGCTGCCTGTCATTCTACAGGACAACATGTTTCCTTATTACTCCCTGGATCATCATCACAAACTTTAATCTCACCACTGGCCACGCCCATTATTCGTGTCAGCCTACAAATTGGAACCCTTGTGCGCATCAGCACACGCGCATATGCTCGAGTGAGTCAGTCGAGTGCTGACAGCTGAACCTGCTGGCCGTGCTGCCCGTCACTCTACAGGACGACGTGTTTCCTTATTACTCCCTAGATCATCATCACGAATTTTAACCTCACCACTGGGTACAAAGACTACTGCTTGGTTACTTATGGACCTTTAATATGCCCTACACCAACTAAATTTACTATTTCTCCTTTCTTATTCTCTAGCCACGCCCATTACTCGTGTCAGCCTACAAATTGGTCTGCTGCGTCTGTGCTGTCTGTGCCTACACTCTACCCTCTCCTAGTTTCACACTTCGTTACTCACAGCCAAACTTTTCCATTTTTTTCCATGAATTACTGTCTGAATTACTGCCTATAGCTATGGCAACTTACCGTTTAATGAGCACTATGCCGATACAAGCTGCCACCCTCTTCACCAAGCAGCCAGTGTTGCCGCATTCATCTGTACCAGCAGGTATAACCCCTCCCCTGCCCCACCCTCAGAAGCGAGTTCGCCTGGAGAGCACCGACATTCGGCAGTTCTGCTCGGAAAGAAATGGTGCTGTTATCAAGCTCTCCTCTTTCAGTATTGCAAGCATTCAACAATAGCAGGCGGATAGAGATCTTCAAGGTAGCAATCCACCTGTTACTCTGTCCGACACCACTATTCAGTCCTGTTTGACCCGACTTCTCCCAGTCACTGTCCTGATCTATTTGCAACACCAAGTACTCAACTACTTCCTCCTTTTCCCCCCCTGGACGCTTGTGACTGTACATGCAGTTGATACCTCCCTAATCCCTCCACTTTATTCCCAGATAGTCCAGCGTGCCTCCTTTGATGAAGCACTTGTGAACTCACACCACATTTGAACTTACCTCCCCCCTTCCCCCTAGACCACTCAACACAAGTTTCCCAGAGTGCCTCTCACAACACTCTTTCCTCAGAAAGTTTAAATATCTAACTACAAGGCTATCAAACTCTCCCAGCCTCTTCACCAAAAAAGAAGCCTCAGAAACCATTACCTCTTCCTTTTCTGACTCCTCCTTAGTTGCCTCCTTCTTTATACCTACACCAAGACCCTCATTTGGATTCCCTCCTGCCACCTTCCTAACTATCTTTGCGACTCTCATTGCCATCAACACAAGCATCCTCACTTTGTTAAAATTGTATGAGACTATAGAAAGTAAAGCACATTTTCATACTTCCATCTTGCAATCATTGGGACCTAAAATGGATTGGCTCGCATGGAAAATCTCGACCATCTCCGCAAGGGCAGAAAATATTTCTATTCCATCCAATGATGAGCCTCACCAGGTAACCTTGAGCTCCCCAGTGGCCAGGACAGCGAGCAAAATTGCTCCAAATCTAGCCCCGTTAGATGCCTCTATCATATCGAGCCCGCCCCCAACCAACCTAATTCTCCTATGAGGCTTGACACCAATCAGGAGTTTATAGAAGTTGTAGCCTCTGAAACACCAATATTCAATCTATTTCAATTGAATAAACAGAAAAAAAGAAAAACTAAAAAACGAAATTGCACAGTTAATGTTGAGCCGCACGCAGAAAAAGCCAAAAAATCAGCCGGCCCATAGCAAAATAAATTCTAAACAACAATCCAAGAAATGTATTGAGAACCTCTCCATTCCTAGAAAAGAGAAAGATTCCTCTACAAATCCGATAGACCTTCAAGTAGATTTTACCTTCAAGCCCCAATGTCCTCCATTGATCCAGGTCAATAGTCTCCCAACACCGAGCCATCTGGAACCAGCTCATGATAACTTGGATGCCACTGCTTCAATTACTAATTGTATTAATGTAATTTCACCGCCTATCAATCCTAATGTAGTTGATTCTGTTGATGTCGACGAAGAAATCATGAATTATTCAATCTACTCTATCTCCTCGCTCCCTATTGTAGACATAGGGTCTCATTACACGGACGGCGGTAAGGGTTTACTGGTACCGGTATTTTACCAGTACCGGTAAAACCTTACCACCTTACTACGAGGTCCCTTTGCGGGTTGGGAAATTTAACGCCTGCTTTTTGCAGGCGTTAAAAACCAACCCGCAAAGGGACCAGGGAGCTAATTACGGTACCGCAATTTGCGGTGCCGTAATTAGCACCTTCCCCATTCCCAATATGCCCTATGGGGCAAAAATGGGAATGGGGAAGGGGGAATTACCGGCCCACCAACCTTGGAATAGGGCGGTAATTCCCCTTTCCACCAAGGCGGTGCCGGTATTTTACCGGCATGGACCAAGGTGCTAATAGCACCATGGTCCACCGCCATCCGTGTAATGAGGCCCATTGTCCATAAGAGCCTACACTGTCCACAAACTTTATCATCCAAACCCAAACAAAGAATGTGCGTCAACCTAGATGTTGACTACCCAAATTTCAAAACCTTAGAACAAAGAAGAACTGATATGGTACATTTAAAGGTAGTCGAAGGTACAACCACACCTCAAATTGAAGTAGTCTCTACCTGCATTAGCCAGTAATTTGTCCCCTTCATACAAGCCTTGGCACATTTAACAGTGCCCCATCCTTATTAATGGGTCCTGTCACTTCTCAGCAAGTCAATGAACCTGCCACCCTGGACTCAGATAATTTAATCATAGCAATGCGTGACAGACTCCATACTGATCCTCATCCCGACAAGACGGGACTACGCTATTAAAAGCTTTCCAGTCCAATGCTCAACTAGAGCACATCACAACTGATGACATTAAAGCTATTAGCTTCACTAGTTTATCCTTGGTACTAATAAACATTTTATCCATTATTGTGAGATACTTAATCTGGCATACCAGAGATTAATTAAAAGCGTGTGGATGTGATTTAGAAATATCAACACAACACCCTCCTCATATTTGAATGAAGCTGACAGTCAAATCCACTCCAACATCGGAAAGAATTACAATCTCACACAACACCACACATGCATGAATGCTGTAAATGCAATTGCTTGAAAATCGCCTCTAATGAACCACCACCAGCTCCTCCTATACAGACATCTATCCACTCTCCAAAAGCTGGACTTGGCTCTCCAAAGCCATGCAAACCTCCAATAGATCAAATCCCTAAACATGATTAAACATGAGTATCCACACTCATCGTGGTCCATGGCAGTATGGAACACAAGAGGATTTTCCCAACTTCTCTGTTCCAAAGCCATGTTCTTAGATCCATATGAAATCATCCTTCTCC
This sequence comes from Ambystoma mexicanum, assembly GCF_040938575.1. NCBI lineage: Eukaryota > Metazoa > Chordata > Amphibia > Caudata > Ambystomatidae > Ambystoma > Ambystoma mexicanum. The sequence continues at coordinate 1,253,347,944 of NC_090922.1, forward strand.
AGGAAACGTGGATCATTGTTCAACCAATTTGCCCAAACTTCCAAGTTGCATGGATTCCAGCTGTTAAAGCCGCGAGAGGCCGCCCAGCTACAGGCCTCTTAATAGCAGTTAAACTCCACTCTCAACTGCAATTACAAAACTGGGCCTCACCACATCCACGAATACTATTAGTAAAATATAATTGTCAAATCCGCATCATCCCCTCTATCACACTACGGGTTTTGAACATATACTGGAACCCCATTGCCTCGAATGAAGACCGTTTCTTAGCACTTGTCGAATGCTAGAACTAATCCTACTGGAATCTCTCATTCGCGCCACAATAATAGCTGGTGATCTTAATTCTAACTGCTTCAAACCGAATACTACGCAGCATCTAAACCCAGCCGGCAAATGGCTATCGTTAATGGAAATAAGAAACTTTACCATGCTCAATAACACAAACATCAAGAGTGGGCTCCCAACCCCTATTTGGCTACGAGACACCACACACTCAACTCTTGATTATGTGTTTATTTCTGCCAATGCTATCAGCCAATCTCTACATTTAAAGCCATTCCCAGTCCAACAAGCGACCACCAAATTCTGCAAGTAAATGGAGTCCCCATTTCACATTTGCACCAGAATGCTGCAGCCTTCCTGTAACCCTCAATCCCTGCAGAAATCATCTAATTTGGTAGCCATATAAATTAAGACTATTAACTACTCGCTTATCTGAGTTCAACAGATTAGAGGCAACTCTAAACATTCACAATTACCCTGAAATTAATAGCACTGGTAGCCTGCTCCTCAAGTCGACCAGATTTTAGAAACAAACACACCTTTAACCCAACCATTCATGACCTAAAGAAAAGCTGCGGCAGGCTTTAAGACGTCTACCCGCCCAGTCATCTTCAAATCAAAGAAGCAAACTAAAAACGAACTATAAGAATACTATCAAACAAATAATAGCCAAAACAAATCAAGAAAATGCAGAAAAGATGTTGATGGCTATTGTAACCAAATCAGTCTCCCAGATTTGGAACCTCAGCAAGGATGCGAATGATAGTGCTGCATTATCTCTAACACTAAATCCCATCAACGAGCAGGTTAGGATTGCCCATTTTTCTGCACTGCTTAACAAACCCACACTAGAATCTACCTATCCTTCACCGACCATAGCAGATCTTAATAAACTAATATGGGATAAATTAGATATCATTCTTATCATAAAGAAGCTAAGCCCATCAAGAGCCCCTGGGCCTGATAATTTAACAAACGTCGCCCAAAAAGCACATCCAATTGAATGCGAGGCCATCCTAGAGATAATTTTTAATAATGTAATCCAAACTGGCCATATTCCACCATCATGGCACAAATCAATAGTAAAAAAATGCAATGTCGTCTAAACAACCTATGTGTCAAAGATATCAGGGTAGGTCGAACTATCCCCTCCTTCCTCCTCACCTGAATCGTCTGCGGACCTGTCCTGTAGTTCCGGCCTTCTTCCAGGACGTCTTCGGGTCTGTGCCTTATCAGTCTTCTTTGCTTCCTTCTTTTGACGTAAGTAGGGGCGAGCTCCCTGGGATGCCACACTGTCGGGTAACTAGGGAACACGAACAGCAGGGACTCCCGGGAGCCGGCCCCTGAGCAGGGAAAAAGCCCAAAAGGGCAGAAAAAACCCTGCAGCAGTTGTTCTGGTGAAAGTGTCAGTGGCAATGAGAAGTCCAGGAGAACAATCCTTCAGCGTAGAGCAGCTCAATAGGATCCAGAGGAGGGATCAGAGGAGACTCACAAGTGGGCAGAAGGATCGCCAGAGAAACAGCCGTGGCAAGTGCACCTGAAGTAGCCAGTAAGGCTCGCAAATAGCTCCAGGAAGTATGGAACAACTAGCGCCCAGGCGATAAGGGTGTAGAAGCATGGGCGAGGGAAGACAGGCTGAAGGGCTGAGAGGAGAGGGAACGGAGAGAGTGAGCGAGAGACCAGTACGGAGCCGCACCGGAGCAAACAGCCAAAGGGAAACCAAGGGGAGACAGGCCAAGGGAAGAATCAAAGGAGAGAACACACGTAGGGGGGAAAAACCAAGCGTTACCTTCAAGGCGGAAGAACACGCCACAGTGAGCCGGCTGTAGTAAACGCCGGCGGCCATCTTGGATAAACACTAGAGCGGTGCTCCAAGACGGCCGTCAGACGTGGTGGAACTGTTAATGGCGTCTCCATAAAGAAAAGAAACGCCCCCCGACTGAAGTCATGACAGTATGCCCCCTTCTACATGGGGGGCCCCCAGGCATGCCCGGATACAGTCTGTGAAACTTTCTAATGAGTTGAGGGGCGTGAATGTGTCTCACGGGCTCCCATGTCCTTCCAGTGAACCAAATATTGTAGACTACTGTGATGGTAACGGGAATCTACCAGATGTGACACCTCATATTCAGCTGGTTCAGACGGCACATCATTAGATCGCCTCTTGGATCTTCTCTTATATGGATCCGGAAGGTAGGGCTTCAAAAGGGAGGTATGGAACACGGGATGCACCTGTTTAAGGGAGGGAGGTAGCTGAAGGCGAAATGCAACAGGGTTTACCTTCTTCTTGATTTGAAAGGGTCCGATATATCTTGGTGCAAATTTCCCTATGTGTGTCCAGCGAGGTAAAAATTTAGTGGCTAACCAAACCTTATCACCTTCCGACCAAGAAGGTGCAGCCTTCCCCTTCTTGTCAGCCCATATTTTATAAGCATGGCGGCTAGCGTCCAAGGTTTCACTGGCTAGCGCATGGGTGTCTTTGAGTTCCTTCAGGAGGTGGTCAAGAGCGGGTGATTTTGAGGGATGGATTTCTGCCAATGGCAGATGTTTCGGATGGTAACCAAATGTGCAAAAAAAGGGAGACATATTAATGGCTGAATGTTTGGTATTGTTATAGGTGAACTCAGCCATAGGGAGAAAGACATTCCAGTCATCTTGCTTTCTGCCACAGAAACATCGAAGATATTGTTCCAGCGTGTGATTGAGCCTTTCCGTCTGCCCATTGCTTTGTGGATGGAACCCAGATGAAAGGACTCGTTGAATCCCTAGTTGTTTACAGAGGGCACCCCAAAACTGGGAAGTGAATTGAGGACCTCGATCGGACACCACGGTCTCTGGAAGGCCATGAAGCTGCACTATTTCTTTCAGGAAGGTCTTGGCTGTCTCAGGGGCTGTAGGTAATCCTTTCAAGGGAGTGAAGTGAGCCAGTTTGCTTAGAGAATCCACAGTCACCATGATGACGGTGTTCCCTTCAGAATTAGGCAGGTCCACAATAAAGTCTGTAGAAATATGGGTCCATGGTTGTTTGGGAGCAGGTTCCTGTTGCAGAAGACCTAGGGGTTTGGATGAATGATACTTATTGGTAGCACAGATGGCACAGGTAGATACATAAGAATGTACGTCTCGGTTCCAACCTGGCCACCAAAATAGTCTGGACACCAGATCCTTGGTGGCTCGAATGCCCTTATGACCGGCCATGGGCGAATCATGACACCATGAAAGGGCCAGTCTTTGGTGTTTCTTGTTGGGCAGGTACAAGGCTTGACCCTTGAAAAGGATCCCCTCTCTTTCTTCCAATTCGGAGGCTACTTCTGTCTTCATTTATGCACTGTGTTGTTCGCACTGGACTTCGCGTAGAAAAGTATTTGCCACAGTCCGAATCTCTTTGCCCGCTAACAATAATTCGTGGCTAGAACCTGCCTCATAGTCCGACCCATGATTGCGTGACAGGGCAGCAGCTAAAATATTCTGTTTGCCTGGTAGATAGGTAATCACAAAGTCAAACTGAGAGAAAAAATATGCCCAACGGGCATGTCTAGCATTGCGACATTCCATCTGTTGGAGAATACAAAGGTTACTGTGGTCGGTACGGACTGTAAACTTATGCATGGCTCCCTGAAGAAGATGACGCCATTCTTCGCAGGCATGTTTGATAGCCAATAGCTCCCTTTCGATGACAGAATAATTCCTTTCACTGGGTGACAGAGTCTTTGAATAATAAGCCACAGGATGTTCAAGTCCGTCCTTGCCCTTTTGCAAGAGAGCAGCTCCTATGGCTCCACCTGAGGCATCCGTCTCTACTATGAAGGGAAAAAGTTGATCCGGTTGTACCAATATGGGAGCCGAGGTAAATGCCTCCTTCAAAGCTTGGAAAGCAGAATCCGCTTCTTGTGTCCAAGTGAAGATGACGCCCTTCTTCAAGAGCGATGCGATAGGAAGAACCATATTGGAGAAGCCTGAAATAAATTGGCGATAAAAATTGGCCAGACCGAGGAAACGCTGTACTTCCTTAACATTTCTTGGAGCTGACCAATGGGTGATTGCTTGTATCTTACAGGGATCCATAAGAATGCCCTCATGGGAAAGGATAAAACCCAAATAAGACACCGAACGGGCCTCGAAGACACACTTTTCAGGCTTTACCAGTAGCTTGTTTTCCCGTAGATGTTCCAGTACTTGCCGGACCTGTCTTCTATGTTCAGGAAGAGAGGAAGAGTAAATGAGGATGTCATCCAAGTACACCACCACTGAAGAGAATAGGAGGTCGGCAAACAATTTATCCATAAAGCGCTGGAATATAGCAGGTGCGTTTACCAAACCGAAAGGCATAACTCGATATTCGAAATGCCCTAGTGGGGTCCTAAATGCCGTTTTCCATTCATCACTCTGTCTTATACGGAGCAGGTGGTACGCACCTCTAAGATCCAATTTTGTGAAGACAGACGCACCTTGGACAGCTTCTATTATCTCTTTAATTAGCGGCATAGGATAACGCTCTTTAACGGTAAGGCGATTTAGGCGCCGATAGTCGATAAGGACGGAGTTCCGATGATCCCTTCTTCGGGATGAAGAATAGCGATGGTCCAGCGGGTGATTTGGACTCCTGGATGAGCCTATTCTGTAGATTACAGTCTAGGTATTCCTTAAGAGCTTTCCACTGGGGTAAAGATAGGGGAAACATCCTTCCAAAAGGAACAGACGCATCTGGTAGGATCTCAATGGTGCAGTCTTCTCTTCTGTGAGGAGGAAGGGAGTGAGGTTGCTTGTCCATGAAGACCTCCGCATACTCCTGATAGTGTTCCGGTACTTGATGGAGTGAAGCTGTCAGCACGGAATCACTCTTCTGCAGGGAGTCTAGGGGGTATTTATTGTTTAGACATTCATTAAGACAAAGATGCGACTGAAACTGTATAGTATTGTTTGACCAATCGATCTTCGGATTGTGTTTACGCAGCCACGGGATCCCGAGGATCACCGGGAAATGCGCTGCTTTAATGAGATCGAATGCCATTTCCTCCTGATGTTGAAACAATTCGACCCGAAGTGGCAGAGTCTCTTGAGTAACAGGTCCTGAGGACAGAGGCTGGCCATCCAACCCTTCCACCGGAATGGGTAGATTCTTCGGGACGATGGGCACATCATTCTCTTGAGCCCAGGATACATCGATGAAATTCCCCGCTGCCCCACAGTCCAACATGGCTAAGGCCTCCCAGAAGGTAGAGGAATCCCGGGACAGGTTAACCTGAAATACCATCAGACGATTGTCTTCACGGGGAAGAGGAGTCAAAGTGTTGGTACAGGGATTCATCCCAACACCCCCGGACCTATCCCTGTTTAAGTTTGTGGTGAATCATTTCCCTGGCGGCGTGGAGAAACCTCAGGGCAGTTACGGAGCAGATGTTTGCTAGAACCGCAATACATGCAGAGGCCTAGCTCTCTTCTTCTCTTCTTCTCTTCGGCTGTTAAAGGTCCTCGGTGGTGCCTATTTGCATCGGTTCCTCCCCAGCGGATGAGGTTGGATGTTCCCTAGAAGGGTTTGGGGAGAAGGTTGAGGGAGAAGGTCGTGGACGTCTCCTTTCTTGTCTTCTTTCTCTCAACCTATACTCAATCTGAAGAGCGAGGGACACTCGTTCCTGAAACGTCTGAGGTCGTGCAATACGTGCCAGTTCATCCTTTATGTCTTCATGCAAGCCGCGACGAAACAAAGTCTGTTGAGCAGAACCAGGCCATCCGGCATTTGTGGCAAGCTACATGAAGGAGGTAACATAAGTCTGTACATCGTGCGGACCCTGTCTGATATCAAGGATTGCTTCATAAGAGACATTGGCCCTCATTACGACCCTGGCGGATTTTTTCCGCCATCGACGGACTTTTCCGCCATGGCGTAAAGTCCGTTTACGCCATGGCGGATGGCGGACTTACCGCCCCATTCCGAGGTTGGCGGGGCGGTAAGTCCCCATTGACCCATTTACCCTTCCCCATTCCCATTTCGGCCCCATAGGGCTCAATGGGAGTGGGGAAGGCGTTAATTACGCCACCGTACATTACGGTGGCGTAATTAACACCAAGGTCCCATAGCGCCATGGATTTCTACGCCCGCAAAAAGCGGGCGGAAAAGTGACCATGGCGCTTTGGGAACTCGTAGTTGGCGGTAAGGGGTCGGCGCAGCTAACGCTGGCGTAAACCCCTTACCGCCAGGGTCCTAATGAGGGCCATACTGTACCTCGGGTCGGTCAAAGCGAGACTTTAGGAGTTGCACAAACTGATCGTAATTAGCAGTAGCTGGATCAGCCTGTAATACCAACGGTGAAGCCCATGCCAAGGCACTTCCCGTTAAATTAGACACTAGGAAACCCACCTTGGCCCTGGTGGTCTCATAAGTACGAGGGCGGAAGGGGAAATATAACTGACAGGCATCCAAGATCTCCACGGGCATCCTCACGAGCTGCTACCTGTTGTTGCAGAGACTGATTTTCGGACCGGAGTGATTGCACTTCTACGGTAAGCCCCTGAATGGCTGCCACCAATTCTTGGTACTGCTCGAGAGAAGCCATGGGGGTCCTTGGGCGTTGCACTCTGTCAAGGATATCAGGGTTGGTCGAACTTTCCCCTCCTTCCTCCTCACCTGAATCGTCTGTGGACCTGTCCTGTAGTTATGGCCTTCTTCCAGGACGTCTTCGGGTCGGTGCTTTATCAGTCTTCTTTGCTTCCTTTTTTTGACGTAAGTAGGGGCGAGCTCCCTGGGATGCCACACTGTCGGGTAACTAGGGAACACGAACAGCGGGGACTCCCGGGAGCCGGCCCCTGAGCAGGGAAAAAGCCCAAAAGGGCAGAAAAAACCCTGCAGCCGTTGTTCTGGTGAAAGTGTCAGTGGCAATGAGAAGTCCAGGAGAACAATCCTTAAGCGTAGAGCAGCTCAATAGGATCCAGAGGAGGGATCAGAGGAGACTCACAAGTGGGCAGAAGGATCGCCAGAGAAACAGCTGTGGTAAGTGCACCTGAAGTAGCCAGTAAGGATCGCAAATAGCTCCAGGAAGTATGGAACAACTAGCGCCCAGGCGATAAGGGTGTAGAAGCAGGGGCGAGGGAAGACAGGCTGAAGGGCTGAGAGGAGAGGGAACGGAGAGAGTGAGCGAGAGACCAGTACGGAGCCGCACCGGAGCAAACAGCCAAAGGGAAACCAAGGGGAGACAGGCCAAGGGAAGAATCAAAGGAGAGAACACACGTAGGGGGGAAAAACCAAGCGTTACCTTCAAGTCGGAAGAACACAGTGAAGGTGCAACGTGAGGAACGCCACAGTGAGCCGGCTGTAGTAAACGCCGGCAGCCATCTTGGATAAACACTAGAGCGATGCTCCAAGACGGCCGTCAGACATGGTGGAACTGTTAATGGCGTCTCCATAAAGAAAAGAAACGCGGCCCGACTGAAGTCATGACACTATGTTCCTAGCTTTTATTGATTTTAATTTAATAAGTGTTTGATTCTGTATCACTGTTGTGGGATCGATCTATTGCATATGAGCTAATTCCCACACTCGAGTTTTGGATGTTCGATAAGAAGAGATAATACGGGTGGCAGCAGGTAAGCTACTTCCCTCAAACTTCCCACAAGATTTGAAAAAGGTAAATGAATGAATTAGATTCGTGAAGGTGTCTCGTGCTCAAAACCCCCAAAAATTGTAACAGTCGACTGCTATAAAAACTATATCTCTGCAGTAATTCAGATAATTCAAAATACCCACCCATACCAACCACCTAGTCATTAACACTAAAAAATCAAACACGTTGATCTTTCATCACAAGCTGCCGAGATGTGGAGACAAATTGAACTGAACACTTGCTCAAACTCCTCTGTCTCAAACATTCAATACAAATATTTAGCCATAAATCTTAACACCCATCCCTCTGACTCCCCTTATAAAATGGAATTAAAGTCAAGAATGAAACTCTGCGCAGTACAATGTAAGCATTACAGAACAAATATGGCAAGTTTTCATATATTCCAGCAAAGATCTTTTACAGACAAAAAGTAATACCAGTTATTACTTATGGAGCTCAGACCAAACTACCAGCCAACGCCCTTAAATGGGAATTACTAGAAGGCGCATGTAGGAAAGAAATTCTATCTCCTCCCTCGAGCATGCCAATAGCAATTATCAGATACGAATTAGGACTAACATCCTTGTCAGCAATAGTTGGATTGCACATTTTATCCATCTACAGAAAATGCATCCTAACAACATCTAACTGCACCACGCTCCTCCCAGTTTTAAGAGCAACTTTAGACAGCTCCATTAATAATCCACTACAACCATGGAAAGACAACTGCCTTACTATTCTTAACAATGCCGATATTTCCATTGATCTGTTAATCAAATTTCCTGACAAAGCCAAACTCAAACTCTGGCTTTGGGATTGGCGAGTCACGTGGGAAACCTGCAGTACCTAAGCAACATTCTGAAAAGGAGCCTTTTTGTTCAAATCCCTTGGTCACATGCCCATATACCTGAACACATTTCCAGATCCATTTCCAGATCGCACAATCCATTGTTTGACTACGCCTTAGCTTGTTGCCTACCAAAATACGGCTAACAGACTATAATAAATCCCTAGATATTGATATGACATGCAGGTTTTGCAAACTATCTGGCCACCAAGAATCATTGCAGCATCATCTCACTAAATGCTCTTCACTTACACAATTAAGAAGAGAATTTTATTTTAAATATCTTAAAGATCTCAAATTACTCTCGAAAGAGGAAATGCGGATACTTCTATTTAATGCAACCAATGTATCAATGAATATATCAACTGTAAAATTCTGAATCTATTAGAAAATCCCAGTTATTAAATTAAGTATTGTTTACACATGTAATATTACATCCACACATTTCCCTAACACTTTTTTAGTCCTGTAAATTTTAAACTGCATTATTTCTTTAAGATTTTTAACATAAACTTGAACAAATGGCAATGTGGAAATGTTTAGACATATATATTGTAAACCATTGATTTTTAATTATATCATGTTATTAACCATCAATACTATTCTCCCTGTGATGCTGTAATGATAATTATGTTCTGTGAATTACTGAGGCTTAACTACATCCTGATTGTTTTTATTCTATATACATTTCTATATTGAAAAAGTTGTAATAACAACTAAAACAATATGCTAATAAAAAATAAAAAATTAAAAAACAAGTCCGGTCTATGAAAGCCTCTTCCAAACAGGTGGACCCCTCCCCTACAAAACCATCAAGGAAAAGATTGACACTCTCCCTCCAGCCCTGGCCGACCTCTGCAACCTCTCTTTTGCCACTGGAGTTTTCCCCTCTCCTCTCATTCACTCGCTTGTACACCCTCTGGTCAAAAAACCCTATGCCGACCCGTCTATTCCAGCACCCTATCACCCGATCTCCATCACCCCTTTCCTGGGAAAACTCCTGGAGAAGCTGGCTTACCTTCCATACTGAATCTGTTGGTTATCTCCATGACCATCAGTCTGACTTTAGAGCATCCAAAGGCATGGAAACTGCTCTTCTGAACACCTGTGACGACCGGCTCTCAAATCGTGACTCTAACTCTCCCTCTGTCCTCATTCTTCTGGACCTCTATTCTGTTTTCTTTATGGTAAACCACAACATCCTGATCTCCCGTCTCCGTGATACCCTGGGCATCACAGATCAGGCCCTGGTGTGGCTCGCCTCCTTTCTCTCTGACGAGCCCTCCCAGGTGGAACTTGGGTCCTTTCTCTCCTCTATCACTCTCTCTACTTGTGGTGTCCCCCAGGGATCTAACCTATCCCTTAGTTCTTCAATATCTACATGGCCTCCTTGGACCACAGGATCCCTACCTTTACCTCTAACTTTCAGTGTTATGCAGATGACAGGCAGCTCTCTTTCAGACTACCCTTGGCCTCCTCCTTGCATATCCCTGACTCTCTATCTGCAATTCAGTCTTGGTGAGCCGCTAACAATCTATGTCTGAATGCCAGTAAGACAGAGATCATCCTCATAGGGACCCCTGCATCCGATTTCCCACTTTCACTCTGGCTGCCTCCCTTGGCCCTGCACCTCCACCTACCAATGAGTCAAAAAATATAGGGGTCATCTTCGACTCCACTCTCTCCTTCTCTTCTCACATCTCAGACATTGCCAATAATGCCCACTACCAACTGCATCTACTCAGAGGCATTCTACCATTTCTCACTTTCCCCCAGAGGCTCACCACCTCGAGAGCCCTGGTTCTCTCTAGGCTGGACTATTGCAACAGCGTCTTTCTCAATCTTCCTACTTTTACTCTACAACTCATCCAGAACAGAACCGCAAGACTTATCCTTGGCCTCAAGACCAGGGACCACATCTCTCTGGCGCTGAAATCCCACCACTGGCTCCCGTGGCGGTAAGCATCAAGTTCAAGACCTGTGCATAATCCACATGGCCTTCTGGGGCCTGGGCCCATGGTATCAGGTAATAATATCCCCATATATATGGTCGCCGTAAATAATATCGCCGGGAAAATGTTGTGGCGATATTATTTGGGTGACAAGCAAAAAGATAGAGTTGAACTGCTCTATCTAAAAACCGGTGCTCTCAGAGCTGAGAGCACCGGTTTTTAGATAGAGCAGTTCAACTCTATCTTTTTGCTTGTCATTTTTTGGTCCCTATGCCATAGGACCGCTTTATAACCGGATGCCCCAGGCTAAAGTTTATCAATTAAAATCTACTGTGAATAAAATTTAATTAACAGTATTTTTGTAGTGCCCACCTTTTCACTTAGTTTTGATATTATTTGGGTGACCATATATATGGGGACAGGGGCAAAAAAAAAATTTAAAACAAAAAAAGAAACAAAAAAAGTTTGGGGGTTGCAGGTGTGTCCCCTGCATGTTCCATGCAATAATGTCGCCACAAAAAACGGCCATTTTTTGGCGATATTTTTGCATGGCGAGATTTTTGTGGCGACATTATTACATGGAACCGGGCCCACACTATCTACAAGGCTCCCTACCTAAATTCTCTCCCTCTAGAGTCCTCTGCTCGTCCTTCTCCAACTCTTTGCGCGTGAGCCGCTTCGAAAAACAGAATTTTGTGGGTAGATCTTTATCCTCTGCAGGTGCCTCCCTCTGGAACAGCCTCCCAGCCTCTCTCCGTCTTGAGCCGGAGCACCTTAAGTTCCGGAAACTCCTCAAAACCTTCCTCTTTCCTTCCTCCTCCTCTATCCCTTTCCCCTGCTAACATATGTACTCTTTCTCTCAAACCTCCTTTCTCCTTCTCCTCCCTAACTCTGTTTAGTTTTTGCTAACTGGTTGCCTGGTTCACCTCCAGGGCCTACAGGTCCCAGGCTTCCCTGCCAGTCTTTTGCACTTGCCTCCAGGCTGCTGCACTATGTTCAGCATTACTGCACTTGTCAGCTTACGCTCCATGAGCGGGGCAACCTCTCTGCACTTAACCAACGGCCCTGATGGACTGGACACGTTTGTTCCCCCTTCAGCCCCCCTTCCTCACACCTCCGTCTGTACGCATGCATGACCTAAATGTATTAGGACTAGTAAGTTTGTCTGTCCCGTTCCCCCTTTTTTGTCCCCCCTCCCTAGCTTGTTCACAACTGTAACACTTCATGCACTTGCACTTGGAGAAATGCTGTCAGGCCTAGTATGCTAGTTGTTCTGTTAGATCATTCAGAAACTTCAAGGCCTAAGAATGATTACTGTATTCCCTTGTTCCCTTCCCACCTTGAAGCACTTTGAAGCACTCCACCTGTGTGTAAACGCTGTATAAATAAACAATTACAATACGATTGAGTCTCTCCAGCAATACTGTTCATTGGCACTGCACACCAGCAGGTCTTCTATGTACTAAATAATCATGCTGTGTACCTGAATATTCCTTAAATCAGCATGCAGTATTGTGTTAAATATACTCAGGTTCTCACAGTACCTTTGAGGTAATCTAGTATGCTTGAACCTCATCTAACCCTGCATAAATGCCGTAAGGTGCCTCGACTCCACTCGGAGCGCGTGTTCTTTCGGGGCCGGTCGCTGTAAGTGGACGCAGTTCCTTCTGGAGAAGTGGCCTGGAAGCCTCAGCAGGTACGGGGGCACTGGGATCATGTCAGGGTCACCAATTGAAAGTAAGACCCTGAATGCCTACACCACAGAGAATCCAACACGCTAGGGAAGAAAGGACCAAGTCGATCCTGTAAGGAAAACAAGTTTTAATCTCAGTCGCAGATGAGAGCAGCAGCAAAGAACTCTGCTGCCAAGAACGTTCTGCCAAAGAAAGGTATAAGAAAAAGCTCTTAAAGCAAAATCTAATCATAAATGACGCCATACATACAGTGAAAACCTGCGCGGCTGATTAGATAGACCCTATGAAGGTGCTGCCTCTATCCATATGGGATGGCAGTTTATTGGTCCCAGCCCAGTCTGTCCATCTTCCATCACGTGGCTGCTGCAGGGCTCATCATCTTCTCACTTCGAAGGTCAGACAACAAATTAATTATACTCCTACTATACAGCTTTTTTATCACTCATACTGCAGCTTCACAACAGACACACAGGAGGTTGCAGGGCACTTTAACCTTCACCTGCATATTTCACTCACTCCCTCCCTCCGCGGCATCTGGCTCAAAGGTCCCAGACCTCATTTTGAACTACAATGTATCCCTCCCAGCACCTAGCAATACAAATCACACGATTGTCACTGTAACAATACATCCAGCCCATCTGTCTCTGGAGGATAGCTCAGGGGCAATGTGCTAGCCTTGGAAGAAAGACTACACGGAGCAACACAGGTTCGATCCCCGGGTCCATGCTTAGAAATCTCTGGGTATTAAGCGCATTATAAATAACCTATCATATCCGCTTTGAACATTTCTGGATTTATTACTTTAAGGTTGATGGTCAAATAGCATCTGGTGTCTTGGAATTCGGGAACCTTAGGGTTTAGTCAGTTATATGGGCTACAACTGGTGGTCACTCTGGAATGGTCCAAGTCGTGCTTTGGTCACAGTGAGATAACCTACACAACAAGCGCTGGCCTCTAGTCCCGGCCTTGTAGGGCACATTCCTTTTGGGTGAAAGACTCATCTTCACAACACTTTCAAGAACAATGGACAAATAGTGTGGCGTGTGGGGGTGCGAACTGTCCACATGGGAGCTCAGGCATGACTGGAGATTTCTGGTACCTCGTGGATTTGGGCCTAATGCATGCAATGCCGCCTTTACTGTGCTTACCGCGCAAGCATTCAATTCTACCTAAGAATATTAATATCTACACAAAATAGCGATGCTGCCCGTGCCTTGGTCTGCACCCTATGAATATGCTATAATTGTTCATGCTAACATGGGGCCCTACTGGACGGGAAAGCACCCCTTTCCACCTGGTTCATTACAGTGCCTCGAATGCATCTTGCCTTTCTTTGAAGAGCCTGGTGGATGGGGCTATCCCCTTCCCAACAATAGTGAAGAGATGGAAGAGATGGTCTTCCCAGGTCTTACTATAAATGACTACGTGGTCAATATAAGCCCCACAGAAATCAAGGTTGGGCTGTAATATCCTATCCATAAGCCATTGGAAAGTGGCAAGGGCCCTGTGTAAGTCAAAAGGGAGGACTTTGAACTGCAATAGTCCTAGGGGCTTCCAGAAAGCTGTCTTTTCCTTATTAGGTTCATGTACTAGGACCTACCAGTACCCCTTGTTTATGTCTAGGGTTGATAGGAAGGTAGCATTTCCGAGTTTATCAATCAATTCGCCAATGCGCGGTATGGGATACGCACCAAAGTCAGAGATGGCGTTGACCTCTCGGAAGTTTATGCAAAACCTCCAGGAATGGTCAGGTTTTGTGATCTTTGCTATAGGGGTGGACCATGGGCTTGAAGAAGGTTTGATAATATCTGCCCTCAGCATTTTGTTCACTTCCTCAATGGCTATCTGTCTACGGGCTTCCGGGAGTCTATATGATTTCAAATGGACCACTTTTCCCTTAGAAGTTCTGATATAATGATAAGTGCCTTGCACTCTCCGTGGTTTCTCATAGAATAAATCAAGGAATGTTGTGACAAAATATTTTAAGTCTTCTTGTTGTTGACTAGATAGCTCTTGAGGAATGAATTCAAAGTTATGTATTTCTTCTGGTATCAAACACGATAGTATCGTGGCAGTGGAGGTGGAAGGGTTTTCCTTCCACTCTTTTAAGAGATTTACGTGGTAAAGCTGGGTCTTTTGTTTCCTGTCAGGCTGGGCTACCTTACAGGTACAGGTCCATGTTAGTTCAAATATTTCATACAGCCCATGCCACTTTGAGACAAGTTTTTTTCAGAGGTAGGTAAGAGGACTAATACCTTTGGTACTATTGAAAACGATCCTAAGTTTACCTTTTTGTCGTAGGTGGACTTGTGTTGTGCTTGGGCTTTTTCCATATGAGTATAGACTAGATTTCGAACATTGTTTCATATGCTCTCGCAGTTTGGTCGCTGTTTGTGAAATAAGTGCCTCTTCTCTTTCTTCCATGGTCTCCTGGAGCATGTCTAGGACATCTTTAGGTTCTCTACCATAAATTAGTTCAAAAGGAGAGACTCCAGTGGATGCCTGAGGGGTCTTTCTTACTGCAAATAGGGCCCAAGGGATTGTGTGATCCCAGTCCTTCCCGCCCTTATCTACCAACTATCTTAGGATCATTTTCAGTTCTTAAGGTGGCAATATGGAGCAATTCCTTGACTTCGCCCATGCGTTTGCTCATGAAATTGGATCCCTGATTCATAGAATTTCCTTAGGAAAACCAACCCTGGAAAAATATGGCAATAGATGTTTTAAAATCTGCTGGGTTGTGTTGTTCCGCATAGGGAGTGCCTCAGGGTATCTGGTAGCATAATCAGCGATTACGAGTACATATTTGTAACCCAGTCTAGAGGTTTCCAACGGTCCAATGATACCTTCCCAATCTGGGGGACTTCTATTATTGGTAAAGAGTTCACAGGGGCAAGTAAGGGAATATGTGTACTGGTTTTCAGACATATTTGACATGTCTGAATGAAGTTCTTTATATCAGCATGGATACCTGGCCAGTAACAATTCCCACTGATGTGCGCATGGGTCTTAGATTGTCCTAAGTGTCCCCCTGTCAAATGAGAATGTGCAGTCTCTGGCACGATCTTCCGATGGGTTTTGGGGATTATTAACTGAGTTTAACTTAGGCCTTCTGTGGATGTTTCCTTTCTGTATAGTGATCCTAGCCTTAGGAAGAAATAGGGACTTCCCTTCTCTAATCCTTCCCCTTCAGGAATCACCTGCAAGAAAGCCTCTGCGGGTGCTGGATCATTCCGCTGGGTGAAGGCTAGGTCTGGAAGGATGGTAGGACCTGCTTTCGTTTCTGCATCAGTGGTAGACGGTTCATCAGCTTCCCAAAAGCCTAAGGTACTTCTCTCAGTATCTTCCGTTTCATTAGCTATAAAACTGGGAAATAGACTGAAATTCCCGGCCAAGTCAGTTTTTGTAGCCAATCTTATATAACACCCAGGAGGGGGTACAAAGACTAAGTCTGTGGGAATTATTCTTATTTTTCAATTCGAGGGATAGTAGCTTCTTTGCTGCTACAGATATCAAAGCCTATGTATTCGTTTGTGGCAATGGTGGGATCTGAGGCTCTATGACCAAGCTTCTGGAAATGTAGGGTGCCCCAATTTGTCTCAATTGAGTCACATCCCACCCCTGACACCACATATAAGGAAGGCATAGTATCAACAGTAAGACAGACAAGTGAGCACAGTTCAAGGATGCTCATTGAACTTCAACTGGGTTTGAAAAAGGCCTATCTAATCCTAAATCCAAAGATGGGAGCAAGCTACAACCATCAAATAATAATAACGCAGTCCTACTGGTGTCTTGTAAAAATGAAAGGGCCTATACTAAACCTATTGCCAATCCTTATCTCTAAATACAAATAGAGTGGGAAACAATGTTATGCAAAAGAAAAGTGTTCAAGAAATGATATCTCAGGATATTCAATCCATTGACTTTGCTTCCACAAGTTTTCAGCACAGGACAAGGAGGCACACTCGACCTTAGCACAGTCTCTGGCTTCTCTAGCACGACGGTGCAGTTCAAAACTTCGACATCATGGCCTTCTGTGCCAAAGTCTCTTTGCCATTTAAAGTCTCTTCTTTCAGAGGGCCTGATGAAACAAACAAACAATAAAGTTCCTTTCCTTGTGTATTTCACATATATAAAATGTTCTTAGGTGATTCACTGTTCACCCTGGATCCCCCTCAACCAATTAATCTGTTGTAACTCAAAACTTGTTTCAGCCCAAAGCTTGCAATTGATCTCCCTCTGCCAGGCACGGACCAACTTTATCTACTTTGTTATAAACTTTCTTTACTGTATTAACATTGAAGACTTTCGATTGTGCACAAGATTTTGCTTGACCCGTCGCAAGACCACTTTGATTCACAATCCTTTGCACCTCTTTCACTTTTGTCAACTCTCAGCTAGATACCTTACAGCATGGGTGCACAACATAGGGCACGCGGGCCAGTTGCGGCCCGCCATGCTCTTTTGTCCGGCCCGCGAGGCACAAACACTTTCCTAATGGAGGGCGGCCCGCAAGCAGCATCGGCCGCCCTCCATTAGGAAAGTCTTTGTTGTCTTACAGGCCGGACAAAACACTGGCCGTCATTGGCTCAGCACACACGCACCACGTCGCTCCTACGAGCCACGTAGTGCGTGTGTGCTGCACCAATGGAGGGCCAGCACTGCGGCTGGCGTGGTCCATAAGGCTTGATGCCGGAAGGCATTTCAGCCTTGGACCACGGCAGCCGTAGTACGATTCCAGTGACTTCCAGCTCACCTGCCTTCCAGCACGTCTCCGGTAAGTGGTCTGTTTGTGTTTGTGTGTCGGGTCTGTTTTGCTGTATGTTTGTGTGTGTATGTTGAGATGCGGGGGTGGGGTGTCGGATGTGTATGAATGTTTGGATTTTAATGTTTTTTGTGTGTATGTTGTGATGCGGTGGTGGGGGGGTGTTGGATGTGTATGAATGTTTGGATTTGAATGTTTTTTGTGTGTATGTTGAGATGCGGGGGTGGGGAAGTGTCGGATGTGTATGAATGTTTGGATTTGAATGTTTTTTGTGTGTATGTTGAGATGCGGGGGTGGGAGGGTGTCGGATATAATATGATATGATATGGCATTTGTAACGCGCCTATACATAAGTGGTTCAAGGCGCGACGAGACAGGGAGGGGGGTACGAGGGGAAGACAGACAACGATCCTACTAGGCTAGGTATCATTCAGACCGCGCAAGTGCAGGGGTAGGGGAAGGGAAACATGCAAGGGGAAGGGGAGGGGGAAGTGCAGTACAAGTAAGTAGAATAAAAATAAATAAATAAATAGGGCCAGCTGGTGGCATGTGCAAGGTAAGTGCAGACAAGTGCTGGGAAGGGGGGGCTGTAGGGATACAGAGACAGTCCCGCAGTGCAGGGGATGCCAGGGAGGCAGTGCAAGTGGAGAGTGGCTGGGCCCAGGACCGAGGTCGGTGAGAGTGGCCCAGTTGCAGATTCAGTGCAATTTCAGTGTAGAATTTAGCAGGGGAGAGGGACAGAGAAAGCAGAAGCAAAGAGGAAGGTTTTGAGGTGCTTCCGAACTGGAGATGGTTCTCCTCAAGTTTCAGGGAGGCAGGAAGGCTGTTCCAGAGGGAGGCCCCTGCCGTGGAGAGAGATCTACCCCCAGCTTGTTGCTTTGAGAAGCGGCTGACCCTGAGGGAGTTGGAGACGGATGAGCGAAGGGCTCGGGAAGGAAGATATATAGGAAGAGAGAGTTGAAGGTATCTTGGCCCCAGGCCCCAGAAGGCCTTGTGGATAATGCAGAGGGTTTTGAACTTAATCCTCGCAGCCACTGGGAGCCAGTGTAGAGATTTCAGTCCTGGAGAGATACGGTCCCTGGGCTTGAGGCCAAGGACAAGTCACGCAGTTCTGTTCTGGATGAGTTGCAGAGGGCGGAGAGTGGAGGCAGGCAGATTAAGATAGAGGCTGTTACAGTAGTCCAGCTTCGAGAGAACCAGGGCTTGGGAGACAGTGAGCTTCTGGGGGAAGGAGAGGAAGGGAAGAATATCTCTGAGGAGGTGCAGCTGGTAGTGTGACTTCTTAGAGACGTCAGATATGTGAGGAGAGAAGGAGAGTGTAGAGTCAAAGATGACCCCGAGGTTTTTAGCCTTGCAGGTAGGAGCAGGAAGAGGGCCAAGAGAGGCCGGCCAGAGAGCTGCAGGGAAGGAGGGAGTGGGTGTGCCGATGAGTAGAATCTCAGTCTTACTGGCATTAAGGCAGAGGTCATTGGCGGCACACCATTCCTGGATAGCAGACAGACAGTCAGAGATGAGGAAAGGAGAGGAGGAGGCCGAGGGTAGCCTGAAAATGAGCTGGGTATCGTCCGCATAGCACTGAAAGTTGGGGCAGAGGGCGGTGATGCAGTGGGCAAGGAGTGACAGATACTGGTTGAAAAGCCAGGGAGAGAGATTAGACCCCTGGGGAACACCACAGGTGGAGAAGAAGACGTCAGAGAGGAAGGACCCAAGTTGGACCTGGGAGGGTCGATTGGAAAGGAAAGAAGTCAGCCACGCCAGAGCCTGACCAGTGATATCCAGGTTATCACGGAGACGGTTGAGCAGGATGGCATGGTTGACAGTATCAAAGGCTGAAGAGAGATCGAGCAAAATGAGAACACAAGGAGTGTTAGAGTCAAGGTTGGAGAGCAAGTCTTCACGGATGTTCAGGAGAGCAGTTTCCGTGCTTCTGGCAGCTCTGAAGCCAGACTGATGGTCATGAAGGCTACCAACAGATTCAGCATGGAGGTTAAGATGGGAGATGGCCAGTTTCTCCAGGAGCTTGCCAAGGAAGGGAGTGATGGAGATTGGGCGATAGTTAGCCGGGCAGGAGGGGTCGGAAAAGGGTTTCTTAAGAAGAGGGTGCACAAGGGAGTGTTTGAGGGGGGATGGGAAGACTCCAGAGGCGAAGGAGTGGTTGCAAAAGTCAGCCAGGGCTGGAGCCAGGGAGTCGATGTGGTCCTTGATAGTTTTGGAGGAACAGGGGTGAACCTGTTTAGACGAGACTTTCATAGATCTGACTTGTCTGGAGACCTTGTCAGCAGAAAAAAGGGGAAAGGCAGAGAAGGAGGGAGGAGGGGTGGCTGCAGAAGGGCCAGAGGAAGAGCCGGGAAGAGAGGGTGGGAGGTGATAGGAGGAGAGTGAGGACAGGATGTCCTGAGTTTTAGAGATGAAGTGAGAGGCCAGTGCCGGGCAGAGGGCCTGGGAGGGGACAGGAGAGGTAGAGACTGCAGCAGGGTTGGCAAGCTCCTTGCAGATTTTAAAGAGTTTGGCCGAGTTGTTAGATGCCGCAGAGATGCGGGCTTGGATAAGGGCTCTTTTCTTGGTGAGAACGGAGAGACGGTATTGCCTTTGGAGCAGGCGGCAGGCCAGTTTGTCAGAGGATGAACACGAAGCACGCCATTTCCTCTCTGCCACCCTGCACTTGCGTTTAAGGGTGACGAGATCCGAGTCATACCAGGAGTTACATTTGGCTTTGGGCTTCAGGCGGATTCTCATGACAGGGGCAAGGATATCAAGAGTATCAGATATAGCAGAGTGGAGCATGGAGAGGGCTGTGTCAGGGTGGGAGTCAGCCGAAGGGGGAGGGGGGGCGAGAAGGTGGCAGCGAAAGCCTCAACTGACACGCACTTCATGGGTCGGATGGCCGAGAAGGTGGGTGGCGATGATGAGGGTGGCTTTGCCTGAGGGGTAGGGAGGGTGAGGTGGGAGGATAGGAGAAAGTGATCACTCCAGGAGAGAGGAATGGAGAGAGGGATGGAGAGGGGAAGGTCAGAAGAGATCAGAGCATCAAGAGTGTGCCCTGCAGAATGAGTAGGCCCAGACGGGAGAATAGAGAGTGAGAGAGAGTCGCAGAGGTCACGAAAGAGTCCAGTGGGGGGACAGGAGGCATCCAGGTGGATGTTGAAGTCACCAAGAAAGAGGAGTTGAGTGGTAGCGGACAGGAGTGAGGAGGAGAGGTCAGCCCACTCAGAGAGGAAGGAGGAAATTTTACCAGGTGGCCGATAGATAGTAGCCACGGTAAGGGAATGGCTGGGAGAGAGAGAGAGTCGGCAGACAAGACATTCAAAAGAGGAGTAGGTCTGCGTAGGAATGACAGTGGCAGGAATCCACTTAGGGAAGATAAGGGCAACACCCCCCCCCAGCACAGTTGGGCCTGGGCACGGAGAGGATCATGTAACCATCAGGTAGGAGTGTGTCAAAGCTAGTGACAGAGCTGGCTGTGAACCATGTCTCAGTGAGACCGAGGACGTCAAGGTCCCGTTCCTCAAGAAGGCGACAGATATCAGAGGAATGCTTGATGGCAGAGTGAGAGTTAAGAGTGGCAATGTGGAGGCGGTTGCCAACCTTGATGGACTTCCGGGGAGGGGTACAGATCAGAGGTACGCCCTGCGGAGGTGTAGAAGAAGGAGGTGAAGAAGGAGCATGAGAGGGGGCAGGGAGGGAGGGTAGAGGCAAGGTAGACGAGGACAGAGGAGGGGGACAGCAGGAGAGGAAAGGAAGTTGATGAGGCGTGGGAAGCGTCGGTCAAAGAGGTGAAGGTTGGCCTGAGGGCCTTGGACCAAGATGGTCCCATTAGCGTAGACATTAATGATGGCCTTAGAGGAGTGGAAGGAGGCCAAGAGGACATCCCAATGGGTGCCACCATTAATGGGAGAAGAGGAAAAAGGATAGAGCACGTAGACCATATGAAGGGTCCATAGGTCAGGCGAAGGCACGAAATAGAGGATGTCAGTGAGAGTTTCCTTAGAGCAGGCACTAGTGTAGGTGTCAGCGATAGGGAGGCCTGGGTTGGAGACCAGGATGTCCTTTTTAAACTTTTTCCTACCAGATTTAGTGAGGAGAGCAGGATAGTCAATAGAGAAGCAGTTAGAGAAGATAGGCGAGATAGAGAGCACCATGGAGTAGGAGGGGGCGGGGGGAAAGACAGACGATGCAAAAGCACGCAGACAGGAAGAGAGCGACAAGCACAGGTTACCACATTTCAGAACAAACAACGGTATGCCAAGTAGGTACACAGTGGTGAGGCCACCTAAGTTTGAGAGTCCTGCGGGGGGAGAAAAACCCTAGTTTAGCACATATTCAGAACAAACAACGGTATGCGAATTAGGTACGCTGTGGCGGGGCCACCTAAGTTTGAGAGTCCTGCGGGGGGAGAAAAACCCTAGTTTACCACATATTCAGAACAGACAACGGTATGCGAATTAGGTACACAGTGGTGGGGCCACCTAATGTTTGGACTTGAATGTTTTTTGTGTGTATGTTGAGATGCGGGCGTGGGGGGGTGTCGGATGTGTATGAATGTTTGGATTTGAATGTTTTTAGTGTGTATGTTGAGATGCGGGGCTGGAGGTGTATGGGGGGGTGTCACATGTGTATGAATGTTTGGATTTGAATGTTTTTTGTGTGTATGTTGAGATGCGTGGTGGGGGGGTGTCGGGTGTGCATGAATGTTTGTTTTGGAGTGTAAGTGCGGTGTATGTTGAGATGCAGGGTCTGTATGTGTGCATGCTTGCTAGTTTGTATGCTGATTTGGGGGGTGGGGGTGCTGGTCTGTATGGGTGCATGTTTGAGAGTATGCTGAGTTGGGGGTGGGGGGTTTGGGTCTGTATGGGTGCTTGTTTGTGTGTGTGCTCAGTTGGGGGGTGTGGGGTTCGGGTCTGTATGGGTGCATGTTTCTGTGTGTGATCAGTTGGGGGGGTGGGGCTTCGGGTCTGTATGGGTGCATGCTTGAGTGTGTGCTGATTTGGGGGGTGGGGGGTTCAGGTGTGTATGGGTGCATGTTTGTGTGTGCTGAGTTGGGGGTGGAGGGTTTGGAGTTGGAGGGATGGGGGGTTCGGGTCTGTATGGGTGCTGGTTTGTGTGTGCTGATTTGGGGGGTTGGGGGTTCGGAGTTGGGGGTGGGGGTTCGGGTGTGTATGGGTGCATGTTTGTGTGTGCTGAGTTGGGTGGTGGGGTGTCGGGTCTGTATGGGTGCTTGTTTGAGAGTGTGCTGATTTGGAGGGTGGGGGGTTCGGGTCTGTATGGGTGCATGTTTGTGTGTGCTGAGTTGGGGGGTGGGGGGTTTGCAGTTGGGGGGTGGGGGGTTCGGGTCTGTATGGGTGCTGGTTTGTGTGTGCTGATTTGGGTGGTGGGGATTTGGAGTTGGGGGGTGGGGGGTTCGGGTGTGTATGGGTGCATGTTTGTGTGTGTGCTGAGTTGGGGGGTGGGGTGTTTGGAGTTGGGGGTTGGGGGGTTCAGGTCTGTTTGGGTGCTGGTTTGTGTGTGCTGATTTGGGGGGTGGGGGGTTCGGGTCTGTATGGGTGCATGTTTGTGTGTGTGCTGAGTTGGGGGATGGCGGTTCGGGTCTGAGTGGGTGCTTGTTTGAGAGTGTGCTGAGTTGGGGGGTGGGGGGTTCGGGTCTGTATGGGTGCATGCTTGAGAGTGTGCTGATTTGGGGGTGGGGGTTCGGGTCTGTATGGGTGCATGTTTGTGTGCTGAGTTGTGGGGTGAGGGGTGAGGGTCTGTATGGGTGCCTGTTTGAGAGTGTGCTGATTTGGAGGGTGGGGGCATAGTGTTTGGTTGGGGTTGAGGGAGCCATGGGACATAGTGTTTGGTTGGGGGTGAGGGGGCCATGGGGCATAGTGTTTGGTTGGGGTTGGGAGAGCCATGGGGCATAGTGTTTGGTTGGGGGTGAGGGTGCCATGGGGCAAGGTGTTTGGTTGGGGTTGAGGGAGCCATGGGGCATAGTGTTTGGTTGGGGGTGAGGGGGCCATGGGGCATAGTGTTTGGTTGAGGGTGCCATGGGGCATAGTGTTTGGTTGGGGGTGAGGGTGCCTTGGGGCATAGTGTTTGGTTGGGGTTAAGGGAGCCATGGGGCATAGTGTTTGGTTGGGGGTGAGAGGGCCATGGGGCATAGTGTTTGATTGAGGGTGCCATGGGGCATAGTGTTTGGTTGGAGTTGAGGGAGCCATGGGGCATAGTGTTTGGTTGGGGGTGAGGGTGCCATGGGGCATAGTGTTTGGTTGGGGTTGAGGGTGCCATGGGCCATAGTGTTTGGTTGAGGGGTGAGGGGGCCATGGGGCATAGTATTTGGTTGGGGTGGGGGCCATGGGGCATAGTGTTTGGTTGGGTGTTGAGGGTGCCATGGGGCATAGTGTTTGGTTGAGGCGTGGGGGTGCCATGGGGCATAGTGTTTGGTTGCGGGGTGGGGGCCATGGGGCATAGTGTTTGGTTGGGGGTTGAGGGAGCCATGGGGCATAGTGTTTGGTTGGGGGTTGAGGGAGCCATGGGGCATAGTGTTTGGTTGGGTTTGAGGCAGCCATGGGGCATAGTGTTTGGTTGGGGGTGAGGGGGCCATGGGGCATAGTGTTTGGTTGAGGGGGCCATGGGGCATAGTGTTTGGTTGGGGGTGAGGCTGCCATGGGGCATAGTGTTTGGTTGAGGGGTGGGGGCCATGGGGCATAGTGTTTGGTTGGGTGTTGAGGGTGCCATGGGGCATAGTGTTTGGTTGGGGTTGAGGGTGCCATGGGGCATAGTGTTTGGTTGGGGGTTGAGGGAGCCATGGGGCATAGTGTTTCGTTGGGGGTGATGGGGCCATGGGGTATAGTGTTTGGTTGAGGGGTGGGGGCCATGGGGCATAGTGTTTGGTTGGGGGTCGAGGGAACCATGGGGCATAGTGTTGCACTCCAAGAGTGAACCCAATAACAAAGCTAAAACAGGCACAGTTAGGAGATGTACATCCTTTGCTTTTTGAGGAAACCTGACTCAACGAAGGCCATACTCCTCTTGGGCAACCCAAACAGCAAACTATAGCAGTCGAAAATAACGGAATGTCCAATCTAGGGTCAATAAAATATTAATAAGTTAATTAAACAGACGAGATACAATAACTAAATAGAAATAAATTATAACAATGGAAAATGTGTAGTACAAAATAAAAGTTTGAAATTCAAATAAAAATCGTTACCCCTCAAAAACATATTCTTTTTCCATGTGTTTAATACAAATTGGGGGTTTAAAAAGCCTCCTGCCACGCCCCGCCTACCGCCCCGCCCACATTTACTTTTCGGCCCACTATAGTCCTCATGTAAGGTACTTTTGGCCCTCTGTGAAAATCAATTGTGCACCCCTGCCTTACAGAGACCTTCGATTGAGCGCACACGCGGTGATGGACCATTCTGTCAAATGTATCGTATCTTGGTTCTGCAGTTCAACTTTACTCTCATTGGTTATCACACGCGTTTCAAACAATGTTCGTTCCAGCGCTTGCCATACAATGTTGCTGCTTGCAGTCTTGGCTTGAACACAGACCGGTCTCCCCAACTCACCGTCTGTGTTGATTTCACTGATGCTACTTTGTTGTTGGAGCTAAGGACACTACCACGGCAGCTAGCGATTCTCCTCGCCTGGTTTCCTGGTCTCACGCTTTCTATTCTAGAGACTTCGTCGTCTTTCTCCTCTTGTTAAACTGCCATCTTGGAACTGCTGTTTCCTCATGTGCTTTGCCTTACCCAAAGTGTGCTCTCGTGCTCCGCCTTTTATCTGTGTGGGAAAGTGTAATGGAAGTCAGGTATGTGTGATGGTCAGTAATTGTCTGACCATACCTGACCATTGTATTGGGACACGTCATGTATATGGCTCGTGTGTTGGCCCGTTTTCTCTCTAAGCAGGCTGTCTGTGAGAAAGTGTTTGTGTTGATAAAGGGGGGGTTGAGTGCGTAAATATCCAACCTAGTATGAAGGGGTAAAGGTGTACAGAGAAGGGGATACCGCATCTCACCATCCAGTGTCCCACTCCCCGAAGAACCCTCACCCAGATGATCCTCCCACACTGGTCCACCCACAGGACCTGGATCCAAAAACGATGGCCGTGTCCTGGCCAGCTGGATGAGACAGGGACTAGTGGGTGAGACACCTTCTGGTTTCTAACAGCTTGCTCAGGACTTCATACTTCCTCACCATCCATCCTTTCTCTGCATTCTTTGACTTCTCATTGGCCCAAAGTCCCACAGAATGTATTATTGTAATGTGGACCTCAGAAAAAGGCTATTTATGGCGTTTCAATGCTTTTGGAGGTCATTTCACTGCATGATGTCATGTTCTTCACAGCTATTTTAATTTAAAGTGGTTGGCTTCTCCATTCTTTTTGGCCTCCCTGTGCATGGCACTGAAAGCAAAGCAGGGGGCTGGTAGTCAGTGGGATAGGGGAGATTATATGTAAAAACTTTATAGTTGATGGATGCAGGTTGGAAGTACCCAGATTCCGAGTGCCACTCTGCTTTCTATGGGTTTGGCCGAAACACATGGGATCATGTTATCAGAAAATGAGAGCCAAACATCTAACATGATAGACTATAGCACTTTGGGTCTAGTTAGCAGGTTATGTGGGCTGATTGTGATAAGGCTAAAAAGGAGAGTGTAGTGTGACAATTCACACTACACTCTAGTGTAGTGTAGTGTGTCCCTTCTCCCTAAGCAGGAAGCCCCTCTGTAAGGCTAGCGAGGCGAGTCTGCTCTGCAACACTCTCCCTCGGGGTAGAGGCAAGTGGAACCTCAACAGGCGAGAATCCCCCTTAGGGAACAATGACACCCGTTCCTGTGAGGAATTCCCTTCACCAGTAAACATGATGGCATATATGGGTCTGTAAAACCCTGTCAACTATCAGGACATGACCAAAGAAGAAGATAACCAATGCTATTATTCCGAAGAAAGAGAAATTGTCTCTTTAAGAAAAAGTGACCAATCCACTGAGACAAGTGGATTGAAAGACGAACACTCAAAGTGCGAGGCGAGAAGGGAGACGAGAAGCGAGAGAAGAAGGCGTCTCTAAGCTGGGGCGGTCCACTGATAACGTGAACCTGGGAAGAGGTGGGGTAGCAGGATGAAGTGGGGCCTGTGAAATCCAAATCTGTTGGGAAGCAACAGAGGGAAGACTGAGAAGCCAGCGTAACCGAGAGCCTAAGAAAGGATGAGCCGAATGGGGCTTGAGAATTGGTGGTGGCATGACCGCGAGCGAATCGTGGTGGGCAGCTGGCCCGCAGAACTACGCCGATAACGCTAGAGGAAAGCTGAAACAAACAGAGTGGCTCTCTGTTGAGACTCCAAATAACCGAGAGGAGGAGCAACGATCATTTGTGAAAGACGCTGACGAAGTCGACTCAATAGTGTACTGGAGAAACAAAACCGTTGCCTGACTCATAAGATCCCCAAAGACATTTTCTGGTGAGACCAAAAGTAACAGGGGACAGAGGAGGCACGGGAAGATCACGGACGAGTATTATACAACACGAGTAACTCGTCTCAGTACTAATAAAAAAAAACCTGAAGATAGATTTGTTGAATTTGGACTGTGATAAGGCAAGGATGAGAGCAATACCACTCTCCGAAGAGGAATAGAATGAAAATGGAATATCCTTGTTGAATGTGAACTGTGACAGTCATAGAAAGAGAACAATGTTGATCCCAGAAGGGGAGGAGAATGGAAATGTGATATCCTTTTTAAAACTGAACTGTGCAAATACAAGAAAAGGAATAATAATGATCCCTAAAAGAGAAGCGAAGGAGAGTGAGAAAAGATGAATGTCAACATTAATGAACTTAGGTGTTTTGAATAAAAGACGGAAAGACAGAGATAACCAAATAAGGGAATAATAAAGTAAATATGATTTTTTTCCTGGAAGGAAAGAAAGATAAAACCTGTGCCCCAAGCAGAAGAGTAGGACCTAAGAAATAAAGAGTATGAGGAGCTGAAGACCAACGCGATCTTTATGATAAATCAATCTGAACCAAGTAAAATCACATCTAAAGTGAGGAATATATATAGTAAAATGAGGAAAGGATTGAATGAACTTCTAAAAAGTGTTACCAAGAACTATTGAAAAAGCACATATTGAGAAAACAAGTGCTATAAGCACCGAGCAGGGGAAGGGGGTCACTCTCCTGCCCCTTTATTTTGTTTGGAATAGTGATAGGGTCAGATAGTGTTCATTTTTGGACGGTGGACAGATTCTTTTTGGACACTGGAAAAGACAACTGATGAGCACCTTAGTTATTCCTTTAGATAGGGAATACCCCATAAGCCATAGGGAGAGTTAGGTGTACACCTTATTATTTAATAAACCTTGTTGAAAAATGTACCTAAAGAGTCTGTGTCTTTCTTCTGACCTGTCACAGGAGTCATAGTTTGATTTGTGTTGATGTGCTAACAGTGTGGCCTGTGCTGGCCATCGGTGATCGGTGGGGGATTTGTGTGTGTGGTTTAAGATGGTCGGTAAACTTAGAGGAAGCCAGTTAGCCAGTGGTGTCGAAAGAGGGGAGAAGGCCTTGCAAAGCATGGCCTCTTGCAGATAGGTGTCACTTCACTTTCTCACATTGTCACTTTCAAATTCTCTCTCACATTCCCTCTCTATTTTCCAATTTCTCTCTTGCTCTCGCTCTCTCTCATAGAGACATTGTAAACCATGTGCAACAAAGGTCTTTCAATGGACA
This sequence comes from Ambystoma mexicanum, assembly GCF_040938575.1. Classification (NCBI taxonomy): domain Eukaryota; kingdom Metazoa; phylum Chordata; class Amphibia; order Caudata; family Ambystomatidae; genus Ambystoma; species Ambystoma mexicanum. The sequence goes on from NC_090922.1 coordinate 1,253,375,792, forward strand.
GATGATGGAACGGGGCAGTCTGGAGACTGCACTCAGTATCATTAGCTACATGGTGAGGTTTATGGGAGATAAGATGTTTGTTTCAGAAGAAGGGCTTCTTGAAATATGAGGACCCCAGGCACCTTTTCATCTTCCTTAGTATGTTGGTTGGCAGGCTGAGAGCTGCCTCAAACCTAACTTGCTCAGGTGCTGTGCCAAGTGGCCAACTGGGACTTTTCCCTATCAGGGGTGTGCTAGATGGGACAAAAGGAATTGGAGAACAACCCAATTTTAAGAACATCAAAGAATATATGGAGTACGGGCGACAGGCTGTGGGACATCAAACGACATGTGAAAGCTAGGTCTTCAATTTGATTAAGCCAATCCATTGGGAAAGGAGCTAAACCAATATGGTGGAAACATTACCAGTGCCTGGCAGTGCTGGTGGATCTCGACTACAAGGAACTGACAAAAGCATATGTGGATATTAGGATGCAATGCCAAATAACGAAACACGATTTCTGGCAATAGCTTGAATTGAGAGAATGAATAAGGTGAAAGTTACAGCGAAAGGTTAGACTTTGGACACTTGCTTTGTAAAATGTCTGAGTCAATTGGGAGAAAGAATGGGGTGGCAAGCTGGGGATATGTGTTAGGCAGAATCATATGCAGTACCCTTTGGGAACACCACACACAATTAAGACTACAAGTGACAGTACAAATTCACCTTTGGTACAAGTCTGTACTACACAGTAAAGTGGTAGCGATGGCTGAGCAGCCAGACTTATCTCAAGAGTAAAGTGAGCAGTACCAATAGTTACACAAAGGACAGCAGTTACTATGGTTCAAACAACCACTGACTCAAGGTTTCTGAGTAAAAGAATATACATTTATTTACACATCAGTTGTAAAACAATTCACCAAAGTAAAGCAGTAGATAAATCACACTCTTAATATACTACACCCTACCCAATAGATTTTGGACAAGTTAAGCTCAAAATGAAAGTGTGAGCAAAATGGCACTCCAGCAATTTAAATGGGAGGGAAAGACAAGGTTAGACACAAGTTGAGCAGCACCAACAAGTAAGTAAGCAGGGCAATCTAGAAAAAGTAACTACAGTGAGGAAATCAAATCAAGAGGCCTGGGCCAAAGTCAATGGACCAAAGTCTTTGCAGAGGATCACACAGTTCAGTGGAGTTCGCGGTTAAGTCTTTGCCAAGAGTTCAGAACAAAGTTGGTCAGATGAAAAGTTACTTTAAAGAATAGAGAAGGACAAGCCCTTGGATTGGCAAAATATTTCAAACACTTTCACTGCGGTCGGACGGAACGAACAACTGGGTTTGAACAGTACCTTAAATGAAGAAGAAGGTTGTAGCTGAGGCAGACGTTCCTGGCAGTTCCTGCAGGCTCATGGTTCCTGAAGCGACTGTCGGACTGACACGAAGTAGGAAAACTGGAGGGTCCTGCACTGCCCTGGGAAGAAACCAGCAGCAGAGCAAAGCAACAAATAAAAGGTGCGCTCCTTAAAACCCAAGCAGGGTCCGGTCCTCCTGGTTATCCGGTTCACTGTAGCTGTGCACAGCAAATTCGACCAGAGGAGGGAGGCCTGGTTTGCAGTTTGGCAAACTGGTTGGTCCCACCAGCTCAAGGGGAGAAGATTCCTTGCAGATCTTCCCTGCTGCCGAAGTTTGGAGATTTGGACCCGCAGCAGGGCTTCACCGGGAGGTTCAGTCGTGGTAGGGGTCCTCTTCTGTCAGCTTCTCTTCGGTTCTCTCGATCCAGTGGCGACTCTGCCTTCTCAGTCCCAGAGACCTGCTTTTTATTCAGTTTTCCCCCATTCACACTGCCTGGCTGTCGATTACATACCTGGGTGGCTGTCCTGGCAGCACAGTCACCGCAGCCAATCATACAGAGTGCGACATGGGTCTCCAAGGAGACCCTGTGCAGGGAGTCTCAAACCCCTCCCTCACATCCTGTCCCCCTCAGACATTCAGGCGCCTATGGAGGACTGCGAACAAAGGAACCAAACCTGGTTTGGCGCGCAGAGTAAAACCTGAGAAAGACCTTTACAAAAAAGAAATGGCGAATAAACCCAGCCGGAACCAAATAAAAGTAAATGGAGTCCAGCGGGAATAAGTTCGAGGCTACTAACTTAGCCTAAAACAGTACCAAGGCTATTGAAATAGACCGCGGTAGGAAAAATAGGGTAGATACCACTGCCACCAGCCAAATCTTAAAGAAGGGGAAACGAAATAATGTTCCATGAGAAACAGACAAAAAGGGATACCTATTAACCCTTTCCAGAACTCTATGTAAGATACTTTGTACTGGGTCTGGGAATTTAAAACGACTAATAAAGTCAATGGCAACTGTACATGTTCTGGGAGACAGTAGTCAGTCCCAGAACATGGAGTTTAAAGTGGGAAGTCTGAAAAAGACAACCCTGTGCATTGCATTAAAGGTGCTGTGTAACACACAGTAAAAAGGTGATGCCTGTGGAGTAGGCGAGGCTCCACAGTCTATGAATACATAAATGTTAAACACACACAGCAAAACACATGTAAGAGTGGGAAAAAAGGCTCTCACTCTTACCAGGTGAAAACATAAATCCTAGAAATCCAGCAAAGCTGATGAGGGACTCAGTAGGTAAGGGAAAATAGCCATTCTGGAGAATTCTCCCTAACAATATGCTATCCTAATAAGAGCAAAATATGGTCCAAGTCTGAAATTGAACTGGGAGAGAAATGTAAGACTAAAAGTGTAAGAATGTGAATAGTCAAAGTAGTGATCGGATGGTCAACGCAAGTGGGTGATGCCATGTCATGACAGACTCTATGTAACATAATTAACAGAAGGGAAAAAGGCCCTCCTTTCGCGCTTCTCATAATTAGATGTTGACACCCGTAGTAAGTTTCAAAAGATGAACGATGTTTAATTTTAAATCGTGGGTATAAACACATGCAAGTCAATATACTGGTTAGTTGGAGACATGGAAATTAAAGCACATATTGAAAAATAAAATCTTTTTTGTCAAAGTGGAATCTTATCAATACAAAAGTCTGATGTCCTTAGTTATTTTCACTAAGTCTGTGATAGAATCCAATCAATGCGAAATTGTAGTGGCCTTAGTTACTTTCACTAGGTCTTGGTATTAGGATCAAAGTTTCTAAAATTAAGTTGCAGATTTAAATGACCTTAGTTGCTTTCACTGGTTTTGGTATTAGGATCAAAGTTTCAAAAAGAAAGTTGCAGATTGGCTGTGGCCTGAATTGTTGTTGATAGATCCTGTTTAAGTTGTGAGAGACAGAAGTTTTCCTGTAAACAGCTTTAGATTCCAATTTGGGGTTGCAAGTACAGTTGACTCTTTGGTTGTGAGTACAGTTGACTCTTTGGTTAGAGTGATTCCTTAAGATAGCAGTCCTGCGGTGGACTCAGCTTGTAGGTGTAATGCAAAACAATTCCTCAACACGTGTTTCCCCGCCACAGGGTCGCGGCGGTTCTTCAGGAGGAGTATTAGGTATGTTGACCCAGAAGTTGTCTGGGAGGAAGAAGAGAGAGGGGGTAAGATTTGAAGGAAAATTGCGTCTTGTGCTTAGTGATCTTAAAGGTGAAACTCTGTAACGTTTCATAGGTACATCAGATTTGGTACTTACAGATTTGTGGAGTCACTATACACCAGCATTCTGCACGATAAAGGACTAACAACCACTGAGTATTTTTTGAAAACCTGTTCCATCTCCTTCAATGACCACAATAACATGATTCTAGAGATGCTACAATTCACACTACAGAACAATATCTTCATCTTCAATAAAACTCTTTACCGGCAGATACAAGGTACAGCCATGGGTGCAAAATATGCCCCATCATACGCAAATCTTTACATGGGACACTTTGAAATAGAATTTGCATGACAACACCCATCATTTACCCACCTCAACAATATCATTTTTTGGGCCAGATACATCGATGATATCTTTCTAATTTGGAACGGACCATTATCAGCATTTCAGGAGTATTTCAACTATCTAAACAACAACACATATAACCTCAAATTACCTATGGAACAAAGCCAAACAACCATCAATTTCCTGGACATTACTTTCTACATTGAAAAAACGTCACCATCTGTACAACACTCTATACCAAACCAACAGCCGTTAACAGCATACTCCATGCATCCAGCAGTCATCCCAAACATATTATTCGCAATATACCCTATGGTGAAATCTTGAGGGTAAAAAGGAACTGTACCAAAGATGATGATTTCACACAAAAAGCCACAACAACAGTAGAAAAATTTATCACAAGAGGCTATCCAACCAAACTTGTCAACAACAGCTATCAGAAATCTCTAACAAGGACCAGACAATCACTGCTACAAGTCAAGTCCAAAATTAACTCTGCCATTGAAAACACAAACAGGAAAATCAGTTTCATCACAAACTACAGTTCGAACAATTTAACTATCTGGAAAATTCTCACCAAATATTGGAACATCCTTAAATCAGACCATGATCTCACACCCGTATTGGAAGCCAAACCAACCATCACATTCAAGAAGGCCAAAAACCTTAAGGATGAATTAAGTCCATCTCACTTCGAAATTAACACCTCTGCCAAAAATCTAAATCCACAGACCATGTGGCTACAAAAACCACCCAAAGGAAGTTACAAATGTGGCCAATGTTCCATGTGCAAGTACTCAGACAATGTAAGAACCACTGTCACCAAACCAAATGGCACTATCCACACCATTCAACATTTCATCAATTGTATTAGCATATTTGTTATAAACATCATCAAGTGTCTCTGCAACAAGCTATACATTGGAAGTACCATCAGAAAACTTAAAATTAGAATCAGCGAACACATTCGGGCAATTACTAATCAGGATTTAAGATCTCCGATAGCCAATCACTTTCTGGAATCACACCAACCGGCCCAGATCAATCAACTTAAATTTTATGGAATTGTCAAACTCAAACCTGCCCCCCAGGAGGCAATATGGAACAAAAATTAAGACAACAAGAGGCATGCTGGATCTGTCTAATGGACACCTGCAACACCGGACTGAACACCAACCAGGAGCTATGTCACTTCCTGGAAAGCCTGTGACTGGTCATATTCACCAACACTGACATCAACCTTATACTCACCATTTAAGTAACAGCAAACTTTGACATTAAACAATGTCACACCAGCTCTTTAATTTTCACCTTACCATTTATTACCCACTTTTATCACCTTTCGTGTTCTACCTATCCTGTTTCCCAATACCCTCTTCATCTCACCATTGTCCCTCTTGGACCACATGACCCTTATGCAACAGCCTTTTTCATATACAGAGCATGTCTTGTGCTCTCTAATACTGATTTCATGACCCAGCTGACACATGGCTGGAGAACTCCACCCATTACTGTACTCGACCTACCGCGTCATCTTTAACTACATCCACCCTTTATTGCTCTAGCCAACACCAGGCTAGCACCTATTGTCATGATCCAGCTGACACATGGCTTGAGAACTCCACCGTTAATTGTACTCGACCTACCTCCTCATAACCAACTACATCCACCCCTTGTTGCTCCTACCAACACCAGGCTAGCAGCTATTGTCTTATTTTATCCCTCTTATTCGTTTCAAGCGCAACACATTATTTAATTAAAAACCTCCATTCACTTTCTTTGTACTTATTTACCATTCTTTCAAGCAACTTCACTTTGTTCTAAATACACAGGCTCCTTAGCCGCAAATCGTCATTCCGGATAGGATACGTGGGCGCGATGACGTCATCACGCAGCAACGTGCGTGCGTATGACGTCATCGCGCACACGTCACCCCACAGCGCTACACGCTATAAACATACCGCTCTAAAACATAACGGCAGCAACAATCGAACGAGAAGGACCTTGAATCTCAAAGCGGTAAGCAGCATTCTTCCTAGTATCCTGCTAAATTACTTTCACCATGGCCCATTTTGCACTCTTCATTTATCCACGCAGCTATGAGTACACCTCATTTGTACTTCAAATTGCCCATCAGGCCTCTCACCCTCACCATTGCACTTGCTTACCGGCAGCTTTGCTAGTCACATTCATTCTCGCCTGCTCTCCGCTTAACTTAGAATTATCACCATAAGTCACTTGCTCAGTACTCTGTTGTATTTATGTACACCCATAGCTATCCATTCCAAAACCATATTATATGGTATATTGATATTTAAGAACCCCATAACATGAGCACCTACAAATGTGTACATTTCAATTATTTCAGACTAGACCATTTGCAACAACCATCATATGCTGCACTTGACTGAGCGGAATATACAACATTTCTAATCTTGACTCCACAAATCTGTAAGTACCAAATCTGATGTACCTATGAAATTTTACAGAGTTTTACCTTTAGGATTACTAAGCACAAGACTCAATGCTCCTTCAAACCTTACCCCCTCTCTCTTCTTCCTCCCAGACAACTTATGTTTCAACATACCTAATACTCCTCCTGAAGAACCGCCGCGACCTTGCGGAGGGGAACCAAAGAGTCAACTGTATTCGCAACCCCAAATTGGAATATAAAGATATTTACAGGAAAACTTCTGTCTCTCACAACTTAAACAGGATCTATCTACAACAATTCAGGCCACAGCCAATCTGCAACGTTCTTTTTGAAACGTTGATCCTAATACCAAAGCCAAGTGCAATTCCTGGTATGACTCTGACCTAGCTAAACTTAAACGTAAGTGTAGGGCAGCTGAGAGGAAATGGAGGACTTCCTGTTCATCCTCTGACAAACTGGCCTGTCGCCTGCTACAAAGGCAATACCGACTCTCTGTCCTCACCAAGAAGAGAGTCCACATTCAAGCTCGTGTCTCTGCGGCATCTAACAACTCGGGCGAACTCTTTAAAATCTGCAAGGAGCTGGCCGACTCTGCTGCAGTCTCTACCCCTCCTGTTGCTTCCCAGGCTCTTTGCAATGCCCTTGCCTCTCACTTCATTTAAAAAACCGAGGACATCCTGTACACCCTCTCCACCCACACTCCTCCTCTTCCCTCTCCATCTGCGCTTGCTGACCCTCCTTTAGCCACCCTCCCACCATCCTTCTCGTCCTTTCATCTTTTCACCCCTGACGAGGTTGCTAGACAAGTCCGATCTATGAAAGCCTCTTCAAAACAGGTTCATCCCTGTTCCTCTAAAACCATCAAGGACCACATTGACACCCTCGCTCCGGCCCTTGCTGATTTTTGCCTCTGGATCCTTCCCCTCTCCTCTGAAACACTCCTTTGTGCATCCTCTTCTCAAGAAACCCACAGCTGATCCTTCTTGTCCAGCTAACTATCGCCCAATTTCCATTACTCCCTCTCTTGGCAAACTCCTGGAAAAGTTAGCCATCTCTCAGCTTAACCTTCATTCCAATTATGTTGGCTGTCTCCATGACCACCAGTCTGGCTTCAGAGCTGCCAGAAGCACGGAAACTGCTCTCCTAAACATCCGTGAAGATCTGCTCACCAAACTTGACTCTAACATTTCCTCTGTCCTCATCCTCCTCGATCTCTCTTCTGCCTTCGACACGGTCAACCATACCATCCTGCTCAACCGTCTCTGTGAAAACTTGGGTATCACTGATCAGGCTCTGGCCTGGCTGACCACTTTCCTCTCAGATCGACCCTCCCAGGTCCAACTTGTGTCCTTCCTTTCATCTATCTTCCTCTCTACCTGTGGTGTTCCCCAGGGGTCTAACCTCTCGCCCTGGCTTTTCAACCAATACCTGGCAACTCTCGCCCACTGCATTGCCATTTTCTGCTCAAATTTCCAGTGCTACGCTGACAACACTCAACTCATTTTCAGGCTGCCCTCTGCCACCTCCTCTCTCTCTCTCATCTCTGATTGCCTAACTGCCATTCAAGATTGGTGTGCCGCCAATGATCTTTGTCTGAATGCCAGCAAGACGGAGATCCTCCTCATCGGCACACCTTTACCATCCTTTCCCCTCACTCTCTGGCCGGCCTCCATTGGCCCTCCTCCTACCCCCACCTGCGAGGCTAAGAACCTCGGGGTCATCTTTGACTCCACCCTTTCCTTCTCCGCCCACATCTCTAAGGTTTCTAAAAAGTCAAATTTCCGACTGCACCTCCTCATAGGTACTCTGCCTTTCCTCTCCTTCCCCCAGAAGCTCATGGTATCTCAAGCTCTGGTTCTCTCTCACTTGGACTATTGTAACAGCCTCTTTCTAAATCTACCTGCCTCTACTCTCCGCCCTCTGCAACTAATCCAGAACAGGACTGCGAGACTTGTCCTTGGCCTCAAGCCCTGGGATTGTATCTCTCCAGCTCTGAAATCTCTTCACTGGCTCCCAGTGGATGCAAGGATTAAATTCAAAACCCTCTGCATTGTCCACAAGGCTTTTTGGGGCCTGGGTCCAATATACCTTCAGCTATCCCTCCGCAAATACCTCCCCTCTCGAGCTCTTCGCTCCTCTACCTCCAACTCACTCAGGGTCAGTTGTTTTTCTAAGAAACGAACTGGGGGTAGATCTCTGTCTTCAGCTGGGGCCTCCCTCTGGACCAGCCTCCCTGCCACTCTAAAACTTGAGGAGAACCATCTCCGGTTCCGGAAGCACCTCAAGACCTTCCTCTTTTCTTCTGCCTTCACTCCCCCTCTCCCCTGCTGATCTGTTCTCTCTTGGCACCGTGCACCTGGCAAACCTGTCTTTTGGGCCCAGGTACCTGCCCATCCTGTCACCCTCCCGCACTGCCTCCGGGCCACCCCTTGCAATGGGGTCTGTATCTGTACCCATACAGCCCCCACTTTTTCTTCCTGCACTTATCGGACCTACCCTGTCTGCTGCCTTAAACCTAGCACTTGCAAATCGCTGGCTGCATTACCACTGTTTGTTGCTTTATTTATTGTTGTTTATCTGTTTCTCCTCTGCTTCGCACTTTCCATCTCTCCACCCCTTCCATGCACTTTTCCCCTCCCCCCTATCCCATGCACTTGCGCGTTCTCAATGTCACTGGGCCTAGTAAGATCGCTGTTTTGTTCTCCCCTGTTCCCCTCCCTTGCCTTGTCGCGCTCTGAAACACTTGTGTACGAGCGCGATAGAAATAAAATATCAATCAATCACTACAATTTTGCATTGATTGGATTCTATCACAGACTTAGTGAAAATAACTAAAGACCAAGTGAAAGCAACAAAGGACTTTACAATTTTGCATTGATTGGATTCTATCACAGACTTAGTGAAAATAACTAAGGACATCAGACTTTTGTATTGATAAGATTCCACTTAGACAAAAAAGAACTTTTTTTCAATAAGTGCTTTAATTTCCATGTCTCCAACTAACCAGTATATTGACTTGCATGTGGTTATACCCACAATTTAAAATTAAAAATCGTTCATCTTTTGAAACTTACTACGTGTGTCAACATCTAATTTTGTGAAGTGCGACAGGAGGGCCTTTTTCCCTTTAGCTTGTCCAAGCCCTGGTCAGCCTCTGTGGCATCCCTCAGTTGCAGCATCCCTACCCCCACTATTTTATACTCCCTAAATATCCTCCACTTAGAGCGCCATCACTGTTTCTAAGGCTGATCCTCCTCTTTTTTTTCAACATAATTAACAAAACATACTGGGATTCAGTGAAACATCATATAATTGATAGCAGGTACTGGAGGAATTGTGTAACAGAAGGTTCTTACTTGCATATGTTTTGGGGTGCAGGATGGTTCAACCCTTTGGGTTAGCAGATTGGACATTAAAGGTCAGGGTGCAAAGACAGCCTGGGTGCAATTTGTGGGCATAACCTCATGAATAATGGGATACAATCCAAATCAAAGACTATTGTGGGTCTATGTGAAAAAAAAATTCAGGGGAGTTGTTGAAGGGCCCCAGCATGGATTTCTAGAGATCGTCAAAAAGGTAGCATTTTACGAGAAGGAGATAGCCTGGTGCAAGGACAGCTAGACCCCTTCAACAAAACATTGGACAGTTTGGTTAGTGAACTGGGTGTTACTTCTGTGCCCTGCTTCCCCCTATGCCCAACAATGGATACTCTGTGGCATGGTTTGCAGGGACCAATGAGAGATTTGGGATGATAATATGGGTAATGCTCACCATCCATAATCACAATAGGAGTCATGGAGGTGAAATGAGGAATGATGGGAAAGTGTATGTAAAGTCCCCTTATAGGTGGAATGGGGGAATAACCAAAGGGAAGGAAGTTGGAATAGCTGGACAGAGAGTTGGTGGAAAGAAATATTTAAAGAGCTAGAGGTTATGCAATCACTCACTGTAGAGGTTATAATGGGTTTGGTTCAGAATTGCATACATGTATTGAACTTTAAAGAATGTATTCCTATACTTGGAAATAATAGAAAACAAAGTTTAAAAACAAACAAAAAAATCACTGGCTTTCCTGTCAGATGAAAAGTAATATGTTTTGAAAAAACGAATTGCCTGTCTTTCATGTAAGATTTTTGTTTTTCTGCAGATGGCAGAAGTTTGTAGAATTATTATACAAAGCTCACTCCGACGTCAGTCTTCAATTGCCTGCAGGTTAGTAATGAAATTATTTGTACATTAAAAAATACTACATTAGAACAGACAAACATTTTGACAATCTAGTAAATGTGTATTTCAGCAAATCATTTTCCGATAAGTTGTATTTGCAAAACAAACAGGATACAAATTAATAGGATTACAATAATTGATGCATTAACTGGATGCTTGTCTGATGCATATCATGAAATAAAATTACACTTATCTCAATAACCATACACTAAATAAATAGACCTAATCTTTTCAGTCAATTTATTTCCGACGCCCTCACTGTGGTGGCATACGTCCTGCACGAGTACGTGCCGGCCTGTCTTGTTACGTGGTGTCAATAAATAGGAGATCGCTTCAGTATGGGAAGTAGTTCCCCGAAAACAACAAAATGGGTCGAGTGTATTTGTTTGTTGCAAGGTGGGGAGGCCAGGCCGCCCCTCTACTCCATGTGGCCCTCTAACTACTGGCCTGGCGATGACGGTGGCTGCGCCTCGCTCCTGCCACAGGTGAGCGATGGCGCCCTGACACGCAGGAGGCGTGAAGAACTTGGCATTTGGGAGAGGCTGCCATTTTTCTGGCGGGGTGCCGAGGCGCTCCGATTCACTGGAAAAGTGCTGCTAACAGCGTTGGAGCCACGAGCTTTCAAAAATAAAAATAAAATGGAATATGAACTATATATATCTATCTCTCTCTCTCTATATATATATATATACAATCACAAATTTCTGGTACACCACCATGCTGGGGCTCTGGAGGTGAGGGATGGGGGGTGTTTTAACTAGACCAGTCAACAGTACAGCGTGGCAGTTACCAGGAGCACAGTGAACCAGGTACCACGGCCCATACCACACCTGGGTGCTGCTTGTGCAGTGGACTGGCTCCAGGGGCCAGGTGGAGCTTGAAGAGGAATACTTCGCACAGTGGTGGGGGTCACCTTGAACAGGATGCTGTGTAGACTTGTAGAGTGAACGCAGCCGCGGTGTAGGACTGCAAGTGATGGCCACGCTTGCTGCGGGTGCACGATACAGGACATCGCTATGGAAAGGGAGGGTTGGGGAGGGTGGGGGGGAGAGGGGAGGTGAATGCGGATGGCATTGGCAGGCAGAGGGATTCATTAGCTCGTACTAGGGACGGTCGGGGCCCCAACACAGACCTGTGTCCACAGCTTGCCAGTCCCAGAAATTGATATGGCGGGTGTTCCCACGGCTTTAGGCCCCAAGTGGTTACTATGGAAGGAGCAGCTAGAGATGTTTTTCAATGCTACAGAAATAGTGAATGATGACAAGAAAAGGTTGATGATGCTTTTCTATGCTGGGAGCGAGGTGCACAAGCTGACCAAGATGCTCCTGCAAGGTAATGGGTCCTACCGTGACATACCGTTCACAAACTACTTCACCCCCATGGTAAATATAGACTATGGGAGAATTCAGCTGCACCAGGCATCACAGAGTCTCCATGAGTCACTGGATGGCTTTTACACACGACTGCGACAGCTGGCAGCGATATGCGCCTTTCCAGATGAGGAAGGTGAGCTGTGGGGGCAGGTCATCCAGAAGTGCTTCTCCAAACAGCTTAGAAAGCAGATCCTGAAGGAGTCTGGCATATTACATAGTAAGAGCATTTACAGTGCCCGCAAGATAATATCAAATCCTATCGTGCCATACAGTATACGAACCCCCTCCCTTATGTCTGGTCCATTATAGAAATGCCCCATATGTGCACAGAAGACATGCAATCTGGCATAGGTGCATGATGTAAAAGCCATGTGTGTCAGTGCAACATAGAACGTGCTTCGCTGAGGGGGCGTATAGAATCCCCCGCCATGCCCTGCGCAGGGTGCAGTATAGAGATGACTCCCTCCCCCTCAAATAAGGCCCTGGAACCCCCCCCCCCCATCTTCCGCCCCTGGAGGTGTCCCCTGGCAGATCGGGGATGCTCAGTGCATCCCGCCCCATCCTTCCACGCATGCCACGTCATGATGATTTCCAAACTCTGGCCTTCCTTGGATCCCGCCCCACTCCCTCCCACCCTCCAACAGCTATGCAGCTGGTGTTGTCTGGCATTGCAGGTTTGTTGAGGGAGCGGGGTGGAGCAGAGGAACAGCCATAGGGCTTCATAGGGACCTTCTCCCCACACCCAAAGTGCAATATCAATGGGGTGGGGTTTTGGCATATACCCACAAACGTGCGGACTGAAATAATTACACTCTTTGGGAAAGAGAGCCACTGTTTGGCTTGCACTTGAGATGGCTGCAACAGGAATCCGCTTGTTGACGTTGAAGGGTCAAATTTATTAGAAGAGCCCATCTGATGCCAAGATGGCAGCTGCATTAAGGGGCAGCTGGTTTTTTTTGGCCAAACCCTGTTCCTTCCTGCATCTGGTGTCTGCTGTCCCCGCACTCGCCCCCAGGCTTAACTTTAGTGCAGTCTTCCCACGGGCCATCCCCATCCCCTCTGGTCCCCCGTAATGTTCCCTTGTACTCCTACGTCCCGTCCCCTTTCCTCCATACTTATGGGACATCTCTCCGTCCTGTGGGACGGGACCGGAGCACTTTGTAAAAAGCATCCACATTTTTTTCAAAAATGTGTCCCTCCTCTCTTCCTGCGCGGGGCCCGGCACGCGGCCGTAACCCCGCCCACCTTGGCTCCGCCCCGCGCATCGCCCATCAGTCCTTTTCTCCTCACGATCGGGGCATCCTCGGAAGATTTTCTTCCCTTTTTTCCCTCTCTGGCTCTCGCTAGCGTTCTTTTACTAGTCTGTCTATGTCTTTTAAACTAGATTTTCCAGACTGTTCATCGTGTCACTGTCGCTTCGCGAGGGAGGATCCCCATCCTCTTTGTTTAGAGTGTTTGGGTCCGGAACACCGTTGGGACTCCTGTTTTTACTGTGACTCCCTTTCGGTCCGGGCACTTCAACGTCGGTTGGAGCGGTGGGAGGAGGTGTTCGGACGGACTCCTCCTTCTCATTTTCAGGCGTTCATCGACGAGAAGAAAAAACGCCTGGTAAGTTCTTTATTTTTCAGAGCACCCCGGCTGGCGGATACCTTCCCGGGTTCCTCTCGAGCCGGGAGGGGCGTTGATCGCTCTGTTACCGGGGTTCGCCCTGAGGTGCCTGTCGGGCCTAATAATTCTACCGGAGTTTTCTCCAAGGATCTCCGTAAGGGGCCTGTGATCACAAGAGTACACTCCGAGGCCCCTCCTGTGGGGGCTGTGTGTAGACCCAGTTCTACTGAGTCGTGGGGTACCGGAGCTTGCTCTTTCGGCTTCCCTCAAAAACAAAACCGGGGTACGCCCCGAGGTCTTGGCTGGGCTTGAGGTTACCAAACGGATGTTCGAGGCCCGCGCTGATAAGGCTCCTACCGGGCCTAGGTCTGAGGTCCCTCGTACAGAGGCTAAGGATACCAACAGTTCTGAGGGGCCAGGCAAGGCCCTATCGGTGACAGCGCACCGTTCCCGCTCTTGTGGTGACACCAGATCTGTTGAGGGGGCAAAGAAAAAGTTTCTTCTTTTACCGGCAGTGCCGAGGCTCTTCCTTCGAAGGCTCAGTTGGCAGTTGGTATGTCGCAGAAACATTCCAGGCCTCATAGTACCGGCTCGGCCGAGGTTCCTTACGTTAAGGCTAAAATTAAGACCCCTGATCCATCGATGGGAACCCCTGCCTCACTTCCTCACTTGCCGCAGTTCCCCTCAGATGAGGACAAAATGGCGGCCGTTCCTGCCACGACCACGGCGGCCATTTTAGGTACTACCACTACGCCATTGGCCCCTGGTGTAGGGTTCGGTCCTTCGGGTGAACCTAAGGTCCCTTGTGCGCATCCTTACCGGCCGGTTTATGATTGGAACGCCCAGACGCCTCTTTTCTCACAATGTTTCGTTGCCCGTGGGGGCGGCTCCCCTGATTTATGTGGATACGTCAGCGGAGGGGCCGGTGTGGCACCCTTCCCCGTTACGTCCCTGGATTTGTCCACCTCATGAGAGGCCTCCTCAGGTTCCGAAACAATCTCCTGAGGATGCCTTTTTCGGTAAATTTCAAGCACTTATGCGCACCGACCCCATGAGGGAATATTTCAAGGGGCTTTTCAAGGAGATATGTCCACATGCGCCTCCGGCTCCACCCGTTCCGATGGTGGTTCCGCCGGCGCCTCCCTTGCCCATGGTGCCTCCCCCTGCGCTTCCGCCTGTGCCACCATTGTCCCCAGTGGACAAGGCAGTGCCTGACACGGCTCAGCAGGATCCGGAACTGTCAGATGACCCTCAAGGCGATCAGGACAACAAGGACCTGCCCCGCTCTACCAGAGCTTTCCATGACCGGGTACTGGACATGATGAGCTTCTTAGATGTTCCAGTGCCCGAAGCACCTGCTCTGCAGGAGGGCGTGCTTTCTGGGGCGTTCACCTTGTCTCCTTCGGAGCGTACCGGCCTGTTCTTGCAGAAGGACGTTCTGGCCGAGGTCCAAAGAGTTTGGGAAAAGCCACACTCGGGACTTTTTGTAAATAAAAAGATTGACGCGAGGTACAGGCTACATTCCTCGGAAGAAGTGGCCTTATCGTCTTGTCCGCCTCCCTCCTCCACAGTGGTGGCTGCGGCCACATTGCAATCCAGACCTGCAGCTTCCTCCTCCGCGAAGGCGACTCAGGTCTTGGGAAAGGAGGACAAGCTCCTGGACTCCCTAGGGAGGAAAATCTTTGCCAATTCGGCCTTGCAGCTCAGGCAGGCCAATGCAGAATTGATTTTGGCGGGAGCTAACATGCGGATGTGGAGAGGTCTGTCAGAGTTTGAGGAGCACATTCCGGTCGAGAAGCTGGAGGATTTCAGAGGAGGCCTTTCCGATGCCAGGGTCTTGGCCCAGGCTCTCCTGGAGGCTGCGGCTCATCACGTAGACACCTCGGCTAAGGGTCTGATGCTAGGGGTTGACACCTCGTGGCAAGCATGGCTACATGCCACTAAGTTCTCGAAGCAGGTGCAAGACAAGGTTCTGGACCTTCCATTTGATGGTAAGGAGCTTTTTCACTCTTCTACTGATGTAGAGCTCACCAAAACCAAAGACAGCACTCAGACAGCCAAATCATTGTCTGTTCTGGTTAAAGCTCCCTTCAAGGCTCAAAGGCCGTTGTCACAAGGTCGACCTTCCTCTGGTTTTAGGGGCTTCCTCGACCGCAAACATTGCAGAGTGGATACTCCTGCGGGGAATAACCGCCGTAGACAACAGCGTACGCAGTATTTCTCCCGCTCCTCAGCCTCCTCATCAGGTTCATGTGGCACCGCCACCGATAAACCTGCCAAATGAAGGTTTTCCGTGCTTGCACGAGACCCCGGTGGGAGGACGCATTGCGTCTCATTGGGAGGCGTGGCAGACCATCACAGAAGACAGATGGGTCTTGTCAGTCGCTCGAGCGGGCTTCCGCTTACCTTAACCCCCTACCCCACCCTTCAACTCTCCTTTTCAGCTGTCGGGCTCAACCTCCCTCAAGGCCGAGGTTCAGAAACTTCTGCTCCTCAGAGCTGTGGAACCCGTTCCCCTTGGGGAGCAAGGGGAGGGCTTCTACTCACGGCTGTTTACGGTGCCCAAACCCAACCAGGCTGGCCTGCGCACCATCCTAGACCTTTCCCAGTTCAATCTTTCCCTACCCCCAAGAGAAATTCAAGATGATCACGCCCGGCCAGATTCGCTCCTCGTTGCAGGCGGAGGGCGATTGGCTCAGCGTGGTGGATCTTCAGGATGCGTACATGCATATCCTGATTTGGAACCCACACAGGAGATACCTCTGTTTCTCTTTGTGAGAGGAGCACTTCCAGTTTCGGATGCTTCCTTTTGGCCTCAGTTCGGCGCCGCCTGTCTTCACGAAGATGATGTCGGTGATCGCTGCCCATCTTCGTCTCCAGGGTATCCATGTGTATCCCTATTTGGACGACTGGCTCCTACGCAGCCCTTGCCCGTTGGCAGCAGCGGGCAACCTCCAGTCTCTCCTTCAGCTCCTGTTCCATCTTGGGCTGTCGGTGAACTGGCGGAAATCCTCCATGACGGTCTCACAGGACCTGACTTTCCTGGGTTTTCGTTGGAACACGATAGACTGCCGAGTGTATCTGACCGGGGACAGAATGGCGGATCTGTTGGCCACGTGTCAGATGTTAACGCAGTCGGAGAGTATGTCGGCCTGGTGGTTCCAGAGGCTCCTGGGCCTCATGGCCTCGTGTGTACTGGCTCTTCCTCTTGCTCGTCTCAAAATGAGACGGACCCAGATGGCTCTTCGGAGTTCCTGGCGTCAGGCTGTGGACCCAGATTCCAAACGGATAATGATTCCGGATTCCATGAGAGTGGACCTGGACTGGTGGTCTTCTCTCAGCAACCTGTCAGTTGGCGTGGGGTTCCAGGACCCAGCCCCCATGGTGACGATCACGACAGACTCCTCCCTTTACGGGTGGGGTGCGACGTTAAATCTTCTTCAGGTCTCGGACCTCTGGTCACCTCAGGACAAGCTCCTGCACATAAATCAATTGGAGCTTCTGGCGATTTTTCTGGCGCTCAAGGCGTTCAGACCTCTCATTGTCAACAAGGTGGTCCTCATAAGAACGGACAATGCAGTGTCAATGTACTACATAAACAAGCAAGGGGGAACGAAGTCTCCCCCTCTCGTGGATCTGTCCATCCAGATTTGGGAGTGGGCCGTGCTTCATGGGGTCTGGCTGCTTGCAGTGCACATCCCGGGCCGGCTGAATGTCACCGCGGATGCCCTCAGCCGGCGGACAGTGGTCAGCTACGAGTGGGAGTTGAAGGCAGAGATCCTCTCATGGATTTTCTCACGTTGGGGCACACCGGAGGTGGACCTCTTCGCCACGGCGGTAAACAAGAAGCTTCCTCAGTACGCCTCCAGAGGGGGGCTGGGAGCCTCCTCTCTGGGGGACGCACTCGAGATCCCATGGCACAACATGAGAGCTTACGCCTTCCCGCCTCTTCCCCTGGTTCATCGAGCAATTTTGAAGTTGAAGAGTTCTGTTAACTGTTCTCTTCTACTGATAGCTCCGTGGTGGCCGGCCAGGTTTTGGTTCTCAGAACTTCAACACCTGTGGTGTGTCGCCGATCAGGTTACCAGTAACGTCCCGATCTTCTTCACCAAGGGGAACAGCAGATGTGGCACCCCTCCCCACAATCGCTCAACTTGTCGGCATGGTGCCTGAGTTCACGGCTCTAGAGCCTTTGGGTTTGTCTGCGGATAACATGCGCATTATCCAGGCAGCCAGGAAACCCTTCACCAGATCCCAATACAAGAGGAAATGGCTCAGGTTCTGTCATTGGTGTTTGGAGAAAGAATTGGACCCGAGGGTGGTGACGATTGACACGGTGCTGTCCTTTGTCTCCTCCCTAGCAGAGTCTTGTCCTGCAGGTGATTTCCGCCTACCTCTCTACAGACGTGTGTTCTTATTCGTTAACTAACCCGGTGGTGAAGAGACATTTTGCTGGTTTGACACGCCTCTATCCTACGGTTCGTAGTCTGCACCCACCTTGGGACCTAAATGTAGTCCTGACGGCGCTGAGCCATAAACCTTTTGAGCCAATGGCTACGGTTGACCTCAAGTATGTGTCCTAGAAAGTTTCCTTTCTGGTAGCCGTTACGTCAGCGAGGAGAGTGAGTGAGCTCCAGGCATTGTCGGTGGAGCATCCTTTCTTGGTCTTTCACAAGGACAAGGTAGTCCTTCGGACAAACCCAGCTTTCCTACCAAAGGTAGTGACCGAATTCCATCTGAATCAGTCGATTTCCCTTCCGGTCTTTTTTCCGAACCCTGCCTCGGAGGCGGAAAGGGTTCTACACTGCCTGGATGTCCGAAGAGCTCTTAAGTTCTACCTGGACAGGACTGCCGAGCTTCGGAGCTGTTCCCAACTGTTTGTGAATTTCGGTAAACCCCAGGGCAGGCCGGCGTCTAAGGCATCCATTTCCAGATGGATTGCTGCCTGTATCACGGAATCTTTCACCGTCCAAAAGCTGAAACCTCCTAAAGGTATCCATGCACATCAGGTGTGAGGCAAGGCAGCCGCGGTTGCTTTTCAGAAGTATGTTCCCTGGGAGTCCATCGCTAGAGCAGCTACTTGGGCCTCCCCATCTGCTTTCTGTAAGCATTACTGCCTCGATATGAGCTCTAGAGCTGATGCTCAGTTCGGCCAAGCTGTGCTGAAGAACCTGTTTCAGTAAGGGGTATTTCCATCCACCCATAGTTCCTGTAAGGAGTGCTTGGGAATCTCCCATAAGTATGGAGGAAAGGGGACGGGACGTCGGAGTATTACCAGGTTACTCACCGTAGTGACCCCCTTACTCCTAGTCCATAGTCCCCTTTCCTCCATATGCCCGCCCGCCGTCCCCTCTAATAAGGTTCCTCTGTTATTGCTAATGGGTCTTTGACCCTGCGATAGAAAAGGACTGATGGGCGGTGCGCGCAGCGGAGCGAAGGTGGGCGGTGTTACGGCCGCGTGCCGGGCCCCGCGCAGGAAAGAGAGGAGGGACACATTTTTGAAAAAGATTTTGATGCTTTTTACAAAGTGCTCCGGTCCCGTCCCACAGGACGGAGAGATGTCCCATAAGTATGGAGGAAAGGGGACTATGGACTAGGAGTAAGGTGGTCACTACGGTGAGTAACCTGGTAATTCCCCCCAACCTCCTTGCACACAGGTGTTGCCTGTTTGCTTGATTCTTCTACCCTGCTCCCCCTCCCCTCCTCTAGCCTACTTCTGCAGGAGTCTGTCCTGATACATTCTGGTTTTACCATCACCGTCTTGTGGCCAATGATGGATTTAGTGGTCATGGAGGCCACCAGGGCTGATTTGGGCCACCCGTGGCCTGTTTCTGCACAACTGACTCTAGTTAACGCCTGGACCGCGATGCCTGTTTTTCCAGCGTGGAAATCACAGTGCTACTGACACGTTCATGCCAGTGTTTTCATGTACGTGGTGCTCGGAATGCGCACATACAAATGCCATGCCGGTGTCTCAGGCACAGCTGACGCGTTTAGCTGCAGGTTCCATTGACAGTGTTGCCGGGTACGGTAGGTCACTTGCGGTGACAGTGTTAGCGGCATCGCAACTCAGAGGATGCCGGTCTGGAAAAAGGGGCCAATAAGGAGCGACCAGCACTGCAATTTCCGGACCAGCATACTTGTAATGAGGTCCATTGTTTCTTGAACACTTCTCTTTTGCATACATCGTTTTCCCACAGCATTTGTATTTAGAAGTATGGATTGGCAATATGTTTATTAGTATAGGCCCTTTTATTTTGACAGAAGGCCTCATTACAAGTCCAGCGGTAACCATGCCGGTAAAACCGTGCAGGTTGCCGCCGGACTTGCAATATTTAATGGCGCCTGACTTCCCAGTAACACCGGGGTATTACGACCCCGTTATTCCGAGAAGTCAGGCGCTGGTAAATGTAAATCCCCATTCCCATTGAGTCCTGGGAATGGGGACGATGGAAGCGCACTGTTAATGACTGTGTCGGTGCTTCCATGAAACTCTGCGGGCGGGTGCCGGTCCGCCCGCCAGGTCAGACCCTGAGAGTCGTAGTGTGCTGGGCCGATAATAACAGTACTGGTAAGCTTACCGGCAACGTTTTTACCGGACCGGCACACTCAGAATGAGGCCCAGAGACTCGACTAGGACTGCGTTCATATTATTTGATGGTCGTAGCTTGCTCCCATCCTTCCCAGTGTTCGAATAGGGGAAATGGGCAATCACTGCTAATGGTAGCTCCTATAGTAAAAAAAAATCGGAAAGAAATGACAGCCACGCAGGGCCAACACATATCGGACAATGATCAAATTAATTATCCTATGCAATTTAAGAATGAGACTATATGAGGGAACTCTCTCATGAAACCAACAAGGAGGGAGGCCTTAATAGTAGGGCTAATGAAACTTTTTTTAGCCTACCTAGGCCCATGAAGTCTAGTGTTGAAGAGCCAGTCTCTCCCAATCCATTTGAGGTGGGGGACACGCAGGAAGCTATTTGCAGTAAAGGTCAGGGATGCCGTATGGCAACAAAGCCTTCACCGTGCAGATTATGCCACTGCCATATATGAAATTAGCCTTACTCAACACTAGATCTTTAGTTAAAAACTTGTTGGACGTGCATGATTATATCCTAGAGCATAATGTGTATCACGGAATCCTGGCTATCGGAAGCCCATGGCCCTGTGATCGAACAAGTTACTCCCCCGGGCTACATCTTTTTCGGTAAACACTGACAGGAGGGCCCGCGAGGTGGGGTGGCAATGATCTGTAAAAAAGTATTGGGTTATATGAGAAGAAAATCGATTGTGAGGGATGTGATATCTTGCACACCAAGGCTACCCCCCAATCATAATTTCAGTATACATTTTTTGCTGCTATATGGACCTCCTTGAGAATCTATGACTTGTAATGAAAATCTTATTAATGTTTTATCTTCGATTCGGACACCAAATTCTGCAGTGATTTTACTGGGGGATTTTAATCTTTGGAGAAGTGATAAAAAAGACAAAAAAGCTTTGGAATTAGAAACCCACCTAAATAATGAGAGCCTAACAATTCTTAACTCTGAGCCTACCCATGTTAAAGGCAATATTTTGGATTGGGTTGTTAGTGGGAACGTATTGAATTGAATAGATATTTTATTTCTATCATGCTCGTACACAAGTGTTTCAGAGCACGACAAGACAAAGGAAGGGAACAGGGGAGAACAGAACAATGATCTTACTAGGCCCAGTGACATTGAGAACACGCAAGTGCATGGCAGAGGGGGAGGGGGAAAGTACATGGAAGGGGGAGAAGTGGAAAGTGCGAAGGAGAAACAGATAAATAAAAATAAATAAATTAAAAAAAAAGGCAACAAACTGTGGTAGTGCAGCCTGCAAGTGGGAAGTGCTGAGTTTAAGGCAGCAGACAGGGTAGGTCTGAGAAGTGCAGGAAGAAAAAAGAGGGGGACTGTATGGGTACAGATACAGACCCCAGTGGAAGGGATGGCCCAGAGGCAGTGCAGGAGGGTGGCAGGGTGAGCAGGTACCTAGGCCCGGAGGACAGAGGGTGGCCAGGTGCACGGTTCCAAGAGAGAACAGATCAGCAGGGGTGAGAGGGGGGCGAAGGCAGAAGCAAATAGGAAGGTCTTGAGGTGCTTCCGAAACCGGAGATGGTTCTCCTCAAGTTATAGAGTGGCAGGGAGGCTGTTCCAGAGGGAGGCTCCAGCCAAAGACAGAGATCTACCCCCAGCTCGTTTCTTTGAAAAACAACTGACCCTGAGGGAGTTAGAGGAGCCAAGAGCTCGAGAGGGGAGGTATTTGCGGATGGATAGCTGAAGGTATTTTGGACCCAGGCCCCAGAAAGCCTTGTGGACAATGCACAGGGTTTTGAATTTAATCCTTGCATCCACTGGGAGCCAATGGAGAGATTTTAGAGCTGGAGAGATACGATCCCGGGGCTTGAGGCCAAGGACAAGTCTCGCAGTCATGTTCTGGATTAGTTGCAGAGGGTGGAGAGTAGAGGCAGGTAGATTTAGAAAGAGGCTGTTACAATAGTCCAACCTAGAGAGAACCAGAGCTTGGGAGACAGTGAGCTTCTTGGGGAAGGAGAGGAAAGGCAGAGTACTTCTGAGGAGATGCAGTAGGAAGTTTGACTTTTTAGAGACATCAGAGATGTGGGTGGAGAAGGAAAGTGTGGAGTCAAAAATGACCCCGAGATTCTTAGCCTCGCAGGTGGGGGTAGGAGGAAGGCATAGGGAGGCCGTCCAGAGAGTGAGGGGAAAGGATCGTTAAGGTGTGTTGATGAGGAGGATCTCCGTCTTGCTGGCATTCAGACAAAGATCATTGGTGGCACAACAATCTTGAATGGCAGTTAGGCAATCAGAGATGAGAGAGGGAAAGGAGGTGGCCGAGGGCAGCCTGAAAATGAGTTGAGTGGCATCAGCATATCACTGGAAATTTGAGCAGAAAATGGCAATGCAGTGGGCAAGAGTTGCCAGGTATTAGTTGAAAAGCCAGGGCGAGAGGTTAGACCCCTGGGGAACACCACAGGTAGAAAGGGAGATAGATGATAGGAAGGACACAAGTTGGACCTGGGAGGGTCGATCAGAGAGGAAAGAGGTCAGCCAGGCCAGAGCCTAATCGATGATAAGCAGGTTATCACATAGACGGTTGAGCAGGATGGTATGGTTGACCGTGTCGAAGGCAGAAGAGAGATCGAGTAGGATGAGGACAGACGGAATGTTAGAGTCAATGTTATTACTTAACTGAGATGAACACTACCCCTTGTGTATGGTCCGATCATGCCACATTTAGTTGTAAAGTAATGCTTCCCATCCCGCTTAAACATCGATGGGAAAAACCACTGAATATAGTAAGTAGACATTAAAAAAAGATTAAAGTAGAAGATTGGGTGGAGTGTATGGGTGATGTATGGTCGAATACAAATGACTCAGATCATCCTGACTCTTTAGTTAATCGTTACAATGAGGTAGCGTCAAAGTTCTTGGATAGGCTTGCTCCCAGCAAATTAAGGAGTGTTAAGGAAAAGCCAAATAATCAACACTGGTTTTCACCGGAGTTGGCTCAACTAAAAACTAAAAGACAGCAAGCTGAACATGCTTGGAACAAAGACCAAAATCAGACTAATAAGGCAGCATGGAAATGCAAAGAACAAGAATATAAAGAAAGCATTGCCAAAGCCAAGTGTAACCATTACAATGACTTAATTGATAATGCAGGGAATCATACTAAAGAACTTTTTAGAATTTTTAAATCTTGGGAAAAACCCAGAGTCCTAACATCAGACATAAACCCATCCAGGAAGGATTTCAACCGAGTACAACAGGCTTTCACTGAAAAATTGCTGTTGGCCGAGGACAAAATTAGGAAAGAATTTGAGGGCCTGAAAGCAGACACTAAAAATAATGATTCTAGAGAGAAACTGCATAAAAGGCCAGATGACAGTTGTGCTGCCGGCCAAAAGAGTGCATATCAGGGTTTATCTACTAATGGTTTTACTTTTAAGGAGATTACCATTCCTGAAGTCAAAGAAACCTTTAAAAATATGCATCTGACAAACTGCTCAAGAAGACCTAATACCGTCCAGAATTATCTTTGAACATAAAGATATTTTTATTGCTTTGCTCTGTAGATGTGTAAACTCCTCTTTTAGGCACAGTTCTATTCCATTGCCGTTAAAAGATGTGGCAGTTACACCCCTGGTTAAGAAACAAGGGTTAGATCCGATGAATGCGAACAATCTGCGGCCAATTACAAATACATTATTCATGCTTACATTGGTTGACAAGAGTGTGGCTACTCAACTCCAAGACCACATGGAAGCCGCGGGAATATATCACATGAAACAATCCGACTTTAGATGTGCACATGGCACAGAGAGTGCACTAGTTGATCTTCAGATGCATATGCTGGAGGCATTGGAAAAAGGCATGTTAAGGTTGCTTACGCTATTAGATCTCTCGTCAGCGTTTGACATTCTAGATCATCAGATCCTACTGGAGAGGCTGAAAGAAAGTATTAGGGGGGCTATCAGACATTTCTTTTGTCCGTTTGCCAATCATTTTTGGAAGGACGACGTTCAAGGGTGTATTGGGGTGATAGCGCTTTGGAGGCAATTCTTTTGAATTGGGGTGCCCTCCAGGGGGCGTGTCTGTCACCACCGCTCTTTAATATATATATACACAGCCCCTATGTCTGGAGTTGGAGAGTTTAGGATTCTTTTTCTCCAAATATGCTAATGACTTTCAGCTCACCATGGAGATAAATGGAAACTATTCAAAGGATCAAGAGAAACTCACAAACATATACCAGGGAATCAAGAACTGGATGTCGAATAACTGGTTATGTTTGAACGCGGCCTAAATGGACTTGATGATCTATGGCTCCAGAAAACACAGAGAAAAGTTGAGTCTGTCATTTGGCTGCTTATCTTTGGAGAAGAGCATAATTTCGGTAGTGGCCAAGGTTAAAACTCTTGGAGTGTACATGGAGGCAAGCCTGAATGCTGATGCCCAGGTCCAAGGAATTGTCAGAAATACCAACTACTATTTAAGAATCTTAAGGCTAATTAGACCAATGATTACAAAAGAAAACTGTGCTAAGTTGGCCAGAGCAGTTATTCTTTCGGGGTTGGATTACTGTAACTCCCTATTGGGAGTATTGAGTAAAAACTCTATAGAAACCCTACAAAAGACCCAAAATGCAGCTGTCCAGATTGTTTTTGAACTGACACGGAAATACCCAATGTCTGCTGCCATGAAAGAGCTACACTGGCTGCCCTTGGCAGCCAGAGTTGCCTTCAAAATGCTGACTCTGGCTCATAAATGTATTCTGGGAATTGCCCCTCAAAACCTTATGGACAGGCTGATAGCACACCGACCCACAAGGAATATGCGATCAGGAAAAGCCCCTCTTCTGAAAACAGATCGCATAAGAAGAGCACAGAGAAGAGGGCGCTCCCTCCCGGTCTTGGCAGCATGGGCATGGAACGAATTGCCCGAGTGCATGCGAAAGGAGGAAACCCACTTGGTGTTGAGGAAAAGCCTGACAACCAAGCTTTTTGTGTAGGATAGGAACCCGAGTATTTTGAATGTTTTTGTAGGGATAGCGAATGAACGCCTAAGGGCTTTGGCGCTGTATAAATTATCTAACATAAGATAACATCCTTAGATTTAGGTTTAGATAGGCCTTCAACTACTCACTGATGTTCAATAAACACCCTTGAACTGTGATCACTTGTGTCTGTCTTCACTGTTTGATACAATGCCTTCCTTACAGATGGCACAACGAAAAGGGTTCATGGTAACGGCCAGGAGATAGTGGGGCGAACAGGAGCTGCCACTAGACTGCCAAGAGGGTGAGGTCGACCGAGAGCTCCCAGGTTATGGAGGGACAGCTTATTATCAGAGGAGCCTGAGCTAGTGGCAAGTGTCGCAGAGGTCCACCCAGATACACCCACAGAGAACAGAGAAGAATGCCAGCCAGGTTGCAAGAGTATTGGCTCGACTCTCCTGGCGAGTGATGAAGGAGGCCGGGCATCATATGAAGAATGTGGTCCAGAGACACTGATGGGATGTTGTGATTATGTTATGTGGTTAATATTTGTTGAATAATGCATTGGATGTTTTATGATGAGTACAGAAGGGATGTGGTGATATACGTCTGACACAGTGTTATGGTGTCTAAGATTTACATGGACGCAGTAGACTTTCCCCGAATATCACTGTCAGTGTTAATACAAATACCCTGTCCCGTGGCATTAGGTGAAAAGACTGGAACCAGGAACTGGAACTAACCCCCTCAAGACTGTCTTCCAGAAAAAAAGGACTGCTAAAAAGCCAGAGAAGTAATCTAAAGAGCTTGTTTAGTGTGCTTAGCTTACCTGGGATCCTTAACAACCCCTGCCACAGGAGCCGCCTTGAAGATGTCTCCAAAGGAGAGGCTATTGAGAGGCTAGTGAGCAGTTCATAGATCAGGCAACCGCCCGGGACGATCCCCAACCGGGTCGCAATACTAGGGAAGGAGTTTCCGCCAGGGCCTAGCCATGATGAAACAAGGACACAGCTAGAACAAATGGCTCCAGAAGAAGAATCAAATCCCACCCTCAGATGGGAAGGCCAGTCAGGAAGTCAGGTACTAGGGTTTATGGATGTGATAGCTGGGACAAGATAAAAAGGTAATCCGTGGAGCAGGCCGAGGTCTCGGTTTGTCTCGCCAGAGCAGGTAAGAAGATAATCGCAATCTAGGGTACGTGAGCAGAATTTGAGATATATAGGAAATCAGTTTGTTTCGCCAAAGCATGTAAGGAGAAAATAAAGGCAATCCAGGATACAGGGGCAGCAGAAGTTAAGAAACAGCCGGAGATGCAGAACCTTATTCTGATAGCAGGACACCGCTTGACCTCAAGGGAAACCTTGATTGAGACGCGAAGCCGGTGGGGTTTTTGATGACTTTATTTTTGGGTAAAGGAAAAGACTGCCTTGCCTTAGTTAGCCGGGACAATAATGTGCTGATGTCATGCATGACTGGGGCTGTTTATTGCATCACCATTACGATGAAGGGGCATGCCCTAGTCACCATGGCAATTGCCAATTCCAGCAGCACGCTCTGGGATAAACGCGCCAACGGGAAAGCAGAGCAAATGCCTGCTAACCCCACTGAGTCCTGACAGAATCCCCCAAAGCCCGCAAAGAACGCGGGCAATCTGGCCTCTGTGCATGGAATTGGCGAAGCAAACACAGGCGTGTATGTTATTCAGAGGTTCCCAGGTGCCCTCCTCAGGCCTGTATCCCTTCCAATCAATAAGGTAAAGGACCTTACCCTGATATACTTTGAAATCCAATATCCCTGCCACTTTGTATTATTCCATGCCCTGTACCTTTATCGACGAGGAGCGCTAGGTCACACGAAAACTGGATTCAACAAGGATATCTGAAAAACCAAGTGGATGCACCAGGAGACCGGTAATTTCAGTTGCTCCGCTACAGCATTCAAAACCAGTTGCACTAGATATGGACCAACAAAACAGGTTTGCAGCTTTTTTGAGCCGTCAAGGCATAGGTGCTTTGTGCCAGACACGATTGCCTACTGATTAAGCCGGTCCGGGTTGATGATGTTTATTGACTTGTTCCTTCATACGGTTGTGGGCCTCACAAAGATGTTGCAGCATGGAGGTATGCACTTGTTACATGTGCAGTAAACAATCATTGGCCGCAGTAGCCGAGATGGGAACAAGGGGTTCCTCAGGCAAGGGACGGGGATGGTGCCCAAACAATGCGAAATACAGAGAACAACACATAGTGGAATGCTCCAAATTGTTACATGCAAACTTAGCGAATTACAATTAGCCCAACCACGTGTCCTGGAACTGTAAGCAGAGTGATTGCAGAAACTGTTCCAAAGATGATTGGTGCGTCCATTGGAACCATCTGTCTGTAGTTGATAAGCCGAGGCATATCGGGCACTAATGCCGACGAGGGTAGTCAGTGACTTCCAGGAAGATCGAAATAAAAGTTGAAAAACATTTCGGCAAGTACTAGGTATGATGCGAGGCATTTAACAGGGAATAAACCAAGCCATTTTAGTGAAGGCATCCACTATTACTCAAACCATGTTGAACCCACAGATTTCTGGGAGTTCCCCAACAAAATTCTTTGACACCATGAACCAGGGCTTGTGGGAAATAGGCATTTGTTGCAACAACCCTAGTGGTTTCTCTCTGGGAGTCTTACCCTGGCCATAAATAGTGCAAGTTAAAACATAATCTATAATGGATTTCTTCCTCCCTGGCCACCAGCCCCATCGTTGGAGCTGTTCACAGGTCTTCTGTGTGCCGGGATGACACACCGTTTTTGCATCATTTCCCAATTGTATAGCCCTAAGTAACTCTGATGCTATCAGGATGTATAACCGTTCCTGCATGTATGGTAGACCATCAACCATGTTGGCCTTCATTTCGTGGCCCAGGAAAGTACAGCACTTAGCAAAGAGTGAGACGATGTACAGAGACACACATAGTGAAATAGCGACAATAGTTGTACGTGACTGTCGATATCCTCTTGGGTGGTTGCTATACATGATGGGGCATCAGCCTTACCCTGGTGAGAAGCAGGCCTATAGATAATCAGAAAATTGAACATGGTGAAGAACAGGTGCCACCAAGCTTCTCTAGTATTGATACACTGTCACGATGACAAGGCCTGTAGGTTACAGTGATCTGACCCTAACTGATCCTACCACTATTCTAAATAAATTAAGGCCAGGAGAATGACTCAATTCTCATGATGATTGCTTCTTGCAGTTGTCTTCTTTCTTTCTCTTGTTCATATGTAATTTTTAAATAGTCTCTCATTACTTTCTTTATCAATTTGTGTAGTTCTCGAAAGATATTGTTGCCTTTTCTCTCCTCTTTAAAGATATCGTTATTTAACCTCTGTTAAACCTTTGGATCCATGGTTAATGGCCTTCGAGTAACCTTGGAAAGTATATTTCCCTCTATGAGTCTTGTTCTCTGGACCTTTATAGTTCAGCTTCTTCCAGTCTGGTCTCTTTTGTATATTATTCATCTTAGGGGTGTCTCTGGGCCTCATTCGGACCCTGCTGGTCCGGAAACAAGGGTGCCAGTAAGCTTACCGGCATCGATTTTTACGGACCGTCATATTACAGGTCTGCCTGTCGAAGCCACCGTGCCGACAGGCCTGACCCTGCCGGGCACAGGGGCCATGGTAGGCAGACCCATCATGGAAGCACCGGCACCTATGAGACTCTATGGGAATGGGGACTTACAATTTACCGGCACCTGACTTTCCAGGCCGCCGAGGTTGTAATCTCCCGATGGCACCGGGAAGTCAGGCGCCAGTAAATATTTACAGGTACGGCGGCACGGTTACTGCCGGACCCGTAATGAGGCCCTCTGTCTTTCAAATTTACGATGTTTTCTCTCCATTAAATTACACTATTTCTTGCTCTCTGGAGAAATGTATTTCATAATCCGATGGTGTCATCACTTCTTTCCCAGCGGTAACCTCTCCCCATGTGGCCAGGGGACAACATCTGGTACCTAATCCTAACCCTGGGGGCGGCTATATGAGGGTGGATCACATGGGGGGGAAGCAACACACAAGGGAGTGGCTCAACATCAATGGGTAAGACATGGTATCCCTGCCAATCAATGGACCCTAAAACCCCTTATTAAAACCTTAAGAACCATCACTTCCCTAATGGACTCTTGGGTTGTACTTCTCCTACCATTCCCCTAACAATTACTGGGACGAGGGAGAACAGGAGTATCCTGAATGAAGATCACTTTCCCAATACTGTG
Organism: Ambystoma mexicanum; assembly: GCF_040938575.1. Lineage (NCBI taxonomy): Eukaryota > Metazoa > Chordata > Amphibia > Caudata > Ambystomatidae > Ambystoma > Ambystoma mexicanum. The sequence goes on from NC_090922.1 coordinate 1,253,405,135, forward strand.
ATGAGGGTGAAATATGGAGGAATGATGATCACTCCTAATGAGACCCATTGTCAGCGGTCCAGTCTTTCCTCAACAACTGAGACGAGGAAGAGCTGAGGAGCAATAATGATCACTCCTAATGAGAACCACTATACCATTATCAGCAGTCTAGTCTTTCCACAAATCCTATTGGCCAGAGCCAGTATAAAAGCAAGGAAAGACTCAGGAAGAGGACCTGGCTGTAGGATTCGTTTGTAGCAGAGGAATGGGTCTTGTACTGCCATCCCAGAAAAGTGAAGGGGGAACCATTACACCCTAACAGCTTGGTGAGAACTGGGGACCCCTGGGTGAACCCCTGGGTACCCGCAGTGTGCCAGAGGGAAGGGAAGCTGGAGGCTCCCTCACTGGGGAAGTGCAGCTGAGAGCAGTAGGAGTTCTCCAAATAGTGCTTCTATGAAAAGAGAATTCTAAGGAAGATAAAGGCTCTTGAGACTTGAACTGTATTGAATGTGAGATCCTGGGGAATGGAGCCATAACCCCTAGAGTGAGTTGCATTACAGGAGGAGAGCGCTGTCCTCTTGATCCGCAGAACTTGGTTAGTTTTGAACTTTAGCTTTGGATGGAAATACTCCTGGGGAAGGGAGTCACCTCTATAGGAACTGTGAACATTGACTATTTGGAACCTTTGTGTTAGAGTTTGAATGTTTGTGTTGGATTTGAACATTTGTGCACTCCATGAAGCAGGGACAGTTCCCTTTGCACCTTAAAGTTATTTTTCAGGTTGTGAGGGTGAGGATAGAATTTTGGACACAGGACGTATATTTACTTTGAACATCTTGGCACTGGACAAACCCTTAGTTTTAGTTGAGGTAGGGAAACACCTCTTAGAGTAGGGACAGCAAGGCATTTTCAAACCCATTTTACTTTGAATAAAGGTTTGTAACCACAAAAATTACTCTTTGGGTTCTGTATCTCATTCCTTTCTCATCACAGCTCTTTCATTGTTGAATAATGGGACAGTTTCCCCCTTTCCCAGGGGAGTGATCCCCATCCACTGTTGCATTCCCTTTCAGGGTCATCTGTGATTCTCTTTTTCACAATAATGCAGTTAAAGTTCACTAGCTTTCGTTTCAAGTATTCATCACTTATACTCGGACGCGTATCTCTGATTACATAACAAGTCCCTTCTCCCCTCCCAGTCTTCCCATTCTCCCTGTTACCTTCACTTTTCCAGGGGAATGTCTCAGGGGCCCCTCTTGGCTTGGCACCTTCTCTTTTGTTCCTCTGCATGGTCGGTTTGATTTCACCGCCGTGCCCTTCTTGAGGTTCTCTTTCTCCATCACGGGGTCTCTGTATCTGTACGAGTAACCAAACCATTTGCTGCGGTTTGTACTTGGTGGTGTCGGCATATTTGGATGGGTAGTCTTCTCACCATAAACTCTTCGTGGTTATGCCACCACTGAAGTTTGGGTTCCCATTGCCCCTGTTTCTCCCTTTTCACACACGCTCAGCTTCAAGTGTTTCCTAGTGCCATTCAGAGCTGGCCTGCTCATCGCTGGCTCTGTGTCTCAATTTTGCTCCGCCTCTGTCAGGTGTAACGCATCAAGGGAGTCTTCCCTGCCTGCATATGCATTCTCCTCTCTCGTGTTCTTTCGGCATGCCCTCCCTCTTCAACATACTTGGTCTTCATAGAGGTCTCTTTCAAGGATGGAGCAGACAAGGTTACATCCAGGGCCACATGGTAACCCTGAGAGGGCATGTTGAAAGCATTAGGGCTCATTTGAACAAGACTGGGCCGGATTGTGGGTGAGCCTTGAAGTTTCCCATTTTCTTGTTTGGGTGTCTTGGACAGGACCGGATATAATGACCCGACCAACCCTGCCCCGGACCACACTACCACAATAGAGGCATAGGTGGCAGTCCATAGATGTTCCCGTTCCTCATTGGATAGTGGACCACAGACCATGCCTACCAGCAAGGGTTCTGGATCAGTCCTGGCATCCCCGTTGTCTTGTAGGCCTTCCCCGGGTTTGGCGAGCAACGGCAGAGGCAAACATCTTCTCTCATGCATTTGTTCTGACTGTCAACTGTCGACCTGCAACACTAAATCAAAGAGAGAAGGGAAATACCCAGAAAAGGCTGGTCCCACCAGTAGGGCATCCTTCAGTTCATCAGACAAGCCCTAATAGAATGCCATCCTGTTTCTGTGACTGGTTGATAGCACTGTGCTACTCAAACCAACAAATTGTCCTTCCCTTGGGACAACTGTAGGAGTTTGATGTCTCATGCTCATGATTTGCGTCTGGTATCAAACACATGACCCATAGCGGAAAACAAGGCATCCACATGCCACACGTTGTTTGTCTCCAATAGTGGATTTGCTTCGGTCACAGCTAAGCCCCGTAAATAAGTGAAAACAAATGCTGCTTTAGTTGAGATGTCCGGAAAAAGCTGCAGATTTACATAGAAAGTGCAGTTTGCACTGATTCACAAATTTACAATGCTGTCCCAGATCCCCATGAAGCCGAGAAATTGAGTCGTTACTATCACCGACGGGGAAGACCCTGCCCCAGGAAGATTGGGTGAAGCCCCAGAGCGACCACCAAATTTATCTTGGGGCTGGGGGGGCCAGTAACTGGCATTGCATACTCTGCAATTCATCAAGACTTTGATGTATTGCGGCATGAGAGGAAGACATGGTAGTCCAGAGCTGTGTAAGGACCTGGATCAAGGCCACTACACGATCAGCATCAGTCTCCATACTACTGTCTGAGTGGAAGTAGGGCTTCTCAATCTGTTATGGCATCTAAGACTTCCACAGAGACCATAGGCATTCCCCCAAATACCACTGTCAGAGTGATAATACAAACACCCTCTCCTGGTATTAGGTGAAAAGATCGGAACCAGGAACTGGCATTAACCCCCTGAAGACTGTCTTCCAGACTGTGAGGAAGAAACATGGAAATAAAGAAGTGCGATTGGCTTACCTGAGATCCCTAACAACCCCTCCCACAGGAGCCACCTTGAAGATGTCTCCAACTCAGAGAGTAGTGAAAAGTCCATAGATCAGACAACCACCTGCACATTTCCCAAGCCTGCGGCAAGACCGCTGCAACAAGTCCGGGGACCAGATCGCCACAACAATTCCAGGGAAGTAGAGTCAGCACGGGCCTATCCCAGACGAAACTAGGATGCAGCTAGAGCAAATGGCTCCAGAAGAAGTAGCAAAACTCACCTTCAGAGGGGAAGACCGCCAAGAAGTCAGGTAGAAGGTTTCTGGATCAGGTAGCACGGACAAGTGAAAAGGTGCTCAACAGACCAGAGATATCAGTTTGTATATCTCCAATGCAGAGTAGAAGAAGGCAAAAGCAATCCAGGGTACGTGAGCAGAATTCAAGAAATCCAGGAAATCAATTTGTTTTGCCAAAGCAGGTAAGAAGAAGACAAAAGCAATTCAGGGTACATAAAAAGAAGTAAAGAAACAGCCAGAGATGCAGAACCTTATACTGATACGCCATTCAAACTTATACGGACGCCATTCAAACTCAAGGCAAACCTTAGTTGAGAAGCAAAGCCAGCGGGGTTCTCACCAAATGTATTTCTTGGTAACTGAAAAAATCACCTTCCTCTGGCTGGCCGGGACGCTAACGTAATGATGTCATGCGTGACCGTGGCCATCGGTTATCGCTGATCTGTGAAAACGGGGCTTGCCGCAGTCACCATGGAAATTGCCAACACCAGGTGCTCTGGAATATACGAGCCAACGGGAAAGTGGAGCGAATGCCTGCCAGCCCCAGTGGGTGCATGCCGGCATACGTCACCTTACGTGGGGTCAATAAATAGGGTACCACTTTCCTACGGGAACGAGATCCCTGCCAACACCAAATGGACAGGCTAAAGTGTGTTTGTGTGTTGCAACACATAGAGGGCATCCCTCTCCTCCACGGGCTCTGAGCAGCCCCTCTAACACTCACTGTTGTTGATGGACTGTCGATTGAAAGGGGTGACACTTGCATGGCACATATTACCACCAGGTTGGCCACCAGATGCGTAAATTGCTAATTTAGGTGTTAATGTGATCAGGCTTTGAACATGCTCAGATTACTTACCGGTAATCTTCATTACCCCAGGTCCAACTCTCCATCATCATAGTACTTCCTTTTCAGGGATCAACCTCCATGATGGCAATATATATTTTACACATTCCCCGAACACTGTCAGGAATGTATAACCCACAGTACCTCAACATAGCCCAGTTACTTTATCAATCCTTCATGTTGGCACATTTCGTCCTTGGCACAGGTGGGCGAGGTGGGTCTTAACAACTGTGATAAGGAAGAGTTGGGCATGGAGTAATGAAGATTTCCGGTAAGTAATCTTAGCATTACCTCCCTCTTCCTCGTCCGTACATTATTATGAGGCATGCACAATCCAACGCTGAATGTGCCCAAGAAAAAACTACTGAGACCATCATATGCTGTGCATGCGACACACCATGATTTTATTTTAATCCTGATTTATAACACATTGTACATCAGTCCTGGCCTACACCTGTGCCAAAAGCACCTGCCTCTACAAATTCAGGCAGTAGTGCTTAATGTACATATTAGGTCTGCCCATGTAATTGCACTACAGCTGTCATGAGTTTAAAAAGCGCAGGCCTTTACGCATGGCTGTAATATGCAGCGTGGAACATGTGGCTATAATGTTATGTTATGTTGCAGTCGGTTGCTGGTTTGTACAGGGGAATACATTTGCTTTTGTGTAGGCATCTGAAGCGTGACTTCAGAATGCCAAATGTTTGTGATACAACATCCTGTGTGTCATGGTAACACTATTTTAACAATTCTGGCCATGTATAGCTGCACATGCAAAGGGTCTATTCAGGAGCCAATTCCACATGTGCTGTCTCATGTGGAGGAGGGGTTATGTTGCCTGGGCATAAAAGCATGTGTTTATTTTATTTGTAGACACTCCGGCTTTGTGTGTGGGTAGTGTATGTGCTTCCCTGATTTGGTGAGCATTGCAGTGAATAATTGCCAGAAGCAGCAGATGCTTCACTTTGTGACACTTCTCCAACCAGTATGTATCTATTAACTGGGAGCTACTGCTGGGACCTGCAACATGCTACACTGCCTATTGTATAAGCAAGTTACAGGCAGGTAATGGTTGATCCATTGTACAAATGGCCAAAGGTATGTGTTGTGACGAATCATGGGACCACGTCACTTCTCCACAGTGGCAAGCCCTTCCCTGGGAGGCTAGGGAGGTGAAGTCGCTACCCGATAGTCCCCCTAGGGGTGGTAAAATACAGGAGGACATCATAGGGATGGACTCTTCCCCTGGGGATAAGGACGCCCAGCCGGGTCATAGCCAACCCAACCCTAACATTACCTGAAAGTCCTTTGCAACATCATCATCTTTTACTTCCAATCCGAATAGCAAGATCATGTGCTATTGCCATACATCTACCTGTGTTTGTGAAAATCCTACTGAGAGGAGGAAGAGCATAGGAAACATAAAGAATACCCTCTGTTCAAGTACTGACACAAGGCGACTCAATGGAGGCATGAGGAGTGTCTGGGAACCACGGACAACAGCTGTTGACATTACCCTGCAGCAGAGTAAACCCTGCAAGATGGAAATGGACGAAGGACTCAAGGTTTGTGTTCCTCCTCAGGGAACCAGAGAGTTTTAAAGCATGTGCATGCGTGCTGAACAGGAGAGAGTGCAGAGGATGCAGGCGAGCAGCGGGGGAGTCCTTGACGGGACCATCGACAGGACAGACCTGGTCCCAAAACTTGAGTTATTTAAAGGATATGTTGGAACCACAAGCCATGGGAAGGGAGTCTGTCCCCCTGGCATCCTTTTGCAAGAGAACATGTTGGGAACACCACCCGAATACCGCAGAAGGGAGTCATTCTCCTGGAGAAGGAACTTTCTGTACGATTATTCTTTAGTTGTATTGTGAGGGATAGACGTAGTTTGTGACACTTGACAGTGAATTTGGATTTTGACAGACATTCTGACAGATCCTTTAGTATTAGTTTGAGGCAGCGAAACCACTATTAGAAGATAGGGATAGTGAGGGTTTCTTTTTACGATAAATAAATGTTTATAGCAACCAACATGCCACCTTTGTGTCAGCATCCTTCTTCGACATCCTTTCAGTGTTTTCAAGTACATTTCCTCCAATAGCATTATTAAATTCCTAGAACCGTTATTTTGGAGAGAAGGGTTCCTGAAGAAGGTAGTGTTCGATAATGGGCCTCAGTTTAAGTCAAGAGAATTGAGGGGATGTTTGGAGAGTTATGGGATTGAACATGTGACCACATCTCTGTTTTGTCCGAAGGGTAATGGTTGTATTGAACAATTCAATCGCACCTTGATGGACACGATCAGAATTGCTGTGGGTATGGTGGTGACTGGATCAGGGTCATGATGGGGAAGGTGTTCACGTCGATAGGGATGTCACTGTTCGAGATGATGAGGGGACACAAACTCAATTATCAGTTGTGTCCAGGCTGGATGGAGAGGGCAGTAGTGAAGGGTGCAGACATTAGTAAGGTTAGAGAGAGGATGCAAAAGCAAGGGAAGGTAGAACAGATTTCACTGCTGTAAACAGGTGGGCGTGGTACCAGTGAGTTTGGTTAAGTTGAAACCTCCTTGTAAAGCTCGGAAATGGCAAATCAAGATTCTGTCAGAAAGTGGCTGTGATGGCACATTTAGGCAATGCTGTGCGAATGCAAGGAGCAGGAGTGTGGAACAAAGAAAGCATGGTAGTGGTGAGGAGTAAGAATCACAAGGTTGGCGACACCTCTCCCTGAAATGACTTAGGCCACCTGGGCATGCATGGTGTGTAAGCAGGGGTGTTGCTAAGCCTGGAAAAGATCTGGGGCTATGCTAATGTTGGGACTGTCGGGACTCGGGGCTATGCTACACTTTTGGTTGTAGCCCTTGATCTTTTATCCATGGCTACAACCAAAAGACCCGGGGCTATAGCCCCCTTTGCCCCCCCCCTAGCAACGCCTCTGTGTGTAAGGAAGGGTGGTGTTGCGACCTGCAGTATGCTGCATGGCCGACAGTCTACGCCAGTTGCAGGCTCTCACCTCTCACGCGGTCGGGTTCTGTGCTGGAATGGAGAAGGGGATTCGAGTGAGAGAAGAGAATGAGAGCGTGCTTGGAGAGGACGCTTAGGAGGACTCGTGGATGGTTGAACCTGAATAACTTGGAATAAAGAAACAACTGTACAAGTACTTGATAGTGCCCATTTCAAGTTATTTTACCTGTAAGCCATAACACTACCAGAGACGAGGAGATACAATGGCAATCCACGTGTGTAGGCAGGGATTGTGAAAGGCATGTCTCCCTCTTTAGTGTAGCTCCCAGCTGCTATGAATGAGAGTTCATCCAGACACTACCGCCTGAAAGCGTTATCGTTATGTTGGCCCCATAGTGTGCTTCTAAACCTGAACACTACCCTCCTTCGACACCCCACCACTTTGTCGGTCCTGCTTCGCCATAAGTCTGTACCTCTTGGGATAGCCCTGCCATGTTGAGGTCAAATTAAGACCAAACTGGCTTCTCCTCGTGGGTGCGTTAGATGGCTTCTTTGATATATTATGAGTGGTGATACCTGCGTTCCATTTTGTGTGTACTTATTTTGCACTTCCATGTTGCAGGCAGTCATTTGTTGCCATATGTGTGTATTTTTTAATTGTGCGTTTTTGATGCATTTTCAGTGCTCTTCGTTCTTTGCAGAACACTCTGGCAGCAGGGCATATACAGATTTTGCACCGCATATTTTCGAGATTTGCTTCATCTGGCGCAAGCTTCTCATGTATTGCTTCATGGCCTTTTAGGTTGCACTAATGCTTTACAGCTCAGTTCGCATCCTCTTTCCCGTTGATGCATTTGGCCCATGTCTTTTGGTTTTAAATGTATAACTTAATGTACTAACATTCTTCATGGAATCTTTAACATATGTAAATGACAGCACTACCATATGAGAGGATCGGGCCCAAACTTAATATTATGGCCTCCAGCCAAATAAGAATCATTTTTTCAAACTGTTCCTAACATAGTTATTTTAATGGGGTAATCCATGCGTCAGAGGGCTTTACTGTTTGTAGACAAGAGGCATGATCCAAGAGGGTTTAATGAGGAGGACATCTTGTCATTGAGAAGGGATCCTCTGCAAGGCCGATGTCCTCAGTGCTTTTTAGATTCACAGCTGTTATTATTAATTCAATGGTTCCCATCCATCACTTTTTGGTACTTCCTGAGTCCACCTAAGTGGGGCATGTGTGGCAAGACTTGCGACTCAAGTGTTCTTGTCCCTTGGGGTCCCAAGCAATATCTCACGATCGTGCCCAGCATGGACGACACATGTCAGGGGTAGCTATTGCAGCAAAGATCGTTTCTAGCAGTTCAAGCAGGACCAAGAGTGCTATTAACATGTTTTTGTGACTTCTGTAATGAGGCACATGTGTTAGAAGTGATGGAATTGAAGGCAGTCCAACACAGCAGCCAGTGTTTGATTCTACAGCTATGTTCTGGTTGTTTGTTGTTTTTGTAACTTTACCTGTTCATGCACTGAACCTTTTAAGCATGGAAGTCTTCATACACAAACACTAACAGAACAAACATAATTGTGCGTTTTTTTCATTTTTAGGAAGACAAAAGGGAGGTGTTTGTTCCATGACTGGGTCCAGCGATTATCCTCCCCTGAACCAGAACGTGTGCCTGGTAGGAACAAAATGAAGAAGCAACAGATGTATTCACTATGTACTCCTTCCTATTCGTGATAGCTAAAAGATAGTGTCTTGCTTATTTTTGTAGCACATATGCTTTTTATGGGTTTAAGGTGCAGGGGAGATAACAGTCAACCCTGGCATATGGGTTATGAAATATATGAAGACAGAATAAGTTCCTATTCTAGGAACAAAATGAAGGCCACATAACCTTCCTTAGTTTCCTTAGTTTCACTTCTCCAATCCCTACATCTCCAATGTTTGATATGGACAGAAATGATTGTATTATCAAGATTGTTCTATGTTGATGCTTCCTTTTAATGAGATGTGAAATCCATCCTGTTGTTGGAGTGAGCATGGAAGAACTATTTGGTATGATATGATATGATATGACATTTATAGCATTTATAACGCGCCTATACACAAATGTTTCAGCCTTGGTGTGTTGTGTTGGACAACGTCTGCTTTCTCTTTGAGGATTTGGGCACGAATTGGAATTTTTTATCCACAATGCACTCTAGGGGCTGATTATGTTTTTGCCAGTAAAAGTAAAACATGCAGGATTTGGAAGTACTGCATGTTTTACCACTTCTCCCTATTGCGAATATCAACTCTTCCATTCTCACTGCTTTCGTATGGAAGTTATTACCTTTATATAAAAGCATGAACGGGCTTGATATTTCATCATGCAGTAATGGAACATGTGGAAGTATGGTATTTCTCCATGTGGTCCAATGAGACTCCAAAACGTGGAACAACTGAAGAGACATATGACTCAGAATCATGCAGACCTTTCAAGTTACTCAATACTTACTTTATTTCCACATACCATTATTCCATTTGGTGGTATATGCAGTGGAACAAACAGTGTTATATTCAGGCATTCAGACTGTTTCTTCGTTCCAGAAACACCAAATTCCAGGTGCCGCTGATGGAATTCATTATTGCATCTTTGCATTATCCTGACTCACAATGCAGTCAACGTTCCACTCGGTCTGTAAGCCATCACCACATTTGCCAACACCCACCCTTGGTGTTTAGCACAATACAGCTCTCTTCCAACAAAATTAACCATATACAGCAAATATAACAAAACACGTTCACAATGGTCTATTCGGCTAAACAATGAATTAAAAGCCACGTAAAATGTATGCAAAATACAAACAATTACTATAGTAGAGGAAATGAATGCACTACATGCAGTATCATTCAGAGTACTTTGTTGCAACTTTCTTTCCACCCATTATTAAAATTGATATTTTTTGCCTCTAGACTACTTCTTTCCGTTCCATTAGATCAATTCCAGTACTACAGAAAGTACAGTTACTTCTTGTATTCATATTACTCTCACCATGCAGTCTTAGCAACCTCCATTGCTCAGCAACAGTAGTCTACCAAAATGGCAGACATTGGGCTACAACGGACCACTCTATATTACATTATGCCACGAACCTGTTATGAACTCTTTCTGATCAAGACAAACCCTAATCTCCACATTCTTATTTACTCCTTCCCACCTCATATGCTACATTTCTTTTTTGTCAAAATGTTTTTGTAATATACGAATGGAAGCAATATATTTACACTAAGCGATGTCAACGCAAAAGCCCCATGATTTACGTATCCCATCTCATGAAGTCAGTATGTACCCCTTTGTTTTTTTGAAAATTAATGGGCGTGTGGGGCTCCGCTACTGCAAATGGACATGGTGGACGAAGTTATGGTGGACAGTCAATCCATAGAATGTCGACGATACCCCCTGCAACAGAAGATCTCAAGGCGTCCAGATGTACAGTTGAGCACCAGGACTCCACAAGAAAAAGAGAGAGCAAAGAGACGAATGCCAGAGAGAAGACAGCATCAGCGGTGCATGAAGAGAGAGCGAGATCCCAGGAGAGAAACCCTTCAAAGCATTCTCCTTAAAGAACAAAGGTTACCGGTAGAACAGTACGCACAGGAGACGCAAGGGAATCATTATACCGCACAGTTAACTTGTCACAGTAAAAGCTATGAAACAGAGTTAACAATGAAACCAGCTAGACACAATGGTTATGAATCAAGAGAGAAGCTTGATGAGAAGCTGGGCAAGGAGAGAGATAATCAGCTGAAGAAAATACACTGGGAAAGGAGAAATATAACTCATTATGCTGTACAAAAGCAATTTAACACTAAAGAGAAAGAAATATATGGCCCTGATCCTAAACACAGAAGCCAGTTACAAAACCAAGGGAACCAAGAAAAGCGGAACTGTTATAACATAAGAGTGAAAATCCATCAAAGCAATGTTCCCTCAAAAGGGCACACTCAAGTTTATAACTAAAACCATAAACCTGCTAAAAAGGAGCCAAAAGGGATTCAAGCTGAAGAAAGAAAGTTCAACATCCACTTGGAGAACTAAAGCGATTAATACAAGAAGTCACGACAGACTATTTGCTAATTATTTAGTAAAGACTAGCACTAACAGTACCCTCAGGAGAAGGATTTCATTTTCCTGATCTAAGTTAGTTTTCTCTTAGTGGTAGGGTCAGTTAGGGTAGTTTTGGACAACCGACTTGTTTCTTTGGACTTTCATGACTGACAAACGAGAACCTTAGTAACATAGATAGAGATCACCCATAGTCATAGGGAAAGTTAGGCCTTATACCTTTACTTTAATAAATGATGTGTGAGGATTCAGGAATGAAACTCGGACACAGGTGAGTCATGTTTTTGGTCAAATACTTTTTTTTAAAGAAAAAAGAGGTTGGGAAAATAACTCTCTGCCCCTGCTCTAAAAGGATTTTCCCTACCTAAACCAAAAACTAAAGATCTTTCCGTGTCAGAATGTCCAAAACAAAACTGTCCTGTGTCCAAAGTTCTATTCTATTCTGATAGAAAACAAAAATAACAGGGACACCAGGTATAATTAAACCCCGGTCGTACCTGGAAAGCACCATTATATAAGGGGAACTCAAGGACCGGAATTGGTATTGGTGTGCTTCTATGTGGTGAAAAGCAAGGTAGCAAACAACTGTCTAATACATATTCACATTAGCATAACATAAAAAGGAGCCAATGGCATAGGAGGTGAAAGAATTCAATTCACATCCAATAACTTCATACTATAGTAAGTATATTTAATTTAAAAAAAATCAAATCTTGGATTGTAAAATCACCCTTAACAAATGTCATATGTACATCAAAACAAAAAAGAAAACAAACACCTCAAAACAGACTCCATCAATACTACAATCGTACACCTTCTTTGTACTACACTCTCAACCAAGTTCAATAATACAGAAAAGAATAACCACAGTGAAAAAAATAATAAATAAAAGAGTGTACACCGGGAGAAAAATTAACACAAACTCAGCATAATTATACAGAAAAGCAAAAACACTGTTAAATACAATGGTATGGGTAACTGGAAAACCTAGTCACTTCCTAATATAAATTATTCATCATTGTTCCTAAAAAGAAGACCCAACATGTTTCTTTCCATATCCATTATCAATCTGTTTTACGGAAATGCATCAGGGGTTGAATAGCCTGGAGTCTTCGAGAGAAAGCAATACTTGATTGTTGCTGTACACTGATCTCGTCTACCTTGGATTTACACCTGAATGTACAATAGAAGCACACATTACTGAACTCATATAGAATTATGTCAGTGAGTTCAGTCTGCAAGAACATGAGTCTATAAATGAGTCAAAAGCAAAAGGTCACTAGACCTTTACAACACATTCACATTGGGTCAGTTGGACAATTTGCTGGTCGAACTGGATGAGGAGGAAATAATTAAATGTCATTCCAACTCTGGGCATTGTGCTAGTGAGTTAAAAGATGTATCCCTAAAATTGTGTCAAACACACTAATCAGTAGAACTCTCTACGACTTTGTTGAAACAAACATAACAAGAGAGCTAGAGAAAGAAAGGGCGGAAAAGTAGAAGAAAATCAACACCCTCTCCCAACCATTAAATAAGAATCCAAAGAGATAGAGAGATAGTAGAGGAGACAATCCCTTCATCATTAGTGGTGTTCTGTCTTGTAAACTGGGTCACGTGGAACACATTCGTGTGGATACCATAGTGATAGTGTACCTAAAGCAGATACGTACACTCCCGCAGTTAGGATGTTCGTCACAAGTCAGTCAGTAGTTGGCTGGGACTGATGTCAAGGTCATCAAATACCAAAATTGGTATTCATTGCATATATCTGCTGGTGTATAGCAGGTGTGGACTGTGAATGAAGAAAATGCAGAAAATGCAACAGACGTGATTGCCACCATCATGTAATCAAGATGCTGGGCAACAGCCATGTTCAAAAAGATTTCCAAAGCACTTATTTATTCAGACATTAGTAAGTCTAGCCAGATTGTCAGGCTTTGCTATTCCATGTCATAATTCCAACTGGCAATGGTTCTCGTATTCAAACTCTCAGCCAACGTAGTCTCATCACTGTTGTGAACCACAGCACAATAGGTCAAATTCTATTCTGACCCACACACTCTAATAAACTAAATTCTAAGGTAAAAAGGGGAATGTTTTTGGCCCTAGAGTTGTTTTAGAAAAGTGTTCAAACAGAATGAATAACTCCATCATAAATGTTCTTCAAGAAAAAGGATCTTTTCTAGAGAGGCTGGTTCTCTTCCCCTGGATTCCTCTTTAGTTTCTGGTGTAGCAGTTCCTTATGCCTTTCTTGTCCAGCAACCACACTGATGCACAAAACTATCTGGTTTACCACGTTTGTCTTGTTGGAACACATGGTTTACTCTCCTGCCAGGTTTTGCTCCTTCTCTCCTGGTTAACCTAATACTTTTACCAATACTGATATATCCTTCTGAGCACCCTTTTAACTTTTGCACTTTCTTGTAACTGCCTGGTATACTCTCAGGCCAGGTCTACGTGTAATCACACATTTGTAACTGCCTGGTATTCTCTCATGCCAGGGATTCTTGTAATTTACTTTGTTTGATAATATATATGCTTGATATATTAGCCTATCCAGGTTTCCCATATACTTGCACTGTATACACTGACAAACTTGAAAGGTTTTCACTTACAGTTCGGTTCTCTTTTTAACAAACGGCTAACGGTTCTCTGTTCTTGGTTTGTCTTTGTCAGCGGTATTATGCCTCCGGTCCTGTGACATGTGCTTTACAAATAAACATAAAAACAATAAAACAATAAGCTCTCTGGCTTGTTCATTCACAATTACTTGCATTTGACGTGGCCGCTGATACACTGCGGTGTCCCGGCTTTCCCTTGGAGGATTCGCCAGTTATTGTTGGCATTCCTGCTTTTTCTCAAAGCCAGACGGTAACAGTCTTTTGGTGCTTTACTTCTCGCTACCACCTTCTCTCTGCTTTCCTGTCTCTCTCGGTTTCTGCTGGGCGCGTCTGCTTGATTCCAGGCTCCGGTAAGTTTGATGCTGCTTTCCACACATCAAACAACCAGGAGTATCTTGTCAGCTCGTGGCGTTACTGCAGTGTGCCTTCTTCCTGTGGCAACTTTTTTCTCCTTGTCTCTTGAGCCAGTCACTTCAGCACACTGGATTTAACCCTTCAGTCTCCAGCGCACTGGATTTAACCCTTCAGTCTCCCGGTACGCACTGAAAGGGGATGCTTTCTCCTGCCAGCAGCCATCCTCCACTCTTTGCTTCTGCTCTTTATATTTCCTGGCCATTGGTAGAGCGCTCCTTGTGATTGTGGCCTCCTTCAATCTGCATTACTCCATTACTCTTCCTCGTTCCAGTAATTTGGTAGTTATGGTAATGGAGTCCCTTTTTTACAGTTTGCACAAAAAACCTGGATAAGTATTCTTAATGGTTTCCAAGTCAGTCCTGGATGATTTGTTTGTGGAATCTGAGGAGATGTTTTCATAAGTTTCATAAGGTAGATAAGAGTTTGAAGGTTGGCCCATGGGTCTTGGGAAAAGGTGTTAAATACCCTTTGTAGGCAGATGAGATGTATGACAATATGCCATAAGGATAGTAGCAATGGGACATTCCTCCTCAGGAGGGAAAGGGGAATACCATGTCTCACCCGATGATGCCATGACATATAGCCGCACCCAGGGTCATAATCTGGTAGCGACTGACCGTTCGCAGGCCGCCTGGGAGCAGGTCACTGATAGGGAAAAAAATGATGACATCATTGTATTTATCACAGATTGCACATCATGTCCTCTGAGAGTCTGTGTCCTCCTTCTGACGCACCACAGCTATCTCTTCCTCAGGACTGGGACGTTTTTCTCTCTTTAAGTGACACTGGTCTTCCTCAACCGGGTTGTTTGTTATTGGCCTACTGTGGCTTTTACATTTTCAATCATTCAATTTGAAATTTTCGTTCCTGCCCTTAGGACTGGGACGAGTTTCTTCACGCATATGATTCCCCCGGTACCTCTTGTCGAGTGGGGAATGGTTGCAGGGCTTGGCTCTTGCTCGGGAACTGCTTCTCCCTGCTCGTATTCCAAATTCTCGGTTCCTCGCCGGGTGCCTGCCTTCACCAGACGCTGGCGATCGGAAGTTGTTCAGACTTCCCATCTCAGTAGTCTCTGTGCTGTTCCTAGGGGGTCCCTCCCACCACTCTGCAAAGTGTGGTCACTCCACGACCAGGTATTTCTTCCCTATGTTCCTTCTCATACCGGTTCCTTTGTGGTTGCATACCCTGGGACTCCGGTGTCTCCCACTGTGTTTTTCTCACTGTTCGAAAGTCGTGGGCTATGGAACCTGCATTGACTCCACCTTCACACAGAGTGATGATGTCCGGGGGCTTCCCCTGCGCATAGCATTCTCCTTCTCTCCTTCTGCTCTGACTTGTTGCAGTTAAATACACATTTCTGGTTAAAGAGACATCTACCTTTCTTTTTCCACATATGTTTCTTTCACATTGTCTTCAGCCAAACAAAAGGTTGGCACACTACTCTTCATAGAAGATAGCCCCATATATGTGGCTATGCTAGTTGATTTAGGGAGTTCCTCACAGAAACAGGATTCCTTGCTCCCAAAGAGGGAATCTGTCTAGGTGAGGTTCCTCTTGCCTTATCCCTAGAGAGGGTCTTGCGGAGCAGGTCCGCCTCCCCAGCATCTCAGGGGGAGTCTCCCACCTGGGAGAAGAAACAAATGCCTACAATTCATCATAAACCCCAGACATGTGTTTCAGCCTTGATGGGCCTCCTCTGTAAGGTGAAGCTGAGCATCTCTTAAACACAGTGAGCAAGGCATCCATGTCTGGATTACTCTTGTTTACTTAGTGTGAAACCGCAGGTTTTAGCTAATTAAGTTTTACCTAATTAATGATTGTGGGAACCCATCTAATGAGAAGGAAAATGGTTACAATAACCTGTGTTATGGATTTCCTGTGTTTTTTTAAGGTTCCTTTTTCAACATCACTATACAAATCTCCATAAAATACCTGCTTCCCTGTAATCCCCAAATGAGTGGGTTAATTCCAGGGGTCTAACTGTGTGTGTAATGAAACAACAGGTTGTGGTGAGAAAAATGTGGACCTATTTATAACTCGCACCTAGACAACCCTCAACACTCTCATCCCACCACCTCAAGCAGCTGGTACATAGATTTCACATGTGCATAACATGATGGTACGACAGGACCCAGATCACAGCATAACAAAAGAATATCAAAGTTGAATCCATAACACCAAAATCAAGGTATGCTCCTCTTCCAATGTCAATAACTGTATTTTAAAGGTGGTCGAAAATTTCATGAGCTGATTTTTGATGCCTGTAGACAACGGTTTTAGGTTCTTCTGTCTGCTCCCTTCATGATAGTGTGGGGCCCTTTGGTGTTGACTATGATATGTCTTGCTCTTCCACTTAGCCTCCACTCAAAGCTTCTCCATGCAAGCACTTGTCCCCATCATTTTGAAATGGCTCAACTGGAGCACCCGTTATCAAATTGCTGATCAGGTAGTTGCATGTTTTTTAATCTGACCTAGTGGCTCCATCGTTGGCACGACCTCTTCACCCATGTGTAACAGCAACTTCCAATTTGATCCACAATCTCTGGCATGCAAAGATGGCACAGGAGAGGGAGCCCCCACCGAAACCCCAGAGTAAAGCTGTCAACTTGGGTCTCTGCTGGCAGCGCCCCATGTTTCATTTCTTATAATCCAATAATACATAATTAAATAAAGATTGCTGTCTGGTAAATTGATCCAAATAAACTGTTGATCCCTATTAAGCGTGGAACAAGTACGCAGTTGTCTGCAGCCTTGAGAACTGCCTGTCTTAGGTCGAAGAAGCTATGTATAAAATGGCAATGCCCTCTAAGACAAAGGAACGTTTCCCAGAGCTAAAGGATTGCATTTGGGGTAATTTGCATAACCCCAATTCTTTTTTTTTATGCGGCTGTGAACTGGTGGTGAACTTCCAGTGATGGCTACTGGATGGAACGGTGGCGGCTACTGGATGGAACGGTGGCATGTGTGACTTGGCCCAAATGGCTTATTACGGTTCTATGTTCATTCATCCCCATTTTCTTTTCACTGAGTTTTTTGCAGAACTTTTTTGGCCCAAAAAAATGTATTTGTTTATTTTTATTTGGGGGGGGGGTTAACCCCAAGCCTCCTCCTCCCCTTTTATTTATTGCCTATCCCCCTACACCCTCGACCACTTATATATATGCCTTTACCCCCTGCAGCCGTAATTTTCAATTAGTTTTTTTTTCAGCCAAAACCTTTCGGCAAAGAATTCTGCGGAAAAAAACGGGCGTACCCTTATTCTATATTCATATTTGAGGTGAAAGGGTTTTTCCCAAGCCTTTTAAATCTACCCTAACATTGCTGTGTTTGCTACAAATGCCCAATGGTCCGACGACAAGGTGTCAGACGATACTGGTGTAGGGCAATGTCATTAAGTGATAAACATATGATGAAAGAATGTATGCAGAAAAACTGAGTGCATTTATACGGAAAGACAATGGGAAAAGAAAGGAGGGAAATATGCATATCATATGAAAAGAGAGGTACCGAGAAAAAGACTTAATACAATTAATTCTATGGAAATATTAATTGCCCAAGGTAATGAACATCATTGACTATAGATATAGGAAAGAAGAAAGATATCAAAAGAGATATAGAAGATAAAGGGGCAAAATATGTGTAGGGGAAAAGTACAAAGGTAAATGTATATACATATATACAGGTATATACAGATATAAATGGATCCAAAAACCCAGAAACAGGAAATGTAGAAATAGCATATACAATACTTGAAAAAGGAACATGCAAAATAGGAAGAGCGGCGAAAGAGGTGGCCATATTTACAGCAGAATCGTCAGCGATTCTTATAGCCATGAAGAAAATTATAGAAGATATGAAGTTGCCACGGGTAGTAATATTCTGAGATTCTCTTAGCGCATTAATGTCCTTCGGGAAAGGGAAGGGAGAAAGACAGGATATTATTTTAGACATTGTATAATAGTGGAATTAAGAAAGGAATAAACATTGAACTTGCTTGGATGCCAAGTCATTTAGAGGTACAAGGAAATGGGGGCCACCAGGGGGTGCAGAGCAAGATGGCAGCTTAATCCGAGGCTCCCACCGCCCCCCAGCGATCCTATGCTACATGATCCGCTCCCCCGCGCTCGTGTTTGACAGGAGTGGAGGGGGTCCGAAGGCAAGGGCAGCACACTCTAGCCCAGAAAACAAGAATAAGTTGTGGCTGAGTAATGGCACACAGTGAGACCCCCGGAGCGGAGGTGGAGGGGCCTGACGTGGTGCAGAGAAGGCTTCCTACACAGAGACAGCATGGTGCTGGGCCATCCTGGTCCCTGGGCCACATCCAAAGGGGCCGCAGCTGGTGAAGAGATGGAGGGAGGCATACCTGGCCTGGGAGGAAGCAGCGCGGCGGCAGGCAGTCGTGACCGCAGTGGGAGAAGAGCGTGCTGTACTGGAGTGCTCTGGCGCTCGGAGGGAGGCGGAGCGGGGCCTGTACAAAATAACAGAGGTGACCCCCGGAAACGGGATGGCCGCTCAGAGGAAGGCTGGTTGACTGCCTGGTGGGAGCTTGTCGCACATAGTCCCCGCTCAGCCGGTCAAGTGGCACAGCAGTAGAGCACTCGCTTTAACATCTGTGCAGAGTCTGCTAACTCAGGTTCGAATCCCGGCGGGGCCAAACTCAGTCTTTCATCCTTCCGAGGTCGATAAATGAGCACCACACACCGTGGGTAATAATAAGCAGCCCTCAGATACCCGAGTGTTCGTAGCGCTATATACATGCCAAATTATTATTATACCGGGCAGTATTGTGACCAGTGAGCGCTGTGGGGGTGGGGTGCACTGTGTATAATCAGCTGAGGAAGAATGTTGGTGCCTCCCCTCTTGAGGGCAGATGAGTTTGGAGCCCCCCACCTGGGCCCTCTCATGATCTGGGGTTGCAGGGACAGCGCTGTGGAAGGCAACGTAACAGTGAGCACAGGAGCAGCTTGAAATATCAGGGGGAGGAGGAGAACATTTGGACGGCCGGTGGAAGAGGTCGCACAGGGGGTCAGGAACCTCTCCCCCCTTTTTTGAACTGTAGACCCTAGGGAAGAATCAGCAGATGAGCAAGGGGTGCACCACACTGACGGGAAACATGGGCAAAGAAAAGCCCAACAAGTCTGTGCAGAGCAAAATATAGAGCTTTGCTCTGAATTCAGTGTCCAGGGCACAGGGAACCCCTCAGCCCCCTCCAGAAGATGCGGACCACAATGCAGGTGGGACAACAACGTGGGGCGAGGAGGCGCCCACAATGGGGGAGGTGCTACGGGCGTGACGGACTCCAGGCTCAGAATGGAGAAGATTGGCCAGGTGGGGGTGGAGCTGAACCTCTTCAGGACAGACCTATGGTCAGTGTCGGAAAGAGTGGGGGAAACAGAGGAGAGGATTAGCCAACTGGAGGATACAGTGAAGTCTCTCCATATGCAACTCTAGGGGCGGCAGACAAAATTGCATATTTTGTAAGAGAGGGCAGAGGATGGACCCAGAGGGCCAATATTAGGATAACTGGCCACCCTGACAGAATTGAGGGCCCGGCGATGGATTTATTCCTGGACAAGTGGATCAGGCAGGTGTTGCAGCCGAGTGGACTGCCCAACTGTTTTGCAATTGAAAAAGCAAATAGAGTGCCAAGCAGACCCCCTTCTCTGAGTCCCCTCACCCCTGCAAAACATTACAGAGACAGGAACATTATCAACCAGGACGCCAAGAGAAAGGGTGTGATCAAAATAGAGAACGCAAATGTGATGATCTTCCCAGATCACACTCTAAAGGTGCAACAGGCGAGAAAGTCTAACAACCAAGTGCGTATGCTCCCTGCAAAGCTGAGCGCTATCGAGGGGAGAGATCTTGGGTGTTTTAGGACCCACGGAAAGCCTGGGACTGGATAGAACAATGGGGGATGCACGAGGAGCCCCAACTGCCTACGGTAGAAATCCTGGACTTCCCCCACCGCCCACATTTAGCCTTCTGCCCTCCACAGGAAAATTAGATTGATCATTTCATGATTGAGGTAGTAGTTAAAGCAAATCAGGATACAGAAAGGCAGTCTGGGAGCTGGGGGGGTGGCTGCTGGGCATTGACCAAGAAGAAACCCAAAAAAGTGTATGGGTGCAAAGAGAAAAGGAACAGCAAGAGCAAAATAAAAAGGTGTCATTTTAGGAATTCCTTAAAAAGATGAAATCCTCAGGATACTAATGAAATGGTCCTGTCAATAGAGAGGATAGTGGACAAAAGTGCCTCTCATGATAAGATTACTGCAGACAAAAGACTGCTTCTGGTGAAAAAGAGGTACTTGGACTGGTATTGGTCTCACCAGGAGCCCAAACAAAATAAATAACTAAGAGAAAGAAAAAGTTGTTGGGGTAAGGCTAAACAGACTATAAAAATGTATAGTATATTGCCCTTCTTAACACGCCAAACAGTGGCAAGTGCAAGTGAGCTAAATGACAGTTTGTTGGAGGAGGCAGGGGAGATTGAAATGGGTGAATGTGCCAAGGGCAATAGAAACCTGAATAGCTGAGGTTGAAATGAGTGTACATGAGGAAAGATTGTGTGTAGTAAATGAAAAGGTGAAACAATCTGTAACAGCGGTTGGTCCTGTTTTGAATATAATGACCCATGGGAATTGTATGGAAAAGAAAGAAGGAAGAGTGGGCATTAAATGGCAACCGGATGCAATAAAGGGACCAGTGCAGCCTAAGCCCTTATATTCAGAGGTGGTGAGATCACCTATTCATACTGAGATCTGTTCACTAGGTGGTGAGTGGGGGACAAAGTCCAGACAGGGCGTGAAAGAACTTCATACATAATTAAATATGGCAGACTTCAACACTAAAGGTAGAGTGATGGCCATGGAGTCTGGCTCTATTGTACTTTGGTGTTGTGTGCCCTAGTTCAACCTTATAATCTACTGGTATTGAATAAATCATTGGTACAGGAGTTGGTTAAGGATATCCTTCCGTTAAGGTTGATATGTTCAGAGGACATAGAACAAGTGGAGTTTGTCCATGAGGAACGGATGGATGTTGTACTACTCCATATAAAATATAAAGTAATCTATAAATTGATTCTAAATGAAAAAAGATCCTTTGAGTATGGGCTATGATATCTTTCCTTTTAATGGCTCCCTAAGGAGATGTCGAGGGCTCTTTGCAAATAGATGCTACACGCAAATGTGCCATATATAACACAGTAGGTAGAGTGGTGCAGCTGGAGAACGGGCATGAGAATGGTATAGTTGACCTGGAAAATTGGTTATAGTTAACCTCTGTTCTTGTTCCGTCACAGGTAGGATCAAAAACTCTACTTTAGAAACTGGTCTAGAGACACTAAAAGTAATATTGTGGAACAGTAGGGGATATAACACTTTTATTAATCCAGTTACAGATGCCGCCAGACTACCAACCTATGATATAATAGCACTGCAGGAAAACTGGATATTAGAGGCCCCCAAAAATATAAGGGTATATAGTTTATTCTTGAATGACCAGGTACAGGGCTTGTCGGTCGCCCTAGTGGAGGGCTTTTGATTGGGCTTTGTAATTCCCTCTGTCTAAACACTGAAGTAATAAATTCTGACACTAAAGATCTGTTGGCAGTTAAATGATCTTGGCCTGGGAAAAAAGGTAGGGAGGCTTGTGAGTTAGTGTTAATAAATGTGTATTGGAACGTGTATAGAACCAGTGAAGACATTCTACACAAAAGGCTGAATCAGGTACTTTCAGACTGATTTGGTATGGGGATTTCTATTAAAATGATCCTAATGGGAGATTGTAACTGTTGTTTGGAGGATTATGACATCAAGCCCAGAGGGGTGGGAGAATTATGTGGGTTGTGACGAATCCTGAGATGTTGTCACTTCTCCCTGAGGGGGAGACCCTTCCCATGAGGCCAGAGAGGTGAGGCCACTATCCGATAGTCCCCCGGGGGTTGGTACTCAGCAGGAGTATTTCATGGGATGAGACTCCCCCTCTGGGGACAAGGGAGGACATATCGAGAGAATGCAGTATGACACCCCTCACCCAACACCCTACCCACATATGTACCCCATAGACCCTCACACGTTATTTAGTACTCCCATGTACCTGTCTAGGGCCAGTGACATAAGATTCACTGAGATGAGGAAGAGGAGGGAATACCTAAGGGTGACTCCCTCGACAAGTACTGGGAGTAGAAGGAGGTGCAGAACAATGAAGAGCCATAAGGAGAACTTGAATGGACATTCTAGTTTGTCAGTGTCCATTCAGAATAAAGAGGAATGAAGGACTTACTGAAGAGTCGAACCCTCCCTGGTGGAACCGCAAGGGAGGAAACGGTTTGGTGGGGGGAAGGTCAGAGATCGCTGGTCGGGACACGAGTGAAAGAGTCGTGCAGTCCATATTCCGTCCCGCGAGGAAGGGCCACGTGGAAGACCTGCACGTCTTTGGAGCAGGCGCGCGAGTAGCTGTCACAGTGCGCGCAAGTGCAGATGCACATGCAACAAAATACTACGTACTGAGGAGACTCAGCAACCCACCAGAGAACGTGAACTGGCAAGAACAAGGTCGAGGTGTGCGAGGAGTCTAGACGGTGCGCACAAGTGCAGGCATGCACACAGAGAGAAAATACATTCTGTGGAGCCGCCGCAGCTCACCAGAGATTGAGAGAAACCGGGGGAAGGCCGAAGCCCGGAAAAGCCCAGATCTACCGAAGAGAGGCAGCAAGAACCCAAAAGGTACCAGGGTTGCTGGGACGGTTGGTCAGGGCATGAGGGAGTTGTGGTGTACTCCAAACACACCAAACAGGGGATAGGAGGGAATCCCTGGGAAAACAGCACACCCACGGATATGGGACCCTCACCCACAAAAGAAGAGCCAGAACCCAGAAAAGAAGAGCCAGAGAAATATTCTTCTATTGGGCGGTACCAGGCACGAGAGTCTGCCAAAACTAAAGCATAAGAATAGCCAGGGAAAGGGAGTCATTTCCCTGGTGTTGGGAAATGTGAAACCAATTTTAAAGAGAAGCCAGGGGAAGGGAGTTATTCCTCTTTGTGTTGTGAACTGTGAAACCAAATACAAAGAGAAGCCAGGGGAAGGAAGTTGTTCCCCCTGGTGTTGTGAACTGTGGTAAAGCAAGTGGAAGACAGATGTTGTTAAACCCTGAAACCAAGGTACCAGGAGAAGGGAGGCATTCTCCTGTCAACCAAGAAAGACCAGGGAAAGGGAGTCCTTCCCCTTGATGGTGTGAAACTGTGAAGTGAAGATACCAGGTGAAGGGAGTCATTCTCCTGGTAACAAAGGCCAGGGGAAGGGAGTCATTCCCCCTGGTTGTGTTGAACTGTAAAATCCAGATGCAAGCAGGAGGGAGTCCTTCCCCAGTAACCAGACCTGTAAAGACTTTCTGATAGTGTGTGAAGAAGAACTGTTTGAACTTTGCATTTTGTGTTGGAGGACAATTTTGCAAAAACAAAGAGGTGATGACTGGAAGGTTTAGAATGAATCTTAACCACTGGGATTGCTCTGGGCAACCCTCCAGACCATCGTTCTTCGCCTGCCAAGCCTGGGGAAGGGAACCATTCCCTCTAAGAAGAAACCAACACCCACAAGTAAGTTTTGGTCCCCAGTCCAGAAGAAGGGAGTTGTTCCTATGGACGAAGAAGATCTACTGTATCTTTAGTTAATTTTAAGTGTACGGGACAGAAGTAGGCTTTTTGACACACTATGGTGGACTATTGATTTACATGGACATTCTGACCAAACTCATAGTATTTTAGTTGAGGCAGGGAAACCCCTCTTAGAGATAGGGAAAGTTACGTTTCTCTTTATTTTCTTGACTAATAAAAGTCTCTAGCAGTCACCATGCCACCTTTGTGTCAGTCTCCTCCTTCTGCACCCTTACCGGGCAGAGGATGATTAGAGTTAGGAAGAAAAGATAGTAATATTAAGCTTGTCACGCCGACCTCTAGGGATCATGGCCATCGCTGGGCTAGTTTGGGACTCCACAAGATAAATGGGAACACCCCCAGGGATTATGCATGGAATCCCACTTGGAGCAGAAGAGCTTTTTCTACCATTGACTATGTTTCAGAAAATATGCTGTAAGTAGTGGAAAGTCTGAACATTACGCAGTACTCGAATGGCCAGTAAATGACCACGAATATCTTTCAGTTAATCTCTCCCTAGAAATCTATAAAGCGTTGCTTACAAACATCTTGGCATAAAAACAGTATGCTGGACAAAGTATGGTTGCAAAGCTGAAGCTTAAAGGAATTCCTGATCAGTCGTTTGTCAGCTGCTGATATGTCAGGCTTTGTTCTCTTTTGGTTTTGCTCGTTCCTTTCTGATCATTCTCAGTGGCTGCTGCTTCAACCTTTTGTTTCTGTGGTTGCTGCTCTGCTGTGTGGGGTTCCACAAGGCTCGGCCTTGTCTCCCACACTTTTTAACATCTATATTCAGCCTCTGATCACTCTGATCTGCTCCCACGGCTTTAAATGCTACTCGTATGCGGATGATACTCAGATCTTGGTTGGCTGGACTAACTTCATCCTGCCATTGCCACTCAGCTGCAAGATTGCCTATTAGCCGTGGGATGTTGGATGAGTGTAAATTGGCTTGAACTCAATGGAGACAATATCAAGGTTATGGTGGTGGGCTCTGTCACTGTCCCTTCCCCTTGGACCCTGTCTTTTTGACCTTCTTCTTTGGGCACTTTTCCAGCGGCGGTTTTGATGGTCAAAAATCTGGGTGTTAAGCTATCAGCCTATCTTTCCATGGCTTCTCAGGTTAGCTCGGTCTGTCAGGCTGGTCACTTTCAACTGAAAATACTTAGGAAGGTCCTGCAATTTATTCCTTTCCATCTGAGGGCCCCAGTGGTCTCTGCTTTGGTTCTCAGCAGGATTGACCATTGTAATTCCTTATATCTGGCTCAACCAGATTACTTACTACACCGTCTACAGGTGCTTCAAAATTCTACTGCCCGCCTTGCCACTGGTACGCCGTACCGGGAGCATATTTCACCAGTTGTCAGGGTGCCTTCACTGGCTTCCAGTGGCAAAACGCGTGCATTTCAAATCTCTTTGTTTGGTGCATAGGGTCTTCTACACTGTTGGCCCGGAGTATCTGCAGTCGAAATTTCGACCTTATGTTCCTGCCCGCGTACTGCACGCTGTGGACGGCTGTTTTTTTGCTGTCCCTAGTGTCCATCGTGCCAGCATTGGAGGCTGTTCTTTTTTGGACAAAGCTGCCATGCTATGGAATGCCCTTTCGACGGCCCTCTGCGCTAGTTCTGTTCATTTATATTTTAGGAAGGCTCTGAAAACTCTACTCTTCTAGCCTTCTTTTTCTCTTCAATGCTTTTGTTTTCAGTCATAGCACCAGGTTGCCTTTTTGGTGCTGGTTGCGCTGTACCTCGATACGAAAAACTATAACATACCATAACAAAGAACATGATAGCCACAGATAAATAACCAGATTGGCGAATTTTGGGGCTACATTGGGTTCTCAGAGGAGCATTGTGATTGGCTGGAATTTCTTAAGGATTTCCTCAAGGTTATGGTGTCCTCTTCAGTGAATCAAATTCATAGAGGCTTTTCTGATAGAAAGTGGTTTGATCGGGCTGCGCAAGAAAGGAAAGGTAGACTAAGGAGAGAAATTTGGGAGTTGAATAAAACCATCATGAGTCAAGAGGTTAAGATAATGATGCAAAAAAAGAGAAGCAGCAATATCGAAACTGGATCAATCATATCGCCACAGGCTGGATAATAAGTAAGCTATAAACATATTAGCATATATTAGTAAATGTAATGCCTCAATGTTTTGGAAAACTATTAACAAGGCATATTGTGGTAGAATAGTGATTGAGGAGGCCACTGGCAATGTTATATCAGGAGAGTGGAATTAATTTTGTAAGGCAGACCTCGAGACAACAAGACATAACATAAACAATCCTCTGAGAAAAGAAAGCTCGGTGCACCTCTTTGCAAGGAAAACAAGATTTATTTTTTACACAAAAAGGAAAAAGGTGACAGAGGGTGTTTTAGGACTCAACTGCCACAGAGCTCTCTGGGTTAGTTCGAAGCAGACAGAACATTTTCAGGAACATTATCGTCACTTGTGCCAATTGCAGTATACAGTATCGTCCCCCACCCTCATTGGCTACCCCCTATATACTCCTTGCATACTATAAGTCCAGTATAGTAACTCGACCAATTGGCTGCATCTAATCTACTCCGGCCCCCCGACACGTGGTCGTCTGCCCCGCCACCTTGGGTTCTGCTTGAATTGTTGGCGGGCCTCTAGCACGGTTTCCCACAGCAGGAACTAAGGCTGGTCATTACATTATTCTTCATTGTCTCTTTGCTATTATGTTCTAAAAACACATACACACCCTATACCTGGCCCTACGTGAAGTTACACAACTTTCTACATAACTGTCCCACATGTTACCTCTGCTTTGCATATTTCACCCCCTGCGATCAAACGTGTGCATCTTTGCGTGCACTTAATATATTTTCCTCAACCTAAATCGCTTGGGGGACGGGCATCTCAACAATTTATATGTAGAAAGTTTCAGTCAGGAAACTTGACCCATTGTAACTTCTCGAAAGGGAAGTTCTTAGGGAGAGTGTGCTCTTGTGACTCTTATGATATAGAATTATTAATCAAGAGATCTAAGGGATCGAGAGCAGCAGGTCCCAATGGGGTTCTCAATTTAATTTTCAAATATGACCCACAATTATGAGCTGAAATTTTAAACCAGGTGTTTACAAATATAATCTTGAGAAGGGTGATTCCAAAATCTTGGCGGAGACCCTACGTGGTTCTGATTTTTAAGAAAGCCGATGTAAGATCACCTGGCAATTATAGAACTATGGCCATATTGGACTCTTCCTCCAAGCTGTTTGCTTGCCTGGCACTGGAAGAAATCTATGTCTGGACAAAAGTGTGATTGACTCCCTAAATTCCAAATGGGATTTAGGTAGAATTGTGGCACCTCATTAAATGGCCACTCAGTTCATCTGCTAAAGACAAGAACGCATGGTAAAGAGTCTTCTCCCCTCCATATGGCAAGTATAGACTTGGGTAGCGCCTGTGACACCATTAACCACAACAGTCTCTGGAATAAGCTCCACAGTTGGGGGTACCGGGTGGTCTGGTGCAAATTTTTGTTAGGGTTACATACGGATACAACCGTCCAGATATGGCTGGACAGCTATGGTAGTTTGGGATCTGCATTGATGACTAACAGGGTCCTCAGGCAGGGTTGTGTTTTAGCAGCTTGTCTTTTTAATCTTTACTTGCCAGATATGGTGGCATGTGTGAATGGATGTCATGCTTTCCTTCCAAAAAAAATGGGGAATTTGAGGGTTCCAATTCTCCTCTTTGCCAACGATATACTCCTCTTTGACAGTACGGCAAAAGGCTGCTCCCCATAACCCTCTTCCAGCTACATAACAACCATTGCCTATAATTGACGTCTCCATTATATTACCCGAATAGGGATGGATATTGTAGGCCCATTGCAGCCACCTAAACTTGGGAATAGATATATTTTAGTCATTTTAGACTATGCCAAATGTTACCCTGAGGCCTTCCCGTTGAGGAACAATACATCACAGCCGATGTTAAAACATTTGATCCCTTTTTGATCATGGGTGGGCTTCCCAAAGAGATTTTGACAGACTAGGGAACCACATTTATGAGTAAGATCACTGTGGAAGTAAAGCAGATCCTGCAGATTAAAATCTTAAGGCTCTCCGTCTATCACCCCCAGATGCTTGGGATGGTTTAACCCTTAAATAAGGCTGTAAAAAGTGTTTTGAAGAAATTAGTAGAGGCCGACGTCCGTAATTGGGAAATGAAGATTTGCATTCCAGAAGGCTCCCCATGTTACATTGGGGTCTCCCCATTCGAGTTCCTCTATGGATGTGATTCACGTGACATCCTGGACATATTATGGGAGACGTGGGAACAACACGAAGTGGGAAGAACACGAAGAAGACATTGTACGTATGCCCCAAACCGCACAGCGGATTAAAGAACATATGACCACGGTGCGAGATATAGCACATTCCCACAGAGGGAAAGCATGAGAAAATCAAGAAGTCCATTATAATAGAAAGGTAATAACCCAGTCATTTTCTGTCGGACATAAGGTATTGGTACTACTACCCAATTCAGAACACAAAATGCTGTCCCGATGGCAAGGCCCATTTGAGATCTAAGAGAGGACTGGCCCATGTAACTATCGAGTTCCCCAACCCAATAGTCGAAATAAGACCCAGATATACAACGTCAACCTTTTGAAGTAATGGAAAGAGGACCCAGTTGAATCTTCCTCTGTGTTAACAGGCAGTTTGCTGTCAGAAGAGACAGAGTAAACCAACTTAACATCTGTTTACCTTCCCCTATAGCAACAGCTAGACATCTAAGATCTTTTGACCCGGCTCCCAGATGTCTTTAGTTGTGAACCATATAGAGTGAAAGGAATCCAATATCATATCCGCACTCCCCCGCAAAAATCATTAACTTAAAACCATATTAAATCCAGAGGCAAGCAAAGAAATAGTCCTCCAACAGGTGGAGAAACTGTTGGCTGCTGACATTATCGAACCGTCTCAAACTCTGTGGTCCTCGCCAATAGTCCTTGTGGTAAAACCTGCTCACTTGTGGAAGTTTTGTATAGAATTTAGAAAACACAATGCCATCTCCCAGTTCGATAATTATCCTATGCCACAGATTGACAAACATATTGATCGGCTGGGATCAGAAATCTAGCCCTCCACAATTGATTTTACCAAGGGCTATTGGCAGATGTCCTTAAATTCCACGGACAAAGAAAAGATAGCATTCTCCACCCATAGAGGACTATTTTATTTTAAAGGCATACCATTTGGGTTCCATGGTGCTCCCACTACTTTCCAATGACTAATGGACCAGATTTTATGACCATATTCCAGCTTTTGCAGTGCGTATCTCGATGACATAGTAATTCATAGTACAGGGAAGAGCATATGTTCCATCTTTATGAGATCACTAGAGTCCTTAGACACGCTGGCTAACCCCAAGAAATGCCACTTAGCCCAGTCAGTGGTGAAATACTTATGAGTTTTTGTGTGGAATGGGTTAGTCCAACCCCATTTAGAAAAGGTCTGTGCCATCCAGGAAACACCAGCTCCAAAGACTAACAGAGACCAAACTGCCTTTTTAGGACTTACCAGATATTACAGGGGGTTTATCCCTTAATTACTGCGCCATCACCTCTTGTCTAACTGATAAGTTAGAATGCAGAGCCCCAAAAACTGCATTGGCAGAGGGAGGATCAAGCCAGTTTTGACACCTTGAAGTCAATCCTATTTAGTGAACCAACCTTAAAAGTCCTTGACATTAATACAGTTAATCTCTCAGACTGATGTCTCTAAGGTGGGGTAGGTGTAGTGTTATTGCAGAAATACCATGGTACGGAGCATCCTGTGCTATAAATGAGCCGCAAAGTATTTCCTCAAGAGAGAAATTATGCGGCAATCGAATTAGAGGCACTGGCAATAAAGTGGGCTATTGGATACTTAAAATACTATTTAACAGATGCAATAAATACATGAATAAATAAATAGGGAGAAAATGTAGGCTCATCATTGACCATTCACTCCTCACTTGGCTTTGTCTCCGAAAGTATACCAACCCTCGGATCCTGCACTGGTTCTTAGACCTACAGCCCTTCTGGTTCTGTGTAGAACATAGGAGGGGAAAAGAGCAGGGACACATAGATATCCTGTCCCATTCTCCTATGTTCTGTAAGCAACTGAAGACCTTTCTTTTTGCTTCCGCTTTCTCTTTTCCTCTCATCTGCTGATGCACCTGACTGCTCCATGCACTGGTCACCTGGTCACTCTCTGAACTTGCAGCCAGGCTCCTGCATGTCCAGTTGCCCTCGCACTGCCTCTGGGCTCCCCAGCACTTAAGGGTCTGTATCTGCAACCCTAAAACCCCTTCTCTGTGCACTTATTAACCACCCGTTGGCTGCACTTGTGAATTAACTGCACTTTCCCCTTCCCCTCGCCCTGTCACTTCTCCCCTTCCCTTTTCCCTGCACTTGTGTGATCTGAATGACACATGGCCTAGTAGGATCGTTATTTTTTCCTCCCTTTGTTTCCCCTCCTTGTCTTGTTGCACCTAGAAACACGTGTGTAGAGGCGCGTTATAAATGCCACATCATATAATATATCATATCATATCGTGGAAGGAGATGGGGAAGCCAGTAGCATTAGGGGAAGGGTATGTGAAGAATCACTGGATGTTGTCACTTCTTCCAAGGGGGAACCATTTTCAATGAGGCCAGGGAGGTGAGGCTGCTACCTGATAGTCCCTCTTGGGGTAGTATAATGAGGAAAGAAAAAGGATGATAGGGTACATCCCTATTGAGAACATCACACCCACATACTTTACCTCCCCCATTTCTGCTAACCTCTTTTTAGACAGAAGACCTATGTGCTGTTGTAAAGTAGACTACCTTAAGGTCCTGAAATGTATTGAGACGAGGAAGAGCATCAGAAACATAGGTAATACAAGTACCAGGACATGGTGGGACAATGAACAATGAAGAGCAATATCAAGAAGGAACTGGCACGGTATAGACTTCCGCTTAGGCCTTCTTCCTTTTATGCCATAACATTTTAATTGAGGAAGTATTGCCAGACCGAGAAACACAGCCAAACAGGACGACAGACCGTGAAGCCCAGGAAGCATGAAGGAGATGCAGAGAAGGCGAGGACGGAGCCGAGAGCAGTACACTCCTACAGTCAAGAGGACAACAGAACTCCTTCCCCTGACGGCTTCCAAACAGCAACGCGAGGTTAGCCGACAGTGACGCGAACGCACGAGGCAGCATCCAGACCCTCGCTCCAAGGGCCAGGCAGGAGATCCTCTGGGTGAAGGCGATGAGGCACAGAGTTGCTCGAACAACACACAGAATAGGAGAAAGACCCCAGAAAGAAACAGCCATGCACCCCGGAACGAGGAAGGTAAAAGAGAGCGGTAGGGGCTGGGAAATACAGGAGGCAAAACCCCTGTATGAACTTAATGAGCAGGTCTATCTTCCTTGTGCCAGTACTTGGCAAGCAAGGCAGCCAAGATGGCATAAAGAGAGGGGAAGAGAAGCCAGGGTCAGGGACCCAATTCAACAAAGTAATACGAGTAATCTTCCTCGTGGCAGTACTTGGCAAAGAAGTGAACCAAGCGGGCCAGACCAAAGAAGAAGAGAGAAGCCTGGGTCACAGACCCTCATAACATTCAGAACTGAGTGTTGTAAGTGTGAAATCTATAGAGGAGTAGACCAGGGGAGGGAAGTAATTCCCCCTGGTTGTAAGAGATTGTTTTGCAAGTACCATGAGAAGGGAGTCATTGGGCCTCATTATAGCAGGCACAGCTGCCGCCAGAGTTGCATTTTCTCTGGCATCCGTCAATGAGGAATTACTGGGTAATTCCAACATTGCCGGACCCGGTAATTCCTGCATTGCCGGGTGCCGGTGCCTATCAGTCTCCATTCCCTGTTGAGCCCCATAGGGCTCAATGGGAATGGGGACGTCGGATGCACTGGCACCCTCAACGACGGTGCCAGTGCATCCGACATGCTGCACTCACGGGTGCCGCTCTGCCAGACCTGGCGGGCTGACAGGCGCCCGCGAGCACAGTTCATAGTATGGAGGTCTGGGAACTACAGTACCGGCATGCTTACCGGTACTGTAGTTCCTGGACTGCCATGCTTATAATGAGGATCGTTCTCTTGATAACGTGGACCAGGAGGAAGGCCCAACAGGCATGGGAAAGGGAGTCATTCCCCGGGTCTCTTTGAGACTGAGACCAAATGCCAGGAGAAGGGAGACATTCTCTTGGCCCACCGAGAAAGTGAACATTGTTTGATATTGTTTTGAAACTTTGTTACCTGGTGAAGGGAGTCATTGCCCCAGACTGTTTGAGATTGAACGGCAGGAGAAGGGAGGGATTCTCCTGGCCTATAAATGCAATATTGGTCTGGAACTTGGTGACCTGGGGAAGGGAGTCATTCCCTCAGGCTGTTTGAGACTGACCGCCAGGAGAAGGGAGGCATTCTCCTGACCCACCAAGCAAACATGATATGGAGACTTGTACTATAACCCAGGAGAAGGGAGGCACTTTCCTGGAATCAGAACACTACTGCTTTATTCTTTAAGTTACTCTGTAAGGGCCAGAAGTAGGCTTTTCTTGACACAGGACAGTGGACACTTTTACTTCAACAGACCTCCTGACAATCACCTTAGATCTTTAGTTGAGGCAGGAAACCTCTCTAATGAATAGGGAAGGATAGGTTTTCTTTTGCTTTACTACCTAATAAAAGTCTTTAACCCCAAACATTTTAGGTTGTTTTCTCCTGTTTTTCAAAATTGCATTGTAAAAGTAGTACCATTCTGTGGCTTGCCTCCTAGCAAAAGCACTCATCTACCAAACCTTTCTACCACTAAGTGCCTGTCATTTTGTCCAATTGTCTACTTGTCTCGTCTCTCTGTCTCGTCTGCTTGCACCCTGACCAGTTTCCTTCCCTAGTGTTCTCAACCTAACCCCTTCCCACTCCCTTCCACTCTCCCGACATACTCTATGGTGCTCTCTGTCACTCCTATCTTTTCTAACTGCTTCTCTATCGACTATCCTGCTCTCCTCACTAAATCTTGTAGGAAGAGGTTTAATAAGGACATCCTGGTCTCCAACCCAGGCCTCCCTATCGCTGACACCTATACCAGTGCCTCCTCCAAGCAAACTTTCACCAACATCCTCTTTGTTGTTCCCTCGCCAGACCTATGGACTCTACATATGGTCTCTGTGCTCTCTGCCTTCTATTCCTCTCCCATTAATGGTGGCACCCGGTGGGAAGCCCTCCTGGCCTCTTTCCACTCCTCTTAGGTCAACATTAATGTTTACTTGAACGGTACCGTCTTGGTCCAAGGCCCTCAAGCCAACCTTCTCCTCTTTGATAGACGCTTCCCGCGCCTCATCAATTTCCTTTCTTCTCCTGCTGTCCCCTCTCTCCCCTCCACGGCTTCCTCGCCTCCCACTGCTATCTCAACCTTGGCTACCTTTCCCTCTCCTCCTCTGACCCCACTCGGGCTGCCTCTACACCTCCGCAGGGCATACCTGTAATCTGTACCCCTATCTGGAAGTCTTTCAAGGACAGCAACCTTCTCCATATTGCCACTCTCAACTCTTGCTCTGCTGTCAGACACTCCTCTGACATCTGCCGTCTCCTGGAGGCACTTGACCTTGATGTCCTTTGTCCCATCGAGACATGGTTTACGGCCAGCTCTGTCACAAACTTTGACACAATCCTCCCTGATGGCTACAAGATCCTCTCAGCACCCAGGACCAATTGTTCTGGAGGGGGTGTAGCCCTGAGCTTCCCCGAGTGGATTCCTGCCTCTATCATTCCTACGCAGGCCTACTGCTCTTTTGAATGCCTCGCCTGTAAGCTCTATCTCTCTCCTGGCCACTCCCTTACTGTGGCTACCATCTATCGGCCACCTGGTCAGATCCCCCCTTCCTCTCTGAGTGGGCGGACCTCTCCTCTTCCCTCCTTGTGTCAACCACTCAACTCCTCCTTTTTGGATACTTCAACATCCACCTGGATGCTGGTTCCATGTGTTAAAATCGCGGCAAAAATGGCCGTGGACACAAAATATTGCAGAAAAAAGGCTGTGGTTTTGCCGCAGCAATCCATGTAAAGGATGCGGGGGAAACACCCCCGCAACCCCCGCTCTCCTTAAATGGTGTAATGGGTATACCTTTAATGGGTCAAACCACAGCATTTTTGCTGTGATTTTTTGTTCAAGCGACATTTTTGCCGCAATTTTATCACTGCATACCTGGATGCTTCCTGTCCTTCCACTGGACTCTTTCGTTACCTTTGCGACACTCTCTCTCACTCTCTATTCTCCCCTCTGGCCCGACTCACTCTGCAGGGCACACCGTGGATGTTCTGATCTCTTCAGACCTTCCCCTTTGGTCCCCTATGACCTCTCCTTTCTCCTGGAGTGACCACTTTCTCCTTTCCTCCCATCTCACCCTCTCTACACCTCAGGCCAAGCCAACCCCAGCACTGTCACCTACCTTTATCCGACCCATGAAGAATGTGTCAGTTGAGGCTTTTGCTGCCGCTTTCTCCGCCTCCCCCCTTGGCTGACTCACACCCTGACACAGCCCTTTCCATGCTCCACTCTGCTATATCTGATACTCTTGATGTTCTTGCCCCTGTCATGAGGATCCGCTTGACGCCCAAAGCCAAGTGCAACTCTTGATACGACCTTGTCACCCATAAACGCAAGTTCAGAGTGGCTGAGAGGAAATGGCGTGCTTCTGGTACATTCTCTGACAAACTGGCCTGCCGCCTGCTCCAAAGGCAATAGCCGCTCTCTGTCCACACCAAGAAGAGAGCCCACATCCAAGCCTGCGCCTCCACGGCATCTAACAACTCGGACAAACTCTTTAAAATCTGCAAGGAGCTGGCCAATCCTGCTGCAGTCTCTACCTCTCTTGTCCCCTCCCAGGCCCTCTGCACAGCCCTGGCTTCTCATTTCATCTCTATAACTCAGGACATTCTGTCCTCTCTCTCTTTCTCTCCTCTTCCTCCGTCTACTCCCTGCTCTTCCTCTGGCCTTTCTTCGGCACCTCTCCTCACTGCTTCTCTGCCTTTCCCCTGTTCTCGTCAAAACAGGTTCACCCCTGTTCCTCCAAAACCATCAAGGACCACATTGACACCCTGGCTCCTGCTCTGACTGATTTCTGCAACCACTCTTTCGCCACTGGAGTCTTCCCCTCCCCCCTGAAGCACTCCCTTGTGCACCCTCTTCTTAAGAAACCCTCTGTCGACCCTTCCTGCCCAGCTAACTATCGTCCAATCTCCATCAACCCCTTTCCTTGGCAAGCTCCTGGAAAAGCTGGTCATCTCCCAGCTAAATCTTCACTCTGAATCTGTTGGCTGTATCCACGACCATCAGTCTGATTTCAGAGCTGCCAGAAGCACAGAAACTGTTCTCCTGAACATCCGTGAAGCCCTGCTCTCCAACCTCGATATCAACTCCCCCTGTGTCCTCATCTTACTGGATCTCTCTTCTGCCTTAGACATAGTCAACCATGCCATCCTGGTCAACTGTCCCTGTGATAACCTGGGTATCACCGATCAGGCTCTGGCTTGGCTGACCTCCTTCCTCTTTGATCAACCCTCCCAGGTTCAACTTGGGTCCTTCCTCTCCTCTATCTCCATCTCTACCTGTGGTGTTTCCCAGGGGTTTAACCTCTCTCCCTGGCTGTTCAACCAATACCTGGCTCTTCTTGCCCATTGCATAGCTGCTCTCTGCCCCAACTTTCTGTGCAACGCGGATGGCACTCAGATAATTTTCAGGCTCCCTTCAGTCACCTGTTCTCCTTCTCTCATCTCTGAATGTCTGTCTGCCATCCAGGAGTGGTGTGCCACCAATGATCTCTACCTTAATGCCATTAAGACCGAGATTCTCCTCATCTGCACACCTGCTCCCTCCTTTCCTGTCACTCTCTGGCCGGCCTCTCTTGGCCCTCTTCCTGCTCCCACCTGTGAGGCTAAAAACTTCAGCCTCTTTCTAAATCTGCCTGCCTCTACTCTCCGCCCTCTGCAACTCATCCAAACAGGACTGCAAGACGTGTCCTTGGCCTCAAGCCCAGGGATCGCATCTCTCCAGGACTGAAATCTCTGTACTGGCTCCCAGTGGTGGCGAGGATTAAGTTCAAAACCCTCTGCATTGTCCACAAGGCCTTCTGGGTCCTGGCACCTCAATACCTTCAACTCTCTCTTCTTAAATATCTTCCTACTCGAGCTCTTCACTCATCCGCCTCAAACTACCTCAGGGTTAGTCGCTTCTCCAAGCAGCGAGTTGGGGGTAGATCTCTTTCTTCTGCTGTGGCCTTTCTCTGGAAAAGCCTCCCTGCCTCTCTGAAACTTGAGGAGAACCATCTCTGGTTCCGGAAGCACCTCAAGGCCTTCCTCTTTGCTTCTGCTTTCTCTCCTCCTCTCCCCTGCTGATCTCATGGCTGAATCTGAAACTGCACTTGTTTACCTAGCTACCCTCTGATCTCGGGCCCAGTCCCACCCACCCCCCTTCGCCAGTTGCACACCTGCACTGCCCCCCTGTCAACCCTTGGGGACTGTTTCTGTATCCCTCCACCCCCTACCAGCACTTGACACCTGATGTCTGCACTTACCCCTGCACTTGCCACCAGCTGGCTGCACTTCTATTTATTTTCCTTATTTATTTTACTGTCATCCTATGTACTGGACTGCACTGCCCCTTCCCTTTCCCCCTGCTCTTTTCCCCTTCCCCCATCCCCTGCTCTTGCACAATCTCAATGTCACCTGGCATAGTAGGATCGCTGTCTCTGTCTTCCCTCTGTTCCCCTCCCTTGCCTTGTCGCGCCTTGAAACACTTGTGTATAGGCACGTTATAAATGCCATATCATATATCATATCATATCCTATCATATACCTTTGTGTCAGAGTCATCCTTCTGCAGCAGTAAGATAGTTCAGTGAGTTGAGTGCTCGCTGTGGCGATCTGTGTGTGATGTGCAGGTCACAGGTTCGAATTCCGGCAAGGCCAACTCAGCCTTTCATCCTTCCGAGGTCGATAAATGAGTAGCAACTTCGGTTGGGTGATATTGTATGTAAATATGTTTTCTGTAAAGCGCTTTGGCGGATCACATCATTATCATTCGACTCCCTAGAATTAGTCTACATCAGATTTCGGTTTAATCTGTTGGATACCATGGATCGGTGGGTACGGATATGAGGTTTACTGGAATCAGAGTGGTAAAACACTGGACATTGCATTGTACAATAATGAAAACCTTGAGGATTCAGTAATTCGGTAGATCCGTGGTGAAAGAAGATAGCTTTGAATGTGACTGGTTCTGGGACAAATTGATGAGTGGCAGGGATTCATCCCTGATAATTGCCTTAGTAAGACTTTTAATTCATACCCATTCTTTGGTTGGTGAAACCGTTTATTTGCACTAGGCTGAACTATTACTGTTTTTGATGATAGCTTGAGTATGATTATAATGTCTTTGTGGATTTTATTGTACATGATTTAAGTGTTTGATATAAAATGTGTTAATGTTTATAAAAACTAATGACGCAATAAAAAAAAGATAAGAGAAGAAGGATCAGTACAGAGCCAAGTAAACGATTTGAGAGGACTCAAAAGAGTAAAGTGTTAAAAGAACTGTATGAACCAATCAAGGAAGCGAAAAAGAACTATTTGAAGATCAGTTATTGAATATATCTTTGCAAGGAGCAACAAACAAGGAGAAGGGAGACATTATTCTGTCCTTAGTTGTTAATATAGTGGTAGGGTCAATTATTAGGGACTCGATTTTGTACACGTTTGGCCTCTTTTTTCAACAAGCAAATTTGACGCTATGTTCAGCTAAATTGTGAGAAACTCTCAACCCAGATATACTCCTAATATATCTATCATGCCCCAGCTGTGGGGTGGTCATGGGGTTTAACAGCCCACCAGCCTGAGCTTTGGTAGGACTGAGCGAAGCTCGGGCCCCAGCTCAGGCTGCAGGCTGTTAAACCCCATGTCCGCCCCACAGCCGGGGTGTGAAAGCTATTCCCACCCCGGGATTTACTGGGGTACAGATTGTTGGGCCCAGTCGGGGCCTACGTAATAAGGACAGACACGCTGGTGGAGGTGTACGTCTTCTTTATTCAAAGTACACTCCGAAAGTGAAACAAACTTTCCCCTCCTCCCGCCTACGTCACTCGTGTCACGTGGCTATGCCCACGTGACACGGCCACGATCTCTTAAGGAGACAGTCTCTTATGGAGACGACATGGGCGTGACACAGATAGTTTATTTTTTTTTCATCCAAGGTGAAATGAGACTGCGCAAGCCTATCTTCCGCCGGAGCCCTTGAGATGGAAAAGGGAAACCATGTTCTAAAATGGTCACCTTCATCTGAAAACGGACCTCGTCCCTTTTCTATTTCATTGGCAGCCAGACAGGACGCACACCGGACCGGAGCCCAAGGCTCTGGTCGCGCAGGTAAGTTGGCGTGTGGGGAAGGGGATTGTTTTTTTTTTACATGGGAGGTGCATGTTGCCTCCCCATGTTAGAAAAAAAAAAGGAAAACTGTGCCACCCGGGGAAGGGCCACAGGTGGCTGGAACAGCGGTCAGGGATTGTGTATTCAGGCTCTGGTCGCGCAGGTAAGTTGGGGTGTGGGGAAGGGGATTGTTTTTTTTTTTACATGGGAGGCGCATGTTGCCTCCCCATGTTAGAAAAAAAAAAAGAAAACTGTGCCACCCGGGGAAGGGCCACAGGTGGCTGGAACAGCGGTCAGGGATTGTGAATTCTCGCCCACAGTTCCAGCCACCTGATTGGTTGAGGGTGCTTCCCCGGGTGCAAATATAAAATATATATCATTTGTAATCATTATTTTAAACACAATTGGTAGTTCAGTCTATTATATTTACACACTCTGTCTAGTTATTCCACATTACCTTTAGTACACTATCCAATTATAATCTATACATTTTTGACAAAGCAATTATTTCTTGAAATGCCTATTTAAATCAGTTTTGGCATTTTGAGGTTTGGAGCTTTTAGGAACTGTGGATCTCTGCGGTACTCAGTGCGTATTTGTTGGTTCATAATCATTGTGGTGTAGTGGATTTCTTCCTGATGCCTGTGCGTGGGTTACCAAATGGACAGAGCTCCTAAAGTCCAAGTTCTGGTAACGTACTTGTTATGGGGATTGGAACCCTAGTGCACGTCGGCGCTGGATCAGGATTTATCCTGCTGTCCTGTGTTGTTTGTTTTTTTAGGGCATTTTTCAAAACATCTTTGACACTTTTGTTTGGCTTTGAGAAAAGTATTGTTTTTATTGTGTCACTTGGTTATTGAGGCTTATCGGTTAACATTGGTTGTCACTTGTGTGACATACATCATGGTGTATTTGCTGTTCCAAATGCAATTATAAGCTATGTGCTTTGTATGTGAGTGCCAACACATGTTTCAACCTATGGTTTTTCTCAAGGCTAGTTATGGTAAATTCAGTATCCTAAGTGGGTCAACAGGATAAATCCTGATCCAGCGCCAACATGGACTAGGTTTCCAATCTCCACAACAAGCCTATTTAAATCAAATTTACCAAAATGTGTTCATTATTTCCTACTTAGATTAAAGTTTAAATCACTATTATGTAATTTTTCGATTGACCAGATACTGTACTATATTAATAAAACACAAACAAGGAATATACAGGTCCATTTAATTTCAACCAGGATATTCATCCCTTTCTTCTGGAAATCATAGTTAATAACATTTATGTTCAACAAGATTAATATAAAATAAATGGTGTTTTGAGTACTCTAGATATACCGATATATCCTCCTAAAAAAGCTAGATGAGTGGAGAAACACACGCTGAGGATTCTAGAGATTGAGCTGAACCTTTATAGTTCATGATTCTAGACATTTTGGGGGTAATTCATAGAATTCAGCGCACAAGTGGCGCATGCGGCTGGCGCACAGTGTACGCGTGCGGCAGTCTGCGCCAGCCGCGTGCGCCAAAATCCATTTCCGCGCACAGCGTATTCATGGATTTTAACATCCATAACCAGCCGTGGCGCCGAGTGGCACAGCGACCCTGCAGAAGCGGCAGTTACGCCCCCAACCCCTCCCCGTGCGCCATGAACAGCGCACAAATCCCGTACATGGCGCACAGGCCAGTGGACCAGCATACAGCCCCCCAACCACGAATGCGAGCGGGGTACGTGTATTACGGGGGTGCGCGGGGAGAATCACACGCGATTGGCCCTGTGCGAGCGGGCTACGTGTATTTTTCGGGGGTGCGCATGAAATTATACACGCGATTGGCGCTCTGCAAGCGGGGTACGTGTATTCCGGGGGTGCGCAGGAAGTTCTACACGTGATTGGCCTTGTGCGAGCGGGGTACGTGTATTTCGGGGGTGCGCGTGGAGAATCACACGCCATAGGGCCTGTGAGAGCGGGGTACGTGTATTTCGGGGGTGCGCGGGAAGTTTCACACGTGATTGGCCCTTTGCGAGTGGGGTACGTGTATTTCGGGGGTGCACAGGGAGAATCACACGTGATAGGGCCTGTGCGAGCGGGGTACGTGTATTTCGGGGGTGCACGGGAAGTTCTACACGCGATTGGCCCTGTGCGAGCGGGGTACGTGTATTTTGGGGGTGCGTGGGGAGAATCACACGCGATAGGGCCTGTGCGAGCGGGGTACGTGTATTTCGGTGGTGCGCTTGGAGAATCACATGCGATAGGGCCTGTGCGAGCGGGGTACATGTATTTCGGGGGTGCGCAGGGAGAATCACACGTGATTGGCCCTGTGTGTGCGGGGTATGTGTATTTCGGGGGTGCGCGGGAAGTTTCACACGCGATTGGCCTTGTGTGAGCGGGGTACATGTATTACGGGGTGCGCAAGAAGTTCTACACGTGATTGGCCTTGTGCGAGCGGGCTACGTGTAATACGAGGGTGCGCGGGAAGTTCTACACGCGATTGGCCTTGTGCGAGCGGGGTACGTGTATTTCGGGGGTGCGCGGTAAGTTTCACACGTGATTGGCCCTGTGCGAGTGGGGTACGTGTATTTCGGGGGTGCGCGGGAAGTTTCACACACGATTGGCCTTGTGCGAGCAGGGTACGTGTATTAAGGGGGTGCGCTGGAAGTTCTACACGCGATTGCCTTGTGCGAGCGGGGTATGTGTATTACGGGGGTGCGCGGGAAGTTCTACACACGATTGGCCCTGTGCGAGCGGGGTACGTGTATATCGGGGTGCGCGGGAAGTTCTACATGCGATTGGCCTTGTGCGAGCGGGGTACGTGTATTTCGTGGGTGCGCGGGAAGTTTTAAAAGCGATTGGCCTTGTGCGAGCGGGGTACGGGTATTTCGGGGGTGCGCGGGAAGTTCTACATGCGATTGGCCATGTGCGAGCGGGGTACGTGTATCCCGGGGGTGCGCGGGAAGTTTCACATGCGATTGGCCCTGTGCGAGCGGGGTACATGTATTTTGGGGGTGCCCCAACGAATTGCCAGTGTGTGTCCTCCCAGGTGGGCCCTCTCCCCCCTCCCCAGGGCCTGCAGGCAGACCACAACACAGGGGAACACACTGCACCCCTGGCCAAGCCCATCCACCCTGTCGAAGCACCCCAGCCAGCCCACATGTCACCATGCACATGTGAGCACTGACACATGTCCCCCAGCACCCCCACCCACCCAGCATTGAGGGTCAGGCCCCGACTCATGTCCCCCAGCACCCCCACCCACCCAGCATTGACGGGCACCTGCCATCAGGCCCCGACTCAGGTCCCCCAGCACCCCCACCCACCCAGCATTGAGGGTCAGGCCGTGACTCATGTCCCCAGCACCCTCACCCACCCAGCATTAACGGGCACCTGCCAGCAGGCCCCGACTCATGTCCCCCAGCACCCCTATCCACCCAGCATTGCCGGGCACCTGACAGCAGGCCCTGATCCTGTCCCCCAGCACCCCCACCCACCCAGCATTGACGGGCACCTGCCAGCAGACCCTGACTCAGGTCCCCCAGCACCCCCACCCACCCAGCATTGAGGGTCAGGCCCCGACTCATGTCCCCCAGCAACCCTACCCACCCAGCATTGACGGGCACCTTCCAGCAGGCCCGACTCTTGTCCCCCAGCACCTCCATCCACCCAGAATTGCCGGGCACCTGCCAGCAGGCCCTGACTCATTTCCCCCAGCACCCCCACCCACCCAGCATTGAGGGTCAGGCCCCAACTCATGTCCCCCAGCACCCCCACCCACCCAGCATTGCCGGGCACCTGCCAGCAGGCCCCGACTCATGTCCCCCAGCACGCCCACCCACCCAGCATTGAGGGTCAGGCCCTGACTCATGTCCCCCAGCACCCCCACCCACCCAGCATTGCCGGGCACCTGCCAGCAGGCCCGACTCATGTCCCCCAGCACCCCCACCCACCCAGCATTGCCGGGCACCTGCCAGCAGGCCCCGACTCATGTCCCCCAGCACCCCTATCCACCCTGCATTGCCGGGCACCTGCTAGCAGGCCCCGACTCATGTCCCCCAGCACCCCCATCCAACCAGCATTGCTGGGCACCTGCCAGCAGGCCCCGACTCAGGCCCCCATCCAACATGTCATAAAGAAGCACATTCATGGACCTCATGTCCAACAAAATCCCACTGCACGCCACCCCAGTCTTCAGACATAACCAAGTTTCCCATCCACCCCACACTGAAAGGCCTATTACTTGTCACTAACCAAAAGTCAAATATGCACATCAACACATGTCCGTCACACACACACACTGGGTGCGAGTGATTGTGTAAACCCACATTGTGACATGCAGTAAACAAAAGAGCAAATACCACACATGGAAGTAAGAAATCAAAATGTATTGTGCACAAAAATATCAAAAATGTTTCAATGCATGTAAAGAATCAGAAACAAGAAAAAAAGGCATGTCCAAAATAAAAGCATAATGATGACACAATCCAAATGAATCCAAAATAAAGTTTGTCAAAAATCCTTGTCCAACAAAGTAAATCCAAAGGAAATCAAAATTCAAAAATCTATTGATCCATGGTGAGGGTAAAATATGTTTTTTTAAAATCCACTGTCCAACTATGTACAAATATTGCAACAAGGGTCCATGAGCCCAACAAATGAAATGAAACCCATATAAAAAAAACCCTACCTAATTTACCACTATATACAAAAACGTGGGGCATTGCCCAGCGTCCCAAAAGAAAAAAAAAGAGAAAGGAAACCTATCACTAACTTACTATATACAATGGCGGCGGGCAAGTCCTGCGGCTCACTCTGTGATGTTGTGGGCCAGGGCATCATCGAACTCCATGTCTATCTCTTGGAGGCAGGCCTCTGCCCTGGCCCCGAGGTCTCGCAAGGATGCATCCATGGCCTGTTCCAACTCCCTGCGAGTTGCCTCGAGGCACTCAGCCCGCCTCAACACCCAACGCATGGAGAACTCCGCCCTGACCATGGTGAGCTGCGCCTCTTCCGCCCGCCGCTCCGCATCTATCCGCTGGCCCAACCGCAGCCACACGGAAGACACTCCCATTCCAGGGTCCTCCTGCCCTTTGGCCGATGCCTGCCCCTCTGATGTTGATGGCCCCGAGCCATCATTGCTCCCACCTAGAGCCTGCTGCTGCTGCTGTCCATGTGCCCTGTCCGATGATGACTGCTCATCCTCCATCTGCTTGTCTCCAGTTGTTGGGGTGTCCACCCCTGCTGGACCGCCGACTCCCAACTGTGGCAGGGATGGGATCTCCACCAAGCTGGCTGTGTTGGTCGGGCCAGGTCCACAGGGTGCCCTGGTGGAATCTGGGCTGGAAAACGGCAGGGAGAACGACTGGCGCATAGTCTCCACTGAAGAGGAGAGGTCCGCCAGAGTGCGTGACACATGTAGTAACCCACCGACCATGGCCCCTCCCAACTGTGCCACGTTGCCACGCAGCTCTTCGTGATGGTGTGCTTGCTCCCCCCAGGAAGCACGCACGCCATCACGAATGACACGCGTGCGCAACGCGACACCAATCAGGACGGAACCC
Source organism: Ambystoma mexicanum (assembly GCF_040938575.1). Classification (NCBI taxonomy): domain Eukaryota; kingdom Metazoa; phylum Chordata; class Amphibia; order Caudata; family Ambystomatidae; genus Ambystoma; species Ambystoma mexicanum. Next base: position 1,253,448,979 of record NC_090922.1, read on the forward strand.
ATACGGTCATGGGACTCCTCGTCCGCAGGTAGTGCAGAGGCAGACGACGTGGGCCTCCCCCCTACCTGCGGACGGGCCTGGGACGGGGCATCCCTGCTGGTGCATGGTGGTGCAGTCACAGGGTCAGGGACAGAGACATGCGCAGGCCCCTGCGCGGCGACCTGTGCTGCCTCCTGACCCTGACCCTAGACTGCACCACTCGCACCAGTGGTACTACCCCCACCAGGCCCCATGTGCGGATCAGTAGCGGCCTCCTCCTCCTCTGTGGAGACCACCAACCTGGATGTCTCTGCACCGTCTTCAGCCATTGCAAGCCCCTGTGGGGGCTCACCCGGCCCTTCCGCTACAGCTGTAGTGGCAGACGCGGCACCAGTCCCCTCTCTCCCGGATGATGGCAATTCCTGGGAGGGTGGCTGGGCCTTGCATCGCTGCCCGGTGGAGGCATCCCTGCCGCTTAGCTCCACAGCGCCGTCTCCGCCCTCTTCGTAACTCGACGCTGCATAGAGGGAAACATAGAACACAAGCATCAGGGTACTGTACAATAGTTCCCTAGACAGGAAGCAATAACACATGAGTGGCACTGTCAAACGTCACTTCCATCCTGTCCCTCCACAACACATGGGTCAATGCACGCAACACACATGCAGAAACAGGCACGGCGCATGCAATCAACATCAGCATCCATGTACAAGGGCCTCTGTTAACAAAAATGTTGCCTTAAAACTCACATGCATCATGGCTCATACTGATCCCATGCACACACATCACCGGAGGGTCATGCATCATGCCTCTTACACCACAGACACAGTGGATACAACGGTGACCGCACTGCATGAGTGAATCTACACATCGTCAAGGACATGTGTCATGCATCTATGGCGTTTCAAAGTCACACACACTTCCCAGACACACAGACATGCACACCATACATGTACATGAGAGCAGCACCCATCCCTCACCCCCCATCCATGTCCAAGAACAGGGACTGGCATGCATTCATGTGTGCATTCCGCATGCATCTCCCCATGTCTCATTGGAACACATGCACCACCCATGTGGTTCACGCATAACTGGTCTCACATGCATTACCATGATGTCCCGGTGCACACACATCCATACATGGCCTATGTTACACATACAGGCAAGTAGCTGACTACCAGCACATTGCAACATGCCCTGTTTCACACAGCAATGCATGGTCACTTACTGCTCGACTCCGGACGGGTCTTCCTCCGAAGGATCTGGGCGTGGAGCGCTGGGCTTATGCGTTCCAGGACCCTCATCTGGATGTTGCTCAGGTGGACCCGCACCCCTCTGCATCCTCTGCATTCACGAGGCGCCGGGCCTTGTTGAGGGTCCTGGACCTGAAGTCCTCCCAGCGCTTCCGGACGTGCTTGATGTCGTGGGATGCCACCCCCTCTGCGTTGATGGCAACCACGACGTCCTCCCAGATCCTCTTCCGTCCTTCCTTGTCGGCACGTAATGGTGTGAAGAGGGCATCATAATGCCCCAGGACATGCTCCACCAGGACACCAACTTCCTTCTCACTGAAGCTGGTGGCCCTCTGACTCTCTGGCTGGGGGTCGCCAGTGGTCTCGGATGGTGTTTGCCCCGACATGGCGACCCCCGAGGCAGGCGTGGGTGGGCAACTGGGTCCTAGGGCTGGGCTGTGGAGCGATGGTATCCCAGTCGGGAGTCTTCTGTTCCAGTAGGGGTGGACACAGCAACTGGACCTCTGCAGATGGCTGACGTGCAGGCACCAAATAGCAGGGCACGTGGGCAGCAGGCAGGCAGCAGCAGATGGCAGGTGGGAGCGTGCTCGGAGCTCGTAGGGGCAGGAAAATGGCCTTTATGGCAGGAGCATGGTGTAGCGCGCACGGGCATTTCCCTCAACACGGCTGCATAGTGGATCAGCACGTGAAAAAACCACACGTCGGTGTGTGAATGCTTGTAATTCGAGGAAGGGCCTAGGCGCGTAAGTGACGTGACGCGTGCAGGTGTTTCCCTCAGCACAGGTTAAAGGTGAGCGGGGCCAGCAGTTCGCTGTACGTGCCTTTCGTGGAGACTGACGTGTGTTGCTACTTCGTGTTGTTTCACGCGCCATCACAACTTCACAGCGGATCAAGGACGTATCTCTTATTTTGGCGGGGGTATTGGCTACGCATGTTTTTCATCATCGCACTAGTCTGATGGTGAGTCGCGCACGCTATTTTTCCCACTGCGGGTGCCCCTGTCTATCGCGTACCCGTTTTCGAGGTCATAGTAGCCTGCGTGTCCCAGGCGTACGCGTTTTTTGTGTTCCTGGGTGCCTCTGCTTACTGCGGGAGGTTAATTCCATGCACGTAGGCTGCAGGGGTTGCGGGCACTGTTTTACTGCAGTTTTGGGGTGCCTGAGCGTTGCGTGACCCGTCACTTCATCACCGGGGTCACATACAGCCTTGCAGGTGCAGGGGTGCTGTTAACATCTTGCATCCCACCCCCTTCACCCCAATTGCCCAGGACAATTGTGGTGTACACCTCCCATTGGCACTTCTCCATCTGTGCCGGCACTACTCCATCTGTGCCATGGTTGGGAGGCCACCAAAGGTGAGGGGCGCCTCAGCTGGGCGTACTCCTCGTGGCGGGTGTGGCCAGGGACATGGCCGGGGTGACCAGGGAGTAGGGGGACTCCAGGGTGTCCAGGGTGGCCGCAGAGGGGGAAGAGGCAGGGGTGCGCCACTTGTGCACAATGTTGTGCCATGTGTCGGTGCAGTCATGCCACCACCCCCTGTGGTTCCGGGAGATGCAGCTTCTGCATCTGGCACTGGCGCCCATGTGACCCGGCAGTCCGTTTCATCGACTGCCATGGGCCCAAGGGTAGTGGTAGCTGCAGGTTCAGGCCCAAGCTCAGGGTCTGCCAGCGCAGGTTGCGTTGGCACCTGAAGAGTCCTTGGAAGATTTCCAACGGGGCAGGAGGCAAACTGTAGGTGCACGCAGGGCTGCCCTGACCGAGACACGTGTCTGGGGGGCAGTAATGTCATCTGCTGCTCCGACCAGCCGGGTGTTGGCAAGTGCAGGGGCAGATGCAGCCAACAACACCCCAGTTGTGAGTCTACCAACCAGGACAGTCGCGGTCAATGACCCTGTCACAGCGGATGTTGCTGCGCAGGGTCCATTAGAGGGCACCCAGCTGCCACTTACGCAAGTCAGGCCTTTGGTCGTCCCTCCACCTGCCACTCCCTTGGCTCAATCTACCGGTGCCACTGGCCATACTGATCAGGGCAGCATTTGCCAGCCAGAGTCTGCGCCACAATCCAAGAGGAGGAAGGTTGCACCTGCAGCACAGGCTGGGACCCCACACACAGCCACAACCTCCTACATGTCGAGGAAGAAGCCTTTCTGCAACCAGGAACTGGACTTCCCCGTGGACTACGTGCGGGACCACAGCTGTGACATGCTAGTGGGGCCTAATTCTCAGACTACGTCTGCCCACCGTGATACCCACTGGAAGCAAGTTGCGGAACATGTGAGTGCATTCGGCCATGAGGTGCGCACGGCGCAAGAGTGCAAAAAACATTGGAATGACCTCAAACGCAGCGCTAAGGCTAAGCGTGCCTCAAATTACAGCTTGACTCTGGTGACTGGCAGTGGGGCTGCACCTAAGGAGGAAGACCTCACTCCGCACGAGTCACTCGTTGCGGAGTTCATACCACCTGAATCGGTCCAAGGAGTGGGAGAGATGCCAGACTTTGATGCCCAGTCCAGTGAGTGTTGCTGCATGTTTGTTGAGGACATGTGTGTTTTACTTGTGTGATGTGTTGTGCATGACTGCCACTACATGTCATGTGTACATGGTCCTGATGTGCAAGTAACGCAATGCTTCACTGATGCATGGCTGCTCTGCAGCATGGTGGACATGTGGAGCAGACGGGACTGTCCGCATCACCACTATTGCACCCTACTCACGTGCTGGTCACCAGGGTGCCCCTCCGGTCCATGTTCCAGCTCACTGGCCCTTCTGCATGTAGCCTGGGGGGACCTTCCTCTCAGCCCTGGGACTATGTCATAGCCTGACTGACGTGCATGTGTCCTCTGCCTGCATGCGGGTACTCCACATAGGCATGCTCCCTTGCCCCTCCACCCCCCTCTGCACTCCAATTTCACCTTTGCACTGGTCTGCATCAATTTTGCCGTTAAGTACTTGCCTGTTCATGCGTCCTGTCTACATGCTAACTTCCACCAGCCAACCTGCCAGACATATGCTGTGTGGTACATCCTTTGTACTTGATGCAGGGTGTCTCACTTGGACTGTGCAGATGTCAGATGCTCCGCAGGGACATGAGTGGCCATTCATGCTCCATGTGCATTCCATGCATGCCCCTATGTGTCCTTGACTGGATGATCATTGTAGTACGTGTCCAGAGTGACCTACATTACATGGCATTTCATCAGCCTTGCCATGTCCACTGTGGCTGAGTCCTGCGTCGCACACATGTTTAGGGTATGACAGTCTGTGTGGGTCACATGCCTTAGCCTGTTTCATGCCCAATGACTCTGTCCAACTGGTGTAGTGTCTTCTTCACACATGGGTGTACTCCGGAGGTTTCATCATGTGTCCTGCTTACTGTCCCATCATCATCTGCTGGGTTGTCACTTGACTCACATGATGCAAATGATGCTAGTCAACACTGTCTGTCAATACACAGTTCTATGGTCATCCTTTTGATACTATGCAAGGCATCTCTGCATTTGCACTTGGGGGGAGGCTGGTTTGCTTGTAGCCATGCTACCCATTGCATGCACATTGCACGTGATGCCTGAAGTTGACCTTGCACTGCCTTCACATTTTCTGATAAACATCATGAAGTACTTGTACATGTAGATAGTGAGTAACGTACAAATTTGCTGCACTGCATCAACCCACTTCTGAGCGATATAACACCATTCTACATGCCTAATCACAGAAGCAATGTCAAGTTGACCCGGCATGCATGGCAGGTTCTCTTTTGTGTGTGACATGTCTGCTTGATGTGTTTGGTGTCTGTGTGATGTCTATGTGTTGTGTGCTTCTAACATGTGTAGTGACCTTTTTTCTCTCTACTTTTCAGATGATGACGCAATGGAGCCAGAGGATGGTGTTGTCATGCCAGGCACAGGGTTGTTATCACTACAGTAACCCGGCACAAGTGCGGGTCGTGGGTGGTAGGCCACGAAAACCCACATGTGCTACAGTCCATTTTGTCTTTGGCTGGCGATGAGTCCAGCCCTGATGACCACTCTGACGTCCATGTCGAGTTGGATGTGCATCAGGTCCATATGTCAGGGGTGAGTAATTCTGATGTGGGCACTCCTCTGTCCGCGACACCTGCACTGAGGGGTCAGACAGTGTTGGAACCACCGCCTGTGGTGGATCAGGATGCAGGGTCACCCTCCACACCAGTCACTGATGTGCCTGGGCCATCACGTCGATGGGGGCATGTAGTCGTGCAGCCGCGGGTGGTTCCAACACAACGAGGACACCCGGTCCTTGGGTCCCGCAGGTGTCAAGCCCAGCAACGCGGTGGCCGCGCGCTACCGCGGTATACTGAGTGGGAGCAAGACATGACTGCCAATGCTGAACGCCAGGGGGCATCAAAAGAGAACATCGCTGTGAGCATGGAGCGTGTGGCCCAATCCGTGCTCCCCCCTGCTAGGCAGGCGATTCTCCAGCAGCGGGCGGCACGGTCCACGGCCCGCTCGCTCAGTCTGGGCATGGCGGCCTCAGACAGGGCACGCCAGGCTGAAATGTTGTCTCTGCGTCAAGCAATTGCTGCTCACGCTGAGACACACATGGATGCCCAGAGGGCTGAGTATGAGTCCCTCAGATCCACTCTGGGTGTCCTCTTGATGTCCCAGAGGGTGCGGTCAGAGGAGAGGTTTGAGCAGCTTGAGCGTACCATCTCGACTGAGCTATGTGCTTGCCGGGAGGTGCATCAGTTGTTTAGCCAGGCCTTGCAGGAAGAACTCCGTGTTACACGTGTTACCTTACAAGAGGAAGCACACTTATCACGGGAGGTTCTGCATGCAGACCTACGTTTCATCGCCACACAGAACCAGGCTCACCCGTCCGGCAGACTTGCTGCCGACGAGGGGCAAGCTGCGGCTAGGCATGGTCAGGCTCCTGTGCCACGTCCTCCTTTCCAGGAAGAGCCAGACTTGGACGACAAGGTATCTCCCACATAGGTCGGGCTGTGCAGGCGTTGAGCCCATGGAGGTTTTTTTTCCCTCAACATCATCGCATGTGGGTGTTGAGCAGCACCCTGTACCTCCCCCCTCCTGGGTGCCTCTCCCCCTGGGTCTTATGTGGCCATTTTTGATTTTTCTTTTAGTTAGTTAACTTTCAATTTGATAGTTAGTTTAATTAGGTAATGTAGGTTTTTCATAGTTAGTCTAATTAGTTAATATTGTTTAAAATTGCTTGTCCATTGTGCTTTCATGTGACGGTGTGGTGCTGTGGCTTTTGAAAGCATCCACTGTCTGTTCCAGCTGCTCCCTTCAAGCTTGTCTCGTGTATGTGTTTGCAGCTGGGGTCCTGACTCACATATGCCACTCCTGCATCCCTTATCCATGGGCTCGCAAGGATGGTTCGGTGTTACAGCCTATTACACTAGGGCTTTGGACTGTCATATCTGTGGCATGTCTGCTGCTGTACTACTTGTGTTGACACCCCTAGTGGGGATGATAGGGGTGATATTGACCACAGTTCTTCCTTTGCTAGATGGGTGGTTTCATGATTCATGTGTGCATTAATTGCTATACATTGTGTAGTATGTTTCTTATCTTTGCTGTACATGTGCTTGATGCAATTCATGCTGTAGACAGTGGCTAACACGCTTTGCCTGTGAAAGTCGCACTGATGGAGTGATTTCTGATGTACGTCTCTGACATGGTCCAGTCATGACATGCCTGAGGAGACACACACAGGGACATTTCATGCATTAATCATGTGTTTTCTGCCCTTTCCGCAGGGTGATGAGCCTCCAGACCACCTTTCCCAGCAGACAAGGGCCTTTGGACGTCTGGAAGATGGCCACGTTTGGTGGTGCAGACATGCGCATGTGTGCGCAGGCAGAGCCACAGGGATTGCGCTCATACATCCTACAGAAGCTGACGTGTTTCAAGGAACTCCAGGCAAAGTGAGCAGCACAAGGGGGCCACACCGCAGCCAACCGTCCACCGGGCCAGTTGCACATGCATGCTAAGTAGCACCACTGACGGTGAGCTTGGACAGATATTGGTGTTGAAGCGCACAGTACAGCTAAGATGCGTTGGTGAACTAATGGCTAGTTGATGGGAAAGTTGTCAGGGGCACATGCAGGGGCAGTGGCACATATCCTCCGGTCCACCATGGTCCATTGAGGCAGTTGTATTAGCCACGTAGCGTTCCAAGACAGGGAAAGAAGCAGCTCACAGGGACAGGCAGCGAGGGACAGACTCGTGTGCATTGCCTTTCATTTTCAGGTTGAAATTGCCACATGCACTACCTACTTTATTTAGGTTATGCTGGAACACGACTTGTACTGAAGTCGTACCTTGCTAAATGCATCTGGCTGCTCACCCAGGAACATTGGATGTTGTGTGAATCTTGACACATTGGTCTTCCATTTGCCATGCACCCACCGGCGCCTGACTTACTGCATTGACTGTGTATGAACCATCACGGGGGGAATCTTACATATGGGTACGAAGCACCACACCAGATAGTTTGTTTGTACAGTATTTTGTTACTTTGGGGCATGCATGGTGGTGTGTGTGTGTTATGGGCACGCACAGATTAGTGACTCTGGCTCTCTTTGCAGCATTGAACTGCTCATGTTACCGGACCTGAGAGTGCGCAGGCAGGAGGTACTATGGGCATGATTTACACGTTTGGTCTGATCGTGTATGTGTTAATGTGATCTTATGTTTTTGTACATTCCCTACTTTCCCTTGTCAAGCCTACTCCCCTCTCCTGCCCCTCATTCCGGTTATCCAGTATACCAATGCCTGTCCCGACTTCATATCCCTGACCCTCCTTCCCCACCACGGTCTCAGAGGCCTGTGTGAGTTTGACCTTGCTAGCACCCAGACCACGGTGGGGGTGGTTGGTTCGTGCCACTCCTGCACCTGTACACGGGAGCTGTGACAGTACACATCAGTTCGTTGTGCATCATTCTATATTATGTACCACACATGGTACACATCCTGTTGTGACATTGTTTTACTGTGCTACCTTGGTTGTTCCATCATTGTGCTAGTACTTGGCCTTTGTGACGTACTGCTACTTCAAGTCATCTACTGGAGGCTCTTCTGGTTTGTTTTGCTGCCTGCAGGCTTTTTGCTTGGCTTCTGTGTTTGCCTGCTTTGAGTTCTCTTTGATTTTGTGTTTTTGCAAGTCAAGGTGGCTCTGAGGGTGCTGTACACTTTTTACACGCAAGGTGGAAGATGGAGACAAAGGGGAAGGGTGATCCTGTGGCCAGGTGAACCTCAAGGATGAAGGCTACATACCCCATGCGCAGTAGTTCAGTGGGTCATGGTGATATGTGAGAGAGGGGGTGTATTTTGTTGTTGGACAGTTGCCTTGCCCCACAGTGTGATGGGCACCCTGACATTGTAATTGTGGTATCCTATGTACATGATGTATTCTGCTGATCAATGGCTGTTCATGTGTTGTGTTTACCTTTCAGGTGTGAGGGTTTAGTTGTGGTTTGACATGCTGGGGTGTACACATGGGCAATGTTCACATGTGATGAGGACACTGATGGTCACTTGATTGCACATGCATGTATTGAGTGCATGTCCCTACTGACACACACACTCGCACTATGATCCACAACATGTACAACCACCCTTCCATGTCCACATGTGCACTCAGTTTGCCTTCTGGGGCCCACTGTGTCCCTGCAGCACATGATCTATGACCATTTGTGGATCCTGTACATGCATGATTTTTTTTAAATTTAGTTTGTCGTTTTCATGTGATGCTCAGGGTGTGCGTCACACACACTGGCTGGTTACTATGCTGTGTGCTGAGCAGTGTGTTGCAGGAGATGGACACAGCACACGTATTATGCAGTGTTGATTTTGCCATGCACAATGTGCATGTGTACAGGCATTCATTGTTATGTTCAAGCTACAACTGTTGTTATGCATTTGGGTATGACTTGCTTTGTGTGGGAGGTTGTTTGTCAGTAATTTCATCTGATTCCATGTCAGGCATCGTTGTCAAATGTCAATGTGTACATTATTGTTACTGTGCTGGTGTTTTGCTATTGCTTGCCATGTCATGTTGTGGTTTTGGTGGCTTTGTGTGACATACCAGTGATTGTCTTGGCCTGTTTTGCAGGTCTGTGTGATACACACCTTGCATGTGTACCTTTTGGTCACACAGGATTGGTTAGGTTTGAGTAACTAGGGATGCACACAATGTGGCACTTCCATGGCGACATTCTCAGGGTGGTAAGGTTGTGACAGTTGACTGTCTCTTTGTCATCATCGATTGTCACCTGGTATGTGCCAGGCCTGTGTGCACTCCGCAGGGGTGGGAGTTTAGGTGAAAAATGTAGCCACAAGCTGGGTCCGGGCTGCCTCAAATCCATGAATACGAGTTGTTCGCGTGCGTGTGGGCGTTCTGTGTATTTGCCTGCAGTACTTCCCCAGTTATGCCTTCTTTTTCACGTGTTGTTCCCCATTCCGTGCGTTACGGCCCGTGTCCCGCCCCCTTTTTGGTGTGTGCGTGGACGTTGTGCGCTGTCCCTGTGCACGTCGCACACGGCATTCGGGTTGTTGCAATGACGTGTGCGCCACGCAGGGATTTGAACTTGCTTTCTCACGCTTGCGCCACCTTGCGCCAGCTTGCGCCACTTTTTTTGGCGCACATTTGTGCCATCTATCGGCCCCTTTATTTTTTACCTGGAGTATCTCAAAATGGAGATAACCAAGATTCTGGAGGCTTCTAATATGATGAAGGTTTCAACTCAAAGAAAGTGTTCAAAGTTGATGATATCAACTCAGAATCTATGATCACCAAGAGGACATAAAGTTGAAAAATAAAATCTTAATACATTGAAATTCAGGTTCCCACTAAGAGTATTTCAAGTTGCAAATGTTTACATCAAAAATTCACATTCAAGTTCAACTAATACAAATATTGGGGTACTTTTTGATGATTGAACAAAATTGAACATCATTCAATCATGTTCCTGTCAATTTGAACAATTGATTACACTTAGCTGAAATAAAAGGAGTGGACAATAACACATTTAATGGAATTGAATGTTTATTTTAAGAGCACATTTGGCTTAAACAAAATAATTGTATATTACCAAATGTGATCACATTGAACATTATTTGAATAACAGTGTAATTTGACTCTTGCTTTGGTGCCATATGAATGCAACCTCTAAACCTATGAAAATGTCTTTCTTTTTTAAATATCAAATTTAGTTTTTTGAATGTTAAGAGCATGTATCACCCACATATACTGGCCGATTCATGGAATAATTAGCGCGGCGCAAGTGGGCAAAAACGTGCGAATCGCAGTGGAATAGCGAAAATCGCAGTGAACGTGCGAAAATCGCACGAAAAGCAGCGCACGTCGATTCATGGAAGGCCGTGCGCGAGAAAACCAGCGGATGTGCGATAAAAAGTGCGCGGCGCACGTTAGCGCACAGGCCATCTAACAGCGTGCGCCAGGTCACAGCGAAAATCGCACAGGCCACAGCGAAAATCGCACATAGCGCGGCGCACGCAATAAAAGTAGGCGGAACACGGGCGTAACACTCGGAATGGGGAACAACTTGCCAAAACGTGGGCGTCACGGGGGAAGTACAGGGCACAAGTGCGCGGAACGCTCACACGCTCGCCTACAACACGTATTCATGGAATAGAATAGGGGAAATAAGCGCACGCTCAAACCAGCGCACAGGCACAAACACGACCGCCACAAGAAAGGAGGCGGTAGCGTCTCTGCGGCTGTAAGAAATGTGCGCCAAAAGGTGCGCCAACAAATAGCACCTATATACTGCCATGATGAATGTCCCATACTGTGGCCCTCCAGGAAAAATGACGTGCAAAGGGGTACCCACAAACACGGACACCCGCTGACAAAAAATACGTGTGCATGTATACCGGGGTGCGCGGGAAGTGTCACACGCGATTTGCAGGGTACGTGCATCACAGGGGTTCGCGTGAAGTTATTCACGCGCGATCGGGCCTGGGGGAGCGGGCTTCGTGTATTACAGGGGTTCGCGTGAAGTTCCTCACGCGATCGGGCCTGGGGGAGCGGGCTACGTGTATAACAGGGGTCCGCGTGAAGTTCCTCACGCGATCGGGCCTGGGGGAGCGGGCTACGTGTATTACAGGGGTTCGCGTGAAGTTCCTCACGCGATCGGGCCTGGGGGAGCGGGCTTCGTGTATTACAGGGGTTCGCGTGAAGTTCCACACGCGATCGGGCCTGGGGGAGCGGGCTACGTGTATTACAGGGGTTCGCGGGAAGTTCCTCACGCGATCGGGCCTGGGGGAGCGGGCTTCGTGTATTACAGGGGTTCGCGTGAAGTTCCTCACGCGATCGGGCCTGGGGGAGCGTGCTTCGTGTATTACAGGGGTTCGCGTGAAGTTCCACACGCGATCGGGCCTGGGGGAGCGGGCTACGTGTATTACAGGGGTTCGCGTGAAGTTCCTCACGCGATCGGGCCTGGGGGAGCGGGCTCCGTGTATTACAGGGTTTCGCGGGAAGTTCCTCACGCGATCGGGCCTGGGGGAGCGGGCTCCGTGTATTTCAGGGGTGCGCGGGAAGTTCCACACGCGAATAGCCTGGGCGCGTGTATTTCAGGGGTGCGCGGGAAGTTCCACACGCGAATAGCCTGGGCGCGTGTATTTCAGGGGTGCGCGGGAAGTTTTACACGCGATTGGCCAGGGTACGTGTATTACAGGGGTACGCGGGAAGTTTTACACGCGATTGGCCAGGGTACGTGTATCACAGGGGTACGCGGGAAGTTCAACACGCGATTGGCCAGGGTACGTGTATTACAGGGGTGCGTGGGAATCATCACACGCGATTAGGCTGGGTGGGTCCTCACAGGTGTTCCCTGTACACCCTCGACGGCCCCTGCAGGCAGCCCACAAAACAGGGGACTACCCTGCACACCTGCTCATGTCCCCCTGCACCCCCACCCCCCCAGCCACCAGGGGCACCCTCCACCAGGCCCCCACTCATGTCTCCCACCACCCCCACCCCCCCAGCCACCAGGGGCACCCTCCACCAGGCCCCCACTCATGTCTCCCACCACCCCCACCCCCCAGCAGTGCAGGGGCAGCCCCCACCAGGCCCCCACTCATGTCTCCCACCACCCCCACCCCCCCAGCCACCAGGGGCACCCTCCACCAGGCCCCCACTCATGTCTCCCACCACCCCCACCCCCCAGCAGTGCAGGGGCACCCTCCACCAGGCCCCACTCATGTCTCCCACCACCCCCACCCCCCAGCAGTGCAGGGGCACCCTCCACCAGGCCCCCACTCATGTCTCCCACCACCCCCACCCCCCAGCAGTGCAGGTGCACCCTCCACCAGGCCCCCACTCATGTCTCCCACCACCCCCACCCCCCAGCAGTGCAGGGGCACCCTCCACCAGGCCCCACTCATGTCTCCCACCACCCCCACCCCCCAGCAGTGCAGGGGCACCCTCCACCAGGCCCCCACTCATGTCTCCCACCACCCCCACCCCCCAGCAGTGCAGGGGCACCCTCCACCAGGCCCCCACTCATGTCTCCCACCACCCCCACCCCCCCAGCCACCAGGGGCACCCTCCACCAGGCCCCCACTCATGTCTACCACCACCCCCACCCCCCCAGCCACCAGGGGCACCCTCCACCAGGCCCCCACTCATGTCTCCCACCACCCCCACCCCCCCAGCCACCAGGGGCACCCTCCACCAGGCCCCCACTCATGTCTCCCACCACCCCCACCCCCCAGCAGTGCAGGGGCAGCCCCCACCAGGCCCCCACTCATGTCTACCACCACCCCCACCCCCCCAGCCACCAGGGGCACCCTCCACCAGGCCCCCAATCATGTCTCCCACCACCCCCACCCCCCAGCAGTGCAGGGGCACCCTCCACCAGGCCCCCACTCATGTCTCCCACCACCCCCACCCCCCAGCAGTGCAGGGGCAGCCCCCACCAGGCCCCCACTCATGTCTCCCACCACCCCCACCCCCCAGCAGTGCAGGTGCACCCTCCACCAGGCCCCCACTCATGTCTCCCACCACCCCCACCCCCCCAGCCACCAGGGGCACCCTCCACCAGGCCCCCACTCATGTCTCCCACCACCCCCACCCCCCAGCAGTGCAGGGGCAGCCCCCACCAGGCCCCCACTCATGTCTACCACCACCCCCACCCCCCCAGCCACCAGGGGCACCCTCCACCAGGCCCCCAATCATGTCTCCCACCACCCCCACCCCCCAGCAGTGCAGGGGCACCCTCCACCAGGCCCCCACTCATGTCTCCCACCACCCCCACCCCCCCAGCCACCAGGGGCACCCTCCACCAGGCCCCCACTCATGTCTCCCACCACCCCCACCCCCCAGCAGTGCAGGGGCACCCTCCACCAGGCCCCACTCATGTCTCCCACCACCCCCACCCCCCAGCAGTGCAGGGGCACCCTCCACCAGGCCCCCACTCATGTCTCCCACCACCCCCACCCCCCAGCAGTGCAGGTGCACCCTCCACCAGGCCCCCACTCATGTCTCCCACCACCCCCACCCCCCCAGCCACCAGGGGCACCCTCCACCAGGCCCCCACTCATGTCTCCCACCACCCCCACCCCCCAGCAGTGCAGGGGCAGCCCCCACCAGGCCCCCACTCATGTCTACCACCACCCCCACCCCCCCAGCCACCAGGGGCACCCTCCACCAGGCCCCCAATCATGTCTCCCACCACCCCCACCCCCCAGCAGTGCAGGGGCACCCTCCACCAGGCCCCCACTCATGTCTCCCACCACCCCCACCCCCCAGCAGTGCAGGGGCACCCTCCACCAGGCCCCCACTCATGTCTCCCACCACCCCCACCCCCCCAGCCACCAGGGGCACCCTCCACCAGGCCCCCACTCATGTCTCCCACCACCCCCACCCCCCAGCAGTGCAGGGGCACCCTCCACCAGGCCCCACTCATGTCTACCACCACCCCCACCCCCCAGCAGTGCAGGGGCAGCCCCCACCAGGCCCCCACTCATGTCTACCACCACCCCCACCCCCCCAGCCACCAGGGGCACCCTCCACCAGGCCCCCAATCATGTCTCCCACCACCCCCACCCCCCAGCAGTGCAGGGGCAGCCCCCACCAGGCCCCCACTCATGTCTACCACCACCCCCACCCCCCAGCAGTGCAGGGGCACCCTCCACCAGGCCCCCACTCATGTCTCCCACCACCCCCACCCCCCCAGCCACCAGGGGCACCCTCCACCAAGCCCCCACTCATGTCTCCCACCACCCCCACCCCCCCAGCCACCAGGGGCACCCTCCACCAGGCCCCCACTCATGTCTACCACCACCCCCACCCCCCCAGCCACCAGGGGCACCCTCCACCAGGCCCCCACTCATGTCTCCCACCACCCCCACCCCCCAGCAGTGCAGGGGCACCCTCCACCAGGCCCCACTCATGTCTCCCACCACCCCCACCCCCCAGCAGTGCAGGGGCAGCCCCCACCAGGCCCCCACTCATGTCTACCACCACCCCCACCCCCCCAGCCACCAGGGGCACCCTCCACCAGGCCCCCAATCATGTCTCCCACCACCCCCACCCCCCAGCAGTGCAGGGGCAGCCCCCACCAGGCCCCACTCATGTCTCCCACCACCCCCACCCCCCAGCACTGTGGGGCACCTGCCAGCAGGCCCCCACCCATGTCCAACTCATGTCTCCCACCACCCCCAAACCCCAGCCACCAGGGTCACCCTCCACCAGGGCCCCACTCATGTCTCCCACCACCCCCACCCCCCAGCACTGTGGGGCACCTGCCAGCAGGCCCCCACCCATGTCCAACTCATGTCTCCCACCACCCCCAAACCCCAGCCACCAGGGTCACCCTCCACCAGGGCCCCACTCATGTCTCCCACCACCCCCACCCCCCAGCACTGTGGGGCACCTGCCAGCAGGCCCCCACCCATGTCCAATCCATGCCCCCCTGCACCTGGGTCCCAACATTCCCCAATCATGTCCGTAATGCCCATCCTCCCCTGCCAAAAGGCCCAACCAACTATCACACCCACCCACATATCAAAGGCAATTACATGTTACACCCCCAATGTAAATAATGCAATTTAACACATGTCTGTCACACACAATGGCTGCAAGTGAATGACAAAACACCCAACATGACATGCCTGAAAGCAATGAGATGATACGACACATTGAAGATTAAAAAAATAATATGTATTGAACAGCAAATAAGAAAAAACACAAAGCAAATCAAACAAAACAAGATGAATGTCCAAGAAAAAATCATGAAAAATTAAAAGAAGCCAATCAAGAAGATAATCCTGGGTCCATGAGCCCTACCAAATCAAACCTAACTGACTACTAACTAAAAAGGGAACTATATACAAAAAAGTGGTGCATTGTCCAATCGCAACCCAAAAAAATAATCAAAAAAACAAAGGAAACCTAACCCTAACTATACAACTATATACAAAGGCAGCGGGCTATTTGGACGGCTCACTGGTTGTTGTCATGGGCCAGGGCATCCTCGAACTCCTGGTCAATGGCTTGGAGGCGGGCATGTTCCCTGGCCCCGAGGTCCCGCAGGGATAACGCAGTGTCAAGCTCAAACTCCCTGCGAAGACCCTCGAGGCACTCAGCCCGCCTCAGCGCCCTCCGCATGGAGTCCTCCGCCCTGACCATCGTGAGCCGTTCCTCCTCTGCCCGCTGCCGCTCCGCACCTATCCGCTGGCACAACCTCTCCCACACGGAAGCCACTCCCATTCCAGGGTTCTCCTGCCCTCCGGCCGATGCCTGCACCCCTGATGTTGATGGCCCCGAGCCATGATGCCTCCCACGTTGAGCCTGCTGCTGCCTCCGACGCAACTGCCTGTGCCAGCACGACGGCATCCCGGCTGATGGAAACCACCGACGCCGTCGTGCACGTGCCCTGCCCGATGATGCCGTCACATCCTCCATCTGCTGGGGTCCAGGTGCTCTGGTGTCCACCCCTGCTGGATCTCTGACTCCCGACTGTGGCAGGGATGGGATCCCCACCGAGCTGGCTGCATTGGTCGGGGCAGGTCCACAGGGGGCCCTGGTGGCATCTGGGCTGGAAGACGGCAAGGAGAACGACTGGTGGATAGCCTGCACAGAGGAGGAGAGGGCCGCCACATTGGCCAACACATGCAGGAAACCCCCGAACATGGCCGATCCCAATTGGGCCACGTCGGCACGGTGCACTTCGTGATGACGTGCGTGCTCCTCCCGGGAAGCACGCACGGCATCACGAATCGCAGCCGTGCGCAACGCGACCCCAATCAGGACCTTCTCCGCACGGCCAGGGGTTCCCACGTCCGCAGGTGGAGGGGAGTCAGGTGACATGGACATCCCCTCTACCTGCGGACAGGCCTGGGACGGGGCATCCCTGCTGGTGCATGGTGGTGCACTCACAGGGTCAGGGACAGCGACATGCACAGGCCCCTCCACGGTGACCTGTGCTGCCTCCTGCCCCTGGCCCTGGACTGCACCACTTGCACCAGCAGGGATGCCCCCACCAGGCCCCATGTGTGCCCCAGTGGCGGCCTCCTCCTCCTCTGTGCAAACCACCAACCTGGATGGCTCCTCACCGTCTCCCACCGTAGCAGGCCCCTGTGGGGGCTCACCCACCCCTTCCGCTGCAGCCGTGGGGGCATCCCCGCCGCCTTGCTCCACAGCGCCGTCTCCGCCCTCTTCTTCACTAGCCGCTGCGTAGAGGGAGACAAAGAACACAAGCATCAGGGCACTGTACAATGGTCCCCTAGACAGGAAGCAATAGCAGATGAGCACCACTGTCAAAGTACACTTCCATCATGTCCCTCCACAACACATGGGCCAGTCCAGGCAAAACACACACAGTAACAGGCATGGTGCATGCCATGGACATTTCCATGCATGTCCAATGGACTCTTGAAACATTCAATGATATGTAACTCACATGCATCATGCCTCATGCCCATCACATGCACACACATCACCTCAGTCACATCCATCTGGCCCCAAACACACCAAACACAGCGGATACAAGGGTAATTTTGCTGCTTTACTGAATCTCTGCATTGTCACACACATGTGTCATGCATCCATGGCATGCACAAGTCACAGACACGCAGGTCAGGCACACAGACATGGCTACCATATATGTACCTGGCATCAGCACCCATCCCTCACCCCCACCCATGTTCAGGTACAGAGACTGGCATGCTCTCATGTTCATAATCTGATTAGGGCTCCCCATGCGGCATTTCAACACATGCAACAACCATGTGCATCACACATCACTGGTCGCACATGCATTACCATGATGTCCCTGCACACATACATGCATACATGGGCTATGGCACACATACAGGCAAGTATCATAGAACCAGCACACCGCAACATGCCCTGTCTCACACAGTAATGCATGGACACTTACCGCTCAACTCCAGACGGGCCTCCCTCTCAAGGATCTGGGCGTGGAGCGCTGGGCGTACGCGTTCCAGGACCCTCATCTGGATGGTACTCATGCGGCCCCGGCCCCCCTCCACGAGGCGCCGGGCCTTCACAAGGGTCCTGGACCTCAAGTCCTCCCAGCGCTTCTTGATCTTCAGGACGTCGCGGGTTGCCACCCCCTCCGCGTTGATGGCAACCACACAGTCGGCCCAGATCCTCTGCCGTCCTTCCTTGCTGGCGCGGGACGATCCAAAGAGGGCATCATACTGCCCCAGGACATGCTCCACCAGGACACCAACTTCGGTGACAGTGAAGCTGGTGCCCCTCTGCCCCTCTGGCCTGGGGTTGCCACTGGTGCCAGATGTGGAAGTGCCCGACATGGCAACCCCAGAGGCAGGTGTGGGTGGGCAACTGGGTCCTGGGGCTGGGCTGTGGAGCGATGTAATACCAGTCGGGAGTCTTCAGTTCCAGCAGGGGTGGACACAGCAACTGGACCCCTGCAGATGGCTGATGTGCAGGCACCAAATGGCAGGGCACGGTGGCAGCAGGCAGGCAGGCAGGCAGCAGCAGATGGCACGTGGGAGGCTGCTCGGGGCACTGGGGGGCAGTAACTCGGCCTTCTGGGCAGGAGCGTGGGCTTCCGTGTGTTTTCGCGTGGCCAGCTTGATACGGAGTGATTTGGCACGTGAAAATCCTGCACGTCAGCGTGAAATCCGAGGAAAGGCCCTTAGCGCGTAAGCGCGTCAGCACGCATACGCGATTCTATTGGTCCAGAGTCCCTCAGCGCGTAAGCGCGTCTGTGACGTGACCCGCACGGGTGTTCCCCACTCAGGACGTGATGACGGGGCACACGTGGAGATACTGCACGTCAGAGTGTCATCGCGTGTAATTGGACAAAAGTGCGCGTACACTCGATTGGCCTATGTACGTGTATTTAATGGGTGCGCGGCCACTTACACACGCAAGTACGTCAGCGAACCTGTATCCCGTGGTGCGTGTGAATTTCCACACGCTATTGGACTGGGAACAGGATTCCAGGGCTGCGCGGGTCACACGCTGTATCCCGTGGTGCGTGTGAATTTCCACACGCTATTGGACTGGGAACAGGATTCCAGGGCTGCGCGGGTCACACGCTGTATCCCGTGGTGCGTGTGAATTTCCACACGCTATTGGACTGGGAACAGGATTCCAGGGCTGCGCGGGTCACACGCTGTATCCCGTGGTGCGTGTGAATTTCCACACGCTATTGGACTGGGAACAGGATTCCAGGGCTGCGCGGGTCACACGCTGTATCCCGTGGTGCGTGTGAATTTCCACACGCTATTGGACTGGGAACAGGATTCCAGGGCTGCGCGGGTCACACGCTGTATCCCGTGGTGCGTGTGAATTTCCACACGCTATTGGACTGGGAACAGGATTCCAGGGCTGCGCGGGTCACACGCTGTATCCCGTGGTGCGTGTGAATTTCCACACGCTATTGGACTGGGAACAGGATTCCAGGGCTGCGCGGGTCACACGCTCGCCTAGAACACGCGCTAAGCATAAATTGCGGACTTCAACAATAACAAGCTCAGACGCCAGGATGAACATACCGTTCCTAGCAGCAGTGGCAGTGGGCTACCAAAGGAGGAGGAGGAGGATAGTCAGGGCCAGAATATTCACACCCAGAACCAGCCTTTTCGGGATGCCTGATGACCAGGTGTATGGGAGGTACAGGTTTCCACCACACATCATACTGGACCTGGTGACTGAGTGGGAGGATGACCTCACATCACCCACCCTGTGCTCCCAAGCACTCAGCCCCCTGGAGAAGGTCCTCAATGTACTGCACTTCTTAGCCACTGGATCATTTCAGCGGACAAGTGCCATAGTGGGTGGGGTGTCACAGGCCACCCAGTCACGCTGCCTACACCAGGTCTTGAACATCATGACTGCACGCCCATCAGTCCGCAGGCACATATACCTGCCCAGAACACCTGCAGAAAGGCATGCTGCCGCCCTGGATTTTTACGCAGTGGCACGATTCCCCAAAGTGCTAGGTGCCATCGACTGCACCCATGTGGCTCTACGTCCCCCCAGGGCATCTGAGCACATCTATAGGAACCGCAAGCACTGGCATTCCATCAACGTGCAGGTAGCATGTAATGCCAAGGGAATCATCACCTCAGTATATGCCAACTATCCCGGCTCCACCCACGACAGCTTCATTTACCGAATGTCCACCCTAAGCCGGGACCTAGAAGCTGGGCGGCATGGCGATACATGGCTGCTTGGTGAGTATGTATGCCACTGCACATGCATGCATGTTGGATACTGAGCAAGGTCACAACCTCACCAATGATACCAATCCCCACCTCCACAGGGGACAGTGCCTACCCTCTCAGCCCCCACATGATGACGCCAATTCGGAACCCCACCACGCCACCCCAGGTAAGATTTAACACAGCCCACATTACAACCAGGGGCATAGTGGAGCGCACATTCGGAGTGCTGAAGTCACGCTTTCGCTCCCTTGACCGTTCTGGCGGGCAGCTGTTATACGCTCCCCCAGTAGTGTGCAGGATCATAGTGGCAGCATGTGTCCTGCACAACGTTGCAACACGCCGGGGCCTGGCCGTGGACATGGTGGTGGCCCCACATCCCCAACCACATGCACAGCCGCTGCGCATGGGAGGGGAAAGGGCACGGGGGGAGGCAGCCCGTACACAGCTAGTGGCTAATTACTTCACATAGAAATCACACCCCTGTGGAGTGCACACTGCCCTGGCACATTCCATCTGACAATCATTGATGACTCAACCTGACACTGATCCTGAATGTGTGGAGAATGAACCGGGAATTCCATGTCAGCCTGAGATTGTTCACCTGGAAGTGTCACAATGTGTGCATCCCTACCCACACAGACACCACCAATGCAGTTTTGTGAAGTTACACATTGAAGCAGCTAAAATGAATACCCACTTGCAAAATGCAACAAGAGGACAGTGCCATGTCAGCCAACCCCACCCCAGCACTGCCACACGACACACCGTGCCATGTCATGCTAATTGCAGGTAAACAAAGTAATCCCCACAACATGACATCACTCTCACTATGTACAGTGGCACTATTAGAAACCTGCAACACCTGAAATGCTCACAGCAATGCCGGACCAACAACATACTTGAGCACGTAGTACCATTAACATGACATCAAAAATGTAACATATTAGTAGTCTCACCACCTGGAAATGCCTGCACTCCCACCACTACCAACTGTGCAGTGTTGGCGCCATGTAGAGTTGTAGGTGCACTGCTGCCAACATGGTCCCCATCGCCAGACTAGAGGTCCTTGTGTGGACTTGAGGAAGGGACCTGCAAATTGGGAGGCAGACACAGAAGAAGAGTTACACATCAATGCAACATGCAGTGTACAACACAACAGCAATATGCACTAGGAATGTATACACAGTATTGACTACAGACTGGCCACACAGCTCATGGGAGTCCAACGTCACTGTGTAATTCACTGTCACTTGGGCACACCCTTTGCAAGCCCATGGAAACGGGAAGCAGGAGGGGTGTGTGTGACTCAAACCCAAGCATCTGAACCAAATACATTACAAGCCTGCATGTGCCCAGCCACAATGCAGCGTATGCCCACAGGAACCACGGAAGCCAACAGATCGGAGCCAACGGATCGGAGCCAACGGATCGGAGCCAACGGATCGGAGCCAACGGATCGGAGCCAACGGATCGGAGCCAACAGATCGGAGCCAACAGATCGGAGCCAACAGATCGGAGCCAACAGATCGGAGCCAACAGATCGGAGCCAACAGATCCTCCCAAAAAAATTGGGAATAAAAGAAATCAAAATAAAAATAAAAATAATAAACTATCAAAAATGGCCATTGAAGGGCCCGGGGGGGTTGGGGAGGCCACCCAGGAGGTCCGAGGACAGGATGCACACCAGAACCCACCTGCGTGGATCCTGGGAAAATAAAACACCTCCATGGGCTCATGGCCCACACGGCTACCCTATTGTGGGAGTGTCACTGCTGTCGCTATTATCACCCTGTGCAGCTGCATCCGGAGGTGGTTGCACTATGGGAGGCAGCCCACGCAAGGCCCTAGTCTGCTCCTCCATGGCTGCAAGCATGCGGGTGTGGTAGGTCTGGTTCTGGAGGATGAGTGTGCGGAGGTCCCCATGCAACAACTCACGGGATGCCCGGACCTCCGCCCTCGTTGCCTGCATCTCAGCTGAGAGCGTACGGGTGAGACGCTCCAGCTGCTGTTCTGTCCTTTGGTGTGTTGAAGCCTCAAGCTCAACAAGAGTCGTCCTGAGGTGTAGGAGCTCCTGCCTCAGGGCTTCCCTGTGGCCCTGGGACTCAATGGAGATGGCCTCCTGCAGAGTCGCCAGTGCCGCCCGCCTGTCCCTGTTGGACCCCAACATGTCCTCCCTGTGTGACTGGCAGATGGAGTCAGTTGCCTGCTCTAGTTGCTCCATCAGCCTTTCTGGGGGGACAATGGAAGTGGCCACCCTATCCATGGCCTGAGCCATCATCTCGGATGATGCAGCCTGTTGGGTAGCCATACCGTAAATGGATTGCTCCCATGCGGTATTGCCAGGTGGCGTACGGCCACCACGTCGGCGGGCACCACACCTGTCTGGGGCAAGGCGAACTGCGCCTTGCTGTGCCGGCACTGCCTGAGGCTGCAGGACTGCATTCCCCCTCTGATCTGCTGGCCCAGGAACAGGATCAGATGTCGCGGAGTGTGACCCTGCATCCGTAACCACCGAAGGCGTAGCTGCCAACACTGACATCCCCATGGAGGGTACTGACCCTGGTGCAGGTGGGTGAGACAGAACAGAATCCCTCCCTGGAACACTCACCTGCGACGGCACGTAGGTCTCATCCGAATCAACACCTGAGTACAGCTCGGGGGAGGTGCAGCCAGAGACACCCCTTGAGAGCACGACCTGCAGCACTTGTGGGTTCTCCCCCACCACCACACCACGTCCCTCACTGGTGGTTGGTCGGCCCTGGGACACCTCCTGGGTCTGCACCATCTCCACAACCCCAGCAGTATCAGGTGCATCTTCCCCTGCAAAGACATGAAAACAAAGTAATGGAAACAGGCATTAGCACCATGGCACACATTGAGGGCTGAGAAGCAAGAGAACCAGTACTTGATTGACATGTCCCACATGACTAAAACCCTCCCATGCATGCACCCTCACTGCGTATGAAGTGCAGGCAAACGGCACACACTGATGACACCAAGATGGAAGATGAACAAATTTTCTGCATGCTGCCTGGCAGTGGCATCACACATTGGCCTGTGATTGGCAGGTGAAACACACATGCCATCACACAGATGGCATGTACCATTGCTATTGAGTGAAGATGGAGAGGAGGGCAGCACCTATTCATTCAGTCCAGTTCCCGCATGTAATAGCTTTTCTGATTCTAACAGGTCAGATTTTTCACCTGGAGCTGCCAGTCTGTAATGGTCAAATTGCACAGGGACATGTGTGTACAAATGATATCCAGGTAACAAAGTCACTCCCCTTTACCATACCCATGTCAGACATGTGACTAGTGGACAGCGACATGCCTAGTGAAAGTGGTGGAATGCAAACAAACTGACTGAATGAACAGTGAAAAATAAGCAAATCTGTTGTGTCAAGGTGACACTTCAAGGGCAACTGGCGTGCAGTTGTGCTAGATGTCTACTGTTGGCAGGAGGGATACTGCTATGGCCAAATGCAGCTGCGCAGGAAGTATTGCATGAAGCACATGGCTGACCCATACGACTGAGGCGCACACACTCTCTCCTGGCACCCAAACAGAAGCCCTCACACACACACCATGCACATGTATGACACACACATGCATGTGCACTCACCGGACAATGCCTCGTAATCAGCCAGATCTCCCACGCCTTGGATCTGTTCCTCCGTGACGTAGGTCCCAGCGACTGACTCATGTGGAGTGAGTTCCATGTCTACTACTGGAGACCCACCTCCAGTCACTAGAGTTGCGGCATGACTTGAGGCCAGCTTACTCTTTGCCCTGCGCTTTAGGTCATTCCAGCGCTTATAGCAATCATTGGCTGTGCGCCTCACGATTCCAAGGGCACTTACGATGTCCGCAACGGTCTGCCAGTGTGCCTGGCGTTGTGCAGGTGTGGTCTTGGATCCTGCAACAATGACCATCTCGTTGTCATGTCCGGACACATACTCGACAAGTGCATTCAGTTCGTCATCCGTGAAGCTGGGCTTCCTGGACGGGCCGGACTGTGTAGCCGTGTCTGGGGCATCAGCCTGTGCCGGACGAGCACTCTTCCTCTTCCGCTTGGAAGGTGGTGGTGATCCTGAGTGTCCTGCGCCGCTCTGGACACTAGGGGCAGGAGCCCTGGTGGACTCTGTATCAGGAGTGTGGGATTGCACACTCAGCATGGGAGTTGGTGCAGGCATTGGCTCGAGTGTGATGGTGTCAGGGGGAATGTCAGCAGCATGGACTAGGACCGACACTGTCCTGGCTGGGTGTGTGAGGGCTGGGGTGGATGGAGCCGCAGCTGCCCCTGCAGCCACTCCGCCCTGCCTCCTTGGTGCAGCAGATGACCTTGCTGCCCCAGATCCACGTGGCATGATGGCATCAACGTGCACCAGCGCACGTGTCGTAGCCCTGCTGACCTGGAAGTCAGCCATGGAGTCAGCCAGGTCTGGTGCCACAATGGGCTGGTCCAACAGGGGCTGAGCATGGATGGTGTCAGCCACTTCAGCCTCAACGGGAGGGGGGGAGGGGGGGAGGGGGGGGGGATGATGGGTGCCCTTGACTGGTCCTCCACACATGGGGGGACAGGCTCACCCTGCAAGTTACGACCACGTCCCCTACCGGATCCACCACGGCCACCACTTGTGGCTCTTCCACCTTTGCCACCCTTACGGAATCCTCGCCTCCCAGCCATGGCACTGATATTAATGTGCGTATGGGAGTGGCTGTAGACAATTGTCCTGGGCAATTGGGGGTCAAAGGGGTTGGGTACCAGATGGTAATTGTACCCTAGTGCTCTAGCACGGCTGATTGTAACCCCTGGGGAAAGATGACGGGTCACGCAACGCACAGGAGGCCCAAAAAAGGGAGATGACGTGCACGCAACCCCTCCTAGACCACGTGTGCAGAAAGAAAAACCTGCACTACGCTGTGGCACCCAGTAACACAAGAATGAACGTATGCGTGTCACACGCAGCCTAGAATGACCTCTGAAGGGGTAGGCAACACACGGGGCAAGCACAGAAGTTGGATACGTGCGTGACTCACCGTCTGCCAGGTAAAAGAGCGTGAAGAATGAGCGCGTTTGGCTGGCTAAACCCCCGCCAAAAGAAGATGTGTACGCTGTCTGAGAAGACAGGACAACAGTAGAAGGGGACACTGTTTGAGGGAACAGGCCCAGGTAAACCAGTAAAAGAGAAAAAAGAGAAAAAGCTGTCAGAGGTAACAGGGAATACGAACTGGAAACGCCGTGAAGTAAATCGCGTGTGAAACGACAAGAAGTACAGATTTCACCCACTCGCTCTCCACGAAAAGCACGTACAAGGAAATGGTGTTCTACATGTACCTTATATACAGGCCCACACGTACAGCGTCACTTACGCGGCGTGTACGTTCACCAATCACACGCTTTGTCACTCCTGCGTGTAGATCCATTTTCACCAATCACACGCTTTGTCACTTCTACGTGTACATCCATTTTCACCAATCACACGCTTTGACACTGGGACGTGTCACGCAACAATTTCCTGCACGTGCAGGTGACTATAGGCGCGCATATGCTGTTGACGGGTTTACGCGCTAAGGGCCTTTGCTGACGTGTGGGATTTCACTACCTATCAGGCTGTCCACGCGTTCACACACGAGAGACCACGCTCCTGGCCAGGAGGCGAAATTACTGCCCCCCAGAGCCCTGAGCACGCTCCCACCTGCCATCTGCTGCTGCCTGACTGCCTGCTGGCCACGTGCCCCACAGTGCTGGTGGGTGGGGGTGTTGGGAGACATGGGTGGGGGCCTGGTGGAGGGTGCCCCTGCACTGGTGGGGGTGGTGGGAGACATGGGTGGGGGCTTGGTGGAGAGTGCCCCTGGTGGCGGGGGGTGGTGGGAGACATGGGTGGGGGCCTGGTGGAGGCTGCCCCTGGTGGCGGGAGGGTGGGGGTGGTGGGAGACATGAGTGGGGGCCTGGTGGAGGCTGCCCCTGCACTGCTGGGGGGGTGGGGGTGCAGGGGGACATGAGCAGGTGTGCAGGGTAGTCCCCTGTTTTGTAGGCTGCCTGCAGGGGCCGTGGAGGGTGTACAGGGAACACCTGTGAGGACCCACCCAGCCTAATCGCGTGTGATGAGTCCCACGCACCCCTGTAATACACGTACCCTGGCTAATCGCGTGTATAACTTCCCCCGTACCCCTGTAATACACGTACCCTGGCCAATCGCGTGTTGAACTTCCCGCGTACCCCTGTGATACACGTACCCTGGCCAATCGCGTGTAAAACTTCCCGCGTACCCCTGTAATACACGTACCCTGGCCAATCGCGTGTAAAACTTCCCGCGCACCCCTGAAATACACGCGCCCAGGCTATTCGCGTGTGGAACTTCCCGCGCACCCCTGAAATACACGCGCCCAGGCTATTCGCGTGTGGAACTTCCCGCGCACCCCTGAAATACACGCGCCCAGGCTATTCGCGTGTGGAACTTCACGCGCACCCCTGAAATACACGTAGCACGCTGGGAGACATGAGTGGGGGCCTGGTGGGGGCTGCCCCTGCACTGCTGGGGGGTGGGGGTGGTGGGAGACATGGGTGGGGGCCTGGTGGAGGCTGCCCCTGGTGGCGGGAGGGTGGGGGTGGTGGGAGACATGAGTGGGGGCCTGGTGGAGGCTGCCCCTGCACTGCTGGGGGGTGGGGGTGGTGGGAGACATGAGTGGGGCCTGGTGGAGGGTGCCCCTGCACTGCTGGGGGGTGGGGGTGGTGGGAGACATGAGTGGGGGCCTGGTGGAGGGTGCCCCTGCACTGCTGGGGGGTGGGGGTGGTGGGAGACATGAGTGGGGCCTGGTGGAGGGTGCCCCTGCACTGCTGGGGGGTGGGGGTGGTGGGAGACATGAGTGGGGCCTGGTGGAGGGTGCCCCTGCACTGCTGGGGGGTGGGGGTGGTGGGAGACATGAGTGGGGGCCTGGTGGAGGGTGCCCCTGGTGGCTGGGGGGGTGGGGGTGGTGGGAGACATGAGTGGGGGCCTGGTGGAGGGTGCACCTGCACTGCTGGGGGGTGGGGGTGGTGGGAGACATGAGTGGGGGCCTGGTGGAGGGTGCCCCTGCACTGCTGGGGGGTGGGGGTGGTGGGAGACATGAGTGGGGCCTGGTGGAGGGTGCCCCTGCACTGCTGGGGGGTGGGGGTGGTGGGAGACATGAGTGGGGGCCTGGTGGAGGGTGCCCCTGGTGGCTGGGGGGGTGGGGGTGGTGGTAGACATGAGTGGGGGCCTGGTGGGGGCTGCCCCTGCACTGCTGGGGGGTGGGGGTGGTGGGAGACATGAGTGGGGGCCTGGTGGAGGGTGCCCCTGGTGGCTGGGGGGGTGGGGGTGGTGGGAGACATGAGTGGGGGCCTGGTGGAGGGTGCCCCTGGTGGCTGGGGGGGTGGGGGTGGTGGTAGACATGAGTGGGGGCCTGGTGGGGGCTGCCCCTGCACTGCTGGGGGGTGGGGGTGGTGGGAGACATGAGTGGGGGCCTGGTGGAGGGTGCCCCTGGTGGCTGGGGGGGTGGGGGTGGTGGGAGACATGAGTGGGGGCCTGGTGGAGGGTGCCCCTGGTGGCTGGGGGGGTGGGGGTGGTGGGAGACATGAGTGGGGGCCTGGTGGAGGGTGCCCCTGCACTGCCGGGGGGTGGGGGTGGTGGGAGACATGAGTGGGGCCTGGTGGAGGGTGCCCCTGCACTGCTGGGGGGTGGGGGTGGTGGGAGACATGAGTGGGGGCCTGGTGGAGGGTGCCCCTGGTGGCTGGGGGGGTGGGGGTGGTGGGAGACATGAGTGGGGGCCTGGTGGAGGGTGCCCCTGCACTGCTGGGGGGTGGGGGTGGTGGGAGACATGAGTGGGGGCCTGGTGGAGGGTGCCCCTGCACTGCTGGGGGGTGGGGGTGGTGGGAGACATGATTGGGGGCCTGGTGGAGGGTGCCCCTGGTGGCTGGGGGGGTGGGGGTGGTGGTAGACATGAGTGGGGGCCTGGTGGGGGCTGCCCCTGCACTGCTGGGGGGTGGGGGTGGTGGGAGACATGAGTGGGGGCCTGGTGGAGGGTGCCCCTGGTGGCTGGGGGGGTGGGGGTGGTGGGAGACATGAGTGGGGGCCTGGTGGAGGGTGCACCTGCACTGCTGGGGGGTAGGGGTGGTGGGAGACATGAGTGGGGGCCTGGTGGAGGGTGCCCCTGGTGGCTGGGGGGGTGGGGGTGGTGGGAGACATGAGTGGGGGCCTGGTGGAGGGTGCCCCTGCACTGCTGGGGGGTGGGGGTGGTGGGAGACATGAGTGGGGCCTGGTGGAGGGTGCCCCTGCACTGCTGGGGGGTGGGGGTGGTGGGAGACATGAGTGGGGGCCTGGTGGAGGGTGCCCCTGGTGGCTGGTGGGGTGGGGGTGGTGGGAGACATGAGTGGGGGCCTGGTGGAGGGTGCCCCTGCACTGCTGGGGGGTGGGGGTGGTGGGAGACATGAGTGGGGGCCTGGTGGAGGGTGCCCCTGCACTGCTGGGGGGTGGGGGTGGTGGGAGACATGATTGGGGGCCTGGTGGAGGGTGCCCCTGGTGGCTGGGGGGGTGGGGGTGGTGGTAGACATGAGTGGGGGCCTGGTGGGGGCTGCCCCTGCACTGCTGGGGGGTGGGGGTGGTGGGAGACATGAGTGGGGGCCTGGTGGAGGGTGCCCCTGGTGGCTGGGGGGGTGGGGGTGGTGGGAGACATGAGTGGGGGCCTGGTGGAGGGTGCACCTGCACTGCTGGGGGGTGGGGGTGGTGGGAGACATGAGTGGGGGCCTGGTGGGGGCTGCCCCTGCACTGCTGGGGGGTGGGGGTGGTGGGAGACATGAGTGGGGGCCTGGTGGAGGGTGCCCCTGCACTGCTGGGGGGTGGGGGTGGTGGGAGACATGATTGGGGGCCTGGTGGAGGGTGCCCCTGGTGGCTGGGGGGGTGGGGGTGGTGGTAGACATGAGTGGGGGCCTGGTGGGGGCTGCCCCTGCACTGCTGGGGGGTGGGGGTGGTGGGAGACATGAGTGGGGGCCTGGTGGAGGGTGCCCCTGGTGGCTGGGGGGGTGGGGGTGGTGGGAGACATGAGTGGGGGCCTGGCGGAGGGTGCCCCTGGTGGCTGGGGGGGTGGGGGTGCAGGGGGACATGAGCAGGTGTGCAGGGTAGTCCCCTGTTTTGTGGGCTGCCTGCAGGGGCCGTCGAGGGTGTACAGGGAACACCTGTGAGGACCCACCCAGCCTAATCGCGTGTGTAACTTCCCACGCACCCCTGTAATACACGTACCAAGCCAAATCGCGTGTGAGAATTCCCGCGCACCCCTGAAATACACGTACCCTGCTGAAATCGCGTGTAAAACTTCCCGCGCACCCCTGTAATACATGCGAACAGGCTATTCGCGTGTGGAACTTCCCGCGCACCCCTGAAATACACGCGCCCAGGCTATTCGCGTGTGGAACTTCCCGCGCACCCCTGTAATACACGTACCTGGCCAAATCGCATGTGAGAATTCACGCGCACCCCTGTAATACACGTAGCCAGGCTAATCGCGTGTATGACTTCCCGCGTACCCCTGATATGCACGTTACCCGCTTTGCGTTCCTTGTTTGGCAGCCCTGTAAACTGGTCCAGGGTTAGCGCAGCCCTTTGCGATGATTTAGCGATTTTGATGGCTTTTCCTTGCGCGAGGGCGTTCTTGGGGGCGTTACTGGCGCTGCTGCAGGGTCGCTGCGATACTCTGCGCCACGGCTGGTTTGGGAGCCTAGAATCCATGAATACGCTGTGCGCGGAAATCGGTTTTAGCGCACGTGCCTGGCGCACACAATCGCACGCGGACACTCTGCGCCAGCCGCTTGCGACACTTTTCTGCGAAATTCTATGAATTACCCTGATAATATATTCATGCCTTGCCCATTGTTTTACTGCTTAAAAGCTCAGCAGTAGCCCAAATGCAATGAAACTGAATTCTAATCAAATGAAAAGGTATGCTTCAAAGGTTAAAAAAAAAGAACAGTTCTGGAACTTTTAAAATAGTTATAAAACATTGTGGAACTATTAATAGTAAAACATAAAAGTAGTGGACTTCAGTTCCTGTTAGGTCCCACTTACTTTGACCACTGTGCACTCCCAACTCATGGCAGCCTGTGTAGTGCTGTAACTGGGAAGTCTACATTTCTTCTTCTCCCCTCATTCCGTTCAGTGCTGTATGTCCTGCAAACAAATAGGAGCATTACTAAAGAAAGGATTCCATAATTACGTTCTCCTTCATAGCAAGTACATAATTGTCAAATTGGCCACCCTGTCACCTACATCTCCCAGCATATGTACAGTGCACTAGTAGTTGCCATGTTCCACACTGCTTAAACACGCATGAACCCTCTTAAATCAATAATGAATAATCATAGCTTGCACGCCTCCATCTATAACCCCATAACCAAAGGTAGTGCACTTGCACTCTCAGTAACTGGCTTAGTTCGCTCATCCTAGCCTTCAAATTAGTCAACATTCCACTCACTCCTCCAAAGATCCCCAACACTATCTCCTTACTCAGCCTTTGGTTTCAGTCAAATGCCTGGTCTCCCCCATAATCTCTATCCTTTGACACTCAGACATGCTTCAGTATATTTTAGGAGTATTGTGTTCTTTTTTTTTGCAAGTGCATACTTCATCACTTGTGAAAGATGGGATTCCTATTTGATCATACTGTGTGATTTATGAAATGCAAATTTGCAAATGTAGGTCTTCATATTACAACTGAATTTTATTTGGTCACCCGTTTTTATGGGTCTGTGAGAGAGCATTCTATCTCGTCAAGACTCAATCACATGCTTGTTTTTATTTTTTGTCCTTTTGCACAAGGTTGGCGGACAAACTCTGACATCATCTAGGGTGTCTTTATTTAGTGACAAAAGGTAGGATGTAAAACAAACTACAATTTGAGAGTGACCTGTGGTTCAAGATCATGCCTTGAATTTTACGCTGTGCAGTATTGACACCCAGAGCAATGTTTACACTTCCAAATTGGCCTTTTTAATTGGTATTCTCTTAAATCCATCCAGGAGCAATCTTGGAGCACCAATGTACACTGTTTCTCCGTAGGTCAGTCTATGAGGTATAGATGTACAGTGAAGAGGTAATGTAATGCAGCTTGGGGTGGGGTGGGGTAGGAGTGGGAGAGAGTGGAGCAACGGTGCCCAATTCCAGTCCTCTACAGCAACCAGAAGGTCAGAGAATTTGAGTTAAATGGATCCAAATGTGAAAAATAACATGTCCCTCACAAAACCTCAAGACAAAGTTTTGTCCATATTTCAATTTGCATTTTTTAAGTTTTGGGTTAGTTGGAGACGGGTGGCGTGAGTCTTGAAGGGTATCCAGTACGTTTTCCTTTTTATTTCACTGTGTTTTAACAATTTGCAATGTTTCATTTACGGATGAAGTTTAGCTTCTCCTCTGTCCAAGTTTGCACTGGGAAATCACACAGAAACAAGGACTTCCTAGTAAAAACATGTTATATTTACTTGAAATGAGGAATCGAAGGACAATTGGAGCCCATAATCTTAAATCAGTTTCTTTTTCATTTAGAATGATCAAATCATATCCAATAATGCAAGCATAAGCAGACCTGCGACACAGCCTCTCTTACACCCACCAGAGCAGAGAGAGTCCAGGCGACATGAAGATTGGATTGACCGCTTTGGAAAACTCGAAAAAGCTCTCCATCTGTGTGACACACAAAATACTGGTACACAATCGCATCTCTGCTGCCAATTGATGTTTATTTGATCATATTGTATAGGTTGATGAACGTACCACTTGAATAATCCTAAAATGTGTACCTCATGCTAAAATGTGAAAGGCCCAGCATTTACCATGGCGTTGCAAGCTTCACAGAGCACTATTCGTAAAAAAACATTTTTGAAATAAAATTACACAGGTGGTGAAGATTTTTTATTAGAAAGAATAGAAAAGGGAATTCTGTATAGCTCCCCTTTTAGGTGAAGAGCATTCTAAATTAAGTGCATCATTCCACCCGTTTTCCTTCTCAACGGACTGTATTCTGCAATGTAGTGAACCATTGGATTGGTAAGTACCAGAACATGACATAAACATTTTTCAATTACAGCTAAAACATTATAGAATTTGTTGTGATATAACAATTTCCAGGACAACCTGTTGTTAAGTTAAAGTAACTACTGGGAAATGTTTCACTCTCCTAAGAACTGAGTCCAGACATAAGCAGGAGTCCATTTCGGGTGGAAAATGCTGATGTGAAGCTCAGAGTGGCACAAAACAAGCATTGGCAAAGCCAAAACGTGTGACTTCTGTATAGGAACTGTATAAGTAGTTGTCAGTTGTTTCCATATTATTTTCAGGTGGTACCATGTCGAGCCGTGATATGCCCTGGTGTTTGCATTTTAGACATTATCATATGGCAGCTATTGCTATTACAAACCTGACATTACCATCATATGCTCAGGTTCTAAGGTACTGATACCATTGCAATCAGCGTGGACCAAGGAAGGGTTAATGCGCCTTACAATGTGCACTTGGTAGAGTAGATTGAATTGTATCACCATTTTATACAGGTTTGGTCCTCAATTTCTCATTACTAGGTTCAATCAATACTCTACCACCAGGCATTTACAATATGTACACGTTTTCAAACAGACTGCCTCATTCTGATTTTGTCAGAGAATCTGATGAAAGATCTGGGTCAAATCCGCAGCCAACTCTTGACATTTTCTCTGCATTATCGGCATGGAGGAGTAATAGGCCCGGGAATCCAGACTGACTCCTGGTTTCTGTGCCTTTTTCTGCTCCATGCGGATAATCAGAATTGATCTGTGCTACCCGTGTATGAGTACATGGCTGAAATCAGTCATGGCAGATGCTATGGAAAAGCATGGCATACACCATTACAGTGTATCCCTGCAGATTGCGTTCTCCAGGCATGAAAAACACATGAACAATCTTTTGGAAACCTGTCTCTCCACCAGCCTCAGAATACTTATGCTGTAAAGAAGCATGAGGATTCCCTGGACATTGCGGAGATACGTGACAGTGTATTGCCCACTAAGGCTTCTGATCCGTGCAGGGAATCCAATCCAGACTGGAGCTATTGAAGGGGACACCCACGGAAACATGGGACCTCAGATCAGCATAATTTTGCGGTTTCATCAGAATGGGCCTGTAAAGTGATAATTCTTTGGCAGACTCTTTAAGATGGGTGATTTTTCCGTTAACAACTCCTGCTATAGTTTATAGGAAAACTACAAATTCCAATGTTGCTCTTAGAAGTTGCTTTCTTTATTGGCTAGAGTGTCTCATAACCCTGACAGTATTTCTCTAGAGGACAGCCCCAAGAGGCCACTTTAACTGTATTCAAGCAATCTATAAACATAAATACAACTGTCAACCAAGAAGCACAATTTAATTATGAATGTATAAATACAACAACCTTGAAGCTGAACAGTAGAAGCACGTGGGTTTCTGAATCAGATTGGGTCTGAAGTATCTGCATGGGACAGCTGCAAACATTGAAAGGTAGAGATTCAACCCCTAAATCTCTTATCATGTAGAACAATTAGATACACTTTGTAGGTATTGCACTTATCCTTGCAAGTAATTCACCAAATAATCATTCAACAACTATTAAAAGAAGATAATTCTTCAATAAGGATTTATTGGTTCCTTGACTGTTCAACCTCTCCTGCCGACACGTGTTTCAACCGTTGGTCCTTTTGAAGGAATTACTATATACACTCAGCCAGCATACAGTTCATTTAGTAATTGGTGATATTCCAAAATACATTCATATAATACCAATAAAAATTATTAATCAAACATTACGATTCCAATTTGGATGATTCACATTGGTTCAGAAAAAGTTGGAGAACAGAAACAGGGTACAGTAATAATATAAAGCAATAAGAGGAGAAAATATATGAATCTTTTTTAGTTAGCTCATATTGTTACTCTGTTTTCAAATATAGAACCATGTTGGTTATTTTCAAATACATTGAATTTATTAATTTCAAACTCCATATTCCATTATCCTAAACCAGTGACCTCCTGTATGCTAGCAAATTTCCTTTGTTTAATCCTTAATTCTCAAAATGGATCCATTGGAAATGAGTGGCTCAACCACGCCTGTGTCTATTTATGATAATTAATGATATATAAATTGTTAAATAAAATTCTCTACGTCATGCATTTTGCCCATTCGCATGTGTTGTGGTTCGTATTTCCATTCATATAATTTCACCATTAAATTCCACATCTCTGTGGTGATATCCGAGGCCTAATGCATTAGTTTCATAAGGTATTGTGTAATTTGGACTCACCCAAAAAGTTATTTCTGATCTTTCGTCTTGTAAATTGACTCTTAAGTTCCTAAATATATACAGTCTGTCAATCAATACAATTATTAAAAATGATATTGGATTATCATGTAGATCACTGTAATATGAGTTAAATTAATCCCACCCTCAATTTGAATATTGAATAACGCTCCTCAATTGTTATATGTTCTTCTTCCTTTGATATATACAAGATTATAGATGATTGTTACCAGCATCTAAATACAAGCACTTAGTCACTGTATTGGCAAATTACATGTATGCTTATCTATTCCTTAAATATGAGTGTTGACATACTACTTACTGAATACAGTTTCAATTCACCCGTCCCGGAGCGTTATCCTTTGGAATGGAACGATTGCCATTTTGAATCCCTTGATATAGTCAGGAATCTAATCGGTGACATCATGACACCCACAGTGTCAGTACGTGCAAGTATTTCTTCTATGTAATGAAAATTATAATTTAAGCGATTTTCCATTTTCTATTAATGTGTGCCTTAAGTTCTCTTTACTCTAAAATAATGATATTAGTAAAAACCTATACATTTTCAATGACATTCATTCGGTTAGGCGTAATCGCCTTTTATGATTTTGGTTTAACTACAACACCTTCTCTCGGAGCCCACCTTCCCCGTTCTCCCCTTGTGACCCCACTTGTAGTCTTTCTCACCTTTTGTTTCGATAAGGTGCGCTCTCTGTCCTGCCGTGCTGAGCAGGGGTGCGTCGTAGCTGGGCACCGTTCCGCCGAGTTACTTCACTGGCGTGGCCCGGGAGTCCAGATCGGTTGCGACTCCACTCTTGAGGTAAGTCTCTAGTCTGGTTAAGAATGAATGTCCTTAATTGTAGTTGCCCCAGTTGACCTGCACCGTCTTTCTTGTTGATGCAGAAGGGGTGATGGAGACGTCGAGCTGATATAGAGGGCTGAGCTCGAGGAGGTAAGAGAAAGCGCAGGGCGCGGTGCTATGAGCGTCCTTTGTATAAGGCTAACCTGTGCTGTCTTTCCTTGCAGGTCGCCGAAAGATTCCTGGAAGAATGTGGCCAGATGGAAACAGGGCATCGGATGGAAGAGGCCCGTATGGCGCTAGACTTCCAGGAGAGCTTGGTAAGTAAGCAGAGCCTGGAGGCGATGGAGCAGATGGATGATCGCTTACTAATTGTCCTCTTCTCGTCTCTCCTCTCTAGGATGTTGCAGGAGGAGGATAACGAATTCCAGGGAAGATTCTGGATTGACAGAGGAGCAGAATACAGAGCAGGTAAGGATGAATAGCGTGGTTCTTCTTCTTCTCTCGCCCTTGTAGGCCAAAGAGGCTGAGCAGGACCTGGTGAACGTCACGCTGCAAGAGCAGAATAATGCATAGCGCGTGCCTCAACTCGGGCGTGGTTTAAATAGCCAGCAGGTATCCCAGGTGCCTTCGGGGCGGGCCACGCCCTAGATGCTAAACTGCATGTTGCAGTTCCACGTTGATCCTTATGGGGGCAGCCATGTTGGTCCATTTCCCAATGGAAACTCCACCTGTCACATGAGCCTGGTGCCAATGGCGCCAGGAATGGCTCCAGGGTACCCGAGAGAGGAACGATTGGGCGTTTGGGGCCTTGTAGAAATACTGTGGCGAGGGCCAGAGGCCCTGAGTTCCCTGACCATGGTTTAAGGTTGTGACATAAAAATATATGTCAAATAATATGACCAATCCGTCAATGGATGATATCATGATATGCACAGCATCTGTCCGTGCAAGTCTTTCTTCCATAATATAAAAATAGCAGCATAATTCACATATCATTTTAGATTCTGCTTGTCTCAACATAGGTTTCTGATCTCCACCACAAATACCAGTTTGCACTTTGCATAATTCAATGAAACAGATATTATCTTTATTGTCCATTTGGTGCCATTCTTGCCAATGAACAACCAAAGGCAGCCTCATATCCTGTGAATAAAAACTGGACAAGTGTTCTTGAATACGGATGCATAATTCCCATATTGTACTGCCCACACAAATGCGGTGACATACGCAAATGATTGCATAAACCACATATTTTGATCTACAATTGATAAAATCTGAAATTACAACTGCAGTACCATCATAATGTATGTCTTTATTAGTATCCAGATGTGCATACTTACATAGTTACCTTTTAGGACCCTCTGGGCATTACTGGCTACATGACATTTGGACATCACACCACTTTCCCTAGATTTCAGCCCCTTCACAAATGAGACAGTTGCCTTGAAATTGGAAAAACGTCAATGTGGTCGTAGAAGGACCGAACAAAGCTCATTTTAAGCGTCTCGACGCAAGGAACAAAACTCAAATGTTTAAAAACACAGATGTTCTGCCTTATATATATAGATAAAAGGAATCCCCACATAACATGTACCGTAAGCAAATCCTTTCATTTTATTTTATGCATTATAAATTGACCCAATTAATAATTCTGTGACCATGTTTTCTAATTTCGCAAATCAGATGAGATTGAGTCAAGCACTTGCAATGTGGAATTTTCTAATGTATAAAAACTTTACAAATTGTATTGAATAAGATATAGTAAATTAACTGTAATGCAATAAGTAATTCCCATCCTAGGCCCTGAAGAAGATCCAGTAGTGCAATGTTGTATGGCTGAAACATGTACATATAGGGATTGTTTTGTAAATCACACGAGCCCAAAGATAAGCAGTGGGCAGAAGGTTTTAACATTGTCAACCCTATTAGTGTGATTATAACTGTAGATCATATTGCGGCCTAGATGTATGCTATTTTTTCAAATTTAAATCTTTATTGACTTTTGAAAATGAGAACATACAGGTTGGTCTCAAGTAGTACTTTAATACATTGGCAACATTAATAATGTCCCTTCCCCCGTCTTATCCCACCAACTCCCTAGCCCGACCCCCACCGATCCCCCCCACTTCATTCCTCTAGGTACAATGTCTAACACCAGCATTAATATTCTCCCTGGACTTAATTTACAGAATATACAGTGCAAGCTAATTGGAAGTCTTCCAGTGTTTGCCATACAAGGGGAGCCACAGTTCCTCATTGTTGCACTTGGAATCATTCAGCAGATAAGTGAGGTATTCCATGGCATAAATGTATTGCACCTTTTGAAGTAATTCCCTCTTTAAGGGTGTAGTGGCCCTCTTCCATTGCTGTGCAACAAAGCTGCTGGTGGCTATAAATAGAGTATGGGAGATATGGCTCTGGGGTAATTCCTCCTCCCCTATTCCTCCACCCCTAACTGTATCAGCATGAGGGAGTGTGCCCTCTGGATTCCATCTAGTTTCCTAACCCAACACATTAGATTAATGAAGAACTCCTGCATCTTCTCACAACCGCACCACATATGCGAGAAGTCTGCTCTTTTGTGATTGCTCTTCCAACAATTTGGTTTCACTCCTGGATTAGCCAATTCATGAGAACGAAAGTGCTATCTATGTAGAAATGTAGTTACCTGCTATCTATATTGCATGGACACAACCCCTTGAGAGAACCTCTGGGACATATCAGCCCATAGTGTGTCGGAGAGTTCTTTATCCAAGTTTCTCCCCAATCTGCCTTAGCCCTAGCCTTGGCTGGGGGCTCTGCCAAGAGGAGCTCCAAGAGGAGCTCTTTATAAAAATCCGCCCTTCACACACCCTTCCCTTAGTATCCGCTCCACAGAGAGAACATTTTTCAAAGGCTGTCAGCTCCCTACACGGGTTGTCCCCCTATCTAGAGTCCAGAAGCACCCCTTCAATTGTATGTACCGAAATACTGAGAGACCTTCAATTATTAGGCATTACCCAAGACGTGTGATAGAGAGAAATTGCCCCCTTCCCACATCTGGCCTCCGTCTCCAGACCAACCTCAAACCACTTTTGGAACCCCAGTGGCTCGCTGATCCAATCCCATAGTGGGCTAAGATGTGAACCATCGTGTATGTCTCCCCTAATTCCAGACATTCCGTAGTTCCCAAAGCAGTGGATGATCCAGAACTTTCCTCTGGATTCTATTTTGTGGGACCCACCACCAATTTCCCAAAGAAATAGGAGTCAGAAATGCATTCTCCAGATTCACCCATTGTTTAGGCGTGCATGGATCAAGATGATCAATCATCAGCTGGAGTTGCGCCGCTCTATAGGACTGTGACAGGTAAGGGAGGCCCAAATCCTTTATCCCTCAGCAAGATTGTAATTGTTTACTTGTAAAGCGCTTATACACAAGTGAAGTAAGATAAGTACATTATAGGCAATCCTGGGGTGAGCCCCCTTCCAGAGAAACTGCAGTAGGGATTGCTTGACCATCAAAAGAAAGGAGTCCGGGACCACCCCAGGAATCATCTGAAAAAGCAATAAAATCTTAGGGAGAAGAGTCATCTTAATGCTATTCAGTCTGTGGACAATTGCATTTTACCCCATCTTTCCAGGTTAGCGTCTACTAAGTCAGTAAGGTCTCGGGGTATCTGTACTCCCAAATATCAAAAACCCTCCTCGCAAATCACGAATGGCAAAGATCGAAGATAACACCGCTGCAAGCTCCCCATTGATTCCACTGGGAAAACCACTGACTTGGATAAATCTTTAATCCCAAGAATCAGCCATATTCCTTCAGACCATGCAGGAGGTGTGGGACAGAGTCCCTCGGGTTAGTCAGGTACATCCAGGCATCGTCCATGAATAGGGTGAGTTTGTAAGTTTGCCCCTGAATTGAAACTCTTTGAATATTATGATCTGCACGTACAGAGGAGGCCCAAGGCTCCATTACTAATGCATAGAGCAATGGCGAGAGCAGACAACCATGTCAAATACCTCTGAAGAGTGGGAAGGAACGTGACTTCATCACATGCACCAGCACCTTGGCTGAGGGTGCAGAATACAGTGCTCCGATCCATCCCATCCAGGACACCCCTAGACCCAATGTCCTCAGTACCGCTCTCATAAAGGACCAATCTACCCGATCGAATGCCTTTTCGTCATCTGAGGAGAGAACCAGTATACCTACGTGTGCAGCCTCTGGTGAAGGCAGGTTAGCTTGCGTTTTTCTAAGATTATCCAACCCTTGTCTGTTTCGCACAAAGCTCACCTGAACTATGTGGACCAACTTCAGAAGAAACCCCAAAGCCTTGACGCCAGCACCCGAGTATAAATCTTGCCATCTACATTTAGAAGGGAAATTGGCTTTTAGGCAGAGCATTGAGACCCATCCTTACCCTCCTTAGGGATTACTGTTATCAATGCCTCGAGAAAAGTGGGAGGTACATCTCGACTAGTCTTAATATTATTGCATAGTTTGACCAAGGGGGGAGCAAGGAGGTTGTGAGACAGGCATGCTATCAAGAGAGACAGGGACTCAAATAGGTTAATTTCAAAACCTTATTTACTAAGGTTTCTGGGTTGGTGTAATCCCTAACTGGCCCCACCTCTAAATGGGTGGTTCCCTTAACTGATGTTTCTAAATGCCGTCGATAGCTGATAGTCCAAATGAAAAGTCTGTCTGTGCTTGCCCTCACTCTCTACAAAAATGTGATAGGAAGTCTTTAAAAAGGAAAAACAGTGGTTCAACAAAAGTAGGAAACCACTGTGAGTTTCAGGTGTCTTCTCACCTGGTGTAGCTTAGTCAATGGCACAAAAATGAGTTCAATCAAAAAGGGCTGTTCGTAAGACCTTTTTCTTATGAAGAGCCCTTGCAATATTTTCAACCATTTTCAGTGTCTTGGTTCCTTGGGGCTCCCTTCCCCAGGCTTCAACTTGTTCAAATTCCAAACACAACAAAAGACATATAACAGTTCCTCTTGAAGCTTATCATGATTCTCTTACCCAAGCTTCAATCCTTTCAACACTGCAAAACAGTAAGTCTTCAACTTAGTTAGGCCTCTCAGGGTTCCCTTCCCGAAGCTCAGGCCCCTTTTCACTTTCCAAGACAAATTCATTCTATCTGGATGTGCTTTTCTTTTCTTTCAATATCACAAAGAATAACAAACATTGCACTTTGTTAGGCCTCTCAGGGTACCCTTCCCCAAGCTAAGGCCCCTCTTGGGCAACTTCACATGCCTTTCTTTCACTTTACTTCTCTTGCTTACATAATTTCGTACTCTTCGTACTCTTTCTGTCCTTTGTACACTTTTTCACACTTTCAACTCTGTGCCGCTTTAAATAGTGTCTTTCTCCCGCTCCACTTCAGTCAAACACACGCTCCTGAGTTTCTCTCTCTCTCTAACTCACCGGGCAGCGACGCCTTGACAAGCGGTCCCTCTGGACACATGGGGTTGAGATCAGGGTCTCACAACCTGCCGCTCACATACCCTTGGCACCGGCACACGTTCCAAGGCAACAAGCATTTCCCCGACCACCACCAGCAGCATACTGGCTGACGAACACCGGCTCATTGGAGGTACGGCTCCCTAGACATGCTGTAGCCCCTCACAAATACCGTACCAGCGTCTCGGTATGACATTCTCCTCCAGGCTTCACTCCTTCCTGCTGCTCTCTGCTCCTTGGCTTCTCCGGGCCGTACAGCATTCCCAGCTCGCTCAACTCCATGTGAAAAATCACACCTTTTTTAGTTGAAAAAACTATGGAGTCAGGTGTGAATGGTCATTATTAAATGCCTGACCCTTCTTGCCCTTCCCTGGCCTCCTGAATGGAACATCCCGAGAGAGTAGGGAGGAGAATACCATCAGGCTTTTCACAAGATCCACAAAGAGATTAATGAAGGCGGATGTGAAGCCATCCTCCCCTTGTGCTTTCTCTGTCTTCATATGCTGGATGGCCCTTTTCACCTCACCTAATAAGATATCCGCATCTAGGTCCTCCCTGTCCTCCTTGGACAGCGAGGGGAGGCAAACACCCTCCAAATAGCTGTTGACCTCTGGGTTCAAGGCACTCCTATCTCTTCTCTACAGGGTCTCATAAAGCTCAGCGAATCATGGTTGTATCTCTTTCAGGTCTCTCATCTCTATCCCTGCTTTGTCACGTAGGAGCTCCACCTTTCTTGCCTCCCTAGCGCTCAAAGCCTATAAGCCAGCATGGATCCTACCCAGTCCCCCTTCTCATAGCACCTATGTTTCATATAGTTCATAGCTCTGCCAATCTCTCCCAAGAATAGAGAATGTAGCTCCTGCCCCTTC
Organism: Ambystoma mexicanum; assembly: GCF_040938575.1. Classification (NCBI taxonomy): domain Eukaryota; kingdom Metazoa; phylum Chordata; class Amphibia; order Caudata; family Ambystomatidae; genus Ambystoma; species Ambystoma mexicanum. The sequence continues at coordinate 1,253,490,339 of NC_090922.1, forward strand.
TTCCTAATAGATTGTAGCGTGGCTTCAAGCTCTCCTTGGTCACCCTTAAGGGTGGCTCTGAGTTGTAAAATATCATCCCGTAATCTTTTCCACCAAGCCTCTTTCTCTTTTTAAGTGAACCTTCAGCTATAAGAAGACCCCGAAAGGCTTTTAAACTTTGCTGTATCATTCGTCTAAATAAAGAACTCAATTTCCTTTTCCATGAAGTCTCTAAAGACCTGTCCCGAACAACAGTCATCACAGCGCCATCGGAGACCCCCTCACCTACAGCTTTCTAGTGTCAATCTGGGGACCGTCATGTCATGATCTTACTATGGTATTGTATCCACTACTATGGAATTGATGGATCCCCGTGTTTCCTAGATATCAAGAGGAGGTCAATCCTTGTGTGAGTATTGTGTAGAGGGGAGAACAAAGTGTATCCTCCCGGGCTATCGTTTCGGTGGCTCCAGGCGTCGTGCCAGAAGTGGTTGTCTATAAGCCTCGACAGTTCCCTGTTTTCCTTAGTACGGTCCTTACTATCCTTCTGGAATGCCAGGGGTAGCAGCTTCTACCCCTGGCATTCCTCTTGCAACCTCTGCCCCTGCTTCTGCTACCCATGGATTTAGAGGCAGTGCTGGTAACATCAGGCCCGGTGCAATAGTAGCTTCAGCAGGGTGATTCGTTAGGGCTCAGAGATGCAAGCATAGCACATGCAGAAACCTTGCACTTTCATATTTGCATTTCCTGCATGGCTGACTGCACACATTATACGTACCAATTTTCAAAATATGGACATGCACACACGAATAAAATGTAATCAGTCAGTCAAACTTGTTTATTTTGGATCATACATCCATAAAACGTACAATAAAACACATTTCATACAATCTGAAAACAAAGACAAAAATGTGTCCATCCAAACAAAATAGTGAAATCCAAAAATTATTTGTACATTTGTTGATATGATGACATCATAGGGATAAAAGCAAGCACTAATTAATGTAGAGTATCGATATCAAAAAATTATTGTATTGAGATATTACATGGGTACAGGAATACTAATTCACCTGTCCCTTTACACAGAATTCTGTTACTCTGGTAACAATAATCAAGCTCTCTTAGCCCATGCTTTCCTCAGAAAGTTGACAAAAGCAAACACCACCCTCAACTCTTAACACGCCTCAGTCCACTGTCTCTCAAAACCCCCAGTAGCAATGTTTATCAAATATCTGTATAGAGGGGACAGAAAATAACTAAATGGGTGAATGTCTCCCTTTCCCCACAAAGGCAGGGAGAAGTAGCTCCAACTGGACATCACAGCCCTCAGTGGTAACATGATAAACCTGGCGTTAGTGGGTAAGGCCTTTTGATGTAAATCCATAACAAACAACGGGTACCCAGCTACCCCCTCATTAGGAGAGAGACGCAGAAAGCGTCTCACTTGGGTTTTTTGAATGATTTCTTCCTCCCGAATAACAGCAAAAAAATGCATAATCTTAAATTTCAAAGTATTTTTTGGAAGCCTGTCCAGCATTTCAGTCATCTCAAAGCACATCCATAGAAATGGCATCTAAAAACTTGCTGTCATTCACAAATGTAAGACATGCTATAGCAACTTGTGAATGACAGCAAGTTTTTAACTATAGCTTTTGTCAGATTCTCTTCTTTATCCGTCTGAACAAAATATAAAGATATGTTGTGACGAACAACAAACAGCTTAAAATAGGTCCTGATTTATTTAAATAACAGGAAGACAAATGAAAATTCAAAACTTTACCAAGCATTACTGTTCAGATAATTATGCTAGTTGGTAATCCGTTTCTTTGTTTGTTTGTGCATTATGGTTAAGTTGCTGTTTCCATACGAAGAGCACTTTTTGGGCGGCTTATAACTCCGCTCCCCCTGAACGAATCCTCACCAAACTTTGCAATAGTAAAAGTATATGGGCCACTCTGAATTTTTTGTAAAGTTTGGTGAGAATTCGTCCAGGGGGAGCAGAGTTATAGGGGGTCCCAAAACGTCTTTTTTTCCCATAGATTGAATGGGCGAAAAACTTTACGCACGGCTACAGGTGAAACCGCTGGACGGATTTTGACGAAATCTGCGGCAGGTACAGGGGCTTGGTCCAGAAAGCGTGCTTTTGTAAATTTTGTCACCATACGTGCAGTACGTTTATTTATAATGATGAAAAAGTAGGTCTGAAATAATTAGTGATATCTATGTTCGCTCCGCGGTCACACTTCCCTGTTCGGTCGACGAACAAGAAACCGATTGGCTAAGGGGCTGCCGTCATGACCGCGCACACGCGACGTCTCTGCCCATTGGCTGCTGCGAGACGTATTCTGCGTCAGATGGTGTGGATGCGCCGGATATCTTGGATCCGCGGAAAATGGAGCAACAACCAGCGTACACATGCTTTTTTCATTACCCTATTTTGCTGTGTCACAGAGCATTGGGAAAGATTCACACAGTAAGAAATGGGTGATCTATGCATTTGTCCTTCGGCCGTCATGTTGTAATTTCTATGGACACCTTGTACGTACAGTAAATGTGGGGGATAATAACGATAGCACTTCAGTCTATGTAGTGGGCAGGAAATTTGTAACACTTCAGTCCATGTAGTGGACAGGAAATTGGGTGTCATATGCTACGGTGGTAATGGCCAGGGGCTACAGTCTTAACATATGGGTGATTAATGCACTTGTTCTGGGGGTCGGTCGTCATTATGTAATGTGTATGGACATCTTTTACGCACAGTACACTTATACCTACTTAATGACGTATGTTGTATGGCCTCCTTGTACGCACAGAAAAGGAGGTGTCCATTAAGGCCAGTATTTGAGCCCGTGCACTGCATGGGGGAGTTGTTACATTTGTAAGGACACGTGTGGTGTTAGGGAACATTGAAATTGCCAACATGCTGTGAATACATTTCTGTTTCCAATGGCTATTATTATATTCATTAGTACGCTGCCATGGTTGGCACATGCTACAGTGGTTGTGGCCAGGGCCTAGAGTCTTGGATGCATGCATGACATGAAGTTGTTTACTTCACCTGTTTCTGTAACTGGTCTAGGGAAACCAAAGCGGCATTTGGTGTAGTATTTATCTTTGTTTTTGTATTTACGGCGACAATATTTGCCACATTTGTGTCTTTGAAATTGTAGAATCTGCCCATGCAGCTCACTATGTGTCTGTTGTGAAGGGATTTCACATGAGACATATTTTTGGATAAACTGCAAAACAGTGCTATCACTGTCGTGCCCAGATTTCGGTGCATCTTTGATCCATAACAGCATGTGAATATGTGGTGCTCCTCTCGCTTGATATTCTTTTCTCCAAAAGAAGTGTTGCACTTCTCCAAGGGGAGGAACAGTTTTATTGCAAATAAAGTGTAGCATTGCAATGAAACGATGATGGAAATATCTTGAGACATTAACTGGATCTAGAGAGCAAAGTTCTCCAGGTGTTGATATATCTATGTTGTTTTTGTTGCTGTTTGCTATGCGTAGGAACTCATGTAAATCTTCCCATGCATATTCTGCACAACTTAGCGTAACAAACCAAGTTGGTGCTCCAAGGTTTCTGATCATGCAACGCACGTCTCTGTGCCGTCTAAACCAGTATTCCTTTGTACCACGCATGTTTGCAAACCAATTTGTTATACTTGATTGTAAAATCTCATCTTTTTCTTGTACTTTTTGTATTAACTGCGTAGCTGACATATTTTGAAAGTGCGTTCCAGATTTAAGAATGTGTGCAACTCCATAACATAGTGTTGCTAATTCACTTTCATAGAGTAGGTGGAATATGTATTCCACATTTTGTCTAAATCTGGGATCTTGCAAATACATTTGTAATGAGTGGTATTCTGATGCCCCAATCTGAGTGGGTCTATCATCGTATCTCCCACCTTTGCCAGTAGGAAATAGCAGTGGAAAAGCACGTGCTTCTATACTTTTTTCCCAACTACTCATTGGTGATCCTTTGGTTTGTCGCATTTGGTAAGTTTCTAGTGCATCATCTATGCTTTCTGCTTTCATTTTAATGCAATGGATGAATTGTGTAATGGTCCAAAAGAGTGGATACTGTAGCTGGATCCAGAAGTTCAAATTGTCCAGTTTCTGATGGCTCTTGAATTATTTCATTTGTTTGCCTTAAGCTTTCATCAATATTTATTTCCTTGTAGTACTCATTGTTGTCTTTTAGATATTGCAATGCTTGTATAACTTTGTGTAAGTCTACTAATTGTTGCCACATTGTTTTGTCCTTTGTTGGTACTCCGTTTACCAAGACTATTAAAGAATGCTCTATTGAACGTTCCACTCCTAGAGTGTGCACATCTTCCGTTAGATCTAATGGCAAGTAAACTACTTTGCCACAAATGCCTTTCACCAATTCAGAGGAAGGTAAATTTACTGTTTTTGGATGAAGGCGTATAATTGCTTGAAATGGGTGAACTGTTTGAATTATTATGCTCTCATACAAATTGAGCTGTTGCAAGATTTTTGGTAATGGAAACAATTCCAAATTATTTGTAATTGCACGTGAAGGAGTGTGGTTGTTGTCTAATTTTGCAGTACAGTAACTACAACATATCAGGCGTTCAGTTATTCCATATTTGCTTTCAGCTAAAAGGTACAAAGCTAATTCTAACCATTTAGAGTCTTCATTGTTTTCTATTTTGTATGCTATGTCCATATTTTTGGTGTTCCTTTTGTAAAACGTTCTGCGGCAACATACACACACATGGTTTAGTACTTCAGCCGATGCCCTTTTAAATTTTAGTATTTCTTTTCTGTATGTGTGTAAAAGAAGGTTGCTATGTGCAGAATTGTCGCTACTATGCTCTAAAACTGGTGCATTTTCTATGTGGCACTCACTTCCAAAATACTTTTTCTGAATACGGTCCATTTCTTCTTGTAAGTATTTGGATGTACCATGCAGAATAGTGGTATTTAAATTGCCTAATTCTGAAGCTGGACATTTTGCACAGTATATTTTATACACTAAATTTCTTACTGTGGAATGATGTACTGATATTCTTTTGATATCATGGAAGGTACTTTGCAAATGGGCCCAGAAATGCGGCTAATGAATGTCCTTTTAGCCCTGTGTCTTTCCGCACTACACAAATATCCATTTTTTGCAGAACTTTCATTTTACTTTTGTCTTTACCTTTTACATATTGATTGAGGAACTGACGTAAAGATTTGAAAGCTTTGTTTGGAATGGCACACATTGATGTGCACTGCCATTTGTATACTGGACGGTGTGGTTCTGCTGAATCGAGAGATAATTCTGAGTTTTCAGAAGATAGTTTTGTAAGCAGTGTTTCTTGTTCCATGATGGTAGTATTGATTTTCTCATACCCCCGTCCACTGCTATGGATGGCAATTGTGTTTGTTTGATTTTGTTTGTATGCTTCTTCATTAAAATATGGCTCTGTGGTTGCTCCATTCACCACCACAAACAAGCAAAAAATTATTTTTGTTCACATTCCGTTTATTGCTGAGTTTCATTTATAGTTTGGTATTTAGTTTTGTTAGTGCTTTCATCCTTTTTAATACTAATATGAACAACTTCCTTTTGAGAAGGATTGCACTGCCCATGAGTGCTTGTAGAATCAACTTTCTATGGTACGTTTTAAGGGGTGAGGCTGATTTTGGTCCTCTTCTTAGTAGATTCTGAAGGACTCCGTGACGAAACATTTTTGCTAAAATACTTTTTTTACTATGGGTTCTTCTTACACTATCAGGATTATTAGGAACATTGTTAGCTGTACTGGCAGCCGTTTTTTTGACAACATTTCTGTGTTTTGTGACACTTTTCGATGGAGGAGTTACAGTTTCGGTAGTTGAGACTTCTTTTATTATGTTACCCAACTGCATTAGGTGGTTTGTACCAAGATTCTCCACTAACTCTACCTAACTCTACAACAGGTGGATGCTTACATTAGGCACCTTTATTTTTATTTGCTCTAATTCTGCATAGTTTTCTACGGAGCTGCTTTTTGGTAGGCATTCTTTGGTGTCTGTTGAGAAAAAAAAGTATACTTTGGTCTGTTGTCCAATGTATGTGTGCTGTGTGCATGTGGGCATAAATGTGATGGGGAAGCTCTTTGGCATGGTGTGTCAACGCACAGTGACCTCTAACTATCATTTGGTAAGGCTACTTTACTGTTTGTATACTAGTACAATGTGCTTAAGATGAGAGTACAAAGTGCCCTACTTGTGACGAGAACCATTATTAATAACCGAAATGCCAAAAACTTGCTACCGCAACTTATTTTCACAATCTAACCTTCTAAGGATTTCCTATGTTATTTTAGTACCAAACACACAGGGATTTGTCAGCCATTCCACCTGTTATTCTTTGTTCACTAAATGGAAATTTGTAGGTAGAATAGTTTACAAATGAATGCTTGCTTTGGTGCCCAAAATAAACAAATAACCCACGCAGCCTCTTTAAGGAGTAGTTACAATATGAAGGTTGTACTGTACTTACATTTCTGTGCAAGATGACCAGCTTTCTTCGGATATGTCGTCTGCAGTGTAGATGCTGTTGATTGTCAGGAGAGTAGTCTTCACTGTGAAATAAAAAAACAATATCAATTACTTTGTGTGTTTGCAGCGGTCATGATACTGCAGACTTTACTTGTACTTTCGTCAGAGGATTCAACTTTCATATTGCCGGTCATGAGCCGGTCAGATAGCACAGCAAGTAGAACGCTCGCTTTGACATCCGTGAAGAGCCTGCTGATGCAGGTTTGAATCCTGGCAGAGCCAAACTCAGCCTTTCATCCTTCCGAGGTCGATAAATGAGCACCACACACTGTGGGAAATAAGCAGCGCTCAGATACCTGAGGGTTTGTAGCGCTATATAAATGCACAAACAAACAAACAAATGTTTCAACCCAGTCCACGTGCACATTTCACTTCTCTCTGTGCAGTCTTTGCATACTAATTTAAATATGGTACTTGAAAGTCCTTCAAAATAACTACAGTTTTAAGGGTTTGCAAATGCCTTGTTCTTTACAAAGTGTAGTATGCATAGGAGAGAGGTTTGTAAGTGATAGGGCAAAGTACTAGATGGGCAAACATTTTGTACTTGTTAATGAAAAGAACAATGTCCAAAAATCGGGAGACCCTCCGAAGGACATGTCAGCACCACAATCGGGAGTGTTTACTTTTCTCATACGATCACATTGCAAGTAGCATTACTGTAGGCATTAGAGAGTACAGAACTCTGATATTTTCACATACAAAATTGAGGTCTGCCCTAAATTATACTTCTCAACTCACACGCTTTTGGCGGGTGTCACCCGCCTTGTAAAGGGTAGACTCACCTACCAAGCCTCCTGCATGGCCATTCATTCCAATGGGCGTCTCACCCGCCAAAAACAAAATCGGCTGATTTCACCCGCCTTTAAGACAAAAATGGTTGAGAGCTATGCCTAAATAGGCATGCCTGCAACGTATGTACAGGTTATGCAGAAGACAGTAAGCAGTCATATGATTTGTTAATGACAAATCGGCAATCTTGCACTTCAAAAGGGGGAGCGTTGTTATGTGTTCCCTAAGGAAATTTACCGGCATTATTTTGTCTATTTTAAATCATAAGACTTCCACATGTACTCTGATTAAAATGTATTTACCTGTACTCTATACTGATGCATGTGGACATGCATGGAACTGTACGTAGAAATTTGCAATCCTTGCACAGTAGCTTGTGAAGTAGGTGCTTTGCAATGGTATGCGATTTCCATTAAGAATCATCGACAGTAATTTTGAAGTGCGCAATTTTGATGACGGAGTTAAAATTAGGGATGTTCTATGTGATTGGTGGATGATTGTGTGCCCGCTTTGTTGTGTCCAATGAGGTTGTAGAAAGGGTGGAAGGACTGGGTAAGAGTTACGTGCCGCACATAGGCAACGCTTGTCTGCTGGTAGGGCGTGTCACATACGGGTTTCTACAGAAAATCCTGCATGGAAAGACGACTATTGGCATCAGCCAATCAGATGTTCACATTAGTCTTTTGTGTTGAAAGACGGTACGCACACTGAAAATGGCAGAGGTGGAGAGGGTCAGGGTTTTGCTGCTTGGAGACATTTTTGTGCAAGGCTTACAACACTATGCCGAGAGTAGGCATGTGGCACACCATTTCGATGTGCGAGAAGTGGAGGTGGTGTGGAGCGCTGACACTGATGCCAATGCTGCGGCAATTCTGCAAGTTTGCAGAGACATGCGTAGAATGACCACTCCTCATGTGGTAATTTTGCATTACGGTGCTTGCCACTTGGGATACCTGACTTCACGTACTTTGTTGGCAGATTTGGCACAGTTGGTTGAAGCACTAATGACCATCTTCCCAACATCGAAAGTTATTTTTTCTGCTTTACTCCCGAGAGTACAATGGAACAACAGTTCTGTTTTCTGTCCAGATCAAAGCATCGGGAGGTGCATCATCAATCGCGGCATGCGTGCATTCATGCTACGAGTTGGTATGTTTTTTTGTAGCCACGATAACATTGCTCCAAGCAATACGCATTACTTTGAAGGAGATGGTGTTGCGCTATCTTCTTTGGGAAATGCAATGTTCTTTTGGAACATAAAGCTTGCTTTAGAGAAGGTTCTGTATTGTTTGCAAGAGTAAAGCAAGGACAAAAAATACAAAAAAATACATAAAATACCACATGTCTGTACGATATGTGGCCAAAGATTAAAAAAGAATAAGCGGAGCTAGGGATTGGTCCATAAAGTTCAGTAGGTGTGTTCTGATCGACGTACTTTAGTAAGACTGTCTTCTCCCTCACAGGACACCACACAGCCACCGCTTTCCATGCTCGAAAACAGATTATCTTGATTGTGGGAGACTCATGGATACATTGGTTGAAGGTGCATGCAGAAAGCTGCAGTTTATCTACAAATCTCGGATTTCCACATGCGGAAGTGCACTGGCATGGTGTGCGTGGCATGAGATGGCTGGACTTGGTACCTCTTTGTGTTACTTTACAGACAGAGCGTCCTCCAGATATACTGATCATTCATTGTGGAGGAAACAGTTTAGGCCATGTATCTGGAATTTCTTTACAATTTGCCATGAAGGAAGGACTCGCGACGCTCATGGACATGTTTCCAAATTGTCACATACTTTTTTCCCGTATTGCCCAAAGAAAAATATGGTTGCGTTCTTCTGCATTTGGTCCACAAATGGAGAAAGCGAGACACAATGTGAATAAGGCTGTGTGTGCCTTTTTAAGAGATGTTGGCATGTCCTCTTTCCACAATGAAAACATTTTGTTTCATAGCAGTTTCATTTTCCGCAGAGATGGAGTCCACCTCACATATGCTGGCAACCAGATGTTTCTTCACAATTTACAAAATGCATTGCGCCCTCTTTTGCAATCACACTAACCTATCTGACAAACCGTTTTCCCCAATCCACTGTTTTTGACCCACACAACACACCACCAAAAGGCTCTTTTCAGAACCGCCACTTACTCCCAGTGTACACTTTATTGCATTTGCTCTGCATGCACCGTCCCTTTTTCCCCTCTACAACTGTCCGCAAACTTTTACTGAACTCCGCAGGGGTCTATGGCCTTCACTTCATAGTTCTATTGTTACACTGAGAAAGGCGGCTCTGAAAAGAGCCTTTTCTGTAATTGTTGTTGTTTTTACGTTCATTGATTAACAGCACTCGACACACTAGGAGAAGAGGCGAAAGGAGGGTAAGGAAGGGACACCAGTCACGGGGATAAGAAAGGGCAACTGAACAGACAAATATTAAGGGTGATCTTTATTTAGGTAAGGAGCAAATCTTCTGGTGCTCGGTGACTGCAGCCTCAAAAGCTCTTTGAAAACTCTCCCCCCTGCAGAGTACTGCGTCACAGTACGTGCAAACTACTGTCACCTTTGAAAGGTAAGGGTCCACAGCATTGCGAATGGCTTGTGAGGCAGCTGGAGGGTGGTGCTCCCCCACAGGAGTGTCTCTTGTGGTGGGAGGATCGGATTCCAAGGATGATGTGGAGGAACTTAAACGACTACGCTCTTCACATGGAACCACCTTGCGAATGTCCGCAGTGTGGAACGAAGTGAGGTGTTGCTTCATGGTTGTCGTACCAAAACTGTACGCTCCAAATCTCCTGCGACTCAACACCACATCGCACTGGTTACACTTCACCAGGTTTGCACATGCTTTTGGTACGTTCCCATAAATGGAAAAAAACAGCCACACCCACGACTCCCGCCGAGTGCTCCTAGTGCAGAGTTCCTCCACTTCATTCTCTTCCTCCTCTTCTTCCTCAATCTCTACATCCTCACCCATATATCTCTCTGCAGGTCCTTGGTGAGGTGGTGATGGTGGCGGGTTTGGGGGTGGTGCAGAGGCTATTAACCCAACAGCAGCCATGGAAGCCATACCGATTAGTTTCCTTTTGGTCACTACAGCAGTAAAGGCAACGCACCTCAATCTGCTATAGCTAGAAGGACAATGAAGATGCGCTCGGGGTGTGGCCTTTTGTAGGGGTGCAGGGGTGTGCCTCGTGACCGTCTTCATCCCTACAAAGCGGTACACACATTTTACACAGCAACTCCTGAGGTGGCCTATTGTTTGGGATGGGTGAAATTACATGTTTACACTGCACAATACTTTTCCTTGTGTCTACAAGTTCTTTTTTATTGTTGCGGAAGCACACAAACCGCGGAAACTAGTCCCCACGCTCAGCGTAGGTGCGGTCACAACATGACGTCCTCAACACATCCGCCCCCGTAATGAAAGACCCCTGGACAGCAAATGCAAAGAATCAAACATGCGCATGCGCACAAGTGTCCTACGGACAGTGTTCGGGTTCTCAAACTACTTCAAAGTGCGATACAAGTGAGACGGACAGTTAGGAACTGGCACGATGTTCGCAATACTTACGTTTGTACTGTGCATGTGCACGCATGCTATGTTCACTGTACAGACAGTTCCAGTGCCCTTAGGACAACTCCATTTTGTTTGCCTACGAACCTGCCGGCCATCGTGCCTGTTCTACAGACAGCACCATTTGACTGCGCCCTATATGGACCGCTATACTGTCCTTCACACACTCCCTTTTTACTCATTTACACCCATTTGGGACATCTTGTGTGTTCTACGACCATGTATTATCTCGTTTCCAAGCGGTACGCCGACGTAGTATATCCTTTGGACACCCCTTTCTGTTTATGTACGCACATTTTCAAAAGATGGTGCAGTCACACATCACATCCGTCTTACTTCACATTAGACAGCACCCACATTCCATTGCTTGTGGATAGGTCGAACAGGCGCGATGTTCGCGAACATTTTACGTCTTTTTAAAAACACACACACACACACATCAATCTAAAGAAATAGCGGGGGAAGCAGAAACAGAAACAAATATGGGGGAATTAGGATTCAACACGGGCTGGTTATGAGGAGAAGATTTGTGAGGGGAAGAAGGGATGGATATTTCATCAAAATGTCTATTTTCCTGTTCAAGGTTTGGGGATGGTTCACTAGGGAATGGAGAAGCAGGGAAGGTGCAGGTGGGGCAATGATAACAAACTTTTCCTCTCACACAGTCCTCCACAAACTCCCGTAAACTTTGAAAATTGTGGTTCAATGCGTCCATTTTCTGCTCTATCCTTTTTATCCTGTCTTCTTCTGTTTCGTTTGTTGCCCTTTCTTCTTTTCTTTCCTGGTCTGTTAACAAAAAAAAATACATAGGTTGAATGCCTCTAAAATACTGGTCACTATTTTGCATATGCAGAGCACTCTGTACCATTATTGTCGCTGTCTTCAGACATTTCGTCATGTGGGAAATGCTCCTCCAGCCACTCTAAAGTTCTTGCCATTTCTGAGTGAAAACAACAAAAAGAAATTACTATTTATGCACAACATAGCACAAAAAAAAAATCACCATATAAAAACTTGACCTGTACTCACTCTTTTGCTGTAATGTCCCTTCGTCCTACTGCGTCCGTCCACTGTTGTTCCAGGCTGCCGAGTTTCTGTGAAGTAATTACGCTGGAGGCATCATTTCTTTTTTATGGTACCATCCACTTTATTCTACATGGTTATTAAATGTGTGGTTTTCTTTTCCTAACTTCAGGTTTCCATATTTACTTATCACTACTTATAATATCTTTATGTCCTTCTTCTACGTTGCACATTAATTTGTGTAAAACAATAGTACATTTTCAGCTATCCCCCGCCTCTTTGGGTAATGTTGATGCTGTCCAACCCCGTCTGCAAACAGGCGCTCAGTCCGTCCCTTTCCAAAATCATTAAGGAGGGGGTTCTGTATGTTCAATGTTAAATGTATGTCAAGTGCGTACATTATACTACATATCTTTCAAAATCATATGCTTACAGTGTATATTCTGCTGAACAACTTCATTGCCACAATTTCATGCTTAAGTTCCACCTTCCAAAAGCCTATGCAATTCCCTACAAAAAAAACTTTGTTACAGGGACTTTATGGTTAAGTTGCCCTCCCAAAAACCAGATAAATTCACTACAAAAAAAACTTTGTTTGGGGACATTATGGTTAAGTTGCCCTCCCAAAAACCAGTGAAATTCACTACAAAAAAAACTTTGTTGAGGGGACGTTATGGTTGAGTTGCCCAAACAAAAAACTTTCCACCTCCCCTTTATGCTTCAAATTAAAACCAAAACCCCCATGGAATTCGACAGTTATGGTAAACTAAACCCCCAACCCTGCCACCACCCCTGTGCACTGATAACACTAACACCCAGACCATGAGAAATGTCATCTCAAATGATGACATCAATGACGACATCACTTATTTAGCCCCTTTCTTTTCCTTCCCTGCCATACATATATATGTACATTCAGTAAAAAAAATTCACTAAAGGAATGTTATACTTCACAGTGCAACGAAACACCACTGCACATTCAACCATTATAGTAAGCTAAGCAACCATAACCCGCACCATCTACGTGCATTGCTAACTATGAAAATTGAAAAGGTGCAGTGTAGCAAAACGTTACCCTTGTCGTGTGTTCTTAAAGTACTTTCCTTAGGGTCCGGTGGCAGCTCATGATGCACATGTATAGGGCAATAGCAGGCCTCAAACACACAATCAATTTGTATACAGGAAGATAAACTGTGGGATGCTGCTAGTTCTTTCTACCCTACTTCAGTTTCCCTGTATGTGCCGCTCAGTTATATGCATTGCGTCGTCATATGTATTGTTTGTTGTAGCACAAGTGTGTATTAAGTCTAGATTTGTGAGCTACGTATTACATGTGTAACATTACACAATCACCCCTGACATCTTGTTACCAACATAATATATAGAACTCCTTGTAGGTAGGGATTTTTTAGGAATATTATTTTGAAATGTGATGTCATGAGTGATGTCATCAATGATATTTCTGATGTCATCTTTGATGTCCTGGGTGTTAGTGTTAGCAATGCACGTAGATGGTGCGAGTTATGGTTGCTTAGCTTACTATACTGGGGGACTGTGCAGTGGTGTTTTGCACTGTGAAGTATAACATTCCTTTAGTGAAATTGTTTTACTGAATGTACATATTTATGTATGGCAGGTAAGGAAAAGAAAGGGGCTAAACAAGTGATGTCGTCATTGATGTCATCATTGACATTTGAGATGACATTTTTCATGGTCTGGGTGTTAGTGTACAGGTGTGGTGGCAGGGTTGGGGGCTTAGTTTACCATAACTGTCGAATTTCAGGGGGTTTTCGGTTTTAATTTGAAGCATAAAGGGGAGGTGGAACGTTTTTTTTTAGTGAAGTGTACAGGTTTTTGTTAGGGCAATATATATATATTTATATATATTACACGGCCACGGCAGTGGCTGTGTAGTTATGGTTAAGTTGCTGTTTCCATAGGAAGAGCACTTTTTGGGCGGCTTATAACTTTGTTCCCCCTGGACGAATCCTCACCATACTTTGCAAAACAAGTATATGGGCCACTCTGAATTGTTTTGCGAAGTTTGGTGATGTTTGGTGCAGGGGAGCAAAAGTTATGGGGGGGTCCCAAAATGTCTTTTTTTCCCATAGCCTGATGAATGGAGGAAAAACTTTGCGCACGGCTACAGTTCAAACCGCTGGACGGATTTTCACAAAATCTGCGGCAGGTACAGGGGCTTGGTCCAGAAAGCGTGCTTTTTTAAATTTGGTGACCTGCCGTGCAGTACTTTTCTTTAAAATTATCAAAAAGTAGGTCTGAAAAAATTAGTGATATCTATGTCCGCTTTGCGGTCACACTTCCCTGTTCGGTCCACGGACAAGATACCGATTGGCTAAGGGGCTGGCGTCATGACCGCAGATACGCAATGTCTCTGCCCATTATCTGCTGCGAGACGTGTCCTGCGTCAGATTGTTTGGATGCGGCTGACATCTTGGATCCGCCGAAAGCAGGGCAAGAACCAGCGTACATATGCTCTATTTATAAAACTGTTTTGCTGTGTCACAGACCATTGGGAAAGGTTCAGACAGTAAGACATGGGTGATCAATGCCTTTGTTCTGGGGGTCGGTCTTCATGATGTACTTTCCATGGACAGCTTGTATGCACAGAAAATGAGGGGTGTAATAACGATAGCATTTCAGTCCATGCAGCGGACAGGAAACTTCTAACTGTTGAAAGCACACGCGTAGTGGTAGCCAACATTGAAATTGACAACATGCCGTGATTCCATTACTTTTCCTGATGCCTATTATTATATTCATTAGTGCGCCGCCATGGGTGTCACATGCAACAGTGGTTGCGGCCAGGGCCTAGAGTCTTGGATGCATTGCCGTCGGCCAAAGGCCTTACTTCCAAGACTGTAGGCCCTGGCCACAACCACCGCAGCATGTCACACCCATGGATACACCCGTAGTATTGTGTTTCGATTGGCAAGTTGTGGGGATTGCGTGCAGTCTTGGGTTCATGGCCAAAGGCCATGCAACCAAGAACAAAGTTATAAGTAGCAGACGTGGAAGCCACTGCACACCCATCGCATGTAAGATCTATGGACATACAGCTAGGAGTGAAGCGTCTGCCTAGAGGGACTAAAGGATACCACACCTATAGAAACAAACCATTACCACACATCACTGAGGTGGTTGTGGGGAGACTCTGTAGTGTTGGGTGCATGGCCAAAGGCCATGCGCCCAATAACACACTTATACCTTCTTCATGATGTATTTTCTATGGCTTCCTTGTACGCACAGAAAATGAGGGGTCCAATAAGGGCGGTATTTCAGTCCGTGCAGTGCACGAGGAACTTGTAACAGTTCTAAGGACACGTGTGGTGTTAGGGAACATTGAAATTGACACCATGCCGTAATTGCAATACTTTTTCCTATGGTTATTGTATTCATCAGTACGCCGCCATGGGTGGCACATGCTACAGTGGTTGAGGCCAGGGCGTAGAGTCTTGGATGCATGACCGTCGGCCGAAGGCCGAAGGCCTTACTTCCAAAACTCTAGGCCCTGGCCACCAATACTTCAGCATGTCACACCCATGGATACCCCCTTACTAATGCGTATCGATTGCCTGGTTGTGGGGAGTGTACTCTTGGGTGCAAGGCTGAAGGCCATGCCCCCAACAACAAAGCTATAACCTCTTCACTTACAAGTCCACATGGGTTTCATGTAGTGCAGTGGTTGTGGACAAGATGTGTACATTTGGGTGCATGGTTGCAGGCTGTATGCCATACACCCAAGCATGCACCCAACAGGAAACTTGTAAGCACTGCAGTTATAAGACACTTCACAACAATATATTGAAATGTATGGCCATACACCTACAATTTTAGGCCCTGCGCACAAACAATGCAGCATTTCAGAGCTACAGAGACACCCCTACTATTGAACATGAGTCAGGTGGCTGTGGGGAGAGTCTGCAGGCATGAGTGCATGGGCGTAGGCCATGCACCCAACAGCACAGTTATATGTGGTGTACTTACAAGGCGCAATGGGTACGATATGGTGTGGTAGTGCATCACTCTGGCAGCTGTGGGGAGGGGCAGCAATCATGGGTGCATGGCCAAAGGCCATGCCCCCAAAAGTACATTTGTTCATAGTGTACTTATATGCCACAATGGATGTCATATGGTGTGGTAGTAGTGGCCAGGATGCAGAGTATTTGAACAAAGTAATAAGCACTGCAGTTGTAAGTAACTATGCATTTTAAATACTGTATACCCATACATTCCTAATGCTATTGCCTCAAACTCACCTCTGTAGCCTGTGGCTACAAACTACTGCATCATATCGCAGCTATTGGTACACTTGTACTATGCAACATCATTAAGATGGTTGTGGGAGGGCGTAGCGCTTTGGGAGCATGGTCAAAGGCCATGCTCCCAAAACCAAGTTTGTACATAGTACAATGACAAGGCACAATGGTTCCGATATGCTGTGGTGTTTCTAGCCAGGACCCAGACTCTTGATTGCTTGCCCAAAGGCCATGCACCCAAGACTGAAGTCATAAGCAGTGGAGTTACAAGTGAATATTGGTGTGGTGTAATGCGCATGTTGTGTGGACGCCCTAGTGTTTTGCCTGCATGGCTGCAGACGATGGTCCGAAAAGTAAATTTATAAGTAGCTAATTTACAAGAACCATGGTTTTGATATGCAGCGATGGTTGTGGCTAGGACCTATACTCCTTGTACCTTGGTCGTAAGGCGTACATGGTAGGTTACACACCGAAGATGCAAGAGCCAGCCTACAGGCACTGCAGCATATTACTACCATAGATCAGACGTGTAGATTTGCATGTGTAGAAAATGACTGCCAATACACTTACTCCTTACTTTGTTCAGAATCCACATACAATTTTTAAATGGTTATCGTACTTGGCAGAAGTATCCCTTTTTCCATATCTGTCATAAAAGAAACAGGTATGTTAGTTTTTACATTTTTTGAAAATTTACTACATTGCTTAAAAGACAGTTTACCTTTTTTTTAACCCTCATATTTAGTTTATAAAACCAGTGTACTGTGCATTGCGCTCAGTTTCTGTGTTTGCTTTTCTAATCCTTGGGTCTGGGGAAAACAAATCCTTGTCGGATTAAAAAAAACCTTCATTTACTATGGTAATAACTACTTCCTTGTTTCCTTTGAGTGTTTCCTTCATCTTTCCGATTAATGTTATGTTTGTTGCCTTCCTGCCGATTTTTACCAACAGTTAGATACCTGTAGGCGTATTCTACCTGTGCATTTGTTCCCAATGATCTGTGATATTCATTTCTTTGTGTCATTCTTACATCCTCTTGGGTAGTTAGATACCTCTTGGCGTATTCTAACTGTTTGTAGTCTTTCACATAATTTTTTTTAAAAATCTTGAAGTACACATTATTTCATAAATTTTGGCTTTAAGAACATTAAAAACGCATTTGTAAGATTAGCTGGCAATCTCTGCTTTAGAGTAATGGTGCTATCATTACATTTGAACCATCCACAATTCTTTTTAATGTATGCAGTGTAGTGACCTGCATTGGTTGTAGCTCCTACATGGTAGATTATACCTACTGTTGTAAAGGTTTTCTTTCCAAGTGACACTTGACCGTGTGTGAATCCAGTCAGTTTGCAGTTGTTTTTGGTGCCATCTGCATTATAACGTAGATGCATAAGTATTATGTAGGCACTATGTGATTGTATCAGTAAGGTGGAGCGATTGTCTGAATTGCAAATAGTACATAATCTGCCATGGTTTGCATTTTGTACAAGTTGCTGAAATGGAATGTTCTCACAATTTGGTATGGAAACATACTCAAATCGCTCATTTGGGATTTCTTCCTGTATCACTTTGCCACAGAGAGTGCATGTATGTTTCCACATGTACAAAATCTGGAAGATTTTATTTACAGGTATGCTTTTGTTTTCCAATGCTAATAGTATGTACATTAGACCTTCTTGTAAATCTTCTTGTGAGTTCATAGTGAATCTCACCATTCCAGCATAGTCGTCCAATTGTTGCCTTACTCCATGAACACTGTATGTGTTGTCAGGATTGCTTTTTGCATTTTTATGCAGCACTAACATTTGCAAACACAATTGGTCTGTACTGTGGAGGTAAATATTGTTACCAATTGGTGGCAATTGAAATAGAATATTCATTGCTACATTTGCATAGCAACTTACCCCACTTTCATTTGCAAATTTGAATGGTCCAGCAAGTTCTGTATCTGAGTGCATTTTTCGGTATTTCTGTTGCTTCTTTTCCGACGTCCCTGGTTTACATTCCCTGGTAGGTTCTTCTATGTTTGCGGTAATTGATGAAACTTTTCATTTAGTTTTCTTTTACCACATTTTACTTTATCTGGAACAGGGTATTGTTTCAGATGAGGGGTGTACAGTGAACGCAATCTATTGTATTCTAGAATGCAAGGAGTATCAGCTTTGACTTTACTTGCATCAAAGTTCATTAGCAATAGACCGTCAAGTATACGTAAGCGTGATAATGCTACGTAGCTCATGCCTTCCTTAAAGACTGTGTTTCCTATATCTATCAATGCTTTGTCTAGGGTAAGACCTTGGGATTTATGAATGGTAACTGCATATGCAAGAGTTAGAGAAAATTGCTCTCTACGTACATATATATCTTTGAAGAGAAGGAATCGAGCAATTGAGCGCCCTATCCTTTTCACTTCTGAAAGTTTATCAAAGCGAATATTGACAAACAGAATGTTGCTATCATGTGGGTATGATTGAAAGCCAACAACTGTGCCCAGTGCTCCATTAACTAGCCCTTGCTCTACATCAAGGTTACGTTTAAGCATTACTCTACAATTTAAGGATAATTTCAATATTTTTTCCAGCCCAGCTGTGTTGGAGATTGAATTTTCTAAACTATTTAGTCTTGTTGTGGCTTGCTCACACATGGGTACTGTCATACCATGTACGTCTAGTTTGTCTGTGGCGCTAATTTCCAGTATTGGTTGCATTTTTTTACTTAACATTGTTTCATTTAATTTGAAACAGCTTGCAAGAGTTGGCATTAAGGCCATACAATTGACATTTTTGTGCGCTATTTGTTCCATAACATCAGTTGCACATGCATTGTCGCCATAAAGTGCATGTATGTGCCGGTTTTCCAATACAACATGTGCTTCTTGCGATAATACACCAACTCTAATACTTATTAAGATGTTGGCATAAGTGAGATCTGCAGATTGCCGCATGTTCTCAGTTAATTCTCTATGTTGGAAATGTTGCCAAAGGTTAACATTACCTATGCTACCAACAGTTTTCAGAGTATGTGGCCTAAGGTTTTAAAAATCGGTTCACCTTTCACGGGTGTCAATTGTAGAAGATCTCTGAAAACGATAATGTGTTTCCCTACAAAGAGTTCTTCGTTGTTACTTTTAAGTACTTCTTGAAATCTGAGATGAATCAAAGCCAACATTAGGTTGGAGACCATGCTCACTTCATCTATTAGTAGCATGTTCATTTGTTTGTTTCAATACTCTGCAGAAAGTTTGTAGTAGTCTAATTTATTTTGATGCTCTACTGGAAGCAGTAGTAATCTGTGCAAAGTGACACCGCCTATGTTGTAGGCAGCTAGACCTGTGGGGGCCGTAACAACAGCTGACAGTTTGTTGTTTGTCAATTGTTGAAGGAACTTGCTGATGATTTTGATTAAGAATGTTTTCCCTGATCCAGCTTCACCACTGACGTACAGCAGTATAGGTTTATAATTTTGGCAGGTACATTCTTTATTTTTGTGTTGTACACCATGTACAATTTGTTTTGTTACGTCTTCAAAAATGGTGCGCTGATCGTTGTTAAGTTTTGCTTGTTGTACAGTTAAGTCTTCTGTATCTTCTTGATACTGATACATGGTGTTTTCTACTTCTGCCATAGCTACTTCAGCCTCATTTGCTATTAGTGGTTGTCCTAAATGTTCTTGATTTCCTGTTACAGAAGGTTGACCACTGTCGGAAGAGTCCCTTATCTATTTGGGCCTTAAGTTCTTCTTCCTGTTGCTGCTCATTGTGTAACATTGTTTTGTACTGCGTAAAGTTCACATTGGTGATAGCGCTTTCATTTGCTTTGAAAGCATCTTCATAGCAGTCATAGTTATCTAGTATGTCTTCCTCTTTTCTCCATGGATTAAAAAGTTGTAACAGAGACATTGTCATGATCTCTGCTTCCAAAAGGTCAGGGTTTTCCCAACTCCCTTGGAAGCAGATCCATAACCCAGGTTCCGAGTGCCAACCAGTCCCAATTGGGACCTTTTGGACCCAGTCCTGGCGCCAGTGGCACCAGGCTCATAAATATGCCCAGTCCCAGCGCTGGAAGCGCCGGGCTCATAATGCTTGGGTGGACTTACCTGCAGCAGACCATGCTGCTTACTTGCCTGCCAGTTGAGCCTCTGATCCTCTTCTGTTTGGAACTACTTTTCCTGTTGGGTGGGGCAGGAGCCACTCCCTAGATTCAGAACACTGGAACTCTTCTGGAAAGCAGGAACTCTTTTCTTACCTAGGCGTGGCTGTGGAAGGAGACACCTAAGCACTACAGGAGGCTATTTAAACCACACCCAATGGATGAATCTTGCTTTGCGTTATTCTGCATCCTCTGCAGCAGAACGCTCATCGTGTCTTCTGCATCTGATCCTGGGCCTAAGGAAAAAGGCTTACCATCCTGAATCCAGTCTTCAGCAACACCTATAAAGACAAGAAAGAACAGCAATATATATAGCAATATAAATAAATAAACAAACAAACAAACAAACAAACAAACAGGTTAGCATTACGGTCTTCAGTGACAGCTCTTCACTTACCTGGTCCAGCGGCTGTCACCAACGCCTCGCGGTGCATTCCGGCATCTGAAAGACAAAGGCGTACCTACTCTTCGTGCGCTCCGGAGGTCTTCACACTGCATTCCGGCATCTGAAAGACAAAAGCTTACCAACTCTTTGCACGCTCCGGAGGCCTTCGGCGCTGCATCCCGCATCTGAAAGACAAAACAAGGTGCGTTTAAAGACATTGGGGAACTTTAATACTCACGTGCCATTACTCCTTTCCACATCTAACCCAGTGGGTATTCCGGCACCCTGCAGCCGCTCCGAACTTGTACCTGCAAAATAAAAAGACAGTTAGAGCGCATCGTGAAGCAGGCAACAAGCGCTTACTTACGTGCTTCCAGGCGCTTCTATTCATCACACGGGCTCCATCTTCAACTCACTTCAGCCCGTCATCCGCCATCGCCGGAACCCTGTAAAACAAGAAACATCATTACTAAAGACTTTAAAGACATTAGAGTTACTCGAAACTTACCGTTCGTGCAGTAAACGACGGACAGCAGTCCTCTGAAGTCAAGAGGCCTGCTCCCCTTATCCAGTGAAGAAACTGGTTACAGCACCCTGCCCCGAGGCAGATGGAGAGCACGGCGTTCACTTACCTAAGGTGAGAGCGTTAACCTTTGGGGTTCTACAGGAGAAGAGAAAGGTAAGAAGAGAGAGACATTCAATAACCCAGTTCCTTAATCCCATATTTTCTATCTGCAGACATCTTACCCTTCAATTCAGACATACAGTGCACAGAGGTCCAGCCCAAAGAGCCAGCCGTGTGTTGCACATCACCTTTGAAGATACGGTATACGCCCAGTCAAGACCGGCGCCTCTATGGGAATCAGGTGAGCGTTACAGAACGCAAAGCCCACCACAAAACTCCCGTCCAGGCGCTATGGAATACCTAGAATACCAAGATGTTTTCCGGAAGGATCAGGCTAACTCTCTACCTCCTCATAGGTCTTATGACTGCCAGATAGACCTGATACCTGGATCTACTCCTCCTTGTAGTAGAATTTATGCCCTCACCGAGCCTGAGAACCTTCACCTTCGACAATACCTGGATCAATACCTGGCAAATGGGTTTATTCGTCCTTCCAAGTCCCCTGCTTCTTCAGCTTTGTTCTTCGTTCCAAAAAAGGAAGGAGACCTTAGAACTTGTATAGATTATCGCTCCCTGAACCAGATCACCGTTAAGAATAGATATCCGTTACCTTTGATCCCTGAACTCCTGGACCAAGTCAGAAAAGCATGCATATATACAAAGCTGGATTTTAGAGGAGCTTACCACTTGGTACGAGTAAAAGAGGGCGATGAATGGAAGACGGCCTTCCGCACCAAGTATGGGCTATTTGAATATCAGGTCATGCCCTTCGGACTTTGCAATGCCCCGGCCGCCTTTCAATATTTTATGAACGATGTCCTCAGAGAGCTCATAGATGTGTGTGTTGTTGTTTACATTGACAACATCCTCGTTTATTCTTCATCGGAATCTGAACATCGGAAACACGTGAAAATGGTCCTCGAAAGATTGCGTCAACACAAACTTTTCGCTAAGTTGGAAAAATGTGTTTTCAACGTGACTGAAGTTGAATTCTTGGGATTCATATTATCACCTGGCGGAGTGCGTATGGATTCAAAGAAGGTCGATGCAGTTCTCAAATGGCCATCACCATCCTCCGTAAAAGGTGTGCAAAGCATGTTAGGCTTCGCTAACTTTTACCGCAGGTTTATCCCCGAATTTTCTCGAATAGTCCAGCCCATCACTGCCTTGTTAAATAAAAACAAACGTTTTGAATGGTCTACCGAGGCGGAACAAGCTTTCCAGGATTTGAAGACTAAATTTATCTCTGCACCAATCTTAAAACACCCTCGCCCCGAACTCCCCTACATCGTGGAAACTGATGCTTCAAGCCTTGCCATGGGGGCAGTCCTATCACAAAAGGACCCGGTAACCAATCAGTTGCATCCCGTGGCATTTTGGTCCCGCAAATTCTCGCCTCCTGAAATCAATTACACGATTACTGACAAGGAACTTCTGGCTATCAAGTCTGCCTTTAAGGCTTGGCGGCATTATCTGCTGGGGGCCCGACACACCGTTACTGTGATTACGGATCACCGAAACCTGCAATATTTGAAAACCGCAAAAGCCCAATCCTCTAGACAACTCCGTTGGGCATTATTCTTTGCCGAGTTTGACTTCATAATTACCTATCGACCTGGTACAAAGAACGGTAAAGCTGATGCCCTTTCTCGGATGGGAGTGGAAGAACACTTGATCAACCCTAAACCTGTACCAATCATTCCCGAACAAAGAATTCTGGGTGTAATCGCCACAGAATCCATAGAGGAAGTTAAGGATAAAGCCAGGCAACTTGTAACTCCAGCAGACATACAGAATTGGCATCTGCAGGGAAAGGACTTTGCAGTAAAGGACAACTTATTGTATTTCCAAGAACGATTATACCTACCCAGCACAGATTTACAGAAAAAAGTAATCGCTTGTTATCACGATTCTTTAATGGAAGGACACCCCGGTATGGCCAAGACCTCAGAAAAGATCAAGCGCTACTTCTGGTGGCCGTCTTGGAAAAAAGATATCAGAGACTTTATAATGTCCTGTGGAGTATGCGCCCAAAACAAGAGTCAAAAGGAAAGACCAGCAGGCCTCTTACGCCCTATTGACATCCCACCTCGCCCTTGGCATACGCTTTCTATGGACTTCATCACCGATCTACCTCCATGCTCCGGATACAATACGATTCTAGTAATCGTGGACTTATTCTCCAAGATGGCGCATTTCATTCCGCTCAAAGGCTTGCCAACAGCAGCAACTCTGGCCCGAGAATTTCTCGAAAACATCGTCCGACTGCACGGTTTTCCTTCGGTTCTAATTTCGGATCGAGGTAGTCAATTTATTTCTCATTTTTGGCGAAGTTGCTGTCGGTCGGCTCAAATTGATGTGAGACTATCGACCAGTCACCACCCTCAGACCGACGGACAAACCGAGAGGACCAATCAAACTCTGGAACAGTATTTACGCTGCATGCTGCAACAAACTGAAAAAACTTGGAAAGACATCCTTTGGATAGCCGAATATGCCTACAATAACTCTGTCCATTCGGGAACTGGGAAAACCCCGTTTTTTCTTTTGTACGGCAGTCACCCTCGAACCTCGGAGTTGGATCCCCTCCAAGATCTTGAAACACCAGCAGTAGACTACCTGCATTCTACAATCACCCAAGCCTTTAAGGAAGCTGTTTCTCACCTTCAAAGGGCTAAAGAACAATACAAGAAAGGAGCAGATCAACATCGGAAGGAAGCCCCTCAATATCAAGTAGGGGATCAAGTCTGGTTATCCACCAAATATCTACCTCTAAAAGGGCCACGCACATTCAACCCAAGATACCTTGGTCCCTATTCCATCACTACCATAGTAAACCCAGTAGCGGTCAAGTTGGACTTGCCCCCGCACATGAAGATACATCCGGTCTTCCACGTCTCTCTATTAAAACCCGTGCAACCTCAAACCCGACTAACTAAATCTCCAAAACCTATCCTAGTTGATGGAGAACTCGAGTTTGAAGTCAAAAGCATTCTGGACTCCAAGATCTCCAAATCTAAACTATTTTACCTAATTGACTGGAAAGGCTACGGCCCCCAAGAGAGATCCTGGGAACCTGCTGAATATGTCCACGCTCCTCGCCTAATCAAAAGATTTCACCGAACATTTCCTGACAAGCCAAAACCCCCGGAGGAGCCCGGTTTGGGAGGGGCCTTGACGGGGGGGGTACTGTCATGATCTCTGCTTCCAAAAGGTCAGGGTTTTCCCAACTCCCTTGGAAGCAGATCCATAACCCAGGTTCCGAGTGCCAACCAGTCCCAATTGGGACCTTTTGGACCCAGTCCTGGCGCCAGTGGCACCAGGCTCATAAATATGCCCAGTCCCAGCGCTGGAAGCGCCGGGCTCATAATGCTTGGGTGGACTTACCTGCAGCAGACCATGCTGCTTACTTGCCTGCCAGTTGAGCCTCTGATCCTCTTCTGTTTGGAACTACTTTTCCTGTTGGGTGGGGCAGGAGCCACTCCCTAGATTCAGAACACTGGAACTCTTCTGGAAAGCAGGAACTCTTTTCTTACCTAGGCGTGGCTGTGGAAGGAGACACCTAAGCACTACAGGAGGCTATTTAAACCACACCCGATGGATGAATCTTGCTTTGCGTTATTCTGCATCCTCTGCAGCAGAACGCTCATCGTGTCTTCTGCATCTGATCCTGGGCCTAAGGAAAAAGGCTTACCATCCTGAATCCAGTCTTCAGCAACACCTATAAAGACAAGAAAGAACAGGTTAGCATTACGGTCTTCAGTGACAGCTCTTCACTTACCTGGTCCAGCGGCTGTCACCAACGCCTCGCGGTGCATTCCGGCATCTGAAAGACAAAGGCTTACCTACTCTTTAGTGCGCTCCGGAGGTCTTCACACTGCATTCCGGCATCTGAAAGACAAAAGCTTACCAACTCTTTGCACGCTCCGGAGGCCTTCGGCGCTGCATCCCGCATCTGAAAGACAAAACAAGGTGCGTTTAAAGACATTGGGGAACTTTAATACTCACGTGCCATTACTCCTTTCCACATCTAACCCAGTGGGTATTCCGGCACCCTGCAGTCGCTCCGAACTTGTACCTGCAAAATAAAAAGACAGTTAGAGCGCATCGTGAAGCAGGCAACAAGCGCTTACTTACGTGCTTCCAGGCGCTTCTATTCATCACACGGGCTCCATCTTCAACTCACTTCAGCCCGTCATCCGCCATCGCCGGAACCCTGTAAAACAAGAAACATCATTACTAAAGACTTTAAAGACATTAGAGTTACTCGAAACTTACCGTTCGTGCAGTAAACGACGGACAGCAGTCCTCTGAAGTCAAGAGGCCTGCTCCCCTTATCCAGTGAAGAAACTGGTTACAGCACCCTGCCCCGAGGCAGATGGAGAGCACGGCGTTCACTTACCTAAGGTGAGAGCGTTAACCTTTGGGGTTCTACAGGAGAAGAGAAAGGTAAGAAGAGAGAGACATTCAATAACCCAGTTCCTTAATCCCATATTTTCTATCTGCAGACATCGTACCCTTCAATTCAGACATACAGTGCACAGAGGTCCAGCCCAAAGAGCCAGCCGTGTGTTGCACATCACCTTTGAAGATACGGTATATGCCCAGTCAAGACCGGCGCCTCTACGGGAATCAGGTGAGCGTTACAGATATGTAATATAGTTCTTTCTGTTGAGGACTTTTTAATGACAATTTTACATGATTAATTAAGCTTTGTTTGGTTAGTTTCACTAAGATCCCTTCACAATCGGTCACTCTATATCTACGTTTACTTTCATCAGGTTTTACATTATTTTTGTATCCAAAGTTTTGAGCTATGTGGTATAGACACATGCTTTCCAGAGTGCTACTCCTGTTTGGATAGTATGTGTTCAGTAAATTGTTTTTCAGAATGTCTTGGCTGTTGGGATCATTTCTGGCAATTGTTTCTATATCCTCATATGATTTTAGCAATCTTTTTCTAGATTTTGGAGGACCAAGACTGAGCCATACTATGTTGTCTGATTTTCTATACAAAGCAGTACCGGTTAAACGATCTGCTACTTCATACGCGCCACATTCTCTATGAGAGAGCATTTTTATGCCTAGGCTGTACAATGTCTGTGATATTGTTTTGTCTGATGCTAGGTCATCCCAGAGGTCTTGAAGCTCAGTGTTTTCTGCTTTTGTTAAGTAGGCTGTAACATATCGTGCAACAGCAGTGGAATTGTCTGCAATGTACTGCACATCTATGTTTGCATTCCATAAGAGGGCAATGATTGCATTGTAATCATTGATATATTTGGATTCTTCCTTTCTTTTTATGTAATACCTGTTCTTAGGTGATTTACCTTGAACACTATGTCGAACTGAAGACATGAACTTGTTTACTTCACCTGTTTCTGTAACTGGTCTAGGGAAACCAAAGCGGCATTTGGTGTAGTATTTACCTTTGTTTTTGTATTTGCGGCGACAATATTTGCCACATTTGTGTATTTGAAATTGTAAAATCTGCCCATGCAGCTCACTATGTTGTGTCTGTTCAGAAGGGATTTCACAAGTGACATATTTTTGGGTAAACTGCAAAACAGTGCTGTCACTGTCGTGACCAAATTTCGGTGCACCTTTGATCCATAACATGATGTAAATATGTGGTGCTCCTCTCGCTTGATATTCTTTTCTCCAAAAGAAGTGCTGCACTTCTCCAAGGCAAGGAACAGTTTTATTGCAAATAAATTGTAGCATGGCAATGAAACGATGATGGAAATATCTTGACACATTAACTGGATCTAGAGAGCAAAGTTCTCCAGGTGTTAATATATCTATTTTGTTTTTGTTGCTGTTTGCTATGCGTAGGAACTCATGTAAATCTTCCCATGCATATTCGGCACAGCTTAGCGTAACAAACCAAGTCGATGGTCCTAGGTTTCTGATCATACAATGCGCGTCTCTGTGCCGTCGGAACCAGTATTCCTTTGTACCACGCATGTTTGCAAACAAATTTGTTATACTTGATTGTAAAACCTCATCTTTTTCCTGTACTTTTTGTATTAACTGCGTAGCTGACATATTATGAAAGTGGGTACCAGATTTAAGAATGTATGTAACATATTGTTGCTAATTCACTTTCATAGAGTAGGTGGAATATGTATTCCACATTTTGTCTAAATCTGGGATCTTGCGAATACATTCGTAATGAACGGTATACTGATGCCCCAATCTGAGTGGGTCTATCATCATATCTTCCACCTTTGCCAGTAGGAAATAGCAGTGGAAAAGCACGTGCTTCTATACTTTTTTCCCATATACTCATTGGTGACCCTTTGGTTTGTCGCATTTGGTAAGTTTCTAGTGCATCATCTATGCTTTCATTGAAATGCAATGGATGAACTGTGTAATGGTCCAAAACAGTGGATACTGTAGCAGGATCCAGAAGTTTGAATTGTCCAGTTTCTGATGGCTCTTGAATTATTTCAGTTGTTTCCCTTAAGCTTTCATCAATATTTATTTCCTTGTAGTACTCATTATTGTCTTTTAGATATTGCAATGCTTGTCTAACTTTGTGTAAGTCCACTAATTGTTGCCAATTTTTTGTTCTTTGTTGGTACTCCATTTATCAAGACTATTAAAGAATGCTCTATTGAACGTTCCACTCCTAGAGTGTGTACATTTTCCGTTAGATCTAATGGCGAATAAACTACTTTGCTACGAATGCCTTTCACCAATTCAGAGGAAGGTAATTTTGCTATTTTTGGATGAAGGCGTATAATTGCTTGAAATGGGTGAACTGTTTGAATTATTATGCTCTCATACAAATTGAGCTGCTGCAGGATTTTTGGTAATGTAAACAATTCCAAATGATTTGTAATAGCACGTGAAGGAGTGCGGTTGTTGTCTAATTTTGTAGTACAGTAACTGCAACATATTAGGCGTTCAGGTAGTTCATATTTGTTTCCTGCTAAAAGGTAGAGAGCTAATTGAAACCATTTAGAATCTTCATTGTCTTCTATTTTGTATGCTATGTCGACATTTTTGTGTTCCTTTTCTAAAACGTTATGCGGCAACACACACACATGGTTTGGTACTTCAGCCGATGACCTTTTAAATTTTACTATTTCTTTTCTGTATGTGTGTAGTAGAAGGTTGCTATGTGCAGAATTGCTGCTACTATGTTCAAAAACTGTTGCATTTTGTAAGTGGCTCTCACTTCCAAAATACTTTCTCTGAATACAGTCAATTTCTTCTTGTAAGTATTTGGGTGTACCATGCAGTAGAGTGGTATTTAAGTTGCCTAATTCTGAAGCTGGGCTTTTTGCATAGTATATTTTATACATTAGATTTCTTACATTGGAATGATGTGTTGATATCCTTTTGATATCATGGAAGGTGCTTTTGCAAATAGGCCCAGAAATGCAGGCTAATGAATTTCCCTTTAGTCCTGTGTATTTCCGCACTGGACAAATATTCATATTTTGCAGCACTTTCATTTGACTTTTCTCTTTACCTTTTACATATTGATTAAGGAACTGACGTAAAGATTTGAACGCTTTGTTTGGAATGGCACACATTGATGTGCACGGCCATTTGTATACTGCATGGTGTGGTTCTGCTGAATCGAGAGGTAATTCTGAGTTTTCAGGGAATACATTTGTAAGCAGTGTTTCTTGTTCAATGATAGTAGTATTGATTTTCTGCCCTCGTCCACTGCTATGGATGGCAATTGTGTTTGTTTGATTTTGTTTGTGTGCTTCTTCATTAAAATATGATTCAGTGGTTGTTGTGTGACTCCATTCACCACCACAAACATGTAAGAAATTATTTTTGTTCACATTCCGTTTATTGCTCAGTTTCGTTTGTAGTTTAGTACTTAGTTTTGTTAGTGCTTTCATCCTATTTAACACTAATATAAACGACTTCCTTTTGAGAAGGATTGCACTGTACACGAGACCTTGTAGGATTAACTTTCTACGGTAGGTTTTAAGGGATGAGGATGATTTCGGTCCTCTTCTTAGTAGATTCTAAGGACTCTGTGACGAAACATTTTTGATAAAATACTTTTTTTACTATGCGTTCTTGTTACACTATCAGGATTATTAGGAGCATTGTTAGCTGTACTGTTAGTCATTTTTTTACAACATTTTTGTGTTTTGTGACACATTGTGATGGAGGAGGTAAAGTTTTGGTAGTTGAGACTTCCTTTGTTTTGCTAACCAACTGCATTAGCTAGTTTGTTCCAACATTCTCTACAAACTCTACAATAATGGATGCTTACATTGGGCACTTTTATTTTTATTTGCTCTACTTTTGTGTTCCTTTCTATGGAGTTGCTTTTTGGTAGGCATTCTTTGGTATCTGTTGAAAAAAAAAGGTATACTTTGGTCTGTTGTCCAATGTCTGTGTGCCGTGTGCATGTATGCATGAGTCTGATGGCGAAGGTCTTTGTCATGGTGTGTCGATGTGCATTGGACTCGTGCAATGATTTGGTGAGGCTACTTTATTGTTTCTTTACTACTACAATGTGCTTCAGATGAGAGTACAAAGTGGCCTACTTGTGACGAAAACCATTATTAATGAACGAAATGCCATAAACTTGCAACAGCAACTTCTTTTCTAAATCTAACCTTCTAAGGATTACGTATGTTATTTGAGTTCCAAACACACAGGGATTTGTGAGCCATTTTGCCTGTTATTCTTTGTTGAATAAATGGATATTTGTAGGTAGAATGGTTTAGAAATCAATGTTTGCTTTGGCGCCCACAATAAACAAATAACCCACACAGCCTCTTTGAGGAGTAGTTACAATATAAAGGTAGTACTGTACTTACTTTTTTTTCGCAAAATGACCAGGTTTCTTCGGGTATGTCGTCTGCAGTGTAGATGCTGTTGATTCTCAGGAGAGTAGTCTTCACTGCGGTGCAAAAAAACAAAATCAATGACTTAGTGTGTTTACAGCAGTGATGGTACTGCACACATTAATTGTGCTTCTTTCGTCACAGCATTCTACCTTCATATTTCAACCCAGTGCATGTGTGCATTTCACTTCACTCTGTGCAGTCTTTCCATGGCATTTGCAATATGGTATTTGAAAGTCCTTCAAAATTGCTAACAATTTTTAATTTATGGAAAAGCCTTGTTTTTTACACAGTGTACTATGTATAGGCGAGAGGTTTGTAAGCAATAGGGCACAGTAGTAGATGGGGAAACATTTTCTACTTGCAAATTAAAAGCACAATGCCGAAAAATCGGGATATCCTCAGAGGGAGATGTCACCACAGCAATCGGGAGCGCTTACTTTTCTCATACGATTACATTGCAAGTAGCATTACTGTAGCCCGTACACAGTACACAACTCCGACATTTTCACATACAAAATTGAGTTCCGCCCTAAATAGGCATGCTTGCAACATATGTATATGTTATGCGGAAGACAGTAAGCAGTCGTGCAGTTTGTCAATCATAAATCGGACATCTTGCACTTAAAAGGGGGAACGTTGGTATGTATTGCCTGTGCACATTTAGCAACATTAATTTGTCTAAATTAAATCATAAGGGTTGCACATGTTCTCTGATTACAATGTACATACGTGTATTATATACTCATGCATGTGCGCATGCATGGAGCTGTACGTAGAAATGTGCAATACTTGCACAGTAGCTTATGAAGAAGGTGCTTTGCAATGATATGTGACTTCCGTTCACAATCATCGACAGTCATTTTGAAGTGCGCAATGTTGATGACGGAGTTAGAATTAGCGATGTTCAATGTGATTGGTGGATGGTTGTGTGACTGCTTAGTTGCGTCCAATGAGGGACTCAACTTGCTACCGCTGTGGAAAGGGTGGAAGGACTGGGTAAGGTAGTGCGTGTCACATACGGGTTTCTACAGCAAATCCTGCATGGAAAGGGGACTGTAGGCATCAGCCAATCTGATGTTCACATTACTCTTTTGTGTGGAAAGACGGTGCGTACAGGGAAGATGGCAGAGGTGCAGAGGGTCAGGGTTTTGGTGATTGGAGACATTTTTGTGCATGGATTACAACACTATGCCGAGAGTAGGCATGTGTCACACCATTTCGATGTCAGAGGAGTAGAGGTGGTGTGGAGCGCTGACACTGATGACAATGCTGCGGCAATCCTGCAAGTTTGCAGAGACATGCGTACAATGACCACTCCTCATGTGGTAATTTTGCACTATGGTGCTTCCCATTTGGGATACATGAGTTCACGTACTTTGTTGGCCGATTTGGCACAGTTGGTTGAAGCACTCATGACCATCTTCCCAACAACAAAAGTAATTTGTTCTGCTTTGCTGCCTAGAATAAAATGGGACAACAATTCTGTTTTCTGTCCAGACCAAAGTATTGGGAGGTGTATCATCAATCGCGGCATGCGTGCATTCATGATACGAGCTGGTATGTTTTTCTGCAGCCACGATAACATTGCTTCAAGCAATGCGGATTGTTTCGAAGCAGATGGTGTTGCGCTATCTTCTTTGGGAAATGCGATGTTCTTTTGGAACGTAAGGCTTGCTTTAGAGAAGGTTCTGTAATGGTTGTAGGAGAAAAGCAAGGACGAAAAACACAAAAAAATAAATAAAATAACAGATGTCTGTACAGTATCTGGCCAAAAATAAAAAAATGGCTCTTTTCAGAGCCCATCTTAAAGGGGAAAAAGGGGAATGACACTTTAATGTACCGTCGTCACGCTCTGATCCTATACATGTCCGCGAACATGGGAGTACTTCGCAGCCAGCGCGTATCTACAACGGGGATTCAGGGGTGGAGACGCATGCAAATGAGAATGAGCGGAGCTAGGGATTGGTCCATAAAGTTCAGTAGGTGTGTTCTGAACTGCGCACTTTAGTAAGACCGTCTTCTCCCTGACAGGACACCACACAGCCATGGCTTTCCATGCTCGAAAACAGATTATCTGGATTTTGGGAGACTCATGGATAGATTGGTTGAAGGTACATGCAGAAAGCTGCAGTTTATCTGCAGATCTCGGATTTCCTCATGTGGAGGTGCACTGGCATGACGTGCGTGGAATGAGGTGGCTGGACTTGGTACCTCTCTGTGTTACTTTACTGACAGAGCGTCCTCCAGATATACTTATCATTCACTGCGGAGGAAACAGTTTGGGCCATGTCTCTGGAATTTCT
The DNA here is from genome assembly GCF_040938575.1 of Ambystoma mexicanum. Classification (NCBI taxonomy): domain Eukaryota; kingdom Metazoa; phylum Chordata; class Amphibia; order Caudata; family Ambystomatidae; genus Ambystoma; species Ambystoma mexicanum. The sequence goes on from NC_090922.1 coordinate 1,253,522,849, forward strand.
TTGCAATTTGCAATGAAGGAAGGACTTGCGAATCTCATGGACATGTTTCCAAATGGTCACTTACTTTTTTCCCGTATTGCACAAAGACAAATATGGCTGCGTTCTTCTGCTTTTGGTCCACAAATGGAGAAAGCGAGATGCAATGTGAGTAAGGCTGTTTGTGCCTTTTTAAGAGATGTTGGCATATCCTCCTTCCACAATGAAAACATTTTGTTTCGCAGCTCTTTCCTTTTCCACAGAGATGGAGTCCACCTCACATATGCTGGCAATCAGAATTTTCCTTGCAATGTACAAAATGCATTGCGACCCCTTCTGAATTCACACTAACCTATCTGACAATCCGTTTTCTCCAATCCACAGTTTTTGACCCACACAACACACCACCGAAAGGCTCTTTTCAGAGCCACCACTTACTCCCAGCATCCACTTCATTGTGTTTGCTCCGCTTGCACCCTCACTTCATAATTCTATCTTTAAACTGAGAAAGACGGCTCTGAAAAGAGCCTTTGCAGTAATTTTTGTTGTTTTCACGTTTATTGCTTCAAAGCACACGACACACTAGGAGAAAAAGCCAAAGGACGGTAAGGAAGGGACACCAGCCACAGGGATAAGAAAGGGCAAGTGAACAGAGAAAGATATAGGGTGAGCTTTATTTAGGTAAAGAGCATATCTTCTGGTACTCTGCAACCGTAGCCTCAAAAGCACTTTGAAAAACTCTCCCCCCTGCAGAGTACTGCGTCACAATAATTACACACTATTGTCACCTTTGAAAGGTAAGGGTCAACAGCATTGCGAATGGCTTGTGAGGCAGCTGGAGGGAGGCGCTCCCCCACAGGAGTGTCTCTTGTGGTGGGAGGATTGGACACAGAGAATGCTGTGGAGGAACTCAAGCGACTACGCTCTTCACATGGCACCACCTTGCGAATGTCCGCAGTGTGGAACGAAGTGAGGTGTCGCTTCATGGTTGTCGTACCAAAGCTGTACGAACCAACTCTCCCGTGACTCAGCACCACCTCGCACTGGTTACACTTCACCAGGTTCGCACATGCTTTTGGTACTTTCCCATAAATGGAAAACAACCGCCACACCCATGACTCCCGGCGAGTGCTCCTACTGCTGAGTTCCTCCACTTCATTCTGTTCCTCTTCTTCTTCCTCGCTCTCTATATCCTCACCCATATATCTCTCTGCAGGCTCTTGGGGAGGTGGTGGTGGTGGCGGGTTTGGGGGTGGTGCAGAGGCTAATGAACCAACAGCAGCCATGGAAGCCATACCGATTAGTTTCCTTTTGGTCACTACAGCAGTAAAGGCACTAGACCTCAATCTGCTATAGCTAGAAGGAGAATGAGGATGCGCTCGGGGTGTGGCCATTTGTAGGAGTGGAGGGGTGTTCCTCGTGACCGTCTTCATCACTGCAAAGCGGTACAACAATTTTTACACATCAAGTTCTCAGGTCAACTATTGTCTTGGATATTTGAAATTATATTTTTACACTCTACAATACTTTGCCTTGTGTCTACAATTTCTCTTGGACTGTTGCGGAAGCACACAAACTGTGCAAATTAGTTCACATGCTCAGCATGGGTGCGGTCACATGATGACATCCTGAACACATCCGTTCCAGAAATGATAGTCCACTGGATAGCAAATGCAGAGTACCAAACATGCGCATGCGCGCAAGTGTCCTACAGACAGTGTTCGAGTTCTCAAACAATTTCAAAGTGCGACACAAGTGAGACGATCAGTTAGGGACAGGCGTGATGTTCGCTATACTTACGGTTGTACTGCGCATGTGCATACATGATATGTTCACTGTACGGACAGTTCCAGTGTCCTTAGGACAACTCCATTTTGTTTGCCTACGAGCTTGCCGGCCACCGCGCCTGTTCTAAGAAAATGCACCATTTTGGCTACGCCTGATAAGTACAGGGATACTGTCCTTCACACACTCCCATTTTGCTTATTTACAGCCATCCTGGATATCTGGTGTGTTCTACGAACATGTTTCATCTCGTTTACAAGCAGTACGGCGAGGTATAATGTTCTTAGGACGCCCCTTTCGGTTTTTGTACGCACAACTTCAACAGATGCTGCGGTCAAACTTCAAGTCCATCTTACTTGACATTAGTAATGGTAGGTGTACTGCCTTTACAGCACCCACATTCCATTCCTTACGGATAGGTCGAACAGACGCGCTGTTCGCAAACATTTTACCTCTTTTTAAAAAAAGAAAATTCCTCACTCTCTTTCACTACAACTACTGTACAAAACCATTCCAAACACACACACACACACTTCAGTCCAAAGAAATAGCGAGGGAAGCGGACACTGACACAAATATGGGGGAATTAGGATTCAACACGGGCTGGTTATGAGGAGAAGATTTGTGAGGGGAAGAAGGGATGGATATTTCGTCAAAACATCTATTTTCATCTTCAAGGTTTGGGGATGGTTCACTAGGGAATAGAGCTGCGGGGCAGGTACAGGTGGGGCAATGGTAACAAACTTTTCCTCTCACAAAGTCCTCCACAAACTCCCGTAAACTTTTAAAATTCTCGTTCAATATGTCCATTTTCTGCTCAATCCTTTTTATCCCATCTTCTTCTATTTTGTTTGTTGCCCTTTCTTCTTTTCTTTCCTGATCTGTTCAAAAAGAATATACATATGTTAAATGCCTATAGAATACTGGTCATTATTTTGCATTTGAAGAGCAATGTGTACCATTATTGTCGCTGTCTTCAGACATTTCCCCATGCGGAAAATACTCCTCCAGCCACTCCAAAGTACTAGCCATTTCTGAGTTAAAAGAACAGAAAGAAATTATTATTTCTGCATCACATACCAAAAGAAAAGACACACATACAAAAAAATGGCCTCCACTCACTCTTTTGATGTAATGTCCCTTCTTCCTACTGCGTCTGCCCACTGTCGTTCCAGGCTGCCAACTTTCTGTGAAGTGATTACGATGGAGGCATCCTTTTTTTATGGTACCATCCATTTCATTCTACATGCTTATTAAATGTGTCCTTTTCTTTTCACATCTTCAGTTTTCCATATTTACTTATTACAACTTACAATATCTTTATGTCCTTTTTCTACGTTGTACACTTTTTGTGTAAGACAATAGTACATTTTCAGATACCCCCCGCCTCTTTGGGTAATGTTGATCCTGTCCGACCCCGTCCGCAAACAGGCACTCAGTCCGTCCCTTTCTTTTATCAATAGGGAGGGGGTTCTGTATGTTCTCTGTTAAATGCATATCAAGTACGTACATTATGCTACATATCTCCCAAAATCACATCATCATAGTGTACATTCCAAACAACGCCTTCTTTGACACACTGTCATGATTAAGTTCCCATTCCAAAATCCTGTACAATTCACTACAAAAAAACTTTGTTGAGGGGACGTAATGGTTAACTTGCCCTCCCAAAAACCTGTAAAATTCACTACAAAAAAACTTTGTTGAGGGGACGTTATGGTTAGGTTGCCCTCCCAAAAACCTGTGCAGTTCACTAAAAAACTAATTTCGACCTCACCTTTATGGTTCAGATTAAAATTTAAAAAAAACTGAAATTCGACAGTTATGGTAACCTAAGCCCCCAAGCCTGCCACCACCCCTGTGCACTGCTACCACTAACACCCAGACCATGAAAGATGTCATCTCAAATGTCACTGATGACATCACTTATGACGTCACATGTTTAGTCCCTTTGTTTTCTTTCCCTGCCATATATAGATATATGTACATTCAGTAAAAAAACTTTGTTAAAGGAATGTTATACTTCACAGCGAAACCAAAAAACACTGCTCATTCCCCCATTATGGTAAGCTAAGCAATCATAACTCGCACCATCTACGCGCATTGCTAAGACTAACTCCCAGGACATCAAAGATGACATCACAAACATCAGTGGGCGAGATCACCTTGGAAACCCCAAGGTTTGCTATCAAGAGAAGACGCAACATAGGGGATACTCTGGTCCATACCTATAAACAGACAAAAGAGGCCACACATGACCAAACCAAACCACACTGTGGAATCAACCAAAAGCGACAGGACACAAGGGGCATGCGGTACGTGTACAGCATGCCCCTTCACGAAACGAACTACATCGATTCTCATCGGGTGGAATTTACCTTGTGAACAGAGGACATTGACTAATTGCAACACTGCCAATGTTGTCTATTTACTAAAATGCCCCTGTAACAAAATGTATGTAGGGATGGCCTCGAGACCTATAAAGGTATGTATTGGGGAACATAGATCCAATATCAGAACAAGAAGGATCACTGCTCCGATAGTTGAACACTATCTAGCCATGAAGCATACAGAAAACGATATAAATTGGACAGTATTGGAGAAAATAATCCAGCCAAGAAGGGGTGGAAACTTGGGAGCAATGCTCCTAAAATGAGAACAAGCATGGATATTCAGACTTAAAAGTCATCTGACTGGCCTAAATGAAACAATTTGCTGAAAAGCCCTTGCAGTCTTGTAAGAACCTCCTATTGCCCTTTAGGACATTTGTGCCAATATGAGATTTGAGCCACTTGCTAGGGACAACCATAGAGCCATAGTTTGATTGCCTTGTGTAATTTGATACCACAAATAGGTACTTGTAGGACTAAAGTATCAACAAAATATGACATACTCTCTGTTGTATATCAAATTATCATTTAGACCACATGATATCATATAATGGTGTTGTAGTGACTTTAAAATCAGATTTCACTAGCAGACAGTACAACAGTCTTGTATTTATATATAAATTACTAACCGACTGGATAAAACTGCTTGTTGCTGAAAAATTGCAACTTTTAAAATATAAATGCATTAGAACAGTGGATCATCTAATCTCGTATCCCCTAAACATACACGGACAGACCAGCCCGTAACTTTAGGAGTCTGACAGAACACATCCAATATAGAAACAAATAAGGGACTATCATCCCTCAAACAAGTATAAATAAGGCACCCTTGCAACCAACGTGGAAGCTGGTAGGAGACGGGAGACACACGATTTGACTGCCAGAGAAGGTGAGTGAAAGTATAATCTATTCGCGCTGTTTACAAAATACAAGAAGCGAGACCCGGAAAGTTTGTACAACGCGGCAGCACACGCTCTAACAGCACAGCTGCCTCGTGTATAGCCCTCACCCGACATCAAGCAACATGTAGGGGTAAAAATTACTATCAGACATCGTAAGAGGAGTATAATGCACTTGAGCTATTTAACAAATGCTAAACGCGAGGTTCGGAATTCCTCGAGAATGCGGCAAGTAATGTCTCATAATTATAGTTGCCTCATTCAGAGACCTGACCCTATACCGAGCTGCACGAAGGGGCACAAATTGCCATATAACATTGCAGTGGGTGGAACAATACACTCATTATCATGGTGCTCGCTTTCAGTGAGTACATGACACAACGTGCTATGTAAAAAGAGATATAAAAAACCCTTTTTTAAAAAAAAAGGTTTTGAAAAATGCATTACTCGTGTCATTGCTGTGATTACGAGTAAATCTCTCTGGACATAGTAATACATAATTAGATGCAATTTATATATAAAAGAAGAGACAATATATGTCCTGTCTGATTATATTGCGTTACTTGTAGGCAGATTTCGCCATCTGTACAAAGTTGCAACATAAAAGAGAAAAAGGACATGAATACCTACTACACACACAGGATGAACCACTCCTGACTGACTAGGGTAAGTGTCAGCCTGACTATTGTATACCAATAGGCACTCAGTTTAGGCTGAAAAATGTATATATAGACAATTTACCGATTGGTACTTACATTATAGGGTCCATTCCAACTCTTTGAAGAGACCGGAGTGAAGCCCATTCCATACAGGCTACAAGCTCCCGGTAAGAATAAATATGGACATTATAACAGAATGCCCGGAAGTCATGTAAAGTCTAGCCCCCTGATATGTATGTATTTTGCCTTACAGGCAACAGGACACAATGAGAAAATGTCCCGACTTTGTGGAAGATGCCCGCACCAGCAAAAGCAATTAGAAGACAGCTAAATGAACTGTTCTATTTATAACGGAATACATGTCCAAAAGTGGTACTATAGAAGGTCCTGAAGAAAGCGGCAAATAGAGAATCCCGCTGAAACCGGTCGACACTGGTTGGACTAGGCTACCATTCCAACCTACCAGATTCACAACAAGCTAGCAGAAATCTGATACATAGGACATACAGGTGTTTTAATAAATTCAGTGGAACATTTCCACTAGACGGTGGTTGCTCCATCGCATTTTATGATAAGACACACGAAAGGCCAGCAACACTATTAAAAATCAATGGTTGACTGACCTTGGTGTGCAGATTTTAGTATAGTAAAATAATGAGCCAGGCTAGGGAGAGCACTACTCATTCTCCCCTTTTTCCCACTTCCCCGGCTAGCCGATACATGAGCGCCTGACCAGGGATATTACATCATAAGGGACAGTGAGCTCGGCTTCTGGACAGGGACATCTAGCTAGTAGCAGGGACTCAAACATAAGGTCTAATAACTTTTTTAAAATACCATAATTGGTTCTGCTCATGATGTGACCTAAAAATAACCCCGCCATCCCACCACACTGCTGGAGAGGCGGCACCGACACTGGCACACTATTCTACCTCCTGTGGTCGTGCCCAAAAACGGCCCGGTTTTGGAGGGAGGTCCTGGAGCAGATCAAACTAATCACTGGTCTCTCGCTCCCATGGGACCCAGGCATAATCCTGCTGGGTGACACTGGTGAGGGCCAATTCCCGATGACGGGGCGATTGGCGGACCTTTGTATCCACCTGCTCACAGCCGCCAAAATCTCAATTGCGAGATTGTGGAAACACCCCAAGGGCCCAGCAACCTCCATGAGGTGGGCTAAGTGTTGGGACATCGTAGTGGCTGAAAAGATCACTGCTCTCTGCTTTGGTAATTGTAGTAAGTTTGACAGCATATGGGCCCCCTTCTTAGACTACGCGTAACAGTTCCCCGGCGTGGCGAGACAACCACCGCCTCTCTGCTGGATGGCGAAATATGACTAAGAACCGACTGTGATCCCCGGAGGCACCCCTGAAGCTACCCGTATGAGCGTTCTTGGCTGGAACAACTTGACACCCGCCGCATTCTTCCTCTAGCTGGAACTATGCCTCTCCTGACCAGCCCACAGCTGACCCCAGAAGCTGTTCCCAACGTTTTTGGCCACAAACTGAAGCTGCCTTCCCTCCCAGAAACCCCCCAACTGTCTCCCCACTCTGTTTTCCTTAATGTCAGGTGTGACTTTTGTTTGTTTGTTTGTTCATCACTGCTAATAAAAAGTCTTGTTGAAAAAAACAAAAAAACAAAAAACAAACCCCCATCACATTTCTATGCAAGGACAGGGCCTTAATTCAACAATTTACTTTTAAACATACATTTCCTTGTTTGCAAAAAGCACCCTTTTACACGTGGTTAATTTTCCTTTGCTGTCACTTTCAAATGCATTTTTTCCTGGTATCTTTATTCTGAGCATTTCCATGGCCAAAGTCAATTTCTACTACACAGAAATCTGTTCAAAGCGAGGGTCCAATGAAACTGACATGAACAAAGAGAGAGAAATCTTCTTATGAAGGATTTAGCTGTGGCATTTTGTTGCAAAAAGGAAAGTGTTTTGCATACGACCTGAAGTGAAGTTTCTTTGTTATTTCACAGATCCTGCCTGGCACAGCCTGTCATTCAATGAGAAATGCCCCCCCTTTTTGCTAGAACACAACCTGAATATGGAGGGACCTAGCTGGGTCTCACTGGATCAGAACTGTGTACCGTTGAACAGATTAAAAAGAGCATCAGAACACAGTCATTTTAAAAGGCAGAATATTTTCTTTCTCAGTGAAAATGTTTTGAGCTGGCAGCATAGCAGTGCTGCCTTTTGAATTATTTTCTTTGGTAAAACTGAAGAAAATACTGGCAGCAATTCTCGGGGTGTTCTGTGTTTCATCTTGCCCATGTGTGGCTGGTAAGATGGCGCAGCCATCATTTTGGAGACTGCAAAGCGCAGTTTTAATGCAAGGCGATAGTGCTCAACAGAGCCAGCACACCCATTCTGCTAGTGACTGCTGAGATGTAGCTTGGTGAGGTAGGGGATTCTGCTGGGAATGGTAGATGTATCCCACAGATTCCCCACCCCCATGTTCCCTGAGACTGCTTGTTGAGGGAAAGTATGGTAAAGTGGGGTTCATCGGGCAGAGTTCTATTTTTCCATCAGGGAGTGGTATGCCACGATCCTCCCTTTGTCTTTCGCTGGAGTGTGGAGCGACACCCCCTTTTCGGGTCCATTTGTCTTTCATTGGAGTGTGGAGCGACACCCCCTTTCTGGGTCCCCAGGGAAGTCCTCCTTTGTCTACGAAGGACTGAATTGGTACTAATTAGTGGATAGGTAAAGACAGATTACAACACTATCCCACTGACTGTCTTCCCGGAAGGTTGACATCAGTGGGACAAACAGACATTACATTCAGTAAAGCACTTAAACACATCAATAAATAATTCCATAACAAGGCAAAGATAACTATCCACATTTACACCAGGTTTTGTGATCCCTTTTTGCAATGGTAGTGAAGAAAAGTACTCCTTGTTAGATAGATATACCTATGTACCTACCTATTCCCTTATGCTCTTTCTTTCTCTGGCTTCTTATTCTCTTATAAGTCAAATAGAGGCGTCTCCTCTATTTGACTTTCCTTGGGCTCCTCTGTCAGCTGCAAAGTGTGCCTGGGATGGCAACTCTTTAACTGATTAATGTGGACCCATTTCTCTTCTGCCAGCTCTCCTTTGGGGATGCGGATTCTGTAGGTGACAGGTGATATTTTATCTACAGTTTCAAAAAGACCGCGCCAGGAGGGGAGACATTTCTGCTCATTAGCCTGGTTCCTTTGAAAATTGTACAAGTAGACCCTGTCTCCTACTTGTTATTCCTTTTTGGTTGTTTTTAATTCATATTGAGTCTTCATCCCCTCTGCTGATTTTTCCAGATTCCGCTGAGCATACGCAAAAGCATGCTGAAGGTGTTTTCTTAGATTTTCAACATATTCTTGAGTTGTGAAGGCGTTTATCAGTGTCTGCTCTCGTGTTATATAGAGCAGATGCTGAGGTAGTACCATCCTTCGCCCAGTCATTAGCTCAAAGGGAGACATTTTGGTCGCAGAAGATGGTGTAGATCTGATGGCCGTCAGGACAAGCGGTAATTGGATGTCCCAACTTGGCCCAGAATCTGCCACCATTTTTTTTAGAATGCTCACAATTGTTTTATTGTACCTCTCAACACCCCACTAGAGGACCGGCGGTATGTAATATGAAGTTTCCTTTTTAACCCAAGTATCTCCCACATCTTTGTCATCACTTCGCTGGTGAAGTGACTTCCTCGGTCTGACTCAATCCTTTGGCGTAGGCCACAACGCATGGCAGCGGCTGTTTCTGCCTGCCAATTTGGGGCCGGCAGACATTCCACCCTTTTGGTAAACAAGGATGTTACTGGTAACATGTACTTGTTCCCCCTAGAGGAGCGAATCACAGGCCCGATGAAATCTAGTTGTAAATCTGACCATGGCAGTGTCATCCCCCTCTTGTGGACGGGAGCTTGGTGTGTGAGTGAACTTGGCTGAAATTGTGCACACACAAGACACCCCTTCAAATATTGGTCGAGGTCCTGCCCCATGTGTGGCCAGTATGCAACCTCCTGCAAGATTTCTCGAGTAGTGCGAAACCCCCGATGACCGGCTGTGGCCGCATCATGGACATGACTTAGCATCAGGCTCCAGAATGAGGTAGGTACCACCCACTGGTCGCATCCAGAGATGGATCTGCTTACCAACAAACCGTCTTGGATTCAGAACATTTTGGGACACTTCATCAACACCCTGAGGTCCTCTTTCCCAATGTAACTGGTATCCGTCAGAGGAATATTCTCAGGGTCCTCAATGTGTTGATAAAATTTCACAATAATCGGACCCCCCTTTTTGTGCCGTGATTAAATCCGAATCTGGGGTCTCCTTACTCCAATGGGCAGTTGAGAGTTCATTGTGAGCATTTATCTGGGACCTAGTGACAGCAGTGACCTGGATTTCCCCCAAGGGGTACTCGATCTCATGGCTCCGGTTTTGGCCAGCTGATCAGCTAGGTCATTTTCCAGTTTTGTTTGGCCCCTCTAGCCTGGAATGACCCTTAATCTTCTTCCAATAGATGGTCATCCCATTAGAGGTGACCAGATCATCAATATTTTGTATTAGCTTGCCATGTTTAAGTGGTTTGTTATTAGCACACAGCATGCCTCTGGTTTTCCAATTAACTAGGTGCTCCACAAACCCGTTCCGGACAAAATCTGATTCAGTGATTATGACCAGTTCGTGGAGTTGGTGTTGGATGGCCTGATGAACTGTCATCAACTCTGCCACCTGACGACTGCAGGGACCGATTTTGTAGCTAGCGGAGGGTTCTGGGGCATCATTCACCCAGGCATTCCCAACACCGCCCACCAGTTCCTTTTTCCCGTTGTTATCAACATGGTAGGAGCACCCGTCCACATAAACTGTGGGTATTCCCTTGAACTTGTCTTCTTCATAGACTTAGTGCAGGGAATTCAGGTATGCCTCCATGTTGTCCTGGGTTTTGAGACTTTCGTCCTCGGGACAGTTTTCTCTGGCACAATCATGCAAGTCAGCGGGAACTTGCGCGAGGGGACTCTTCTTGTTTTGGCCATATCTGACCTCCACAGGAAAGCACTGCATGTACAGAATCCAGGAATTACTCACATTCTGGCCCGGATTCTGTCGCTTTGGAGGTATTGCAAAGGCTGGTGGGGAGGCTCCACCATGATGTGCTCTCCTGATTACTTAAGTCCCTTAGTACAGAGGGCCTCACACTGTGATCAAGGGTAGCCCTGTCCCTCTCTACTTGTTTGGGGTCCCTCAAGTTTGGATTTATCCTGGCATACTCTTTCTCCAACCTATCTAGTTTCTCCTTCTCAGCCCCTACCTCTTCATAGTAGGCAAAGGACTGAGCTTTTTGCTCGGCTATCAGGGCTTGACTGGCCTCTATGACCTTCTCTTGAGCTGCCACCTGCTTGTGGAGTCCATTGTTCTCCTCACAGAGCGTCTCATTATCTCTTTGTGCTGCCTGTGTGGTCTGGGAACACTGAGACAATTTCTGTTGCAGGAAGGAGATGAAACTCCTTTTTCTGCATATTTTGAGCCTACTCTAACTTGAGTTCCATTTGTCTCCTATGTCCCATTAATTTTTCACATTCTTCTTTTATGCCAGTCAGTCCCTGAAAGTCTAACCCTCTGTTCCCTGGGTTGCAGATTTCTGAAGTCTAACTCCCTTCTCTCCAAATTGTTTTTTAATTTACACATGTCCTGGTATTGGGCCTCTTTCTCCTGATAGAGAGCGCCCCTTTGTTCAGCCAGGTCATCCCTTTGTTACGTTATGGCGCCTAATTTCTGGCGCTCACCATCAAATTCTGATTGAAAGCGGAGTTCTTTCATAATTAATTTATTACTTTCCTCTTCTAATTTTTTTTTATCTGATTCTGTAAAGTGACTATTTGCTCTGCGCTGACGTTATTGTATCTCGCTTGTTGTTTTAATTTCAGTTGATTCTCTTCCAAAGAGTCAACCTTTTGTTGACACTCCACTCTTAATGCATTTAATTGGGCCTCTTGGTCTGAATTATTTTGCTGTTGTAGAGCCAAGTCCTCTTTTAGCTGTTTGATGTAGTTCTCAGCTTGGACCTCTGAATCTAGGCTCTTTTGCAATTTCCCTTCCACTAGTTTCAGCTCAGTCTGGATTTGAGTTAAGAGTTTAGATTGGCATTGCGCAAGAGTTCTGTTTTCTTCAGATTTTTTTCTGCATAATCCCCATATGGAGATATAGGTAGGCTGTGATTCTGACCATTTTAACCTGCTGTTCTTAGATTTTTGGGGTAATGTACAACTCTCATAAGGCTTGATGTAATAGGCCACCGTCTTGCCACATATCCGCGTCCATGGCGGTGAACTGTTGCATCATTTGTTCTAGCCAGACTTCCTCATCTTGCTGTGCCCACTCCCCTCTGACAAATAGTTTGTGCAGAAGGTGCTGCATAGCCATGTTGATCTCTACTGTGGTCATCATGGAGAGTATTGTTTCTTTATTAATTTATTTATATAATGGTAACCTGTATTTTGTTGCTTTTTGTCTAGTTTAGGGTTGATTTTAATTTATTTTTACACACAGGCCTGATACTTAGGGTCTTCGTGTTGGGAGGTGCTTCTACAGTGTAACACAATGTTCTAACCCCACACAGTATCATCACCTTGAAGGTTAGCCTGCTGTGTTAAGCTGTCATGGGGAGGTAACACTTTCTCAATCCCCGGCACAAGCCCCCAATCTGTTAAGGATTCTAATTGGGTATCACACAACAGACTAGGACTCAGCACACAATTAGAAATTTGTCTTAATTTCCTAGAATTCGGATTGAGCTGGCACCCAACCCATCTCACATACCCTTTTACAAATACCCTGAGTCACAATGGACCATAAACCAGGCCGGTGGGTGGTAATACAATATTTATTTATTTTAAATTCAAAGAAAATTACACAAATTTAATATTGGGCAGCAATCATCAATGGGGTGATAATTACAAAGTAAATTGATGAAATACACTTAGTTTGACCTTCTGCTATAAAATATCCAAAGCACAAATGAATGTGAGAAATGTTACTATTCAGGTAGATAGCACTTGAGTTAAGATTTCCCCCTGCAATACTACCTCAAACCCCTATTAATCGAATTTTGACTGGATAGAAAGGAGCAGCAAGTAGACAGGTATAGTAGGCAGCAAACAGAATTAAAATCCGATCTTCCCCCACGAAATGGGTGGTAAAATCGGATTTTAAAACCTTTGCAATTGCATAAAATAGCACTCGGAATTACTAAATATTTAATTTAAATGTGCATTTAAATGAATGAGGTAAATATGAGTTATAACAGTATCAGGGATGTATGAACACTAGCAACTACAAGGCAAGGTGCCAACAACGGGCGTACAGTTCAAAATTCAACTTTGAAGTGACAACACAGTGCAGCCAAATCACACGCATAGAAATTGCATTTGCTAATTTAGACGGATGCACATCGCAGGAATAATATGAAAGTGAAACAGTGACTCTAAATGAATGACTGGATGAGATGCTTAACAGGAAAGGAAATTCGGTTTTAAAAATAAAAGCAGTTGACAGAGAAAATCGGTTCTAAAAGCAAAGGACAAATCTTACAGAAACTATATTTTAGTGGCTAGAAAAGAGAGACACCGCCCGCGACACAGGTTACTTTGCAAGTGTAACCCCTGTGGCTCTTTCTGTGGAAATTAATTAGTTCAATCAAAATACTACTACGGACTTACACAAGACCAAAATGAGTTTAAGAATGGCGCTAACACTTGGAGACTAAGGAGAGGATGCACAGAGAACTCTGACAGTTTTAAGGATTTTGGCTAAGGCAGTTATGGGATTTCTATGGGGTGGAACCTAATACAAGGTACAGAGCAAAGGAAGCAGTTTGTGGTTTTTGGGGAAGGAAAATACTCACAACAAGAACTTGAATGGGGTCATTTGGACAGCGAACCGGGTTTCTGGACAGCAAGGCAATATCTGGTCACTGGTCACAGCGGCAAGCTCTCCCAGAGGAAAACAGCTGGGTAAAGACCTGTTCATTGCACAGCGGCACCCAAGCTGAATAGAGAAGATGGCAGGGCAAGCAGGCAGCACTGGATAATCCCACTGAGGATTCAGCCACCTTCCCCCTTTCTCCCTGAATCTCTTGGGGGTTTTAATGGGGTTTTTCTGGATCAATGGTCCTGCCTGGATAGGGTCAGCTATGCTCTGGCCTGGCAGTGGAATCTTGCAGAGCGGAGATGGAATATCTGGATGCGCAGGAGCTGGAAAATTCAAAAGAGTCTCCCTTTCTCTGTGAGACTCTATCTTATATAAAGCCGATGACATCACAGGATTATAGTAAAGGGGCCGGCTTAGGCTGGAAATGCCTCTAACAACTGGATAGGTCAGCCTATGTATGTTGCATCCTCCCTATAAGTAGATTGGCCTGAAGGAGGGGACTCCGTTTATGGGTTGTGATTTTAATGAGGTACAGAGCCATCCCACAGTCACTTTTGCCAAAATCAGTTATGACACAAAAAAGCACCTTTTTACAGTTGTGGCACTTTTGAAAATCACATAGGCAGATTACATATTTCACACAGAGCATGGCATTCCAACTCCCAAGTTTATACTGTATCATGTAGCCTTATTCACTTAAAATTCTACAATTTTATATATGTGTACCTATTATCACAGAGCATGTTTGCATTAAATTTCAAAGTTATACCATGTACACTTTTCGCATGGATTACATTTTCCTGCGTTTGCATCTCATACATGCTAGGGAAAGCAACAATTTCTTGTTTTAATGCCACAAAAAGTACATTCAACTTTTGCATTCCTGTGTTTCCCGGTTGCAGAAATAAAAGTCTTAAAGTTTATTAATTCAGAACAGTCTTTTGCCCCAAATGGGCCAACATTGTCTTCCAAATAAGGGCATTTTTTTCAACCCACAGCCAACTGTTTGGCACTACCCAATGTGCCATGGATTTGTCTTTGAAGCTCCTCAGTTTGAGTGGAGGGGAGGTGCTGCTAAAAAAGTCACACCTATGTGTCCCAGAAATCCATTGTACTTGGCTGGAGCTCTGCCACAGATTCTGATGAGATGCATCACATTTGCCTATTCATATGCCCCAGATACTGGTACACTTGGGGGGAGGTAGATCCTGTAGTCGGTCCTTTGAAGGTAGGGCCTAAAGAATCTGTGCTGCTGGTTTGCCAGTACATTTATTTATTTATTTTCTATCCTGAACCAGAAAGCAAGGCTGTTGGAATTAAACATCCTATATATGTTTTAAAACAGCCCCCATCACATTTCTATGCAAGGACAGGGCCTTAATTCAACAATTTACTTTTAAACAGACATTTCCTTGTTTGTAAAAAGCACATGGTTAATTTTCCTTTGCTGTCGCTTTCAAATGCGGTTGTTCCTGGTATCTTTATTCTGAGCATTTCCATGGCCATAGTCAATTTCTACTACACAGGAATCTGTTCAATTCGAGGGTCCAATGAAAATGACATGAGCAAAGAGAGAGAAAGCTTCTTATGAAGGATTTATCTATGTCATTTTGTTGCAAAAAGGAAAGCGTTTTGCGTATGGCCAGAAGTGAAGTTTCTTTTGTATTTCACAGATCTTGCCTGTCACAGCCTGTCCTTCAATGAGAACTGCCCCCTTTTTTGCTAGAGCACAACCTGAATATGGAGGGACCTAGCTGGGTCTCACTGGATCAGAACTGTGTACCGTTGAACAGATGAAAAAGAGCATCAGAGCACAGTGATTTTAAAAGGCAGAATATTTTCTCAGTGAAAAAGTTTTGAGCTGGCAGCATAGCAGTGCTGCCTTTGAAATCTTTTCTTTGGTGCAATTGAAGACACTACTGGCAGAAATTCTCAGGGTGTTCTGTGTTTCGTCTTGCCCCATGTGTGGCTGGTAAGATGGCAGAGCCATCATTTTGGAGACTGCAAAGAGCAGTTTTAATGCAAGGCAATAGTGCTCTACAGAGCCAGCGCAGCCATTCTGCTGGTGACTGCTGAGATGTAGCTTGGTGAGGTAGGGGATTCTGCTGGGCTGGTAGATGTATCGCACACTCCTTTGCCTAATATGTCCTCAGAGAGAAATATGTCCTACGCACATGGTTTATCCTCTTCTACTCCTTTCGTGCCTTGCAGTTGCTTCTTGCTATGGCATACTTGATCCTTAGCCAAACAAATATTCTTTGTTCTTGCACAAATTAGCATTCCAGTGCTTGTTAGCTCTGCAGCCTTGGTCTCTCTCCTTCAGGCATTTTGTTTGCTATTATACAGAGTCAACATCCATTTTGTCATCATGACTGCTTTACCCGTGTTACATTTCATACTTTTGCAAGCTTCTATATGTCTTATCTATATATGAGTTCTTCGTATTAGCATATTCATTTACTTTGTTACTTCTGTCACATCTTCATTCTTTAAGTATTTATATATCGTTTCAGTGCTGCCTTGTCTCTTCTCTTCATGATGTCACTTTACACCTTTCAGACTTTACTTATAATTCTTCTATGTTCAGTGGTGTCTACAGATTTCCTTTTACCACATCACGTCTTTCATATCTTAGATGCCGTATTGGGATGATACCAGGTGTCATGCACAGTGCTTTCTTGCAGTTCTTCCAATATGACAGAGCAAAGGGGGTGGGCTCCATGAGTGATGTGTACATGTGCTTCTCTGAATTCACCCCTCTGGTCGAGTCCTCGACCGCCTCCTCAATCTTCTTCACCTTGTGGTTTCTTTGGATTCCATATCTTTATCACCACCCTCTGGTCACCTGCATTTTGTATATGTTCATCCACACTCCAGGTCATATGCCAACACTCACCAGTCGGTTGACAGAATACCGAAGATCCTACATAGTTCTTATGATCCTTGGGATAATAAAATGTTGTTCCTCAGGATACCAGGTGACTTCCTTTCAGGTGCTCACAGGTGGTGCTTTTGGTCGGTGTGTGCTCATCAGTTACAGCATTCATATCGATCATTATCTTCATCCGAGTCGCTTTTTTCGCTGTCTTCTTGCACAGTCCTATGATTAATCTTATAAGACAGAATCCTACCAATACCAACACTAGTATTGCTCCCGGTAGTTTGAACGTATTTGCTATCTAGGTTGGGACCTATGAGAACAGGGACAAAAGCCAATCTTCATCTTCAGTTTTCTTTACTTCTTCCACCATTTTCGTATGCAGGGTCAACAGCAAAGTTATTGCTTCTGTCAAGGTTCAATTTTCTCCATCATGGGCAGGTCTGTATGTACAGCAAGAAGGGCCAATCTTGGTGTACATTCCTCCTTCCATTGCTGTAATTAAGTCTAGGACATACCAGTTCTGGAGGGTCATAAGTCTGATGGCCCTCAATTCTTCTCTAAACGATTAAATCCTTTTATTGTTGTGATGATTGTTTGTAGCAGTTCCCACCTGGTGATTTGTAACCACTGGGCGTAACTGCAGGTTGGATTCCTGGCATGAATATGGCTGTAAATATCACTGCCATTCTTCTGAACAATTTGTGCTCATCTGGAATGTTGTTGGGATAAGCTTCTATTGATTTTGCCGAAACATAGTTCTCTCTCTTCTGTCGGATGAGGTTCTTCCTTTGGTGTGCACCTTTTTTCGGAAAGCTGTCTATGTGGGGATAACTTGTAGAATCACTAATGTAGGAACATTTATGATCACTATAGAACATATTCCTCCCCAGTTATTAGGTTGCTGCATATTAGCTTTGGATCCGCAGGCCCAATAGTGGTCCATTAGCACGGCTGTTCCTCCTTTCATTTCTGGTACATCAATTATTTGCCTGCATCCTTTATTTTCTCCAGCTGTGGTCAGACCACTGTTTCTGAAACAGTGTTGCATTCTTCATTGGTAGTATGGACACAGACTCTGCTTCATTTTCAACCCATGTTAATCATTTCGAATACTTGGTCAATCCTGTTTGTGTTCATCATTCACTATTTGCACTATTTTTACTGGTGCCGTGAGATTTGAGGGGAGAAAGAGAGTGTGGAGTCGAAGATGACCCACAGGTTTTTAGCCTTGCAGGTGGGAGCAGTGAGAGGGCCAAGAGAGGCCGGCCAGAGAGCTACAGTAAAGGAGGGAGTGGGTGTGCCTATGAGCCCAATCTAAGTCTTACTGGCATTAAGGCAGAGTTCATTGGCGGCACACCACTGCTGAATAGCAGACAGACAGTCAGAGCTGAGGGAAATTAGGGTATAGATTTTCCCCACAGCTCGCTAGTTTGCAAAGACCACTGCTCTTGAAAATTCTGAATATAAGCAAACCGATCCTCCCCTTCCTGCATTTTACATGCCATGATAGCTCCCATATCCGACATATCAGGATACTGTACTCTAAGCGCTTTCCAGACTGCTGCCCTACAATTGTTAAACGGCGCACCATCGTGCTCTGTGTTCTGTTCTGTGACACTTGCATATCCTGCTCTCATCCAAATGTCATCCGCCCTCTCCCAAGGACAGCTGCTAGAAGACCCTCAATGTCCCCTATAGCTTATGTGTTTCCTCCTGTCATTTTTTCTAATACATAAATCCATTTTCTGGCACCTGAAGTCAGACTCGGGAGCTTACACCTTAAGTTATCCTTTTCCATCTGAGGCCATGGGATATACTGCGGTCTGGCCCCTCCTTTTTCTAACAAGGGAAACTGTGAAATCCCAAAATTGCAATCAGCTTCCATTGTCCACCTATCCATAGTAGGGACAATGGTTCCCGATCGCCTTCTTCCTGGTAATGACCTTAGTCTGCTCACGTATGGTGGCGAGTCCCCCCTCCCACTGTGGAATCGCCCTTTAGATCGTTTTGTGCACACCATAGGCTTTGGCGTTCTTTCTTTTGGTAGGTCCAGATCCGACCATCTAACTTCCTTGTCTGTTTGAAAACACCCCTCGGGATCGCACCCACCACCCTCCTCTCCATAGAAGGTTTCCCTTTCTTCGTCTGACATATCTTGTCCCCAACTCGTATGACTATCCTCCTTCTCGTCTCTATTCAAAGTTAGCCTGTCCAAAGACAAGGCTCTATGTTCGAGGCTAAACAGACCTCCCTCCTTGCCTCGTGTTTGGGCAATTGCAGATTGATCATCTTTCCCTTTACTTCTCGATTCACCTTTTGCCCTCATCTCTTGATAGGCTTTTTCGATTCTGTCTGCAATATCTCCTATCTCAAAATTTTCCTCGAGATTTACTCTAGAGGGTCCTGGCATAGGTCCTTGTGACGGGAGGAACTCCCATATGTCCTCCCATGCCACTACTGGATTTGGTTCCATTAACTCTCTTTCAATGTGAAAAATGTCGCATGTCCTCTTTTTTGTTCCATTTCTTCATCAAATTATCTTCGTTTCTTCGCTTCCTCCCTAATCCTTTCCTCTTCCTGTCTTTTTGCTTCCCTTCTTTCATTTGCCCTAAGCACCTTGTCATCTCTGCGTCTTTGCATTCTTTTGTCTCTTAATTTCTGTTATTCCTCTTCTTCTCTTCTCTTTTCTAGCCTGTCTCGTTCTTCGATTGCTCTCTGCCTGTTGTCATATTTTCTTTGTTCTTACGCTCTTTCTTCCTTTCTTAACTGCTCTTCCTGATACATTTGCTCTTGTCTTAGTCTACTTCTTTTTAGCCTCGTCTTCTCTCAATCGCTTCTCTCTTTCCCTGTCTTTTTTATCTTGCTCATCTTGATCTTCCATTTGTTTTGTATGAGCACTATCTCATCGGCTTTATCCTTTTCACCTTTCCACCTCTTAATTTCTCGTTCTAATACTTGGACGTTCACTTCTCTCTGTCCTGTGGGATTTTAGAGGTCACATCCCTTTCTGGAGTTTTTTCTGGATTCTCGTCACTACTATACTCAGGCGGCTAATGCGTCAGATTACTATATCCTGCTGCTGCTTTGAGCTCCCTTAATGGATACACTCCGTCGTCTTTTGTGCTATCGCCATTTACTTCAGACGCAGCGGGGGAGCAGAAGGCTCGACACCCCGCTCTTTACACTGGTTAAGCATCCATTCATCAGGAGGTGGGTCTTCCCGTTCCTCCTGGTACATTTTCCAAAACTCTAGGCTAGCTAATCTTTTTTCTAACTTCTTTCCCGCATACGCTGCATGCAGTTATGTGGTCATAGGTTGCAAAACTGTTTTTGCCAGTGATCCCCTTTGTGGCTATGGCATGAACATTTTATCTGGCGTGCCCTTAACCCATTCTGCACTATATTGTTTAAGCTTGGGTGCATGTTTTGGCAGCTATTTGCACATGTGCATGAGCGGAGTAACATCTTGACAAGTCAGATTTGACTGTTAATACTTACTGTCGTTTTACACAGAAAATACTTTTCAGAAAAATAACACAATATGAGCGTGCACCAATCGTCGCAGCTCCAATCCTATATGTCTCACTTTACTTCAGTCTACCTGTTTAGCCAATATCTTTCACAACTAAATAAATAATCTGTTCTCAGCCTTTTACCACAATCTATTGGTTGGCGCTCTTCGCCATTTCATCATTTCTTTATCACATATAAAACATACAATATACAGACAGACAAACTGGCCGGCCCACATATACCTCTGCCAACGCTCTTCGCTCCTAATATTGACTCCGATTGGGTATGAGTTGTTCTATTTAAGAGATCTATCTGTTTGTCTCCTATATATTTGTTTACATTTTGAAACAACACCTTCTAGACGTCCTTGACGTTGGATTCTGGCCTTATCTTTATGGATTGCTCCTTGTCCACATCTAAATACTTATACTCGGCACTCTTCATCATTAACTCAAATACCCCACCAACCCTCCGTTACTTTCTCCCCATTATCACTTTCCCCATTTAATACACAGTTATTTTTTGCCACCTCTCTCAATCTACTTAGCATTTGCTTTTCAGCTCCTAACCCTCAGGATCATCTCCTCCTCAACCGGCCTCCTTAGCCTTCGGTCTGCTCAACTGACTGTAGAAACCGGGAAGGGAATTCAGTGAAAGAGGGACCCATCCCACCTGCTTCGTTTGTCTTGCAAGATATTTGCTTCTCGGCCGCTATCCACAGGAAGCGTCTCAGTCCTCCAGCTAAATGGCGGATGACATCCAATATTTCCGAGGCCCTTCGAATCCTACTAGGTCAACAGATTTTAAACCATCATCTCTCTGCTACCACTTAAGCCCATAGATCTAGGGCCCTTTAAGACGAGGTAGCAATACTTAGAGATAGATGGGGATGCAGAATTTACTCAAACATCAATAATCAAAACTGACTCAGGAAGTTGGCAAAACTTGGTCTGTTTTATTTGCAATTGTCTAAAACAGTGTGTTACAACGGTCATGAGTGACGTCACACTATGTGGAAAACTACAAAGGCCTACTTGGGGATGTGATATGGTTACAGGGAACATCTAAGTATATGTTCCATACTGACGGGGGAAGTGATTGGGTCTCTACTGTCAGGTCAAAACAAGCAGTTGGATTGTTTTGAGAGATTAGAAAATATGTTGTGGGTATCAGAATCATTATTGGTGGTGGTGGCATTGATCACATGCGAGGGCTTTGATGGCAAGTTCATTGGCTGTGTGAAGCAGCACACCACCTGCTTGAACACACTGAGCAGTAGGCCAGAGGAGGAATTTGATTGAACAGGCACCGTCACACACAAAACAAGAAGTTGAATTTTTTGAGAGATTACAAAATATGTTGTGGGTATCAGAATAATTATTGGTGGTGGTGGAATTGATCACATGCGAGGGCTTTGATGGCAAGTTCATTGGCTGTGTGAAGCAGCACACCACCTGCTTGAACACGCTAAGCAGTAGGCCAGAGGAGGAATTTGATTTAACAGGCACCAACACACAAAACAAGAAGTTGAATTTTTTGAGAGATTAGAAAATATGTTGTGGGTATCAGAATAATTATTGGTGGTGGTGGCATTGTTCACATGCGATGGCTTTGATGGCAAGTTCATTGGCTTTGTGAAGCAGCACACCACCTGCTTGAACACACTGAGCAGTAGGCCAGAGGAGGAATTTGATTGAACAAGCGCCGTCACACGCAAAACAAGAAGTAGAATTTTTTGAGAGATTAGAAAATATGTTGTGGGTATCAGAATAATTATTGGTGGTGGTGGCATTGTTCACATGCGAGGGCTTTGATGGCAAGTTCATTGGCTGTGTGAAGCAGCACACCACCTGCTTGAACACACTGAGCAGTAGGCCAGAGGAGGAATTTGAGTGAACAGGCACCGTCACACGCAAAACAAGAAGTTGAATTGTTTTGGGGAACAGAAATGTTTCTATTCCAACCCGCTAGGATTCAGCATTGTATATGCTTGACTCATTGTGTGAGCAAAGGAATGCCATGAGTGACTGCGCTACAGTCACAGTTGATTATTGGATGGGGCCTTCTTCATCCGAACCCAGTGGCAGTTCATGCCCAACGTCTATTGTTTGCTACTGCCCTTTGAGCAAGCCACACAGCATGTAAGCCAAAGCTCTCTGTCACTGAGTGAGGTACTTCCATTGATCTACTTGCTCAAAAAGAACCTGTCCAGAATAGCAATGGAAGAATGGAACACAGGCAAGTTAGACATTGTACAGCTGGTGCGGGAAATGCTGGCAATCTTTCAGAACAACCCACATATAAAACATATGGAAAAAAACATTGAGTATCTTTTGGTATCATTCGTTGACTCAGTTTCAAGGTTAAAGTGCTGCATTCCACACTGTGGGCAGTAGTATGACATATACAGAAGAAAGAGTTGGAATGTACAAGACTGATATGATATGATATTTTATTTGTATTGCGCTCATACACAAGTGTTTCACCCGAAATGCGTTTGCAAGATCACTTTCTTGTAGAGCAGTGGCTTGAAGGACAGGCAACAACACCAACTGTGCATCCCTAATGGGCAGTAAGAAGTTTGTATTTATCTGATAGTGCAGTCTGCATTGCAACTGTGTTAGGTGCAGGGGCACACCGTGTTAAGGTATGCCACCCTCACACATGCAGCCCTGTAGGCCTCATTTCCGGATTCTGCATTCTTAAATGTTTCTGGGCCTTAGAGAGCAACATGGAGTAGCAGTAGACCTACATCAACACAGATGATGAATGCATATTTGAGTGACACATGCTAGCTGTGCAAGGATTGCAACTGCAGTATTGGTTCTCCAAGCTGTTTATGTGGCCATCAGCACTTGTCTGTGTAAACTTCAACGTCCTAAGCTGTCCCCCAGGTAGTGTAGAATCAGAGCACATTTTTAGTGCTGCTGGCGATCTTATTTCTGATCATCGGAGAAACCTCCCTATAGCTCATTAAGAACAACATTTTATTAAAATGTTTGAGCACTGTATCCCAGTTGATAACGGCAAGAAACTGCTGTTTTTTCGCAGGCACAGTGAAAGGATCCTCAAAGTCAGTAGCAGATCATTGTTGAGTCAGATGATGTCCTGCTGGGTCCCAGTCGACAATGTAGCCTGGGCCCCATGGAAGGGGGTTGGCGGCTACCATGGTTTTCATTCTTATTACTAGCTCAGTCTGTGGAGACTAAATTGTATTGTGCTGGTAATGGATGATGGAGATGGAGCTGATGATGAACAACAATTTTGATGATGTACCCGCCCGAAGTGTGAATTGCCAAGTGTGTTGCATTTTGTGTATCTACTCTCAGATATTTCGGTGTGCATGACCAGTTTACATAGATGTTTCAGTTAGTGAGCAGAGCCATTCACACACTCAAAATGTACATCGCTCTTGTCTCCCAGTGGTAAGGACAAACACTCACTGTGTACCTCTCGCCTGGGTTAAGGGTTGGGGCACAGATTCAATTTGCACATCTGTCCTGTCTCACAGTGGTGGTAGGTAAGCCTGAAATTGTACATTTCTCCTGTCTCACAATTGAGGGCACAAACTCAATTTTTAACAACTCCCCTTTTGCACAGGAACATGGGCACAGCCAGAGTTTTTACATCTCTCCTGCCTTGCAGGGTCAAGGGCACACTCAATATTTGTGAGGAAATAGCCTGAATTTTTATATCTCCCCGTTCTCACAGGGCTGCGGGCACAGTCTGAATGTTTACATCTCTTCTGTCTCTAGGCAGGGGGAGAATGGCCTGAATGTTTATGTCTCTACTGTCTCGTAGGGGTGTGGGCCCACACTCAATTTGTTCATGTGTCGTAGGAGGGAACAAACATAATTTATAAGTGTTGCCTGTCTTGCAGGCTTGGGGCACAGTCTAAATGTGTACATCCCTTCCGTCTCGCAGCGGTGGGGACACAAACTCAATTTGTACATCTGTCCTTTCACCCAGGAGTGGGTGCCAAGAATGAATTTTGACGTTTATTCTGTCTCGCAATGGTAAGGGGAAATGCTCACTTTTTACATCTCTTGCAGGAGATGTGAGCTTGAAAAGGAGTTGTTCAATAAACCACGCTCAAGTTTGCGCTGGGTACATTCACATTGTGGGACTGTTTGAAAAATATTATTACCAAATCTCTGTATAAAATACTGCACTCTAGCCACAGGGTAGACTCTCAGCATCCCGACGTATTAGTGTTTCTTGTATTAGGAAAGATAACTACCCCTATTAACAGATTCTCTCTCTAAACAAGGGAATGGTGCACCATATCTAAAAGAGGATAGAGAGACTTAAATCTTGGTATGTGTCATACGATTCTATTCCTAACTAAAACAATGTCATCCTGAATCCTAAAGTAGAGCATCTGCTTCTTACATTTATACCCTAAAAAGAAATATTATTCTTTTGCACTCAAAACATTACTCCAAACTAAATTGGACAAGGTTTAAAATCATTCTTTTGGTATTTTGCTGACATTTTTTTGATTTCTTTCAAATTGTGATGTTTTGTCATGTTTGAATAATGCTTAGAGAAGGGAAGAAAAAACAAAAACAGTCTAAATAAAGCCCCCCACCAGAAACAAAACAAAAATTATTTACAAAGTTCCCCTGTGCAAGATAACGCAGGAAAACTCACAAATGCGAGTGTGGCGTTGCTTCTGAAAATGATGCTGTGCACTGACCATTACCGCCTGATTCACAATTTACCTGGGCGGAAGACTTGCATGCGAAGTAACCATAATGTCCCGATCTGCCAAGTAATATTATCCATGGCACTGCACTCTGAGATATTGGGCCTGTCTCCTGCATTCCTTGGAATGGCACCTGGAATTGGTGTGGCCTTTTTTGTGTGTATGTACCAGCCCTCATTGCATAGACATTGTTGTGCTTCTGACAATGGCATCACCGTTTCCCTGCGCTCCCCAGGAAGGTCCCTGCTGCAGCCTGTCTTCAATAGTTTGGGCTTGGGGTGGGTGGGTCTTATTGTACACACCCTTGTGCCGATGCTGAAGGTGGTACAGGAGGGTCATGGTACCCCTTGAATGGGTAGCAGAAATCTTCACCCTCCTGATGATCCTTGACTCCAGGCACAAGGTGCATCCATGGATTCAGTCTCTAATGCTGACAACCCATAAGGAACCCTGAAGTAATCCCAGGCCCAGGGAGATAGTGGCAAAGGAAGAGTTGTCGTCCTACCCCCCTGTAGGAAGGAGCTGCTGGGCCTTCTTTGAACCCTCACTATGCTTTGTGCCACCTCCAGAACCTAGCCGTACTGGTTCTCCTCTTGGGCCCTCCTTTACTCCCTCTCCTACAGATCCCTTCTCTACTGGCTGTGCAACTGGATCACACTCCTCTATTACCCGTGTCACTACCATTCCCACCATCAACATCAGTACAATCCTCATCATCACCATCAATACTATCAACTTTTGCAGCAGCGTCATCTGCTGGCTGAGGCAGATTGTCTGTGTGCCTCATCTGATAAATCTGAACATTGTACCTCCCCTCTTCAGATTCTAAGATTGATGTACTCCTCCTGCACAGACAGCACCAAATCCGATTCCTCCCTTGTACCCCTGCAATTTTTCCCAACAAAAGGAGAGGCTCTCCTAAACAAAATAAAAATACAACTTTTATTCTATAAACAAAAAGAACAAATTCATGTTTCTCAGCTAAAATATCAAAGGTTTCCCTAAAAAAAATGTTTTCACAAATGAATTGACTTTAAAAGTAAGAAAACAATAAAGGTTTCCCAACTTCAGTAGCAAAGTTTTCAAATTCAAATCAAAACACAAAAGAAATTGATTCCTCAATAAACAATCTGAGTGGCAGGCTCACAAAGGAAGAAACCAAACATAAAGCTTTCCCTGCTGAAATACAAAAGTGTTTGCATAACAAATAACACGCAGTCTCCTAAGAAAAAGAAACTGAGCCTAACCCCTAAAAATGTCCCTCTTTCTCCAACTCCTGTTGTGGATCAAGCCTGCTCCACCTTTCTACAGCCAAACTCAACCCACAAAGGAAACCGAATGTTCCTGATTTGTATATAGTCTCCCAAACTCATTTTCTGCTTAAGAACTTGCATGAATCAACGTGTTAATATCCGACTCTGATGTCACTATGCCGATTTTTTGGGCGAGTCCTTGTATGATGCCCGACTCGGCGCACAGATTTCCTGATCTTGTCCGAGCTAGGGAGAGGAGTTCAGAATTTGCAATATTTCAGTGGTTTCCCACAGATCCACCCGAATCCAGCGATTGTGCCTGCAGGGTTTCATTAAGCGGGGTGTGACGATTCGCCCAAATTTAAATAAAGTTGTGCTTTGAGTAGTACGATTGTTGGCACCTGACATGGCATTCCATAGGATGGTCTTTATGCCACAGTACAGAACATCATTAAAACGTTCTATTAATGAGAGCACTATGTCAGTAGGGTACCATGGTGCAACATTTTGTTTTCCTTTAAGACTACTCCATGTGTTGAGCCTCTGCACAGAAATGTTTGGATCATGCACGTTGCAGATTTTTATTGTGTTGCACACCCTCCTCCTTGCAGATAATTTAGTAACTTTACATTTTTCATTACAGCGCTGACAAATAGGGGAAGAGCTCAGCACACACAGGTCAGGAACATGGGTTTGAACCTGGGCAAATAAATTTCACTGTGACTTATCTACAAACATTGTGAGTTTTCAAATCCTCCAAACTTTGGTGCATCACAATAATGATCCCATAACAGGGCAAAATTAGTGATGTATGAACATTGCTGATGGATTGCTGCATTACACTGACAATCAGACTTAATGGGATACTCTAGTAAAAAATTGTATTTCAAAAATAGATAGGCCACATTAAAAAAAAAATACTAGCATCCTCCGTTTTAAAACTTCCTATGTAAAATTTTGAGCTATTCAAGCTCAAAATTCGAAAAAGCAAGCACAGGGGGGCTGCCATTTTGTGAAATGGAGGCCCTCCTGTGCTGGCTTTTGCTTTTGCGGCACTAATGAAGGAAAAGCCAGCCAGCTGTAGTAAACAAAGTCTACCGCTGGGTGGCTTTCCCTTCATTAGTGCCGGGACTCGGAGGACGCGGACCGGTGACCAGAGCAGGAAAGCTGCAGCTGAATCTCGGTAAGTGCTATTTAGGAGCCCGGAAAAACATAGAAATAAAACCGCAGCTTTAAAAACGTTGTATTTATGTTTGCGGTCGCTTTTGAAGCGACCGCAAACATAAATACAACGTTATTGTGTTGGAAAACGCTGCGGTTTTAAAACCGCAGCGTTTTCCAACACAACCGTGTTGTGTCTGCCTGAATCTGCTTTTCCATTTGGGGCGCTCGGGCTCCCCATGGGGAGCCCGAGCGCCCCAAATGGAAAAGCAGATTCAGGCAGACACAACGCGGCATGGCGGAAAACAACCGCGTTGTGTCTGCCTGAATCTGCTTTTCCATTTGGGGCTCTTGGGCTCCCGGGGAGCCCGAGAGCCCCAAATGGAAAAGCAGGTTCAGGCAGACAACGTAGCATTTCCCATTTGGGGCTCTCGGGCTCCCCGTGGGGAGCCCGAGAGCCCCAAATGGGAAATCAGCTGCAGGTAGAAACACTACGCGGCATGTAAACACAACCGCGTAGTGTTTCTACCTGCAGCTGATTTCCCATTTGGGGCTCTCGGGCTCCCCACGGGGAGCCCGAGAGCCCCAAATGGAAAATCAGCTGCAGGTAGAAACACTACGCGGCATGTAAACACAACCGCGTGTGTTTCTGCCTGCTGTGGCTATCACTTTGGGTCTCCGGTGCTCAGAAACACACGCGGTTGTGTTGGAAAACGCTGCGGTTTTTCTTTCCAAGTTTCTCAGGCTCCTCCGAGCCGGAGGAGCCTGAGAAACTTGGAACGAAAAACCGCAGCGTTTTCCAACACAATAACGTTGTATTTATGTTTGCGGTCGATTCAAAAGCGACCGCAAACATAAATACAACGTTTTTAAAGCTGCGGTTTTATTTCTAAGTTTTCCGGGCTCCTCCAGCCCGGAAAACTTAGAAAAAAAAACACAGCTAGTGCTTATTTTGTGTAAAAAAAATAAATAGCACTTACCGAGATTCAGCTGCAGCTTTCCTGCTTTGGTCTCCGGTCCGCGTCCTCCGAGTCCCGGACTAATGAAGGGAAAGCCACCCAGCGGTAGACTTTGTTTACTACAGCTGGCTGGCTTTTCCTTCATTAGTGCCGCAAAAGCAAAAGCCAGCACAGAAGGGCCTCCATTTCACAAAATGGCAGCCCCCCTGTGCTTGCTTTTTCGAATTTTGAGCTTGAATAGCTCAAAATTTTACATAGGAAGTTTTAAAACGGAGGATGCTAGTATTATTTTTTTAATGTGGCCTATCTATTTTTGAAATAAAATTTTTTACTAGAGTATCCCTTTAAAGTTAATCACTTAAGAGTAAACTATTAAACTCACATGTTTGGCCGAATCACTGAAATGTTTCAGCTCATCATGCTGCCAAGGCTCAGCCATAAAACATTTAGACTTGCACTGAGAGTTAAAGAGCGGGGGATAAAATGACTGGATTGCTGGTGTGGGAAGAGAGACAAATAAAAAGCGAGACACACATAGAAAGTTAGATAAATAGAGCACTGCACAAATGGAGTTGGGCACACACAGTGAGATTAGTAAAAATGGACCTAGCACTACCCCGGCAGAAGGGCAATTGTTGCACCCTGCCAGGGATGTCTTCTGGCCTACTCAAAACCTAGCTTGGTGAGTACCTGTCCTTCTTTTTAACATTTAAATCACTGAGAAGAACATATAGTCCTAGGTACATTGAATTGAAAATGGGAAGATTTGATATTTGGGATGTATGCCCTTGGCGTTTAAACAGGCAAGCTTGAATATGCATAGTGCTTTAACAGAAGACTGTGAGTTATCAAGATTAGAAAGATTTAGTCGGGTTAGATTTAGATCGCTCATGCTGCTGACTTTGTGCTTCTTCCACAAGTGGGAGTGTGATTTTAAATAGGCCTATTAATATAGTCCCCTGCGCTAGTCATTCCTGGACAGTACTGTTCTCTTTACGACTATAACGAGGCTGTTCGTTGGGATGTGCTCCCATATTTTGCCTAGCACCTGGAATTAGATTCAAGCTGCATTGACAGTGATTATGTTTTTACATCTAGGTTTGGTTTTAGTAACAAAGGATTGGTCATTTAATGTCTTACCATTTGCAGTAGTAAATGTTGGCAAGCCAATGAGGGCTTCAGTCTAGCAGTCAGTAGCAAAATGTATGAGTCTGGCTTGGCCCTACGCCCTCTGGAAATCAAGAGCCAAGCAAGACATTTTAGTGTGCTGTGCTTGCCAGAAGGAGGAGCTGGGAGGAGGCAAAAAGAGGCAGACGGAGAGGTGATTCAGAAAGAGAGTTGAAGGGGGTATGGAGGACAGAGCAAGATGAGGGAAAGGCAAAGAAAGTGAACAGAAAAGGGGGAAATAAATGAGGTGATAGCTCGGAGACAGAGAAGAAAATGAGAACACTGAGGGAGACATGCATATCTGTTGAAAAACGTGAGACGGTGGTGATTGTACAGTGAATTTCCTCAGTGTGTGCACGAGTGTTGCTAGGTCTGGAAAAGATCCGGGGCTATGCTAATGCAGCGACTGTCGGGACTCGGGGCTAGCTAGCCTTTTGGTTGTAGTCCATGAGCTTCTATCCGGGCTACATCCAAGCGACCCGGGGCTATAGCCCCCTCTGCCTCCCCTTAGCAACGCCTCTGGCTGTGGTGTGAGTCAATTTGTCCTGAAATGTCACTAGGGTAACTGATGATCCTAGCAGTGGTCACCCACTTAAGAAAACATACAGACGATAGCAATCATCACAATCTAATGAGAGCATGCCCTCTCTGTACATCCCAAGCTGTTGCTTTTTTGTGGTGGTGCATCTACTCTAATATAGGTTTAAGATTACATGGAATAGGCATAGTAAAAGGTGTATAGGGAGACTGTATAAATATTTCAATATTCTGTGAATAGAATACAAAGGAATGCCTATCATCCCCATCTATATAGAAACCCTGGGACGAGGAGGCTGAATGGAGCAATGAGGATCGGTGAAACCGAGAAGCCCAGGATGCCCTCTAATGGTTGTGAGCATATTATAGGTACAGGGACATTTAAAATCCCTGACCAGCATGGAGGAGGGAGATGCTGTCTGGAAAAGCTTTGTCCTCTCCGTGCTGACCGAGAGATTGCCAAGCCGCAGAGAAGACGGCGGAAGCTGCAGGCTCGGATAGATGACGGAAGGAAAAGGGTTCAACGTGCTGGGACCATAGCAGGAAGAGAAGGGAAATCTTCCTCATGGCCACAGGAACCGAGAAGCAGTACCAGCACTGCATGAAAACGAAGAAGGGCTCAGCAGCAGAGCAGGAGCTGCGAAGGACGTAGAACCAATGAGCATGGGAAGCAGAGATGGGACGCCGGAACCTTGCTTCACGTTTACCGTGACAGGACCAGAGAATGCCACAAAAGGCCGGTGAGTCCTGAGAAGGGAAGTCGGGGCACGCGGGTGTTTTGGCAAAGCTATCAAGAACAGATAAGAGCCAGGGAAATGAATCAAAGGGGATTTGAAATGCAATATGTCAAAAGGAATAATAACAGAACACAAGTTTGCAAGTGTGTAAAGTGAACCACATGAGAAAAGCCTGGCAGGAAAGTACACCAGGCAAAGACAAGCTTGTGAGTCAAATTGCATTGAATGTGGAGAAGAACCTGGCAGGGGAGTATACCAGGTGCCCTGCGAGGCTGGGACCTGAATCCAAGTTGTTTTGCATCCAAGTTGTTTTGCTGAACAAAGAATCCCAAGGAAGACTCATGCCATAGGATTTTGAATTGTTTGAACAGACCTGGGGAAGGGAGACATTTCCCTAGGAGTGGAGTGCAACGTCAAGAGGAGGGAGTTATCCTCATGGGCTCTAAAGAAGTTTGATTGATTTGTTGATCTGTTGTATTGGTGAACAGAAACCTGGGGAAGGGAGCCATTCCCTGGAACTATGAACACTATCCAATGGTCACTTTTGTGTTGGCGTTACACCTATGTGAGGAACCAGGAATGAGACACGGACACAGAGACTTAAAACGTTCTGTGTCCAAAGTAGTATTCTGGAACTCACGTTCTAAGAAAACAAACTCTAAAGTGAAAAGAGTAATGGCTTTGGTTGTGAGTGTTTTCTGAATGTTCAAAAAGGAAGAAAATATTTAACTCCAACACAAAAGTTCCAGAAGGATAGAGTTCCTTACTCCAGAGGATGATCCCCTTTCCCTGCCCTGGGTTTCTATTCCCTCCTTTGTATATATATTATATTCAAAGATACCAGTACCTTGAGTTTTCCTTGAGTTTCATTTGATCCACAATGCAACTGGTACACAAATAACTTTGCTCTTTCGTTTTATCTTTCTAGGACACCTGCCAGGTTTTCACTCTTCTATTCTTGTTCTAGCACACAAATGAATGTGGTGGTGACTCCATACCTTGGTAGAATATGTGGTGTTCTTCTCTTTGGTTTCACAGAGCCTTTGGTTAGTCCTGATATATCCCTCCCAGGACCCCTTCGGTGTTATATTTCTTATGTGCTATTCAGTTTGTCCTTGCCTGGTGTATTTCCCTACCAGGGCTTTCTTTTATGAACACACTTGCAACTGCCTGGTATTCTTTTGTTCCAGGTCTTTTCCCGTGTGAGCTCAGCACCCACTTTCAAACGTAATATCTTCTTGGGTTTGCTTTATCTAATGCTGTCTGTGCAAGGATTGCAACTGCAGTATTGGTTCTCCAAGCTGCCTGTATTGCGTACACTGACATTCCTGAAGTTTTCTTACTTTTTGTCTGTTTTTTCTTTTTATGAAATGTTCATTGATTCCTTTGCGTCAAAGTGCTTTCTGTATAATTATTCACCTTTGGCATGTCTGCCAATACGCCCCGGTGTCCCTGTTTTCCTTCCGGGGACTCACTGGTTCTTGCTGGTGTACTTAATCCCTCTCGGTTTCTCCCTGTCTTGCCGCCTTCGTTCCTCGGCTTCACTTCCTCTTGCGGTTCCTCCTGGGCCCTTCTGCTTCATGACAGGCTCCGGTAAGTCAAACACTGATGCTCCACACCTGCAAACGCCCAGGAGCCCTGCGTTGTCTTATGGTGTTCGCGCAGCATGTGTTCCTCTCACGGTCAGCTTTCCTCTTCTTCCTCTCTGAGCTGGAACTTCTCTTAGCCCCACTGTCTTCCGGTCCTCACCGAGAGAAGCAGCTTTCTCCCTCCAGCGGCACATTGCAGTCAGCCGTTGCTGCTGTTTAAATCTCCCAGCTATAAGTATGCCTTCCCAACAACTAGAGTGCAGCTTGTGTTCTTGGTCTTTTGCACTCTGCATCTCTCGGCTCATCTTCCTCGTCCCAGTATTCTTGCAGTTATGGGAATGGACGTCCATTCTTGAAGTTTTACTTGTAAAGTCTGGTTAAGTGCTCACGGAAGTCTAAGTGAAAGTTAGTTCTGACTATCTTATAGGCAGAGTCTGAGGAGATATTTTCATGAGTTTAGGAGGGTAGGTAAGATCTTGATGGTTCACATCCCAATCTTGTTAGGTCTTCAGTACCTTTCGTAGGGGGATTAGGGAATGTGTAACAATATTCCATTAAAGCATTGTGTATGGATGGGGTATTGTCAAGAGAGGAAAGGGGATACCATTCCTTCGCTGATGATGCCCTGCTACTCTCCCGGAGGTTGTCTCCCCCATGTGATCCTCCATCATTCAGCTGCCCCCAGAGTCAGGATCAGGTAGTGGCTGCCGTCCCCTGGCCAAATGGGGAGAGTTTACCACCAGGAAAGAAGTGATGACACCATCAGATTCATCACCCCTTTTTTTTAACTTGAACACTTGCGCACTTTCAAGGCCAAATACATTGCTCTTAGCATTTTACAGTTACTTTTAGAATATGAGGGCTAGAATACAACTTCAGACACAGGCATTTTGCTTTGGAAATCTTGAACAGGACCGATCCTTAGGTTTCGGTTGAGGTAGGGAAAAATCTCCTAGAGTAGGGACAGCGGGCATTTTCCAACACCTTTATTATTTTGAATAAAGGTTTGTTACCACAATCATGAGTTCTGTGTCCCGTTCCTGGCTCTTCACATATGGTGTGAGGTGGAATCAGGCCCATCTGACACAAACTGGGGATCCCACGTCGAGAATAAGCTAAACAATGTGATCTCTAGCCCCCCGATTGCTACCTCTGGAATAGAGTGAACAAATAATCTTTTCCACCAGTGATTCATGTACTCAAAAGATAGAGACCGATTAACCCCACCTCATTGGGTCAAGACCACAAGGTCCGAATTGTTTGAGAGACCATGGGCCCCTAACTTATCCATGCCCTAGAATGGTGGTGACATTTCAACCATTAACCTCAAAGGCCATTCTTCCAATGAGGACAATTGTGGAAGGGAATAGCTACCATCTATTTAGCCCACGGTGCCAGGAAGAGACAAAACCATATTCTCGTTAGGATTACGGACAAGTGATCCCACTGGCTGGGCCATCTACATTATGCCTCATAGAAGACAGGAATTACAAATATACCTCTCCTCTCCTGTGGAGATTAATTGAAATGTGCACTCTTGAATTTCTCTTGAACTCCAGTCAAGATCAGAAAGGGTGAGTTGGTTGGAAGTTTTCTATATGAAACTTTATGCGAACCTCCCTGCAACGAGACCCATAGAAGAGCAAAAGAAGGAAATCACCCTGAGAATCTATCTAGGGAGAGTATAATACCAGAATAATGTACCAATCATTTAAAAGAGGAAGCAGAGTCCTAATAACAACCTTCCCAGTTCCCTAATATCTTGAAAAAATGACATTCCCATCGGAATAGAAAGCTGTGAGTTAGGAGTCTCAAAATCCTTCTCCAAGGGTGACATCTATATGGGATTTGGAGGAGATCAGAATACCACTCCATATCCCGAGAAAGTTAAAATCCCTGAATCAAAAGAGAAAACCCAGGCCACTCACCAGATGATATTTGTGATACCTACCAGAGAAAGTCTCAGCAACTCAGTCCCCTTAGTATCCTCCGTATCCTCCATTGGGGAACCTATATACAGTCCTTGGCATGAGATAAGATACAAGGAAAAGGGAGAACCACCAATAGTGTTAAAAAACTCTTACAGCCCCCGAGAACTGGGGAACCCCAAAGAATCCAGTGATATAGAGCCGATACGGACGCTCTCATGGTAGGAGAAGATGATGAGACACCATCCTCTGGATAAGAGACAAACCAGATCTCTCATGGAAAATGTGGATTCCCTCTAGGCTGTTACTCTTTAGACCAGGAGGAGCAGGAACCATCTACCCCAGGGACACCACTCAGTGGTTTACAGGTACCAGTGGCAACCGATAGGCCTAAAGGTAATGGACCAGGTTTTGACGATACTCTGATAGAGAGTAAAAACAGAGATATACCATCTATTATACCAGCATCTCCTACCTTAGATCAGAATTTATGTTTCTTCTGTAGAAAGTATCATCATCCGTTGAGGCATTGCCCCTTGAATAAGGTTGATCTCCCCACCATACTATTGTTAAAAGAACTCAGTCAAGATAGGCGAAGTAAATAAGGACGCAAGCGCTGAACCATCCTATGCGAGTATCCTCTACACCCAACCTAGTGAGAAACTAGCAGATGGGAGAAAAAAACTCACAGAGTCATCTCCCTAAAGGGAGGAAAAATAAAAAGATGACAAAACCCCACTCTTTTCTATACACAGGAGGCAAAACCATCTATAGAGTTTCTGCTAATCTAGGTGGAAAGGCTTATGGGCCCAATTAGACAATGGGAGTAAGGGGTGTGCCATAAGAACAGAATTACTTCCCCGGAGATAAAAGAGGATTGGAAAAGAGAGAGTATGCTGTGTCCATGGCCACATTGAGAGACCCCCACAAACTCAGATCCCCATCACCACCTTTAGAAAAGTATTACATCTCATAGTGGCCGTGATCCCCATCCTACTGGTCCAACTAATTATAGGAAGTGATACTCCCCAGTATGGCCATTGGGTTTTCACAACTGGCGCAGATAAAAAACAAGAACCCACAGGGGTGGACCTCCCTGTCCAACACAACCATCTCACCCACAGGGGCGAGAACAGCTGCCTTGTTTTTTTGAAGAAAACACTTTAGGGAATATCAACTACTGTCCCTGTTTTTATTCTCTTGTAGACTCCTGGGAAGAAGGGGAGACTCCACATGATGGTGCATCTGGAATTGGGTAATACAGTATGAGGAAGGGTCTCAAAGTTCTAACACTCCTACTCAAAACAGTTGTGGGAACTCTTGGGTGTGAAGCCAGAGAGTAAGGAAAAGGGTATGTGATGAAAAGGGATAGCTTCTCTTCATTCGGCCAAGGGACGGCAACCGCTACCTGACCCTGACCCAGGTCGTGGCTTTTTGAGGGGGACTACATGGGGAGAGGGAACCCTCAGGAGGATGACAAGGCATCATCATATGAAACATGGTATTCCTCTTTTCCCCTAGACCCTGATTACCCCTCCGTAATTCCACAAGCCTCCATGGTATATTGTAAGGTTACTCTAGAACATCCTAGGGGTAAAAGTGAATACAGTTGTTATAGTGATTCTTTCCAATCTATTGTTTATGATGCTGCTGATAATCAGCTTAAGTTAGACACATTAAGTAGCTCTAACCCCTCTTTTGTAACAGGCAAGGAAAAGGGTGAGCCGGAAGAATCCTGTTACATTCTGGCTGGATGAAAACACATATCCCCCTTTCCCTTTTAGGGATATCCCCTCCGTTTCTCATACCTTTATGGCACACTGTAAAAGTTCCCTTCAACCACTTATAAAACCTACTGATGACATCATTCAATATTCTGTGAATAGAATGCCAAGGACTACTTATCATTCCCATGTATATAGAAACACTAGGACGAGGAGGATAAATGGAGCAATGAGGATTGATGAAGCCGTGAAGCCCAGGACACGCTCTAGTGGTTGTGACCATATGATAGGTGCTAGACATTTAAAACCCCCAACCAGCATGGAGGAGGTAGACGCTGTGTGGAGAAGCTTCGTCCTCTCAGTGCTGACGAAGTTGCTGCCGACTGGCCTGGAGGCTCTGGGAGACGGCGGAAGGAGCAAACTGCTGGTGTGGGTTTGCCGTGCTGGGATTGTAGCAGAAAGAGAAGGGAAGTGTTCCTGGCAGCCATGGGAACGAAGAAGTAGTGCCAGTGCTGCCCGAACAAGGAGAAGGGTTCAGCAGCAGAGCAGGAGCTGTGAAGGACGTGGAAGCCGTTGGCTGAAACCTGTGATCATGTAAAGCGGGGACGGGATGTCAGAGCCTTGTGTGATGAATCCAAAGGAGTCATCACTGATCTCCTGGTGGTAACCTCCTCCCATGTGGATGAGACATGGTATCCTCCATTTTTCCTTGAAGATAATTCTCTCATACCCAATGCCCTCATGGCCTATTATCATACGTCCACATCTCTTCTACAGAGACTGGGGAAAACCTTTCCCCAAAGCATGTAGACCAAACTTCCAACTCTTGTCTAAAATATGGAAACTACAAGACCACCTTTTCCATTTCTATTTATCCCTCATACAGAACTGATTTACCATTCAGAACTTTTGAAAGTGATGTTACAAGCCGTTTACATCCACCGTCAACAATGGACTCCTTGTCCCAGAATCATCCGAATACTGGGACAAGGAAGAGGGAAAGAGCCATGCAGAGCGGAAGATGCCACAAGCCCAGTGAGCGCTGTAGTTGTTTTCTGAAAACACCTGTGCCTGGAATATTTTAAGACTGGATGCAATTGGTTAGAGGCTTCTGCTGTTTGGAAGGGAATGTCTCACCTCTCCGTGAGACTCGAAAGGATTGGTGAAGCTGAAAAGCCCAGGACGCGCTCTAGTGGTTGTGAGCATATGATAGGTTCTGGGACATTTAAAAATCCTGACCACCATGGAGGAGGGAGATGCTGTTTGGAGGAGCTTCATCCTCTCAGTGCTGATAGAGGTACTACCGAGCTGCAGAGAAGACTGCGGAGCCTGGAAGCTCTGGGAGATGGCAGAAGGAGCGGATTGCTGGAGCGGGTTTGCCGTGCTAGGACCATAACAGGAAGAGAAGGGAAGTGTTCCTGGCGGCCATGGTAACAGAGAAATAGTGCCAGTGCCGCCCGAACATGGAGAAAGGCTCAGCAGCAGAGTGGGAGCCATGAAGGATGTGGAAGCCGCTTGGCGAAACCAGTGAGATTGTAAAGCTGGGACAGGATGCGAGAGCGTTGTGTGATTATTCCAATGGAGTCATCATTGATCTCCCGGCGGTAACCTCCTCTCATGTGGATGAGACACAGTGTCCTTCATTTGCCCTTTAAGGTAATCCTCTCATACCCAATGCCCTCATGGCCTAGTAACATGCGTCAACACCTCTCCGATGGAGAATAGGGAAAATCTTTCCCCAAAGCATATAGACCAAACGTCCAACTCTGGTCTAAAATATAGAAACTACAAGAACACCTTTTCCAGTTCTAATTATCCATCATACAGAACTGATTTACCATTCAGAACTTTTGAAAGTGATTTTCCAAGCTGTTTACATCAACCGTCAATAAAGGACTCCTTTTCCCAGAATCGCCCAAAAACTAGGAAGAGGGAAAGAGCAGTGCAGAGCCGGAAGATGCCACAAGCCCAGTGAGCGATCTAGTTGTTTTCCGAAAACACCTGTGCCCGGGAGATTTAAAGACCGGAGGCAAGGTGTTAGAGGTTGCTGCTATTGGGGAGAGAATGTCTCACCTCTCTGCGAGACTCGAGAAGCTTAGAAGCACAAACCGGTGTGGTGGAGCCGGGTGGCTCGCCATCCAGGGCGAAGGGAGACGCTGCAAGTATTGGACATGCTGCAGAAACGCCTGGAACCGGTGGAGGATTCCTGGGTGTTGGCCGACCACAGAAAGTAGTACCTAACCTACTGGAACCTTAACTGACGTGGGCAGCCGGAAGCAAAGCCACGGGAGGCACCATAACGAAGTGGAAGCAGTCACGAGGAGAAAGCAGGCGGTACATCTATGTCACTTGAGCGCGAATGATGAAAACGCCAACAAGAGCCAGTGAGTCAACCCAAGGATAGTGGGGACCCCATAGCATATCAGCGACCAAGCCAAACACAAACAATAGCCATTAGAGCAACAGAAGGAGAGAAAGCAAAGAGGCTAATTGTGAAACAAGGAAGTGTATTGCAAACAAGACCCCTATCAGTATGTGAATGTATGAATGCAAATACATGGGAAACCCAAAACGAATGATATATCAAGAAAGCATTATTATGCAACAAAGGGAATGCACAACTGCGGGAATGGAGAGAAATATCATGTGAACATAAAAAAGCCCTGGTTAGAGAATATACCAGACAATAACAAGTGGGTGAAAATACAAGAAGTCCTTGCAGGAGAGTATACTCAGCAATTGCAAGTGCCTGTATACACAAAGTCCTGGTAGGAGAGTACACCAGGCAAATTAGAAGTGTGAATACAAAAAGCCCTGACACAAGATTATACCAGGTAGGGGTGTACCGAACTTCGGCTTTGAGTAAGTATTCGGCCGAATTTTGGCTGAAAATCAGCTACTCGGCTTTGAATACTTACTCGATTACTCACTCAAAGCCGAAGTATTTCAATGGGCTCTTTTGCTCATGTCTTGTTGTCTGTGCAATGTTAGAGCAATGGCAACATCAAGTGGCCATTCTTGGGATGCTCAAATATCTATGTCCATTATTGTCAATACAGGGGGAAAAAATAAAACACGTTCTCAAAACGCCAAATACAACATTTGCGCATAGGGCCATAATATAGGGTGACCAGACATCCCGGTTTTGCCGGGACTGTCCCAGCATTTGGTGCTCTGTCCCCCTTTCTCAAGATTATGTTCCCATTGGAAACTGCGGTAGTCGTGTTTTTTTGTAGTAGGTCTTCATAGTTGGCAGGAAGGAATGTACAATCTCGCAAAGAAGAAATGCTGCATTTTACAACTTAAGATAGTGTTCGTTTGTGATAAATTAATTATAATATGTGTTTCTTTGAACACTAGCACTTAAACCCCCTTCTCCAAACGTCACGTTCAAGAGTTAGTCCTACTTTTATGTTAGTTGCCATGTCCCGGTTTTTTACTTTTTAAATCTGATCACCCTACCATAATGAGGTTCAGAGTATGAACTGCATTATGGCCATATGCGCAAATGTTGATCATAGGCGTTGAAATATAAGCAGTGCAACCATGTCGTTCTACCCGTTTAATCTGTGAAATTGTGAAGCTCATGATGTGATGTTTCATGGGTCAGATTGAGCGCTAGCTTGAGGCTGCCATGGAAATGAACATCTGAATCTAAATCTGAGGAGAGGGATCTTGAAAATTACTGTGAAATTAAATTGCTGTTATTTTAAATGTTCTTCTTGTATCGTGCCAGTGCGCAAATGCCCTTATGCTCAAAGCATCAAAGCATCACATACAGAAATTTTCTTTTTTTTTCTTTTCCCAGACAGCCGCTTTGAAGTATTTCTTCTGTTTCCCGGCCTTTGTGCCCCTTTCCTTATCCCTTCCCCTCGGTCGTTCTCTCTGCCTGTCGAGTTCAAAAATGGCTCGATGCCAGGAATAAAGCCCTACACACAGCCCTGTCATTTCACCAAAATGCCAAGGGTAGCGGAAGGGACATCACACGAACCTTGACCTCTGGTGACATCACAGGAAGTGATGTCATTGACCCCACCATGAAGTGACATCACAGGAAGCGATGGAACATGACCTTTCACCCCACGAAAAAACAGGAAGTGGCATCACATAGCATTGTTTCTGAGTATACTACAAAAAATATGGTTAAGATATCACAGTAAAGTGATATATATTTCATACAAGAATGGATCACCATATGTATCGTTAATATCAGTGCGTATAGGCCCATATTACCAAATCACTGTCAATGCAAGCAGACGTCCAAGTCCAAACGATAATGTGTTATTATATAGCACTTACTCTTAAGCGCTTCATATAGAACAAATATACATATACTATCACCCAACCTGTGTTGGTACTCATTTATCAACCTCAGCAGGATGAAAGGCTGAGTTGACCTTGCTGGGAGTCAAACCTGCAGATCACACACACAATGCTGCAGCCAGCACTCAATCCTCTGAGTTATCGTACCAGATATAGCCATCAACAAACCAGCCACTCCAGAAACAAAGAGCCACATGCTGCTGGCCACAGCCCATGAGCCTCAATGTAAAATAAATAAATGTAACTTTTTTTTAGGGGTAGCACCTCAGGGGTCGCAGTTGCGACCATCTTGTGACCCCTAAATGACGACCATGCATGACACCCCAGCCCTCCGTTCTTTAGCCTTCTAGGGTCCTTGATAGCTCAAAAACCCTCGCACTATGGAAAAGCCCTCACCAATCTCATATCCAGGGTGGTCAGTCATAATGTAGAAAGCAATAATGTAGAAAGTCAAAATGTCTAATTTTTTTTACGAAAACAATATTGTTGAAAAACAATAATGTCAAATTTTTTCTACATTTTTTCGAATTTTTCAAAAAAAAAATATATATATATAATGAAAATGTGTTGAGTATGAGGGGTGAGAGGGTGGTGGAGGTGTGGGGGGGTGGCCGGGGGGTGTTGGGTGAGGGGGGTCGGGGGGGGACCCCCCTAGTAAATGATACTCTTCTTGTTTATTTATTTATTGATAGTGCTAATTGACATTTTTTTTCAACATTTTTTTTTCTAAAAATGGACTCTTCATTATATGTATAGGTTTTCGACATTATTGTTTTCTACATTTTTTTTCTACATTTTTGTAAGTCGACATTTTTTTTCTACATTATGACTATAAACCCATATCCAGCACTTCCCCTATGAACAGCAGCCTCATGGTAGGGGTCAGATTCAGCATCTTGGGGTTTAGTGAAAATCCAAGGGTTTGGAGCATTCCCTCAGTTTGTTGCAGTGCAGACAGCAACCCCTCCCAACTGAATGATTCCACCAGCCAATCATTGAAGTAGAGGAATAGTACCATGTACCATAAGTGGGATGATGTGGGACTATTACCTTGGTGAAGACCTTTGTTGCTGATGTTAGCCTGAAGAGCAACACCCTGAACTGCCACTGGAGCCCCATGAAATACCTGAACTTCCACTGTGCCGGTAAAAGGCGTACATAAAAGTATGAGCCATAGAACCAGAGGGAGAGCATCAATTGCCCTGGCACATGGTACCCGAGATTTGAAACAATGCAAGGATTTTAAATTTGTCAGTGCTCAAACTTGTTTAGGCCTTGCAGTTCTGGGGCAACAGTTTTCCTGGTTTTCTTTTTCGGATTAGAAAATATTCCGAGTAGAACGGGGCACAGTATCCTCCATTGGGTACTCTTTTTTATCACTTTTTCCACCTCCATAAGTTTATCCCTTTAGTAAAGCTTCGGTTTCTTTCACACTGGGAAAAGCAGTCTGGGGGAAAGTGAAGAGAGGGAAGCACCACATGCAGTAGTCATCGTTGTCCGTAGTGGACATTGTCTGCCAACATTTGCTGCAGCCCTTAAACCCAGAGGGTTTATTGCTCATTTGTAGCTAAATATTTGGGAAATGTCCAATTAAATAAAAAACGCGAATACAATTTAACTTGCACGACTGT
This sequence comes from Ambystoma mexicanum, assembly GCF_040938575.1. Taxonomy (NCBI): domain Eukaryota; kingdom Metazoa; phylum Chordata; class Amphibia; order Caudata; family Ambystomatidae; genus Ambystoma; species Ambystoma mexicanum. The sequence continues at coordinate 1,253,564,591 of NC_090922.1, forward strand.
TGGAGCAAGCAGTCCAGAGCATGTTTTTTAGTCCTGTAACCTGTGGCATTGCATAAAGAACTGCTGGGATGGTGGCAAGCCATGCCACTTATACCCTAGACACTGACTTCCGGTGGGATGCAAGAGGTGCACCACAGGGCACTCTATGAGCTTTATTTAAAAAAATTGTCCAGGATTGACATTTCAAAGGCAGGGAATCTGCAAAGGAGACAGTATCCATTAGAAGAACACGTACTGTATGGTTAATGTGGATCTGATGATACGATGTATCCCTCTGTAGATTCCTACTTTTGAAATGTCCAGCCACCAGACCCATCCGCCCGGAGACCCACAGTTCCCTGGATGCATCCAAGCACAAGTGGAATGGGATCATTCTGCAGTGAGTGAAGGGAGAAGGAAGGCAGATAAGGAATCGGTGGAGGAGCCATGTTATCCATCAGAGGCAAGATTACTACCTCTTCTGCAGATTCCTCATCTTTGACAGATTAGCCCGGTAACGTCAATCCAAAAAAAGGAAAGTGGGAGCCTCAGCGAAATCAGACCAGGAGACAGGTCTCGCCCAAAAAGTTGCTGCACTACAGCCTTAGCAGATAAGGTGCACAAAAGAGGAAAAAGACGACCCTTTTGATGAACAAAGGCCTGCCGTTTATGAGCCCTCTTCCCCTCTGTCCGAAAACACTCCCCGTCGTGGTCTAAGTGCCCTGCTCGTATGAAACAGTGCCCCCTTATTACCCAGGCCCTCTCCAAATGCAAGCTTAATTCCTTTCATTGCAACAGTCAGTTTTCACTTTTGCTCTCAACTAACCTCACTTGCACCACTTCATGCTTGCCTGGGTCAGTGAGCGTGAAAGCGGACCTGACAGTACAATAATTAAACTGCTGTTGCTGCAAATAACGTGCATCCTGAGGGCGGAAGGGCTTTGCGCTGGCTTTTTTTCTCACTTACCTTGGCAGTTCTTCAGGAAATGGCGTTCTCAACCTGCAGAGAGTTTTTGCCAGAAGACCGAAGGACTCTAGCCGGGAGGTATTTAGGAAGGGGAAGCTGGAAGTAAAGAGGACCCAGGCCCCAGACAGTCTTGTGGATGATGCAAAGGGTCTTGACTTTGATCCTTGCTGTCACCGGGAGCCAGTGGAGAGATTTTAGGGCTCGAGAGATGCGGTCCCTGGGCTTGAGGCCAAGGATAAGTCTCTGAGTCTTATTCTGGATTAGCTGAAAAGGGCGAAGGGAGGAAAGAGGCAGTTTGAGGAAGAGGCTGTTGCAGTAGTCTAGCCTAGAGAGAACCAGGGCTCTGGAGATGTTGAGCTTCTGGGGGACGTTGAGGAAAGGTAGAATGCCCCTGAGGAGGTGCAGCTGAAAATTGATCTTCTTGACAAGGTCCATGATATGTGGGGCGAAAGAGAGAGAGAGAGAGAGAGAGAGAGAGAGAGAGAGAGAGAGAGAGAGGAGTCAAAGCTGATCCCAAGTTTTTTTTCCTCACAATTGGGTGAGGGGAAAGGACCCAGGGAGTCAGTCCAGAGAGTGGAGGGGAAACAAAGAGCAGGCATCCCAGTGAGAAGGACCTCTGTCTTAATGGCAGAACATCATGCCTGAATAGCAGTCAGGCAGTCGGGTATGAGGGAGGAGGAAGAGGAGGTAGGGGAAGGCAGTTGAAAGAGAGCTGTGTGTCATCTGCATAACACTGGAAATGAGGGGCGAAAGTGGAGATCAGGAGGGCCAGGTAGATGTGGAAGAGCCAAGCCTATAGGATAGAGCCCTGTGTGACGCCACAGGTAGAGAGTGAGGTGGAGGAGAAAAAATGGCCAACTTGGGAAGGTCTGTTTGATAAGCCACACTAGTGCCCAGTCCGTGAGGCCTAGGGTATCATGGAGACGGTTTATGAGGATGGAGTGGGTGACTGTGTCGAAAGCAGAAGATGGATCAAGGAGGATCAGAACAGAGTGTTAGAGTCCAGGTTAGAGAGTAGGTCTTCACGGGTGTTCAGGAGAGCAGTTTTTGTGCCTCTGGCCGGCCTAAAACTAGACTGGTGGTAATGGAAGCAACCAGCCATTTTGGTGTGGAGGGTCAGTTAGATGATGACCCGCTCCTCCATGAGTTTGCCCAAAAAGGGGTGATAGAGCTAGGGCAGTAGTTAGCCAGGCAAGAAGGGTCAGCAGATGGCTCTTTAGGAGAGGGTGCACAAGAGAGGGCATGAGGGAAGGATGTTGAAACCCAAGGCACCCACAAATTAAGCACAATATAACATCAACATTCATCATACATACTCAGATTCTGATCAGCCAGGTGCTTCTTGTCCTTGCTGGAATGTGTGTGCATTTTGCAGGGTTTTTAATAGGAAAACTGCTGTTTTTCATCAAGATAAAGCAGACGGGGTTTCAAACAAGGGCCACTTGACTTGAGAGAGGGGCAGCGCTCTCTCCCTCCTCCTCTATACACTACCCGCAGTGCCCATAATGTCTCCTACATCGCCCAACCTGCAGAACAAAAGGAGAGACAAACATGCATCTACTGTGCTCTCAGCACACTCGTCGCGGAACCCTATTTCACTAAGTGGGCTTCACCTTTTACTTTATGAAGCAGGGATTGATTTGGAAAGACTGGGAAATAACTTTTTAAAGTTGTTTCTTTGTTGTTAGCAATGCCTATTGTAATATTATATGTTTAAGTAAATGGAGTTGATGGGTAATTCAAAAGATAACGGTTTTGTTGTTATTGTTGATAAGCTGGATGCCCAGTGTGAGTTGTGAACTATGAGGTAGTTACTTTGCTGCCTACCTCATTCATGCATTAACCATTAATCATGTATTTATTAAGTACATTTACATAGCACTCATGATCTATTTCTAAGCACTATGCAGGTCCTTCATTGAAGTCCTGTTAAAACAAGCATTGGCAGAGCCAACAGATTTGGCTTGTTATGCACTGCCTTTATATGCCTAGCTTCTCGTACCATATTGCACCTGCAACCATCAATAGCCAGTTAATACCAGTGCGGTAGTGCCTTTCCCATGCCTACATAAAAGCCAAAACGGTAGGCTTTGCCAGTGCTTATTTGTTGTTGCTTCTAGGGGCAGTGTGTAATGCTGTGTATATATCTTCAAAATTACTGCTGCATAGCTCATTGATGGGTGGCACAGTGAATGAATTTATTTTATATATGGTATAGCTATAGAAAGTTCCTTCCATCTATTTTATTTTTCAGGACCAATTCATGCAATTTTCCCATGTTCATATTTGAAAAGGAACATTCTATACACATGTATAGTAGTAAACTACTATTTGGCTCACTATTCGGCGCCAACTATTCGGTATTCGGCCAAATAGTAAATTTACTATCCAGTACACCCATACAAGAAGTCCTGGCAGGACAGTAAACGGGCAATTACAAGTGAATTAATTCAAGAAAACCTGACAGAAGAATATACCAGGCAATTGCAAGTGTGTGAATACAAGAAGTCCTGAGAAGAAAAACAGGACTTTGTTGATAAGAAAGACAAGGAGTAATTTCCTGGGATGAAGGGATACCAGGAATGCTGAAAGACATATAATTTTAAAGATAATCAATTTTGTATGTGGAAGTGCTATTACGGCCAGGAAAGACACAAGGAACTGTTAGATAAATAATCATTTGTGTTGAAGAGGAAATCCAGGGGAAGGGAACCATCCTCTGAAACAAAGACCTTTTTCCTTTTTGAGAATTTTTCATTCTTGAAGAAGAATCCAGAGGAAGAGAATCGGCCTCTGTAACAAAGACTCTTTGTCATTTGAAAACCTTTTGTGTTGGAAACATTTATTCTTCCATTACAAAGTCTTTTCTCAAGCACGTGTTACACTTCGCCCTCGGCCGCGCCGCGTTTCCCGGGTTCTGCCTCGTTGCTCTCGTATGAACAAGTACAATTGGGGAATTCCGGTTAAAACCAAAATAAGGGACAGGAAAGTGATCGCCCTTCATAAACGGTTACGGCGCCGGCATGCGCCCTTCTTATCGCGCTGGCAGCTGCCATGGCAAATTTCTACACGAACTACAGTATCCAGAAAACCTGTTAGGTTGTAGTTCTCGGCGTTGAGAGGGGAGCCTCATTTTCAAACGATACGCCTCTTGTTGTTATTTATTCCACAGCGGCATACAGAACGCTGCTTCTGTTTAAAGTTACAACCGGCATACTTTCCGAAGTGCTCTCCCGGTATCTTGAATCGTGAAGTCCTTGTTTTCCCGTGTACCGACCCTGCCTGCACACGGACTCCTTATTCTGAATCCCCGATTGAACTGTTTTCTGACCACCCGTGTACCAGACCCCTTGCCTGCTTTCGGAACTCTTAGACACTGACTCTGCTGTGTTTCGTGACCTCCCGTGTACCAGACCCCTGCCTGCTTCCTGGACTCTGAGACAGTTACTACTCCGGTAAGAAAAACTCTAATTGGAACACCATTTTCTGTGGATTTCGACTTCATTCCTAAGTGCATCTTTGAACGCTTTGCTGTGGTGCACCATCCCGAAACCAGTGCGACCCTCGTTCCGTTCGGGGATAGCTACCTTACTAACCTCCCTATTTTTTATTTTATACTTTCGTTGTTTCCCAGGACTCTTACTTCAATCCTATTTCCATCAGGGGTAAAGTATAGTTTTTCTTGGTTTTCCCATACTGCAGAATTATACGTTAGCCATATACTAAGACCTCTCTACTTTATAGGTTACTCCGGTTCCTTTGGCTTAAGGGGAGATTAAACCAGGTACTACTAAAGGGGAATAGTCTTGGGAATAAACCAGTTTCATTATTGGCAGATTATTAACTTGTTATCCTTTCCTTTACAGCCTGGGTTTGAGACGGTCTGATCTCCCCGCTTTTTTGATCGATCGGTCCCCTTGTCTGTACAGTTCAGCAAGTGGTCATATCGGTTTAAAGAGCTCATTCCCTCACAGAGAGGAGGCTTGGGTAGGAGGCTCCAACCCTAGCTCCTTCAAGCAACTCCCCAGCAATAGAGGTCCGGCCTGTTTACGTACTCTCCATTCCGGTGAGTAACAGAAACAGAAGCCATGGAAGAAGTTGATCCTTTAACCACCTTGGTTCGCTTGGTATCTGAACTTCGTTCTGATATGACAACCGCACATAGTGCTCTCCATCAAAGGATTGACAATTTGCAGAGTTTCCCAAGCCCCCACACCCTGGGGGTGGATACGTCTGCTGCTACGGCATCGGGTTCAACCGGTCCCATACCCTCTGCCTCTGGCTTTACGACTACCCCGGTGCTTATGGCTACTCAATTCCCACTGGCCCCCCCAGAACGATTCTCTGGGGATCCTAAACATTATCGCACGTTTATCAACCAGTGCAAATTACATTTTCTCTGTCGGCCCACTGCTTTCCCTAATTCTACAACGAAGGCAGCCTTTGTTCTCTCTCATCTTGGGGGTACCGCAGCCGCTTGGGCTAATCCGTTACTGGAATCTAATAGTTACGTCCTATATGACTGTGATGCTCTCATCACGGCCATGAACAGAGTATTTGACACCCGCTATAAATCCCAGGCTACTGACCTGGAGTTCCTCAATCTGCGTCAAGGCACATCCTCTTTGTTTACATACCTTACTAAATTCAATCAGTTGGCAGCTGAAACTGATTGGCCGGAGGAGAAAAAATCAGCCGTGTTTTACAAAAGGTTGTCAGAGGAATTAAAGGACGTTTTGGCCACAGTACCAGTGGTTCCAATCACTTTTGGTGAACTATTAGACCTGGTATTACAAATAGATGCTAGAAGAACCGAAAGAAGGGGTGAACGCAAGTCACCAGCCCCTGTTACTCTGCAGGTGGAACAGTCTTCTCCTTCTACTTCGCTTCCAGAACCTATGCAGATCGGGGCAGTAAGAGGTCCTTTGACTTCTGCACAACGGGATTATCGCAGAACGCATAATTTATGCATGTATTGCGGATCTGCTGAACACCTCTTGAAAGATTGCCCTAAGAGACCTGTCAAAAAACCGGGAAACGCCAGAACCCGGCGATAGACAGGGTCCCTACGCCGGGGGTGCTTTCCTTGGACTCTCATGGTGCTGTTGCTGTTCCTGTTAGCCTTCCTGTGGTATTTACCACTGAAGAGGGTACCTTTACTTCATTGGCGATCATTGATTCCGGGGCCACCGGGAATTATATGGATTACGATTACGCCACAAGTAAGAACGTTTCGGTTGTCTCTAAAGCCCAACCCGAGGCTGTTCACGCTGTGGACGGGACATCCTTGGTCTCTGGCCTAGTCACACAAAATACCTCCTTTATACATATGCAAACCAGGGAAGGACATGCTGAGTCGATCTCCTTCGATCTCATTAAAGCCCCTCAATTCCAGGTCATCTTGGGCATCCCTTGGTTGCAACATCATAATCCAGACATCGACTGGACAAGAAAAACGGTGCAGTTTCCTTCCACTGAGTGTAACGAAAAGTGTTTCCTAGACACTAGTGTGTCCTCTGAATCTTCTTGTCAAGCCTTGGTAGCATCTATGTCCATGATTGGAGCCATCACTAAATCTCCCGAAACCGAAATCCCGCCTGAATACAAGTCTTTCTGTGATGTGTTTGACAAGGGAGGGGCAGACCAATTGCCACCTCATAGGCCTTACGACTGCCCAATCGATTTACTGCCAGGTGCTAAGGTCCCGGCGGGTAGGGTCTATTCCCTTACGGTTCCAGAAGATAAGGTATTAAAGGACTATATTGACAAGGCATTGGCCACGGGGTTCATTAGACCTTCCAGGTCCCCTGCGGCTTCTCCGCTCTTTTTTGTTCCGAAAAAGGAGGGCGACCTCCGCCCCTGTATTGATTATCGGGCATTAAACGCGGTGACGGTAAAGAATCAATATCCCCTCCCGCTCATTTCAGTGCTCTTGGACCAGCTCGGTTCTTCTGTAGTCTTTACCAAGCTGGACCTTAGGGGGGCATATAATCTCGTTCGAATGGGAAAAGGGGACGAGTGGAAGACCGCATTCAAAACACGCTACGGACTATATGAATATCTGGTGATGCCGTTTGGTCTCTGTAATGCCCCTGCCACCTTCCAGGCATTCATGAATGATATTTTCCATGACTGTTTGGATCGGTTTGTTGTAGTATATTTGGACGATATCCTCATATATTCACCCTCCAGTGAGGAGCACACGAGGCACGTGCAGATCGTATTGCAACGGTTGAGGGAAAACCACCTGTTTGTCAAAGCTGAAAAATGTGTCTTCAACTCCACTGAAGTGGAGTTTCTTGGTTACGACCTGACTAGTAGGGGTATAAGAATGAGTCGCTCTAAAGTCGGGGCTGTCTTGGATTGGCCTGTTCCTACGTCAATTAAAGCCTTGCAATCCTTTTTGGGGTTCTCGAACTTCTATAAGCGCTTCATCCGTTCTTTTTCTTCTATATCAGCGCCGTTGACGGCTTTGACCAGCTCTAAGAAATCAGTGGAACCAGGAGGCACAAAGAGCCTTTGACACCCTTAAGGCAGCCTTCACTTCCGCCCCAGTGTTACAGCACCCTAATCCGTTACTCCCATTTTTTGTGGAGACCGATGCCTCTGGTTCGGCTATTGGGGCGGTTCTATCTCAAAAGTGTCCAGATTCAGGGGAAGCCCATCCGATTGCATTCTTCTCAAGAAAATTGACGCCCTACGAGCGCAATTATCCAATCACAGAAAGGGAACTCCTAGCCATAAAAGACGCCTTTTCCGAATGGCGGCACCACCTTTTGGGGGCTCGACATCAGGTCACAGTTTTTTCGGATCATCGGAGCCTTTTGGCGTTTAAATCAATGAAATGCCTTACTGCACGACATGCTCGCTGGCATCTCTTCTTTTCCCAGTTTTATTTCACTATCACATATCGACCGGCCAGATTGAATACTTGTGCAGATGCTTTGTCACGCATTGCCTTCCATTCTGACAACAAAACCTCTGACAAACCGCTCTTGCTACCTGGTAACGTTGTTTGTGCCTGCACTCCTCAACCTAGCCTGCGGACTTTGATTTCGGATTGGGTCTCCGCGCAAAAAGAAGAATGTGAGACTCTCAATCTTGATGTGGGTCAAGGCCTACCCTACATCCAAGGACGCTTGTTCGTGCCTCCAGGACAGGCACGATTACGTGCTCTAGCCTGGTCTCATGATTCCCTATGTGCGGCTCATCCGGGTCAGCAAAAGACGCTGGAGGCATTACGCCGTTGGTCCTGGTGGCCTACCATGTCAAGGGATGTGATTGACTATTTGGCATCCTGTTCTGTATGTTCCCAATGCAAGGTCTCCCGTTCTAGACCTGTGGGTTTGTTACGCCCTCTCCCTGTGCCTCACAAACCCTGGTACATGGTTTCCATGGACTTTATTGTGGACCTACCCCCTGTAAAAGGTTTTGACACTATTTGGGTGGTAATTGATTATTTCACCAAGATGGCGTTGTTCATTCCCTGTACAGGTCTGCCTTCTGCCCCTGTGTTGGCTTCCCTTTTTCTCCAGAACGTTTTTCGGTTCTTTGGATTGCCTGCCATCCTGGTTTCAGATCGTGGCTCTCAATTTACATCACGTTTCTGGAGGGCTTTGACTGCTTCATTGGGTATTGACGATCGGTTCAGTTCTGCTTATCATCCTCAGACGGACGGGCAAACCGAAAGGGTAAATGCCACCCTTGAACAATTTCTTCGGTGTCTCTGCCTTCGTTTCCAAGCATCCTGGTTGACGATGCTTCCCTCTGCTGAATTCGCGTACAATAATTCCATGCATACCGCCTCAGGGGTCTCCCCGTTTTTTGCAAAATATGGTTGCCATCCACGATCTTTACCGTTTGATCCTACGCTTCCCATTGATAACCCGGCGGCTTTGGACTGTGTAAGGGAATTGGTGACGACCCGTAGTACGGTTCGCTCTCATCTACTTCTAGCTCAGGCCAGGGCAAAGAAAAATGCTGATCGTCACAGAAAACCAGCACCTACTTACAAGGTGGGCATGAAAGTTTGGTTGTCCACCCATAATTTGCGGATTCCTGGCAAACGCTTGTTGTTACCTAAATTCGTGGGTCCTTTTCCCATTATTGCGGTTATTAATCCGGTGGCTGTACGCCTTTCTTTGCCTTCCTCGTGGAATCAACATCCGGTATTTCACGTATGTCTCCTGAAGCCTTGTCCACCCTCTGTTCGGCTGCCCGATCGCCCTCCTCCGATTCAGGTGGATGGGGATGATGAATACGAAGTGGCGGACATCTTGGATTTTCGTCTCCGTAGGGGACGCCCCTTTTATTTGGTGGATTGGAAGGGTTACGGTCCCGAAGACAGGTCCTGGGAGCCCTTGTGCAATATACATTCTCCGGCTCTCTTACGCCGTTTCCATGCACAGAGGGGGTCTGCGCCGCCTTTGGGGGTGGATGCTGTTACACTTCGCCCTCGGCCGCGCCGCGTTTCCCGGGTTCTGCCTCGTTGCTCTCGTATGAACAAGTACAATTGGGGAATTCCGATTAAAACCAAAATAAGGGACAGGAAAGTGATCGCCCTTCATAAAGGGTTACGGCGCCGGCATGCACCCTTCTTATCGCACTGGCAGCTGCCATGGCAAATTTCTACACGAACTACAGTATCCAGAAAACCTGTTACGTTGTAGTTCTCGGCGTTGAGAGGGGAGCCTCATTTTCAAACGATACGCCTCTTGTTGTTATTTATTCCACAGCGGCATACAGAACGCTGCTTCTGTTTAAAGTTACAACCGGCATACTTTCCGAAGTGCTCTCCCGGTATCTTGAATTGTGAAGTCCTTGTTTTCCCGTGTACCAACCCTGCCTGCACACGGACTCCTTATTCTGAATCCCCGATTGAACTGTTTTCTGACCACCCGTGTACCAGACCCCTTGCCTGCTTTCGGAACTCTTAGACACTGACTCTGCTGTGTTTCGTGACCTCCCGTGTACCAGACCCCTGCCTGCTTCCTGGACTCTGAGACAGTTACTACTCCGGTAAGAAAAACTCTAATTGGAACACCATTTTCTGTGGATTTCGACTTCATTCCTAAGTGCATCTTTGAACGCTTTGCTGTGGTGCACCATCCCGAAACCAGTGCGACCCTCGTTCCGTTCGGGGATAGCTACCTTACTAACCTCCCTATTTTTTATTTTATACTTTCGTTGTTTCCCAGGACTCTTACTTCAATCCTATTTCCATCAGGGGTAAAGTATAGTTTTTCTTGGTTTTCCCATACTGCAGAATTATACGTTAGCCATATACTAAGACCTCTCTACTTTATAGGTTACTCCGGTTCCTTTGGCTTAAGGGGAGATTAAACCAGGTACTACTAAAGGGGAATAGTCTTGGGAATAAACCAGTTTCATTATTGGCAGATTATTAACTTGTTATCCTTTCCTTTACAGCCTGGGTTTGAGATGGTCTGATCTCCCCGCTTTTTTGATAGATCGGTCCCCTTGTCTGTACAGTTCAGCAAGTGGTCATATCGGTTTAAAGAGCTCATTCCCTCACAGAGAGGAGGCTTGGGTAGGAGGCTCCAACCCTAGCTCCTTCAAGCAACTCCCCAGCAATAGAGGTCCGGCCTGTTTACGTACTCTCCATTCCGGTGAGTAACAGCACGTAAGCTAAAAGACATTTCCCTCTTCACCTTCTATTTTAGTTCATAGTGTGAGGGTCAGAATAGAACTTTTGCACAGTTTTCATTTTGACATCCTGACACATACAGATTCTTAGTTTCGGTTTTAGGTAGGGAAATTTCTCTTGGAGCAGGGTTCATGGGTTGGTAAAGACCTTTTACCAACCCTTTTAATTTCAATAAAAGTCTTTAACCACAAACATGGCTAACTTGTTCCTGGGGTCCATTCCTGATTCCTCACAGTTGCTTCACGTTTACCATGAGAGGACGGGAGAACACCACAAAAAGCTGGTGAGTCCTGAGAAGGGAAACTGGGACAGCGGGGTGCTTCGGCAATGCTATCAAGGACAGATAAGAGCCAGGGAATGGAATGAAAAGGGATTTGAAACCCAATATGTCAAAAGGAATAATAACAAAAGTCAGGTTTGCAAGTGTATAAAGTGAACCACATGTGAAAGCCCTGGCAGGAAAGTATGGAAGGCAAAATCAAGTTTATAAAATGAACTGTATCAGAAGGTCCTGGCAGGAGATTATACCAGGCAAAGTCAGGTTTGCAAGTGTGTAAAGGGAGCCACACGAGAAAAGCCTAGCAAGAAAGTACACCAGGCAAAGACAAGTTTGTGAGTCAAATTGCATTGAATGTGGAGAATAACCTAGCAGGTGAGTATACCAGGTGTCCTGCGAGGCTGGAACCTGCTTCCAAGTTGTTTTGTTGAACAAAGAATCCCAGGGAAGACTCATGCCCTTAGGATTTTGAATTGTTTGAACAGACCTGGGGAAGGGAGACGTTTCCCTAGGAGTGGAGTGCAACGCCAGGAGGAGGGTGTTATCCTCTTGGGATATAAAGAACTGTGATTGTCTTGTTGATATGTTGTGTTAGTGAAGAGAAACCTGAGGAAGGGAGCCATTCCCTGAAGCTGTGAACACTTTTCTTTGTGAACATTTGTGTTGGAGTTACACCTTTCTTTTGTACTTGAACATTTGTGCACTTTCAAGGCCAATGACATTACCCTTAGCACCATAGAGTTACTTTTAGAATGTGAGGGCTAGGATAGGATTTTGAATATAGGACATTTTAGCTTTGGACATCTTGCCACAGGACAGACTGTTCGTTTTTGGTTGAAGTGGGGAAATACCTCCTAGAGAAGGGACAGCAAGACATTTTGCAACCGCTTTATTATTTTGAATAAAGGTTTGTAACCACAATCATGAGTTCTCTGTGTCCGTGTCTCATTCCTAGCTCCTCACAGTATGTTATGTTAAGTTGATTTATATCGCGCACTGCTGCCATTTACATGGTATTCAGGTGTTCCCCTGGTTCTGTATGGTAAAGTAAGTTGGGTTTGTTAGTAAGGAAGAAAGGGAAAAGATAGATGTTATGCTCATCTGTTGATGCATGCATGACCAGGAGCAACTGTCACATATTGCAAATATCTGCAACCCATTGTCAAACATTAAAATCCCAGAAAATGCTATTCAATGCTTTATCCTTCTGAGGTTTATAAAATGAGTATCAACAAATTGGAGAGTAAGAAAACTGATTAAAGCACTTAGAAGATGAATCCAGCATGACGTACTATTTATAAAAGTGATATTCTTCCATCATGAAGACCGCCTCCCATCTGTGTGAGTGCTATGTGGTCCTTTGCAAATGAATACCGATCTTTCATTTGCTCTCTGTATAATCTTTTACAACACAGTAAAGTGATGATGGTAACTGCAACATCTTTTAGTATGTCACTTCTGTTATTGATCAAATTTCGGTGCTGGACTGCCCTAGGGCAGGACAAAGACTGATGTGTTTTAGATATTTCTCCTCTGTGAAAGATAGTGAGCTAAATACTCTGGGTAAGGCTCTCATAACCAGGACTAATGTCTGGCAGAGGGACTCCCAGGACCCCCCTTGTTATTTGAATATTTTAAGTAACTTTGGGTCTCACCCTAAATTGCTAGCGGAATCCAGACATGGACCCGTTGCTCACTATTCTTAGAGAGGCACAGCTCCACCCTACTGATGAGGTCCAACTAGACCGAAACACGTGTCTGGGGTTGCTGTTGGTACTCTTGTTCAGAGGAGAATTGCTTAGCATTTCAGTGCTGGAATTCCCTAAGGCAGGACAAAGACTGATATGTTTCAGATATTTCTCCTCTGGGAAAGATAGTGAACTAAAGACTCTGGGTAAGACTATCGTAACCAGGACTGATGTCTGGCAGAGGCACTCCCAGGACCCCACCTTGTTATTTGATTATTTATCAAATATTAGGCAGCCTTGTACATTTTCTTTTCCAATGGTTCATTTGTCTCTGGTTTCTACACATATCTCCTCCCAGGCGAGTTGAAATACACATGGACCTCTTTACCTTTCGGTCATCTTTTTCTTGCTGTGAAACTTCAAAATATCTCTTCGGCTCCATACCTGTGCCTGGGAACTTTTGCATTTGTCAGTGAGGGAGTAAATCCATAGAGATGAGTGTGTGCAGTCTGGGTTGATTGAGGAGAGGCATTGCTCGCCCTCATCCCGGAAAAGATACAGAGTGCATTAGAATAGACAGTGTCCACAAACAGTCCCTAACATGATTACAAAGCCACAAAGATGCACAAAAGACAGAAATTCAGTAATTCTCAGGTGCACTTTTCATTCAGATAATGACTGGTGGGGGAGGTAGATGCCTTGCCTTTAGCCTGGGATGTCTCACTGTCCCTTATGACATTTTCCTGTAGTAGAGTAATATCCATCATGGTCTGCTATATATTCTGAATTTTTGAATTATTTCTTGATGCTTCAATGTTCGTGTCAAAAGGTTTTAATCCATACATTGAACAGCTATTTCTTTCATTGCAGGCACAATAGAAAAAGAGCGAGCAAAACGACTGATCCACAATTACAACCACATCTACGATTTGTCTCTAAGTCATTTGAGAATTGATCAAGCTCTCCAAAAATTTCATATTGGAGACCATGTGACGCTAGAACCAGTATTCGAATACTTAAAAGAGTTATAACTTCCATCTTCCTTGGCTTGGGTGGTTGGTGTATAGCATTTGGATAAAAAGTAACTAAATGTGATATTTACCAAAAAGAAATTTGTTATTATTTTCAAAAGGTTGCTAAGATCAATACTTTCCTGTTAGACCATAATTGACACATATTAAAAGCAGAAAATCAATAAAAATGCTTATAAATAAATAAAGCATATATTTAATTTGCAGAGTCTGAAAAGATGTACAAGGTTTCTGTCATTGCTACAGGGATTATTGCAAATCTACATGTTCTTTGTCCATAAATAATTGATCATAACTCCTGTTTCCTTCCTTGATTTGATTTTGTAACTATATGTTATTTGTTCAATGTTTTAAGCGATCACTTCACCCTGTCCTTTTTTAATCTTCAAGCGCCTACAGTATCTCCTCTCAAAAGTCACTTTTCTCCAACTTCGAGCTCCTTCTCCTAACTGAATGTGCCTTCTGGCTTTTAGGGTAGAAACCTGTCCCCCTCAGGTGGACTTTCTGAGTGGGTCTACACCTGTGTCTAAAATTGAAGCTATGATTGTCTGAGACTAACCTGATCCGGTGTTCTCATAAGACTTCCGTAGGGTTCTGCCAAACATATGAAAAGGGGGACTGCCGTTTTAGTTTTCAAATACATGTCCAGAGTGCTAGCAGGCCCCTGTGTCCTCGCCTCTAAAGTGTTTCCCCCTTGCAATGTGTATAGTACTTTATTGGAACTTTCTGTGCTATGTAAGTAAGTGAAAGTGTTTTTCCTTGAACCTCTGCTTTCGCAAAGCTACTAGATGCATTGTAGCAAAGTGGCATCCTCTGATCTGTGTGGGTCCCTGATTGCCTGACTTTGAAGTGGTTGCCATTGCCTGACATGGAGTGGCAGAGTGGAACGCTCAAAGAATCTGTAATTGTTTGGCTGTGAGCGGCGGACTTCCATGATGGCTCATGTAGAGTTGTTGAGTTTCCAAGTCCGAACTCCATGTAGCTTCAGGAGCCGGAGAGTAGAAAAACTATTCCTAACTCTTCACTCTGTGAGCTTAGTATGATACTTGTGACGGAAACTTTGCGATTCCTCTGTTCCCAGTCAGCATCTCTCTACTATAGATTATGAGTCAGATTGGTCCTACCACCCCTACAGACAAGGAGTTTATCTGCCACTTTTTCTACTTAACAGTAGGTAAATACCACAAAAAATAAAAACAGGGAGTAAAAATACTCCCAACAAAATTCACCCCAAAGTGAAATCCCGGGAAGCGATGAAACATGGCCTTTCACCCCTTGACAATACAGGAAGTGGCAACAAATAGCATTGTACCTAAGTACACTAAATTACTGTGAATCCAAGCAGACGCCCAAGTCCAGATGATAATATGTTATTGTATAGCACTTATGCTTAAGGTCTTTTTTATAGAACAAATATGCATACAATATCACTCAACCTGCGTTGGTACTCATTTATCGACCTAAGAAGGATGAAAGGCTTTTTGAAAAAGAAACAAAAAAAGTATTCAATTTTCTTTTCTTCCAAACCGGCCCAGGTATGGCCAGAAACCGGCCCCCATTCCCCAGGGACGATTTCGGCCCGGCCACGGGCCGAAAAGGCCGAGGGGCCAATCCGACCCTGAAGGTAGGCTTCCAGGAGGATTTTCTCATGCAGCCAAATTTGCACTAATTGACTAGCAATGTGTGCAGGACCACCTCATTTGGTCAAGTGGGGAAGCTGAGATTTGAGTACAGGGTTTCTGGTTCATCCGTTTGTCGTTCAGCAGTCAATGCTGGGCATAACACAGTGACCCAATTGATTTGACTTTTTATATAGCACTTCTTAGTTAATGATTTATGCACTCTTATAATGTGACACACAAGAGTACAGGGGGACGGGAGAGATAAGATGATTTGCCTAGGATCACAAACGTTTAGTGACGTGAGGAAGGAGGGATTGGGACCCATCTCCTCCTGGTTCCATATTCTCCATATCCTACACTATCCAGCATCAGACGTTGCTATAGCCAGAGTAAGCAAACTCAATGCCAGCACTCCCACTGTTAGGCAGAGTATGTATGCATGGGACCACTGCACACAACTATGACTCCAGGTGTAAGCAAAACCAACCTTTGGTATAAGTCTGTACTACACAGTTTTTGGTAGCGAGCTGAGCAGCCAGGCTTATCTCAAGAGGGAATGTGAGCTGTAATGATGTTACACAGAGGTCTACAATCACAGGTTTTCAAATAAACTCTTACACTCAAGCTTTCTTGGTTAAACACTTATTAATTTATTCAACAGGCAGTTTTAGAACATTCACTAGAAGGAGGCAGTTAAATATCACACACAAATATACTTCAGCACTATACTTGGTAAGTTTCTGAGGCATTCAAACTACTTTGAAGGAGGAACAAAATGGCACTCAGAATACTTTGAAGGAGGATCAAAAAAAGGAATAGGTTCACAACATAAAAGGATTACAATTTCTTAGACAGTGCAGATACTTTTAGTTCACCAGATGAGTCAATTCAATTCAATAGGCTAGGCCAAAGTCAATGGGCTTAAAGTCTTGGATAAAAACGGTTCTGGTAAGTACACAGTACAGTCTCTGTAGAAGTTCTCAGAAGTAGTTTGTAAAGCGAAGAATTATATAATGGGTCACAAGCTGATTAGGCCTGCTAGTTGCGAAACTTTCAAGCACTTTCACAGCGAGAGGTAAGTACACTCAGTCTCGTTTCACAGTACCTTACAAATCAAGCAAAAGATGCAGTTGAAGACTTCGTTCCTGGCAGTTCCTGCAGATCTCGCTGTTCCTGAGCCTCAGTCGTGAGGACAAGAGGGAGGGCGTCAGGGGACTCCTGCACTGCGCTGGGACTGGTCAAAGCTGGCACTTGGCAAATCTTCAATTCCGGTAGCTGTAGTAAAGCACACAAGCTGGTGTCCCTCTCCCTGGTTATTCGGTTTCCTGCAGCACTCTGAGGCAAATATAACCAGCTCCGAGAATGGTATCCAGGTGGCTTAGTGTCCCACCAACTCAAAGGGAGAAGTCGTCCTTGCAGGGCTTCTCTGTCAAGATGAACTTAGCGATTCTGACCTGCAGCAGGGCTTCACTGGGCAAACCAATGGTCCAGGAGTTGCAGCAGCCATCCTCTTCAAGCTTGTCTTCGGTTCTTTCGTTCCAGTGGTTGACTCTGCCTTCCAAGCCAAGAGACTTGCCTTTTATTCAGTTCTCACCCATTAATTCCAGCCTAGCTGTCACTCACCCAGTAGGGAGGCTGTCCTTGCCGGACAGTCAGACAGCCAATCATACCAGAGTGCATTTGGTTCTCCTAGGAGACTAAACACAGGGAGTTTCGGGCACCTCCCTTACTTCCTGCCCACCCAGACACTCAGACACCAGAGGCGGTCTTCAGTCCTGAAGCCCGCCAAAGGTGAATGAACAAAGGAACCAAACTAGGTTTGGCGCGCAGAGCAAAACTCTAGAAGGGCCTTTCGACAAAGAAATGCCAAAAAAAGAAGACCGGTACCGGTGTTCGCGGTGGGGACCAATCAAGGTAGTTTGTTGTAAAAACACTGTCAGCAGCCATTTTGAGAGGAAAGGGTAGCACTTGACTGCTACATGAGTATCTTGACACAGGGGATCTGATTCGGAAGCGGCCTCTCTCTGTTTTGGTGGTGAACGGCACACATGAGACTGGCTTAAGTCAGTAGTGTGCAAGGTTCTTTTCTCGAATTCTCATAGCAGCACCCGTGAGCGTCCCGTCCCGTGAACTGCGTCCAGTGAGCCACGTATCATAAGGATCTCCTGTTGCCCCAGGGGATCTAGCCAGGAGCCAGTCCAGGAGTCTAAGAGCTCAAGAAGATGCTCAAGAGCGCGGAGCCCCGGGCCTCTGGCGCCAAGAATTCAGAACTCAGAAACTCAGAACGCAGGAGAACGGCACCTGGGGAGGAGCCGTCGAAGGCACAGAAGCGGAGTGGAGCGGGCGAGCTGCCTGAGCTGCTGCCAACTTGCCTCTCGAGCTTCCAATCTCTTAGGTGCTGTGTGGATTACAACTTAACTGTGGTAAAAGCTGCGAGAGCTGCGAGAGGCATATCGACTCGTTTTCCACCTTGCTGCCATGCTTGCTTGTTTGTCTGTGCTCGCACTGTGCTCGTATTGGGCTGCTGTGTTGCTGGGCTCGTTATAAGTAGGAAATTAATGAAAACCACCCGGGGGGCTATTAAGTATCTAGAAGGGGTGTAGGCACAATTCTGGATTACTCAATATGGCTTTGCTGTTTGGCATCTGTTTGCAATCTGCCCAAGCCCACACAGTACACACTTAATTGTATGTTGGCTATCTCAGAGCATTGAGTCTTGAGTCTGGATAGACACTGATACTGAGTGTTATTTTATCAGTTTATAAGAACGGAGACTCACAGATTTGTAGACTATAAACATATATATCACTGTTGGGTGGACTTTTTGTCATTGAGCGCCCCTTCCTCATAGTGTGTTTTCTTTTTTCCACTAACCTTTGGGCAAAGTCGCTCCTAAAACCATCTGCCATCACGAGGTATTGATCGAAATGCCCGTGCTGAGCACCCCGGCAACCGGATAGCCACTAGCCCGTACCGCGACCAAAAGGTGGTACCTTGTGACGGAGCACTCCGTGGCTGGTCTCTTCCCTGGTGGTGCAACGACCTTCAACTTTCCTTCAAACAGGGTCTCCGACAACTGCAAGTACACTATCTGACATTCCTCAATTATGGAAACGAGGGTTGGAATATACGACCACTACCAACAAAATTCAACAAAAAATTGAGGCTCATTTTGGTGAAAAGATATGATGCCAAAATTTGAATGATATTCTCCATAAGAAAAAAGATATCATAGATCTTGAAGAAAATGAGTTTTTGAGCCCTCCTCCCAGAATAGTACCCCACGAAGCAAACTCAATTCAAAATGAGGCGGAAATTAAAACAGGGAGGGAAGGAGCCAAAAGGGGGTCGCCAACGCAAGAACTAAATAATGAAATACAGGTAAATAGTACACCTATGGAGGGGGATGAACACTGCAGTCACTCCCTGGAAGAAGAGGTCCCAAAACAAACTAGCACCGCAACCCTGGGAGCACTGAACTTTGTACTAAACTCGCTGGTAACAGTTTTTGAGCAATTGAGATCCGAAGTGCAATTACAATCTGGAACCTTGCTGGAACTGACCAGAGAAATAGCTGGCATTGAAAAACAATAGTGGGGCTGAGATCAACAATCAATACTGCCATCTTACCAGCACTGAGAGAGCAGAGGGTGGAGCTGGCAAAGCAAGGTTTAGATCTATCAGCTATTGAAAGAACTCTAGCCAAAAACAAAGAGGAGGAAGATAAGCAAACACGCCTTCTGCTACAGATACTATCTTTATTAAAAGTAGACAAAACGACAAAGGTCGGAGCTATAGACTGCCCGCCAAACAAAGAGCAGGGTAACGATCACTTTGATGATACCCCGCTATCAGAATCTGTTTTGGAAGAATTCAGGAGGCTTTCACACGTTGTGGAAGAAATAGAGGATGGAGAAACTGTGCCATATTAACAGAAACAAAGGGAAACTCTAAACAATGCTCGACCCCCAAGCTGGACAGAAGCCAGCAAACGAGCATCCAAGAGAAGACGAAAAGCTAAGAAAAAAGAGGCAAAGAGAATATGTACAACCGCATTCGCAGTTGTCCTCCAAAAAAAACAACGGAAGCTCCCCCTGGGAAAGCAAATCGGGATAAATTTGAAAAGGAAAGAGCAAATACAAAGCAAAGAGAAGAGAGCTCTCTGGGAAGACTCGTTAAAAAAATCAGCTAGCGAGGAAACCCAGGAAATGACTATCGGGAGAAAGAAAGAATCTTTGGAACAAAGAGATAAATGTGTAATAATTGTAGAGGAAGAAAATAAAATGAATACAGACAAAGAAGACTTAAGGAACAAAAAGCGTGAAACAAAACAAACAAATAACATGAAGACAAATGTAGGTCTGCAAACAGACCCCATAGAAGCTCTACAGATTTCAGGTGCTGGTGACATGAACCCCACAAGCCTACTGGAAAAAAAAGGAAAGAAGGGAAAGGGGGCGGGGGGTAAAAGTTTCTCACCAAAGAAGGGACCACCATGGGCCCTGATATTCCTGGGCAAAGGGAAAACATATGCATTAAAAAAGAACGTGGAAGCTGGTATGGGCACCTCCATAAAAATAGCACCAATTTTTCTAAAAAGAGCTTCATATGGGAAGATAACTGAACCCAAGTTAGCTGAAATCAAAAATGGGAAAGGCAAAACAAAAGAACTAGTAGCTGAATCCGAAGAGAAAGCGTCAGAACCCACTACTAAAAGCTCTCCAGAGGAGAGCCCTCGCCCTCAGGAAGCGGTGGTGGACTCAGAAGGTCAAGAATATGCTGTTCCGAAACTTTGGCTCAGGGCACTAAATAAAATACCACAGTAAAACTTGCTCTGTAGGAGGGCAATTTTGGGGTAATTTAGCAAAGTCCCGAACTTGTACCTCTTCAGCTCAGGAGAAATGGAATATGTAAAATTCCCATGCAGAAGTAACACGTAATTGGTGGAAGTGGGGTTTGAATCATTAAAAGTATGGAGTGCAATAAAAAGTAATAAAAAGGAACTTGAAAAAGTCAATATGCAAATTTTGGAAACATTACCATCAGAGTTATCAAAGGCAAATACGATCCTTGCCACCGAAGAGATAAACTTTAGAAAAATTGAATCCTCAAACCAAAAACTCTGTACAAATTTCCAGGGGAATGATGGAGATGTAAAAACCAACACACTAGCAGCATTACCAGAGATTCTTACACAGGTGCTTCAAAGACTAGATTTGGGGCAATAGAACCTTTAGGCAAGGTGATATGAATGTAACAAGCTGGAATACCCGAGGGCCAAATACCTTCTCAAAGAGCAGTATAAAGAAAACCCTTATTTTTAACTCTGATGTTATCTTGCTTCAAGAAACTTGGAACACATATCCAATAGAGATAGAAGGTCTCGCAATTTTTACTGTTCCGGCATCTCAAAAACTCAAAGGTTGTCCTTCAGGAGGGTTACTAATTGGAATTAACAACTCACTGAGCAAAAACGTTATTCTCATGCACACAGAAAGGGACAGTATTCTTGCATGCAAAATCAGAGTACAGACAACAGAGGGAGCTATGGACTTGATAATAGTAAATGTCTATTGGAACCAAGCACAAATTAGCCTTCAAAACTTCCATTTGCTCCTAACCACAGTACTCGAAAAGATTGCACTGTTTCATGGCGATGCCAGTGTGATCCTGGGTGGGGACCTGAATGCCCAATGTGTAACAACGCAGGATCCCAAGAAAAATTTAAGATGGGCAAAAAAATCGAACACAGGTTCACAGTGGGTAAACTATCTGAATTCATGGGACCTTTATATCCCGAATGGCGCAGTAAAAGGAGACAATCCATCAAAGCCAACTTGGTCACGGGGAATGTCCCTTTCCACTCTGGATTATTTCTTTGTCTCAGAAGATCTACAAACAAAGGAAATAAAAATGGAAATCATAAGTGGTGAGGGGAGTGATCACGATCGATTAAAAGCATGCATCCAGAACTCTATAAAAATAATGGCAGATAAATATGTTCATGCCCTTACCCTGGAAAAAGGCAAAGTCACTCTGACAAAATACAAGAGAGAAGGAAAAAAACTAAATGGCAAACTGAATCATATCCCACTGGAAGACCAACGAGAAAACTGCAGGCCAAAATGTTTTAAATCATTTATCTGGTCAGTCCACCCGCCAAATACAGGGGCCATCGAAGAAAATCATGCATCACCAACATTCATTCGATGAAGAAACTTGGGAGCAGAAAAAGTTCCTAAGAAGAGAATGCAGACGTCTAAAGAATAATGTGACGAATCATACAGAGCTCAGAGTTGAATCGCAAAAGTTGAATGCTGCAATAGAGATGTTTAAGAAATCCAAATATAACCAGACCAGTCTTTAGGGGAACATTGTTGAGAGTGGCTTCATGGAATGTGTGTGGGTTCCAGAGGCTAACTAGATCAAATGCTGAGAGCCTAAAATCAATAGGTGTGTTCTTGTTGCAGGAAACTATTGGCCTCATTACGAGTTTGGAGGTAGCCATGCCGTTTTTACCGGCATGGCTATCCCCAAACTTGGGTCTGGGTCCCGAGAAATGGGAATTACCGGGCCATTCCGACCTTTGCAGGCCCGGTAATTCCTATTCGCGGGACCCGGACCCAGTACGTCCCCATTCGCATTTGAGCCCCCATAGGGCGCAATGGGGAGGATGCTAACAATGGTCCCCTTAATAACGGGACCGTTGTTAGCATCCTGTTCTGCTAGCGGGTGCTGCTCTGCACGTCTGGTCTGACCAGGAGTACAGAGCGGCACCCGCAGCAGAACTCATAATGTGTCGGCCCCGTATGAACGGTGCCAGTCCCTTACCGGCACTGTTCATACTGTGGCCGCCACAGTTGTAATGAGGCTCTATGTCTTTAGAGGATTTTGTATTGGAGGAGTATCACACCTATTGTAAGAAAGTGACAAGAGGCACCAAAGGACGGCTGAAAGGGGGGCTTGCTATCGCAATGGATTTAAATTACAACTGTACCCATTCCAAGGTTGAGGTAAAATCGCCGGACTTGATGGCCATTAATGTATACCTACCATGTCAAAAAGAAAATGTACTTCTTGTAAATGTATATTGGAATCATGCAACTACAACATTAGCGGATTTACACATTGGTCCTCATTACAAGTCCGGCGGTAACCTTACCGGTGCTATTGGCGGGTTGCTGCCGGACTTGCAATATTTACCGGTGCCTGGCTTTCCGGGAAGTCAGGCGCCGGTAAATGTTAATCCCCATTCCCATTTCACTCTGATAGGACTCAATGGGAATGGGGACCACGGAAGCAACGGCACCATTAATAAACTCTTCGGGCGGATGCCATTCTGCCCGCCATGTCTGACACGAGCTGGCAGGATGGCGCCCGCCCGCAGAGTCGTACTAGGCTTACCGGCACTGTTGTTACTGAACCGGCATACTTAGAATGAGGCCCATTGAGTTGGACACATTGGGCCTCATTATACGTTTGCCGATCCGGAAACAAGGGTGCTGGTAAGCTCATCAGCACCCTTGTTTCCAGACCATCAAACTCCAAGTTTGCCTGCTGGAGCCGCTGTGCCTGACAGGTCTGACTCTACCGGGCGCAGCAGCCACAGTAGGCACACCGGTCACGGAAACACCGGCACCGTGCTTCTGTGTCCTCACTCCTAATGGGGACTTATATTTTACTGGCGCCTGACTTCCAAGGCCGGCGGACATGGAATATCCTGGTGGCACTGGGAAGTCAGGCGCTGGTAAAACTTTATGAGTCCGCCGGTAACTGGCCGGTAGCACCGGCAGGGTTACCGCCAGACTTGTGATGAGGCCGATTGTTTTTGTCATGGTTGGGGAAACCCCATAACCAACTTGTTGTTTTGGCAGGAGTCGTAAATGCAACATGCGTGGAAAAAGATAGGGTACAGTCTAATTGTGATGCACATAGAAAATAAGATGGATATTAGGCGGTGCACAAGTCTATGTCACTACCGTGGAGGAATATTTCTGTACCTTGGAGATATGAGGAGATGTCCTTGACCTCGGAAATGGGGTAGGCGGTGAGCTGTTCGTGGAGCTCGGCGAGGCTTTTCTCCTGGGTGGCGTTTCCGCCTGGCGGCAACTGTTTTATTGAATGGGATGTGGTTGCCTAGTAATCTGACAACAAGGCTAGAGCCTCGCTTTCATCCCGTGCTACGCCCGCCAAGAAGCGGTCAGGCGGAAGATTGGACAAAGTCAGGCAGGCAGGAGAGCCGCTAGTCCAGACAGGAGTAACAGTAGGGGTGTTGGGTCAGGTAAAGTCGCCACGAGATGAGGGTTTGGGTAGTGGGGAGATACTCAAGGGATTTGTTAGGAGTTTGTGTGTCGAGGGGGGTGGCACATAGGCACGTCCTGTCACGGACAGGCACAGACAGATCCATGCCTTAAGTAGGTGCCTTAGGTGTTG
This sequence comes from Ambystoma mexicanum, assembly GCF_040938575.1. Lineage (NCBI taxonomy): Eukaryota > Metazoa > Chordata > Amphibia > Caudata > Ambystomatidae > Ambystoma > Ambystoma mexicanum. The sequence continues at coordinate 1,253,588,255 of NC_090922.1, forward strand.
TGCCGGCTAACGCCTTCCAGCAATCGTGGGCCCAGGAAGTAGAGCGGGCAAGCCTCTCACAGCAGGCTTCGTTACAGATGGTTGCTAGGCAACCGGTAAACAAAGTGGGGCGGCGGCCATTACGGGTGCCTTTTCATGCAGGGTAATGGATTCTACTGCACAATGAGATCATTGAGGGTAGTCAAAGTGGCGAATCAGGCACAGAAGCAGCTTTGCTCAGAGACAGAGTGGCCTGCTGAAGGGATCAGCTGCATGGATCAGACGGCTGTCGTGCTTCTCCTGAAGCAGACGGCGTTGCGGGCTGGGCTCCTGCCCACCCAGAGGGACGATGTATTTTGGCTGAGGGAACAGGTACATTTCACAGGCACAGACAGATCCGTGCCTTAAGTAGGTGCCTTAGGTGTTGTGCCGGCTCACGCCTTCCGGCAATCGTGGGCCCAGGAAGTAGAGCGGGCCAGCCTATCACGGCAGGCTTCGTTACAGACTAAGTAGCGTGCATTTATTAGGCCACCTCTGATGGGAGGTGCGAGGGTTTTAACAGGCGTTGGTGGAGTGGCTACATTGTGGGGGTTAGGCTTTGCAGCGGGGTTGGTTAGGTTATGCGTGAGTCTGTGCATATGCTGGATGGTGGGTGAGACTTAGTAGCCCATGCTACAGACGTAGCAGACACCATTTCTGAAGGAAACTTGGATTTTTTAGCCATCACTGAGTCCAGGCTCCACGCAGCTGCCGGCCCAGCACTCATGTTAGCCATCCCAGACGACTACACCATCCTTAGAGCAGACAGAATAGAATCTAGGGGCGGTGGCCTTGCCATAATCGCCAAAACTCACCTTAACATGAGAATCGCATCTTCTACTAACTCCACATCATGCAAATCCTTAATAGCTAAATTGTCCATCGCCAATTCCCAAACCCTTACCATACACCTGCTCTACAGACCCCCTGGCCCGCTAGGCTCCTTCGAGGAGGACCATACAACTACCCTCTCCAACAACTTAAAGAACACTTCCCGGAGCCTACTCCTTGGTGACTTCAACCTAGGCTTTAAATATTACAAAGACTCTCAGGCCACCCTTATTGACAACACATTAACCGAGTTAGGATTTATCCAAAGAGTGACCCTCCCCACTCAGAACAAGGGAAGAACTCTTGACTGGGTTGCAGACTATAGCTGCTCGACCTCCATCACCTCCATCTCACCCCAGCCGTGGTCCGACCACCATCTCATCACCTTTACCCTCAATGCCTCAACTACTACTACCAGCAATTCACTAGCCCCAGCCATCCTAACTAGAAATAAGAAAAAAATCACAACAGAAAATCTCATACCACTGATTCTCCCAACTTTGAACTCACTCTCTTCCGCATCTAACCCTCAATCCCTTGTAGATGACTATAACAAAATCATGAGTTTAGCTCTAGATTCCATCGCACCACTTAAACTTAGAAAAAGTAAACCTAAAAAACACCTGAACACATGGTTCTCACCCCACCTGAAATCTCTTAGACTCGAGAAACGTAAAAGTGAACAAGTCTGGAGACAATCACCCACTGCCAACAATAAGCTGAACCTCAACAAAATATCTGCGCTCTACAAAAAAAGAAATTACTATGGCCAAACAAGAGTCCTACAATCTGAGAATATCACAGGCTAACTCGAGCATAAAAGAATTGTTTACCATCATCAAAGAGCTGAAAACACCCACTCCAATCCTTGACACCTGCGTGAAAGATAAGCAATGGTGCACCATTGTCCAAAATGCCCTCTCCAATAAAGTCATAGGACTACAAGCCAAAATCAATAATAAAAAAGCATCTCTCAACTGCACAGCCCTAGGACCCAACACCCCTCCCCCCCAAAATCCCACACCTAAACCTCCCCTCCACTTTAGCTTCTCCAAAGTCTCCACATTAGAGGTGGAAAAAATCATTCTCAGCCTCAAACCCTCGAACTGCCAAGGCGACCCTTGCCCCTCACAAATTATCAAAGACACTGCCAAGGACCTTTCACTCTTCATCACTAAGCTTATTAACGCCTCCTTCACCTCAGGGACCATCCCCAGCAATCTGAAAGAGTCATGAGTCCTCCCATTACTCGAAAAACCCTCTTTAGACCCATCAATACCTACGAACTATAGACCCATCACCACCGTCCCCTTCTTGCTTAAAATAATAGATAAGACAGCTTATCTACAAATACAACAGTACCTCGAAGAAAAAACACCCTCTGGGAATCCGTCAGTCGGGATTCAGACCCCAACACGGGACAGAGACTGCACTTATTGATCTTAAAGCTCAGATCAATACCCTCAGAGATAACGGGAAAACTGCTCTACTACTTCGACTTGGCTTATCTGCAGCATTTGATTTAGTAGACCACAAAATCCTCTGCAAATACCTAGACTCAGCAGCTCACTTCTCGCAAGAGGCTATCGCCTGGATTGAATCCTTCCTCAACAACAGGTCCATACGTGTCTTCTCTACCTCAGCCTCCGCTGACCCAATCCCCATCACGTGCGGGGTTCCACAAGGATCTTGCGTCTCCCCCACTCTGTACAATGTGTTCACAAAGCCCCTGTTCGATTATCTTGACGGTCTGGGTATCACCTACACCAACTACGCCAATGATACCCAGATTCTCATCCTGTTGACGGGGGATTACGACATGGATTTGGCCTTGGTGAACAAGGTGTACCTCATCATCCAGGCATGGATGGCCTCTCACAGTCTATGCCTGAATGATGACAATACCGGACTCATCATTCTTGGCTCTACCCCTAATTTGAACAAACTTGATCACAAATACTCCAGCTTCAACATAGATGGCAACCCCATTAACGTAGCCAAAGAAGTTAAAACACTAGGGTTCTATCTCAACGCTACCCTATCCTTCCGCAAACAGGTTAGCTCCACTACAGCTTATACCTGTAAATTAATAAGAGCAGCTAAATCCTTCCTTTCAACCCAGAGCTGCACCACTCTAGCCAGAGCCCTTATCTTGTCAAAACTGGACTATTGAAATGCCCTATACGTAGGTGCTGATAAATATGTTACAAACAAAATCCAGATCTTACAAAATAATGCTCTTAGAGCAGCTCAGAGCATCCCCAAAAAGGAACACATATCCAACTTTAGGAAAGCCCACAGCCGACAAAATCCTGCTTAAGGTTTCTTCTCTAACACACAAATGCCTCAATAACGCAGCCCCGCTCTACCCCCCGCTCTACCTTATTGATAGAGTTAAGAGATACTCACCCAACCGGTCTACCAGAACTGCCAATGCCAATCCACTCACCATCCCCAGATTCAAACGTTCCAACATCGGCGGTAACTTCTTCCAGGTGAAAGCAGCTCAACACTGGAACTCCCTTCCACATAGCCTAAGGACACCCCAAACCTACCCCCACTTCAGTCACAACTACATCCAGTGGATAAAAGAAAACAACCATTAACCTGACCAGACCGGCCCTCTCTATGTACATTTGCAAATTGTTCTTCAACGGCCCACTTCTGTACATCTGTAAATTTCTTTCTTCAATTGTCTTCAATTGTCTTCATTTGTACCTGTATCTGTTCTTACCCATATATATATTTGTAAATGTTTTGGTGGTGTAAACATTTTGTACAGCACTGTAACCCAGCTGAGAATAACCTTGATGCCCCTGCGCCTGATACCTTCGGGTCCAGTGCGCAATACAAATGAATAAAACAAACATGCAGGGCTTCAAAGGACGATCTTACTGTGAAATGGCTAGTTCAAGTAGTGAGCTTTCTGGTCTGCGTTGGAATCATTTCCTCACTAGTTGGGATATGCAGGTTTGCACTCCAGAGGAGGCAGAGGTTACAAATGGGTTTTTCACCTGGTCCAGGGGCCTGAATAAATCTTGGATTGACCACTTCTACGTCTCCTTGCGTTTGGCCAGCCTGTGTGAACCTCTGATTAAAGGTAATCCCCTTGGAAGTGATCATACACCGCACATTCTTATTCCTAACACAGGCCTTTGGTTGACCATGCATCAGACAGATTACTATGCTGTTTTTATCACACCAAACAGGGGTGGTCTAACGGTGAAGTGGAATGTAAAGGCATTTAGGACTTTCACAAGGGTGTGGGAACTTACACAGGGGGAAAGCCCATCGGCACACTTTTGACCCCAAGGTGAAAGGGGCAAAGATGGTCAAGAGGAAGGCATTGAAGGCTCTCCTGCTTGACTACAATGGGATGGCTGGTTACATCAAGGCAAGAAATAGGATCATGTCTACCTATAAATACTGTGAAGGTAATTAGAATGGAATCCCACATGAGAATGAACCAAGTGGTTATTAGAACAATCATTGATGGAGATACCTCTAAATTTCGGTCACTCTTGGGAGGAAAAATTAAAGGGCAAGTGCAGGGTATGATATGTCGGGTTATGATATGTCCTGCAGGTAGCTGAAAAGGCATTTCAGCTACCTGCAGGAAATAAACTCTCTACCCAAAGATGAAGTTACATCATATCTAAACAACAAACCAACAGGGGACCTCACTAGCTACATTTGGGATGTAGAGGACATTGCGTGGGCCATTGGAAAAGCCAAGGCAACAAGGCTGCCGGGTCCTGATAACATTCCCCAATACTGATAAAAAGCAACATGAGTGCTTGGCTTTGACCGCTGAAGGAACTATTCAACAACGTCTCTCTCCCATGTAGGATCCCAGAGACATGGAGACAGTCTCTTATTATCCCCATTTACAAGCAAGGCGACAAGGCTGATCCAAAAAATTACAGGCCGATTGCTCTTTTGGATTCATAAATCTTTGCGACCTTGTTGCTGAAGGAATTAAGAGCAAAAACGGGCGCACTGCACTTGTTGTCTCCCTACCAAGTAGGTTTTCCCTTGGGTATGGGGACGTCGCTAAATGATTTCACCTTGTCCCACCTACTGACAGCTGTAAAGAGAGGCGGGGTAGGAACAGTCTATATGGCCTATATTGACATGTCGAATGCATTCGACACTGCAAGTAGAGGAAATCTCTGCGCCAAACTTCTGTCAAGGTACATCCCTGTGCATCTTGTCCAGCTTCTGGCATTGCCCCACAGAAATACGACATTGAGGGTAAGGCTGAATGGGGAGGGTGCCCTGACAGACTTGATTTCTAACTTTGTACGTTTGCCGCAGGGATGTGTGGTTGCTCCAACATTATTTAACCTCCACATGGTGGACATGAATAAAATCTGGGAGGCAGGTACAACTAACCCTGTAAAACAGGGGATGGTAACGCATGATTGGATCGCCTTTGCAGATGACATAGTATTATTCGGTCTTACTCCAATGGGTCTGCAAAGAAAGCTGAGCCTCTTCTTCAATTATGTGGTGGCGAACCATCTCAACATTAATGGCCAGAAGTCCAAGTAATGATTTTCATGACTAAAAAGAGCCCTAAAACCTTTAATTGGACTGTTGGGGGAAAACCCTTGATGAGAGTTCAAACTTTAAGGTATTTGGGTTATGATATGTCTAATAAAAGCTCTAAAGAGAGCTGGATACCGTTCATAAAAAATAAATTTGCCCCATTGCTAATTAAAATGAAGCATATATATTTGCAGCTTTGTCGGTTTTCTTTGAGACCCGTCCTCTCATTCTATTTGCTCAAGGTGGAACCAACACTGCTTTATGGCCTGGGCAACTCCCTGATTGATCTGGACCCCTATCTGAACTCCATGCAGGGTATGTTTTGGAAAAGAAATCTTGGGTTGGCAAACTCACTTCCTAATGACATCATAAATCACGAGTTTGGGCTGATTTCCCTAGCAGCGAGAGCCCTGTGGAGGAACATGGATGAGTTTGCCAAGCCTTTGAATACGCCAACGGATTCCTTGTATCAGAGCTGGGGGATAAATCAAACACCGGATTCAGGCTTTACTATTACCAGCTTTAAACAGTGAATGTTGAATATTCTGCAACTTATTGGTTCATCTACGGAAGAACCTACAACTAACACGTCCCTAACCAAAAGAAAGCATTGGGCGGAAACTACGGACAAATTGAGCTTGTATTCACTCTATGGGGAATATGCAAAATTCACCACCAAAAGAGAATACATTTCCAAATTTCCATCTTTCCATGCCCAACATTATGATACGTATATCTATGTTTCTGCCTCAACCAACTACTAACTTTGGAACGTATAAGTAAATGGCACCATACACGGGGAGATTCTAGTTGTAGATTCTGTGGGAATTGCTCTGACGAGGAAAGCTTAAAATATCTGGTGATGGTTGGCTCAGCCTTGGGCAAGGATAGAATTCGCCTACTGGACACTGCTGTATTGACAGAACTCCATTGGATACGATTAATGTCGGGCTCACATTAAAGATGGATCATATCTCTATGTCATTTTCTGAAAATTATTCTGAGGAAAATTGAAAGTTTTAAGAATGGCCTGCTTTGATGTTTGACAAGTTCTTTTTCTTGTACACAAATACATGTTTCCTGTTTTAAATATTTTTCTTTTAGGTACGAATTTAAAGTAAAGGTAATGTAATTTATATGTGAAAAGTTTTTACTTTTTATATGAACTATACCACAATGAAAACAATATAATAACCAATAAATTGTTTTTAACACGCTTAATACCTGGGTTTCTAAAAGTGCATCTGCGTATCTGGGATTCAAACCTCTGTTGCTCTGCGTGGTCTTGCTTCCAAGACCAGCAAGTTGCCCCTGAGTCATTGGGCCTCATTCCAAGTGTGGCGGTCCGGAAACAAGGGTGCCAGTAAGCTTACCTGCTCCCTTGTTTCCGGACCGCCACACTACGAGTCTGCCTGCAGGGGTCGTTGTGCCTGACGGTGTCAGACCTGCTGGGCGCAACAGCCCCTGCAGGCAGACTTTTCACGGAAGCGCCGACACCGTTAGCAACAGTGCCGGTGCTTCCATCTCCCCACTCCCATGGAGTCCTTTGCCATAGGAATGGAGGCTTATAAAATCCGATGCCTGACTTCCTGTGCCGCCGGGGCTTGTAGTGTCCCGGTGGCACCGGGAAGTCAGGCACTGGATTCAGTGTTACGGGGTTGGCGGCAACCTGCCGGTTTACCGCCAACCTCGTAATGAGGCCCAATAACTCTGGAAGACTGCTTTGAAAAAACACTGACAGGCACATGAGGCTTGATTAAAGCAAGCTTGAAGAGGTCCCATGAGGAGGTATTTTGGGGGAGAGGCGTGGCAGGAACTGATATAATATTATAGTGTTACTAGGTGCGAGAATTGGTTATTTATAACACGCTTAATAACCAGAAGTTTCTTGTCTTTTTTTTTACTTTTGTTTTATTGGCAGAGTTAAGGCAGTTACACGTTCTGAGCACCTCAAAAAGACAATGGGCCTCATTACGACCCAGGCGGATTGGGTTTAACAGCGCCGGTAAAGGTTCCGGTGCCGTTAAACCCATTCTGCCCTATTACGAGGTTCCCTTGCGGGACCCGCTCTGGACATCTTGTCAGACCAGATGTCCTTTGCTGGTCCCGCTAGGAGACCAGAGAGCTAACAACGGGCCCGTTATTAACGGTCCCGTTGTTAGCTCCCTCTCCATTCCCATTGAGCCCAGTGGGGGCTCAAATGGGAATGTGTTCCCTGAATGTCCCTGAACATTCAGTGACCACGGACCCGGACCCGAGTTTGTTTGTCGTAATGAGCCCCAATATATCATTACAGACTTACATAGTGAAACATAAACCTCAGCAGTTATAGGCAACATTCACTTTGAGCAATGGGCATTCAATCACAGCAATAATTTACAACGTGTTCATGAGGGCGAAGTTGCAGTAGAGGACGAGACCGCATCAGACTCTTTGTTAAGATAGCTGCAGAAAGCAGTCCAGATGTTCCTGGGGCGACACTGTGCAGGTAAGTGCAGGTATGTATTCCTCTTCACATGTTTGTGTCCATGTGAGTGCTGTAAGCCACATCTTAAAAGTAGGAGGGGATGAACTCTTCCAACATTGCAATGTGCATTTTTTGGCCACCATGCTGCCCACATTCAGAAATCTAGCTGTTTTCTTTAACTCATCAAACTTCCAGACCCCAAATATCAACGCCATTGGATCCGGGTCAATTACCGTACCCACAATCTCAGATAATGCAACCAATACATCTCCCCAGAATGTGTTCAGCACAGAGCACGAACAGAACATATGTGTGTGGTCAGCGTCTTTGGCCAGGCACCTCGGGCAGACCTGCAAACAGCCACCTGCGAACCCAGTCAGTCTATGTGGGGTATAGTACACTCTATTCAATATTTTGTACTGCATGCAGCGATATCAAGCATTCAGGGACATCTTTCTTGTATGGGAACACATGTTCTTCCACAACGTATCTGTGATATCTAGACCGAGTTCTTCGGCCCAAGCATTTTGGACTTTAGGGGTCGAATCCGGGAACTTTGTTAGAAAGATTTTATATAGAGAGGAGACTATACTCCTACTATTCCCGGAGTTGACAATGTCCTGTAGCTCGGGGGTATCTGGAGGTTGCTCTGGAAATGATGACCACATACCGTGGCATGAAGCATGGAGTCTATAATACTACAACATATCCAGGGCTGAGCCTGTGTGGCCGGCGTCATGTCTGTGTGGTAATGAACTTTCCTTCCGGAAAAAGGTCTGTCAACGCGCGGTAGCCTAGGGCTGATCACTGTTGTGAAAGGAGTTTGTCATGGGTAGGTTCCAGTCTGGGAAAGCGCTATATATGAAGCCTTTTGTAATAGGGGCGGGGAGTGGATGTACGGTCAAGGTGGCGCCGCCACCCCATCAGGGTGGACGCAATAGGGTCAGCTGGGGCTTCAGTTATGTATTTGTGTTGAAGGATCAGTGTCATGGAGTCGACCTCGGGCATGGCCAATTTTTCCAGCCTGACATGGGGGAGAGCTGTGGGGTATTTATACCAATGTGTGGCAAATTGTGCCCGGGCTGATGTCCAGTATAGGGCCAGATCAGGAGCCGCGAATCGCCCTTTCTCATAAGGCATGACCATGTGTTGCCATTTCTTACGAACCACACCTGCATGCCATAGGAATTGAGAGCCCATTGCATGTAGTTCTTCAAAGTATTTCTTCCCCAGTCAAATCGGTATAGTCCCGAATATGTATAGTAGTTTGGGGACCAGGACCATTTTAATCAAAGAGAGTCTGCCAGCCAAGGAGAGTGGCAGGGCACGCCATTTGGTCACCTTAGATTTAAAGTATTTCGCACCAGTGGTATAATTACCAGTGATCAAAGCGGATCTGGATAGTGCTATGTGGATGCCCAGGTATCTGATACCATCAGGGGACCAGCAGAGGGGATATTCACAAATTGGTTGCCAGGTTACATAGGTAAGGGGGAAGATCTCAGATTTCGTGTAGTTGATGGTGAAGCCTGAGAAGGTGCCTACCTTGATTATGTCTCTCAATATGGGATCCAAATGTGTAGATGGGTCTCTAACATACAATAGGACGTCGTCCGCATACAGTGATCATATATAAGGGGAATGAGCTAGACGTATGCCCTTGCGGGAATGTCTTGCCATTGGCTCAATAACTAATGCAAAAAGAATGGGTGAAAAGGGACAGCCCTGGCGAGTACCCCTTTGCAACTCAAAGGAGTGCGAGGTCAATGAGTTGATCATGACTCTGGCGGTGGGGCAAGTGTACAGTATCTTGATATATTGGATCATTTTAGAGCCGATCCACATTTTCTCCAGGACCACCCACATATATTGCCACAAGACCATATCGAAGGCCTTTTGTGCCTCCAGCGTGACCGCAACTGCCTTGATACCCTAGTCTATCCTCGAGAGGACATTGAAGAGCCTTCTTATATTAAGAGACGTAGAGCGCCCAGGGACGAAACTGCTTTGATCATCGTGGACAAGATATGGCATAATTGGGAGGAATCTGTTGGCTAGGGTCAGTATTTTCATGTCAAGGTTAATGAGCGAGAGGGGCCTGTAGGATCTGCATACACCACTAGGCTTACCAGGTTTGAGGAGAACTGTCATAATTGCCTCACGCATTGACGGGGGAACAATGGACACGTGGAGTGCCTCGTCCCATACCTCTAGAAATCTAGAAGCAAGGATGGCGATGTGTTCTAGGCAGAACTCTGAAGTAAGTCAGTCTGGGCTGGGGGCCTTGCCACAGGGAAGGTCAGTGATGGCCTTGACTATCTCATTTAGCATTATAGGTGCATCTAACTGCTCCCGAGTGGGCTGGGACACAAGAGTCATGGGGATTTGATCTAGGATATCCTGTGTATTGTGTACTTGTCGTTGAGTGTATAAATCAGTGTAGAACTGTGAAAAAGTCAGAACCCCTTGTGTATCTTTGATGCATTCCATGTGGGTCCTACCCTCTTCTACTCGAACAAGTCTAGCGAGTGTTCTCTCAGGTCTCTCGCCCTCACCATATTTCCTTGCTGCAATTGGACGCGCAAGATACCTTATCTCTCGCATGGCATGCAATTCAAATGTCTCCAGTTCCTCTCTGATTTATGCCAGTATGGACGACGTAGCATCCATCACACACTCGTGTTCCAGGCCCTTGAGTTTAGTTTCAGAGCATTGTAAGTCATTCCTGATGGTTTTTAAGACTCCCGCCTCCCGTGAAATGGCCATGCCCCTAATGTAAACCTTAAAAGCCTCCCATCGAACCCTCAGGGTGGTATCCTGCTGTGGATTGGTCTCAAAAAAGGTCCTTATGTCTGATAGGATCTCAGCTTTGAACACCACATCTAATAGTGCTTCGTATTTGAAGCGGCAGGCATTGTGAGGGGGAAGAAACGACCCGAGTTCTAAGCACAGTGTAACAGGTGCATGGTCAGATAGAGTGTGGGTCAGGATACTAGCATCTTTAACTTTGCCGATTAGGTCGGCCGTAGTCATAAACAGGTCTATTTTAGGACAGAGGAATAGAAGGTGTATTCACGTAATCGAAGATGAAGTGTCCTCCAGACATCCCGCAATCCCAGGGATATCATCTGGGAACGTAGACTCCTAGCTGCTCGTGAATGAGCTCTAGCTGCTGTACCCATCCTGTCTAAATCATTATCAAGTATAAGAATCATGTCCCCCCCAGACAATAGGGACCCCAACATATCGCATCAGTATGGAGGGCACTTTACCATAGAATTCAGGGGCAACAACATTGGTGCCGTATGTATTCACAAGCAGGCACTCACAGCCTGCCAATATGCAATGAAGAATAACATATCTCCCCTCAGGGTCGATTAGGCTCTTTTTTAATACAAATTTCACAGATTATATGAAGCAGCGTCAGCACTCCCCTGGACTGTGTAGAGTATGTAGTGTAGAACTTATCTGGGCCCCAGGAGGGTGCCAAGCACGATGCAAGGAGGGTGTGTATCTCTTGTAATAGAAGGACCTTCACCCCATGTCTTTGTGCATATGTAATAATTTTACGGGCTTTAGTAAAGTTGCTAATTCCCCGGATATTCCACGACATCATTTGAATAGCCATGCTAGTGTCTCAATAAACATCCCAGTATGTGCGAATGCCTATACGCCGAGGATTGTCAATGATAAAGCAGCTTTGAATACTCATCGCGTGCAGTGCCATACACTCTCTGCCATTTTTCAAAACCCTACATCCCACCCTTCCCCCCCTCACTGCGCATCCCAACCTGGCAGTGTGACTGTCCCTCCCCCAACCTCTCCCAAGGGTGAACCATCCCCAACTCGGCTCAACCCTTACAACAGCCTAAAAGGGGCTCACGTGCATCAGGAGAACAACAACAACTATTGCGGTTGCAGCGGAGTGTGCCGCTGCCGTGCAGCCAACTTGCATAGGAGCCAAGAGGCTCTGTTACCTTTTAAACTGGTTTCGTGGCAATCGGCCAACTCTCCACATCACAGCCTTGAGGTGGGATCAGTGGCCACCCACATTATGTGGGTTATAAGCAGTGGTCGAAGTGGGTGGGAGCGGTCGGGAGCGGTGCTCCTCTACTTGTTCTAATTAAGTTTTACAGTTCCTATACTTTTATTTTAAAAAGAAACCATTCCAGAATGGTTTCGTTTTAAAATAAAAGTGTAGAAAGAAGTTGAAACTTGGAATTTCAGTGCACTGCACAGGACGTTCTCTTAAACAGCAGGCACATGTGTTTGTTTTTTTTTATTGTGCATGGGAGGGGGCTTGGTGGTGGGGTTTGTGGGGAGTGGTGCAGGTCAGTAGGGAACATAGTTCCACTACTTCTTTTCGTACACTTCGACCACTGGTCATAAGCAGGTAATATGGTGGAGGCAATATGATCTGTCATAATGAAGGCGGTCAGGTATAGCAGCCGATTAAGAAACAGTAACATAGATAAGCAGAGTATGACAGAGGTGCTAGGTACACATAGGATGTACGGACTCGAGTCTGAAGACATTGCATTCATCACCAGAGGTGCCTAATCGAGTTCAGTCATTCTCCATTAGGTTGTCAGCCGGGGCGTGCAGAGGAAAATGTGCTTCAATGAACTTCACCACCTCGTCTGGAACTGTAAAGAAGTTCAGTTTATTATTAAAGGTGAACTTTAGGTGAGCTGGAAATAGTATAGCGTAGGTAATGTTTCTTTCTCTAAGCAGTTTTTTGACGCAGATGAATTGTCGACGCTCCTGTTGCACACCCGTGGAGAAATCCGGGAATATTCTGATGATTTGTGCCTCTAGTCAAAGTTCACCCTTTTCTCGCGCCAGTCGGAGTATTTCATCTCTGTCTCTATAGCTGAAAATGTTTGCTATAATTGGTCTCGGAAAGTCACCAGGTTTAGGATGAGGGGTCAGCGCTCTATGGGCCCGTTCGACTGTGAAGAAGAGGGAGAGATCTCGGCCACCCAATAAGTCCTTGAGCAGATTTTCAGTTGCCAGTTCATGTTGGCCCTTGAGCGCATTTTCCGGAACCCCGATGATGGGTATGTTATTTTTTTGAGATCTGGACTCCAAATCATCACATTTGGCTTTGACTAATTTCATGTCACAAACTAAGGTAGACACAGTGTTCTGCAGCGTGGTGATACCGTCCTCATTGGTGCTGATCCTGGTTTCCGCCTCTGTAATCCTAGAGCCATGTTGATCCAGCTTGGGTCTGAGCGACGCGACTTTGGCATTTACGTCATCCAACTTTTCATGGAAGGACGCAAAGTTCTTAGCCATGGATTTCATCATAGTTGCTAGGTCAGGGCCAGTGGAATCCACCTGTGCATCCGTGTCGCCCTGACAGGTAGCAGGCTGTCCTTGTTCAGGTTTAGCGGTGGCTTTCGCAAATTTGTCCATGGTGCCAGTTTTACCTGTGCCGTGCGATCTAATGGACATTGTGAATATGGGTTAATACCGCAGCAGCTGGCGGGAGTTGTGTACTCCTTACAATTAATGCAGAGATGGAGTCTCACAGTGTCGTAGCAATGTGGGCAGTGTTTCCAGCCGCAGCAGCTTGAATCCGGAATGGGGGAAGTTCAAGATCTGAGCTGGGGATGGGGCTTTGTGTGTAGCGTGGTAAGTTTGCGTAATGCGCAGAGCCTAAACTCATTGTGCGGGATGTTGAGAGCTGGTATTCGCTGGCCAGTTGTCTGATGCGCCCCCCTTGTAGTTGCCGCAGGGCGCAGTTATGTATTACGTTGAAGTGGCTGAGGCTCAGCCAAGGTCTCCCAGTGTAAGGCAGCTGGGTGAGCAATCAATGGGTTGGGAGCACTTTCAGTTGTGTTCCTGATGTAGCCCGCAATTGTTCAGACCAAGTTTGTCGAGAGTAGGCGCGCTGGAAAGGAGTGGGGTACAGGCCGACATGCCACAGAGGACGGTCTAAACAAGTCTGATCACGATGTAGCCAGCGTAGGGGAGCCACGCAGAGGTCAAGAGAGGGGGGATTGTGTTGATGGACTTTACAATGCAGACCCTCAGGGCTAAATTAGTCTGGCAGATGTGGGACCGTGTAGGTTCGGTGGTTCAAACGGCACCCAAGCAGGTTGTGGGGTTCCTGAGGGGCAGACGCCCGTGCACCTCGGGTGGGGCCGCGCCCCAGCCGATGTTCAAGTCACAGTGTTGAGCTGGGGTTTATGAAGGGGCAGAGTTCTGGGATCTTGAAGTCCAAAGTAATCAGAGGATTTTACCGTAGTAAGGCGTGTGTTGGTCTTCCCACGTGAGGACACGGGTGATGAGCCAGCCGCAGTAGGCCTGCCAAGCGGGACCTCCCCCACAAAGCCGGTAGGTACCGCGGGGAGCTCAGCTGCAACCTCCAATTTTCAGGCACCCCCGCGCAGTCAGGGCGGGTGGTGAGTACACTGCCACGGTCCGCGCTGCGAAGCGCAGAAGAGAGAGCCTGTCATTGGCCCGGTAGGAGCGGGTGTGCCCGGTCAGCCGCACAACACAGGAGGTCGCAAGTTCGGGGCTGGCCCGCGGACAAACAGGGGGAAGGGCACACCCCTTCCCCTGACCCTCGGTACAGATGGAGATGGGAGGGCTCAGGGGAGCAGGCCGCACCCCAGTTCAGGTCCTCCAGGGGGGAGGGGCGGCGACCGGTCCCAGCCGCGGATCACGAAGGTGCAGGAATCACTGGGTAGAGGCACAGCTCCCGGCTGCAGCCCGTGCCAGAAGGCATAGAGGAGCACCCAGTACTGGTCCAGCGGGAGCAGGTCCACCCGGCGGGGCGCCAAGCACAGGTGCTTGCAAGGCCAGGGTCGGTCCCCGGGTTGCAAAGGGCAAAGGGCAGACCAAGTGCCTCCGGCCCCAGCACAGATGGAGACAGGGGTAGGCCAGGGGAGTGAAGCGCACACCGGTGCAGGTCCACCGGGGGGGCGGGATCGGTCTCCAGCCGCGGGTCAGCAAGGCTGATGGCGAATTGTGCAGACTCCAGCTCCGATGTCGCGTCCGCCTGAGGTGGAGTTGGCGGGTGATTTATTCGGCCCGCAACAGCGCCACGCAACATCCCAGCTACCTCTAGTCTCCGAAGGCCGCCCGTGGCGTAGATGTATGGAACTGCTGCAGGGGTGAGCCGTTCTCCCCAATATTCGGTCAGTAGATGCCCAGTGCTGTTATCTTCGCATATGTTGAATCTCAAGGCAGTGGAATGTCAGGAACCGCCACTTCATGAGGATATGTGTTGGCTGTACACGGAGCTGTAGAGCTAAGCAGCCATCTTGGGCTGCTCAACAGCGCCACCCTTATAACCAGAGGTTTCTAAGCGCGGACCCGGGGATCGATCCTGTGTTGCTCCACGTTATCATGTTCCCATGGTGAGCGTGTTGCCCCTGAGCTATCCTCCCGGGACAACTGGGTGGGAATGGGCAAAAGGATTAGCATGGCCATGGGCAGTCACTGGGTGGGCAAATTACCAAAACACACCTATAAACTGTGTCCCTCCTTGTAAGCCATTTCTCCCTAACTGTACTCTAATGCAACAGTTTTGGTTGGTAGAAGCACCACCGAAAACCGGAAACATCGGATTGTAACTCGGAAATGTGCCTTGCATTGGCTCCAAAGGGACCCAGGGGCATGCCGGTGTGTGTTTCTGCTGTGCTGCCCTGAGCGAAGGTGCCCACTGCACACCTGTAGCAGCTGGGCACCCCCTGCTCGGCAGTGGTGGCCTGGAGTGTGTGGCATGCTGGCGCCTCACTGCAGGCACTCTGAAGAGGCTTGTCAGTCATTCAGCACTTCACTACACAGCACTTTCACAATCCTGTGCCAGGTGTGAATATCTCATGCAGTCATGTTTAGAACTTTGCATGATGGTAGCTGTACTGTAGTCCTTCACGTGTAATGGAAATGCCAAACCCAAAATAGAGACAGTTAGCACAAGGTCGTCTTAGTGGTTTCTAGAGACTCTCAGTGCACATGGCACCTCACTAAGCTTTTTACTCCCTGGCACCCAGGGGTGGACTGGGAACTAAAAGAGGCCCTTGAAATAATTACGGGGAACTAAAAGGAAATAATGGTCAAAGGTGCCTCATATGACAGGTTTTCAGCAAGCCCAATGCTTTTCCTATGAGACTACCAACTTTCCTATTTGGAACTACCACACAAAAGAAGCCCAGGGTGCAGAGGTCCACCGGGAAATATCCAGAGTTCCCTATAGGCCAGTCCACCCCTGCTGGCACCTACCATCTCGTGGTGAAATATGAATGTCAAAGTGCAAACGACTGCAGAGCCCTAAATCTGCAACAGACTTTGTGGAAACGTGCGCTCCAAGTATTATTACAATGACAAGCCACAGATTCAATCTGCAAGAAGCGGAAATTGCACTCACTCCCCCACTGGCATCATCACGACCTCCTAACAGACCTTACAGCCACTTTACTTATAATACTGACAAAACTTCATATGAGCCACATGGGATCCTGTGATCGGCCGCTCTGAAATAAAAAAAAGAAACATGTCAGGATCCTGGCCGGAAAAGACCAGAATTTGAGACCTCACCACATAGACCCAGATGCCATGTATGGCTGGTTGGTCTTCCGGGGCAGCATCACTGAGCAAGGATCTTGAAAAGCTTGAAAAAAGGATAACTGTCCACTGCGCCTCAGGGCTGTTGTCATGTCAACATCCACACAGTGGTCCTAAGAAAAGCCTGGTCCTCATCCCACCTGCTCTCCAGTCGTGCCAGTCTATCCCGATCCCAGAGCAGTCTGGCCCTAACACCAAACTAAAGAGCAAGGAATCCATATATTTCCGACATTTCTCTAATGTCCCATAGGCATGGGGGGCGGTGGACCGTTACACGGTAAAGCAACTTAAGGGTTAAATAAAGGAATACTTAAATGTACCCAATACACACGTGGTTTTTAGGTAACAAATTTCATCCCGTTTTTTTAAGAAATACTCTGGTTTTTACCTCAACATCCTTATTGATTAATTATGTTACAATTGTACAGTGAACATTGCATTCACAACATCTCTTATGGGAATACTCTTTAGGCTCGGTCAGCCCTACACAACATAAGGTACACCGTAACTTTTCCTTAAAGGTTTCCCAGGTGGGGGCTCCTCGCACAGTATTGCATTTTTATCCTAAAGAGAGTATACTGCCTATGTTCTAATTATTACCTGCATTTCTACAGTAATATTTTATGAGGTTAATACTTGCCTAATGATCTAAATGCTTTTTATGAACTGTTAGCAGTTGATGAATTACAATTGAATTTAAAGGTAACACTGGTACCATATAGAACTGTACATATATATTAAATTAGGTTACCTGTTTAGATTTCTAGTACAAAGTGAGTCTTATTTATTTATGTATATCTAACTGCCTTTTGTCCTTTAATAAAGGCATTGTGTTATCACCTAACATATGTGTGTGGACAGTTTATTGTGGGGAGCGTGGGGATTTACTGTACCTTAGAATCAGCCTCTATCACCTTGAGTCTCAGCCTGGCTGCTCGCCCAGCATTACCAATTGAAAGCCTTGGCTGGAGTGCTTTGTGCCTCTGTGCCTCTACCCTAACTCTATAGTGGGCAGAAGTACAGATTTCCCTACCAGTCTTTACAGTAGGTATGTCTTTATTATTATTATTATTATTATTATTGTTATTCTTATCATTATTAATCATTATTAGGGTATTTATCGCAAACCTAGGTTCGGGAAGCAACTGAGTGCTTTACAATCATAGATGGGGAGGAGGTTCCAGAGTCTTGGGGCATAAACAGAATAGGCATGTCTTGTGTTTTCTTCTTTCCTGCGCTGGCAGAGTTCAAGTCTGCACATGTCATTACTTCTGGTAGATCGTAGGCGTTCGGAGATGCTGAGTTTTTCAGTGATGTAGCTTGGGGGCTTCAGGGTAACAGCCTTGTAGATGATGCAGCAGGATTTAAAAATGATACTGGCCTGCAGCGGAAGCCTGTGCAGATAGATGAATTTGCAGAGCCCTTTGATGAGTCGTGCTGCAGCATACAGGATACATTTCAGGGGAGCCAGCCCAGTTGCTGCAAGACCTTCCAAAAGGGCATTGTCACCATCCAGGTGGGTGAGGACCCAGTCTTGGACAGCAGTTCTTTTTTAGATTAAGGGTTTGATTTTTCACAGGACAGAAAGTTGAAACCAAGCCATTTGTGCCTTCTTTGCTATGTGCTGTTTGAAGGATATGTGTCTGTCAATATCTTTAAGATCTACTAGACAGTTCAAAAAACATATTGTATCACGTAGGTAAGTCTTTATCTGTAGATTGTAAGAGGTGATCAATATAGTTTGCCAAAAGCTCAAAGATACTATCTGTTCCAGCAACAATCAGTCTCAATGGAGGTTGTGTGCCGTTCTTGTTTTTCTTTGGTACAGCATAGAAGACTGGTACTATAGAATACTTACTCATGAGAAACTCTGTTTTTCGGTGTGATCCATTTGTTTTCCTCTGCTTTGTCTAGGATGTTTTTTATGATCATACTCATCTCAAGTGTTGGGTCCCAGTCTAGTTTCGTATGTGATGACTCATCAAGTAGGAGTGTCAGACAGTTTTCATTATAGAAGCTGGTGTCAATCACAACGATGGCCTCACCTTTGTCAGCAGGTTTAATTGTTAATGATTCATCCCTTGCAAAATGTTAATAATCATAAATTGGTTATTCTTCATATTAGAGGAGGTACTTCTATTATAGTGAATATGTTTTAAGTGATTCAGGATTTTAGACTCAAACATATTGAGAGCTGTACTGTTAATGACTGGATTATAGGTGCTGTTTGGATGCATTTCTAAATAATCAAATGTAGAGTTTTCTCCGTTCATTGGCTGTGAGTCAAAATACATTTGTGGTCTCATTTTCTGGGGTAGTTTATAGAGGCTGATTCTTTGATTAAAGAAATTGGTGTTATGAGTAGGTACACAGAGCAAACCACTTTTAAGTAGTGTCAGCTGTTGTGTACTGAGCATTTTCCTAGAGATGTTAACTACTATATTTTCCCCGTTTATCTCTTTGTGTTTGACCTGAGATTTCTTTTTGCCTCATCCTGTCTTTTTCCTCGGTTTAAAAAAGAAAAAGACGAAGAAGTCCTTGGATCAGTTAAGGGAATATTTGATGGCTGCAGTAAATCGCTAGAAGATACTCTCTCCAGCGGTACTGATGTATCGGTAACCCTACTAGGTCAATTTTCAATGTTCCCTGAACTGCTGTCACTGCTCCAATCTGTACTGTCCCATTGTTTCTTCTGTCTGGTATGATCTAAACTTGTTGTTTGAAATGTTCCTGCTAGTTGTAAAGAATGCCATGGTGTTTCGACTAAATTTGACTAAATTTGCTGACCCTTCTCTGGTCAATGTCCTTTTAGTATGGGTCTAATTTGTGATTAATATCCTCCAATGTTGTTTGAACCTCAGTCTCAGATTTAAGAGTGACCAGCTGAGTGTTTAGATCAAATATTTCTTTGTCTATTGAGGAAGGAGATTTTGATAATTCCTCTATAGTCAAAAGTATGAGGTTGAGGGAGCACTTATTCACAATTTGTTCCCATTTGTGTGCAAAATCTAATCCATTTTTGCAAAGTGTAGGGTGCAAATAGTTAATCTCTTGTAAAACAAAATTAGAAATGAAGAGGGAAAAGAAAGGGAAACATGGCCACTAGCCCTATAACAAAGACCTTCCTCTCTACACTTTAAATAAAAACAGAATTCACTGATCTATATGTGAGCTGCCTTCCTTGTAATTCAGTGTCAAAACCTGGTCTGAATATCAGCACTTCGCTCAGAGATCCAACTATATTTCTAATCTAAAGAATCTCCCATAGAGGTCACAATATACACCAACTTTGTCCACTTGGTTGCACTCATGTCCTCCCATAGAGGTCCAAACACGGCTAATACTAGTCTACCCCCTAATCTGACTTGTCACCTAAGGAATGTTCAAAAATCTATTTTCCAAATTCAGTCCTAATATTTAGATGCCTATGTTACTGGGAAGGTGCTCAAATGAAAGAGGGGAGCAAGAGGTTCCAACGGGTATCTGGACCGGTGCCTGCTCATGCTTCCCATTTTATTTTTCAATATTGATTAAACAATGAGCTAAAACACAGGAAACGTGTAAATAAATAAATATACACAAATTCTGCTAAACAAATAATTACAACTTGAACTGGGAAATGCCTTACGTGACTCTGTGTTTACCATTTATTAAAAACACAGTAGTTTGTTTCAGTAAAACAGCCATCACTCACACCACTGTGTCGGTAGTCATGTGTATGTTGGCTTCAAATATAAGAAATGTATACTACAATGTTTGCCTTTATATGATATGAGGAGGAGTTGCACATCATCTACATGTTTCTTTAAATGTCATCTTGCATAAGTGTTGCCATGACTCCCTGTTTGTAGTCCTCCAGAGGATACTGGTGATGAATGGAGAGGAAATCTCACCTTACTGTTATGCCCAGCCCAACATGGCCTCCTTTGTTCATTCTGGCAGAGCAGCCAGTCAGTCTGACGAGGGCAAAAAATTCCACACTTTGGCCCTTTCATATGCTCATGGGGGCTGGTCAATTTGTGGAGGGAATTATTTTCCCATGGGGGGCAGAGCACCTTTGAAGTGCCTGCCTTGGCCAAACCTGTTCTGCTGGTTTCAAAATATTTTTTTTCTTTATTTCTTTCAACAGAAACCAAGTCTTTTTGGGAATACATATAATATAAATTTCAGAGCCAACCCCAGGCCCACATATATAATACTGTTTCTGTGCGAGTAATGGTATTATTTCACATTTAGTTTTCAAAATGTCATTTTTACTGCAAAAGCAGATTTACACGTGTTCTTTTTCTCTCCTGTTCATTTCACAAAATGCGTTTTTTCCCTGCACACAGCTTCCTTGGCATTAACTTTCTGAAGTGCTTTTTATAGGTCTGGTCAGTTTCTGGACACAGAGATATGCTTGAAATTGGTTTCATGGTAATTGACACAGTCAAGAGACAGCATCATTTCTTTGAGTGTTAGTTTATTTCAAAAAGCAAATCCAAGCCGTGCAGACTTGAAACAGAATTATTTTGCTTTCCATAGACTTTACTGATGAAACAATGCCGTTCTGAGAGGGATGGCCTTATTTGATGGTGTTCAAAATGAAATACATGCCAGGGCTGTGTTTTAATAGAACAAAACTGTGTAATGTTTGAGATGAAAGTAGCACCAGTGCAATTCCATTTTTAATGCAGGTCATTTTCCTGTGCAGCCTCTAATGTTTAAATGACAGAACAGCAATGCACAGCCATTCTGAATTTGATTTGTTTTCTCTGGGTTCCCATAAATGAAAAGAAACTGCAGCTATTCTTGGGGTGGCTGTGTTCAACTCTCACCCCATTTGTGCTCAGCAGACCACAGTACAGCCATTTTTGGGTGACTGCTCAAATGCGGTTTTCTGTTGTAGGAGGGTTCTGCCTTAGGCCTTAAATGTACCCCACAGATCCCCCCACCTGCTCTGCCGCGACTTCTTGTTGAGGGAGAGTAGGGCAGAGTGGGGTTCATTTGATGGAGTTCTCTTTCATCAGATAGCGGCACACCAGGATTTCCTTCTGTCTTTTGGTTGGAGGATATGGAGCGGTACCCTCTTTCCTTCCTTCCCTTTCCAGGTCCTCGGGGAGGTCCTAACCAGGCTAGGAGGTAATGGAGTTAATTATCTAATAGGAGATAGATAAGAACACATTTTAGGATATTTTACTGACACAGTTGCTGGAGGAATTACAACAGTGGGACAATAATCACAACTTACACTTTCTAGGACATAAACATTTCTCATCTATACCATCACACCAAGTAGATTACTTAACCAGACAAGGACAACAATTTTTAAAACACATTTTTCCATTTTTACAGTAACAATAAAAGGAAATATTCCCTGTTATATAAATATGCCTACGAACCTACATCTTTCCTTCTGCTTTTTCTTTTTCTTTCTCTTTCTTCTCGTTCTTCCAATGGTTCCTCTGTTTGATTTTCCTTTGGCTCATCAATCAGCTGCAAAGTGTGTCTGGGGTGACAACTTTTTAAACTAATTGATGTGGCCCCATTTTTATTCTGACAGCTCTCCTTTTGGGATGCAGATTCTGTAGGCGACAGGTGATATTTTGTCTATAATTTCAAAGGGACCGCGCCAGTAGAGAAGACATTTTCTCTCCTTAGTCTGGTTCCTCTGGTATTCTTTTTTAGTTGTTTTTAAGTCGTAGTGGGTTTTCATCCCCTCTGCCGATTTCTCCAGATTCCGCTTAGCGTACACAAAAGCATGCTGAAGGTGTTTTCTTAGATTTTGAACATATTCATGTGTTGTGGAGGCTTTTATCAGTGTCTGATCTTGTGTTCTATAGAGCAGATGCTGAGGTAGCACCATTTTTCATCCAATCATTAGCTCAAATGGAGACATTTTGGTCGCAGAAGATGGTGTAGATCTGATGGCCATCAGGACAAGTGGTAATCGGATGTCCCAACTTGGCCCAGAATCTGCCACAAACTTCTTGAGAATGGTCACAATGGTTTTATTGTACTTCTCAACTCCCTCTATAGAGGATCGGCGGTATGCAATATGGAGTTTCCTTTTTAGCCCAAGTATCTCCCAAATCTTTGTCATCACTTTGCTGGTGAAGTGACTTCCTCGGTCTGACTCAATCCTTTGGGGAAAGCCAAAACGCGAGAAGATGTGGTTGATCATTAGGGAAGCTGCTTTTTCTGCCTTGCAATTTGGGGCCAGGAGACATTCCACCCATTTGGTAAACAAGCATGTTACTGTTAACATATACTTGTTCCCCCTAGAGGAGCGAATCACGGACCGGATGAAATCTACTTGTAAATTTGACCAAGGCAATGACATCCCCCTCTTCTGGGGGGGAGCTTGGTGTGTGAGTGAACTTGGCTGAAATTGTGCATACACAAGACACCCCTTCAAATATCGGTCGAGGTCCTGCCCCATGTGTGGCCAGTATGCAACCTCCCGCAAGATTTGTAGAGTAGTATGAAACCCCTGATGACCGGCTGTGGCCGTGTCATGGGTGTAACTTAGCATCAGGCTTTTTTAATGCCCACACCATTGCCAGGAGTGCCTTCTCACAATCGTTGAATTTTTCCTCCACAGAGGATAAAGTCTTGCTTGCATAGGAGATGACTTTATTGACCTTGTCCTACATTTCATATAATAATGCTGTTAAGCATGTATTTGAGAACCCAGTCTCCAAGAGGAACTCCTTGTTTTTGACAGGGTAAACTAGACAAGGCGCTTGTGAGAGGCTTCTTTTGAGTTGTTTCACTGCCTTGGCTTGTTCTGGACCCCACTCCCACTTGACCCCCCCTTCAACAGATGGACCAGGGTCTTGTGACCTCTGCGTAATCCTCAATGAACTTCCTACTGTAATTAGTCAGTCCAAGAAGGCTTCTTAGCTCACGCAGAGTTGTGGGGTCTTTCAGTTTTAGTAGTGCTTCCACTTTCTTCGCCTAGGGACAGAGACCATCAGGGGTTATTTCATGTCCCAAGAAGTTGACATTGGTCCTACACCACTGTGCCTTCTGGAAGGACAGTTTTGCTCCGGCAACCCTCGACTGGGTCAGAACATAGCGGATTTTCGCTATGTGTTCCTCCACAGTTGAGCTTTTATTCAGGACATCATCCACATAGGCCAGGTTACCCCTTTCACCCAAATCGGGCATGGCCTTGTGTAGGAAGATGTTGAATTCATTGCCAGAGTTTATGTATCCGAAGGGAGTCCGGGTCCATGTGTACTGCTGCCCCTGAAGGTAAAGGCCAGCTTGTACTGGTCCTCCCTACTGACGGGTACTGTCCAGTATCCATTGGTCAGGTTAATGGCGGCGTACACCTTTGACCCCTGAATCTGGGCCAGTCCCTGTTCAATGTAGGGAAGAGGCCATCGGGACATGTGGACCCATTGGTTCAGCTCCCTAAGGTCTGCGCAAAGTCTCCATTGGCCATTTGGTTTTAAATGTCCCAGTACCAGATTATTGAAGGTACTGTGGACTGGACGAATTATCCCACGGGACTCTAGGTTTTTTATAATTTCTGTAAGGGACTCCATAGACGCGAGAGGCAAGCGATATTGCTTCACGAATACAGGAGTCATTCCAGGGTCTGTGGGAATTGAGGTATGTATCTCGGTGCGACCGCAGTCGTACGAGTCCACAGCAAAGATATCTTGAAAATCTAAAAACACCTGTTTCAACTTTTGCTTTTGTTCCTCAGTCTCAAAGGCATCAGCGAGGCTGACCCGTTCTTCAACCATCTGTCTGAAGCCTGGAAAGACCTCCATTTCGCAATCTCAGCGGCCTCCTCCAGCTGTGTGGAGAGATCTCTGGTGAAGGTGTTGACCTGGACATAGGGTTTCAGGTAGGAGAGGCAGTCATTGTGGACCTGGAATATCACCTCATCCTTCCTGATGCCACAGGTCACCTCTCCCCCCCCCGTAGGGTAGGAAGAGTACACCAGGAAATGCCCCCAGAAGATCCTTTCTGGCTGTGTGTCATTGTCACAGTCATAGCAGTCATTGGGGATTGGTCCTATAATTTCATTTCCTAAGTCCATGGAAAAATGCTGGTCATTAACCGCCATTCCAATAATGGTGCCTGCGCCCAGAGTGATACTCCTAGGGTCGCAATTATCCACCAATATTGGAATGGTGGTATGTTATATGTTAACTGATGGTGTTGGGTTTAACCCCACCCCCTGCTGTTGGAGATGGGCATTGAAGTGTACATAAGTGTCTGGATTTTGAAGTTTATGTCCTCTCTTAATTTTTAAGTCAAGTGGGAATTGTCGGGTCCGTCCTGGGATGGTGACCTCCTCTCCAATTTGAACTTCGACCGCATACGGCAGCAATTGGGCTGACAGAAATGCCTTTTCAGAATCATCAAAGCCCATGGGATTGCCCCACAGTCGGAACCAGGCCTTGTAATTGATGAGATCCAAATTAATTGCAAGCCGATCGAGAATGTCATTGCCTAAATGAAATGCAGCAGGGACTTCTCGTACGACCCAACAATTATGCTCTATACTTTTATCACCTATGGGAATTTTGAGCATACACCTGCTAGGCAGGAATTGTTTGGAATTTGGAGTTTCCATGCCCATTTCCCACTTATCAATCAATTTAAATGTGGGAATGGTCGGATCTTTTGGGAGTTTCCTGAACAAGGCTTCGCTGATTAAGCTTTTTCCATTATACAGGCACACTCTGGCGATAACAGGCTCCCTCCCCTCATTTAACTGAATAGGGAGGTACAGCTGTTCACTCTTCTTCTGAATCTCAGCCAAACTTTCAGCTGGTTTTTCATCACTTTTGACTACAGGACTTAGATTTTCAGATTGAAGATCGGTATATAATTTCAAGGTATTTCATTCCAGTGTGGAATGCCGCTTGAAACTGGAAGTAAGGTTGATTTTCAGGAATGGAGAGGAGTTCCCATCACCAGTTTGTTGTCCTACAGCAATTACTGTAATGTCAGGTATTTGATTGTTTTGGAAGTGGAACTCAATTTGGTCGGATTTTTGTTCAACCATGTGGCATGTGCCATTTCGACTGGCATAGCTGATGCTTTGTTTTCATTTTATTGGCCAGTTAACCTGAGTCCAGAGTACCTTGTTCACGCAGTCTATCAGGGGATATAATCTCTGAAGGAGGTCATTTCCTAATAGACAGAGGGTTCCCTCTGGAGTCGCGACTATGACCGGGTGCTTCACCTTGTGTCGCCCAATTTTAACTTCCAGATCTGCAGTCACCTTGACAGGAATTTCATTCCCGTCGAAGTTCTGGAGTTGTCCAGGAAGAGGGGTGAGAGGGATCTGGTGTCTCTCCCCTCTTCCTGAATTTAGCTGCTCAAAAGCCCTTTGGACAGAGGAGTGGCTTGGGATCCAGTGCCCACCAGTGCTAAAAATGCATGTTGCCCTTGCTCCCGGACATGGGCATAGAACCTCCCTTCTTTCTCCTCCAAGGGGCAAAGGAAATGGGCATTTCGGGCAAGCTGGGCCGTCGGTTTCTTTATTTTGGACTCCAACACTATGGAGTTTTGGACAGTATTTTGTGTCGGAGTTCGGGAATCTGTAACAAAAATTTGGCATCCTGAAATAGATGGGATTTTGGAATCCCCTTTTTCCCTTAGCCTTTTGCTGTCCCCCCTTACCTGGAGACAGTCACTAGAACCAGTTTGTGGGGAGGATCCCTCATTTGCTGTTACATTCACAGGATGACATTTCTGGGGTTCAGGGATGGGTGATTCTGAATCAGTCCCCACACCTACCCACTCTGGGTTGTGATCTCTTGGGACCCACTTTTCTCTGGGAGGAATTCCCCCATCCTTAAAGGAGAAGACTTTTTTCCAGAATCCTCCAAGGATTCTTCCCCTTCAAACTGGAAAACACTGACTTCCTCCACAAAATGGGCCTCTTTGGTCTCCTTGTTTCTCCTACCCACCCTCTGTTCCCTGGGTTGCAGATTTTCGGGGGCAAGAGATTTTAGTCCCGGTTCCGGGGTGTCTACGGCCTTTTTAATGGGTGAGGAGGGAAGCTTCCTCTAGGGCTTTGCATCCCCTTCCTCCCGTGCCTCCTCCTCTGGAACCGGTGGGTTATCAGGGTTCTCTTCCCTGTCATTGTTCCGGGGTGCCAGACCCTTGGTAGGAGTTATTCTGAGCCGCCATGTTCATCTGTGGGTTCTGTTGAGCCCTCAACATGCGACCCAGATCTTGAGTAAGGTTCTGGACCTGGCGCTCCAGTTGGGACACCCGCTCCGGCTGGTATGGGGGTCTTGGATCAACTCTGGGCTCCTCTCGGGAAGGTTAACTATCCCTTCTCCCAGAGTAACCTGGGTACTGGGGGTTCCCCTGGAATCCCTCCACCCTTGGCCTCCCCTCTCCCGGATTTGGTGATCTGGACTCCTGAAAGTGGGGAGAGTAAGGGGGGGTTGCCCTGCATGCTGGGGTTTTGAGGGTACCTAGGGAAAAAACTTAACCCAGAATTTGGAAGATTACTGCCCTCCTGAGGGAGGTTCCCTGGGGCCGTACTCACCTGATTGGATCCAACCCCGTGGGCCGGGGGAGTCCACACGTACCCCAGGATGGGTCTGTTGCTCTTATACCTGGGACTGATGTTATTGGCAGAGTTAGGGGGCACAGGGTACCCTACCTGACTACCACCTGCTTGTGATTGATCAGAGGGTCTTCTTTGCCTCTGATTTGGTTGGTTTTGGGAAGGTGTATTTTTAGGCCCCCCATTTCTAGGTCCAAAATGGGGGCACCCTTCACCTCTGCCACCTTTGCAGCAGCGGGGATGTTGGTCGGTTTGGGGTTTTTTGTTGGATTTTTATTTTCTACAGACTTTTGGACCTCGTAGATCCGGGTAGTTTGCTATAATACCCAGTCCAGAGGCCTGTCATCATGAAAATCCCTTACCAATTGTGTCATGATATATTTTGGGAGTGCATGAAAATAGGTATTTATAAATGTCTTACTATTCGTGGGCACCCGCCTAGTAGTTTGCGCAAATGCCCCTTTTAGCTCCTGAACAAATTCTCTTGGGGCCTGATCCTCTCCACACTGCAGATTGTAGGCCTCCTTGCAACCTCCCGGGGGTTTCTGTGTGTCGAGAAGTGCTTCAAGATGGCCGCCTTGTCGGTGGACCACTTTGAATGGTTCTGGTCTTCCAGCCCAGCAAAGAAGCTGGAGTACTCTGGACAGAACGTCCATTTTGCAAATTCTATACAATTCTGATGATTTTTAATGTCAAAAGATGTCATCATCTATTCATATAGCTCCACATGCTCCCAGACAGAATATTTGGCATTCTTGTGGTATAAAGTCGTGACATTTCTAATAGCTTTAATCTGTTTAATGGGGTCTTTCACTAGAGCTCTCTTTTGCTTGTTAGCCTTCTTTTGCCGCTGCACCTGAGTCCATTCGCCCTCAGACTCAGAGCTGCTGCTATTTGAGGTCCCCTCGTTATCCTCCAGGCGCTCCCTAGTTCTTTGAGTTTGTGAGTTTCTCCCCGAATGATGCGGCCTAGTCTCATCTCCCCTGTTGTGCCTTGGGCTCTCTGGGTCACTCCCCTTGGACTCCCTCTTTCGCAGAGCAGAGTAGTCTTCTGACTCCTCCCTGCTTCCAGGCTTGGTGGAGTATCCCCCCCACTCCCCTGATTGGGTGGAGGTTTTTTAAATAGTCTTTTGAGACCTGAACTCAGGCTCCTTTTTCTCGGCAAAGCGAACCAAGTGGTTCCTTTTGTGAGATACAGTGACCCACTCAGCTATGCTATACTACATCACTTTGTTGCAGTGGTGCAAGAAACAGCAAAATGGCCGCGCTGACTCCTGTGCGTGCCAGGATCTCAAAACTGCGTTTTTGCAACCAGAAAACAACCAGAAAATGGCTGCACCACCCTGCCACACCAATTTCAGGTGGGGTGGAACAGAGTACCCACTGCAGGAATGTGCCAATGTTTTCTGCAACATGTAACATGGAGTGAAGGGAAAAAGGCAGCATTACTTTGCTGAAAACCCAAAATGCCTCTTTAAAATGACACCTTTTTCAACCTTTAAAAGTGCTGCTTGGCGCTAAACTCATCCAGTCCTTATGAACCACTGTGATTAACAAGTCCCTGCAATGCCCAGGATCATCTAGTGTGCCTCAGCAGAACCGGGCCTGATTCTTGAATGACAGCTCCTGTCAAATGTATCTTTGAAAAATCAACCAGGGGCTTTGTTTTTCATTTTACAAGGGAAACGCGTCTATTTCCTTTGTAAAAGTATCTAAAAATCAGCTGTCAGAGAAAGACTCTAAATAGATGCCTGTTTAAATGTAACCATGCTGCACAACAACTCCAGCACTCAAGAAAAGAACTATAGCTGCATAAAGTGTCTATATGCTGGAGATGAAAACCGAATTTAAAGAAATAGTAACGTGTTTTTTTTCTGACTGAAGAGAGAAAATCGCCTATGTAAAAGTAAATTGTTGTGTGAAGGCCTGCTTACTTAGCAATGTAAAAAGATTTGTTGCTGGTAAAAGTACACCTATAAACTGTTTTGATTCCACAGGTTTAAGTCAAGATGTAAAATGAGAAAATAAAAGCTAAACTCATAGGCTAAGTTGGCAAACTATAAAAAAAGAACTTGCTCTGTCAGTTGCTAGCCTTGAGAAAGGGTGACACCTCATAACCTTCTGGCACAGGAAAGCACTAATTGGCAGCTTGAAAGACTTTGAATGCACCAGGACAAAGAAACTTCACAAGCTCATCAGGCATTCGTCTTTGCTCCAGGCTGGGACAATAGCAGGCTGAGATTCTCACCTGTCAAGTATGAGGGGCAATAACACCTTCAATCAAGAGAGAGGCCACTCATCCTGCTTCAAAGAACCTGACAATTGACAGCAGTTGGGGAAAGAAAAAAAACTGATCAAGTGTCAATGGACTTCCTTTTGGCTTTAAAGGCTATTTTGTAACTGAACTTTAAAGGCGTTTAACTTTGCTGCAAGAATTAGGGAAAATATGAAAGGTTTGTAGTTCTAAATCTAGTTTTATGCTCTTTCTTTGAAAACTTGGTAGAACTCATTACTGCATAAAGAACGGAAGTTATAAAAAAAAATGACAGATTACGGGGGAAAGTATTGATGTTGAGAACATAATATTTTGTACATACATCCCTGGGGATAAGGCACATCTGTGTACAAAATTGGGGAATTTTAGGCAAAATCATTCATGTTTAAAATTACCA
The DNA here is from genome assembly GCF_040938575.1 of Ambystoma mexicanum. NCBI lineage: Eukaryota > Metazoa > Chordata > Amphibia > Caudata > Ambystomatidae > Ambystoma > Ambystoma mexicanum. Next base: position 1,253,617,907 of record NC_090922.1, read on the forward strand.
AAATGTGTCAGCAAGGCAAAACCAGGTCCCACAGACTTGGGTTTTGGATTGAAATATGACGCACAAAATATGTAACCTGTGTATCTGATTTTGTCAGAGGTTGCAACTGCATAAATATGTGTTTGTGGCAAAATTAGATTTTGGTTCCAGTAGCTAGGGGAGGTTTCTAAACACTGTAAAAATCCCACCATAAACATGACATCCTTTTTCTGTGATCCAATCAGCGTAGAGCTAGGAGGAGACTTTTACCTTGGCCATTGTGTTATTAGAGGCGGGGGTAGTAAGCCTGCCCCTGCCATATACTGTAGTGATGTCATCTGGCATGATAAATAAGGGCCCCCGACTGCACACAGGGTACACACTGATTCTTGACTTTCTTCCTGAATTCCTGCGTGGCGTCCGGTTCCTGATTTCTTCATCCTGGTTGATCCTGATTCCAGATTTTCATTGCAAAGCCAAGGCCTATGCATTGCTGACCCCATTTTCAGCTAGGCCTAAAATTCTTTAAAAATCCCAAAAACCCAAAGGAAGCATCCTGATCCAACCTGGCTTGCTGCTACTAGAGGCATGCCTGCTGCAAACTCGCCATCCGGCTGATCTGTAGTATCCAGTAACCAGAGGTGTCAGCCCAGTGCAGTCCGGTGACCAGAACGGCCAAGATGATGCTGTCCTGCCAGATTTGCCCAGCTGTCCTGTGTTAGACCAAATCCGTGTGGTGACCAGAACCCTTGACGGTCCAAAATCCTAAATTAAAGTGGACTGTAAGTATTAATAGGAATCATAGAAAACCATAGCATACCTTGCCTTACCTTGTCCTATCCCAATCTCTAAACCATCCTATCCTTACCTTAATAACTTGTAACATTGTCAAAATCCTTATTGCAATTCTGTCCTTGCTTTATCTTGCTAAGCACCATTTCTTTAGTCATTTTTATCTTGTGTAAATCCTAAACTATCAATCCTACTTCGAGTGATCCGACTGGTTCCGCCAGGGCAGGCGCTGGGGATCTGGGGTTGAAGTCATGAGTCAACTCTAGAGCTTACTGTGTCCCTCTTTGGTATTCTATCCGGAATGCTCTAGTATAGAGTAAAACTTAGAGTAAAACTATTCTTGTCCAAACTGAGTTTCTTTTCTGTTTTCACTATCCGATTTTTCTAAAAACGCCTCTTATTCTACATTGCATATCTCCCTTAGTTTAATAGCTAGAGACCTAATTTCAATTCTTGATTATACTTAAGACCTTTAGCTACACCCCAACCCAAACACTGCACTCAAATTTCACCCGTTTTCATTAGAAACCGTTTTGTTAGGCGGGAATCAACATTTTTACAAAGTTTTACACGTGTTATTTATATTCTAAATTATTTTCAACCTTCCATTCAAATTCAAATTGTTTATTTTTGCTCAAACTATTGCGTCTGGCTGCTAGTATCTTTCCAATGTTGCTCCCATAGAAATGTGTACTGATTTAGGGATTTCTGCACACTTTCAGTGTTTTATTCAGCCATTTTCGAGTGTCAATTTAACATTGTAAGGTTTCAAATCCGTTTTTCTCTCTTGTTTGAGGAGGGAAGATTGGATTCAAATTTTGTGTCTTGTTCCTCATTCCTGATTACCTGCTGATCCTTATATCTATTTAGAATTGATTCTTTGTGGGTTGAGGAATATTGCAGGGAGAAATCCTAACTTAAGTGCTATCTTTCCAAAAATTCAAAGCATTCCTATTTCTCTGGGGTTTTCTATTTTGTGTTGCTAAAGAGTGAATTTAAGTGCATTACATACCTTCTTATTTGTTATTGTCACCACCTTGGTGATTGCTGCCCAATATATTAAAAAGTATATGTTTGATTTGAATTTTAAATAAATAAATAAATGTTACCTTTACCAACCAGCCTGATTCCTGGTCCATTGTGACCCGGGCTATTTGAAAAGGGGTGTGATATGAGTGGTGTATCTCTCAAATACTGAACCTATATATAACTAAATAAGCATTTCAGTTGTGCACTGCATACTAGGCTGAGACGAGGGGTATCGCTTGATTGAAATCCTTAACACTTTGTAGGTGATGTTTCTGCAGGTCTAACTCCCGGATTTTCTCCTCATAGGAGCTTTCCTGGTCAGATCCCTCAGCCATAATATTTTTGTACCCGAACAGGGACGCCCGTCCATCAGTCTCTGATGGACGTTGACCCGCCAGCTCAAGCATGCTAGGCCTATTTAAGTCAGGTCGCCTCATGTTTTCTGGCTCATGTGAACCTGTAGACATGAAGTGAGCAGTGTCTTAGCTTTACAAAGGGGTAAATGGGTTTGAGGCCCTTGGCACAGAGGGCATCATACTGTGATCAGGGGTTGCCCTGCCACTCTCTACCGGTTCGGGATCCCTCAAGTTATGGTTTTACCTAGCACACTCTTTTTCTAACTTCCCAAGTTTTTTCTTTTCAGCCCCTACCTCTTGATAGTAGGCAAAGGTCTGAGCCTTTTGCTCTGCTATCAGGGCTTGGCTGACCTCTATTACCTTCTCTTGGGCGGCAACCTGGCTCTGGAGTCCCCTGTTCTCATCACAGAGGGCCTCATTGTCTTTTTGTGCTGCTTGTATTGATTGGCAACACTGAGACCATTTTTGTTGCAGGAGATACAACTCCTGACTCTGCACACTTTTGGCTTGGGTGGTCTCTTCTAGAGCACCCTCTACTTGCCTCAGGTGCCCCAATACATTTTAATATTCTCCTTTTAGTTCATTCAGTTCCTGGAGGTCTAACTCTCTTTTCTGTAGGTCTGTTTTTAGGTTGCACACTTCCTGACATAGGGCATCTCTTTCCTGATACAGGGTGCCCTTCTGTTCAGCCAGGTCATCCGGCTGTTGTTTAATAGCACTTAATTTCTGGCGTCCTTGGTCAAATTCTGTTTGAGAGTAGAGTCCTTGAATGATTAACTTATTATTCTCCTCTTCCAACTTTTTGATCTGATTTTGTAACACAATCATGGCCCCTAAGCAGGTTCTATTGTATACCACGTGTTGGTTTAATTTTAGTTGACTCTCTTTTAAGGAATCAACTTTTTCTGACATTCCCCTTTTAATGTATCCAATTGGGCCTCTTGCTCTAAATTGTTTTGTCGTTGTACAGCCAACTCTTCTTTTAACTGTTGGATGAGATTTCTCAACTCTGCCTCAGAATTATGACTCTTTTGCATTTTTCCTTCTACCTGTTTTAATTCACTCTGGATTTGGTTTAAGAGTTCAGACTGGTTTTGTGCAAGGGTTATACTTTCTTGGTATTTCTCTTCCCTAACCCCCATGTGGAGGAATATGTAGGCTGTGAGTCGGGCCATTTTGAGCTGTTCCTGTCACGACCCTCACCCCGAAGCCCCCCTGGCCTACCTATGGGCCAGGGGGAGCCTTGACCCCAGTCTCCACTAAATCCCAACCCAGGCCTTCTTGGGGCCAGTCCTGGCACCTTTGGCGCCAGGCTCATACTTAATAATGAGTTTGTGCTTGGGAGCTACTTTTTGTTACTGTCATTCAATGTGGAAGCATCCACAGATTCAGGCTTCTTGGAACCTGGCTTGCAGAAGGATGGTTTGGGTGTGGCACCTTGGAACTCTTTTACATGGACTTCTTTCTTGAAGCTATTTAAACCACGCCTGACTGGACTGACACGCTTTGCGTTAGTTTGCAATTCTGCAACGTGACGCTCACCGCGTTCAGCTTCAGCCACGAACCTCGGATAAACAGTATCTGCAGAAAAAGAAAGAAGATATCGTTAGAAAAGGTTGCAGCTTACCTGAATTCCATCATTAGCGGTCCTCAGCTCTTCCGACCGGCATCCTGGAACCAGCGCTCCTTCGGATCGGCGGACCTGCAGAAAGGGAAAGACAAGACATTAGACATTTTACACAATTAACGAACTCCGCCAAAAGGCTTACCTTCCCACTTGCACTTCATTCAGCAACATCTCTGGAATTCTACACACCGGCGGAGCACCGCGACCTGTGAAGACAAAAGATAACAGGTTAGCAAAGGCAAGGCACCTTAGCGCTGCGTTAAGCGCCAACTTGCCGCGTCTAGGCGCTCCAAAAAGGCTAATACTTACCAGCGAACCCCGAATCCAATCTTCGCCACGAATTGGACTTCCACGTACCTAAGGAAGAGAAAAAAAACATTGTTAATTCCAGAAAGGCATGCTAGGATAGCAAAACATCATAGCAATAAGACCTACCTGAAAGACTCACGTCGGGCCGGCATCAGTGAAGTAACTAGACCGCCATAGCCCGCAAAGCACCGCGCGCCCCTGCCGAGACAGCAGGACGGAGAACCCGCCAACATCAAGAACAAGGATTCTTCCGCTGGTCACTACTGGGCATCGCTGGGAGGGTTACCTGGACACCGATTGCTGGGTGGCGCCCCCGTGGAACCAGGTGAGCGTAACAGTTCCTCTTTAACATTCAGGGTCATGTAAAACTCAGTCAATGCTTGATGTAACAGGCCACTGTCCTGCCACACATCCATGTTCATTGAGGTGACCTGCTGCATCATGCTGAACAGCCAGGCTTCCTGCTCCTTCTCCGCCCATTCTCTTCTAACAAATAGTTTGTGCAGAAGGTGTTGCCTAGCTATATTAATCTCTACGCTGCTCATTATGAGGTTTTCTTCCTTTATTTAATTACCTATGCAAGGACGATTCTGTACTCTGCTTTTGTCTAGTTTAGGGTTAACTTTACTTTATTTGTACACACAGGCCTGATACCTTGGGTACACGTTTTAGGATGGTGCTTTTACAGTGTAACACAGTTTTCTATCACTACCTTCAATGAGTTAGCCTGCTGTGTTACGCCGTCACGGGTGGAAACACTTACTTCGATCCCGGACAAGCTCCCAGTGTGTAACGGATTTTATGGCATGGCACACTCCAGCCAGGGACTTCTTCCACTGACCATTTGTCGCACAATGAAAACGCCTTTTGAATTTTTATTATTTGAACCCTGGATTCTTTTTTGAAGAGGCACCCAAGCCGTCTCAGACCCACCTCAAGAAACACCCTGTGTTGCAATGGACTATGGACCAGGCCGGTGTGTAACAAATAATTATTTATTTATTTTTAGAATTCAAATGAAAATCAGAGCAAAACATAATTTAGGGTGGCAATCACCAGTCTGGTGACAATATAATGCAAAATGTTATAATACAATTAATTCAACTTTCTGACATCATCTACATGAACTTTAAAATAGAAATGGAAGCAAAATCACTTTTTTCACAATCATAGATGGTACTTATGTTATGCACTCCCCTTGCAACACTCTCCCAAACACCTGCTAACTGTGGCAATGTGGATGGAACGCAGTGGCAATGAGTCTGCAAGAAGAGGGAAAATTTGATTTTTAAATTCGACCCACCACCCCAGAATGGGAGGCCAAAAACGAAAAATGAAACCTTCAAAATGAGCAAAATAGCTTGCTCGGATTGCACTTGTTACTTGTAGATTAGTTTAGACTTGCAGTAGGATAGATAGGACGGACATTTGTGTGGCTGCACTAAAGAGATAAGGAAGTTTACAGGCTACTGAGCAAGGATTTTGGGAGGAAAACAATGCAACAAAAATCACACGCGGCAGAATTGCAATTTCTTATTTCACACAGGCTTTAAATTGGGAAAAAGCTAAGAAAATGGGCTTAGCAGGCAAAATCGGAAATCGGTTTTGGGATGGGAAACAAAGAGACAGAACAGATAGGATACTAAGGGGAAGGGATGACTCTTATGGGATGATGTTATGGAATTTAATATGGGAAATGCAAGTCAGATTTTTAAAGTAAAGCAAAATACACTGGTAAAATCGGTTTTGTGAGCACAATGATTAGTTCCACAGAAACTATATTTTGAGGGTTATAATTAGGAAAAACACTCGACAAAATTGTTACTTTCGAAGTGCAACAATAAGGAACGTGAGTTTTCAATGGGAAATTAATTGAGTTATTCCAAATGATACTAAGGATTTACACAGGTAACTGAAAGAATTTATAGAACAAATATGCTAATAGATACGGACATACACAGATTCTTCTAGGGAAAAGGGTGAACAGGGGATACTGTCAATTTGGGAAATGACTAGGGTTTTTATGGGATTTGAATAGGATTTGAACAGGATGCATGGTAAAATAGCGGGATATGCAGTTTTTTTGGTACTGGGTGATGGGATACTTACAGGGCAAGCTTGGGTTTGGGTAATTCAGACAGCCAGCACGGTCTCTAGATGGCGGGGCCACGGATCTGGCCACAGGCAGCGGGGTCAAGAGATCTAGTTACGAGGTCAGCTGGGCTCTCCTGGTAGGGAATGGCTGGGCAAAGTCTGGTCACTGTGGACAGCGGGATGGTTCAGCTGGGCAAAGAGTCTGGTCACTGGATTCCCCTAAAGGGATCAACTGCCTTTCCTCCATGCTCCCTGGATTATTGGGAAGAAGGTGGCTCTGGATAGGTGGTTCTACCTGGATCTGGGTCAACTACCTCTGGACCTGGTTCTGGCATATTGGAATCTTGCAGCATGAATTTTTAATATTGAATAGTCCCGTGTCACCCTGTCTACCCTTTAAATAGCAAGAGTGACATAATAGAATTTTACAATATGGGCGGAAGCACCCTGGACTTACCCCTTGCATGGGATAGGACAGGCTAAGGGTGTCCCCTCCTTCCTCCGGGCGGATTGGTTCCAGGGAAGTGACATCAGTTTATATCTGTGTGTGTTTTTATGACTCCCTTTGTCTCCCAAGATTATTTTTCACTAAAGTGGGTTATGGAACAAAACTTCATTTTTACAATAGTCACCATCATAAAAATTAGATAGGTAGATCCCATATTTCACAAGGAATATGCCGGTTCGAACGCCAATTCTGTGCGATGTTGCCTCGTCCTTGGGCACAATTTTGCAGTTTTCAGGAGAAACATATTATCTAAAATGGCTACACATAAGCATAATAGTATTTGGCATAGTTTCCCCAAGTTTAATATCTCTGTCATTTATGCTTCCCCCAGAAATGCATTTTTCCTACCACTTCAGTTCACCCCGTGCCAGAGAGCTGCACATAGTCTTATTATGCTTGTCCAAAAATTACATTGAAACTGTCATCATATCACATCGCTGCTTATTCACATTGCAAAGAAAAATTTCTTAAAGTATAATGTTCTGCATTGTCAATGAGGCACATTTGCCAAAGAAGTGGGCGTCGCTGCCACCCCCATAATCCAAATCGTCTTCCCTGGGTCATCTTGCATAAGTGTTGCCATGACTCCCTGTTTGAAGTCCTCCAGTGGATACTGGGGATGAATGGAGAGGAAACCTCACCTTACTGTTATGGCCAGCCCAACTTGACCTCCTTTGTTCATTCTGGCAGAGCAGCCAGTCAGTCTGACGAGGGCACGAACTTCCACACTTTGGCCCTTTCATATGCTCATAGGGGGCTGATCCATTTGTGGAGGGAATTATTTTCCCATGGGGGGCCGAGCACCTTTGAAGTGCCTGCCTAGGCCAAACCTGTTCTGCTGGTTTCAAGCGTTTTTTTTCTTTTTCTTTTTTTCTTTCTTTCTTTCTTTCTTTCTTTCTTTCTTTCTTTCTTTCTTTTGTTCTTTCTTTCTTTCTTTCTACAGAAACCAAGTCTTTTTGGGAATACATATAATATACATTTTTTCGAGCCAACCCCATCCCCAGATATATAATACTGTTTCTGTGCGAGTATTGTTATTTCACATTTAGTTTTCAAAATGTCATTTTCCTGCAAAAGCAGATTTATACGTGCTGTTTTTCTCTCCTGTTCATTTCACAAAATGTGTTTTTCCCCTGCACACAGCTTCCTTGGTATTTACTTTCTGAAGTGCTTTTTATAGATCTGGTCAGTTTCTGGACACAGAGATATGCTTGAAAATGGTTTCTTGGTAATTGACACAGGCAAGAGAGAGCATCTTTTCTTTGAAGTACTTTGCCTGTGTTAGTTTATTTCAAAAAGCAAATCCAAGCCGTGCGGACTTGAAACAGAATTATTTTGCTTTCCATGGACTTTACTGATGAAACAATGCAGTTCTGGGAGGGATGGTCTTATTTGATGGTGTTGAAAATGAAATACATGCCAGGGCTGTGTTTTAATAGAACAAAACAGTGTGATGTTTGAGATGAAAGTAGCACCAGTTCGATGCTGTTTTAAATGCAGGTCATTTTCCTGTGCAGCCTGGAATGTTTAAAGGGCAGAACAGCAATGCACTTCCATTCTGAATTTGATTTGTTTTCTCTGGGTTCCCATGAATGAAAACAAACTGCAGCTATTCTTGGGGTGGCTGTGTTGAACTCTCGCCCCATATGTGCTCAGCAGATCAAAGCACAGCCATTTTTGGGTGACTGCTCAAATGCAGTTTTTGTTGTAGGGGGGGTTCTGCCTTAGGCCTTAAATGTACCCCAAATGTCTTGGCAGAAAAATGGCTCTGCATGCTCAATCGGAGGAGGGTATGCACCATGCGCCGATCTCCAGCAGGGACCACCTGCACAACCACCTCCAGCAGACCGCAGCAGTAAGGCACCACACGTCTCGTGCAGCCCAGAGCAGTTTGCTCGCTCAGGCAGTGTCTGCTCAGTGTCGGTGTTGCTGCCAGTTTCACGGTCCGGCCACCTTAGGCAAAACAAGAGTTGACGTGCCGGCCTCCCGGTCTGCCCGAATGTCCGCTGGATGCACCTGCTACCTCCATGAGCACAGGCAGTGCAGGAGCTCCTCCCAGGCTGCCTGGGTCTGCGTGACTGCGTACTCTAGTTCCAGCTCAGTCCAGCGGCAGCCGTCACCTGCACTCCCCTCTGCCAGTCCACTCCGTCCCTCTTACTGCCAGATTCTTGTCAATATTTATATTTTAATGCATTAATTGGCTAATCTTTGAAGGATCCAGCAGGAGTTTACGGCCTTCCTATCGCTGCATCTGGAGCACGTGGGTCACCTCCCTCCATGCTCCACCACCCTTCGCACAACTGTGCGCACCAGAGATTCCACCTGCTTTCCTGTCATGGTCATCGAGCCAAGAACGCAAACATTAAAGGGCCCCATACACAGGGGGCCCGGATGGACCCAGTCCTGGCGTCTTTGGCGGCAGACTCGTGAATAACAGTAAGCAAAAACATTTATTTGGGACAAGAATGATTTTATTATGGACATAGCAACTCATTTTGGGTGCAGAGTGTATTTAACATGGGAACTTCCATTCACTAAAGCAGCCCCACGTGTACTCTTGGGTGTGGCTGCTGCTATTGGGTTGCCTTGCACGTGCTGACTCTCTAGGACTGGCAGGGTGTGGCAGGCAAGCCAGGCCTAGTGGGCGTGCCCACGATCGCAGCTATGTAAGCTGCTCTGATCCCCGAGGCAGACGCTTCACGTTATTCTGCACTTCCATGCAGCGTAACGCTCACTGCCGCCTGGGAATAGACTTACCTTTGGAAATCCTGCTTCCTGCCATCATACTTATCGCCTGGGGAAACCTGCTCTCACCTGTGTGCGTCTTCGTTGATCTTGGCATTCATCTTCAAGTCTTACGGAACGCTGACATCTTCATCTTGGCACCGCAGCTTATCTTCAAATATTCCTGAACGCGGAAATCTTCATCTTGGCACCGCAGCTCATCTTCAAATCTTCCGGAACGCTGGAATCTTCATCTTGGCACCGCAGCACAACGCGCACCGTCCGCGACAGCAGCACCTGCAAGTAAAAACGAAAGGCAAGGTTAGACACTTAAAAGACATTCAGTTTAAGGTCATGCTACCACCACACTTTGCGCTTTTCCTTAAACCATCACTTACCTGCTGTCGGACTGTGCGGTTCATTCATCTTCCAACCGGCCGCGTTCCGCACCCCACAGCTGCCTTTGGGCTGCATTTCCACCTATTGGGAAGAAAACAGAAGAGAAACATTATTCAGGAATTAACAACTATACTGGGAGCAATAATACAAAGACATAAAACGAGAAGAGGCAAAGAGAAAACAGAAATGGAAAGAGACAAGAGACATTGAGAGACACTTACTACCAACCACGAGAAGCATAGTCGCAGCTGGACTGGACTATTACTTACCTAGGATCAGTGAAGGAACTAGGTCCCTTTGACAAGCGCCCCTGCCAGAAGTAGCAGGACGGAGAGCTTATCATCAATAATTGACAGGAGCAGTGTCACCAATTGCCGTTCACAGCTTATCTGCAGAGGGAGCGGCCTGACGGATATGATCTAACTCCTTGAGGGCTGCAACCGTGCCCCAACGCCTCTGCAGAGACCAGGTGAGCGTAACATTTCCTCATCATTTTTATTATCCGAGGGAGCGTGATCGGCACTGCTGCTGCTCGCCTGCACCTTTACTGGTGAGTGGAATGTATCCCTTGTGTGCGGCATCTTTGTGTGCTGCACGTTTACCTTCACGCCGCAGAGCCATTCACTTTTACAAATTGCTGTATGCTGGTAATGGCCGCCCTCTTCCTCAGCACGGAAGTGCTGAAGAGGGTTGCCATGGAGCCATGTCAACATGGCTTCTGATTGCCCATTACCTCCATTTCTCCTCCAATGAGACGCTGGCAGGCGTGAAGCGGGTCCCCAACCCTAAGGCACACACCTCAAGGCCCTTTCTGCTCCCTGTCTGCTGCCTGGTCGGGCCTGAGGGCGCTCCCTTGCCCTCTACATCACAACGTGAGGTTGAGGAGAACTCTACTCGCTCTGAAACATGATATCAATGGAGCATCTTTAACTTGCTCTCTGTAAGTTAGTTCCCTATACTAACTTCATCGATCCTCCTCCTCGCTGACCCTGAACCACCTATTGTGACATTCACAGCCCTGCGCTGTGTCCAATTTTACCTACCTGTAACTAACTAGTGTGACATTCACAGCCCTGCGCTGTGTGGAATTTTACCTACCTGTATCTACCTATTGTGACATTCACAGTCCTGCGCTATGTCGAAATTGTACCCACCTGTAACTATCAATTGTGATATTCACAGACCTGCCCCGTTTCGAATTTTACCTACCTGTAACTACCTATTGTGACATTCACAGCCCTGCGCTGTGTTGAATTTTACCTACCTGTAACTACCTATTGTGACATTCACAGCCTTGCGCTGTGTCGAATTTTACCTGCTTGTAACTACCTATTGTGACATTCACAGCCCTGTGCTGTGCCGAATTTTACCTGCCTGTAACTACCGAATGCGAACATGCACTTTCTGTAACTAGCGTCTAGATGTCTCTGGGTTTTGTGCGCTGAAATAAATGCTAAATAAATAAATACAAAATAAAATAAATAAGGATCCAGCAGGAGCATACGGCAAATGCGTGTTTACAGCATGGCTGCTGGATACCCCTCAACCCCCCCCCCGAGTAGGATAGTATTAATGACAGTTTCCACCATGCCTCGATTGACCCAGCACTCCAGAAGGCCAAGACCAGTCCTGGCCGTTACCATGGGCGTCCGGCCTAGGCTGGGATTTCGCTATAGCAGGAAGTGGCAAAACACTCTCCATCAGAAATTCTTTCAACCTATTGTGCACTCCAATGTGGTTGAACTTAAAGGGATGGTCTAGTAAACATTTTTATTTAAAAAATAGATAGGCAACATAAAAAAAAAAATACTAGCATTCTCCGTTTTAAAACTTCCTATGTAAAATTTTGAGCTATTCAAGCTCAAAATTCGCAAAAGCAAGCACATGGGCGCATCCATTTTGTGAAATGGAGGCCCTCCTGTGCTGGCTTTTGCTTTTGCGGCACTAATGAAGGAAAAGCCAGCCAGCTGTAGTAAACAAAGGCTACCGCTGGGTGGCTTTCCCTTCATTAGTGCTGTAGGCGGAGGACGGGGACTGGAGACCAGAGCAGGAAAGCTGCAGCTGAATCTTGGTAAGTGCTATTTATTTATTTTTTTAAAATAAGCACAAGCTGCGGTTTTTTTTCTAAGTTTTCCGGGCTGGAGGAGCCCGGAAAACTTAGAAATAAATCTGCAGCTTTAAAAACGTTGTATTTATGTTTGCGGTTGCTTTTGAAGCGACTGCAAACATAAATACAACGTTATTGTGTTGGAAAACGCTGCGGTTTTTCTTTCCGAGTTTCTCAGGCTCCTCGGAGGAGCCTGAGAAACTCGGAAAGAAAAACCGCAGGGTTTTCCAACACAACCGCGTTGTTTCTGCCTGAATCTGCTTTCCCATTTGGGGCTCCCCACGGGGAGCCCCAGAGCCCCAAATGGTAAAGCAGATTCAGGCAGAAACAACGCGGCATTGCGGAAAACAACCGCGTTGTTTCTGCCTGAATCTGCTTTCCCATTTGGGGCTCTCGGGCTCCCCACGGGGAGCCCGAGAGCCCCAAATGGGAAATCAGCTGTAGGTAGAAAGACTACGTGGCATGTAAACATAACCGCGTGCGTTTCTGCCTGCTGTGGCTTTCACTTTGGGTCTCCGGTGCTCCCGAGCACCGGAGACCCAAAGTGATAGCCACAGCAGGCAGAAACACACGCGGTTGTGTTGCAAAACGCTGCGGTTTTTCTTTCCAAGTTTCTCAGGCTCCTCCGGCTTTCTAAGATTTCCGGGCTGGAGGAGCCTGAGAAACTTGGAAAGAAAAACCGCAGCGTTTTCCAACACAATAACGTTGTATTTATGTTTGCGGTCGCTTCAAAAGCGACCGCAAACATAAATACAACGTTTTTAAAGCTGCGGTTTTATTAATAAGTTTTCCGGGCTCCTCCAGCCCGGAAAACTTTGAAAAAAAAACGCAGCTAGTGCTTATTTTAAAAAAATAAATAAATAGCACTTACCGAGATTCAGCTGCAGCTTTCCTGCTCTGGTCTCCGGTCCCCGTCCTCCGCCTACAGCACTAATGAAGGGAAAGCCACCCAGCGGTAGCCTTTGTTTACTACAGCTGGCTGGCTTTTCCTTCATTAGTGCCGCAAAAGCAAAAGCCAGCACAGGAGGGCCTCCATTTCACAAAATGGATGCGCCCATGTGCTTGCTTTTGCGAATTTTGAGCTTGAATAGCTCAAAATTTTACATAGGAAGTTTTAAAACAGAGAATGCTAGTATTTTTTTTTATGTTGCCTATCTATTTTTTAAATAAACATTTTTACTAGACCATCCCTTTAAATAACAATGACTAACAAGGTAAAGTTCATCCGAGATTCTGCTTCCAGATTTTCGTAAAGGGCCAATAGCGCACACAGCACTTGATTTATCTCGAGAAGTAGGCTGTCCTGCCCTTCGCCCACAGGAGCAGAAATGCCATTGTCAATGCATTTCAACAATGCAGACATATGTCTGGGAGACACCGGAGCAGGAGCAGACACATAGGAAGATATTGAGGAATCGGTATCGTGAGTTGATACTTCCATTAAGTGTGGGTATCCTCCAGACTTGCCTGTACACCCTGATGCTGGTCATTAACAAACTCAGACGCGCTCAAAATGCTGTTGTCAGAGATGTTCGTTATTTGCATGGCAAAAGGAGTCAAAGGTGCTGCTTCGGTCATAAATTGATCTATGTTAGCATACTCCACCAGTTCCCACACTGGGTTAAAGAAAGCTGTTATCATAGGGCTATTAACTCTATGCTTCAGTTCTTTTGACATTGCACGGACGGAGCAACCACAGCCGGGGCCGTATTCACCTCGGACGGACCCTCGCCGGGTGACAACGGTAGAGGTAAGTTTACTGCAAGTTGCATTGCTACCGAAAGAGAGAGGCGCATTTTTACTTGTTTGACCCTGCTACAGAGATTGTGCATACACGCGAGTCCGGCAAGAATAACACTCATCAGCACTCCTTAACGATGGTCTGGGGAGCAAATGCTGATTGTAGGTGATTTTCCTCCGTTTGTCACCGTCTGCCGAACGGACAAACTAAAGTACACACTGCACGATGTTCGCCAGTGTAGGATTTTAAAGTACACGAGCCCTCCTCCTTCACAAATGACGGTGTAGACAGCCTGTCAGGCTTGCAGCATGAACGCTGAAATACCAGCAACACTTCCTGCCAAACTGCAGTACACACTGCGCACACCACACGCTCCCCGTCGGTGTAGGATTGTAAAGTCCAGGAGCCCTCCTCCTTCACAAATGACAGTCCAATTGTAAACATAGCTCTTCCACCTTTTCCTTCTCATACTTTTCTGATCACCTTATGTATCCGTCATCCTCCTCCCAATTATCTACTTTGAATTTTGCTCTACCCTACCACTACTGAATGTTCTCTTATACTACTCCTTTGCCTGACAGGCAAAAGCGCTTTGACGCCATTTACTATGACAGTAGGCGCTATACAAATGCAAGATAATATAACATATATGCCAACATTCGGAAGCACTTCAGTTGGAGATTTGTTTCCAACTGCGGGAAAAATGAACTCCTATAGGATTGCATTGGGGCTAATTTATTTTAGGCGAGAGAAAGTGAAAAATAGCAATAGTTTTAATGGGAAATAGCAGGAGTTTCACACCTAAATCGCGAGGGTTAGCATGTATGATCTCCCCTTGCGGGTATCGAAGTCATGCCAGCAGGATCATGATGAGGTGCAAAGGTCAAGTCATCAAGCTTAGAATGAAATAGTTCTGCATTACAGTTTCGGAGTTTGTTGAGTTTGACATTTTATTTTTATGTTACATTATTTGTATTAATGATTAGGAGAACATTACAACAAATTGATAAACATACAAATTGTTGATGAATAATTTGTAACGTAAGGATTATTAAATACAATAAATATTAAGTAATACATGTAAATGTAAATCTAAATAAGATAACTTGCAAAATTGTTATTAAAAACTAATTTGATGTTATTGCTTATGGGTAGGGCTGTGTAGTAAGAGGAGATACGACGAGAGAACTTTAACTTGCTTACAGTTTTGATCCGTCAGTGGCGGAAGAAGAGAGAGTTGACCGCGGACTCGGTTATGGAGTACCAGGGAGCAGGATTGGTGGCTACGGTCACGTGATGTTACAGTACAGGCATTCGAGTTGGAACTACAAAAAGACTACTTTCACGGAAATTGTAGTTTGCTTTATAGTGCAGATTGTTTGAAGTGTTATATATATTTACTGATCGAGAAGTAAAGTTATTGATCAGTATGTTAGAGCTGGTCGTCTCTCTTAAGCTCTTCACAATGAATTCATAGGACACAGAATTCTAGTATAGAACTCTGTGGTAAAAGTTTATTTTTTTAATTAAAACCCTGCTCTCGGCTTCCGCATACACAAAACATAGAAGAAGGTGACTGACGAGCCAGCTTTGAGGAAGTCTGTAAAATGCCGGGCGCCGCTGATTTTAACATTTCGTTCACCGCGTTAATTTTGAAGAGATGCTACTAATCAAAATATTGGAGATTGCCACGATTTCTAAAGTATTTATATTTCGATATGTAATACTGTTGAGAATTGTGTCTGCATATCTAAAGATATGTTACATTTTTATTTAAAAAATGATTCTCATTGAGTCGAGTATTTATTTTAGAATTTTGTTTCTCCAGAGATATAATAAGAATGTATGCCGATAGTAAATGTTCGGTCCTAGAATGACGAAGCCGTTCCTGGAGTACCTTTTCTAGCTCTAGGGCCTCCATTTTTCCTGCTTCCTCACTTTCGTTTTCTTCTTGGGCTGCCTATTCTGCGCATGCGTGAACCTTTTCGTGCTCACTTGTCCCTGTTTCAGAGCACTGTTTGCCGGTATCTCTCTGTTTGCTTCTAACTGTGCAGTCCTGATTACGGGATCCTTGCATAATCGCGGTAAGTTTGGAACCTCGTTAATGTGGAGAGTGAAAATGGGACCCGGGATTGATGGCTGTGAGGAGTGAGGGACGGGGGTGGTACAGTGACTGTGCAATCCTGATAGATCCTTCGGCGCACAGCCCGCGCCTGACAGTACACCTTGCTTTACCTCGTTCCCCACCACTTTTGGAAGTAAATTGGATGTTATTGTGTATATTTTCCTTACTTAAAACCCACATCTCGACTACTGTGAACATACGTGCTTTCTGGAAACACATCCAGCACAGGTCAAAGCAGTAGAAGCATTTCCTTCTCGCAGCGCAGCCTCCATGTTAAACACTATTCCGGAGGTTGCAAGCACTAAGAGCGAAGCAGTCACTGTCGGATTAGAACAATTATTAGTTATGGGCACTGTTGTGACTGCACCTGGGGTCACGCAGGCCAGTCAGTCCATCGCTGGGGGCATCCAGCACATACCTTGTCATTGTTGTTGCGGGCTGATTTATGGGCACATGAGCCAGCTTGTGGGGTGGTGGAGGCACCTACCGTACTTAACTGCAGGTATCACCCCGATGAGCTGTGATCACACGGACCCAGCCAACATGCTGGGGGCACCCAGTTTACATTAGTTGACAGGGGATACCCTGCCAGCCCACGAGCACACAGGCTCTTCCATGACCTGGGAGCACCCATGCCAACACCAAAGACGGCGCCGGTGTTTCCCAGCAGGGGCATCGACGTCTGCATGCAGAGTTGCCCAGCAGGGGCTCTGCAGGCGCATGCCAATAGGGCTTCCCGGCAGGGGCCCTACTGGCATGGGGGTTGGGGGAGACCATCATGGAGAGCGTTGCCCAGCAAGGGCACTGTCCTGGTGGAGGACAACTGCAGGGCAGGCCCTCATCCAGCTATGCAGCGCCATGCTGGCGCTGGTAAGAACAACACAGCGCATATGAGTCAGTTGGTCCAAGACTAATGAGACTCCTTTCATTGATTCCGTCGCATGGTCACTGACACGTGACATGACCATGAGCCCTGGGAGATACCATGCTCCCAGGAGGGGTGATACACCATAGGCAACTTAGAAAATTGTGACTTTCTCCGACAAACTGAGTGTCTGCTGCAGCATTTTTATTGTAAAGCGTTGGAATTAGTGCACTACTTAAATGTTGGAGTTTGTGGAGCCTACAATGATGGCTCTTAGCCTTTAGTGTTGTCGCCAAGGCGGGTGAAAAACACCTAATTTCATCAGCCGGTGCAGGCCTTTTGAGGTGTATGGGCGTGTAGGGGACTTGGGGGTGAATCCGCTGAAACAAGGCAGGTGACACCCGCCAAATGTTTGAGTTGGGAGGAGGTATGCAATGATTCCTTTTGGTAATTCAGGACGAACATAGACGTCCTTAGCACTAGGACTGGGTGAAATTCTGTTCCGCCTGCCGTGGAAAGGAAATCTGAAAGACTTGGATCCATTGGGACAAAATCTGCCGTTGCGCCACCTGTGTATTGAAAAGAGCAATGCAGAGATTCTCGTGCAGCTGCACAAGCCTAACAAGAATTGAACAAAAAGCTGCGTGAAGTTCTTCGTGCCACTGTGCGAGCCTAGCATGGATCGAAAACAACGGCACAAAGTTTCTTGTGCCGCTAATGCAAACCTACCATGGATCAAACAAAAAATCTGTGCAAAGTTTCTGGTGCTGCTGCTCAAACCTAGTATGGATTGAAAAAAGACCTGCACAAAGTTTCTTGTGTCTCTGCATGAAGAAAAAACTGTGCACATTTTCTCGTGTCGCTGCACAAAACTGGCACATAGGTCTGGGTGATATTGACCAAAAGTCATATCTTGCTGAATTGTGATATATATCTGCTCAGTTGTAAGCCACCAACTACATGTGAGATGTTACAAACACCTTTATTAGACATTGATCAAAGTAAAGTGTAAATACAGGGTTCCTCTTCATGTTTGAGAATACAGACAGCTGGGTAAATATCAAAATGTTAATTAAAAAAATGGTAGTTTATGTATGTAAACATATATATTCAATGTTTATTTAATTGTTTGAGTTTGCTTTCTAAGCGCGGATCAGGAATTCGAACCTCTGTTGCTCTGCACGGTCTTGCTTCCAAGACCAGCGCATTGCCCCTGTGCGATATTTAACGATATTTGCCCATCCTACATCGATACTGAAAATATATTGATATACAAAACTCGATGTATTGCCCAGCCCTACTAGCATGGATCAAAAAAGGACCTGTGTGAAGTTTCTCGTCACGTGACAGGACTCGCCAACACTCGCCAACACTCTATAATATCTTCACCAAGCCACTCTTCGACGATCTCGATAATCTGGGTGTCACCTATACCAACTACGCAGACGATACCCAGATTCTCTTACCACTTACTGGGGATTATGTTGAAGACCTGGCTCTGGTGAACAGAGTCTATAGCATCGTTCAAGCATGGATGGCCATACATGGCCTATGCTTGAACGATGACAAAACAGAGCTTATCATCCTGGGCACGGCAGCCCGCATCTCCAAACTCAACCAAAACTACTCAGCCTTCATCATCGATGGCAACACTATCAAGGTCGCCAGAGAAGTAAAAACCTTAGGTTTCTACCTTGATGCAACACTATCCTTAACCAAACAGGTGAACTCACTGGCCTCATCCACGGCCTATACATGTAAATTAATACGTGCTGGGAAACATTTCTTATCAGATGACAGTTGTCTTATCCTAGCCAGAGCCCTCATCTTATCAAAACTAGATTACTGTAACGGCCTTTACATAGGGACAACCAAACAAATCATCAATAGAATTCAAGTGCTCCAAAATAATGCACTTAGAGCAGCCTTAAGCATCCCGAGAAGAGCACATATATCAGAAATAAGACGTAAACACAAATGGCTCTCTACTCAAGAAAAAATCAACCTTAAATCTGCCTCCATCATCCATAAATGCTTAAACAACAAAGCCCCCAGCTACCTTTCAGAACGCTTCAATAGGAAGAATCCCTCCAGACCTACAAGGACAGTCAGCCCTAACTGCCTCCTAGTGCCCAGATTTAAATTTACCACTATTGGAGGTTCCAGCTTCCCAGTCAAGGCAGCTCAGTTATGAAACGCCCTACCACCTGCACTTAGATCCGACCAAACGTTCAACAACTTCAGAAAGAATACTATAAAATGGCTCACCGAGAATGCAACATAAATGGCACTCTACCTCTCGCACCTCCACTTGCACT
This sequence comes from Ambystoma mexicanum, assembly GCF_040938575.1. NCBI lineage: Eukaryota > Metazoa > Chordata > Amphibia > Caudata > Ambystomatidae > Ambystoma > Ambystoma mexicanum. Next base: position 1,253,636,880 of record NC_090922.1, read on the forward strand.
CTACCTGACTTGCTATCTTGCTCGCCATTGATTTGACTGTTTGGTGGCGCTATATCTGCACTTGTACTTGTCTCACCTGTAGAGACAAAAACTGCCTACTCTGTAACTTGCATGCTCTGTAACTTGTAACTTCTGTAACCAAGCTGTAAACAGCCTTGTCTCTTGCGCCCTGCTACCTCAGGGTCCGGTGCGCATAACAAATAAATAAACAAACAAACAAACAAACATGGGAGCGAAATCCCACACCCTGTGCAAAATTTCAGTGGCAGTTATGTTGATTTGGTGGTTCGGGCGGAAGCGGAATTCAGTACGGATTCTGCACAGTTTCCTTTGTGGGTCAAAATGTGGCACACCCTTTATTGGCCCTTTCAGCTTCACTACAACATTTTGCTCATTTTGTTATGGGGAAACTGATCAGTCCTTCTGACCATCAGTACTCGGAAACTGTTTCCCTTTTGACTTTTACACTTTTTTGTAACGTTTTAACATGGCACATAGCATTTTACAATGCAGTGCCATGGGGATACATGTGTAGCACCCTAGCTTTTTATGCTTGGGAATTTTGGCTCCTTTTATACGTGCCTAAGGACGAGCTGCTATTTTTACAATTTTTGTGTTATTTCTAATGTGCACATCTGTGTTGAACGCACGTGGCTAGTGCCCTAAACTGGCCACGCCACAAGATTTTTCACTTGTTCTTTGGCTGTATTGTTGTTTGGCCTAGTGATGCCTTAGTGTGTGCATGGCTCAGGGAGTTGGTGGGACTGTCTGGTCCCACTCCACATCAGTGGTACCAATGATTCTAGTTGTGGGGCATGAATGAAACCAATAGTTGTACCTGATTGGGCAACTACTGGATGTTTCAATGGTGCAGATCGTTACCATTGATGGGCTCGGACTTCAGGCTGGATTTGGGATAATAAAAATGGCCTCCTGCTGCCATTTCTTCAGATCAGTGTTGGAGACGAGAATCCTGTGTAGAAGACAGCCAACTGAAGATCGGAAGACGACTCCTGAAGAGGCCCAGCATCCCCTCCTGTGTCTGGCACAGTTAAGCCCTGTTGGACAACCTAATCTGTGAAGGCCCTGTGCAGTACTTCAACCCCTCGAGTGGTGGGACCAACCAGTCTCAATGTGTTCTCATGGATTCAGTTGTAAGTGTCCCTGGACCACCCAGTGGTCTGACCAGATCTCCAATGGGCTACCTCGCTGGAACCGTTGCCGTTCTGCCTTTTGCAGATGGAACTTCGGTGGATCAGAGCTTGTGGTGTAAGTGGCTTTCCTACCGAATTTCAGCCTCCCAGTTTCAAGGGATCCTGATCTGGAAGGTCTTCAACCATGACTGGAAGGATGCCTGCCGCCTGTGTTCGGTGACAGTTGCTTTAACTCTTCTTCGCCTGTCCGGTGAAGTTTATGCATCAGTGCTTTCTGCATTTCTCCATCGCCAAGGGTTTCACTCTGCTCCTGGAACCGACTGGAAGAACCCTTGTACCCACAGCTCCTGGGCACCTCTCACCACAACGAACGGTAGGAAAACCAACCTCCCCTCTACACCCCACTTCCCCCCCCAGTAGGAGGGGTAAGTAAACGCAAAGCATCTGTCTCTCCGTCCTCCATAAGATAACATTTAGAAGAAGTCTCTTTGTATCCTTCCATTCCACTGCTTTTTGGTCGTCGCAACTGACATTAAAACCTGAAAGATAAGAACACGTTTTTACTTACCAGTAACTTTGTTGCATCTCTTCCCGTTCACCAACACAAGTATTTACCTGCAGATACATTCTGGGATGAAGCATTCCGACTTTTGGGCACAAGGCCCCACTCTTCATAGGGATTGGACTTGTTCCATCTTACTCGACCACTTAGCTTCTTTTATTGATTTAAGTAATTGAATGCTTATGGGGGCTGTATATATTTTATTTGTTGCGTAATATTACCACCTGCTTGTTTCATTTTGTAGTGTATGTGTGTTTGTGAGATCTAGAATTAACATTTCATTTTTATACATACCTGTCTAATTTGAATTATTGTGTGCTTCACTGTGTGGACCCCGACGCCACTCGCACTCTCCTGAGAATAGCCTTGACTGCTCTCCATTGCTATGTTGATTGGGTTTTGGCAAACCTCAGAGTTCCCCCTGTTCACTAGAACTAGGGTGGCCTCCTAATGTCCACCAGGCCAGAGTGTACAAATTCATCTTAACAGCAGGGGTATGAGTTATGGTTGCATAGCTTACCGTAACTTCATTTTTCTTTTTGTGCTGCAACCCTAATGTCCCTTGAACTTTTTTTTTTTTCTTTTTTTTTTTTTTTAATTCTCTGAATTTCAAAGGTTGTTGTTCGAGTAACTTAACCATAACATTCCTTAAAGTTGTTGAAATAGTGTAAATGAGCAATTAATGACTGGTCAACAGAACAAAACAGCGAGTGAAATGTTTATCAACTGAATAACAATTTAAAAATGTTCATTCTGACATTGTATTTAGAAATGAACACATACAGAAATTCTCTTGATCATTTTAGCTTGGACAATCCTCTCGATGAGTCTCTAAACTAGAGAAACTCGCATAGGGATGGAAGAAGATGAGAACAATGAGGCTGTAAATCGTGTCAGGATTTAAGATATGCGGATGCCAATCACAACATAGTTACTGCACATATTATGAGCATTTCACTTCTATGCTGATGAAAAAAGTACAGGGAAACGGAGAACAATTTGAGGTGTCTTATGAGATGTGTAAAGTATTTGGGGATGATACATTCATGAGGAACCACAGTTCAAAACCATCTTCATTTAAAGGTGCCCGTGGATCCTCCAAGCCTTCCTGTGTCTAGAGCCTTCCATTCAGGGCTTATGGAGAAAGCTGAAGGGTGTTGGCTCTCCCGTTTTCTTGTGCATGGTTTCAACTAGTCCAAGTGACACCCTTGCACCGCAAAAGCCATACATTCCTGATCATCCCTGAGACTTAGGACCTCCTTATGTCATTGGGTGATTTTACACAAAAAGGTGCCAGACAGTCTCTACATATATAAATACAAACATCTAACCCATCTCGCTCTACCTACCTATTGTGACGATTCACAGGATCTTGTCACTTCCCTTTCCTATGAGGCTAGCGGTGCTTGAAATTAAGATTGGATGCACAGGAGCTAAAAGCAGCTCCTGGGTCTGGGTATCCAGCAACAACCAGTGACCAGGATCTAGTACTGGGAATGAAGAGCTAGTACATAGCGTTCCACAAATCTACCTCCCACACATGATGGAAACCTATAATGGTGTCGATTACTTATAAACGCATATGCTTTAAATGCAGTCTAAATGTGCCCTAATTTTTATTTATAGATTGTTCTAAATGCACAGAGTTAAATCCTCATCCTCATTGGTGTTTGTTCAGCATCAATTGACCTGGGGAGCCAAAAGCAGCTCCTGGTATATGTTGTTGTAAAGCTAACCAGACTATTGTAGGCTGCTAGCAGGAGCTAAATAGCTCAACAGAGCTTCAAGAGTATTCCTTTGGATTAACCTGCCTCATGACAGTGGTGATACTCAGAAAACCAAGAGCCAAGTATTCCTCAGGAGTGAACTCCCTGGTCACAGTGGGAACCCCAGCATATGTGTAAGATGCCAAAGGGAGCAAGAACTGTCGGGAGTAATCTCCCCAATAGTCAAGAGATAAAAAGTCCTGACAAAGCTCGAATAATAATTGATAAAGCCTTAGTCTGTTGTTCACAAACACTTGTGAGGAAGTAAAGAGACTTCTGAAGACTCGTTCAAAGGACTTTCCAGGAGCAGTCTTCAGAGCTCTTCCAGATAGACCACAGGGGTCGAAATTAAGATTGCAAACACAGGAGCTAAAAACAGCTTGTGGGTATCCAGTATTAATCAGTGACCTGAAGCTACCAATGGGGAACGAGGAGCTAGTGCATAGCGTTCTGCAAATCTAACTTCCTCATAAGATGCCAACATAACATTTTTACCTTTTTATTTATGACCGCTTACCCTTTAAATGTTATGTAATGTGCATTTATTAATTGTCCCTAATGCAGAGAGTTAAATTAACATAGTTGTGGTTTATTTGGCATCTGTTGGCCTGAGGTGGCAAAAGTAGGTCCTGGTTGTGGTTGGTTTCATGTCAACCAGGCTCTTGTATGCTACAGCCAGGAGCTAAATAGCTCCCAGCTCCCCTAAATATTATGGGCTTTTGTCAGGTGGCTTGGCACCCCTCTTGCATACAAAAACGTTCTGGTATTGAAGCCTCCATACTAAACATTTGTGTTAGAAAACCCATTTGAATCATTATTGTGACTGGGGGTGGGGGGATACATAAACTTTCCTCTACCTATTCCTGTTCCACAGTGTTCAGGTTTTTACGGAAATTGAGTAAATTAACTTTGTGCCGAAGAGTCAAGGCAGGGTATCCATGCTTTCGGGTTCAAGGTAAGGATCTTCCATTGCCCAGGACACGTCTGGCTGGCTGGATTTTAGAGCAGGGAATGTCTCTTCAAGCAATACCTCCTGGCACAGCATCCTCTCCCACCTTTGCAGCATCAAATTATTTGACTGTCACATGAGAGGAAAGTCCTCCTCATTTAGGTACTTTTATTGAATCTACAATATTTCATGGGACTCGCTACTAGATCCACAATGACACCATAAACAATTTCGTACAATTGGGGTGCCAAGGCTTGCACCCCAATTGTACGACCCTATCTTTCTACCCTTGCCATATCCAATTTTTACATTCACCTATCACAGTCTATCCTTCACATAGCAGCTTCAGGTCTCTTTGCTAGTCCCGCTATTGGCTGTTGGTGTTTATTTAGTCGGGGATATTAATTGCATTTTCTGTCAACAAATGCCTCCATGTTTCAGAGGTGTGTTTAATTGCACGCTTTACACTACTATGCACTACCGTTTGCAATGTCCCAGGTCCTCTGTTCCTTGACTCCTATTACCTCTCCCTGCCGCTCCCTCCTATACTTCTGGATCTCATCTTGTCCTTATTTTCTCTTCTCCCTTACAGACCTCCTCTGTCTCTGCCTCGCTGTGTCCTGATCACCATCTTCTCCTTTTCTGTCATTTTTCCTCCCCTTCTCATACATGCTATCGTCGTGATCTTGGCTTTTCACACTCTCTTTTGTCTCCTCCTGGGCCTCTCGCCGCCCCTCTCGTACTGCCTTTGCATATCTCTGCCGACGATGCTGCTTCTTTCTCCCCGTCTTCTGCCCTTGACATGCTTTACCATGCTTCCCCCTTTCTCGCCTACCTATAAAACCTCACAACCATGGCGCACGTCGCTGCTCTGCTCGATGTGGAGGACTATTCGCTGGCTAAGTCATATTCTGACTCTTCTTTACTGTCTTCCCTTCACTTTTTTCCATATTGCTCTTCTTTCTGCCAATCAATCGTGTTACTCTGATCTCCTTCATTTCTTTTCTCATCCCAGTCGCCTTTTCCAAATGCTGTCCTGTATACTCTCTCCTCCTTCCCCTGACCCGACTCTTCCCTCTTCGCTTCCCAAATCGCCTCCTCCTTTATCTCTGAAGTTGCCCTTTTCTGCTCTGCTTTTGTCTTTTCTTCCACTTCTTTCGCATCCCCCGCCTCCCTGCTTGAATGTCCTTCTTTCTCGCACTACATTTCTACTGTCTGGAGCTCATCCCGCTTCTGCTCCCTCTAATCCTGTTCCTTCCTCTCATTTCTAAAGTCTATCCCTGTTTATTGTCTTCTTTTTAATATCTCTTTTGTCCTCACCCTATCCCATTTTCTTTAAGCGTGCTCCGATTCTTCCTATCCTTTAAAAAAGCTCTCACTTGTCCCTTCTCTCCTGTCTAATTTCCGACCCATACCCCTTCTTCCCTATCTCTCCAAGCTCTTGGAACGTCTCGTCTACTCTCAAGTCGCTCATTTTATCTCTTACATTTCCATTCTTCCCTGCCTCAATCCGATTTCGATTCTCACCACTCAAAGCGATTGTTAAAGTGACTGTGTTACTCTTATCTGTGACTCTCGTCTTTCTCCTCTTCTGATTCTCCTTGATTGGTCAGCCGCTTTCGACACCGTTGTTCACTCTTTTCTCTTTTCTTCTTGTGGATTTTCTGGGTCTGTCCTACGTTGGTTTCAGTCTTATCTATCCATTCACACTTGCTCGGTTTCTTGGGCTGGCAAATCCTCCCCTAATTTGTACCGTGTTGTCGGGGTGCATAATTTCAAGCTGTAGGTGCTTTATATGGGCAGTTTTGCCTGTTAACAGGGTCAGGGACTGCTGTTGACGGATATGTCTGCGCAGGCTCCTCAGTGCACGCTTTCAGTGTTCGGTGCTGCCAGTGCATGTTAAGGCACGCATAGAGATGTCTCTGCACAAAGCATATAGATGCATGGCAGGGAAGAGGTGACTAGCTGTAGTCGGGGGTTGATATTTTGGCACAGTAAGTGGGGAGATGGGCATAGAATGACCAGGCAATATTCTACAACACTGTTGCCCCACCTCTGTCCTGTCTCATGCAACCCCCTCCCATTCTCTTTGTAGGCCCAGGTTTGCCCGCGATCATGTCGCCATGGCAGAGGGGGGGAAGTAGGTATGCCAGATAGAGCAAAGGCAGGGTGCAAGGAAAGCCACCAATCCCCATGAGAATTATCACAAGCTCACCAAGTTGTTGCTTGTGTATGTTTTCTTTAATGTTAATTGTTTTTTGGTCTTCAGGTTGCCCTTGATGGAAGGGGGCAAAGTTGCTTCGATTTAAAAGCAGCAAGGGGGAAATGCACTTTCTTAAAATCATAACTTATTAAAACTACCCCAGACAAAGCAACTGCATACAAAATGTAAAAAGTCTTTTTTTTTTTTTTAAAAGACATGTACGATTTTATCTAGTGCATTATTTGGGGTGCGGCAGAATTAAAGCTTTGTCTGGCCCACAGCAGTGACATGTTGGCGCTGCCCATCTGGCAATGGGGAACCACAGGGAGAAGCCAAGTTGTATGGGCTGTCGCAGTGGTTGTGGCGTCCCTCCGTGCTCCCAGGGTGATGCAGTAAAGTGCTCCAGATAATCTTTGTAGATGCATTGCTAGGGTGCTGGCTCGGCTCTTCGTCGTAAGAAGCGGGTTCAAGTGATTGAACGGCCTCCGCTTTGGCTCATCAACATTTCATTAATGTATGCATGGCAGGCTTACCGAAAGGGACCGTTCATTCAATGGCCTTTGGGGAACCGGGCTGTACTGATGCTATTTTTTATTAAAAACATGTGCCTCAGTAAGAAGCCACATTCTAGGGGGGGGGTATGCATGCATGTACCGCCCCTTTCCCCTTTGAACGATCCTTGGCCCCAAGGATAGCTTTTTTCCCCCTGCTCTATGAACGTGTCAAGCCACCATTTTGTTTTCGGGCCACCAGTTACCACCCACTACCATTCATCTCGGGCGCCTCACCACACCCCTGAACGCCAAGGGACATGCTTTGAAGATGGAGCGATGTAGATGGAGGGAAATGGTCATCCGGAACCTCACATTACCCCCCGCCCCCTAGAGAATCTTACTTTATTTCTTGACTGTCCTGCTTTCCCTGGTGGAATGAGGGAGTGCAGCATGGGCATTATCTAGGGCCTCCATGAACCAGCAGGGATCCTTCTGCCAAGTCACGATGCCTATATCACAATGTAGGGATGGATAAGATGCTCTCTACTACGTCAAGCGTAGCAAGGGTGATTGGAGAACAGGTTCTGGATAAGTTTACGCGTATTAAGAGAAACCATCATAGGTTGGGGTTGGCTGCAGGCTCCCTTTAAATAGGGTCTGGACACATCGCTGTAGGAACATGCACTTGTGACTGATCAAGGTAATAATCGCAGCGGACGCCAAAGTGATTGCTTTACATGTCTGTTTGGTCATCAGATTCCGGCTGGTCTTACGGGAGCTTCCAGGGATTGAGCAAGCGTACTGTCCTTCCACTTATCAGCATAGAATCATTTCTGTCTTGTCACAGGCTGTGTGGGCAATGACTCCTTGGCCTCTTCAACTCGATTCCCCCCGCCCCTCCCCTTCTGCCTCGACTCGCAGCAGGCTGTTCCTGTGCAAGGTCTTGATGTTGCTTGGCCATCTCTTCTCTCGCAGGCTGTAGAGAAGACCATCAACTTGGAGAGCTCATACGATGAATGAATGAGACTCGCACTTGCTGTCCAACTTCTTCCTTCCTTGTCTCCGGAGGCTGTGGTTTAGCATGAAAAAGCTAGGTGGAAGAGCATGGGCTCTAACCTTGGTGGCGTGGTGTAGTGGCATTTGCTGCTCTCTGCCGTCATCACTGTGGTAGCTTAGGTGAGCTGGTAAACTTGTTCAAGTTTGAGCTGCTTCATGTTGGTGGTGTAGTTCTTGCTGCCTATTCAATCTGTGTGTATTCCAAAACACAGGTCTACAGGCACCCGGGCATCCCTTCGGGACATCAAGTGTTACGGCCTGAACCAGTGGCCTCCTTTTTCAGTATAGTTTTAAGCAGGAGTCGGAGGGACCCATCTAAGCATATCTGCGGTGGTTTGTGACACATATGGATATGATTTGAGGTTCGGAAATGTTCTGCAGCCTTGTCAACCTAAGGCTGCTGGTAGCATGTAAGTTTGCCCTTTTATAAAAGGGAGTCTTTCAATGCATAGGTTTGTGCTGTACATATGGAGTAAGAGTAAAAGGTGCCTTGCCTGTGCTTTACCTGTGCTGTGACGTTTGCTATACCGTTCATCTGGGAGAGGAGCTGATGAGGGAGATCAAATGTGTATGATCTTCAAGAACATGTCACCCTCCTAAAACTATCGCCTGTTTTTGGAGGGGTCAGATACTGCCAAAATAATTTCGCTCCTCTCTAAAACACCTGTGCACACAGCCGTTGCACACATTCTCTTCCCTGAAAAGGTTTTGTATCGCGTGGTGATTTAATCGACGGTTCAGAGCCTAGCCAGGATAATTTTATAATCTTTGGATAACTTTCGCGCTTTAAAACACGTGTGTATAGGCGCGTTATAAATGCCATATCATATCAATCTCGCACTTTTTAACTCGACGGTACGCCACGTTTTGGCACGGGCCTTTTGGTGCCGGCCATTTCGGTGCATCACTGGGGCTGCAGAGCCGATTTTGGCCATAATGACTCGTAAACTAACTCTCTGCGCTGGTCATTTGGCGCGAGGGTTGTTTAGACACGTCTTACAATGCGGCCTATGTGTAAACGGCCTTCGTGCCAAATGCACCCAAACGCCTGTTAAATGAAAAGTAAACTCCCAGGTGAATAAAGTGCACCAAGCACACGAGTAGCAGGGCTGACCATCATCGTACAGGAATATGTATGAGAACACGGCAAGCCAACATTTGGCCAGAGCGAAAATATCTGAAATAATTGCACCAGGACCATGCACAACGTGAATAGTGAATAAACGCCCGACTCCGCTCATAGATACCTGTAGCCATTGAATGCCATGGAATCCTAGGCGCCTTCCACGGTGAAGCAAGAGTGCAAGCTGGAAAACTAAGCCCAAGAGCTAATAATAAACTACGATGTAAATCGGGTGCGTGAACGCCATGCTACTATTTAATACCACTCAACTGCCAGTACTGTAATGATGAATTTGCGGTCGGAACCATGAACTCGCATGCTGACAATGTTTTTGCACTGGCTACAGATTTTTTACGGGTCGGCAACATGTTTGAGAAATGTCTACCATTATTCAGAAAGGCTTCATTATAATACTAAACCGAGATCGGGACATCTCTGAATTCTGAGAGTTGATTGAGTACTATTCAGAACGCTGGATATCATTTCTCAGGGCCCTTTGGGTAAATGTTTGGTCTGGAAGTTGCATTTTGGCGAAAAAGCATAAACCCTGCCTGTCCTTTAATCATTTCTGTTACAAGTCGCATTGCTCTCATTGTGTTAATGGCACTCTCATGCATTAAACCAGTCGTACTTTATTCCCAGTTATGGTCCAATGGCACACAGTGGCAGTGCTTGAAATTGAAGTACAGGCACGAGAGAGAGAGAGAAAAATAAAACTGGGCTTTTCATGCGAGTTTTTTTCATTGTCCTCGTTGAAAACAGTGTTTCTCGTTGAAAATCAAGTGCACCTTGCACGATGTTGATGTATTGAAATGAGGATGCAATGTACAATTACAAATAACTATACGGACTTTGCTAATGCAATGTCGCAACAAAACAGCTCGGGGGAACACTCGCCAACAAAAATAGGGTAACACAAGGCTACACAACCCCCCTGAAAACAGCTGACCATGCAAGGGGGCAAGTACATTTTACCGAGTCCTGTGTGCGTTGCTATTTAGGGCACACTGTGTATTGTGAATAAGATTATTTAGTTGGAATGCCCTTTGTTGTCACTTATAGGGCAGAATAGGACTACATTTAGGGAAGATGTTTAAGGCCTGGCTTGCCATGGCTATAGCATTGTTTAGAATGTAAAACCTCCTGGAAGTCCCATGCTGTGGTAGCGCTTCGTCTTCTGCTCCATCTTAATGGTTTAGCAGTGAAACAAACAAATATTAGGCCATGCGGGTGAGTATTGGTGCATTGATTCCAGATTATTGGTTCTTTTGGGCAGAGGCCAATTTCTGCAGAGGGAATGGATGCCAATCGCAGCCCAGGCTTGCACCTTTTTCTGTTTTGGCTATGCTATTTTAGGGTGCTTGTCCTTTCTTGGTCCTCCTTCTGCCGTCCTGGGAGGGGGAGATCCTGGTTTTATTTTTTTGTTTTCACAGGAACCCTTTGTGTGGCCGCCGTGGCTTCCGGGTTCTCTGAAGACAGGAAAACAGGGAGGAGTCCAAATCTCTGCAGCCCTTTGTCTTCTGGCATGCCTGCCTAGAACCAGTCCAAACGGAGAAGCTAGGAAAGTTCGCTACCACGAAACCCCCCACACCCCAACCCCAAAGTTTGAATGTAGTATGTGTGTTGGTTGGCTAGGTTCCTGGATACATCGCAAGCTTAAGAAAGTCGACCAGTGGAGCTGAATCCGATGAAGAAGAGAAGACGGCTGTAGCTGATTTCAGCGACTGTGGATGACTGCTGTGTAACCACTGCCTGTGCTGACTACTACTTCCATGCATCAGGAGGCCTGAAGACGACACCTACCCTTAGACTGGTGGGACCAATCGGTCTTAAGAAGACCTGCATTTTGAGCCATCCCTTGAGAAGCTGTGACCTTCATGGGCTGAAAACGGCCAATACTATGGGCTGAGAGCTGTGCAACGTCTTCCCGTGAACAAATCTTGCTGAAACATCGGAGGACTCCTGCTGGACCTCCAGAAGCAAGATGCCACTCCGACATTCCCTCGGAGTGCTGGATCGAGATAGCGGGGCAAATTGATCAGACAACCGTTCTTCGGGTACCTTGGAAAAAGGCGCTAAATCCAGAACCGCGAGAAGCACTGAAGAATCCTCTGCTGTGAGCCTTTCCTCCCAACTGTTGCTGCAGTTTTCCATCTAGTGTCCTTTCTTTTCGCTACCACGACCAAGAATCCAGAGACTGTCCTGTGCTGCTGCATCGTGAAGGCGTCCGTCTGCAAACCTTTCTTCACTGTTGAGGTACTGTGTGGATTGAGGTAATACTTAACCTAAAGTCTTTGTGTTGCCTCTGTGGGGCTAGGGTGGTGGTTGTGTAGTTGGGAGTTCGCCATACCGTTCGCCCAAGCTGAACGCTGGAACGCATCTAGGGAGTCTTCTACGAAGTCCCTGAACACTTCTACCAACTCTAAAGTCTGTTACTTGTTAGCTGAGAAATCTCTTTAACTCTTTCTTACAGTTTGTGCCTCATCCTGACCTGCCTACACTTGGCCACTGGACCACCAGTGTACCCTTCTGCCTCTGAGCATACTAATGCCCTAGATTGGGGAAGGCCTGCTAACTATAAGCCTTCTGCAAATAAAATAGAACAAGTGTTGCAAAGTACTTAACTTGCTATGTGTTGGTGCTGTAAATGTATATTCCTAAAATAGAATGTTACAAGTGTTAAGTTATTACTTACCTGTGGATTGCTTACTGCCATTCTGAAAAGTATTACACAGTTACTTACCTGTGGATTGTGTTCCACTATTCTATAAAGTAACGTTAGTATAACTGTATTATTGCTTGAAGCAGAACAGGCCCTGCTCAACTTGAATTGCATACTGCCATTATGAAAATCGAATAATGTGTTTTTTTTAAAAAATTGTATTTTTATTGGCATTTTGAATAACAAAAATTACTCCTTCCTAAAACCCCCATCTCCCCCACCCATATGCCCTGCAGTACATGATGCAAACTAGCAGTGCTTGCTGAGTTGAGCAATACCTAAAATTCGAAGTTTCAGAGGACAGTGCAAAATGTTAGTCACTCTGAAGAAAGTTCAACACCATGTCCCAATCACTGGTATATTTGGATTGTTCTCCCTGTATGGAGTATGTCATCCACTCGAGAGCCACAAAGTTCCATACGTTAGCGAACCATTCGGATATATGTGGTGAGTGCTTTGACCTCCAGTTTGGAACAATCCCCAGAAGTGCATCTAGTTGTAAGATAACAAAAGCTTTGCATTTTTGTTTGGAGGTATGTCACTAATATTTCGATAAACACTGAGATCCATGATCTAAGAGTTCTGGTGCTTTGCAAGGGGAATATTTGTGTCGTATGTTTATTTACTACTTCCCAATACTTTCCAAGCACAGGGCAGCCCCCCAGATATGCATCCAATGCCCTAACACTCCACATTCCCGCTAACACCTGTCTGAGGTAGAGGGCTTAATTTTGTGTATACAAACTGGTCTCTAATCCCATTGAGTCAATACTTTATACCAACATTCCGTAATTTGGATAGAGTAGATTTGGGTTCATCCTTTGTAAGGGTTTCCCACTCGGCTTCCGATAGTAGCTCCCTCAGGGACAGATGCCAGCATCGTGTGTATTTCAGAGGGGGTCATGGGGATAATGTCTACCATGATTTTATATAGATTGAAAATAAGAGCTGCGTAACCCGGATTTATAGTTCCACATTTTTCAAAAGGGGTTAACTCACAAACTGCTGCTTTCTTATGCGGGGGAGCTAGTATCCAGTTCCTAACCTGAAAGTACTTAAATCGGGCAGATTTGTGAAGCACCATTTCCAACTTGCATTTTGTAAAAGATATGAGTTCTTAATCTAGAAACATGTCCCATAGTTTTGTACAGCCTACCCGCTTCCAATCTGCAAATGCACGAGGTTCCAGGTCTGGTGTGAATTGTGGGTTGTGAAATAAGGGTGTAAGAGGTGAATTGTGGGTTGTGAAATGAGGGTGTAAGAGGTGAAGGAAAAGTCATGAGGTGGCATTTCTTAACTGCTGTGTCCCATACTTCCACGACATGCTTCATGATCGCACTTTTATGAATATTTAGGGGTCTATCTTGTTTTGGCAGCAACAGCATGTCTCTGAGCTGTGGCCCCCCATGTGCCCGCTCCATCTGAACCCATCTTTTTCCAGAGGTCCCGCGCACCAATCTTTCATGACCTGCATTTGTGTAGCCTGATATTTAAAAAAAAAAAATTAGCACACCCAAACCCCCTCTTGCTGTAGAGATCATTAACATGCTCCAGGCTAGCCGTGGGGATTTGTTATTCCAAATGAATGAAGTGATTGCCCTGTTCAATCTTTGGAAAGAAGGCGAGGGGAACCCAGGTAGGTAGTACCCGAAACATTTATAGGACCCTGGTATGACCCTGGTTAGAAGAATAATGTGGTTTTACTCACCTTTAATTGCCTACTGCTATACTGAGCTTAAATGGCATACTGCTATTCCAAATGTGGTTTATGCTTTGTTTACTTACAATAAGTATTGTTGGTTTTTATTTTGTGTTTAGGATTTATCATAGTACTTAACTTTCTAAATAATTCTCTTTGCCTGTGTATATATAAAATTGTTAGTTAAGATTTTAATATTTATTATAACTCTTCCTGACCTGTGTCAACCCCAGACCTTTTTTGCTTAGACCTGTTAATTATTTTACCTTTTCCGTAGTGGTGTGGACATTTTTATTTTTCCTCTTTTCCTAGTCTTTTGCTCTTTTTATGGGTGACCTTTTTATGTCTCTCCATAGTGTATGGTTTGGGTTAGTTTCCTAATAACTTTTGGGCTTAGGCTGGGTAGCCCATTTGGACTCTCCTGTTAAATTCCCTTTCATGTACTCGGGTGAACTACAGTTCCCAAGTAGTAAAGAGGGATTTTCATCCCCTTTATATTTTGTATAAGTGAGCCAGCACCTCCCAGCTTATGTGGAGTGCTGGGGGATACAGTGTGTATATCCTTTATCCTTTCTTACTTACCTGGTAACATTTTATCACATTTGTGAGCTTACATGAATGGCTGGTGGCAGAGGTTTTACCTTTTTTTAAAAACTTTTATTTTGTATGTTTTATTTTACTATTTTTATTTATTTTTTTATTATTTAACTTTTAGCCTTAATTACTCACAGGCTGTTACATCGGCCTCGGTAATGCACAGAAGGGCCACCATTTTGCTAAAATGGTGAGCTCCTTCTTTATTCAGCATTTCTTGTGTTTTTGCTGTTTCTGAGCTCTTACCCTGCCATTCTAGGTGGAACGACCTCAGTGGAAGTTTTGTCTTTGGCGGGAATCCTTTGAATTTACCACCAAGACTCCAGAGTGTCTGAGAAAGTAGGAAGCAAGGAAGGAGTCCAAAACTCTGCAGCCCTTTCTTTCACTTTGCCTGAAGGGAACCAACTCCCAGTGTGGGATGGATGTCCTGATTGGACAGCCAGACCACCCCTTGCTGTAAAATGCAAGTTGTGCTGTAGTTCCTGATAACATCTCTGAACCTGGAAGCTGCTGAAAAGTCGACCGCTGGAGCTGAAACTGAAGAGGAAGATCGGATAGCCTGCTGGGTAACCAGAGCCTGCTGTTGCCCTTCCTTCCAATCGACCTGGGGGCCCCTGAACGTGAAGACTCCTACCCAGAGGCTGGCGAGATCCACTAATCTCAAGAAGACCTGTCTTGAGCCATACCAAGCGTTTTGCGATCTCGCTGTGCTACAATATCCCAATACCCTAGGACCTCGAGCCATTAGGCGGTGCACCGTCTTCCGAATTCCAAATCGCGCTGCAACCCTGTTGGCATCCTCCTGGACCTCCGGAGACTTCATTTGAATCCTTGAAGTCCCCTCAACAGAGCACTAGACCAGATTAGTGACGAGAATCCTACCAGCGATACTCGGTTGTCTTCTGGCTCCTGAAAAGGGTGCCAAAACCACAAACACGAAGTAATCCTTGCCTGGTGTCTTTCCTTTTAATTCCTGGTGCAAATCCCCTTGCAATGTCCGGTCTCCAGTCCTCCCAACCAGGAATTTATCGCCCAGGTTTCTCTCACAGACACCTACACTCGGCTCAGAGTTAGTATTGCATGATGCACAGACCAGACTTGTACACAGAGTTCAACTATATGTAATATTCATCCAGCTAACGCACAAATTCAGAATATATCCTACTATTCTTCCAGCACCAAGTCTTAAATGGAGTGTGTAAACCTAGTGCAGGTGACGTGCGCAGCCCAGAATTCTGGCCCAGGCACCTTGCAGGCATACCAGAACCGGCATCTAGCAGAGCAGAGCGCACACTGGAAATGTCACACAATTACATTAAGCACAGGCTTTAAGGGAGCGCACAGTGCAGGCTTTGAACAGGAGGTATTGATTTAACAAGGGAATGACCTTTTATTGAGAAACGGCTCATATCCGTGCAGAGAGTTAACCTGGAAGGTGAACTGTTTTTAACAGCACTTGCAGCTATCCAGAATACATCCTTGCAGTGTGTATTTTGTCATTCTGCAAGTCATCCATGCAGGCACAAGGACATGGCAGCTTTTATAGCTAAAAATAATTTTTAATAGGGAAACCTTTTTCAAAGTCAAATGCCTACACCCATGTTTAT
Source organism: Ambystoma mexicanum (assembly GCF_040938575.1). Lineage (NCBI taxonomy): Eukaryota > Metazoa > Chordata > Amphibia > Caudata > Ambystomatidae > Ambystoma > Ambystoma mexicanum. The sequence goes on from NC_090922.1 coordinate 1,253,652,809, forward strand.
AAAATCCTTATACTTGATTTTATGTGTACAGCATGCAATATATAAACACATAAGATTATCCCTGTAGTCTTCTATGGACATTTTCTTTTGAGAAAGCCTGATTATACTCAACCTATCGGTGTGCATCAGTCCACATCATTTCAGTTGTCGAGATTCCCATCCAGTTGTTAGCTTACGAACGAATGTAATACAAACTGATTAAAGTTTTTTTTCTTTTTCTTTTGCAGGGTTCTGTAAATTACAAACACCATGGTAAGTGAATGACATGTTATGTGTTAGAAGATGCACACGAGTGATTTGTTTTTGTTTGCATTAATGCATAATTGCACAACTTATTTTGATGAAGGACCAGAGCTGTGACGTGTGTCAAGACTGTCTACATTAATTACTTTTAAAGATCATTTTGACATCTATGAACGAATTTCCAGTATCCCCAAGAATGCAAAAAAATTGGATGCTTGCGTTTTCCTTGACACCACAGTTTATAGCTAAAATTGATATATAAATCGTCCGGCTTAAGCAGGTAATTATAAATCGTCCCGCCTTAAGCAGGTAGTCTTCTACCTGAATTCAACATACCTGTTTTACTAGTCCCCCTGCTAAGCATCCTTACTTTCACATCACTTGTACCTTAGTGCTTCTTCTCGTCTACCACTATTACTGTGGACCCAGCACTACAGTAAACCCCTCCTACATCCATCGAGCAGAGATTTCCTACTGTTAAAAACGTTGGTTCCAATCCTTGAATCTGCCATTTATTGCTCCACCAACTTGACATGTTTTTAAATCCCTACCAATACAAAATTACTAAATCAACCCTCGTTCATCAGGTGGTGTCTGTCAAATCTTAGTTCTGCAAGCCAAAAGAGTTATTACATGATTGTCCATGGATGATTGGTTATTCAAGCATACACAGATTGCTTTGGATTTCTGAATAATAATAATAAAGCGCATGAATTCATGAAAGTGGTTGTTCTACTCTTTTGAACAATTAAAGGAGTTGTCACCACTTTATGATGAGTGGTCTCATCGATCAGTGGTTGATTCCACTTGTCTTAACTATGGTAATCCCTGACTGGGACATAATGATATGAGGCCATTTCAAGTAAAAGAAGACTTGGTTACAATGGAGTGCTTCTGGCTCGCTAATCAGTGGTTATTCAAGCATACCCTAAACAAAGCCTAAAGAAATTATGGGTATGTTTGCCTGCACAAAATAAACGTGAAAAATAAAATCTTATAAGAAATAAAACTAAAAAGATGAATTCCTTTTTCCCAGAGCATATCTTTGCATCTCTTAATGTGTAGAAAGTATGGTTTTCAAGTTCTAAACGAAATAGGATCTTAGATATTTGTAACAAGAATTTACAGCTAAACATTTAACTGTTAGGTAGGACATGCACTGCTCCACCAACAGCTCACTGTTCTAATTTGTGCTGTATCTAATTTTATATGGAGAGCTTAGCCATTAATGAAAAAATATAAAAAATAGCAGGTTCATCTTTTTGTTTCAGCAATTCATATTGTTTATGAATTAAACTGTATTTTTGATTGTTTTAAGATTGTTTTATCTACTATTCTTGGCTTTATAAATAAGTGGTTTATGCTTATTTAATGTAATGGTTGCTTTTTAGCGTTTCATCAGAAAAAAGCGAATATGAACAAAAGAATCAATTGAAGGATACCAAATTATGCATCTATGAAATGCCAATGTCAAATGGTACTACACTGATAAATTACCACTACACTGGTGGCATGCTACATTTACTTTTGTAAATGCACACATTGTGTGCCTCTGCAAAATGAAAGGCAGCATTTACAGTTCTTTCTTATAGATTTTCAAACAAACCTTTAGATTTGCATTCCATATTTTCTTATATAAAGGCCTCAAGAACAGAAAGTGAGCAAATGTTTCGTTCACATTCATACAAAAAGGGTAATGATCATTTATAAAATGTTTCCATGAACATGGCAACATTTTTAAAGGTAAGATGCTGAATCGAAATTTCAATCTCAAAGCAGCTGAGGCCCCAAGTTCACCAAAATCTTCAATCTCTAGGTGTAGTTTGTGTTTAAAATAATTTCCCATCTTGGTTTTCAAACCTCATATTCAATATTGCAATCAAGCGCTACTTCCTTTACCCGTGAGCTTAATTTACTGTTACCTGTGGGGCAAACCATAATGCTTCTAAATTGTCATATTGGCCATATTTTTAACCTGGATATGCAGTCCAAGACTCTTGCCCCATGGCACTTTAATAAGTCATCGAATGAGAGATGGTAGGTTTCCAAGGACAGGGTAGACCATAGACCACTGGTCTATTGTAACAAAGAGTGGCCTCTTGCTCAATACCGCTCCATCCAAAATGATTCAATTTATTTCTATTTTGTATGTATTGACCTCCTGTGCAACTCTGCATGTTTCTTATCCCAAAAGGAGAGGAAGGCTGCTGCAAATCAATATTCTATAGGGGGTGCCAGGTTCGTTAAAACAACTTAATTCAATATATTAAAACTGTGTGGGCTTTGTTTTGGGTGTGTAGAAAATTCCCCTGAATTGGATGTCACCTGATTAAAACATCCTACAGTAGGAAGAATATCGGTGGGGATAGCGCTTTCACGGCACAATTGAGCACAATTTCGGAGCCTAAACAAAACAGCCCTTACCAGAAGGTACGGGGTAGGCACAAGGAGGTCGCTCACAAATGCAGAGCTGTATGTCACTGGATATAGAAGCATATTGTATAAAAACTGGAAATTCTATGTATTCTCCAAAGCCAGTGAACAAATCCACAAGTAACTTGTTGCACTCCAATAGGCAGCAATTGTTCACATAAACTTGTGCCCAGACCCCAATATAATCCAGTAAAGTTACTTTATTATTAACCTTATGACCAGGCTGGAGGGCATAGCAGCATAACGCGTTTTGTAACATGCTCGTTGCTTCACATACGATTTCCATTAACACAAAACACTATTTAAGGGAGGCGTTTTCATTGGCATACACATGTTCTTTCTACTAGGTATCCACTAGGCTGCATGTCCCAGTTCACCTCACAATGTCAGCCATCTTTAAGAGGGTAGAGTATTTGTGTTTTATATAATCCCTTACAAGCACCGAAATGGTTTGCATTCTCGGCCGAAACGAGCGAGCAGGATAGGCAATGATTAAACATGCGTGGCTCCCTGGGGTAACGCCACAAATGCAAAAATTCTGACTGAAGATTCACAGAATAAAAGTTATGAAATATCCCCATTAAATTGACGGGGTTGCCACACTTGCTTGCATAATAATAACCATGCATGCTGTGATTCTTCCTGACAAACGCTCCTCATAGTGACGTGTTCCGGAACATAACCCCAATCCACTGTGCATTGTATTGCATAGTGTCTTCCCTTTCAAATTGTCATCTGACAAATGTCATAGACACTACGACACTTGATGTTAATATACTTATAAAACCAATCTAATACAGTGTACGTATGACAAAATATATACTGGCAATATTTGTGTTAGGGAGAATTCTCTTCTACCTTAAGAGACCCCCAGCACTTTTGCTGGACTTTAGGTTTTTAACCTGGAGAGGGTGAGACCCTTTTCCCCACTTATGTATTTTCTTTCTGTGATTTGGACTCTGTGTTTCTTTTGACTTTGGAGTCTGACAAACTCTCTAGGCATCATCTTTACATTGTGGCACACAGCACCTCAGTGCAGCCACACAGGAAAGACTTCCAGATTTCCCAAAGGTTTAAATACCATCTCTTGGATAAACTACTGTTTCCAAGAGCAGTGAAGTGAAATTGACTTTACTTAAATTTTGTAACTTTTTAGACCCAGCACACACTATCTTACCATAGGGTGCTGGAGGGGTTACTTAGTATCCACTTTGTCTAGTTTCTCATGTAACAATATTATGTTTCCCTTTCTACAATTAATGGCTGGTGGCAGTGGTTACTTTTTACTACCATTGTGTATTCTTACCGCGGGCTGCGTTCGTGTTGTGGCCCTACATTGAGTCTACTTTTTCTACAAAGACTTCTAAAACATTGTGCAAGACGTTTACTTATCTGCAAGAAGTGCTTCAGCTCACCTAGACTTTTGTACAATTAACGTTGACTGGCATGGCTCGACGAATGACACTTCTTCCCTCTGACTTTGTGTTTTACCTTTCCTCCGGGAAAGGGTTAGTTTACTTTGCATTGGGTGTTCAAAAGTAGTTACTTGCTGAAGAATATTTGTGTTACCTTTTTTGTTTTATTCTAAAACCCCTTTCTTTGCTGCCAATCTCAGTATTGCTCTAAATGTACCAGTGATATATTAATGTCCACAGAGTCCTAGTTAATTAAGTCACCTCAGGGTATAGGAATAATCTGTGTGCCATCCCAAATGGTTACTTGCTGATTTAGATAAACTCCAAAATACACACTCTTAGTTTATTTGTGTGTTACTGTTATATTGCTGCTTTCTGAAGAAGGCTTATTCAACTGACTGTTAAATTAATTATTGTTTAATCAAGAAACATTGAGTGTAAGAGTTTATTTGAATACTTGTCACTGTAAGGATCCTTGTGCTATGTTCAAATAAAAGTGCTTAGAACCATATTGCTGATATTCAGCATATAATATATTTTTTTCATATATTTTCCAGTGAATAAGGAGGTACGACAGGGGTGCGTCCTGGCATCCCTCCTTTTTTGCATCTACATCAAGGAATAGTTGATGCACTTATGGAAGGTTGCCTCAACGCCCCTAAAATTGGGTCAAGGAAATGGCCATTGCTTTTCTATGCGGATGACACATATATCTTGGCAACAACCCTAACCGGTCTGAAGAGCTCACTAGATGTCTTTATAACAAAATGCAGGGAGTTGCAATTAGAGCTTAACATAAAGAAAACTAAAGTTATGGTTTGTCAAGAGTAGCTCCTTGAAAATGGAAATTGACAGCACAAGGTTGGAGCAGGTCAAGTATTTTGATTACATAGGTTTCACGAATCAGGGCGGGGTGGACAGAGCAAATGCTCAAGGTTGCGATCAACTTGGGGAAAATATAGTGGGCAGTGCTCTAGATAAGATTCTGAAGTGGGAGTATTTTACTCCCGATTTTTTACAAGTTGGGAGTAAAATGATTTTAGTTATGGCTAACCAGGATCTCTGAGAGCTTAACCAAATCTCAATCAAGTTGGCAATGGAGAGCAGTCAATGCTTAGTCTCAGGAGAGTGTCAGTGTGGTCAGGAGCCCTCAATGAGTCCTCTTGCTCCACCCCTGATCCCTGATTGTGCAGGTGCAATCCCATACACCAACGCAGGTCTAGACCCAGCGACACACCGCACCTCCTCTGCCACTTAGCTATCTGGCATCGCGGTAAGCGCAATCTGCCAGGGTCTTTACTCTGCTTTTTTTAAAATTGCATTTGTTTATTTTTTTGTGCCTCGGAGTGCTGTTGCCTCCTGACCTAGTTTCCTGGTCTTCCAGGCCCACTCCTGTTCCACCCCTGATTGGGCATATTTTCAAATATCAGTGTCTACCAGGGCAACCTCCTGCCCGTGCAGCCGCTCTAGCTAAGGGCACGAGGCAAAGGGCAGCTCCTGCAGGAGTAGTTCCAGATCATGTTTGCCAGTAAGCCTGCAGCACAGCCATCAACCAGCAGCGACTGACAAGGTAAGCCAGGTCCAGGCAGGGGAACAGCCATTACTGCTCCCTGTTGAACTGTCCTACCGTTCTTATTATATTATTACTTAAAAGCTTGTTGTTTCACGCAGCCCACAGCTGTATGTTAGCCATATCTGGCATTTAAGCCATTTGTGTTTATTAGCCATGTCTGCCATTTGTGTTAGTTAGCTATATCTGGCATTGCTGTTGTGTCCTCATTTCGGGCCTTCCTCCCACTTGCCAGCTATACCAAACCTAGGTATTACCATATTTGCTGTTGTCCTCAATCTGAGCTTCTCTCCCACCTGCCTGGTATCCCAAATCTTGGTGTTACCACATTCTCTGTTGGGTCCCCAATCTGTGCTTTTCTCCCACCTGTTAAGTATCCTAAAGCTAGTTACCAACGCTTGATGGTTGTGACCACAATTGTAAGCTTTCACCCACTTACCAGGCATCCCTAAGCGAAGTACTACTGCAGTACCCCTTCTTGGGCCTCCCCACAATCCCTGGTAGCTAAGGTACAATTACTTTGGAGTAATTGCTGTCTCTCACACCCCAGACACTTCCACCCACTGCGGATCCTGCATATCCCAGCCACCCACCTAGCACAGCACCCCAAATGTAATTTCCCACCCCCTCTGCCTTGTACACGTCCCATGGGCTGCTCGACTGTCTAACCCCTAAGGGTCGTCTCCCGTCCGCTGCACGCAAACCACTAGGGCTTTACCATTTCAACGGTAGGCTAGCCGCACAGCCCACCCTCCTTCTACAACATCAACCAAAGGACCCCCAAGATAAACGCCTAAAACACATTGGAGCCAGAAAGGAAATGACAGACTACATTGCTCACTACCTCTCCACATAAGACTGCTTGGTAAGCAGAGATGGGCCAGCAACAACCATATTGATGCAAATGTGACTACCCCCACACTGACTCTTGTTGCTACCCCCATTATTCCTCTTAACATCAACACAGCCACTCTATGTGGCCACCAGAAGTCACCAGAAACCCTCCCTCCCTCCCTCCACCAGTGTTCTACCCAAGTCTCACCACCACTCTCAGCTGCGCCCTCATTAACGCAAGGTCGCTCCCTGCCCATGCCCTCGACATAAACGACTCGATCACTATCCATAACCTTGGCTTACTAATCCTCAGTGAAACCTGGCTCCATGAAGCATCAGGACCTGCCCTTGCACTCCCACAAGGCTACACCATTTTCTGGCAAGACCGCACGCATCAGAAAGGGGGCAGGGTTGCCCTCATAGCCAAAGAGTCCATACACATGTTAAGTTATTTTGCACTTATATAGCACCTTTATATACCATTGGTATGGTCTGAAGGCGCTGGTAGGTTGAACGCCTTTGGGAACCGAAGTTCAGGTCAGTAGAGAGAGTAGGGAGAGTCACCGGCGCGTGTGCGCACCGGGTTTGTGTGCAGCTGGTGCGGTTATCGTTAAATAGCTGCTTCTTAGCGGTAGGTGTGGTGGTTGAGAGATCAGGAGTATGTGTTTGTTCCGGCCGGATTTATCCAGACTGGATGTGGCTGCGTTAGGCCTGAGGAGAACACCTGGCTGGGGGGTGTGTAACCAGCGGTGTTTGCTTAGCGATGTGGAATGAGCGGCGGATGTTGGTATGGGAACAGTTATACCGAATGGTGTCATAGTATCTCTGTGTTCTAGTTGAGTGGTGGTGTAAAGAAGGGAGTAAGCGTGGGGTGTGATATGATGGGTTACATGCTCTTTCATACGTTCTCTGCATTCCAGATCATACTATATACGTCACGCAGTTCTATGCACTCCAGTCCGTTCTATGGACTTTTATTAATTCCATGCATTCCAGTCCGCCCTGCGCGCTCCTGACAGCTCGCCAACCCTGTCTGCGCCTGTACTTCGCATTCACCCATTCCCGGCACTCACCAGTTCCCTGCACTCACCAGCTCCGCACACTCATCCGTTCTATGCGCTCATGCTTTCCATGCATTCAACATTAGTATGTACTCATCAGTCCCTTAGTCATTCGTTAGTACGCAGTAATCCTGTTCTATAAATTCATTTGCTCTCTGGCCTCATCCACTCTGATCTCCCCCACTCTACACGCTCCTCCACTCTACACGCTCATACGTTCTGTGCATCCACCAGTTCAATATTCGCCTCTGTCTCCATGCCCTCGTCCGCCATCCGTGCTCATCTGATCTACGTACCCAACCACTCCACATGCTCATCCGTCCATCATGTTCATACATTCTATACCCTCATCCGATCCACATACTCACTCGATTTACACACTGATTCGATCCATGTAGTCATCCGCTCCTCCACTCATGCATTCCTCCACTCAGTGCATTCAACTGTTTACACCCAACCATCTCTACACACTCGGCCGCTCATCGGGTTCATCCATTCTATATACTTATCCGACGTACTTACTCATTCGATTTACACACACATTCAATCTATATAGTCATCTGTTTTTCCACTCATGCATTCCCTCATTCAGTGCATTCATCTGTTCACACGCTTCATCCCTTCTAACTGTTTTATTGATGCTATTCGCTTCGTTCCCTCCTCACGCATTATGTGCATTTCAGCAGTTTACATCTCCCTACTGTTTCCACATGACTTATTCTTATTATCCACTTCACTGTTTTGATCTACTTCATTTGTTTAATTCTGTTTGTCTTTCTAGTCCATATTCGGGGGTATCAGCTGTCCATTTCTCGCCTCGGGTAGCTTGATGGGTTGGTGTCGCTGAGACGCTGTCTGTCTGGTTGGGTTAGTTTGGTTATCAGTTGGTTTTAAGGGAAGAGCCAGGTTTTCAGCAGTTTGCGGAAAGATGCTAGATCCTCAGTTTGGCGGATGTGGGGTGCAGTGAGTTCCACAGGGTGGGGGCCAAGGCTGAGAATGATGATCCGCCTAATCTGCCTGAGTTTGTCTTGGGTATGACTAGGAGGCCGGCTGAGCTTGATCTCAGGGTGCGAGGAGGATGATAGGGCTTTAGTTTGTTTTGAAGATATTGAGGTCTGGTTTTATGCAGTGCTCGATGGGAGATGCATAATGTTTTGAAAGTCACCCTTCGGGCTACTGGAAGCCAGTGCAGCGTCCTAAGGGCTGGGGAGATGTGGTCTCTTGGGCCGAGCGCAAGCAGCAATTTGGTTGCCGCGTTTTGCGCCCTTTGGAGTTTATTTAGTTGGTACGCGTGGAGTCCGAGGTATAGGGGGTCTTGACATAACAATTGATTGGACCGCGGAGAGTCTGTTAGGAAAGGAGAGAGATGGAAAGATGCGCCTAAGGGTTTTAAGGTGGTAGTGGCAGGAATTTGAGACATTGTTGACTTGGCGCAAGAGTGTTGGGTCAGAGTCAAGGATGCATCAAAGATTTTTCACTGATTTGCAGGGGGTCGGTGAGCTGCCCATGGCGGGTGGCCAGGGTAGTGGTTGCGGAAGAAGCTCGGAGTTGCCACATAACATGATTTCAGTTTTGGAGGGGTTTAACAGTAGGTGGCTTTGGGTCATCCAGAGTTCGAGGAGGCAGGAGGCCAGGTCAGGTCGGGAGTTGGGATTTGAGTTCATTATTTTTAGAATTAGGTGAGTGTCGTCGGCGTAGTTGTAACACAGGATGCTGTGTGAACGAGCTATTGGAAGGAGGGTGATCAAGTAGAGCTTGAACAGGAGTGCAGATAGGCATGCTCCTTGTGGGACTCCCGTGTCGACTGGTCGGGCTTGGGAGGTATAGGAGGAGAGTATCGTTATTTGGTATCCATCTTTGAGGAATGACGCTATCCATTTAAGAGCGGTTCCACAAATTCCTAGGGAGTGGAGGCGGTCTAGGAGGATTGAGTGATTGATTGTGTCAAAGGCGGCGGATAGGTCAAGAAGGATTAGTGCCGCGCATCCCACGGAGTCTGCCGTCATTTTAAGGTCATCCCAGATTGAGGTTGGGGTGGTTTTGGTTCCGTGACGGGCTCTGAAACCTGATTGTGCAGTGTCTGGGAGATTGTTGGCTTCGACAAAGGCATTTAGTTGGGAGTAGGCGGTTCGGTCAATGAGTTTTGCAAGGAATCTGGTGTTTGAGATGGGGCGGTAGTTTTTGGGCTGGAGAGGGTCGAGAGAAGGTTTTTTATTAGTGGTTTGACATGAACAGTTTTGAATGCGTCCGGAAAGATACCAGAGGAAAGGGAGGCATTTATGATGGATCTTGCGTGTTCTCCTGCGCAGGTGGAAGCGAAAATTTCTTTGAGGGTTGTGGCCGGGCAAGGGTCCAGCGGGGAGCCAGATGGTTTGCTGGCAGATAAAAGTTTGAGAAATTGCTCTGGTGATATTGGACTAAAGGATTCGAACATTGGTTGCATAGTGGTCGCTGCTGGGGGATTGGTTGCTGAGGGGGGGTATTGCCTGGTGGATGTGAGAGAGCCAGTTTGGTGGCTAGAGTATTTGTTCTTTCGAGAGCTATGGTGTAAAAGTGGAGGGAGAGTGAGTCACACAGTGATTGAGAGGGGGTTGGGACGGTCGTGGTGCAAGTCGGTTTGGTGAACTCAGAGATGATTTTGTGGAGTTCCTTGCTTGGGTTTTCGCAGTTTACGATTCGGGAGTTGTAGTGGGCTTTTTTTGCTTTTATCGGATTTCGGCCTTGTACTGATAGAGGTGTCGGGCCAACATGGCCCTGTTCTCCTTGGTTTTGTCTTTCTGCCATTTGCGTTCTAGGTATTTATATAGTTGTTTAGTGGTCTTCAACTCGGGAGTGAACCATCTGGGGAAAAGGCCACGGTGGGATGATGGCTTACAAGGGGGTGTGAGCGGCATCAGAGATGCGTTGAGCCATGAGTCAAAGGCATCGGGGGTTAGTTGTTTAGTCAGCTGGCAGGTAGGTGGTGAAGATTGGAGGAGTGCGTCGGCTAGGTCCGGGACGATTATTAGTTTTTTCCAGCATTTGCGTAGATTTGGTGGTTCAGATTCAAGTACGGGGGTGGTGTCGGGTGAGTGAATGGCGAAAGAGAGAATGTGATCGGACCAGATGATGGGGTGGGGGGGTTTAAATGAATCCGGGTGTTGGAGCTAAAGATAGCATCAAGAGTGTGTCCTTTATAGTGAGTCGGGCCATTTATGTGGGGTTGGAGGTTAATTGTGTCTAAACTGTGAACCAGAGAGTGTCATAGGGTTGGTGGGGATGTCGAGCCAAATGTTGAAGTCTCCAAGAAGGGTGAGGTTGGGATGGTTTAGTTGAAGGGTGGCGATTGAGTCGCAGAGGTTGTCTGTGAATTGTCTATCGTAGCCTGGGGGCCTGTAGATTATTAGGACGCTGTGCGAGAGCGACGGGGAGAGGGATAGTTTAACGAGGGGTGATTCGCAGGAAGGAATGGAAGGTTGGTTGTCGATGATTGAGGCGTGGAAGAAAGACTTGTAGACGAATGCGACTCCCCCTCCTCTAGAGGGACGGTTCAGTGGGATGAGGGAGTAGTCGGGGGGGGGGGGGGGGGGAGAGGCTTCACTGGCTATTGGTGCGACGTCATCAGAGAACCAAGTTTCGGTGATGAAAACCAGGTCTGGATTGTCAGAGGTGAGGACGTCAAAGATGGAGAATCTGTTTTTTGCTATGGATCGGGCATTAAATAGGATGCAGTTCACGTCGGCAGGCGAGGTAGGTCTCGGGGCTGGGGCGGAAGGGGGTAGTGGCGGAGAGAGAGGAAGCTGGGGACGGAGGAAGCTGGGGAGGGAGGGGGTGGGTGATGATCGGTGGGAAGAGTGGGCGGGCAGAAGGATTGGCGGGCTTCAGGCGGGATTGGGTGGGTGCGTGAGTTGGGATGATCGGGTTTGGCTCAGGGGATTTGAAAGTGGGGTGTGGGCGGTTAGGAGTTTCCATTACAGTTGATGAGAAGTCGAGGGAGAGGGGTTTCAGGACAGGCGAAGCTACGGGGGACGTAGGTGATTGGGGGAAAATGGAGGTGGGCCGGGACAGGGGAGGCGAGGAGTGCTGAGAGATTGAGGGGGACCAGGTGCGATTCCTCTTTAGTTTCCTTGTTGCGATTGGAGTGTGAGAGAGGGAAGCGGGGGTCAGAGGGGGAGAGGGATGCGGCTTCGGTTCTTGCTAAGGCTAGGCGTGCAGTTTTTAGGGACGGGAAAGGGTTTGTTCGGGGGGGAAGGTGGTGGGGGTTTGTGGGCAAGGCGGGAGATGGATGGATGCTTGCAGGGCAAGGTGTGCCTGCTGAGATAGTGAGGGGAGAGGGTGTGGTTAACGTGGGCTGGCCGGTGCTGGGGTTCGGGGGAGGAGTGGTCTTAGGGAGGTTGGCTCGCCATCGTGCCCCTCTGGCTTGGTGTTTGGAGAGTGGAATGATAGGGAGTGCAAAGGAGGGTGGGGTGATTTGGGAAGGGGCGTATGCGGCAGAAGGTACACCGGGAAGTGAGGGCAGTCCACGGTGGTCGGTTCCGACAGACTCTGTTGGAGTGGGTGCACTCATGCTTAGTACGAGCTGTTAGGAGTGGTCTCAATTTGAACTTCAGTTTATTGGGCTTTATAGTTTATAGATATTAGGCCGTTTTGGGGTGTAGCTAGACCCTAGGCTATGCTAGTTAGGCAGTCTATTTAGTTGTAGCTACAGCACAGTTACGCAGTTGGTAGAGTTTCATTTAGTGGGCTGGCATTCCTATTACAAACTATTTAAGAAGTTGAATGTAGCAACGCTCCAGGTATGGTTTTAGTTTGACTTTTAGGTGGAGTTTAGGAGGGCTTTCTGATTGTAGTTCTAAATTCAGTGGGAGCTCGCTATTAGGTACACTTCCAAGTTCAATTTGCAACAAGATGATATTAGACTGTTGGGTGCACTACTGGCTTCAACTGTACACGGAGATGATGTTAGGGAATTAGGTACTACACTACTAGATTTGGTAGAGGAGGTATTAGGTCTACCTCTAGATTAAGTTTTGGATGAAAGGGATTTTAGACTATTAGGCACAGTACTAGATTCTACATTATACAGATGATATTGGGCACACTTCTAAGTGCAATTTTCTCAGAGAGGCTATTGTACACAACTTCTGAATATAAACCTAGGCTATTGGGTACACTTCTAAAAGCAACTTTCCCAGAGAGGCTATTGGGCCTAACTTCTAAATACGCACATAGGCTATTGGGTACATTTCTAAATGCAACTTTTCTCAGAGAGGCTATTGGCACAACTTCTAAATACACACACAGGCTATTGGGCACACTTCTAAATTGGACTTTTCTCAGAGAAGCTATTGGGTATGCTTCTAAATGCAACTTTCTCGGAGAGGCTATTGGGCACAACTTCTAAATACACACATAGGCTATTGGGTATACTTCTAGGTGGAACTTTCTCAGAGATGCTATTGGGTACACTTCTAAATGCAACTTTTCTCAGAGAGGCTATTGGGCACAACTTCTAAATGCAACTTTTCTCAGGAAGGTTCAAGGAGAGCTAGGCTGCAATAGCGACTACTTGCTCCTGAAAGTCTACCCGTCCCCTAACTGCACCTTTGCCCTCCACGTTGTGTACCGTCCTCCTGGGCCAGTCACTGATTTCCAGGATGCCCTCCTCCATTCCATCTCGGACAACCTAAAGAAAAGCACCAAAGCTATTCTCCTGGGTGACCTCAACTTGGGCCTGAATGATCCTGCCAACTCCCATGCAGCCTCCCTTAACAAAGCACTTTCCACCTTGGGCTTCAAACAAACCGTGACTGTGCCCACCCACATCAAAGGATGCACCCTTGACTGGATCGCCCACCATAACTGCCCGACATCCTTCACTTCCATGTCTCCCATTCCGTGGTCAGGTCACCACGCCATCCGTTTTGAACTTAACCCAGCTAAAAAGCCTTCCACACCCTTGGACCCTCTCCCACCCGCCCTCACCAGAAGCTCCCGTCCGCTCACAAAAGAAAGGCTCTTACCGCACCTCCTTGTACCAGCCCTCAAGCCTCCCTTCCCTAATGACCCGGACACTCTTGGCTCCACCTATAATTCCTTCATTACCCAAGCGGTGGACGTCATAGCCCTTCCTACCCATAGGAAAGACAAGTGTACTAAACGCATCAATGCCTGGTTCTCCCCTGAGCTTCTGGTGTTGCGCGTCGGGAAAAGAACCTCACACTCAGCCTGGCTAGATAAGCCAAGTGACTCAGCCAAATCAGCCTTCCATACCATCTCTAAAAATTACAAAGCTACCATAATCCAAGCCAAGGCCAACTCGTTCAATACTAGGATAGCAAATGACAAGTCAGGCTCTAAAGAGATCTTTGCCATCTTCAGAGAGCTTGAGAAGCCAGCCCCCATCCCGCCAGCCTTCACCAAAAACAAGGACTGTTGTAACAGTATCCAGGATGACATGTTGGACAAGCTGAACATCCTTAAAAATAAAATCATTGAGCACCAACATGCCTTACAACATCAACTATCTAACCTCAACTGTAACACCTCTTGTGACATCCCCTCCTTTTCCTTCAACGAAATGAACGTACAGGAAGTCATTGACCTCCTCAAATCAATCAAACCCTCCAACTGTAAAGGAGACGCCTGCCCTGCACAGATTATTAAAGAAAGTGCATCCATCCTCGCACCTTTTCATCATGGCTGTTAGCAATGCCTCCTTCACTTCAGGCCACGTCCCGGCCTGCCTCAAAGAAGCCTGGGTAAGGCTGCTTCTGAAGAAACCTGCGCTGGACATACCATCCCAGCGAATTACAGGCCCATTACCACAGTCCCGTTCTTACTGAAAATCTTCAACAAAGCAGTTTACCTACAGGTCCACACATTCCTAGAGGGGAATGAGATTCTGAGTCTCCGGATGTCGGGCTTCCGTCCCAGCCATGGGACAGAAACCACACTATTGGACCTCAAAAACCAGATTGATGATTTCAGGGATGTGGTCAAACCTGCCCTTCTTCTGCTCCTTGAATTATCAGCAGCTTTCGACTTGGTGGACCATGACACCCTTTCCCAGCACCTCTCCGCCGCTGCCAATTTCTCGCCTAGTGCCACAGCCTGGATTACCTCCTTCCTCCAGAAAGAGTTATGAAAGTTTTTTTTGAGACCATGCATGCGCCAGCCCCAAACATTTCAAATGAGGAGTCCCACAAGGATCATGCATCTCACCCACCCTGTACAACCTGTTCATGAGGCCACTATTCAACCTACTGGATTCACTGGGCATCACATATACGGACTATGCTGATGATACGCAGGTACTCATCACCCTAACTGGGGACTAGGAGGCTGACCGGGAAACCCTAAACTCCATTTATGCCACAATTCAAACTTGGATGGCAGAAAACTAGTTGTGCCTTAATGGTGAAAAAATCGAACATCTACTTATTGACTCACCAGGAACTATCAGACTCGATGAGAAATGCAAATCATTCTCGATTGATAACCCCTCCATCCCTGTCTCACAAATGGTAAAAACCTTGGGAGTCTACTTGGACTTTAACCTTTCCATGGTCAGGCAGGTTAACGCCATAGCATCTGCTACGGCTTACCACTCTAAACTGCTCACTGCAGCCAGACATTTTCTGACGGAACAAAACTGCCTCACCATTGCCAGAGCTATAATTCGTCTCGCCTTGATTATTGCAACGCCCTCATGGCTGGCACGTCGGTAAAAAAACATCAGAAAACTGCAGACCATCCAAAACCATGCCCTGAGGGCAGCATCAGGCATATCAAATAGGGACCACATTTCAGCTATCAGGAAAAAGGTCCACTGGCTCCCAATCTAAGAACGTATCATTTTTAAAACTCTCACCACAAATGTCTCCATAACAATGCCCCATTTTACCTCACCAAGAGGATTGCCAGACCTTCCACGGACCAACCTACCACGACTGCCTTCTCGAACCTCATCACCATTCCTACGACCCTTAGGACCCGTGCTGGAGGTTCAAGCTTCCCGGTCTCGCAGCTACCAACTAGAACTCGCTCCCTCTGCATTTAGGATGCATTGAGCTGTCAAAACACTACTATTTGTATACATTTACCACTCTGGCTCTGTCTTGACATGTTACCTGACCTATCTGGTAACTTTGTACCTGTCGCTCCCTGTAACCATGAGCCAAGCCTTCTTTTTGGAACCAAGCAGTCTTCTTGTAACTTAGACAATGTTGCCTTTGTACTTGAGCTACATTACTCTTGCCTGTAACCCGCTCTTCTAAAGTTTTGCTTATTATAACACATTCACCTATGTACGATTACTGCACTTTGGTAGGCCCCCCTCCCTGTAAGCATGAGCAAAGCCTGCTACCTGTAACTAAGACATCTTCTGCAACAGCGCTTCAATGCCTTTTGGCTGTAGTGCGCTTTACAAATATAACTAAATAAAAATAAACTGAGAGGCAACCAGCGTTACGAATACAGACCCCACCGGGACACCAAAAGCAACACGACGATTGATAAACCACCCCAAACCGGACTACACTGTAGACAATACTCCAACCAGAATCGGGGAGAAACTGCAATCCATTACCTTGTACACATGCCGTACATCACCAAAGACAGGAACAAAAGATGGGTACCAACATAATTCACAAGCCGGAACGAACCCAAACCAACCAACCCTGTCATCAACCCAATCAGTCCGACCACCACAGAACTTCACCTGCCAACAGGCACAACCAGGAGAGAACCACCAACGGAAACTCAACCGACAACACACTAAACCAACAATAAAGCCTTCTGAACTTTAGATCCATGGCAAAACACTCAATAGAAATCCTTGACTTTCTAAGTGAAGGAGGCACAGACGTGCTTTTTCTTACAGAAACCTAGTTATTGGACAACTACAAAGCCATTGCGAACAAAGCCATACCAGGCAACTTTAAATTAATACTTGCCAACAGAGAAAATGAAGAGTAGGTGAAATCGCAATCGTACACCAAGAACACATCGCAACTGTTGTAGAAGACTGAATCCCTCCTCATCAAGATCTACAGACCACGCTCTTGAAACCCTAATTTTGTAACAAAATTAGCAGACGCGACCGCCATTTTATCAAGCTACCACGACAACTTGGTCATACTGGAGACTTCAACATCTTTTTTGAAAAAGAAAACGAATCGACAGCAAACTCATTCTGTGCGCTCCTGGAAACTTTGGATTTCATGCAGATAGAAAATGATCCACCCACAATGGCGGACACACCCTGGTTGCAATTTTCTGCAGAGAAGGAATATGCGCATCTGCGCCACCTACACCAATGGTATGGAGCGACCACATCACATCCCTAACCCGCCTACTTGCCAGAAGGGAACTACTTCATGCCAGCAAGCAAAGAAACTGAAATAACCTAGACCTAGAGGCCTTAACAAGCCTTCTAGACTCAACCTTCCCAAGCAGAACAGAAACCACCTAAACAACCGTAGACACAGCAGAAAACACGCTCAAAAGTTGGATCGCCAAGGCCCAAGACCAGCAGGTACCAAAAATATTCAAAGCAACACCAAAAAAAGGCAGCAAAATGGTTCACAGAAGAACTGAAAAAACCTAAAAACAACCATAAAGTGGAAAAAGATTGAGAGAAAATTCCAAAGACAGCTCAAACTATACAAGTCAACAGTCCTCAAAGCAACAAAAAAGACTATTGTGCCACAAGAATAGAATCCGCAAACAATCCACAAAGAACTCTACAAAATCATCAAAGAGATAACATAAATCCCCCATCCTGCAAGAATTCCATCACCTTGACAAAAGCACTTTGTAAAAGCATCACCAACCACCTGAGATCAAAAATAGATACAATTCAGGATTCCATCACAGCACAGGCAAATGCAACCACAACTGCCGGACCACAGACAACCGGGTGAAATGCAGACTACAGCAAAACGCAAACCTGCATAGAACCAATAACAGAAGAAACCTTCGACACCAAGGACACCAACCTTGCAGGATCACCAAGAGACCCCTGCCACCCCCCCTGACATCTTCAAAGGCATCCTCAGCCACAGAACCCCAGCGACACACTTCCATAACCTAATAAATCTATCACTCAAAAGAGGCATGGTACTTTCTGCTTTGAAAACTGCATGCATCAAACCACTGATAAAAAAGTAATCAGCGCAGAAGACCCGAGCAACTACAGACTGATACCCAACCTGCCCTACCCAGCAAAGATCCTGGAGAACCATGTGTACAAGTTCTTACTTAATACGTTGAAACAAACTGAATACTCAACCACATTGGAATGCAACCAGAGACTACCAAAGTAGTAACTAACCTAGGAATACTCGTGGACAACGGACTATCCCTGGAACCGCAAGTCGACACAATCATCAAAAAATGGTTCTTCCTCGTATGACATTTCAGAGGATTACTCCCCTAGCTCTCCTTCCCTCACCGAACCCTGCCAATCCTATCCCTAGAGCTCACAAGAATTGACTATGCAAACAGCCTCTATCTACGAATGCTGGAAAGACTCACCAAGAAACTCCAAAGGGTGCAAAATACAGAAGGCAAGATCTGATTAAGACTAAACAGAAGACCACATCACTCCAGCACTAAAAAGCCTACACTGCTGGTTACCATTAAAAAATGCATCAAATCGAAAGCACTGCATCATCCACAAAGCCTGGAACAGAAAAGGAGCTGAATTCCTCCAAGACGAGATTAGCAGGTATCGCCCAAGAAGGGACCTAAGATCCAGCAACAGCCTACAAATAGAAAAGATTTTGGCAGAGCAGTGTTCTCACGTAATTGCTAACCTCTGGAAAAACCACGCCCAAAGAAATTACCACAGAAGACCACATCACCTTCAGGAAAGTACTCAACCTGTTTTTTCAACAGACAATTACAACCGCAAACGGACACCAGCAGCAATAACATCACATTCAAACAATTAGACTAGAGGCGAGATATGTAGACGAACCACAACCAAGAACATGGGTAGTTACCATCAAGTGACAACCAAGAGTCACACCAGAGGCTCCAACAAACCGACCAACTTACTAACCCACTTCCCCTTCCTGCCCTCCAACATAACCACAGCCACTAGACCAGACCTTTGGCTAGCCACACTACACATAAACATACCCAGAATCAATTCTATGAGCACACCTAGGGTGAACCATCCCACATAGCCCATAAAACTGTCAACAACGCAAGTACACATCAAGACACCAGATAATCCTACGGCCACCTGCTACTCTGGTTCCTTAATGGACACCAACCAGTGTGCCCAACTCACCCATCATCACACAAACACTAACGCACATCTGAGGCACCCACACGGTCACAGCGCAAGGGGCCTCCCGCACCACCTCCCACACGCAAAACACTCAGACGCCAACCTATCTTCTCATACTAACCTCCCCAGCCCTCTTCTCTTGTGGAGCCACGCAAGTGCCTAGAGACTACCCTTGTGGTGGTAGTGGTGCATGGTATAAATCAACATAACATAATAAAAAATATATACAATCACTGTTAGATTCACTTAATAGACCTCAAATAATTTATCCCATGCAGGGAAGTCATGTAGATGCGATAAAATGATGGGTTCCTGTCACACGTACAATATCTCAGCTTTAGAAGTCCAAACCCTAAGATGACTGGGCAAGGGGCCCAAAAGTCACAGGGTCCAACAGTGCTTCTTACTGGTATGAGTTCTCTTTAAAAAGGATGCATTGGGCTTGTGGCGATGATTAGTTTGTTTATTGAGTTTATATATCGCTTTACACCAAAGCGCTTCAAACTAATTAAAGTTCTATAACAATTTACCAGAAGATGGGTAAGTTCTCTATTCTGCCAGTGGAGTGGAGTCCAAGGGACTTGTTCCCAATTTTAATCTATGGAAGGCGACGGGTGGTGGAGGACGGGCATAGGTATGCTTACTTACCACCTGACTCCACGTTTCCCAGATATTGTGATGGATCATCTGGGTGCTCGATCTTCCGCCCTTTGTTCCAGTGGTTGTGGGTTTGAGGATTCATCCGGTCGGGTGCAACTGCAAGATGCAATCCATGTCTGCAAAGAAATGCAGAATCCAACGATGCAGGATTCCTTGGGACAAGTCACAGGATGGAGGAAGACAAGTTCCAGCACTGATCACCGTTTGCAGGTGACAAGAGGCGTCCTTCCAATTGCAGTCACAGCAGCTGCTCTAGGACAGGTTCCCTTGAAGATGACTTGTGGCACAAGCTGACGCTCAAAGTTCTGGACTTGAATGCAGAACAGCAACACTTCTGGTGAGGTAGCCCACAAGAGAGCTGGTCAGTCCACAGAAAAATCCAGGGACCCTTCTGAAGGGCTGTATCCTCAAAGCTTTGTCAAACCTAGTTGTTCCCACTACTCCAAGGGGTGAAGCAGCGCACCGTCTTTGGAGATCAGGGCTTCACTGAGCCAGACACTGCACGGGATGCTGGGCCATTTCAGGAGTCGTCTTCAGGTCAACGGTCTGCTCTTCTTCAGTGGATTCTGGGCTCCAACTTAGATCTGAAGAATAGCTGTTGATGTTCCCCTGCTTTATACAAAATCCAACCTGGAAGCACTTCCAAGCTCACCAATGGTAAGGATCTTCACCGTTCACAGTAGTTGTCCAGTGGACAACTACTGGCTATACATCCGCCCCAGTAGCAGCCTTTCTGGCACCAGTGATGTGGACTGTGACTAGACAATCCCAGTCCCCTTTCTGGGTGATGCGCACACACCAGCGTTCTTGGGCAAGTGCTCGATTGTCTAAGGACTTTCCTGACCCCTAATGGCAGGAAGAAGGTCCAACTACAATATGTCACAGCCATTTTAGGTCACTGAAATGAATCGCGAGGTTCAGTCACTTATCCCCAGGGGGAGCCTTTCCTTGTAGGGGTGGCAGTAACAAGACTTCACAGGGTGAGAATCCCTTCTTAGGCACAAGGACTCTTTCCGTCAAGGAACTCCCTAAACCCCTTTATGAGGTAACCCTAATACCATCATAGCTTCATAAGAAACATCCCAAACAAATCACTGTTTGTTATTGTAACATCACACAAAATAACCAACAAAGACAAGCATACTGAGAAGAGTGTGGAGGAAATGAAGATTATTTGGTGGTTGGAAGCCAACCATTCTGGGACAAATTGGATCAAGCGAGTAACAAACACTTGGGGCAGGTCCATGCTGGGGAGGACCTGCCACATCCCAATAAAAAGGAAAGCAGGACAAACATACAATGTTGGTGAAGCCCAGGAGTTTCAAATTTGGAGTGAGCAAGAATCCAGAAGAGTCCGGGAGGTCCTTTGCTGAGAGAAAACTGGCAACCGAGAAGGGAAGGAGATACGAAGAGGCCAGGGAGCCAATCCGTGTATGCCTAAAGAAAGTCGAGGCAGTGGTGTGACACCAGAGTAAGTGAATCGTCTGGTTCTCAAACGCTGCAGAGACTGCAGGAGAATGGGCTCTGCATAGCCACACATTGAAACGGGAAGAAAGAAGAGACTCTAGAAGCGTTCAAGCTATGACAGACCAGCACCTGACACATCTTTTGCAAGAGTCCGCATTGTTCCTGGTGCTGACCTACTCTCTAGTGATGACATAATCGGTTTTGAATTTTCTGCCATAACCTATTCTACCCTGAAGAAGCATGAGAACACCACTTGGAGAGATTTTCAAGCCTTCAGGGAACGGTGAGCAGACAGACATGCCGGTAGAGGCCTCATGACACATCTATATTGTATGAAGCAAAGCACTGGGCAGGATAAAGTTATTCTGAAATCAAGCACATGAATAACACTCTTAAAAGCTGTGGTGCTTCTAACAATCAGCAAACAGACCATGTAAATAGGTGCCCTGGTTACTGACAGTCCTTGGCCGCACTGTAAGTTATCACTAGATGATTGGGTCTGTTCACAAGCGGTGCTCCTTTTACTTGTGCACCAACATCATGCCTTTCAAAAGGTCTTCGGATCGACAGCCATAGGAACACTACTGTACTATAAATGTGTTTAACGCACATAACAAGCGGGCAGCTCCGATTGGTGCTAGTCCACAAAAACGTTGATAGGTTGGATGTTATTATAAATACAATAATTATTACAATATGAGTCCTTTCTTTGCTGGATCAGAATGTCTCTTTAATTATGTACCCTACCCTGGTCGATTTCAAGGCTGGGCTATTTTATATACTGTTCTTGTCTGACATTTATTAATCAGTGTATCTGTAACACACTTCAAACAATCTATAGTCCTGTATAATGTTTAAAGTTGTCACATAATGCAATAGAAGTCAGCAAAGATTTGCAAAATGTAACATTCTCCAATAAGCAAGTAAAGAAAAGGACAAAGGATTGGCATGGGGAGGAACAGTAAGGGAAGGGAGACAAAACGCACATTGTTTAGCGGAAATGTTATTTTGCATTGAAGTCTTGACACTTAAAAGGTTGCACATCTTAAAAATATGATAGTGAGTTACAATGTACTCAAAATTCACCTATTCTTGCACCAAACTGCCAAATAGAAGTACCCTTGTCCTTATATTACTCATATAAGTGCACGCCCATGTCTTAATCATAGTGACCTAAGATTATGTTGTAATTCTACAAACCTCACTGTACGTTTAACAGTAGCAAAGAATTAGTAGTTGTCATGCATGTGTTGCTGTCTCATTTATTGCCCTTACATTTTCTGGCAACAACGAACCTTAACATTATTAGATCAACATTGTGACCTTTTCTGCTGCTGCCACCATTGGTCACCTTATTATGAGTGCCATTAATCTGTCTGAACATAATGCACAATTCCACTGCTCACCTTAGTTCCAAATCAACCTTCTATGGGAGTGTTTCCCTTTATACAATTGTAAGGTTAGTGATATCCTGTACCTGAAAGATGAATGATATAATGTTCCTTTTTAAAGTTTAGTTTCAGTTTTGCAGTGTTACCAGCCTTGCTGTTGAAAGTAACAGCCTGCTATTCTGCATTAAACTATTTAATGTTTTATCTTTACCAAACATGATACAACTGATTTGCGTGACTTCATGCGGTGTCCTGCTGGCATTACGGGTTGACGCCTTAATGTAGTTTGTATGTGATGGTCACTAGTAACTAAAATGAGCATAAGGATTGAGTGTTGTTCACTGTGTTTGTTGACAATCTCCTTCCTTCCTGAATTAACTTATTCAAGATCCTGCACTTTGAATGATGTGTGCTTGAAAGGTCGCACAACCTAATAATTTGTATGTTAGTTCAATATCCTACAATGGATAATTGTTTTAAATGATTGTATCTCACCTTTATTCAATGTGGGTAGACCCGCGTGTGGGGTTAAGTGATCCTTACTTTGACCACACAACAAATGTACCCAACTATTCTTAGCAGTCTCAATTCTTTTGGAACCTTGCTTTATCTTTTATCTAATTTCTTCCATTACGCACAGTTTCTTGATTCCATAATTGCTATGGACAAAAACTTCCTTCTAGCCCCAGTCTGGCGAAAAATAATCAAAACAAAAGCAGCCTTCACTAATATATAAACATGCTACATAGACAAATAATAGAAGAAATACTGATACTAGGTGAAGAACCTTGTTTAATGTTACTTACACAGGTGCTTTGAACTTTGTTACATGTCTAATTCTTTTTTTCTCTGCGTCCCAGGTCAACTCCAAGAGTGGAAAAAGCAATACCAAAACAGATAAATCATATCTGCAAATTGTGTATTTCAATTTTAACATTGTTTTATAGAAAGGAAACATGTAATGGTTGCTATTTAAATTCTGTTGTACACATGTTACATACAAGCTTCACTTCCATTTGCCTCAATCTGAGCTCCATGTCTCCTCCTCTCTTGCCCAAGGTAACTTTTTGAAAACCTATAAACTTCGGAGACCTCATGAGTTTTGCCAGTGGGAATCTGTGTTCTTGACTCCCAATGGTGGTCATGTGCTCAGAAATCCAAACTCTTGGTTTGTACTGCCTATAAAATTCTTTGTGCAAGTACATATAATTGTATATACCACAAATGTAGATCTGCAGTTGATCATGTCACTAATCTTGACTTTGATTCCTAGCGTTATAGAATTCTTGGGTATTCGAATGCACTTACCGGTCCCACTGAGTCTGTCAGCCCCTGCGCACACTCGTGTGCAGCAGGGGCGTGACAGTCCGATATAGAAAGACCGCTGCGTGCGGTCATGGAGCGGTCTTTCTAAATCGATTTTCTTCTTTTGTGAAAAGATCTTTTAAAAGTCTGTACAGAATTTTAAAAATCTTACTGTCTAAATTGAATTATTGTGTGCTAGTCTGCGAGGACTCATTGACCCCACTCACAATCTCCGGCCTTGACTGCTCATCCATGTACCTTTTTATTGGGGTTTGGCAAACTCTGAGCTCCCTTTTAATCATAACTAGGGGGCCTCCTAAAATATGTCCACCAGGCCGGATTCTAGAAGTCCATCTTAACTAAGACCTCCCCCTCAAAGTTTCTATTCTAGGATGCAAACGCTTCAGTCTCATATGATTGGCCATCATCTGTTCATTCACTTGCACATTGTCCTGGTTATTAGCCATCTCCTTATTCCTGCTCCCTGCTTGCCCACTCTGTCCTTTGCTGAACATTGCATACGCTCACAGTAAACCACCCCCCCCCCCCATTCACACCGACTAGGATAGTAATAAAAAGGAACGATGCAGCACTTTCTGGAATAACTTTAAGGGCAATGTCCAGAGTTCATATTGGTTTTTCTTTTAGGCTGCCACCTACTTAAGTTGACTGCTTGAGAATGTATTCAAGACCCCTTGTTCTGATTTGCTTGCTTAGCATATGTAACCCTGAATGCTGCTTGTGGCACATCAATACCAACTGTTTGTGGTGCTACAAATGTTTAAATGTTTACTTCAAAGGTTTGATTTAAAAACAAAAAAAAAATTAAAACCAATATTTCTTTATTTACAGTCTCGAAGATATGATTCAAGGACCACTATTTTTTCCCCTGAAGGTATGTGTTTTGGAACATGAAATACAGCACTGTTAAAATGTATGTCTCCTTTGATTTTATGAATTGTTATGCTGTTGTGCACCACTTCAGTCATAAGCTCAAGACCTACCTTTCACAAAATGGCCCTAATAACATTGAGCGGGAGTAGACCATACTGTTGATGTTATAGACATTAAGTTGGTGTTCACAAATTTAAGCTATGGCCTTACTTTCTATGGACGATTAGCTTGCAACTTGAAAATGTTAGCCTTGGCGGGGAGAGGCGAGGGTTTATAGGTGAAAATTTGCTATGGAGGGAAATTCCAGTTTCTTAATTGAGCGGGTCTAATATGTTGAACTTTGCCATTGCCTAAGACTTCCAGTTGCTAAGAGGACATTCTCTGTTTTGGTGGATCCTGTAGGTGGGTGTCTGTGTCTGTGTCTCCCGAACTAGGGAAACCAAAAGTTAACCACTGAAGAAATAACCCTCCAATGAGGGGGGAAGGGATGCTCATACAGCTCCATGTATAGAAATATATATGCCAGAAAAATGAGCCAGTAAGAGTGGCCAATTTGCCCTTCCAATGATTGAAATAACTCAATGCTATGAGATTACACATGTGGGTCAAAAGGACAACGCAGAGGGAACCTCCCACAGCTGTGGTTGCACCCTTCTAGTTCAAACAATACACGTTAACATATATGTGCCGTTCAATAAAGCTTCTTCACTCCTCTTCTCAGTTCTAAAACATCTTTATTAGTGTCTCTCATTCCTTAAAAAATTAGGCTGATGGTGTTGGCCAATGCATTTCGGGCAAGTTTGTGCATCTTCCGGGCATCCAACTGTAAATTGTATAATGCAAGCAATTACGTTTTCACCTTTGTTTGTGGAGTTTTCCTAAAGTCCACTTGAGGTAAGACTTCATAAAACTATCCCTTGACATACAGGTCCCTAACTCTTAGTTTAAGTCCGCAAAGCCATTAAAACCAAGCTCTTTGTATGAAATGTACCTGACTGCATTCTGTAACTGTACAATGCATATCATGCATCACTTGTAACTATGCCTGTATCTGTGTAACCAAGAGACCTCTGGTCACCTGTAGAACCGCTGAATCAATAATCTAACATTTACTTGTAACAGCGCCGCGATGCCCCTGGGCTGCAAGCGCGCTATACAAATGCAAATAAATAAATGCAGCCCAGGGAATCTTGGTAGAGTGGTAGAGCAGGGGATCATACCTACTACTACTGCAACCACCGATGTATATTTTTAAGATAATATTTAAGCCTGGCTGCTCTGCGGATCTATCTGATTACATCGATCCGCAGAGCCGCCAGTCTTATCGGAGGAAGATGCGAGCTATAGGGTACGTACACTGAACCCAGTAAATACAATAGTCCAAAGAAACAGTAAATGTTATGACAAATATGCATTTATTATTTACACAAGGAAGGTAGATAAATACTTATTTACCTAACCAACACACATAGGAATTATTAATACTTTTCAGAGGTGATTACTTCTATAGTAGTTGCTTGCGCTTGCAATTGTTAGTTTGACACTGGCAGTTATACCGTATTATCAGTACTGTTAGGGAGAATTCCTCTCTACCTTAGAGACCCCCCCAGCACCTTTGCTGGACTCTAAGACTTTTTTCATTTTTAACTGGAGCGATTGAGACCTTTTTCCCACTCTCGTGTATTTTTCAGTGATTTTTAACTTTCTTTTGGTTTTTGTAGTCTGGCAAACTCCATAGGCATCTTTTTGCATTGTGGCACACAGCACCTTCAGTGCAGTGGCACAGAGAAGTCTTTCAGATTTCCCAAGGTTTAAATACCTTACTCTTGGATTAACTACTGTTTCCAAGAGCAGTAAAGTGAAATTGACTTTACTTTAACTCATCTAATGGAAATGTCCCTCTCTCCTCCAGTAAAACTACTCTGCCCGTACAACATGTTGTCCCAGGGGGGGGAAAGGAAGGGGGTGCCCCTACACCCATGCCCACAAACTCTGAACTTAGCGGCATGGCTCCTGAGGTCATAGTTTGGACACCTTCAGCTCCTTCAGAGATGCATGGACATTCTCAGGGAAGCTAGGAAACACCCGCTATTGCTATTCCAGCAAATGGAAACGGTTTGTTACCTGGTGTAGTACCAAGGGCGTCAATCCCATCGATTGCTCACCCACACACATTGTGCTGTATGTAACCCCTTTGTTGGACACAGGGTTGGTATTCAATTCCCTAAAAGTTAATATGGCTGCTCTCTCCGCCTACACCACGTCACAACAAAAGTCTTGTGGTGGAAAATACCGGTAATTAAAGCTTTTATGGAAGGGGTTAAGAGGATTTATCCTCTCATTTCTCACCCAGCTCCTGGATGGGATCTAAATGTGGTTTTAACCAGGCTCATGGGATTTCCCTTTGAGCCAATGCATAAGGCAAGTCAAAAGACCTTACCTACGAGACGGCCTTCCTAGTGGCTATCACTTCTATTAGAAGGGTTCTCCAGCATGGGGTCTGGCATGGATTCACATGCTCATGAATATTCCCCATCATCAAGCTGGGAATCCTCGGTATAAGAAAAAATCAGTTTCGTTTCTGAACTCTTTCTACTAATAACCAATCACTGGTCTCTGGGTCATACTGCCCCCAGCCAATGACTGCCCTCTACCTAAGCCCCTCCTCTGGCAGCCATCTTCAGATTTTGACCACACGTTCAAGTGTTGGGAGTCCTCGTGCTCTAGCTCTCGAGCTTTTACTGCGTATTGCATTTTTCCAAAGAGATTACTCTTTATTTTTCGGTCAAGTCGAGCCTCAAGCTCCACCATTTCATCTTCCGATTAACGGGGACCCGTTTCGGAAATTTCTACGCCCCTCTTTTTTTTTTTTTTTTTTTTTTTTTTCATCGCATTTCACTTCTTGGAGGATTCTGGAAGATCTTTGAGGCCTACCCCGCGTGGACATGGCCCAGGACAAAAGAGACTAGATGCCAACTGGATCCAAACTGTTTAGGATCTGCCCAGGATGTGGACTACAGAACGTCTTCAAGCAAGATGAGCACTCCCGGTACCGCTACTGCCTTTACGCCGACAAGTCGCATGTGGAGGAGAACATGTCCATCCAGACCATGAAGGACCGTCATACTCTACTCGCTAACTAGCTGGAGGCAAAGTGCCCAGCAGCAAGTGAGAAGAAGTCCGAGTCGTCTTCTAAGACCTTTTGAGGGCGCTCCGGCGATGGGGGCCCAACAGAAGGCAAAGCACCGCCAGTCCGAGGGCACCGGGAGCGCCGTTGTTTCGGGCTCCTCGGCTGCCAGGCAGCGCGCAATGTCACTGATGCCGTCATCCACGAGCCAACGCTAAGGCTTGGTGAAAAGGCTGTCGGAGAACCTGGGTAAGCCCCGGGAGAAGCCCCGGCAGGTTCCGACGGAGAAAGCCAAGGGGGAGCGAGGCCGTGACCCTCCACCCCAGAGTGAAGCCCTCAGACGCAGCCAAAGTCGTGAAGGCCCAGATTCACCTGGCTAAGGCCTCGATTGAGGGAGTCATGGCAGTCCTAGCGAAGCCTGCGGAGGCGACACCAGTGGAGACGACCTGCAGGCCTAGAGTTTCCCTGCCATCCCGGAGGGAATCGTCTTTCCAACCTTAACGAAAAGACCCCGACGAAACCCTGGGATGAGAAAGGGGGGGGGTTGCGAGGTAGTTCTAACGGACTCAGATACCTCTTCCGAGGACGAGCTGTCGGTCATCAAGGCAACCGTGGAGAGCGAGGGTGGAGCCGACGAAGAGTGGCAGATCGACGAGGAACCGGAACACCATGCCGCTGCTGGTGCTCCCGTCGCAGCCAGTGCCACCTTCTACGGACATGCAGGATGACCTTTTGCTGGCACTGCAAACCCTGTGCACCGAGATAATGACGAGGCTACACCTGGACTGTCGGAGTTGTACACCCAAGCGGAGGCGACTCCACCCTTCCATTCTTCACCTCCATTCCCCGCCACCGAGGGATTAGACTGAGACGACGGGGACGGATGATGGAACGGATCTCCCATCACCCCCTCCCCGGGCTTCCAGCTGTGCCCCAAAGAGCAGAAGGAGGGGTTCCTCTACCAACGACGGGAGGCCATGAGGAAGACCGTCCTCTCGGTCCCGTTACTGGATGACATTTGGGACAAAGGACTGTCCCTTCTGAAGAACCCATCCGCGGCCTCTGCGAAGAGGGACCGTTACGAGAAGTAGTACCGGGTCCCAGACTCTGCGCCTATGTGCCTCACGGCATAGCTGTCCCCGGATTCAGTGGTCTCCGTGGCGGCCAAGAAGAAATCGGCAGGCAGGGGTGACTGCATCAACTTCCACTTCCCCACCGGATGGCAAGTGGAAGAAGCTGGACGCCATGGGACGACGGGTCATCTCGTCGGCAACGATGACCATCAAGGTGACCAACGCCCTCGCGATGCTGTGGTTTAAGATCGCTCCCCTCCTGGACTTCCTCCCAGACGACAAGAGGGCGGAAGCCCTTGAAATCCTGCAGGAAGGCGAGGTGGCGTCGGGCCACGCCATCACGGTGGCCACGGACATCCCCGACACTGGTTTTCGTCAGATGGGCAACAGTGTTTGCCTTCGCCGGTGTGGTTGGGCCACCGACTTCCGTCAGGACGTGCAGACTAGGGTACTGGACATGCCCTTCGACGGGAACAACCTGTTCGGCAAGGCAGTGGACGAGTCACTACAGGCCATTCGTCGCAGGAAGCCTACAGAGGCTGTAACAAGGCTGGTGGGCACCATCGTCGTTGCCAAGGGGCTCAAGGTGGCAAGGCCTCGGCGAAGCAAGACTGAACCGACCGTGACATCGGGCCCCTACACGAGCACCCCGGTGGGAGGCCGGCTGGTGAACTTCGTTGGTGCGTGGAAGTCCATCTCCACCGACCGTTTGGTGCTGGATACCCTGGCCCACGGGCACACTCTGGGGACACTTATTTTGGAACTCCATTTTCCACCAGTGGCCAGGAAGGAAAACCACATTCCACAGCTGCTTCTGGAGGTACGAGCAATGCTGAAGGGTGCTATAGAACTCGTCCCAAAGAGGCTCCGGGGCTCCGTATACTCGCGGTACTTCCTCATTCGAAAGAAGACAGGTGGCTGGCGGCCCATTCTAGCCCTCCGTCGCCTCAGCAAATTCATATAATCCCAGAAGTTTCCAGAAGGTCACCCTTCAACACGTGTTGGGACAACTGGAGGAAGGCGACTTCCTGTCGTCGCTGGACTTGGAGGATGCATACTTCCACATCCCCATACACAAATGACATCAAAGGTTTCTGCACTTCGTGGTCCAAGGGCGGCACTATCAGTTCAAGGCACTGCCCTTCGGTCTGAAGCCGGCACCAAGGGTCTTCACCAAGTACCTGGCACCGGTGGCGGCGCGGCTGCGCCTGCAGGGGATCCACGTCTACCCCTACCTGGATGATTGGCTCATCCGAGCGAAATCAAGAGAACTCGCGGTCGACTACACAGCAAAGACTGTCTGCCTCCTCACGGAACTGGGGTTCTTGATAAACTTTGCGAACCCCTATTCCTGGGAGCCAGACTCAACACGGTGGCACGGCTGTCGTCCCCATTGGAAAAGAGGATAAAGGCAATCCTGGGCAAGGTACAACAGCTGTTGACTACAGAGGTTGCCAGGGTGAGGTCCATCAAGTCCCTGCTCGGCATGATGTCGTCGTGCATCTACCTCGTGCGACTCTGCAGGTTGCGGATGCTTGCCGCTGCAGGAGTTCCTCTACGCCCGTTGGGTACAAGTGACGGGAAGCTTTGAAGACAATATCGCTCTCAATGAGACTTTCCGGCAGGTGATCCGGTGGTGGACCATCTCGCAGCAGCCATGGACTTCCAGACCCCAGCGCATCAGGAAACGGTGACGACGGACACCTCCCTGGAGGGATGGGGCGCGCACACCGGAGATCTCCACACAAGAGGCCTTTGGCTCCCGGAGGAGAGGTCTCTACACATCAACAACCTGAAGCTCCGGGCCGTGTTCTGGGCCCTCCAGGTCCTTCCTCCCGTTCCTCAAGGGCAAAGTGGTACGGGTCTTCACAGACAACACTACCACGATGTTCTACATCCGGAAGCGGGGGGTGGGGGGGCACCAGATCCCCAGCTCTATCCAAGGAAGCGCAGGACCTGTGGCACTTTGCCGTCGCCCAGGGAATGTTCCTGGTACCCTTCCACCTGAAGTAAAGAACACCATCGCTGACTCACTCAGCAGAGAGTTGTGCTCGTGCCACGAGTGGGAGCTCTGACAGTATCAAGTGGATCTACTGTTCCGACGATGGGGCAATCCCCAGATAGATCTGTTCGCGATGAACACCAAGTGCCGAGGTTCGCCAGCAGGTTTCCCCAACCGGGGAGCATTGGGCGATGCATTCTCCTTCCCCTGGGACGGCCTGTTCCTCTATGCGTTCCCACCGTTGCCGTTGCTTCTGCGACTCATCAATCAACGGTCCCGGTGCAGGACGATCCTCATCGCACCGGCGTGGTCGAGGCAGATCTGGTACCCGGACCTTCTGGACATGTCAGCGTCCCCTCCAGTCAAGCATCCGACAGACGCAGATCTTCTCGCCAGGGAAGGAGGTGCGATCCTGAACCACGACCCAGGGTCGCTGAACCTGCAGGCCTGGCTCATGCAGCACTAGAGTTCGGAGGCTACGATATCCCGGCGGACTGCAAGGAGGTACTTGCCAAGGCCAGGGCTTCCTAGACTCTTAAGTGCTATGGAAATAAATGGAAGAGGTTCTCTGTGTGGTGCCATGCACAGATCAACCCTCTACGGATTACGGCCCCTGAAGTGCTGCCGCTGGACAAGGCGGGGCTGGCGCATTCATCCATCAAAATTCATCTGGCGGCTATCTCCCGCTACACCACAACTCCGGGGCGGTCGTCGCTGTGGTCGCACCGCCTGGTGAAGGAGTTCATGAAAGGACTCTTCCACTCGTTCCCGCCGCTGAAGGCTCTGGCCCCGGCGTGGTAGCTCAATGTGGTGCTGACCAGGCTCATGGGCCCTCCATTCGTTCGAGCCTTTGCATTCGGCGCCACTGAAGTTCCTATCGTGGAAGACCGCGTTTCTTGTGGCCATCACCTCCGCACGATGAGTGGGAGAGGTCCAGGCCCTCTCCTGTAAACCTCCATACCTGACATTCCACGAGACGAGGGTAGTGCTGAGGACGCACCGCTCTTTCATGCCCAAGGTGCTGTCGTACTTCCATCTCAACGAGCCCTTGGTGTAACCGGTTTTCTTCCCGTCGGCTTTGTCGCCGGCTGAGAGGACTTTGCACTTGCTGGATTTAGCTAGAGCACTGAAGTTCTACGTGGACCGCACAGAGATTTCGGAAGACATCACAGCTGTTTGTGAACTTTGTCGCTGTGAACCAAGGGAAGGCCTTCTCCAAGGCTTCCATTTCCAGATGGCTCTCCGGCTGCATTATGCACTGTCACCGGTTGGCAAAGTGACCGTTGCCCGGCCGTCCGAGAGCCCATTCAACCACAGCAAATGCTGCTACTACGGCTTTCCTGTCTGGTGTGCCCCTGCTGGATATCTGCAGGGCTGCTACGTGGAGGTCAACGCACACTTTCACCAAATTCTACTGCGTTTACCGCGACTCCAGGGAGGAGTCGAGTCGGCCAAGCAGTGCTGTGCAACCTGTTGGTTTGAAGGTGAGCCTGGTGAGGAGGTAAGAGATGCTTAATGTTGAGCCTTGCCACCTCCCGTGGTTGTGCATGTGTGTACTGCTATGTATTCTTGTATTCATGAGCATGTGAATCCGTGCCAGACCCCATGCTGGAGAAGGAACCAGTTACTTACCTGTAACTGTTGTTCTCCAGCATGGGTCTGGCATGGATTCACATGCGAACCCTCCCTCCATCCCCTCTGCGGCTCTTCTCTTGGTCCTACTGCCACTTTACGTGCTACCAAATCTGAAGATGGCTGCCGGAGGAGGGGCTTAGGTAGAAGGCAGTCATTGGCTGGGGGCAGTATGACCCAGAGACCAGCGATTGGTTGTTAGTAGAAAGACAGTTCAGAAACAAAACTGAAATAGATTTTCTTTTTTTACCGAGGATTCCCAGCCTGACAATGGGGAATATTCATGAGTATGTGAATCCATGCCAGCCCCATGTTGGAGAACAACAGTTAAAGGTAAGTAACTTGTTCCTTAGTGAAGTACAGGCCCTTTCTGTTCTAGACCATTTTTTGACAGTCCACACAAGGTAGTTCTGCGCACTCACCCCAGATTTGCGCCTAAATTAATCTCTAAGTTCCATGTGAACCAATCGATCGAACTACCTACCTTTTTCCAGAATCCCACTAGTATGGCCGAAAGAAGCCTACACACACTAGATGTGCGCAGGGCAGTCATGTTCTACGTGGAAAAAACTAAACCACTGAGGAAAACGAACCAATTTTTGCGTTTCAGTGGCAGTTGGTGGAGCAGGGGATCCTGTCTCTAAATCAGCTATCTCAAGGTGGATTGTCAAATGCATCACACTGTTACGCTCTTGCTAAGAGATAACTGCCCTTCAAGCCTAGAGCACACTACTCTGGGCACTGGGGCTTCCATAGCATTCATTGCAAATGTTCCCCTAGAATCCATTTGCAAAGCGGCAACCTGGAGTTCTGTATACACCTTTACAAAACACTATTGCCTAGACACTCATTCTAGGTCTGATTCTCAGGTGGGACAAGCAGTACTAAGACATCTTTTCTCTACTGTTCCTTCTCACAATCCACCTCCAACTCCGGGTACTGCTCGCTAGTCTATGCACAGCATGTGATTCTAAGCAGATTAACAAGCATCAGAAGACATACATACATTACTCACCGTAATAGCATTTCTGATGATTGTATCATATATCATAGATTCACATGCACCCTCCCTACCTCCCCGCTCTGGGTGGAAGGAACATAGACTTCTTACTTCCTCTTTTAATGTACTCGCTCACAATAGCTTTGGGCTCTCTCATGGCAGAAAAAATACAATTGGAGGGACCTCGGCGCATGAGGGATTTTGGGTACACTACACGTCACCATAGGGATAGTGTTACAGACCCGCCTATGCCGACGCCCCCTTTTTGGTTCCAAAAGACAAGATGCAATACTCTGCGGCTACCTCTGGATGTCGGACCATATGCACAGCATGTGAATCTAAGCCGATATAATCATCAGAAATGCTATTATGGTGAGTAATGCATGTCATATTTGTGTCTTAATGCAAGTGCACAGTCGTACAGATAATACGGTAGAACTGTCATTAGTGTCAAACTCTGTAACAATTGTACTGTGAGCAACTACCACTTAATCACTGGCCTTTGAAAGGTGTAGTTAAGTATTCTTAAGTGTGTTGGTTAATTGAACCAAGTATTTTAAAACTTTCCTTGTGTAAATATAGTAAAATGTATAGTAAAAGGTGTATATATTAATATAACATGCGTAACTATTGTACTTAACTACAGCTCACATCTTTCTATGATGAGCCCGACTGCTCTCCCACTCTACCAAGGTTCCTTGAGTAGTACAGACTTATGCTAAGAGTTGGGGACCTGTATGGCAAGGGATAGTTTTGTGAACTTTAGGAAAGCTCCCATAACAAGGCATCCAGCTCCAACTTCATCACTTGTAAGGTTCTGTTGGACTCAGGGTAATAGTTATCTAGAGTCTTTCTGTCGCTCCTTTTGTTGCTGGAGTGCTGATTTTGGCGTTTGGTTGTTCGCCCATGCGCGTTCGCCCATGCCCAAAGCTTGTGCGCGTTCAGGGAGCTTTTCCTGGTGCCTGAACCCTTTATACCAACAAAAGCTTGCTACTTTTGTAACTACAGAATCCTCTGGAATGTTGCCTTTTCTACAGCTGTGCCTTAGTTGCTTTCCCTCCAATCTGACTTTGAAGAACTTTTACCTAGATAGGGATGGACTGCTGAAGCCGCTAGGCCTCTGAAAAGTTTTAAGTGTTCAAAAGTGCTTACCTGATGCTTGTGAATCTGCTTAGAATCACATACTGTGCATATAGTCTGACATCTAATCGTAGAGTATTGCATCTTTCTTTTGAATATCGAAAGGGGGCGTCGACATGGGCGTGACTGTAACACTATCCCTAACGTGACGTGTAGTGTACCCAAAATACTGCATGCGTCGAGGTCCCTCAGATTGCTTTTATCCGCCAACCTAGTTGGTCGCCCATGCGGAGCCCGCAAGAGTTTTATATTGCTAAATTTGTCCCCGCGTCTACGGTCGTCTAGTCTCCCGACTAATCTTCTCGGCGACTGCTTTGTGGGTTCCTGCCACCGACAACATCCAACTGCTCGGCGACTGTCAACCGCATGGCCTCTGCCCACAGGTCAGGCCCTTACAGTAGGGAGAGTGGGCCCCTGGGTTTGTTTATCTCTAAGAATGTTTTTCCTTTTACCCCTCTTTCTCTTCTGGGTCTGGCTGCCACTACCCTCTGCTATGTAGAGGACGCCCTTTAAATTTTGCCTGTTTAACAGCAAGTTTCCTTGGAAGGACACCATCGCTGATGCAATCAGTGTCTTCCTCGAGACCACGACGAGCGCTCGTGCAAGGCCTGTAAACTCTTTCAACCTAAAACGTTGATAGACAGGCTGACTAAACGGTATGCGGCCTACGCTATGCAGGCCAAAAGCCTTTCCGCTGTTGATGCGGACGAGAAATCTGTCGGCCCATGGCTCCGAATTGGAAGCCATCGACCTTTCGGCAGAGCCAGCAGGCTCCTAAATTCCCGACACAGGCCACAAGCTCTGTTATGGAGAGATCACATCCCGACGACAAGGGCACCCACGCACCACTGATAGAAAAACACTCAACCCCTAAGGCCTCTTCGATTGAATTGTCGGAAGAAGGCCGCAACGCCCATAGGGCCGCCGAAAATTTCGAAGGCACTTTGCGGATCATCGCCCTCTACGCAACCACTTTCACAGCATGCGACTGGGCATCCCTCTGGAACGGGCATTCACACTTAAAAACATAGTCGTTGGCACACCATCCAAGGGTACACAAGCATATATGTCCTCGGAGGAGTCACCGACTATGACTGCGGCGCAAGGTGTGTCGAAACCTTGGATACAACTGCCGAAAATTTGCGAAGCATTGCGACTATAATTTCAACAGCCACAGAGCACAAGGGCACATCCTCTCGTCGAGAGGAGTATTCTGAAAACCCCCAGCCTCTCTCCAAGGCCTTATTGGGTACAATCTTCCCACACCTTTTCCACCTCCAGACCCTTCTGTCTCTTCCCTATGGACTAGGGAGAGGTTTGAGCAGTACATGGACAAATTGGCCCAGTTTATTGACCGTTTTGGACAAGTACATAACACTAAAAAGACACAGGGAAGAGGACTCCTGCCCCATTCCTTACAAATTGCAGAAATTACCCATCGCTGCACAGGGACATCAGGAATCTATCTTGGATGTCCCAGAGGAAGCAACACAGCAGGAAACTTATGAGGACATTAATCCTTTTGCACAAGACACGGTTGATCAAGACCCAGACTGGGATCAGGCGGAGGATCAGGGACCTTGGCTATCACCAAAGCATACCCCTGACCCAGACGTCATCTGCCTAGATCCCCCCCCTTCTCATTCCAGAGAGGGATTTGTCACCTCTTGACCACCCGATGTTATTTAATGCTACTCTAAAAAGAGCAGCCGATCATTTCCAAATTGCAACACATGAGGCAGCTCCAGACTCAGACTTCAGGGAGAATAATCCTCAAAGGGAAGGCTCTGACTAGTCAAGCCATCCCCTACAGAACTCTATAAAGAGGCGCCTGGCCCGTTCCTTGCTGTCCCCGTCACAGACGCGAGCGGTCAACCCCTGAGTCGAAAAATTATTCCGCCCATCACCTTCTGACCCACTCTACATAAGGGGACATGCTACACCAGATTCCTTGGTGGTCACTACCACTCGGAAGAGGGCGGGAGTTCCACGTTCTTCGGCGGAAGCATGTCTGGACAAAGACTGTACAAAGCTTTATGCCCTGGGTAAACGGGTCATCGCCTCTGTGGCCTACTCCACAAGGATCACAACTATACCACTCACCTGGCGAGTTACAGTAATGTACAATGAAGCCTAGTTCAAGATGTCCCAGAGCCCACCCGATCAGGCCTGCTGGCGGTCATGGCTGAAGGCAGACCAGTCACCCATAACCTATTGAAGAACACCCTGGACTCTGCTGAGACTGCTGGACGCACCCTAGCCCAGGGGACCTTACCTAAAAGACATGCCTGGTTAAAGAACTCCAGCTTTAAACCCAAAACTCTGGCCTCTCTGATCAACAAGCCAGTGGAGGACTCCACATTTTTGGGAAGGCTGTTGATGACGCCCTGGAGACGGCTAAGAAAGAACACAAAACACTCTCACGGCTAAACCTTTCTACAAATGTGGAGGCTCTAACTCGCGCCGGTCCTTTTGTGGCCAATCTTTTTCCTGCTCTCCCCAAGGACATTACAGCTTCGGGAATACCCCCTGGTCCTCTGGCCAAGGCTCATCTGGTATCCACCGATGCCAACAAAGAGGGCAAGGGTAGAGGCAGGAAATCTACTCGTAGAGGCTCCCCGGCCTCCACCTCAGTGACTCGCCGGATCGGGTCCAGTCCCACGCTTCCCCAGTCAGGGGTCGCTTGTCATCATTCATCCACGCCTGGGAGGGGATTGCATCACATCAGACCAGTGGGTGCTAAAGACTGTTGCCCATGGCTACCGCATTGAGTTTCCCCGGCCACCTCGATACCACCCACCGAGAAGCAGACGCCTGACGCCAAAACACATACGCATCCTGCTAGAAGAGGTTCAGGTCCTGCTGGAAAAGGGCGCCATAGAAGTCGTCCCCATTCTCCAGGTAAACGGGGATATTTATTCAGTGTACTTCCTTGTACCCAAAAAGGATCTCACCATGCACCCTGTTTTAGATGTGCGCCTGGCAAACAAGTATGGCAAACCTCAAAAATTCAGGATGACCACACTGCAGGAGGTACTTCCACTGCTGCAGCAGGGGGGATTACATGGCCACATTGGACATGAAAGATGCATACTTTCATATTTCAATGTTGCCAGCGCACAGAAAGTACCTCAGGTTCATGATTGAGGACACAGCGCACAGAAAGTACCTCAGGTTCATGATCGAGGACACACACTATCCGTTCAAGGTTCTCTTTATCAGCATTGCCTCAGCACCACAGGTATTCCCGAAGGTACTGGCGGTAGTAGCTGCTCACCTGTGCAGCCTGTCCATCCCAGTCTATTTTTACCTCGATGACTGGCTCATAACAGGGGATTCGTACGGAACATGCCAAACAAAAAGACGGTAGATCTCCTCTTCCTCCTAAGTTGCTTTATCAAAGAGAAATAAATCCAGTCTACACCCCAATCAAGTAGAGTTTCTGGGGGCTGCGTCTACCCAGTTCCTCATTCCCGTCTGCGCATGCGCCCCATGCAAGAGTGGCTCTTGAGCCAATGTTGACCGGTCAGCGGTCATGGGATGATCTAGTGGGTGTCTCGGCAGCCCTTGTTCAATCTCCTCACCACCCCCTCAGTTGAAGACACAGACCCATCTCTGACGGGGTGGGGAGCTCACCTCCTTCAACAGACAGCGCACAGCGTGTGGTCCCTAGCGGTAGCATCCAATCACATCAACCTGTTGGACCTGCTAGCAGTGTTCGAGGCCCTGAAGGCTTTCCAGGCGCACCTCCATGGAAAGACAGGTCTAGTCCTCATGGACCGTACTATGGCCATGTATTACCTAAACAAACAAGGGGACACTCCCTCTCTAGAGCTGTCCAAACTGTCCCAGAACATATTGGAGTTGGCTCTCAAACACATAATGTTCCTCCTTTCACAACATGTTCCAGGGGAACTCAATCTTCTGGCGGACCTACTCAGCAGACACACCCCCCCCCTATCCGTAGAGCACGAGTGGCGGCTACAGAGGACAGTGTACTCAACGTCTTAGCAGAATGGGTGTCCCAGAGATCGACTTATTTGCCATTCTGGAGAACACTCAATGCCCAGATTACATCTCCAGGTACCCTCGGAACCGCTCCAAGTGCCCGTATCTATGGGTCCTTTCTCATTGCTATATTTGGGGCCTGAAGAATAATCTTCTAAACCAGCAATTTGCAACTTTTGGCTCTTCAGATTTTGTTGTGACTACAACTATCTGGCCTACTCGGTAGTCCATGGCGAGGTTTCATGGTAGTCAGTCTAAAACATCCAGGGAGCTGCAGGTCACAGGCTCCTGTTCTAGGTGTTCCCTTACTTGGTTTCGCCGTTTTTTGGCCCAGTAATGGTGTGCATGATGCACAGCTCACCTGTTTCACTGTCTTGTGGCCAATGCTGGATTTGGCTTTTATGGGCTCAATTCATTCACGGTGCGTCACTCTTTCTCAACTCTCAAACTCTCATGCTGGACTTACTTTGCATCTTGTACTCATGGTGGCCATGTATCGTGCTGTTCCCATCGTCATCTTGTATCCTGGCTTGCAACATTGTGTTACTACGGACTTCTGCAATTGTATTCGCTCTCCACTCTTGCTTCTCCACTCTTTTTGGCTGCTTACTCTCTGTTCTCTCCTCCTTTCCCTTCTCCCTTTTCCGATCTCCTCCCCTTACTTTCTTCTATGCACTTACTCTTATCAGAATTGTCCCTGGACCTAATATGATAGCAACCTCGTCTGTTTCCTCCACCCTCCCATTACTGTTTTTTATTACCTCCCCACGACCCCTCCAGCACTATCTGAAATGTCGTCAGACCTAGTATGATAGTCGTTTGTTTTGTTTCCCCCCTCCCTTTCTACACCCCTCTCACTCACCTTTTGTTTTTCTCCGGCTCTACCAGAAATGTCGTCAGGCCTACTATGGTAGTCGCCTGCCTGTTTCCATTTCCTTCCCACTCTCCCCCCTCCCTTCCTTATCTATGTCTTAGCTCTTGCACTATCTGAAATTTCGTCAGGCCGAATACGATAGTTCTTTTCACATCCTTACTGTTCATGGCCTGTAAGAATGTGGTTGTATTTTCCCTTGTTCCCTCCCTTTCCTTGAAGCGCTTTGAAACACATAGTTTATTTATATAGCACCTATACACAATCATATATCAAGAGGAGAACAGTCTATGGATAACATGGTCTGCGAAATGTGTATGCACCCCCTCCCCACCGATTCCCCTGCTCAACAGAATAGTGCACAAGATGCACCAAGAGCCAGTCAGGATGATTCTGGTGCCCCCTATGTGGGCCCGCCAGCCTTGGTTCTCCCATCTCATGGCAATGTCTCCCATCCCAGGAAGCTGCTCAGCCCGTACAACATGCTGTCTCAAGACCCGTGGGAAACCCTACATCCATGCCCTCAAACTCTCAACTTAGCAGCCTGGCTCCTAAGGTCATAGAGCAATTGTCACACAGCACCCTCAGTGCAGTGACACAGGGAAGCCTTTCAGGCTTTCCCAAGGTGTAACTACCTTCTCTGGGATAAACTACGGTTTCCCACAGTAAGTAAAGTGATATTGACTTTACTAGTCTTTTAAATTCGTAGACCCAGCACACCCTATCTTACAATAGAGTGCTGGAGGGGTTACTTAGTATCCCCTGTGTCTAGATGCTCCTGTAGCAGTCAAATGCTACCCTTTCCTCTCAGAATGGCTGGTGGCAGTGGTTTTACAACGAACTACCATGCTTTTTCCCGACCGCGAACTGTCCGCAGCTCTTGTAAAGTTAAATCGCAGGAGCCATGTTTTTCAAGATGGTGTCTGGGCCATCTTTGTTAAAACTGGTCCCGGTCTTCTTTTTTCGCCATTTCTTTGTGGAAAGGTCCTTCTCGAGTTGTTCTCTGCGTGCCAAACCAGGTAAGGCCTCTTTGTTCACTTGCCTTTGGCGGGCTTCAGGAGTGAAGACTGCCTCTGGCGCCCGAGTGTCTGGGGTGGGCAGGAAGTGCGGGAGGTGCCCGAAACACCCTGTGCTTAGTCTCCTAGGAGACCCAAATGCACTTTTTGGTTTTTGGCTGTCTGACTGTCCGGCAAGGACAGCCATCCTGCTGTGTGAGTGACAGCTAGGCTGGAATGAATGGGAGAGAACTGAATAAAAGGCGAGTCTCTTGGCTTTGAAGGCATTCGACCACTGGACAAAGGAACCGAAGAAGAGCTTGAAGAGGATGACTGCTGCAACTCCTGGGCCGTTGGTTTGCCCGGTGAAGCCCTGCTGCAGACCCGAATCGCCAGGTTTGCATCGACAGAGAAGCCCTGCAAAGGACGATTTTTCCTTTTGAGTTGGTAGGACCAATCAACTGTAAAGTAAGCCACCTGGACACCCATCTCGGAGCTGGTTGAATTTCCTCAGAGTTGCTGCAGGAAACCGTAGGACCAGGGAGAATGTCACCAGCTTGTGTGCGTTACTTACAGCCACTGGAATTGAAGTTTGCCAGTTGCAAGCTTTTGACAGTCCCAGTGCAGTGCAGGAGTCCCCCGACGTCCTCCCTCTTGTCCCCACGACTGAGGCCCAGGAACAGCGAGAACTGCCCGGAACTGAAGTCCTCAGCTGCCTCCCTTCATTGTAAGGTACTGTGAAACAAGACTGAGAGAACTTGCCTCTTGCGGTGAAAGTGCTTGAAACTTTTGCAACCTGCAGGCCTAATCAGCTTGTGACCCAACATGTACGATTCTTCTTTTTACAAAGTACTTCTGAGAACTTGTGCAGAGACTTTACCGTTTACTTACCAGAACTGCTTTATCCTATCCTAGACTTTAGCCCAGTGACTATGGCCTAGCCTATTGAATTGAAGTGACTCTTCTGGTGAACTCAAAGTATTTGCACTGTCTAAGAATAATTGTAGTGTTTTATGTTCTGATAACCTTTACCTTTTACCCCTCTTTAAAAGTATTGAAGTATATTTGACTGTTGCGTTATAATTGCCTCCTTCTAATGAATGTTTTATAATGGACTGAAATATTTATACAAGAAACCTTGAGTGTAAAAGTTTATTTGAACACCTGTGATTGTAAACCTCTGTGTAACATCATTACTGCGCACATTCCCCTCTTGAGATGAGCCTGGCTGCTCAGCCTACCAAAACTGTGTAGTACAGACTTATACCAAAGGTTGGTTTGCTTACACCTGTAGTCCTAGTTGTGTGTAGTGTTCCCAGAGGGTACTGCATACAAACCTTGCCTAACACTCACCTAAACATATCGTTCTTTACCTAACTGACCTGTTAGATTCAGGACTGGTTTTCAATTCTCTTAAAGTCCACTTAGCTGCGGTTTCGGCATACATCACGTCCCAGAGCAAGGTTTAATGGTGGAAAATCCTGTAATTAAAGCCTTTATGGTAGGGGTAAAGAGACTTCATCCCCCTATTTCCAACACAGCTCCCAGGCGGGACCTGAATGTTGGTCTTACCAGACTAATGCGGCCTCCCTTTGAACCAATGCACAAGGCAGGCTTTAAAGCACTCACCTACAAGACCGCCTTCTTAGTGCGATCACCTGTATAATGAGAGCTGCTGAACTGCAGGCCCTTTCAGTTCAGTACCCATTTGTCAAGATTCACAAAGACAAGGTGGTTTTGCGCACGCACCCTCACTTTGCGCCCAAATTCATCTCGAAGTTCCATGTAAACCAGGCCGTAGAACTACCCACCTTTTTCCAGAACCACACTAACCTGGCGGAAATAAACCTCCACACACTGGATGTGAGGAGAGTGGTTATCTACTATCTGGAAAAGACAAAGCCACTAAGAAATACAAACCAGTTCTTCGTCTCAGCGGCAGCTGGTAGAGAAGGGGACCCTTTCTCTAAATCAGCTATTTCTAAGTGGATTGTTAACTGCATCACGCTGTATTACTCTTGCTAAGAGAGCTCTACCCTTCACGCCTAGCGTGCACTTTGCTCGGGGCAAAGGGGGTACCATAGCATTCATTGTAAATGTTCCTCTTGATTCCATTAGCAAAACAGCATCCTGGAGTTTTGTACACACCTTTACGCAACATTACTGCCTAGATGCCTAGATGTAGGTCTTATTCTCAGGTGGGACAAGCGGTGCTAAGACATTTCTTTGCTACTGTTCCTTCACACAGCCCACCATCATCTCTGGGTACTGCTCGCTGGTCTATGCACAGCATGTGTTTCGAAGCAGATTCACAAGCATCAGAAGACATGCATTATTCACCATAATAGCATTTCTGATGATTGTATTTTGTATTTGTTTATTTCTATCGCGCACCTAACCCTGAGGTAACTGGGCGCTGGAAAACGTAACATATTACA
Source organism: Ambystoma mexicanum (assembly GCF_040938575.1). Lineage (NCBI taxonomy): Eukaryota > Metazoa > Chordata > Amphibia > Caudata > Ambystomatidae > Ambystoma > Ambystoma mexicanum. The sequence continues at coordinate 1,253,695,649 of NC_090922.1, forward strand.
GGCAAAGGCCTGAATACACATGAGGATATACATGGCAGTGGTGAATGGGGTCGACTGCTTAGATTCACATGCACCCATCCTTCCTCCCCTCGTGGAGTAGAAGGAACATGGACTTCTTACACCTTCTCTCTTATGTACCCGCTCACGCTGACTATAAGGCTCCCTCACAGCAGAAAAAACACAACTAGAGGGACCTCGACATGTGAGGGATTTTGGGTACACTACATGCCATGTTGGGGATAGTGTTAGTCACGGCCATGTCGACGTCCCCTTTCGTTCTTCGAAAGAAAGATGCAATACTCCGCGATTACCACTAGCTGTCGGACTATATGCACCAAATGTGTATCTAATACAATCATCAGAAATGACGGTGGGTAATGCATGTCGAACGCGTGTTCTTTGGGCCTATGTATATACTAAGTTCTTTGTGCTTTACATAAAGCTCACATCTCCCTCCTAAAATAAGCCTGGCTGCTCTGCCACACTACCACATCCTTGAGTAGTTGGGGCTCTGTATACCAAGGGGACAGTTTATAATGTCCTACCATAAGTGGGGTTTAGGTTAACTTCCCTAACGCCACTAACAAAGATAAAGCATTGGGCATGGAATCCGGCATTCATAAATGCGGGAAACAGACGAGCAATACCACCCAAACTGACCCTGTGGGAGGGAGTGAACGAAGTTAGAATCTCGAAATTGCTTGGCTGACATGGTGGATTTAGACGCAAGATTCCTAGACGTGCATAAATGGGAGGAAGACCTGAACGTTGAAATTGATACCAGGGTTTGGTCCTAAATTTGGTCTAAAGCATCTCGCCCTCAAGGTGCACAAAGATCACAGAATGTGCCTGCACGATTTACCTCTGATGGTACCTCTACTCTACCTCAAAGGGTACGCAAAAGGGTGCTGAAATCGCCCCACTGTTAGCGTTCTTATGGCCACACCAGAACACGTGTGGTGGGCCTGTTCAATGCAGACAATATTTTGGAAGGAGATATTGTCAAAAAAAGTTCTCAATCTCCCATTAGATTCACTGGTTTTAGTGCTCGAGAACATGGGAGAAGAGGGCCAATACCCAATTACTTACTCAATTACTGTTGGTGTCGAGACTCTCTGTGCAAGAGTCCATACGGCCCCAAAACTACACTATGGTGGTGCAAAATATGGGAACTTTGGGAATTGGAGAAGGTGACTGCTTTTTTTTGTTGGTTCCTGTTGGGGAGAATTTTAAGTTTCTGTGCTATCTGCCTCTAACCTCAGACTCTCAGCTCTTTTGCTGGAATCCTTTTGATTTCTAACCTCCTGAACAAGTGGAGCTTTTTGACACTCACTCGTGTTTTTCGCTCACTGGGATTTTTAACTGTTTAGTGCAGTTTGGTAAACTCCATAAGCATCTATCTGCTGTTTGCATAGTGACACACGGCACCCTCTGTGCAGTGCCACTGCAACCTTGAAATACATTCCCTTGTCTGAACTACAGTTCCCAAGAGTAGTGGGATAACTTTTTATCTTTTCTTTTATGGGTCCAGCACACACCACCCTATGTGTTTTACTGGGGCGTTACATAGTAACTCCTTGTCCAACTTCCTGCGTAACATTTTGTTACACAAACTAACTTGAATGGCTGGTGGCAGTGGTTACTTTTTACTACCTTTTGTGCAGGGTGCTAGCAGGCTGATTTCTTAGCTGCACCCATGGGTGACCATTTTTCCAAAATGGCACCAGTCTTATTTTTTAGCCATTTCTTGTTTGTTAGTTCCTTCTGGGCATTTACGCTGTTAAAAACTAGGTTGGAGTCCTTTGTGTGTTTTTGCCTTTGGCAGGCTTCAGCCCTGAATCCCGGCCAGGCTCCAATGTGTGTGGAAAGACAGGAAGGGGGTGGGGGGGGGTAGGGTCCCGAAACTTTGCTGGCCTTTGTTTCTAGGTGTGCCTGACCAACCAGTTCTGACTGGCCGGCTGGCTGTCCTGGAGGACAGTAAACCCCCCTCCTCCCCACCGCCCCCCCTCCCAGGTGATTGACAACCATAGGGCTGGGAAATGGGATTTCACTCAAAAGTGAGGCTTTTGGGACTACAGGCAGTCGTCCACTGGAACAAGACATCTGACGAAGAGGACGAGCAACGACGCCAGCAGCACCTCCGGGACTGCAGAAGCGCTGGTGAAACCTTGCCGCTGTACTGTGTTTTTGTTTCGACAGGGAAGTTCCGTTCAGGACAACTTCCTTCCTTGGGCTGGTCGGAGCAACTAGCCTCGAGACCTGCTTCATTTTGGCTCATCCCATGACTTGCTGCGAGTTCCCTCAGCTGCAGAATACCAGTGCCCGGGGACCCCTGACCATCATCGAGCGTATTGTCTTGCAGAGAACAAATACGGCCGAAATTTCGTGGGCATCCTTGTGGACCTACAGAAGCAGGAAATAATCGTCCAGAGTCCTGGACCAAGGAAAATCCAACAGGAGGCTTTGTTTCTTCTTGGGGCTGAAAAAAGGCACCAGAACCATAAAGAGCCGCTGAAGCGAGTGGAATCCATTGCTGCCGAGTCCCTTTCCAGAGTGCTGCTGCAGAAGCACCACACCAGACGTCCTCCCTTTCGTCACCACAACCAAGGACCAGGAACAAGGGGCTGCATCACTGCATCAGGAATGAATGTGCAGGCCTTCCAGCTTTTAGTCCAACAGGTAGGGTCCTCTTGAGCTCCTTTGACTGACCGTTTGATTAACATTTCCTAAGAGAACCTGCATCAGAACTGGAACTGTTCCATAGACTGTGGCTGTCCTAGTTTTCTAAAAGCTCCTCTTCTGAACCCTACTGGCTTTGGCAGTGCTTGTTCCATTGCAGGTGTTAATTGACACTTTTATTGCTGGGATAAAAGACTGACTGCATCCCTCTGGGAGAAACTACCTATTGAACCAGTTATTACAATGTGCTCTACTTTGGCTCTAACCCCTTTTCCTCCCCATCTCAATTTTGTATGGTGAACAAAATAAGTGCTAATACCACGCTTCAACCTTCAAAGATCAGGTGGAGCTAGCTTCCCAGTAATGGCGGCGAAACTTTGGAATTCGCTCCCTACCTTGCTAAGAGCTGAACCCTCCTTCCACAGATTCAAAAACATGGCCAAAGTTTGGCTAACCGCCTAAGATCCATCATCTATGAGCCAACCACCCCCCCATGCGTTAGCCACCTGCTTCATTTCATGTACATAGGTTGACTTTCTGCTTACCCGGTAACTGCATTGTGTATATATGTATATAACTGTAATTTGTAATGCTCCGTTTGCCTTTATCATGTTGTAACTAAATTACGCGCCCGGATGCCCAAGGGCCTGGTGCGCTCTATAAATAAAATAAATACAAATACAAATGATAAAGTAGTTTCTACAGTGAGTGGAAGAGTTTAGACTACTAGAAGCACATCACATGCACAACACTCAAACCTGCCACTGGCTAATGGACCAAGGTATGAAAACTGGATTTCATCGATTTCACATCTAAAACTCAACAGAAAGCAGCTTGTGTTCCTTTAGAGCGAGACCTATTTTTATGAGAACACCCCTGCATAATAGGAGGGGAGAAAAACAGTGTATTCTAGTTTAACTCGTACTTTTTTCCACTTAGGTCGCTTATATCAGGTGGAATATGCTATGGAAGCCATTGGACATGCTGGCACATGCCTTGGAATATTAGCAAATGATGGAGTTCTGCTAGCTGCAGAGAGACGCAACATCCATAAACTTCTTGATGAAGTTTTCTTTTCAGAGAAAATCTACAAGCTTAATAAGTAAGTTTCGGTTTCTTGTGAATTTCTTATTCCATGTGTATGCTGAAAGAAATACAATAATGTTCTCCAGTTGTAGTCGGGTATTATTTCTGCTGTGAATTCCTACGAATCATCTATCCTTATTACACATTTCCAACTACTTCCATTGCTACTACTTATTATTCTTCAGGGGGAACACCATTTAGAATATAAAAATTGCAATAACAGACATCCAAATAGAGTTGATCAGCAAGAGCAAAAAAGTATATCTAGGTAAATGTCATCCAGTCACCAGAAGCCATTTCTGTTGAACAAGGAGCTAGTGATATTATTTGCTGCAAAATCTAACTTCAACTTGAGATGACCGCTGACACTTTTCCATCAAGTATAATAAAAAATGATATTGGCACATAGTTTGAGCTCTCCGAACGTAGTAATATAGAAATGAGGGGACAACATTAAAATCCAGTTTTTAAAATGATGCACAATAAAAACGAAGTGAATGGGTATCCATTCCGTATTATGCCTCTGATCATCTCACTGAGGTATTGTAAATTACAGAAAGCACACAAGGTGACGTGTTAACAGATTATATTAAGTGCAAACTGCTTTTGTTTTTCAAAATCTAGTTTTATTTTGTAAAGTTATTGCTTGCTCTGATTGGTATGTTCGCTGCCAAATGTAATCGGGACCTCTCACTTTATCCGAGCAGAGTGTATTCAATAAGCGTATGCGTGGCGTAGGTGAACCCTTGGAAGGGGTCGGCTCTCTTGCTACATAGATTATGAAGTGACTTGTCGTGTTTTGTCAAATGTACTTAATTGGGTCAGGATAGCAAGGCGTATTATGAAAGAAAAAAAGACGTCAAACCTGCACCATTTAGCCATGCTTTTGTTACCTTTTTAGGCAAGAGCCCCACGCCTTCCATTGCTCTGCCAACTGCAGCACGGCACTTTGGTATTTCATATTTTCACATGGTTTTAAACCGATCCCATTCAGTGAATCGATTAAGATGGATATTTGTGTGAATTCGAAATTTCATTTGTGCCATTTTGCCTAGCACCACTTGTCTTGGAGTCAAAAGTATGACATTAATGTATATGTTAGTGGTTCATGTTTAAATATGCTGTCAAAGAATTGAAACAACAAAGTTGGATGCTATTGTACTCTTCCTCACTAAAAACATTTCATCTGCAATCTCCACAGTGTATCCCTTGCTCCAAGAACATTTTTTGATTTGACGCTTTGGAGGTGCCATTTACTTTTAAAAAGGCTTGTTCGCGCCTCCTGGCTTCACTTCGAAAGATTGAACTTTGTCTGGGGAATGTGAGACTGCTAGACATTTGCTTTTCCTTTATTCCGATATCCTTCATGCACATTATTCTTCTCAAGCAGTATGTGTGTGGTTGTCATACTTGCGTCCTGAAATTGACTAGTGATTTAATGATCTGTCCTGCTGAAGTATATATGGATTTTTATCAGAATGTTTACTTTATTCTGTTCTTGTCTCTCAAACCAACCCAAGTGTTAATAAGGCATGCTTAATTTTGAAACCATGTTAGTTTATTTGAATACTTTCTTAACACTTTGCTTATTTGTATGCTTGCTATTGATTTGTATGTAATCACTTACAAGCTGCAAAACAAAATAAGCACCCATTGAAAGGACCCATTACATCATACCTTACATCCTGGTCAAGTGCAAAATCATCATTCGTAGCATAGATAATCTTTTAAATCTGTCCAATTTCAGTACTTGTTAATATAACAGGATTTTATATTTATAGCTGCTAATAAAATATTCTTGGTTCCATATAATGCCAAGGCCGCAGCTTACGTATACAAAAGAAGGTATCTTAACATTAAGTAAAAAGACTTCTGATCATAGGAATTATAGAAACGTGCCCTAGCATTACATTTGGTTTCTATTGGTAGATCATTGCTTTAATCAAATGTGTACTGATTTTTATGCAAAAGAGCATACGACTTAGCAATTAATACTTAGGTTTCTGACCACTGAGCTAGGAAATGAACTAAGTTAAATACGTGATAAGCTTTCAGTGATGGTTTCCTTCTGTTGGGTCAGATTTTCATATCAATGATAAATCTTCTTGACCTAGGTCAAACCCAGAACGTTTTGCTGGACTAGTCACTTATTTTTCTCTATACATCAGTGAGTGGGAATCTTTTTCCACACTCAGTCTTTTACTCCCTTTCATGGGTGACCTTTTTAAGACTCTCCATAGAGTCTTTTAAAAGCTATCCTCTTTGACAACTTATTGGAGATAAGCGCCTATTGTTGCTCGTTGCCCTAGGGGCTCCCATTTTAACTTTCTCTGACTAACCTTGTGAGAACTACAGCTCCCAAGGGTAGAAAGGATATTTGGATCCCTTTATGTTTTCCTAGTGGGGACCAGCACCCCCCACCCTATCTGGTGTGCTGTGGAGATACTGAGTATCCCCCTATCCCATTTTAAATCTAACATTTATGTTACAAGGACAATCTTACCTTTAATGGCTTGTGGCAGTGAACCTTTTTATTAATTCTGTGCACCTAACCCCGGTAAAGGCACCCATGGGTGCCCATTTTACCAAAATGGCCCTGTCTTCTTTTTTCACCATTTTAGCATTTCTTGTCCTTACATATTCCTTCCCCTAACATCCAGGGTGGGAAACTCCTTTGTGTTAAATTGACCTTCGGTGGGAATCCTGTGGATTTCCCGCCCATGCTCCAGAGTGTCTGTGAAAGCAGGAAGCGAGGGAGGAATCAAAAACTCTGCAGCCCTTTGTCTTCCAGCCTGACTGCGAGAATCCAGTTCAAAATTGAAGGCTGGCTGTCCTGAAAGGTCAAATTGTTATTTCGTCAATCTCAAGAAGTCGCAGCTGGAGCCTACGCAGAATTTAACGTTCCTGGGTCTCTAACAGTAGGCGCATATCAATTGGCTAGAGCTGAAGGCTATCTGGCTTGCTCTTAAAGCCTTCCTGCCGAAGGTCAGTGGCAAGCTGATCCTCACGCAGGGGGGCACGGTCATCCTCCCTGCCCCCCCCCCCCCAGAAACTATCCCTCGCAGTGTTCTTCCTGAACAGGTCACACTGAGGCATCTACATCTGTCTCAGGCCAATCTAGACATTTTACAGGGCGCCAGGAGTGATGCTATTAGAAGTCAGTACAAAGGCAAGCGGACTAGGTTCTTCCACTGGGCTTCGTCGTGAGAGGTCGACCCATGGACCTGCACTCTGGACAACATCCTATCCTTCTCTGCACTCCTCGCCCACTCTGGGGTGCAGGTGGAGACATGTCGCACCTATTTGGCGGCAATCCGAGCTTCCCGGAATTCGAAGGAGGGGGTATTTTCTTCCTCTAATCCGGTGGTTAGAAGACCTCTGGCGAGTGTGGGACCTTAACCTGCTGTGGGGCGCCCTGGCTCAAACCATTTGAGCACATGGCGTCCGCAAACATCAAGCTAGTCACTTTTAAGACTGCCCTACTGTGGGGGGGCCTTACATCTGCACGCAAGGTCAGTGAAATCCACGCACTGGTGGCTTCAGAGCCAAGGTGGTGCTTAGAACGCACCCCTCATTCCTACCAAATGTGGTCTCCTCTTTCCACCTGAATGTGGAAGATGGTGTTACCCACTTTCTTCATGGACCCTAAGGATGATGAGCAGAGGGTTCTGCATTGTCTAGACGTCGGGCACGCTCTAAAATTCTACCTCGGACAGGACTAAAAGCTTTTGCAAGTCGGAAGCGCTCTGTCACCTTCGATGGATCAAGGCCAGACGATCAAGCTTCCAAAGCCTCCATAGCAAGATGAATGGTGGAGCCCATCCTGAAGGCCTATGAGGGGCAGCACAAACTGCTCCTGGCAAATATGCATGCCCACGCTAGCCGAGCCAAAGCTACAGCTGGGGCTGTTCAAAGCACTGTTGGGTTCGAATCCTTTAGCCTTGCGCAGAGGTAGCACGAACACCTGCCTCCCCGTTGGGTCTTGGCGCCTGAGAGGCTATGAGTAACCACAGGCCACCGCTACCCGCCGGGGAAAGAGGGTTAGGGTCCACGGTTTGGATGGGTATGAGGGAGTTGGGATAACTGGATAGAGGGCTAGGTCGAGGTTATGGATGGGAATGGGAATAGGGGGAAGGAGTTCTACACTGATTCCTCGTGAGGTGCTGTTATCTCCGCCCACAAACCTCCACTCACTCACACTGTTCCACTCTAGCTGTGCAGCACACACCTTTCCTATGTTCTTTTTGCTCTTGGAACACCAAATACTGCTTAGGTGTTGTTTCCTGCAGTGAACACAACAACATTGCCCTCATGTTGTACCTTACGACTTGGTGCTGCCTCGTGCACCAGAATTACTTCACATGGAACATTACACCCTCATGTTGCACTAAGATCATAGCATTCACTGCACAACAGAATTACATTAGATTGCACTTGGCTCTAGTTTGTAGTCCGCGTGGCTCTCCCCCACAACCTGCTGTCCCTCGGGGTGTCAATCCGTGTAGATAGGGAGCTCCGCTACAAAGAAAATACATTGAGTTTGCGTAGCTGAAAGTGTGATCACAACATTAACGACCATTACCGGGGACCACCCGTCTGTTATCCTTTACAGTTTTCAGCTACTACAAGTGCTTTGTCAAAACCACACTGCCGTAATGTCTTGCAGCACTGTGAGGCTAAATAGTGCTCCGGTCTCTGTCAGCTTGTCTATGCGGCCACACGTTCGTTTCCCTGAACGTTGAGACCGCGCTACTAAACGCTCCCCTCCATTCCCTCTGTAATATAGGAGAGAGGACTTATCTGGCACTGCGACTGGAGCCTGCAGTGGAAGTGCAGGCGGGGGAACTGCTCCACTGATGGCAGCCTGCAGGAGCTCCCGAGTTGCACGTCTGCCTCTTCTGATGCTCCGTAGCACAAGCGGGGGCTGTCAGGCGTGGAGCACGCATGCGCGTAGCGTCGGGCGTGGCCCCCTGAAGTCCCAGAAGGCCCGTGTTCATGCAGGCCTTCTGGGTAGTGTAGTTTAATGTTTTCCTGACTGCTCTGAGTAGGTTTTCATCTGTTCCAAACAGCCTTCCTGCAGGTTACACAAAGGAGGCTCCTTAAGTAAGCATGTCTTTCCCTCCTGTAACCTTTATATACACTTTTACACTGAAATACATTGTTCAGAGCATTATTGTTCCCTTTACTGCTGCTTGCCACTTGTTGATTCTTGAGCAGGCCGGCTACATGAGCCATGCCTTTTGGCTTTCTGCAAGCACTACTGCTTTGATGCCAGTTCTGGGGTCGGACGCAGCATTTGGTCAGGCAGTATTAAGGAACTTGTTTTTCTTGGAGGGTCACCTCTCCACCCTAGAGCTACATTCAGTTGTAATCGCCCATACAGTATGGAGGAAAGAGGACTATGGACTAGGAGCACGTTGGTCACTACGGTGAGCGTTGGATAACATTTTCACAGAACTGGTAAACCTTCCTGACCTGGGTCAACCCCAGATCATTTTGCTTTTACTAGTGGGTTATTTTTCCTTAATACCTCTGAGTGGGAACCTTTTTCCACACTCACAGAATCTTTTACTCTTTTTACTCTCCATTGTCTTTTTAAAGTTATCTTCTTTAACAACTTCTTTGGCAATAAGTGCCTGTTGTTGCTGGGTTGCCTAAGGGCTCCCCTTTTAACTTTCTTCTGCTAACCTTGAGAGAACTACAGTTCCCAAGGGTAGAAAGGATCTTTGGATTCCTTTTACATTTTATTCTGTGAAGCCAGCACACCCCACCTTATGTGGAGTGCTGGGGAGATGCAATGTATCCCCTTTCACATTAAAACTGTAATAATTCTGTTACAGGGACACGCTTTACTTCAATGGTGGCAGTGATGCCTTGTATTACTTTGGTGCGCCTTTACTGCTGGCTGTGTTCACAGCTGCACTAAAGGCACCTGGGCTCATTTTGACCAAAATGGCCCTGGTCATCTTTTTTGCCATTTTAGTGTTTGTCCTTTCTTGTTCCTTCCCCTGACATCCAGGGCTGGAAATTCCTTTGTGTGATTTTTATCTTCGGCGGGAGTCCCCTGAACTCCTTGCCCAGGCTCTAGTCTGTCTGTGAGGGCAGGAAGCGAGGGAGGAGTCCAAAACTGCACAGCCCTTTGTCTTTCACCTTACCTGAATGGGGACAAATCCCAGTGGAGGGCTGGCTGTCCTGATTGGTCAACCAGACCACCCCTTCTTGTAAAATGCAGGGAGAGAATGCAGAAGTTGTGTTGTAATTCATGATAAATACTGCAAACCTGGAAGCTGAAGACAAGTCGACCACTAGAACTGAAACCGAAGAGGATGATGAAGGAAAAGCGGTGGAGACGATTTCCAGCGACCGGAGAGCCTGCTGTAGCCCTTCCTTCCAATCGACATGGGGACTCCGAAAATGATGACCCCTGACCCAGAGCCTGGTGAGTCCCATTAGACTCAAGAAGACATGCATTTTGAGCCATCCCACGCGTTGCTGCAATACCCTGGGATCTCGAGCTAATGTGCGGTGCACGGTCTTAACAATTTCGAATCTCGCTGAAACTTTATGGGCATCCTGGTGGATAGTCTGAAAAGTCCCCTCAACAGAGTGCAGGACCTTTGTAACGATGAGAATTCAACCGCAAAATTCTGTGTTCTTCTTTGCTCCTTGAAAAGGCGCCTGTTAAGGGGAATTCTCAGAAATGTGCTAATTCCTCTCTACCTTAGAGACCCCCTGCACTTTTGCTGGACTCTAGGACTTTAAGAGAGAGTGAGACCTTTTTCCCACTTGCTCATGTATTTTTCTTGTGATTCTAAGTTTCTTTTGGTTTCTGGAGTCTGACAAACTCCATAAGCATTTTTTTGCATTCTCCAGCATTGGATCTTTCATGGATTCACATGCTTAGAATATTCCCCGTCGTCAGACTGGGACCCCTCGGTACACATATATAGCCTTTTCCAAAGGAAACTTTCGACACTTTTGTGTCCTATCTATGCCCTTCTAGGACCCGCCTACGCATGCTCCGCAGGCCGTGCTAGTATAAGAGGCCCGCCCCCGCGGCTCCCCTTCAGATTTCAACGGTCTCCAAAGTAGTGGGATCTCCTCGTGTTGTCCTACTGTTTTGTACTAGGTTGCGTCATTGGATTTCGAGTAATAATGTCCTCTGTGTCAGGTAAAGCGCTGTTCCGTCCATTCGCGACATGCGGCTTAAAAAAGGTTTACGAGGGGGACGGACATATGGACTGCATATATTGCCTTCACCCTCACCATTCGGCGGATACCTGCGACATATGCAAGGGGTTGTCTCAAAAAACCCTCAAAGACCGGATCCGACGCCTGGTGGCATGGCTGAATGTTGGAGCGGGGGCATCCCCCCCCCCTCGGAGGTGGGCTCCACACAGTCGGCGAAAACATCACGCCGCGCGGCCTCGTTGGAACCACCGGCGAAGAAATCTAGGCCGTCGGAAAAAGAGTCGTCTGGAAGTCACTCCACTAGAGACTCCTCGGAAAAGAAATCATCCTCATCAAAAAAGCATGAGAAGGAAAGGAAATCCTCCTCTGGCGATCATCACAGATCGACCACGAGTCGAGAGTTGAGTAAAAGCGGGCACAGTGTGGAGAAGGCGGGACCGCCAAAACCACCTTCGAAGTCTTCGTCGACGGCGGTCCAGTCATCGGCCGCCTCCCTGCCACTTGCACAGGGGGCATCCACAGTCCCGTCGACGAGGGCCTCGTCGACGGGGTCCTACAGGAGGCCTGGAGGCCTGAAGTCTTTGACCCGACCCCCCCCAGGAGCCTTTGCTACAAGAACAAGCTATGTTGCTGTCCTCGGAGGACGAGAACGAGAGAGTTGCTGGCCCAACAGACCTAAGGCTACGAGCGGCTGACAAGTCGTCGACGAGGGCATCCGTTACACCGGTATCTGCCCCTCTCCTGAATCCTCAATCGGTTTTGTTGTTGGATATTCTGTCCACGCTTCAGTCCTTGTTGCAGTCGTTGGACCAGCGACTACCCCAGGCAAGCCTGCCACAGTCACTCGTCGACGAGCCGGGCCCGTCCCATCAACCGACGCACCCACGCACGCCAATCTCAACACTGGCACAGGAGGAAGGTGAGCTGCCAGATTCGGAGTCTGACAGGGGAGCCATGTCGGATATCTCATTATCCCCCTCCAGGGATCCTACCTGGGAGTCAGAGGCGGAGTTGGAAAACCCCAGAAGCCCAGCTCACCCGTCCCCTCCGGACGACATTGCGTCATTCCATTCTATGATGGCGAAGGCATGCAAAGAATTTGGTCTGTCCCAGGAAGAACAGAAAAAGGACTGTTTTTTGTTCGACCACATGGGCAAGAGAAGGAGGTCGGTGTTCTCGATACCAATACTAGACCATGTATGGAAAGAGGGGTTGCAGACAATGAGACACCCATTCTCAGAACCAGCAGTGAAAGGACGCCTAGAAAAAAAGTTTAAGGCTCCAGAGTCTACCCCCAAGTGTTTATCCTCCCAACCAACACCGGACTCGGTGGTGTTGGCGGCAGCAGCGAGGAAGGCAAAGGCACAGCACAAGTGCACGACGACTCCTGAGAACGAGGCGAGACGCCAAGATGCCTTTGGCAAGAAAGTGCTCTCCGTGGGAGCGACCACAGTAAAGGCCGCAAACTCTCTGGCAATTGTGGCCAGATACGATAGGGAGATGTGGCACAGACTAGCTCCGCTGCTTGATCATCTTCCAGAAGAACAGAGGAAGGCGGCGATGCTACTGGTCCGAGAGGGTGAGGAAGCCTCAAATCACGCAATAAACATCGCAGTGGATCTCGCTGAGTCAGGCTTCAAGCAAGTCAACAATGGCGTGGTATTGCGTCGACAGTCATGGCTTAAGTGTACCTACTTCAGGCCAGAAGTGCAATACAAGGTCTTAGATATGCCCTTTGAGGGAGACCTTCTTTTCGGTGAGAAGGTGGACGAGGCCCTAAAAGGGATGAAAGAAGATTCGGACACGGCACGTTCATTGGGTGCCCTCCAGAGTGGCAGAAGTTACAAGTCTTTTCGTCCCTTGAGAGGGGCTTCAGGTAATTCAAGATTCTCTTCTGGAGACAGATCCTTTGCCAGATCGTCTTACCCCTCCCAGGGATAACGATGTGCCTCACAATCGGCTAACCGTCGACGAAACTTCCAGTCTTCCAGAAAACGACCATCATACCCATCGTCGTCGAGAGACAAGCAAAATAAAGATCAGTAGTGACATACCACAAAACGTTTTGGGGGGAAGAGTTTCAGCATATGTCGACGAATGGGAAAGGATAACGACGGACCAATGGGTGTTAGACACCATAAGAAACGGACACTCTCTGCAATTCAAACACAACCCTCCGCAAATTCCACCTGCGTTCACCGCTCAGTCCCATATGAAGGTACTGCAACAAGAGGTTACACTCATGTTAGCGAAGGGCGTGATAGAATTAGTTCCAACATCGCAGAGAGGTCAAGGAGTCTACTCGAGATACTTCGTCGTAAAAAAGCCGAACGGCAAATGGCGTCTCATTCTAGACTTACGCGATCTCAACAAGTCCTTAAAGAACCTGAAATTCAAGATGCTCACTCTGCAGGAAGTGATCCGCGTAGTTCAAAAGGGAGATTTCCTGGCATCCCTGGATTTACAGGACGCGTATTTCCATATTCCAATGTGTCGGAAACACAGGAAATTCCTACGTTTTGTAATAGGGCGAACTCACTACCAATTCACGGTTCTTCCTTTCGGGCTCAAGACCTCCCCCAGAACGTTCACAAAATGCCTGGCTCCAGTGGCTGCCTGGCTAAGGAAGCAAAGCCACCATGTATACCCATACCTCGACGACTGGCTGGTAAGGGGATCCTCCCCAGCGTCGACCAACACAAGTCTGCAAGCCACCATGCAGCTTCTACAACGGCTAGGATTCGCCATAAACTTCGAGAAATCCTCTCTGCTGCCATCGAGAACGCTGGTATTCTTGGGGGCACAGTTCGAGACTCAGTTAGGGCTGGTGAAACCTTCCCTCGACAGGACCTCAAGACTCATTCAACAAGCGGCCTGGCTACGGCGAAACACCAGGATTTCAGTGAGAAAGTATGTTTCGGTCCTAGGGGCCATGGCATCCTGCATCCATCTGGTGAGAAACTGTCGACTATTCATGAGGCCAGTCCAAGAATTCCTTGAGGACCGATGGACATAGGCTCAGGGATCGTGGTCGGACAGGATAACCGTCGACGACGACAAGCTACGTCGGATCCTTCAGTGGTGGCAGAGTTCCCACAATCTGAACAACGGTGTGCCCCTACAGGAGCCGGAGTTTCAGAGCACCATAGTTACGGATGCGTCCCTAACCGGATGGGGAGCGCACATGGGTGCTCTCCAAACGCAAGGTCGCTGGTCTCCAACGGAGTCACTCCTACACATAAACGTACTGGAACTCAGAGCGGTACGATGGGCTTTGAAGGCGTTCCTACCACACATCAAGAGTTCGAGAGTGCGAATACTGACCGACAATACAACAGCCATGTTTTATCTGAGGAAACAAGGAGGGACCCGATCAAGGACTCTTTCCATAGAAGCCCAGAAAACATGGCATTGGGCATCGAAGCACGAAATTTCCCTCGTGGCTTATCACCTTCCAGGAGTGAGGAACGGCCAAGCCGACTCCCTCGGCAGAAGCATGGCCCAGATACACGAGTGGGAAGTGGACACGGGTCACTTGAGGAAAGTGTTCGAGAAATGGGGTCACCCCCCTCTGGACGCCTTCGCGACCAAAGACAACAAGAAATGCGAGCAATTTGCAAGCAGATGGCCCCAAGAGGGTTCGGTGGGGGAGGCGTTCTCCTTCCCATGGACGGACATGTTCCTCTATGCTTTCCCCCCGTTTCCCCTCATACGGAAAACAATAGTGGATACGCAGATACAATTGCCGGGTGATTCTAGTGACACCATACTGGCCGAGGCAACCGTGGTTCTCAGACCTCCTCCATCTATCGCTGGAACATCCCATAGCATTTCCGAAAGTCCCGTACCTTCTATCCCGGGACAGAGGCACGGTGTGGCATCACGACCCGGACAGTCTCAACCTTACGTCCTGGCTCCTGACTTCTCGGAGTTCGGCGCTTTAGACATTTCAGAGGATTGCCAAAAAATTCTACAGGCGGCTAGAGCCCCTTCTACTAACAAATCTTACTCCTATAAGTGGCAGAGATTCTGTGAATGGTGTAGAGGACAACAGGGCCTACAACCATTGTTGGTGACGCCGGAACAAGTTCTACCTTACCTGCTCCTCTTGGCAGAAAAGGGATTGTCCCCCTCGTCGATAAAGGTACACCTGGCAGCCATCTCGAGGTTCACAAGGAAGAGGCAGTCGTCTCCTCTATTCAGTGACAGACTGGTAAAACACTTCATGCGGGGTTTATTTCGAGCTTTTCCCCCCGGTGAAACATTTTCCCCCGACGTGGAGCCTCAACACAGTGTTGGCAGGCTTGATGAAATCGCCTTTCGAGCCTATGGCCACGTCCGACATAAAATTCATTTCGTGGAAGTTGGCATTCTTGATAGCTATCACATCAGCCAGACGTATCTCGGAACTACAAGCGCTGGTCGTGGACCCGCCCTACCTAAGATTCTTTAAGGACAAGGTCGTCCTGGCAACTAACCCTATTTTCGTCCCGAAGGTTCCGACGGTATATCACAAACACTCATCCGTGGTTCTGCCTACTTTCTTCGCCACTCCCATCATCGGCAGCAGAAAAAACTCTTCATACCCTGGACGTTAAGAGGGCTCTGAAATTCTACCTACATCGTACACAAGACATCAGGGCTACTCGGCAACTGTTTGTCGCATATGGTCCGTCGACGAGAGGAAAAGCAATCTCTAAACAGGGATTGGTCTAGATGGGTCTCGTCGACGATTGCTTTTTGTCACTCTACGGCCGGAAGGCCACTGCAAGGACATCCTAGAGCTTATTCTACAAGGTCGATGTCCTCCTCAACAGCGTTATGGGCTGGGATTCCGCTGACGGACATATGCCAAGCTGCGGCATGGTCAGTGCCCCACACGTTTACCCGCCACTACTGCCTTGCCAGGCAGCATGCAGACGAGGTGCAGATGGTAAGAGCTGTCCTGCACCATCTGTTTCAGTAAGGTAAGCTCCTCCCTGTGGAGATTCTGTTGTCTACCCTCTTAAGGGCGATCTACTTTATGTGGGCAACGTTATATGACTTAACTTATCCCTACGGTAGATATGCATTGTGTAGTAGGGTGAGGATATATATTGTTACATTACATTCTCACCGCCGTCTCAAGCGTTACTGCTATACAATATATTCTAAGCATGTGAATCCATGAAAGATCCAATGCTGGAGAAGGGAATAGTTTCCTACCTGTAACTCCATTTCTCCAGCATTGGTATCTTTCATGGATTCACATGCGCCCGCCAACCTCCCCTGTAATGTATGTGATAAATTTAACCCTTCCTACTTTGAAGGGGCCGAAATCTGAAGGGGAGCCGCGGGGGCGGGCCTCTTATACTAGCACGGCCTGCGGAGCATGCGTAGGCGGGTCCTAGAAGGACGTAGATAGGACACAAAAGTGTCGAAAGTTTCCTTTGGAAAAGGCTATATATGTGTACCGAGGGGTCCCAGTCTGACGACGGGGAATATTCTAAGCATGTGAATCCATGAAAGATACCAATGCTGGAGAAATGGAGTTACAGGTAAGAAACTATTCCCTTGTGTCACAGCACCTTTAGTGCAGTGACACAGGGAAGTCGTTTAGAATTCCCAGGGTTTTAATACCTTACTCTTGGTTTAACTACTGTTTCCAAGAGCTGTAAAGTCAAATTGACTTTGCTGTGCAGTGTAACTTTCTAGACCCAGCACACACTATCTTACAATAGGGTGCTGGAGGGATTTCTTAGTAGTCCCTTTGTCTAGCTTCTCATGTAACATTTTTTATGTTACCCTTTACACAATTAATGGCTGGTGGCAGTGGTTACTTTTTACTACCGTGTCCTGTCTTTACCACAGGCTGCGTTCGCAGCTACAGTAAAGTACCCATGGGTCAAAATGGCCCAGGTCTTCTTTTTTTGACATTTCTTGTTGTTTTGGGCCTCCTTGAGATTTACTCTGCGTGCCAAACCAGGTTTGGTCCCTTTGTTCATTTTGTCTTTGGCGGGCTTCACGAGTCAAACCCGCCTCTGGCTCCAGAGTGTCGAGTGGGGGCAGGAAGTGAGGGAGGTGCCTGAAACTCCCTGTGCTTAGTCTCATAGGAGACCTGAATGCACTCTGTGATGGTTGGCTGGCTGTCCGGCAAGAACAGTCACCCTGCTGTATGATGGGCAGCTAGACTGGAATGAATTGGAGAAACCTGCATTAAAGGTGAGGCCTTTTTGGCTGGAAGGCAGTCGACCACTGGATGAAGGAATCCGAAGAAGAACAGGAAGAAGACGCCTGCTGCATCTCCTGGACCGTTGGTTTTCCCGGTGAAGTCCTGCTGCTGTCCTGAAGCCCCAAGTTCGCCTCGACAGAGATGCTCTGCAAAGACGACTTCTCCCCTTGAGTTGGTGATCAATCAACTCAAAAGTAAGCCACCTGGACATCCATCTCGGAGCTGGTTGAATTTCCACACAGTGCTGCTGGAAACAGTATAGCCAGGGAGAGGAACACCAGTTTGTGTGTGTTGCTTTTAAGTTGGCCAAGAGCTCCAGGAAGATCCTCCGGACTCCCAGGAAGCAGGACTGACCAAGCCTGAGCCCCCTCAACAGAGTGCGGGACCCTAGATATGATATGATAAATGGCATTTATAACGTGCCTATACACAAGTGTTTCAAGGCGCAAAAGCCAGAAGCAAGGAAGGTCCATCTCGACAGCCAGGAACCGCGGTGTTGATGTTTGCGGTAGTCGCGAGAAGCTGAAACACCGAAGTGCCACTTCTTTGAAAGTTTGCCGGTTGCGGTTGGTGACCGTCCCGTTGTGGTGCAGGAGTCCCCAGAAGTCCTCCCTCTTGTCCCCACGACTGAGGCCCAGAAACAACAGGATCTGCAGAGCTACACAGAGGTCACCAGCTGCATCTTTTCTTCAAACTCAAAGGTACTCTAAAGTCTGAGAGAACTTACCTCTCACTGTAGATTTGCTTGCTCTTCTACTTCACAAGTCTCCCGGCTTGTAGCCCAATATTTGATTCTTCTTTCTTCATCAAAGACTTCTAAAAGCCTTGTGCAAAGATTTTGACTCTCCTTCAACAAGTGCTTCAGTCCACATAGACTTTTGCCCATTGACATTGGCTTAGCCTGGTTCCCTGAATGACTTCTCTCCTCTGTTTTGTGTTGCACCTATCCAGGAAGGGGTTAACTCACTCTGCATTGGGGAGGTTCAAAGGTATTTGCCTGCTTAAAGAAATATTTGAGATCTCTTGTTTATTCTTTTTAACCCTTACTTTGTACACACCCTCTGCCTACTTCGGATGTAACAGTTCTATATTAATGACTATAAGTTTCCTAGTTATTTATGTCACCTGAGGGTGTAGGAATTGTCTCTGGGTCCTCCCCAATGGGAAGTTACTGAATCTAAGAAACCTAATAGTGTAGATTTTTTAAATGTATTTGAGTGTTGCTTTTATAGTGTTCCTTCTGAAGAAGGCTTGTTTAAATGACTGGTAAATAAATTAATAATTGTTTTATCAAGAAACCTTGAGTATCAGTGTTTATTTGAATACTTGTCAATGTGAATGTCCCTGTAACTACATAACTGCTCACAATGAACCCTCTTGAGATGAGCCTGGCTGCTAGACCACACTACCAACATGTGTAGTTCAGACTAATACCAAAGGTTGGGTCCCAATTGCCAGGAGGCTACAGTTGTTGTAGTGCACCCTAAGGGTACTACCCCAAATCTTTACCTAACAGTGCCAAATCCACAGAACCGCATTCAGCCGCGAGGGAAAACCTTGCCTAGAGCCTTCTCCATTGATCCCTGCTGCATTCCTTCCAAGGTCCTTTTTTTCAGTCACCACGACAAGGAATCCACTGACCGGGTTTTTGGCTGCAGATCCCGACGTAGTCCTGCTGCAAAATCTTCTTCAATGCTGAGGTACTCTGTTGGCATGGGTATATACTTATCCTAAGCCTGTTAGGATTTCTGTGTAGCTGTGTGGGGTGTTTTCTGTGATGGGAGGCCTCTCATCCAGATCACACAGTCCCACTGCTAGAATCCTGCTAGGGTGACTTCTGTAAAGCCCCTGGGCCCTCTTCTAACCCTAGAAGTAAAGTACTCACCTGTTTGCATAGTCTTCCTAGATCCTAGTGACCCCCCCCCCCCCCTTCTGCCCCTAACCACACTCATGCTCCAAGAATAAGGGAAAGACTTTTAAGGGAATGGGTTTTTTGCCTAGAAAAAAAAGAAGTGTTTAAAAGTTACTTACTTGTAAAGAGTTGGTTGGTAACTGTAACTCTAAGAGTGAACAGTTACAAAAGGTCTTACTTACCTTGGATGTGTGATGCACTATTCTTAAAAGTATGGTTAACATCTGTTCTTCCTTAGAAACTGTTTTGCCATTCTAATAAAAAGTAGATGTGAAGGTGTATTACTCTCCTGTGATTGGGTTGAGCCTCTTCCCTAAAATAATGTTGGTTTCACCAGATTATTCCTGCAGGGTAATTGTATGAGTGTCCTCCAACTGGGTTTTGCTTCCCCTGACTTGCTGTTAACCTGTCCAGAATAAGTCTGTATTAGGTTGTTGCCTACCTAGAATAACGTTGAGTCATTCAGTAAAGTGTAACATTGGGTTTTACTTTCCCCTTCATTGTAAGGTTAAGTGTGTGTGTGTTTTACTTACCTTGAGTTAGCTGTGTGCCATCCCAAAAAGAAGTTACAAGAGTTACTGCTTATCTCAATCTGTTTCACTGATCTCAAAAGCACATGTAACTGAATATTTCATCCTTTGGTTTTACTCACCTAGTAGAACTGTGTGTTATCACAAAAGTCGTTGTAGTTGTTTACTGTACCTAGAAGTCTGATTGTGATTTGTACTGAGGGTCACTGCACAACTGGTAGGGTCTACTGCCCTTGCATTACTGAATGTAATTGTGAAAGTAACCAATGGTTTTTTTACTCTCCAAGAATAGGTGTGACCTATACTGAATGTGTATGAAAAAGTTTTGACTTCCTAGAACTACTGTCCGGTGTTCCAAATAAGGTTTATGCTTTGGTCTGTGTAACTTCAAGTATAGTGTTGTGTTTTTATAAATGTAATTTCATATAATGTCTTAGTTCGTATTTACCCCTAGATTTAACTGGGCCTATCTGGATTTAAATAAATCAACTATTTTTACATATATAGTGTTTGTGTTTCTTTGGACCATTTGTATTACAATTTCATTTGTACTGATTCTACAGCCCTCTCTCCAGCCTGGCTGCTCTGTCTACGCTACCATGTACTCGGGTGGTACGGCCTTATACTAAGAGTGGAGTCTTGTACTTCCTCAGTTGAATGGTTTTCACGAAGTTGGTAGCACTTCAGAAAAACCGTCCTAACAGTGAGTAACTTATAATTTCTTGACAAAATGATCCATCGACTGGGTTTTTGGCTGCAGATCCTGAAGTCTTCCTGCTGCAACTCTTCTTCTGTGCTGAGGTACTTTATTGGCTGGGATATTTTACCATCCTTAAGCCTTTGTAATTTCTGTATAGCTTTGGGGTGTTTTCTGTGATTCGGAGGACACTATTCCGTTCATCCAGCCAGGCCCACTGCCGAATCCTCCTAGGGTGTCTTCTCTGAAGTCCCTGGACCCTCAACTAACTTTCTTATTTTTCTTCTTTTTAAAAAAATTAATATTTTATTTAGAATTTCAAGAACAAGTAATAAACGGGAGTAATTTCAATGCAATACTCTCAAATAATAGAGAATTCATATTCAGTGAAAGGCACACGGAAAACTACAATTCAACTAATCCATATATTATAAATAAAACCCCATCCCAACAGACTAACGCAACGTACAGAAGAAAAGGAGAAGGAAAATGAAAAATTGAATATTTCTGAGGCTTGTGGATCTTCTTAGATCACATGCTATGCATAGGCTGGCATCTAGTGGTAGCTGTGGAGCATTACATTTTTTGTTTTCGAAACTCGAAAAGGGACGTCGCCAGGGCGTGCCAGTAATACTATCCCTAGAGTGATGTCTAATGTACCCTGGGCCTGGCACATTAGGGAGAGCACAGGGAGCTTCATACTCCAGTTTCCTACTCCAGTCTCGCTAAGAGAATGCATATTCCCCTTTACTCCCTTGTATTTCGCCAGGCTGCCATCCTTATACATGATGAAAAACGCTCCTTTTAAATTCTGCCCTTCCTGTAACAGGAAGTTTCCTTGATATGATTTGTCCACGTGTGTAACCTTCATCTCCCCAGGGGCCACACCGAAGAACAGTGCAAGTTTTGCAAACTGTTCAGACCATAGACTTTAAAGGACTGCAAGACCAAGCGCGGGGCTCAGCACGCCATGCAGGCCGAGGCTGCCATGGACATCAAGGGAGTTTCCAGCGATGGCAGCATCAACGTCCTAAGTGACGCCGAGGGCGATCGGGATCCATCAGATTTCCGCTTGCGAGCCCACGACCCCAACAGGCAGGCTGGCAGTTCTGCTACAGGGACGACAACCAGCGGCTCAAGCACTACTAAGTCGCATCACACTGAGCACAGCCCCCACGGCCGAAAGTCGACCACATCACTGACTGGTAAGCCACACACAGTGTCGAGGGGAAGGTCTGAATATTCCCTGACCTCTGGACCTTCACGGTCACCACACGACAGGCCACCGAAACAGACATTAAAGTCAGTTTCTGACACCACGTCTAAATCTGGGAAGTCCACGGGTGCCGACAACCAGCCATCGAAAGATGTGTCGACGGCCTCCTGAAAGAGATCAAAAATCTCAAAATTAAGTTAATTAGAAAACAAGTTCCTGATACCCTGATACCCTACTAAAGGTCAGATTGGCGGAAAACCATAAATCTTTGACCCCCCCCCATGTTAAAAAGTCACATGCTGCTAAAAGTAGAGATTGCACTACTCTTGAGGGCACCCTTTGAGGAGCTATGCATCATTTGAAAACCCTTGTCCCAGATCTTCCGCATACTCCTTGCCAAGCTCCACCCAATGGACCACAGAACAATTCAATAAGGTCCTGAGAATGTCCAGTTTTATAAACTTCTTTGATAACCCCAACGTCCTCCCCAACCTTCAGGGGACCCCAGAGAGCGGGGCAGCAGTCGCTTGAAAAAAGCCCACCTAGACACCACGCATGCTACCACCTCGTCACATCACGACCTGGCTTCGGACACTTATTATTACAGCACTCAAGGCTCACAGGATACTGGCTCATAAACAGACCCGGAGGACCAAGGGGGACACAGGAGACTTGGACCAATATTATGACGACGATGAGGACGTATACATCATCCAATCCCCAGACCACACTGACCCACCAGTGGCTGACTCCCCGGTAGACCACCAACTGCAATATAATGACCTGCTCCTAAAGGCTGCAGAACACTTCAAAATAGACACTCAATAGGCCCAAGTCGACAAAGACTTTGTGGAGGAAATCCTTGCCGATATAAAATCGGCAACTCAATTTGTCCTCTGTTACAGTCGGTCCAGAGACTTATTCAACCCTCTCTGCTTAGACCCATTTTGACACAGGCAGTCAACCCGCGCATCGAAAAAAAAATTTAGACTGGCCCCCTCAAAATCCTTATATATTAGGGGGCAGCTAAAGCCTGACTCTCTGGTAGTCACCACTAGGAGAAAGAGAGCAGGAACCCCTCTGGCCTCTGCCAAAGCCCCTCTGGACAAGGAGTAAAAAAAGGTATACCTTGGGCAGGAAGGTAGCTTCCTCCACAGCTTATCAGAAGAGGATAGCTAATAACACAACACTATTAGCCAGCTATAATTGCCACAAGTGGGACAAAATCAGATAGACTCTGTCCCAGAGGCCCTAAAAAGCCGGCTCTCACTCACCATTACTGAGGGGCAAAGGGTAGCCAGCTGCATCCTAGCAGACCATGCAGGAAGGATCATGACAGAGGGCACACTGATCAAGCGCCGCGCATGGCTCCGCCAATCGGGGTTCAAATTAGAGACCGAGGCTACATTCTTAAGCATGCCTCTTGAGCCCAACGCTTTATATGGCAAAGCAGTTGAGGATGCGCTTTAAAGCACAAAGGAAGAATATGATACCCTCAAATCACTAGGACAGCTCACTAACAACCCCTTTGGGCACAGACGGGGCTCAAACTCTCGCCAGTTTCTAGGACAGACTCCCAGCGGTCCTCAAAAACTACAACCGGGTTTGGGCAAGTGTTAGCTCGAGATTTGGAGTAGTACCCTTTGGGTGCACTACAACAACCTCACTCCTGGCAATAGGGTCCCAACCTTTGGTATAAGTCTGAACTGCAAAGGTTGGTAGTGTGGCTGAGCAGCCAGGCTTATCTCAAGCGGGGTCAATGTGAGCAGTAGTGGCGTTAGAGATTCACAGTGACAGGTATTCAAACAAACGCTGATACTCAAGGTTTATTGATAAAACACTTAGTAATGTATTTACCACTCATTTAAACAAGCCTTCTTCAGAAGGAGCAATATAAAAGCTACACTCAAATATACTTCAGAAATGCACACTTTTAGGTTTCTCAGAATCAGTAAAGGCCCATTGGGGATGGCACACAGACAATTCCTGCACCCTCAGGTGACTTAAATAACTAGGCACTGTGGACATTGATATATTACTGTTGCATTCATAGTAGGCTTTGAGAGTGTTAAAAGAAAGGTTATCAGAACAAACAAGAGATCACAAATATTCTTCAAGCAGGCAAATACATTTGAACCCCCCAATGCAGAGTAAGTTAACCCCTTCCTGGAAGGATAGGTGTAACATAAAATAGAGGAGAGAAGAGTCATTCAGGGAACCAGGCTGAGCCAATGTCAATGGGCAAAAGTCTATGTGGACTGAAGCACTTCCTGAAGGTGAGTAAAAGTCTTGTTTTCAGAAGTCTTTTGATGAAGAAAGAAGAATCAAACGTAGGGCCTTGCAGGTGAGTAAAGGACTTTGCACAATACAACACACAACACAGTAGTAACAAGTAACCACTGCCACCAGCTATTAATTGTGTAAAGAGTAACATGACAAATGTTACATGAGAAGCTAGACAAAGGGGCTACTAAATATAACCCCTCCACCACCCTATTGTATGTGTGTTCTGGGTCTAGAAAGTTATGATGTAAAGTCAATTTCACTTTACTGCTCTTGGAAACGGTACTTAATCCAAGAGTAAGGTATTTAAACCTTGGGAAATCTGAAAGACTTCCCTGTGTCACTGCACTGAAGGTGCTGTGACACACAATGCAAAAAGAAGCATATGGAGTTTGTCAGACTCCAAAAACACCAGAGATCAAATCACAGAAAAATACACGAGGAAGTGAGAAAAAGGTCCCACTCACTCGGGTGGAAAAAAATCACAAGTCCTAAGCCCATTAAAAGAGCTGGGGGTCTCTAAGGTTGAAGAAAATTAGCACAGAAATGAAAATTCTCCCTAACAACCTATATAAAGAGTAAGACTAGGTGAGTGGGGGGAAATATTCTCACTCACCTGGGGACAACAAGTAATCCCCAAGTCCAAGCAAAATGTTCTGGCGTTGACACAAGTCAGAAAGATTTATCACAAATATGAAAAGCTTACCTAATACCTTCATTCTCTGAGATTTGTCATTGGCATTTGGCAGTTGATCTGTGCTTATGCCACTGGTCGGTTAACCTTTTCTAGTCTTATATATCTCAATTGATGGCTCAGTCTTCATTGAAATGTCCTCTGAGATGATTGTCATGCAGGGTGTAACAAGGCTCTTTCCTTTCGCCTTCTTTGTGGAATTCGTACATCTATTCTCCTTGTACATTCAGTTGGATGGGGCCCTAGGTTTTTCAGCAGAAGTAGTTAGTATCTGAACAGTTAGCAGTCGACTTTATGGCAGTTCTTCTCTGAAGGAGCTACAGCTTGGATTTATGAGCAGACATGCCTGGTTATCCTGTATCGGTTCCTCAAATGAGAAGTTTAAGTATTAAAAGTCCCTATGTAGAGTATTGAGCAAATGAAGCTCAAACTTAAAAATGGGAAGCACTACGAGGCATCCATTTTGTGAAATGGATGCCTCCTGTGCTTGCCCTTGCGGCACTAATGAAGCAAAAGCCAGCCTGTTGTAATAAACAAAAGCTACCACTGGGTGGCTTTTGCTTCATTGGTGCCGGAGGAAGGCAACCAGAGACTGCAGGCAGGAAAGCTGCATCTGGATAAGTGCTTAGTTCTTTTTTTTTTAAATGAGCACTAGCTGCGTGTTTTTATTTATTTATTTTTTCAGGTTTTCCGGCCTGGTGGAGCCCGTTGTAGTTAAAAACGCTGCAGTTTTCTTTTTATGTTTCTCGAGCTCCTCCGAGCCGGAGGAGCCCAAGAAACTTGTAAAATAAAAACCGCATCGTTTTTGAAACCTAATCGCGTTGCGTTTCTGCCTGCCGTGGCTATCACTTGGGAGCCCGGGAGGCTCAAAGTGAAAGCTGCTGCAGACAGAAACACAACGCGGGTGTGTTTTGAAATGCCACAGTGCTCCTCATTACTGCGGCTTTCGCGTGGTGCCTCCTGTGCTCCCCCAACCCTGAGTGAGTCCAGGCGAAATCTGCCGCAGTGAGAAATGCAACATTGTTGTATTTGTAAATGCCGCAGGATTTACAAATAAACAACGTTGTTATTCTGACTGTGGCGGCTTTCGCTTGGAGTCTCCTGAACTCCCTCAGGGTTGGGGGAGCCCAGGAGACTCCACGCGAAAGCTGCCGCAGTCAGAATAACGACTTTGTTGTATTTGATTTCCGTGGTTTTCCAACCATGTCAATCACAAATACAACAACGTTGTATTTTTAATTGCAACGCCTCTGCTTTTTGCCTTCATTTTACGTTTTCTGTGCTTCCCTGGGCTTTTGGAGCACCGAAAACGTAAAGTGGCAGAGCTGAGGAGGCTGCCTGAAATGGCAAAATGGATGCTCCCTCGTTTGTTCAAAGTGTTTACATAGGAACTTTCATTCAAAATATGTCTAAACTATGTTTTAGACTATTGGCCATCATTTTAGCAAATGATATTTCTGAGCGCACTATTCCATTAAGTTGGATGCTTTCTTTGAAGCTTTAGTGAGGAGTTTTAGTGAAGTGCATCATTTCTTGCTTAGGTGAATCTTATACCTAGTCTATTGCATGAGTTCTCTCCGAGGCAGAAGAGGGGCCCTAGTGGTCTAGGTGCCTACTATGGGCAGGGTGATACAGGGTTCAGTTGCAGAGAAAATCAGAGTTCCTGAGGAGGGCTCTTCAAACAAGTAAGTATTTCACTTAAGAGTTAGTTAGGGTCCAGGGACGTCTGTGAAGACTCCCTAGGAGGATTATAGCAGTGGGCCTGGGTGAACTGGATCAGGAGACTCCCAATCACAAACACCCAAAAGCTATTCAGAAATCACACAGGCTTAAGTTAAGTAAATACCCCAGCCAACACAGTACCTCGGCACAGAAAGAGTCTGTAGCAGGGGAGACTTCAGGATCTGCAGCCAAAAACCGGGTCGAATAATTATCCAGCATGGGGTCTGGCATGGATTCACATGCTCATGAATATTCCTCGTCGTCAGGCTGGGAATCCTCGGTACTGAAAAAATCAGTTTCGTTTCTGAGCTGTCTTTCTTTGTAGTAACCAATTACTGGTCTCTGGGTCATACTGCCCCCAGCCAGTGACTGGCCGCTCCCTAAGCCCCGTCCCTGGCAATCATCCTCAGATTTTTACAGCACGTTCAAGTGTTGGGAGTTCTTGTGCTATAGCTCTCGAGCCTTTACTGCGTTTTGTGATTTTTCAAAGAGTTTAATCTCATTTTTTTTCGGTCAATCGAGCCTCGAGCTCCGTTTCTACTTCAATGGTGGACCAGTTTCAGAATTTTCTACGCCCCTCAAGGGCGAAGTTTTCATCGAGTTACGCTTCTTGGAGGATTCCAGAAGACCTTAAGGCCTACCCTGTGGACATGGCCCAGGACAAAGGGAGCTTGATGCCGGGATCCAAGCTGTTCAGGAACTGCCCTGGATGTGGATTGCAGAATGTGTTCAAGGAGGGCGAGCATTCTAGATGCCTCTACTGCCTTCACGAAGACAAAACGCACGTGGAGAAGGACTGTGCGTTTTGGAAGAACATGTCGGAGCGGGCCATGAAGGATCGGCGGATCCGCCTCACCAACTGGCTGGAAGGGAAGAGCCCAGTGGTAGGCGAGAAGCAGAAGAGGTCTGCGCAGTCTTCTAAGTCCTTTGAGGGTGCTCTGCGATGGAGGCCCAACAAAAGGCTAAGCACCGGGAGCGCCGAACGGTCGGGCCCCTTGGCTGCCAGGTAGGGCGCGCTTTCACCGACGCCACGAGCCAACGCTCTGGCTCGGGGAAGAGAAAATCGGAGAACCCGGGTAAGCTTCTGCAGAAGCCCTGGTCGATCCCGACATAAGCTGCCGAGGGGGCGCAAGGTGGTGACCCCTCCGCCCCCAAAAGGTGAAGGCCTCAGGCGCACCTAAAGTCGTGAAGGCCTTCATTCACCTGGCTAAGGCCTCTAACGGGGAGTCGTGGTGGCCCTGGCGAAGCCTGTGGAGGCTCCCCCAGTGGAGACTACCTCGGGGCCCAGAGTTTCCCTGTCACTGCCGAGGGAATCCTCTTTTCAGCCCGTCGATAAGACCCCTGGTGGAAACAGAGGGGAGGGGCCAGTGGCCATCATGGACACAGCCTCTGAAGAGGAGCTGGCTAGATTCGTGAAGATCCTCAACAAGAAGTGCAAGGAGGTCCGGTCCCACAGGAGGGATCCCGATGAGGCGGACGAAGAGGGCGATGGCAGTGCCGACGAGGTTCCTGTGGAGGCGGAGGATCTCACTCCCCAACCGTCGCGCCCGTCGCAGCCGGCACCTGGCCCTCAGGACAACTCGGGAGCAATCTTGATGGCGATCCAGGCCTTGTGTACGGAGATGAGGACAAGGTTGCCCTTACAGGCTACAGCGGAGCCTGGACCGTCGGGAAGTCCTCCAAACAAGCGGAGGAGGACTCGCCCCGCCCTTCCAGCCTTCTCGGCCTTCATCTCCTTACCCTGATCCGAGGAATGACACGGGAACAGACGGCGACGGATGACGACGACGGGATGGACCTTCTGTCACCACCTCCTCGGGCCTCCCCGCCCGACGAGATTGGCTCCTTCCACATCATGATCGTCAGGGCATCCCAGCTTTTCCAGCTCTGCCCCGAAGAAAAGAAGGAAGCTTTCCTCTATTAACGGCGTGAGGCAGAGAGGACGACGGTCCTCTGTCCCATTACTTGATGACATCTGGGACGAGGGGCTTTGGCTCCTGAAGAACCCGTCTACGATTCCTACCAAGAGAGACTGGTACGAGAAGAAGTAACGAGTCCCGGATTCCGCCCCATGTGCCTTAGGGCGCAGCCGACCCCAGATTCGGTCGTCTCGGCGGCGGCCAAGAAGAAAGCGGCAGGGGCCACTGCTTCGACCTCCCCGCCGGACAGCAGGGGGAAGAAACTGGACGCCATGGGACGATGGGTCAACTTGTCGGCGGCGACTACGATCAAAGCAGCCAATGCCCTCGTGATTGTGGCCCGCTACGACGGAGCTGTGGTTTAAGATTGCTCCTCTGCTGGACTTCCTCCCTGATGACAAGAGGGCTGAGGCTCTGAAGATCTTGCAGGAAGGCGAGGTGGCGTCGGACCATGCCATAACGGTGACCACGGACATTGCTGTCACCCGTTTCCGCCAGATGGGCAACAGTTTTTGCCTTCGCCGGCGTGGTTGGCTTAAGGCAACCGATTTCCGCCAGGACGTGCAAACCAGTATTTTGGACATGCCTTTCGACGGGAATAACCTGTTCGGCAAGACAGTGGATGAATCGCTGCAGGCCATCAAGGCCGACACGGAGACAGCCCGGGCCTTGGGAGTTTTGCAGCAATGACGGCCGCCCTTTCGGAACTCCGGAGGCAAGCAAGGTGCCTCCAAAGGATTCGGTGGCGGCTCGCGACGTAACGGCAGGCGGCCCGCTCCTTGTCGCAGGGGGCCTACAGAAGACGCGGCAAGTCAGGGGGAGCTTGTCGTCGTTGCCAAGGAGGCCAAGGCGGCAAGCCTGCTGCCAAGCAGGATTGAACCGGCCGTAGCGTCGGGCCCCCCACTGAGAGGCCGACTGGCGAATTTAATCAGTGTGTGGGAGTCCATCTCCACTGACCGCTGGGTGCTGGATGACCTGGCCCGCGGGCACAGTCTTGAGTTCCTAAAGAAGTGTCCCCGCATTCCACCGGTGGCCATGAAGGAAAACCACATCCCTCAACTGCTGCTGGAAGTAAGGGCGATGCTGAAGAAAGGGGCCATTGAGCTCGTCCCAAAGAGGCTCCGGGGTTTACTCTTGATACTTCCTCGTAAGAAAGATCGGCGGGTGGCGACCCATTCTGGACCTTCGTCGTTTAAACAAGTACATCAAGTAACAGAAGTTCCGTATGGTCACCCTCTAGCACGTGCTGGGGCAACTGGAGGAAGGCGACTTCCTATTGTCGCTGGACTTGGAGGATGCATACTTCCACATCCCCATTCTAAAAGGACATTGAAAGTTTCTCAGATTCGTAGTCCAAGGGCGGCACTACCAGTTCAAGGCCCTTCCCTTCGGATTGAAGTCGGCACCCAGGGTATTCACCAAGTGCCTAGCACCGGTAGCGGTGCGGCTGCACCTGCAGGGGATCCACGTCTACCCCTATCTGGACGACTGGCTCATCTGAGCAAGGACAAGAGAACTTGCCATCGAGCACACAGCGAAGACTGCCCAGCTGCCCTGGGATTCTCCAACTTTGCGAAATCCCACCTGGTTCCGTCACAGGTCGCCCGGTTCCTGGGAGCCAGGCTCGACACAGTGGCACGAGTGGCCTCTTCGGAGGAAAGGACAAAGGCCATTCTGGGCAAGGTGCAGCGGCTGTCGACCATGGAGGTGGCCAAGGTGTGGTCCATCAAGTCCCTTCCCGGCATGAGGTCCTCATGCATCTACCTCATGCGCCTGTGCAGGCTACGGATGCGTCCACTACAATTCCTCGACGCCCGTTGGATGCAAGAGACGGGCAGCTTCGAAGACAGGCTTTCGCTCAACGAGACCTTCCGGCAAGCGATGCGCGCGGGTGCCCCACCACCGGATCTAGCGGCGGGTATGGACTTTCAGACCCCAGCGCATCAGGAGACGGTGACGACAGATGCCTCCCTGGAGGGATGGGGAGCGCACACTGGAGATCTCCACGCAAGAGGGCTTTGGCTTCCGGAGGAGAGGTCCCTCCAGATCAACGCACTGGAGCTTGGGCCCGTGTTCTGGGCCCTCAAGTCGTTCCTCCCATCCCTCAAGGGCAAAGTGGTGAGGATTTTCACCAACAACACCACCACGATGTTCTACATTCGGAAACAGGGAGGTACCAGATCCACAGCCCTATCCAAGGAGGCGCAGGATCTGTGGCACTGGGCCGTTGCCCAGGGGATATTTCTGGTGCCCTTCCACCTGGCAGTAATAAAGAACACCATCGCCGACTCACTCAGCAGGGAGCTGCGCTCGTGCCACGAGTGGAAACTGCGGCACGATCAAGTGGATCTGCTATTCCAACGATGGGGCAATCCCCAGATCGATCTATTTGCGATGAACGCCAAATGACAGAGATTCTCCAGCAGGTTTCCCCAGCCGGGGAGCATGGGCGATGCCTTCTCATTTCCCTGGGACGGCCTGTTCCTGTATGCGTTCCCACCGTTGCCGTTGCTGCTGCTACTCCTTAATCATCTCAGATGGTCCCGGTGCAGGATGATCCTCGTCGCACCGGCATGGCCGAGACAGATCTGATTCCCGGACCTTCTGGACATGTCAGCGTCCCCCCGCCCCCAGTCAAACTGTCAACGGACGCGGATCTCCTCTCCAGAGAAGGAGGCGCCATCCTCCACCACGACCCAGGGTCGCTGAACTTGCAGGCCTGGCTCCTGCAGCACTAGGGTACGATATCCCGACGGACTGCAAGGAGGTGCTTGCAAAGGCCAGGGCGTCCTCGACTCAAGTGCTATGGACATAAGTGGAAGAGGTTCTCTGTATGGTGCTGCGCGGATTACGCCCCCCCCCCCCAGGTACTGCTGTACCTACTGTCGCTGGCCAAGGCGGGGCTGGCGCACGCCTCCATCAAGATGCCCCTAGTGGCGATCTACTGCTACACCAGAACTCTGTGACGATTATCTGTGGTCCCATCGCCCAGTGAAGGAGTTTATGAAAGGATTGTTCCGATTATTCCCGCCGGTGAAGGCTCCAGCCCCAGCGTGGTGCTGAGGAGGCTCATGGGGCCGCCATTCGAGCCTCTGCATTCGGCGCCGTTGAAGTTCCTGTCGTGGAAGACGGCGTTTCTTGTGGCCATCACCTCCGCACGACGAGTGGGAGAGATCCAGGCCCTTTCCTGTAAACCTCCATACCTGACTTTCCACTAGACGAGGGTGGTACTGAGGACGCACCCCTCCTTCATGCCCAAGGTGCCGTCAGACTTCCATCTCAACGAGCCCTTGGTGTTACCTGTTTTCTTCCCGTCGCCTTCGTCGCCGGCCGAGAGAACTTTGCACTCGCTGGATGTAGCTAGAGCGCTGAAGTTCTACGTGGACCGCAGGAAGAGTTTTCCGAAGACATCACAGCTGTTTGTGAACTTTGGACCTGTGAACCAAGGGAAGGCCCTCTCGAAGGCTTCCATTTCCAGATGGCTCTCCGGCTGCATCATGAACTGTCACCGGTTGGCAAACCGACTGTTGCCCGGCCGTCCAAGAGCCCATTCGACCAGAGCGATCACTGCTACCACGGCGTTCCTATCTGGTGTGCCCCTGTTGGACATCTGCAGGGCTGCTACGTGGAGGTCGACGCACACCTTCACGAGATTCAACTGCGTCGATTCCAGGGAGGAGTCCAGAGTCGGCCAGGCAGTGCTGCGCAACCTGTTCGCCTGAAGGTGGGCCTGGTGAGGAGGTAAGAGATGCTTAATGTTGAGTTGATGTAATTCTTAATGTTGAGCCTTGCCACCTCCCGTGGTTGTGCATGTGTGTACTGCTATGTATTCTTACATTCATGAGCATGTGAATCCATGCCAGACCCCTTGCTGGAGAAGGAACAAGTTACTTACCTGTAACTGTTGTTATCCAGTGTGTGTCTGGCATGGATTCACATGCGTACCCTCCCTCCTACCCCTCTGCGGCTCTTCACTTGGTTATACTGCCACTTTACGTGCTACCAAATCTGAAGATGGCTGCCAGGGGAGGGGCTTAGGGAGCGGGCAGTCATTGGCTGGGGGCAGTATGACCCAGAGACCAGTGATTGGTTACTACTAAGAAAGACAGCTCAAACGAAACTGAGACTGATTTTTTTTTTTCTTTACTGAGGATTGCCAGCCTGATGACTGGGAATATTCATGAGCATGTGAATCCATGCCAGACCCACGCTGGAGAACGGTTAAAGGTAAGTAACTTGTTCCTTCCTTGTCATGAAGACTGGAAGGGATTTTGCAGCAGGGATCAACGGGGAAGGCTCCAGGAAAGAGTTTCCTCGCGGCTGCATGTGGCTCTGTGGTTTTGAAACCCTTTTCAGGAGCCAGGAGGAGACTGAATATTGCTGGTCGGATTCTCGCCTTTAATCTGGTCCAGCACTCTGGTGCGGGGACTTCAAGGACCCAAATCGTGTCTCTGGAGAGCCAGGAGGAGGCCACCAAAGTTTCAGTCCGATTCGGAAGACCTTGCACCACACAATGGCTCGAGGTCCCAGGGTATTTGGGGTATTGCAGATCTGCAAGGTTGCAGCACGACGTGGGATGGCTCAAAATGCAGGTCGATTCGTCCTTTTTGGGATCCCCAGACTGATTGGAAAGAAGGGTTACTGCAGGCTCCGGTTACACAGCAGGCTCTCTGGTTGCTGGAAATCGCTACAGCCGTCTTTTCATCTTCCTCTTCGCTTTCAGCTCCAGTGGTCGACTTGTCAGCAACTTCCAGGTTCTGAGTATTTAATAGGAACTACAGCACAACTTCTTCAATCTCTCCCTGCAATTTACAACAAGAGGCAGTCTGGCTGTCCAATCAGGACAGCCAGCCCCCATTGAGACTGGACTCCTTTCAGGCAAGGTGAAAGACAAAGGGCTGCAGAGTTTTCCTGCCTTCTCAGACACTCTGGAGCCTTGGCTAGGAATATAAAGAATTTCCGCCGAAGACCTGAATCTCACTGAGGTCGTTCCTGCCTAGAATAGCAAGGGAAGACCTCAAAATACAGCAAGCAAGAAATGGTGAAAAAAGGAGCCCACCACGTTAGAAAAATGGTGGCTCTTCTGTGCATTACCGGGGCTGAATTAACAGCCTGCGAGTAATGAAGACTAAGTCATAAAGATAAAGCCACTGCGACCAGCCATTCATGTAAAACTCAGAATTGTAACAAAATGTTACCAGGTAAGTAAGAGAGGGGATACGTGGTATCCACCAGCACTCCACATAAGGTGTGGTGTGCTGGCTCACTATATAAAATGTAGAGGTGGATGAAAATCCCCCTTTACTAATTGGGAACTGTATTTCACCCAAGTACATGAAAGAGAAATTAACAGGGGAGCCCATGGGGGCAACTCAGCGTAAGCCCAAATGCTGTAGGAATCTCTAACTTCAACCATACACTATACAGAAATAAAAAGATTGTCCATAAAATGAGTAAAAGGAGAGAGGGGAAAAATATTCTGCTTCACTTAGGGACAAGGTAAAAGTTAGCTAGTCAAAGCAAAAGGTTCTGCGGGTTTACAATTAGTCAGAAAGATTTATCAAAATTATACAAAGACTTGAAAGTGGGCAGAATCTGATCAACCAGTAATTCCCACTTGATATGGATGCTTAGACCACGCCCCTTGAGACTTAGGATCTCCGAACTGGCTTCAGTGAAAAGCATGGTTTGTATTAAGGCTCTGTCTTGTGTACAAAGAATTATATGGAGCTAGTCACACATTTAATGTGAACTACATTGCTCCTCACCATCCTGTGAGCCATTTTTGTTCTCATAATGCCCGCTGTTGGTTTCGTACGTTAAATCTGCTCATGGGTGAGAAGATGCTATTACAGTTTTTGGCTTTAGACTTTGAAATCAATTTCTTAGGAAGATTGTTTCAGGGATCTCAAGAGATTTTGCCAGGCGTTAATAATGGGTTTCCTTAGCAACAACCAGAGTTGCACCTTCATTCTGTTTTTTAGCTGGCGTCCATGCTTTCAGGGAATGTACATAGAGCTACTTTGAAAGTGTGTGGGTAGGTACTAGTGTTTTGCATTCTCTAATGACTTGTGCATTGACTCTGTGAACCTGGCCCGTTTAGCTTACACCAATATTGAGTATTTCCAGCTTAAATTGTCACACTTATTTCCACTAATAGTCTACAGCGATGCATGTGAAGGTATGGTGATTACACTACACGTTCTGCTGTATCTTTGTTTAAAATAGGTTCTCATTTTCTCAGCCTTCCTCCCTAGATAATCTGAATCACTTTTAATGTCAATGGTAAAATTGAGATGGTGCATTCACGCACAGCTAGTAAATTATGAGTCATTGCCCACCAAGCATTGTGCGCACGTCTGCTCCAGGAAGAACATTGTTTCCTAATAGGAGTGTTTTTATAACTATTTCATCCTCTTTTCCAGATTCCACAAATTAATCCTGCTTCACTTTAGCATTAAATCTGCATTCAAGAGTAAATAAAAAACAAAGTCGGAAAACATGATTAGATAAAATAGGACTTTCTCATATTTATTCTTGTTTTTCATTTAAATCATCTAAATAGTTGTGCTGGGTTTTGTCAGGGATTTGTATTTTGTGCATTCTGTTTGTATTTTCAGAAGCATTTATTTGAATGGACCCCTCTTAGTATGGGTAAACGCTAACTGCATTTTTTTTGTCTGGCAGTGATATGGCATGTAGTGTTGCAGGAATTACCTCGGATGCCAACGTTCTGACAAACGAATTGAGGTTGATCGCTCAAAGGTACTAATTGAATTCCTTTTTCTATGTTTTAAATGCTGAGCCAGTTGTATTTGATGTTTTAAATGCAATTTAATTTTGTCCACTCATCATACCTCATGAGCTGTAGTTCGAACATGAACGTAATGACATTTTGAGTAAGGTCCGCAACTCTTGAGATAATGGACTGGGCCTTTCACTGTTTTTAAGATCTGAATTAGCTAGAGGGGAAACAAATCCGTGACCATGAACTCCGAAAAAGGTTTGTAACTACATGTATTCAATAAGTTGAGAATGGCCTTGAAAGTATTATTTTAAAACTGCACACATTGAGATGATGTTGTATAAAAAGTATACATGTTATTTTGAAGTGTATCAACCTCAATCATCAGTTTGCTCGATGTTGCTTTGTTTGTAATTATCTTGAATCAGGATTTAATGAGCATGCCTTTATCCAACTTGTTCATTAGATATGATCTTTGACCATGAATGCTTGCTGTGGTTGTAACCTCAAAATATGTGAAGTATAGATTAAACAGTCCTGTTTGGAACCAAGCCTAGGTGTTATTAAAAACATGCAATGCAAAGTAAATGGTTTATTCTAGTGGACTCCTTACTCCCACAGATTCCTCATTTTTGATATCTCCCTGTGCAGCTGCTGTTCTCAAACTTTTCTGCCACTGGGCCCGACGATGGCACCAGTATGTATGGAGGCGCAACAACCTGTGACCTTGGCCCTTTTTTCTGCACACTATGCTAGCTCTAGGAACACTGACCTTACGGACTAGTGCAGGCCATAGGCCAGGAAGTTTGCTGGGACCGGTTGGTCCCAATCCACAAACTGGTTTCAGTATGTCTGGATTGTATGCATGTGTCCCCCCCCCCCCCCGCCCCTCTCCACTGTGGTCCCTGATTGGGCCACTACTGGGTGTATGTGGGAAGATCTAATATTGGTTGGGTTGAGTTTCTGTGCTCACCTGAACTTTAGTATAAGAATAGAGTCTTGCAGCCATTTCTGAAGAGGAGCCAAGTATCCTGTGTAGCTGTGCAGACAAAGGAAGACATGTGAACCTATACTGAAGAGCCCTGGTAACGGTAATGTTTATTTATATAGCACCTATACACAGGCAAGTGTTTCAAAGCACTCAAGGAGGGTGGGATCATGGGGGACAAACAGTCGCTCAGAGTCTGCACAGGCAGAGTAAGTGCACATGATACATTTAATAGTAGAGGCACAGCAAATAGGCCTGACGGTGATTCTGCAGTTTTGCCAAGTGCGCTTACGGGGGGAAACAGACGGACAATCTTCGAGCATGGTGTTTTCGGATCGTGAAGTGCACAGATGTTCAAATGGAGGAGGTCCAAGTGCACCCAGTTGGTGGAGACTGGGTTAAGTGCAGAGAGAGCCACTCTCTTGGGATATTTCTCAAGTGCGGTGAGGCAAGTGCAAGAGTGGACTGGCGGGGGTGGCCGGGACCTGCGAGACACTGAGGTACACCAGGCGGCCAGTCAGCAAGCTGTAAGGAAGGGGAGACGAAGAGGAAAATGGCAAAGAGCTAGGTTATCGGGGTAGAGGGAGAGAGAAGGGAGAGGAAGAGTAAGGTCTTGAGGAGTTTTCAGAACTTAAGAAGATCAGGCTCAAGACGGAGAGTGGCAAGGAGGCTATCCAGAGGGAGACACCTGCTGAGGATAAGGATCTCACTCCAAATATCTGCTTGGAGAACTGGCTCACTCGCAAAACGCTGGAGGCAGATGAGCGGAGGGCTTGTGAGGGACATCATTAAGGTAGGCAACGTTGCAGGTAGATAAAGCCTTGAGGACAATGCAGAGGGTCTTGAATGTGATCCTTGCAGCCACTGGGAGATGCGATCCCTGGGCTTGAGTCCAAGGATAAGTCTTGCAGTTCTTTTCTGGATGCGTTGCAGAGGGCACGGGGCAGAAGCGGGTAGGTTGAGGAAGAGGCTGTTGCAGTAGTCCAGCCTAGAGGGAACCAGGGCTCTGGCGGCAGTGAGCCACTTGGGGAAAGTGATAAAAGGTAGAGTACCTCTGAGGAGGTGTAGCTGATAGTTAGACTGTTTAGAGATGCCTGAACTGTGAGAGGAGGAGAGAGTGGAGTCGAAGATGACCCCAAGGTGTTTAGCCTCGCAGGTGGGTGCGGGCGCAGGGCCAAGGGAGGCTGGCCAGAGTGAGAGTGGGAAAGCGGGAGCAGGGGTCCCAATGCGAATGATCTCAGTCTTACTGGCGTTGAGGCAGAGGTGAATTGCAGCACACAAAGACTGAATAGCGGACAGTCTGATATGAGCGAGGAGGAGGAGGAGGAGGCGGAGGCGGCTGGGGTAGCCTTAACTATAGTTGCGTGTCATCCGCCTAACACTGGAAGTAAGAGGTGAAAGTGGCAATCACAGGTGCTAAGGCAGCCATATAGATGTTGAAGAACCAGGGGGATAGGTTAGATTTCTGGGTAACGGTTAGATTTCTGGATAACGCCACAGGTTGAGAGCGATATTCGAGAGAAAGGCTCGAGTGTCACCTGGGATGGGCGGTCGGAGAGCAAGGAGGTTAACCACGCCAGAGCCTGACCTGTGATTCCCTGGGTGTCACTGAGACGTGCTATCAGGATGTTGTGGTTAACTGTGTCAAAGGCAGAGGAGAGGTCAAGGAGAATGAGGACAGAGGGAGTGTTTGTGTCAAGGTTTGAGAGCAGTCTTTACGGGTGTTCAGAAGAGCAGTTTCCGTGCCTCTGGATACTCTAAAGCCAGACTGATGGTCATGAAAGCAACCAACAGATTCAGTGTGGAGAGTCAGCTGAGAAATAGCCAACCTCTCCATGCGTTTGCCCAGGAAGGGAGTGATAATGGTGTTAGGGAGAATTCTCATTTCAGAGCCAATTCCCTTCTACCTTAGAGACCCCCAGCTCCTTTTCTGGACATTAGGACTTTTAATTTCTACCCTGGTATGAGTGACACCTTTTTCTCACTCTCTCGTATTTTTTATTTGATTTGGACTCCGTTTTCTTTGTTTGGAGTCTGACATCCATAGGCATCTGCTTTTTGTATGGTGACACACAGCACCTTCAGTGCAGTGTCACAGAGAAGTCTCCTTTGGCTTTCTCATAAGGTTTAAATACCTTTTCTTGGGGACACTACTGTTCCCAAGAATAGTAAAGTGAAATCGACTTGACTGACTTTTTCTCTTTGTAGGTCCAGCACACCCCATTGTATGTGGTGTGCTGGGGGGTGGGAAGGTTACTTAGTAGCCCCTTTCTACTTTATCGTGTAACATGTTTTTGTTACCCTCACTACATACATTTAATGGCTGGTGGCAGTGGTTTAATTTTCCTACCATTGTGCATTTTTACCGCAGGCTGAATCCTCAGCTGCAGTATAGCACCCATGGGTGACCATTGTCAAAATGGCCCGGTCTTCTGTTTTCACCATTTCTTGTTTCCAAGGTCTTTCTTGGGTTTTACTCTGCACACCAAACTAGGTTTAACCCTTTTGTTCATTTTGCCTTTGACAGGCTTCAGTACTGAAACCCGCCTCTGGCTCCAGTGTGTCTGGCAGGGCAGGAAACTAGGGTTTCCTTAGTTACCTGAATGCACTCAGTCCTGATGGGGTGGGGGGGGGGCTGCCTGCCCTTTCAGGACAGCCACTCTGCTGTGTAAGTGGCAGCTAGTCTGTGCATGATTTGGGGCATCCTGCATAAAAGGCGAGGCTTCTTGGACTGAAGACTGAGTCGACCACTGGACGAAACATCCAACAAAGGAATCGTGAAGATAAGCTTGCTGCATCCTCCTAGACCATTGAACTGCCTGGTGAAGCCCTGCTGCTCTGCGGAAACTGTTTTTCCGAATCAACTAGAGAAGCTCCGGAGAGGACAACCTCTTCCCTTGGGTTGGTGGGACCAACTAACCCCAAGACAAAGTTTGCTGGAAGACCTTCACCAACTTGCTGTACTAGTTTGCTGCTGGAACCGAGTGCCAGGGGTCGAGAAATCAGTAGCATAGTGCATCGTCTTTAAGTCGGACTGAAGCTCCAGGAAGGTCTTGAGGACCCTTCCGAAGTAGGACTACCCAAGCTCAAGTCACCTCACCAGAGTGCTGGACTCAAGCGGAAGAAGCCCATCAAGTGTCCAAGATCCTCAGTGGTGCTATTTGCTGGTAGCTGAAACTGCGAAGTGCCACTGAACTGAAAAGAGCCCGTAGCTGCAGCTGACCTTCGAACTGCAGTGCAGGAGTCCTCCAGATGTCGTCCTTGTCCCCACGACTGAGGCCCAGCAACACAGGATCTGCAACCAGGGCAGAAGCCAGCTGGATCCTCTTCTTCTAACCTAAGGTACTGTTCTGACTAAGGAGTACTTAGTAGCTTGCTTGTCTCAGTTGAGATTTGCAGTAGGTGCCTTTCTAGAGTTATTCTAGCTCTAACTTTTCACAAGTGTAACAACTTGTGGCCCAACAGTGATTTTCTACAACAAATGCTCTAACTTTGTGCAAGACCTTTGTGCTATCTAAGAAGTGCCTCGGCTCCATAGACATTGTTCAAATTGACTTTGGCTGTCCTGGCTCCCTACACACACTTCTAACCCAGTGACTTTGATTCTAACTGTCCCTCATAGGTGATGCATTGGTTTTTAACTAATATTGCTGGGAAAGGTTTTTATCTAGACCTTCATTGGAAGATTTAAAATGCTCACATGTGTTGAGAACCACCTTTTTTCCTTCCTTTTTAACCTTTCTGCCAACCTCAGAATCCACCAAAGTATACAAGTGATATATAAATGCCATTACTGTCCTAGTTGGTGAATTCACCTCCGGGTGTAGGAAGAGTGTATGAAGCATCTCTAAAGAGGGTATATTTGCTTTGAATTGATTCTGGAAAAGTAATTTGAAGTGTATTTGTGTTGCACATTTCCCTTTTTAAAGACTGCTTATTTAAAACTGACCGTTAAATAAATTATTTTACTAGAAAACCTTGAGTGTAAGTGTTATTTGGATAATTTTATTGGTGGAATTCAATGCTACAGCTCACATTTACCCATTTTGAGCTACGTCTGGCTGCACAGTCACGCTACCAACTTGTGTAGTGCAGACCTGTACCAAATGGTGGGTTACCTAATACCAAGAGGGTAAGGATGGTATAGTCTCCCACAGGGTTACTACATCAATTCTTGCCTAACACTGATGGCAGGTGGTGGGATAGACGTAGAGTGGTACATTGATTATTTGCTGTACTTGTGCCCAACTAAACCAGTCACAAGGCTAAGCTCCATCAAAAAGTGAAGCAATTGTAACAGGCCAATATGGATAACTTCAATGTGGCAGCCCTGGTGGTTCTGACAGTAGATCAACTGAAAGAAATGTGCAAAACCAGGGGTCTGACTCTGAAAGGAAAATAATGTGAATTGATTACAAGGTTGTTGAGTCCTGTAGGGTATTTTGTGGAGATTTGGGGCCTGACGGTATTTTATTACCGCCGAAAAATAACTTAGCAATAATTACTCCTTGTATTCAGATTGGGCCATGTGCAACAATAATACAGTGGACATGCATTATTTCAGCACCCAGACATGCATATTTGGTATGCGTGGTTGGTGGTATTTTGGTGAGCATAATTCCCTTGTTTTATTTGTGGCCCCAATGTCCAGAATCCCTTATCTTTGCTTAGATTTTTCGTGTAATCACTAGAGAGACCTCAGACCTACATTTCAGGAATACCACATTTTCAGTGTTAGTGTTAGTGTGCCACCATGGGCGATCTCACTGACTTATTTACGACAGAGAGCTATATGTGGTAATTTTGTGGTAATTTCCACTACCTTATATACGGTAGGGAACTATGTTCAGAGAGTCCCTCTTCCCGTTGGCTCATGTACCTCCAACGAGCTATGCTACAAACAATCACTCTCAACTGTCCATACTGAATATGATCATGCACACATCTGTCTTAAAATGACAATTGCATTGTTTAAAAATCTCCCCTCATCATCAGCACTGTATTGGTAAATATAAAATACACCACCCGTCTGCTTTCAAATATTTTTCTGTATTATAAAAGTTGCATTTAAACACGATCTCACTCTTTACAGAAATAAATAAAATAGCACAGTAACAGCATTGTCTGTGATACACTGAAAAAAGAGTGGCGGAGAACAGAACCCAATTTGCAACATTAACATGCGATTAAGGCACCGGAATCTCCTTTCCTACTCTGACTGAATATTCTTGTACACACTCAGCTCCCACACTTATGTAATTACCTTATCTGTTCAGCCGAGTTTTCTTCAGCTGTGCTCTTTCTGAATGTGGCTCCCTTGAAGATCAACCCCAGTGAAAAGGAGCGCCTTTCCTTCTCAAACCGGGGTCATTGCCTGGAACTCTCAGCTTTTTCAGCAGAAATGCTCCAACCAGGAAAAAAACAGGTCCTTCTCCTAGCTCTCCAAATCTCCACTGTCCTCCTTCCTCCTCAAACTCCCCCCAGTAAAACTCTGATCACTCCCTCTAGCATGATACTTGCTATGACGCTGCTCCAATCAGAATCAATCATGCCATCTCCTCCTTCTCTACACAATGGCTCATTTTTATAGTAATACTTTGTAACCAACTGATTTCCTGTTCTTTCGAGCCCTTTTGCTTCCTGTAGTTATGTGGACAGGGCAGCAGAGAAAACGAGAAAAAAAAAAATGAATGTGCGTTTAAAAGTTCACTTTCAGAGTAGGCCTATTTCTGCAGTGGAGACACATTTTTATTAGTGGATTATGTTAACTTCAGTTTCATTAGTCAGGTTAGTTATGAGTAATGTTAGTTATTAATTTTCAAATGTGTCTCTTGCACCATAGGCATTTCAGGTGAAAAATAGTGTGCATTTTTGAATGTGCACGTGTGCTTTTAACTGTAAAAATAGATTTGCATCTTATGTTAAAATCGTTTTTGACTGAATAGCCTGTCTTTCCTTGTTAATCTGGTAACACATATAACAATGCACCATAGGCATTTGGTGCTGCATCAAAAAAAACATTTGCTACCTGTGCAGTAGTGCTGTACTCTGTGCTGTAACACGCCAAATATCCTTACATACCCTCCTTTTGTTTTTAGAATTTGGCTACGATCCAAGCCAATTCCTAAAAACAATTTGTTCTTTTTCTTTTCACAATATAGCAATCCAACAAAATGAATATTCATGTGCATCAATGAAAAAGTTGCAATCAACACAGTATTCATCTGGGTTCATTAGTTTACAAAATGTTCTACATTTGCCTTCTCAGTGGAAGTGGCATTACTCTAAGTTTAGATTTTACAAGTCAATTAAAAACAATGAAATAAAACAACTAACCAAAACAAATAATTAATATAACTAATTAAAATAATAAATACGTGGAACTCCGTATGTCAGGACTCTTGTCTGCCTCTGATATGTCCCGACCAGCGATGTTATTTGGTTCATTCGAGTACACTTTCATCTTGGCAATCTTAGATCCATAGGAGTCATCTTTTTTAGCATTCTGGTTATCTTGTCTTCACCTCCACCTGGAGGCAGGCATCTTTTGGTCTTCATCCAGGGGACTCCAGGACTCCATCGTCTCCCGTGGCCTCTGATCCCGGAACCTCCGACCAAATAATGTTAATTTTCTAAATCAAATAGAAAATAAACAAATTAAGTACATAGCACAATACTAACTTCATCCTTTTGCCAAAAATAAAACATGCTTGGTAAAAATATTTCGTTTTTTTTTTTCTGAAATTAAACACAAGTTAAAAGAAAACAAGCACATATAAACAGCATTCAATATTTAATACATTTTCTCTCCGCACACCAACCATGAGCTTCCATTATATATTTATTTATTTATTTTATATTATATATTTTTACATATATTACAGTGTTTATGTGCCATTATAACAATCAACTTTTTAACTTCTTTGTCACTGCCTCCTGATTGCACCCATTTATTTTCTCTTTTTGTGTTCAAGGGACTTTATCTGTTTCTACATGCTCAAGCTGCCTGATCTCATGTCTGGGATGGCATGGTTTGATTTGATTTACATGGACAAACTGCTCTATTGCTGTTTCACCTTCATTTTTCAAAATTTTATAAACTACAGGAGAGACCTTATCTATAATTCGAAATGGCCCCTGCCAGGCTGCTAGAAATTTAGAATTTTTCTGTTTACTTTTTCCAAAATGAAACTTGTACACCTGATCCCTTACACTGTATTCCTTTACTGATGTCTTTTTGTCATAATAAGATTTTGCACTGTCAGCAGCTCTTTCCAGATTTCTCTGCACAAAAGCAAATGCATGTTGCAAATGCCTCCTCAGTTCATCAATATATTCATGAACTGTGGATGCACTCACAAGTGTCTGCTCCTGTGTTCTATATAGTAGGTGTTGTGGTAACACCATTTTCCTACCTGTTAAGACCTCATGGGGGCTAACACCTGTTGCTTTG
The DNA here is from genome assembly GCF_040938575.1 of Ambystoma mexicanum. Classification (NCBI taxonomy): domain Eukaryota; kingdom Metazoa; phylum Chordata; class Amphibia; order Caudata; family Ambystomatidae; genus Ambystoma; species Ambystoma mexicanum. The sequence continues at coordinate 1,253,738,975 of NC_090922.1, forward strand.
GCAGGAGTTGACCTGATTGCCATCAAAACCAATGGTAAACGTAAATCCCAGCTGGAACCTGCTTCTGCCACAAATTTCTTTAAAATATCCACAACAGACCTATTGCTTCTTTCAACTGTACCTGAAGACGCCGCCCGATATGCGATATGTAGTTTCCTTTTCACACCTAGTATTTGCCATACCTTACTCATTAGAGTACTTGTAAAATGACTTCCTCTGTCTGACTCAATTCTTTGTGGCAACCCAAACCTTGAGAGCACATGGTTCACCAGCAATGTGGCTGCTGTTTGCGCACTACAATCTGGTGCAGGAATGCATTCAATCCACTTCGACATCAAACATACCACACTCAAAATATAACGGTGTCCCCTGCTCGACCTTTTTAAAGGACCTACATAGTCTATTTGCAAATCTGACCATGGGAGAGTTAGGCCTCTTCATCAATGGTGCTCTATGCATTGGTGAAGCAGGTTTAAATTGGGCGCATACTAGACATCCTCTAGTATATAATTCCACATCTTGGGACATATGTGGCCAGTAAGCATAATCTTTTAGTATTTCTAATGTTTTTTGTGAACCTCTATGGCCTGCAGTTATGGCATCATGTGCATGGTGTAGCATTAGTCCTCTGAATGAAAGGGGTACTACCCACTGTATTTTGTCCTGTTATGGACTCTCTAATCATGAGTCCATCCTGTAATCTAATTCGTGTTTTGTTCTTTAATAGCACCCTCAACTCTTCTTTTTCCATACAATCATTTTCTGTTAAAGGATTTTGTTCGGGATCTATCAAATGATTATAATAGATTCCCAAAATTTGATCATTCTTTTGTGCCTCAATCAAATCTTGGTCTGGCGTGTCATGACTCCACTGCACCACCGGTTGATCTACCTCGTTTGGTGCTTTAGAACGTGTGACTGCATCAATTTGTATTTCACCCATTAAATAATCAATAGGTAGCAATTCTCCCATCACAGCCCCAATCTTAGCTAGGTGGCCTGCCTTATCATTTCCCTCCTTATCCTCTCCTGGTGTTTTTAAATGCCCACAAATTTTTCTCCAGTATATTGTTAACTTATTCTCTGACACCAATTTGTCTATGGCTCGTATCATTTTTCCATGCTTAAGTGGCTTTTTGTTATATGTAACCGTGCCTCTTGCTTTCCAACCAGGCAAATACTCCACAAAGCTATTCCGTGCATAGTCAGAATCAGTCACCAGGACAATTTCACTGAACTTTTTATCAACTGCAGTAGCAATTGCTTTATAAATGGCTGCCAATTCCGCCACCTGACTGCTCCTATCTCCAATCCTCATCCCTATACTGGGGCACCTTCACATTTCAACCAGACATTTCCTATTCCTGCCACTAACTGTTTATTACTGTCATTTTCAATGTGAAAAGCACAACCATCCACATATACAGTTGGCAAATCCTTGCATGTTTTTTCATCAAAAGCTTTGTGTGGTGATTGTTGAAATTCCTGTAAACTAGTTTCTACTTCCATTTCATTTGGTATTTGTTCAGCTGCACAGTCATGTAAGTCAGCTAACCCTTGAGCAATTGGGTTCTTTTTATTTTGTCCATATCTCACTTCTACGGGAAAACCTTGTAATGCCAGCGTCCATGAAGTGATTCTGGATTGCGCTAGATTACCTGATCTAATTCTTTTACTCTCTAAAAATTGCAAAGGTTGATGATTTGTTTCAATAATTACCTTTTCTCCCTGAACAATGGGGCGGAAATGTTGTAGCGCCCACACAGTGGTTAATAGGGCCTTTTCACATTCATTAAATTTCATTTCAACTTGGGAAAATGCCTTACTTGCATATGCAATGGTTTTGTGATTCAAATCGTGTTTTTGTGATAACACTGCTGACATACAATGTTCAGAAAAACCTATTTCTATAAAGAAATCCCTGTCCTTTATGGGGTATGCTAAACATGGTGCCTTTACAAGACATTCCTTTAATCTAGCCACTGCATCAGACTGCCCTTTTTCCCATTTCCAGGGAGTATTCAGTTTAAGCAGTTTAGTCAATGGTTGAGCGATTTCTGCATAATTTTTAATGAACTTTCTGTTGTAGCCTGTCATCCCTAATAAACTTTTTACTCCTTTCACATTTTTAGGATCTTTTAATCTTTGTATGGCCTCTATTTTCTTCTTTTGTGGATTTAGCCCATGTTCAGTCACTTCATGCCCTAGAAAGTTCACTTTTTTCTTGCACCATTGTGCTTTTTGCAAAGATACTTTGGCGCCTGCTTTCTGCAATTGGCCAAGTACATGTCTTATTTCATCAAAATGGCTTTTCAGGCTTTCATTTTTTATCAGGACATCGTCCACATAAACTATTGTTCCTCTTTCCGCTGCATCCGGCATGGCCTTTCTCAAAAATATGCCAAATTCACTCCCACTATTGATGTACCCGAACGGAGCTCTAAGCCAGGCATATTGAGTCCTGTCAAATGTAAAGGAAAATAAATGTTGTATCTCCTCTGCCAATGGCACACACCAATATCCAGAGGTGAGATCTAATGTGGTAAACACATTTGAACCATGTACCTGAGCTAGGCCCTGATCAATGAATGGCAGTGGCCATCTAGATACTGGTACTCTTTTATTTAACTCTCTCAAGTCTGCACACAGCCGCCATTGACCATTTGGCTTTAACACACCTAAAATAGGTGTATTGGATGTGCTATGAATGGGCCTGATGATTCCCCGCGATTCCAAATTTTTAATATTCTCTGCCAATGATTCTAAACATGCCAGCGGTAGTCTATACTGGCGTACAAACACTGGATTTCTGCTACACCCTTCTGGTAGTGTGGCCACATGTAAATCAGTTAAACCACAATCATAAGCATCTTTTGCAAATACATCCTTAAACTCCATAAATATCTCCCTCAGATTGTCCCTCTCTTCATTGCTTTCACATGCATCCGCTAAGGAGATCTGCTCTTCTACCATTTTGGAAAATTCTGGAAAATCTTCTGGTAAGGGAATCTCGGCGCTTTCCTCGAACTGTGTGGCTGTGTATTTTTGTAAAGCTGCCACTTTTAAATATTTTGGCATATCAGCTTCCACTTCAATGGGCTGATTGTCTGTTTCATTTTCATTTAAATTAAATATTATGCAATCCTCTTGATGGCAGCACACTGTCTCATTTGAATCATAAGGATACACAGAATGAATTTTAAATATTCCTTTGGGCTGAGAGTCCAGGTGTTCTGGTAACTCACCCTTGGCATCTACATACTTTTCAGGAATATTTCCAATCACCATGTTATTTAAATCTGCCGTATAATGTGATTTTTGTATGGCCATTCCTAATGGGGAGTTTTCCTCTAAATGAATATCCTGACAACCTTCATTATTTACCATAATTTTTACAGATCCTTCACCAATATCTACAATGGAATGTATTCATAATCCAGGCCTTGCTGTTTTATGGATTCATTCAGGCATTCAAATGCATCAGAGCCTTTCATCTGCTGTCCATTTTTGCATTTCAGTGTTATTGCAAACTGTTTTGTAAATGCAGGAATAATAGTATCTTTCCTCATTTGTAATTCGATTGCATAAGGAACCAGTTGTGCACAATGATAAGCCCTTCTTTTGTCTTCAAATTCAGGTGCCGGACCACCTAGGCGTGACCATATTTTTTGATTAAGGAAATCTAACACCATACACATTCTGTGCATTATGTCATTTCCCATGTAAAATTCATTTTGTGCTCCACTCACTATCCATACATTATGGTAAATTGTTTTCTGCCCAATGCTAATTTTAAGCATGCATCTGCCTGCAATTCGGTTTTCAAAGTCTGGACTGTCCAACCCAGAAACATATTGGTTTTTAATCCTAAATCTCGGGATTTCTTCCCTCTCCATTATTTTTTGCAACAATTTCTCATTAATGAAACTCCTTTCATGTTCAAGCGCTAAAGTGGCTTTTATTGTTTTAAAATGGTCATTTATACCAACATGAACCCATGGTTGCTCATTTCCCATGTGTATTTCTGCCAGAGTGGTAATGTGTTTTTCTGAATCTGTTTTAGGAGCAATATTCTGTTTGTATGTTTTCTCTTTTAAATAAAAACGTAATGTGTGCTCATCTATGGCAGTCTGCCAATTTTTCCTTGGGTCCAAGTATATTTGTACAGGTAGTTTTTCATTGTCGCTCTGCATTTTGTCTTGACACATTAATATAACAGTGACACTAGGTATGCAGCTATTCTGGAGATATACCTCCACAGCATCATTTGTCTTGGCAACGGTGTGGCATTCATTTATATTGCTGTTTTGTGATTTTAGTTTCTTAGGCCTCAATGGTTTTTTGGTTAAGGACCACAGCACTCCATTCACCCCATCTATTAGAGGAGACAATCTTTCAGACAATCTGTCCCCATCAGAAATGGAATTTCACAAATAGATGTGATCAATACCTCTTGTTTCATTCTGTGCTTTCCTATTTTTATGTCAACCTCAGTTACACCTATGATGGGCACCTCCTCCCCATTAAAGTTATGCACTGGGCCTTGATTTTCCTTCATTGTGATCTGACTCTGTGGGGGTCTCCCTTCATTGATACTCTTTACCAGATCCTTGGACATAATTGTGGCCTGTGCGCCAGTGTCAATCATAGCAAAGGTGTGGCATTTTTCTTCTACAGTGATGGGTGCATAATATCTGTCCTCAACTTCCTCTAATACACATAAAAAGTGTGAATTCTTACTGAGTTCAGGGCTCACCTTTCTCAGATCTTTTTCACTTTTGGCTAAGCACATTGGTAAATGGAAAGACATTTTTCCCTCCTTTTTACCCATTTCTGCGCGAGAGACTTTATTCATTTCTGCATGATCAGAGGTTTTTTGGAGCGTGGCCACTGTTCGCCCATCCATCTGGGTAACATCAGAGACCACATTACAATCCTCCAACTGAACATGTGTAACAACATCATTCAGCAATTTGTCATTTTTTAATTCTGTGCATTTGTAATCATTTAGTGTCATACCAGCCCTTTCAGCCTCTTCAAAAAATATGTGGCTCAAAGAATTCTTCAGGTGATTGACTTGTACCCTCCTTTTGAATATTTCCTTTTTCTGTCTGTGTTGGGTCATTGTTTTGCTTGCCCAGGGAAGGAGCTATAGCATCCCCACTTACTCCCTGTTCACTGGTATTCCCCATGCATGAATCATTTTTCTTAAATCTGTCCCTTTGTTCTTTTGGAATTCCTAATGTTTCTTTTTCATTTGTGCAAATGTTTACTGTTTTATTTAGCTCTAAGTTAAACCGTACCTCTTTTTTAGAAGTATTTGCACTTTCTGTCACAATTTCATTTACTGGTACTTTCATTTTTAATCCATTAGGCATCTCGGAGTCGTTATGCAAAATTATATCAGAGCAATCTGTCATTTTGGCACTGCAGTTATCATGAGTACTTAGTCACTTTTCGGAAGCCCCCCGGTCATTGCTATGGCCATCAGCCCCCTCTTTGGAAGGTTGTTTTTGCGCTGTATAGAGCTTTCCTATTTGCTCAGCTAACATTTTCACTTGGGCCTCAAGGCATTGGAACCTTTCCATCTCTCTAGGATCCTCTTTCTGTGGCCTAGGTCGATATTGGTTGTTTTCCCCCTGATTGGATCTATTCTGATTCCTCTCAGGTGATGATGTCGGTTGGGATGGTTTCTGAACTCTTGATTCATTTGTGGATGGGAGCGGGTTGCACCCATCCTTTGATTATAGTCCCCTGGTGGGGAATCATTGTACTGGCGTGGATTGTAGTTCACGTTTTGCCTCATGTCCTGTCTCCCAGATTGTGGGTACTGGCCCCTAGGTTGATTTGCATTATCAGTAAATCGATCCACATATCGGGGCCTATCCTGATTACCATATATCATGGTGCTGGGATCAAATCTGCTCTGTGTCCCCAATGACTGGTAGGGACCATCATTTCTTTGATCTTGATTTTGTCTCTGGTTATTGTTCATACCTGCCATATCAGGCCGGTATCCTACCCGGGGTCTGTCCCCTAAATACCTAGGGCTGATGTAGCTCTCTCTATTACTAGGATCATGTGATTGGAACATTGGTACAGGAAATGGCGATCTTTGTTGATTACCCCTTTGTTCAGGTGTCACATTATTTTTACCTTGGCTTTGAGCAGCCTCAAGGGACATTTTGGCTGACCTGATTTCCATTACTGTGGCTGAGGGTTCTTTAGATTTAGGTCTAGTATCTTTCATTTTATCACTTTCTCTACCCTGACAATAGAGTACCTCATATAGTTTTGTGCTTTGATGTACAATCCATTCAAGGGACTTGTCACGGTCAAATTCACGGACCAATTGGGATATGATGTCTTTCTGTAGCCCATAGAAGTATGCAGTTTTAAACTCATTGGAGTTTGAGTCAAAAGATACATCAAAGCGAGAAAATGCTCTTTTTAAGTCTTGTAAAAATTGGCGAGGAGATGTATTAGGTCCAGCAGTAATTGTGTACGCGACTTTCTTTGCCTCCTGCAATGACTGAAAAGGAGAAAAATGACACCTAATTTCTTTTTCAAACTCCAGCCATGTCATATTCTGCTGTTCATTTAATCCCCTTATGATGCTGGCCGTCGGGGCATCTAAAGTTAAATGAAAATATTGTCTGTACTGTTCCTTAGGTATCTGGAGTGCTTTAAAAATGTCATGCACCGCTTCTAAGTGATCCTCAATGCAGCATTCACCTCCCTTTTTAAATGGTTTGATCAGGGCTTTAATGGATTTCATTATTTTTATGGGGCTACTTGTTGCAATGCATGGAATTGCACTATTTTGTAATTCACTCCTGTTTTCAGGTGTATGAGATTGGTGGCTGCCCCCAATGGGAGTATCAAATCCCCCAAGGGCGCTGCAACCAAGTTCAGTCACCGGCCCAGTCACTGGAGCACTAGCTCTTTGGGCAGAGCTAGAATTCACCTCCACTCCATTGAATGTGGTACCCTGCCGCCTCTCCTGGGACCTGGGAATGCACATTTGCTGTTCTAAGTCCTTACACTTTTTAAGGAGTCTGTTGGCTTCATCTTGCAAATAGTTGTTTTCACCATTCATCTTATTAATCACCTCCTGCATGTCGCACATTTGCATTTGGCATTCATTGAACTCTTTATTCCTCTTGTCTCTTTCTTGAATCATTTTAATCATTTCTTGTTCTCCACTCTGGAGATCACCTTTTTCACAATGTTCTTTTTGTAAAATCTGCATCTCTGAAACAACCTCATCTTTATCCCGTCTAATGTGATCCACTAAGGCTTTTAAGTGTGCCAATTCTTGCTCACTATCTTCAAATTGTTTCTTGCTTTTGGATAACTGAGTATCAAAGTGTCTGCATTTTAATTGCATGTCTTTTTGGCATACATCCAATTCTGCTCTCAACATTTCCTGATTTTTACTTGCCCCATCTAATTCAGTCTTTAACCTGTTAATTAGCTGAGTATCATTCTCTTGCATTCGCAGGGACTTATTTAAAATAAACCATATTTTGCCGCATAGCCGTATTAAACAGTCTTTCTCTGCACTTTTATCGGCTGCATTCAATAATCTTGTAAGGCAGACCTGAATTATGCTGCCTTCTGCAAAAATATTGTCTAGTTTTTCTTTCTGCACCTCACCCTGAATGCGGTTACTCCATTCTAACGTGCTATTCGACGACCAATTCCCATGTGCAAACAACTTTGCCTCTAAATATTGCACTAGATCTGAGAATGTGGTTTCCCTTTGTGACATTCTGAAATTTGTTTTTAGTGGCACACTGCTATTATAAAATGGGTTCCCTTTAATGTGCAAATGGCAGTGTGAGACACGCTTGCCACGCCCAGTAGGTACTCTATGATCACTTTCCCGGCCTGCAACGCACCATAAATATGTAGGGTATTTTGTGGAGATTTCAGCACCCAGACATGCATATTTGGTATGCGTGGTTGGTATGCGTGGTTGGTGGTATTTTGGTGAGCATAATTCCCTTGTTTTATTTGTGGCCCCAATGTCCAGAATCCCTTATCTTTGCTTAGATTTTTCGTGTAATCACTAGAGAGACCTCAGACCTACATTTCAGGAATACCACATTTTTAGTGTTAGTGTGCCACCATGGGCGATCTCACTGACTTATTTATGACAGAGAGCTATATGTGGAATTTTGTGGTAATTTCCACTACCTTATATACGGTAGGGAACTATGTTCAGAGAGGCCCTCTTCCCGTTGGCTCATGTACCTCCAACGAGCTATGCTACAAACAATCACTCTCAACTGTCCATACTGAATATGATCATGCACACATCTGTCTTAAAATGACAATTGCATTGTTTAAAAATCTCCCCTCATCATCAGCACTGTATTGGTAAATATAAAATACACCACCCGTCTGCTTTCAAATATTTTTCTGTATTATAAAAGTTGCATTTAAACACGATCTCACTCTTTACAGAAATAAATAAAATAGCACAGTAACAGCATTGTCTGTGATACACTGAAAAAAGAGTGGCCGAGAACAGAACCCAATTTGCAACATTAACATGTGATTAAGGCACCGGCATCTCCTTTCCTACTCTGACTGAATATTCTTGTACACACTCAGCTCCCACACTTATGTAATTACCTTATCTGTTCAGCCGAGTTTTCTTCAGCTGTTCTCTTTCTGAATGTGGCTCCCTTGAAGATTAACCCCAGTGAAAAGGAGCGCCTTTCCTTCTCAAACCGGGGTCATTGCCTGGAACTCTCAGCTTTTTCAGCAGAAATGCTCCAACCAGGAAAAAAACAGGTCCTTCTCCTAGCTCTCCAAATCTCCACTGTCCTCCTTCCTCCTCAAACTCCCCCAAGCAAAACTCTGATCACTCCCTCTAGCATGATACTTGCTATGACGCTGCTCCAATCAGAATCAATCATGCCATCTCCTCCTTCTCTACACAATGGCTCATTTTTATAGTAATACTTTGTAACCAACTAATTTCCTGTTCTTTCGAGCCCTTTTGCTTCCTGTAGTTATGTGGACAGGGCAGCAGAGAAAACGAGAAAAAAAAAAAAATGAATGTGCGTTTAAAAGTTCACTTTCAGAGTAGGCCTATTTCTGCAGTGGAGACACATTTTTATTAGTGGATTATGTTAACTTCAGTTTCATTAGTCAGGTTAGTTATGAGTAATGTTAGTTATTAATTTTCAAATGTGTCTCTTGTACCATAGGCATTTCAGGTGAAAAATAGTGTGCATTTTTGAATGTGCACGTGTGCTTTTAACTGTAAAAATAGATTTGCATCTTATGTTAAAATCGTTTTTGACTGAATAGCCTGTCTTTCCTTGTTAATCTGGTAACACATATAACAATGCACCATAGGCATTTGGTGCTGCATCAAAAAAAACATTTGCTACCTGTGCAGGTGTGCTGTACTCTGTGCTGTAACACGCCAAATATCCTTACAGTCCTCAAAGTGTGGGTAGTAGGCTTGTAACACCTACTCACCCAAGTAATGTGGAAAATGAGGAGGATGACAGTTTAGAGTCAAGCTCCAATCTGCAAGAGGAGTTAGAGCGGGTGGAGAAGTCTTGGGAAGAGAGACCCTCTCTGCCACAGCCTGCCCTTATGCCTCAGCCTATTTCCATTGAGACCCCACAAAGTCCAAAATTAAGTCCAGAATGTTTCTCTTGAAAGACTGAGACGAGAGTTGGATTTAAAAATGTTGAATACTCAAGCCCAAGCCAAAAATCAAGATGTCAAACTCGGGCAGAGGGAGAAGCAACATGAAATGTATATGAGAAGAATGTCCCTTGATTCTGCTTCCCTTTCAGGGTCCTCTAGGTCTGCTAGTCCCAAGAGGCCTCGTCTGCCCAAAGTAGCAGTAAGTATGTAGGAACCTAAAATTGTGTTGGATTGGCTGGGTACGTTTGAATACACCTATGGTATTCAAGTAATCAGTGGTATTGATTTAATTCCATGGCTCATGTCTAGCCTCCTCCCGAATGGTTGTGATGCTGTAATGGAGTTGGGTGCCATTGAGGGAACGGATTATGAATCAGTCAAGCTGGCATTAATAGCCAGATTTGGGAAAACTCCTTCCCAGTACCTTTAGCGGTTTAGGACCCTCAAAAAGACTGATGGTACCATTTGGGCTACCTGGGAATGTGAGTGTTTAAAGAAATTAGATGGTTCAGTTAAGGGTTACAGAGTGAACTCCTTTGAAGCCTTTGAAGGAATGAGGAATCTTTTTTTTTGTTTTTTTGTTAGAATCTCTCTTTGATGCCTGCTATCCTGAGCTGAGACAGCACTTGGCTGACTCGAGAGTTGGCACAGGCTGCCAACTTGTGGGTCGCCAACAGGGCCACTCACAATGACTCTGGGGCAACTCACAAAAAAGGAAGAGGGGAAGCAGCACAAGAAAGAGAAATTGGAATTCTAATTCCAACCATCCAAAAGAGGGTCACAAACATAACCAGGGTACATTCCATGGGAAACAGGGTAAGTCTAGTGAAACCCCTGGTGCCAAAGAGGTCAACAGAAACCCCCATTCCAGAGAACATTTGGGAAATGTTTTGTATATGGTTCTGTTGAACATGTGAAGGGGGATCCCAGATGCAAGGGTAAACCTTCAGGGGTCCACACTGCCTTAGCCCTTCATCCCTGACAGAGAAGTTTACATGGCAAGTGGCAACTTTCAATTACTGGCTGAAGACTGCATTGGAGTCCAAGCCAGTGTTTATTTACTGTCCCTTGGTCTGTGGGAACAGAATGTGGATGTGTACATCTCCATACTAGATAACACCAAAGAATATTATAAGGAGAGTGTACTTGTAAATGGTGAGGCGACCCCCCCCCGCCATCAGAGACACTTTGGCAAGCATTACAGTGGTTGATGAACTTTTTTTTCAAACATGAGGATGTGGGTGGGGCACCCAAAGGTCCCACTGAACTTGCAGGAGGCCCTATCCAAATGGTTCCTAATCTGCCAGCTCTCATCCAGTGCAATAATATGACTGTTAGAATACCTGTCAGTGTACAGAGTGAAGTGCCTGGGAGAGTCCTGTTGGGGAATTATTTGAAAGCTCTTGGTGTTGTATCTAGTACCCCCAGGCCTCCCAGTAAAAGGGATCAGGAGCAAACAAGATTGGCCAGAGGCAACCTTGGGAGACTTGCGGTGGGTGGTTGAGGAGATTTCCATTACCCCCAGTCCATAGGAAGGCCACCCTTCTATTTCCAGGAAACCGAAAGAGACAAAAGAGAAATCTTAAATCTTTGGGAGAATGAAAGGTCTTAAACCTTAACCTGTTCACAGGACAAGGACATCCCCAATAGGACAGTCCCAGGTCACCCCAGTGACCCCTTCCCCAGCTGAAGCTGAGTGGGAAGACCAACCAGACTCAGTGGAGACAGCTACTGGTGATACAGAGCTGGAGGAAAACAGTCCCTATGTTGGAGATCTGGATCCTAAAGTCCATCCTGAGCTGCAGACTTTACTTGCAGAAGGTGCACTCTCTAGGGCAGAGGTCAAAGTGTGTCCCTCTCTAGAAGGTCTCAGTGAGCAGACCGCTTCCGAGCTGGAATGGCAAGAGCCAGGGAAGCATAGACTTTACTGGGAGGATGGCCTCCTCTATAGTGAACCTACTGAGACTACCCAGGGGACTACAGGAGACTGGTAATGCCCCAGGAGGTGAGACAGTTCTTACAGTTGGCCCATGGGATTCATCTGGCTGGCCATTTGAGTTCCAAGAGGACCAAAGAGGGGCTATCTCTGTATTTCTATGGGCCCAAGATGGGGGGGGGGGGCTGATGTAGAAAAGTTCTGTTAGAGCTGCCACACTTGTCATACTTCTGGCAAGAGTGAGTCCAAGAATGTGGCACATTTAGTGCCCCTCCTTGTGGTGGGGATTGACATTGTTAGTTCCCTTGATCCTCCAACGTCTTCAGGCAAACGATTTATATTGGTTGTGGTAGACCATGCTACCAGGTATCCTAAAGCAATACCTATGAGAACTGTTAATGCTCAAGCAGTGGCTATGGACCTCCTTGTTATCTTTACCAGGGTAGATATTCCTAAGGAGGTCATCTCTGACAGGGTATCAAATGTTATTTCCCACTACATGCAGACCATATGGAAAACTGGAGTGACCTACAAGTTCTCAACAGTCTACCATTCCAAACCAATGGGTTGGTGGAGAGGTTTACCAAAACTATGAAGAGCATGATGGGTGCTTTAGTGGAACCCCTTAGAAAAAAGTGGGACCTTCTATTGCCATGCCTTCTCTTTTTTTTTATAGGGAAGTCCCTCTAGCAGGGGTTGGGTACAGCCCCTTTGAACCTCTCTATGGTCCTCCTGTCGGTGGCCCTTTGGCCCTAGTCAAGGAAGGGGTGTCGAGTGTTCCTTCCCTCAAGCCATTGAAAGTCACTGACTGTGCTGGGTCTCAGGAAGAGGATAGCTCTCATGATGACGGAAGCTTTAGATAACCTAAAAGCAGGTCAGGGTCTGGTCAAACATTGGCATGACCAGAAGGCCAACATGGTAGAGTTTACTCCAGACCAGCTAGTTTTGGTTATGGTACCTACAAGGCAGGACATATGGATTGGACCCTTCAAGGTTGTGGGCAAACTTGGAGAGGTCCATTATTTAGTGGACTTGGGCAATCCCAAGGAGACCCCTAGGGTCTATCTCACTAACTGCTTCTAACTTCTGGTCAAGAGGAGGAGAGTGAGCCTCTCCCTGATCTCCTCATGGGACAACCCTCAGATGAGAAAATTGAAGGAGTAAAACAGACTGCTGATAGAGGCCTTGAGTATTGGCCTTATTTATTTAAACAGTCCGTTTTAAATAAGAATTCTTTAAAAAGGGCAATGTGCAACAATAAAAATATACTTCAAATTACTTTCCCAGAATCAATACAAAGCAAGTAGATACTCTTTAGAGATGCTTCATACACACTTCCTACACCCGGAGGTGACTTCACCAACTAGGACAGTAACGGCATTTATATATCACTTGTATATTTTGTAAATTCTGAGGTTGGCAGAAAGGAAAGGTTAGAGGAAGGAAAAAGGTTTAAACAGGTTCTCAGAGCATGTGAGCACTTTAAATCTTCCAATGAAGTCTAGATAAAAACCTTTCCCAGCAATATTAGTGGAAAAACATAAGAATCAAAATCAATAGAATAGTATGCAGGGAGCCAGGACAGCCAAAGTCAATTGAGAAAGGTCTCTGGAGCTGAGGCACTCTTAGATGGCAAAATGTCTTGCACAAAGTGTTAGCACATTTCTGAGAATTCTCCCTAATTCCTCTCTACCTTAGAGACCCCCAGCACTTTTGCTGGACTCTAGGACCTTCTTTTAATTTTGAACCTGGAGAGAGTGAGACCTTTTTCCCACTCTCATGTATTTTCTTTGTGATATGAACTCTGTGTATTTGGAGTCTGGCAAACTACATGGGCATCTTTTTGCATTGTGGCACACAACACCTTCAGTGCAGTGACACAGGGAAGTCTTTAAGATTTCCCAAGGTTTAAATACAGTACTCTTGGATTAACTACTGTTAACAAGAGCAGTAAAGTCAAATTGACTTTACTGTACATTGTAACTTTCTAGACCCAGCACACACTATCTTACAATAGGGTGCTGGAGGGGTACTTAGTAGCCCCTTTATCTAGCTTCTCATGTAACATTTTTGTTACCCGTTACACAATTAATGGCTGGTGGCAGTGGTTACTTTTTACTACTGTTTCTTTACCGTGGGCTGCATTCGCAGCCACAGTAAAGCACCCATGGGTGCCATTTTTGTCAAAATGGCCCGGTCTTCTTTTTTTTCCATTTATTGTTGTTTTGCTCCTTCTTGAGATTTACTCTGCGCGACAAACCAGGTTTGGTCCCTTTGTTAGTTTTCTTTGGCGGGCTTCATGATTGAAACCCACCTCTGGCTCCAGGGAGCCATGTTTTTCAAGATGGTGTCTGAGCCTCCTTTGTTTAAACGGGTCCCAGTCTTCTTTTTTTTCGCCATTTCTTTTTGGAAGGGTCCTTCTGCAGTTTGTCTCTGCGTGCCAAACCAGGTTTGGTCCTTTTGTTGCTACGCCTTAGGCGGGCTTTAGGACTGAAGACTACCTCTTGCGCCCGAGTGTCTGGGGTAGGTAGGAAGTGAGGGAGGTGCCTGAAACTCCCTGTGCTTATTCTCCTAGGAGACGGGAATGCACTCTTAGATGGGTCGGCTGGCTGTCCGGCAAGGACAGCCACCCTGCTGGGTGACTGACAGCTGGGCTGGAATGAATGGGAGTGAGCTGCATAAAAGCTGAGTCCTTTGGCATGGGAGGCAGAGTCGACCACTGGACGAAGGAATCTGAAGAAGAATAGGACGTCTGCTGCAACTCCTGGACCGTTTTGCTCGATGAAGCCCTGCTGCTGTGCTGAAGCTCGACAGAGAAGCCCTGCAAAAACGACTTCTCCCCTTGAGTTGGTGGGACCAATCAACACCAAAGTAAGCCATCTGGACATCCTTCTCGGAGCTGGTTGAATTTCCTTTGCAGTCACTGCAGGAACCGAATAACCGGGGAGAGGAACACCAGTTTGTGTGCATTGCTTTTAAGTTGCCCAAGAGCTCCAGTAAGATCCTCCTGTCTCCCAGTAAGTAGGACTGACGCAGCCTGAGCCCCCTCAACAGAGGGTGGGACCCCAGAAGCAAAGAAAGTCCTTCTCGACAGCCAGGAACCGCAGTGTTGCTGTTTGCGGTAGTCGTGAGAAGCTGACACACTGAAGTGCCACTTGTATGAAAGTTTGCCGGTTGCGGTTGGTGACGTCCCATTGTGGTGCAGGAGTCCCCAGAAGTCCTCCCTCTTTGGCACATGACCGAGGCCCAGCAACAACAGGATCTGCAGAGCTCACAGGAACAACAGCTGCATCTTTTCTTCAAACCTAAAGGTACTGTAAAGTCTGAGAGAATTTAGTAGATTTGCTTGCTCTTCTTCACAAATCTTCCGGCTTGTGGCCCAACATTTGATTGCTCTTTTTCATCAAAGACTTCTGAAAACATTGTGCAAAGACTTTTACTCGCCTTCAAAAAGTACTTCAGTCCACTTAGACTTTTGCCCATTGACATTGGCTTAGCCTGGTTCCCTGAATGACTCTTCTCTCCTCTGTTATTGTGTTGCACCTATCCTTCCAGGAAGGGGTTAACTTACTTTGCATTTGGGTGTCCAAAGGTATTTGCCTGCTTAAATTATATTTGTGACCTCTTGTTTGTTCTAATAACACTTTTCTTTGACACTCTCAAAGCCGACTCTGAATGTACAGTAATATATTCATGTCCACAGTGTCCTAAGTATTTAAGTCACCTGAGGGTGTAGGAACGGTCCATGTGCCATCCCCAATGGGTCTAAACTAATTCTGAGAAACCTAAGAGTTTGTATTTTTGAAGTGTATTTGAGTGTTGCTTTTATATTGTTCCTTCTGAAGAAGGCTTACTTAAATGACTGGTAAATAAATTAATAATTGTTTTATCAAGAAACTTTGAGTATCAGTGTTTGTTTGAATACTTGTCCCTGTGAATCTCTGTAACTTCACTACGGCTCGCATTGACCCCTCTTGAGATAAGCCTGGCTGCTAGGCCACACTACCAACCTGTGTAGTTCAGACTTACACCAAAGGTTGGCTCCCTATTGCCAGGAGGCTGAGGTAGTTGTAGTGCACCCTAAGGGTACTATCCCAAATCTTTACTTAACACAAAGTTAGGGAGTTTGTTGAAGAAAAATCACTGTAGTGTCACAAGTTGTTACATTGGTGAAAGTTCGAGCTGAGATTAACTCTAGAAAAGCATTTTATGCAAGCCTCAACTGAGAGGAGCAAGCTACTAACATGAGGTATGTACCCCAAAGTCAGAACAGTACCTTTGGTTAGAAGAAGAGGGTCCAGCTGGCTCCTGTCTGGTTGCAGCGATGCAGATCCTGTGTTCCTAGGCCTCAGTCGTGGGGACAAGAGGAAGGACATCAGGGGACTCCTGCTGCAGAAATTTGGCAGCGGCAGCTATGGGCTCTTTTCGGTTCAGCCGTACTTGGCGGTTTCATCTTGGACACCGGTTGGGCTTCCTTCACTCCTGGAGTCCAGTACGCTGGTGAGGTGACTCGAGTTTCAGTCGTCCCGCTTCTGGAAGGTCCTGAGGAGCTTCCTGGAGTGTTTACCGGCTTACAGACATTGCACTCTACTACGGATTTCTCAACCCCAGGCCAGTTGGGGAAGGTATTCCAGCAAAGTTTGTCTCTGGGTTAGTTGGTCCCACTAACCCAAGGGAATAAGTAATCTTCTCTGGAGCTTCTCTTGTCAAGTAGAAAAAGGAGTTTCAGCACAGCAGGCTTCAACAGTACAGCAGGATGCAGCAAGCTTTGTTCATGGTTTCTTCGTCTTGCTGGTCTTCCCAGTGGTCGACTCTCTTCAGTCCAAGAATCCTGCCTTTGTAAGCCTGTTTCTCCCATTACTGCACAGCCTAGCTGTCACGTTGGGGAGAATTCTCAGAAATGTGCTAATTCCTCTCCACCTTAGAGACCCCCAGCTCTTTTGCTGAACTTTGGGACTTTGTACGTTTTAATTCTGTGGAGGTTCTGAGGAGGTTCAGAAAGTCTGTTGTGAAGGTTTGGTGTCATTCTTGTTTGAACTTTCTGCTGGTGATTTTGGGCATACCTGCAAGGCAGCACTCTGAGCCAGGTGCACTTGCTGATTCCGGGAAAGAAGGCGGAGCCTCTGATCACGTGACCGAGTCAAGTGACGCTACAAGGAGGTTCATATTCTGTGCACAGCTACCCTTGTGGCGTTAAACCCTGGAGCTGTAAGGGCTGGAGCCACCGTTTAGCTGTTTAGCTGTTTAGCTGTGATCTTTGTTGCTGTCCTGGTCAAGAAACAGACTTGCCAGATGTCTGCTCTCCGCCTGGAGGTGATCGTGTGATCCTCGAGATAATTCGCTGTTACTGGAGTGTGACTTTGGTCTTCTGTTCCATTATTTACTCTCCTCAGGTTTACAGGGTGACGGAGGAGAGTCGGACTCTGGCAGCTCCTTAAGCTGTCTGGCGTGCCTTGCCCTGTAAACGTGGAAAACCTACTTCTTTCTGGAACACATGGCTGCCATCTAGGGAATCTGGTGTTCAATTATGCCCAAATATCAACTTTTACCTTCTATTAAGAAGATGGATTTTATTTTTTCTAAATCCATTCAGTTTCGATTCTTATGTGGATATTCTAGTATTTTTGCTGCAGCACTACGTACTTATTCTCTGCTCAGACTCTATTTCTTTCATTCAGTGCATTTTAATGGAAATAACTTGCCTTCATTTTTAACTAAATTGTTCATGAACTTTGTGATTTGTATATTTCTGTGACATACTGCCCCTGTTGGTCTGTGAACCCTTTTCTTTTATCCTCTGTTTTTACTTTTGGTTCTCGGGTCTTACCTGTGGACCTCTTTTGAATGACACTTTTGACTCTTTGAAATCTGTTGAGGAGTCGCATCTCCCGGATTCTAAAGAAGGTAGTTTACCCCATGTCCCCTCTTCTTCCCGTCCAGGCAAATGCGAGAATATTCCAGTAGAACTTCCTAGTATTCAAAATCCTGGCCCTCTAGGTATTACTGCATTAAAAAGTGTTGTACATGCCCAAATCCATCCTCCGGATAGGGTTGAGATTTTTAATACCCTGGGAATCATCCCACGCACACTGTGTGACAATAGCTGTATTTTCAATGGAAATCATGATATCTCTATTGATGCTCAGGAAGAGCGACTAGCGGCCACTTTAGCCCTTAATCTGGGTGAATAGGGGTAGCTCCATTAAGGGGGACCCTGTTATTCGCGAAGTGGATGACGAAATTGTGAATGCTATCCAAATGGTCCCTCTTCTCCCTCAGTTAAATACGACACTGCCCGCCCCATTGCCAGCTGTCCTTAGTCCTAATTGTATAAAAAACTCCTGTTGCTACTAGTGTTACCACTGTTTCACACATTTGACATCTGGAGGGTAACATTAGTTTACAACCTCTTTTTCTACGCTATCTGGAGGGGTGTCTCCTTATGGTGATGTGGTAAATCAGAGCCAAACCACACATATGAATCTATCCCCCTCGATTGCTGGGAACCCTGATAGCTTTATCTTGAGAGTTCTGGTTTTTAAAAATCCTTTAAGGAAACCATTGTTTAGCATTTCAAAAATTAAACTCAAGGTGGGCTCACTGGGGGAACCGATTCCCGGGAAAAAGATCTCTAATTATTTTAGGAAAAGAACGGCTACTAGCACCCTAATTAAACCTCCCTCTTCAGCCCTTTCAGTGGTTACTTTAGATCACCTGCATTTGGCAGAAGATTGGACACTGAGGAGGCCTCACACAATGATATTGATATTAGCATCATTGAATGTCCTGACAAAGCAATTGCCGAGAGTAAGTTGCAACCCAGACTTACTGACACTAATAATGTAACCCAGCAGACATGTGATGCTTTATTTATGGGCTCCCCTTCTGAACTCACAAACTTTATCGATGAGTATACTGAAAAGCAAAACTGGTTAAGAGAGAGGGGTCTACTCCCGGAGCCGTTAAAGGAACATCCCAGTGATTCAATGCTGCATCACACTCTTAAGGAAGCTGATGAAAGGATAAGGCTTACCCAACCTACAGTTTCTGCTTTAAATATGGTGCTGAGTTTTTTTTGTTAGTCTCTATGATAATATCTGGGCCATGGTCAGATGCCATTCTCTCTTGCTCTCGTGCCGTCTCAGTTAAAATCTGAGGGGGGCCATATTGCAAGGGTTTCGGGTCTGGCATTGGTTAGTGCCCCTGGGGGAGATTTAGATAAGATGCCTCTACCAATTCCCTCTCTCTCATAAGGGAGGGATGTATCTGTTCCTGCTCCATCTACATCCTATTTGCAGAATGAGTGAGATGTCAGCACCTCTATTTCAGGGGTAAAAGAAATGCAAAACCTGCAGAGGGTCCCTGTTAATAAAGATCTAACGAAACCGGCTACTGCCTCTGAGGAATCTTTAGACCTGTTGATTCCTGACATCCCCTGTCCATCTGCTCCTACAGATGTATGTGCCTCTGCTACATCTGAATATCATAAACTGAATAAGGAAGCTGACACTATTTGTACTCCAGGCTTAAAAGTTTTGCAAAATCTGGGGAATGCCCCTGTCTCCATAGATTTAACGAAAGAAGAATCTGCTTCTAAAGGCCTTGCCCCAGCTGGTAAAAAATGTATACAACAAATTAAGGAAACGAAAAACCAGAAAAATATTTACAAAAATGAATTTGTTTACAAATAAATTCTTTAAAAACTTGGTCCTACCAACGTGTTCCCTTCCCTCAGGGATGACTGTGCCTCCTAGGGGGGTTTTGTCCAGTGGGGGGGGGAGGTAGTGGTACCTATCAGCATGGCCTCTAACGCCAGTATTTTTGCCACTTAGGCAAACCCACTCCCTTTGAAAACAGCTATAGGTATTCAGACCGATCCTCCTCTGAATATTCCCGCTCTTGATGATAGCAATGGTCCTCTGGTCCCGGACCCTGCTATTTCCATCCAGGGTACCTCTGTTCCCCCTATTTCTAATGACCATTCAGAGGTTTCTCGCCATGTAAAAAGTGGTCTGGGCATTCCCAATACTCATAAAGAACATTCAATTGATATTCCCTCTTTTGAGAATTTGCCATGTATCTCGAATTCTATGGACTCTCAGATTCCTATAACTATTGATCCCCCGACTTTGGTCAATATTGCCTCGGCGAAACAACTCCTCTTGGACCTATATAGAGTGAGGTCCACCCCTTTGGTGGGTGTCAATTCTATTTTGGGTATAGAGCAGGTTAATGCTGGCGATATCCGCTCTCCCCAAACAGCCGGCCAGCTATCTCTTCCCTCAGATGTCCATATGAGCCTCCCCCGATCGGTTTTGGGGGACCCCATTGTGGGATTCAGGACAGTGGGGGGGGGGGGGGCGAGGGGGATCTTTATGTCCCTAAGATCTTGGATTCCACCCAAATAAGGCCCACTAACTCAGGTTCCATTGGTAACCAGGATAGATTCCCTATAGGGCCCTACTCTGCACAGAGAGGGACAATACTACAGGGTGCAAGGGGTCCTGAAACCCAAGATGATCTATTAAATCAGTTTAGCAGGGATATTTCAGATTCCCTGCTCTAAATCCTGGGAAACAAAGAACCCCTAGAGATTCTACAATTACTGTCTCTGGGGTAGTGACATGCCCATATGTCTTAATCGAGGGAATAACCTGAACATTTTAAAATTTGAACATAAGAAGAGAGGTTCTCTGTCTTTTATTCTGACACAATTTCCTAATCGTTACTATCGCTCCCTCTTCCTGAAACTTAGATGGAATATTCTTCCAAATAAAGAAGTTCTGCACAGAAGGAATCTGATCAAAGATTCAAATATCCTCTGTCGCTTTTGTCATATGACAGGGGTTACTGAAACAGCTCGCCACCGGTTTTTGGATTGTGTTGCACTGAAAGGACCTAGGGCACTCCATTTGGGAAAATGTAACACTCTGGGACTTCTGGGAGCTGATGTGTTTATTTGGTCAAGATGTATTTCATTTTCTAATGTCATGGAGGGCCTTGCGTTTGCAGGCTTTATCAAATCTTTAGATCTTTATGCAACCCTGAGCTGACTGCTGCAAGTTCATTTTTTTTAAAGGGCTCTGTCCAACGCTTCTCCATTTGTCTTTTCACTATTCTGATAAATGGTTTTACTATTTGAGCAGTGTTTGCAAACTACGAGTGTCTGTTATGTACTTCTCTGTATGAATTTGGAATCTATATCGATTTCGATAAATGTTTAATGTTTTATATCTCTGCACAGATTTTATGTATTGTATACATTTTAGAAGGATTTTAGGGCTTTGTTGTGTGGACAATCTATAGATATTTACTTTTTTCCTTCTTATTAAATGTAATTGGAAAGGTTTCATATGTAAACCATATACAATTTTTTTTTTTTTTTTTTTAAATCTGTTTTCTGTGTTTTCTTTTTGTTTTTGGAGTCTGACACATAGGCATCTCTTTACATTGTGACCGCACCTTCAGTGCAGTGACACAGGGAAGCCTTTTAGATTTCCCAAAAGGTTTAAATACCTTTCTCTTGGATAACTGTTTCCAAGAGCAGTGAAGTGAAATTGACTTTACTTGCATTTGTAACTTTCTAGACCCAGCACACACTATCTTACAATAGGGTGCTAGAGGGGTTACTTGCTATCCCCTTGGTCTAGCTTCTCATGTAACAATTTTATGTTACCTTTTCTACAATTAATGACTGGTGGCAGTGGTTTACTTTTTACTATCGTTGTGTGTTTTACCACGGGCTGTGTTCGTTTCTGCAGTAAAGCACCCATGGGTGACCATTTAGTCAAAATGGCCTGGTCTTGTTTTTTTGCCATTTCTTTGTGGATAGGTCCTTCTTGAGATTTACTCTGCGTGCCAAACAGGTTTGGTCCCTTTGTTCGTTTTGTCTTTGGCGGGATTCACGAGTGAAGCCCGCCTCTGGCTCTAGTATGTCTGGCAGGGGCAGGAAGTGAAGGAGGTGGCCGAAACACCCTTTGTTTAATCCCCTTGGTTGCAGGAATGCACCCAAAGGTGATTGGCCACCCTGCTGGGTGATTGACAGCTAGGCTGGAATGAATGGGAGAAACCTGCATGAAAGGCGAGGCTTTTTAGCTTGGAGTCGACCACTGGATGAAGGAACCCGAAAAAGAACTTGGAAGGGACGCCTGCTGCAACTCCTGGACCATTGGTTTGCGCGGTGCAGCCCTGCTGCTGTGCTGAAGCTCCAAATTCGCCTCGACTAGAGCATCCCTGCAAGCGCGACTTCGCTCTTTTGAGTTGGTTGGACCAATCGACTCCTAAGTAAGCCCGTCAGGACACCCTCTCGAAGCCGGTTGTATTTCCACGGCAGTTGCAGCTGTAACCAAAGAGCCAGAGAGAGGAACACCAAATTGTATGCGTTGCTTTGAAGTCGGACCCAAGCTCCAGGAAGATCCTCTGGACTCCCAGGAAGCAGGATTGCCCGAGCCTGAGCCACCCCATCAGAGTGCTGGACCCCAGATGCGCAGAAGGTCCCAAGTGGTATCCGAGAACCGCAGTGGTGCCATTTGCTATAGATGCGAGAAGCTGAAACACTGAAGTGTTGCTATTTGAAGATTGCCAGTTGCTGTTGTTGACATCCCATTGCAGTGCAGGAGTCCCCAGAAGTCCTCCCTCTTGTCCCCATGAATGAGGCCCAGCAACCACAGGATCTGCAGAGCTGCACAGGAAAAGAAGCCAACAGACACCATTTCTTCCAACCAAAGGTACTGTACATTCTAAGAGAATTTACCTATTGTTGTGTAGCCTTGCTTGTTCTCAGTTGAGACCTGCCCTGGTTGCTCTTTAGAGTTGCTTGCATCTTCTACTACTCACAAGCCTAACGGCTTGTGCCCCTACGTTGATTCTTCTTTTTCTACGAAGACCTCTAAAACATTGTGCAATACTTTTACTTAACTGCAAGAAGTGCTTCAGCTCACCTAGACTTATGCTAACTTAACATTCGGCTGGCCTGGCTCCCTGAATGACTCTTCGCTCCTCTGACGTTGTGTTGTGCCTATCCTTCCTGGAAGGGGTTAACGTACTTTGCATTGGGGGGGTTCTAAAGGTACTTGCCTGCATAACCCTTTTCTTTGACACCCATCTGAGTAATGCTCTAAATGCAACAGTAATATATTAATGTCCACAGTGTCCTAGGTATTTAAGTCACCTGAGGGTATAGGAAGTTTGTGTGCCATCCCAAAGGGGTACCTGCTGATTTAGAGAAACTAAGTGTATTTGTGTTACTGTGATATTGCTCCCTTCTGAAGGCTTATTCAAGCTGACTTTTAAATAAATTGTCTAATCAAGAAACCTTGGGTATAAGTGTTTATTTGAATACACTGTGAATCTGTGTAACTACCCTACTGCTCACATGACCCCTCTTCAGATAAGCCTGACTGCTCAACCACACTACCAACCTGTGTAGTACAGAGTTATACCAAAGGTTGGGCTCCTATTGCCAGGAGGTCAAGGTAGTTGTAGTGCACTCTAGGGGTACTGCTCCAAATCCTGCCTAACGCCAGCCAATCGGAACTGGGTGCATTCACGTTTCCCTGGAGACTAAGGACAGCGGAGTTTCGGGCACCTCCCTCACCTCCTGCCCTTGCAGACACACTGGAGCAAGAGGCGTTTTTCAGCACTGAAGCCTGCCAAAGGCAAAACGAACAAAGGGCTCAAACCTGATTTGGCGTGCAGAGTAAAACCCAAGGAAGACCTCACAAAAGAATGGCGAAAAAAGACCAGGGCCATTTTGACAGCGGTCACCCATGGATGCTATACCGCAGCTGAGGATTCAGCCTGCAGTAGAAAAGCACAATGGTAGGAAAATTAAACCACTGTCTCCAGCCATTTAAAGTGGTGAGGAAGTAGTGTTAGGCAAAGTTTGAATGCAGTACCCTCTGGGAACACTACAAACTATGACTACAGGTATAGGCAACCCAACCTTTGGTATAAGCTTTTACTACGCCATTTTGGTAGCATGTTGAGCAGCCATGCTTATCTCAAGAGGAGAAATGTGAGCTGTAGTGGAGTTAGACAAAGATTCACAGTTACAGGTATTCAAATAAACTCTTACACTCCAGGTTTCTTGCATAAACAATTATTAATGTATTTATCAGTCAGTTATAAAGCCTTCTTTAGAGGGGAGCAATATACTAGTAACATACAAATACACTTCAATACTGTACACTGAGTTTCTGAATTGGACAAGACACTTTTGGGATGGCCCACAGACACAACCTACACCCACAGGTGACTTCAGTAACAAGGGTGCTGGGGACATTAATATCTTACTGTTGGCGTTCACAATACTCTTTAAAAGTTGGTAAAAGGCAAAGGTTATTAGAACACAAATTTCAAATAGTCATAAGCGGGGCAAATACTTTCACATAGTACTTGGAAGAGTCATTCAATTCAAATAGGCTAAGCCAAAGCCAATGGGCAAAAGTCTTTGTATAGGATGCAGCACTTCTGGTAAGTAAATGGAAAAGTCTTTGCACAAGTTCTTAGGAGTCTTTGATAAAAAGAAGAATCAAATGTAGGGCCACAAGCTGATTAGACTTGTGAGTTGCAGAAGTTACAAGCACTTCCGCAGTAAGAGGTAAGTTCTCTTAGACTTGTTTTACAGTACCTTGGTAAAGAAGAAAGGATGCAGCTGATGACTTGTGCAGCACTCGCTGTTCATAGGCCTCAGTCGTGGGGACAAGAGGGAGGAGGTCGGGGGACTCCTGCACCGGCACGGTCAAAATTGGCAACCAGAAAACTTTACTTTCAGTGGCTGTTTCCGTTTCAGCTCCTTGCATTACAGCAAATAGCAATAAGCATGGTTCCCGTCAGTAAAGGTGGACTGGCTTTACTTCTGGAGTCCCGCACTCTGCTGAGGGGGCTCAGGCTTGGTCAGTCCTGCTTCATGGGAGTTCGCAGGATCTTCCAAAAGTTTTAGGCCAGCTTAAAAGTAACACACACAATCTGGTGTCTCTCTCCCTGGCTATACGGTTCCTGCAGCAACTCTGAGGAAATTCAACCAGCTCAGAGATGGGTGTCCAGGTGGATTACTTTGGAGTTGATTGGCCCCACAGAAGTCGTCCTTGCAGGGGCTTCTCTGTCGATGCGAACTTGGCAAGTAGTCAATGTAGCAGGGCTTCACCGGGCAAACCAAAGGACCAGGAATTGCAGCAGGTGTCCTCTTCAAGCTCTTCTTCGGTTCCTTCGTCCAGTGGTCAACTCTGCCTTCCAAGCCAAAAGGCTCGCCTTTTATTCAGTTCTCTCCCATTCATTCCAGCCTAGCTGTCACTCACCCAGCAGGGTGGCTGTCCTTGCCGGACAGTCAGCCAGCCAATCATCACAGAGTGCATTTGGGTCTCTTAGGAGACTAAGAACAGGGAGTTTCGGGCACCTCCCTCACTTCCTGCCTCCTCCAGACACTCTGGCGCCAGAGGCGGGTTTATCTCAGAAACCCAGCTAAAGGCGAAATGAACAAAGAGATCAAACCTGGTTTGGCGGGCAGAGAAACTTTCTAGAAGGACCTTTCTACAAAGACCTGGCGAAAAAGACCGGGCACCATTTTAGCAAAGATGGCTGTACGCCATTTTGAAAAAGATGGCTCCCGCGGTTACTTTACCAAAGCTGGGAATGGTCGCGGTAAATGCAAACCAAGGTAGTTCAAAACGAAAACTGCCACCAGCCAACCAATTTTCGGAAAGGGTAACATAAAAAATTGTTACATGAGCACTTAGACATAGGGGATACTAAGTAACCCCTCCAGCACTCTATTGTAAGATAGGGTGTGCTGGGTCTAGCAAGTACATTGCTACGTAAAGTCAATTTCACTTTACTGCTCTGGGAAACAGTAGTTGATCCCAGATAAGGTATTTAAACCTTGGGAAATCTGGAAGACTTCCCTGTGGCACTGCACTGAAGGTGCTTTGTGACACAATTGTAAAAGATGATCTCTATGGAGTTGATTAGACTCCATAACCAAAAAGAAACGGTGTATAAAATCACATTAAAATACATGAGAGAGTGGGGAAAAAAGGTGTTCTCGGTCTCTCTCTCGGTCTCTCTCTCGGTCTCTCTCTCGGTCTCTCTCTCGGTCTCTCTCTCGGTCTCTCTCTCTGTCTCTCTCTCTCTCGGTCTCTAAGGTGAAGGGAATTAGCACATTTTTGAGAATTCTCCCTAACAAGTAGGAAACGGGGCCACTAAGTAACCCCCCAGTACTCCACATAAAATGGGGTGTGCTGAACCTACAAAGGGAAAAGGTAAGTAAAGTCAATTTCACCTTAATATTTTTGGGAACTGTAGGTCGCCCAAGAAAAATATTTAAACCTTAGGAGAAGTGTGTCGCCATACAAAAAGTAGATGCCTATGGAGTTTGTCAGACTCCAAAAACGAAGGAGAAACAATCCAAATCAGATCAAAATACATGAGTGAGTGAGAAAAAGGGCTCACTCACTCCAGGGGTAAAATTAAAAAGTCCTAAAGTCCAGCAAAAGAGCTTGGGGTCTCTAAAGTTGAAGGGAATTAGCACAGAAATGAGAATTCCCCTAACACCCATTTCCCCTCCCCCCCCAAGACTAAGGAACAGGAGGATTTAATCAACTCCTGGATGGATCTCCTAATCTCGTCGTTCATACTTTCTGGAAAGACCATCAGGATTTTGGTGATTACACCCCGGCTGTGTTCTATGATGAACTCAAACCCTTGAGGCTGATTGGCCACCGTAACAATTTTTGATTCTCCACCTTCATCTTCATTAACCATCTCAAGGGTTGGTGGTCTGTCTGAATAACAAAAGTAGAACCAAAAAGTATGACCTAGACTTCTTCAGAGACCACACAATGGCAAAACATTCACATTCATTGGTTGCCCACCTTGTCTGACGGCCCTTCAGTCTCCTACTGATGAAGCCGATAGGGTGTTCCCTGCTTTTCTCAACCAGTCGAATCAAAACTGCACCTATCCCTATGTGTTAGGGAGAATTCTCATAAATGTGCTAATTCCCTCTACCTTTGGGCCCTCCAGCTCTTTGGCTAAACTTTGCGACTTTGAACTTTTCATTTTAATGTGTTTTCTGTGTTCATTTCTTTGATTATGGAGTTTTAGACCACTCCATAGACCTCTTTTCATTTGTGTCACACAGCATCCTGAGTGCAGTGACACAGGGAAGCCGTTTAGGCTGTCCCAAGGTTTAAATACCTTCTATGGGATGAACTACTTTTTCCCAGAGAAAGTAAAGTGAAATTGACTTTACTAGTCTTTTCAAATTCCTAGACCCAGCACACCCTATCTTACAATAGAGTGCTGGAGGTGTTAACTAGTATCCCCTGTGTCTAGAAACTCATGTAGCAGTCAAATGCTACCCGTTCCTCTCGAAATGGCTGGTCGCAGTGGTTTTACAACAAACTACCATGATTTTTCCCAACTGGGAACACAGGTAGCGTTATTGCGGGAGACATGTTTTTCAAAATGGCGTCTGAGCCCTCTTTGTTTAAACAGGTCCCGGTCTTCTTTTTTCGCCATTTCTTTTTGGAAAGATCCTTCTAGAGTTTGTCTCTGCGTGCCAAACTAGGTTTGGTCCCTTTATTCCTACTCCTTTGGCGGCCTTCAGGACTGAAGACCGCCTCAGGCGCCCGAGTGTCTGGGGTGGGCAGGAAGTGAGGCAGGTGCCCGAAACTCCCTTTGCTTAGTCTCCTAGGATACCCAAATGCACTCTGGCGTGATTGGCTGGCTGACTGTCGGGCAAGGTCAACCACCCTGCTGGGTGAGTGGCAGCTAGGCTTGAATGAATCGGAGGAAACTGGATAAAAGGCGAGTCTCTTGGCTTGGAAGGCAGAGTTGACCACTGGAACGAAAGAACTGAAGACGAGCTTGAAGAGGATGGCTGCTGCAACTCCTGGACCGTTGGTTTGCCTGGTGAAGCCCTGCTGCAGGTCTGAATCGCCAGGTTCATCTCGACCGAGAAGCCCTGCAAGGACGACTTCAAATCAACTTGACTCTAAGCCACCCGGATACCATTCTCGGAGCTGGTTGTATTTTCCTCAGAGTTGCTGCAGGAAACCGAATAACCAGTGAGAGGGACACCAGTTTGTGTGCTTGACTACAACTACCGGAATTGAAGACTTGCCATTTGGCAGCTTTTTGACCAGTCCCAGTGCAGTGCAGGAGTCCCACCGACGTCCTCCCTCTTGTCCCCACGGCTGAGGCTCAGGAAAAGCCGAATCTGCAGGAACAGAAGTCTTCAGCTGCATGTTTTTCTTCATTGTAAGGTACTGTGAAAACCCGACCGAGAGAACTTACCTCACTGCGAAATTGCTTGAAACTTTGGCAATTTGCAGGCCTAGTCAGCTTGTGACCCGAACATATGAATCTTTCTTTTACGAACTACTTCTGAGAACTTTGGCAAAGACCTTTTCTGTTTAACTACCAGTACTGCTTTATCCTATACAAAACTTTACCCCATTGGCTTTGGCCTAACCTATTGCATTGAATGGACTCCTCTGGTGAACTCAAACTGAAGTATATTTTCGTGTGATAGATTGCCTCCTTCTGCTGAATGTTTTATAACTGACTGTGAAATAGTGTTTTACCAAGAAACATTGAGTGTAAGAGTTTGTTTGAACACTTTTAATTATAGACCTATGTGTAATATCATTACTGCTCACATTCCACTCTTGCGATAAGCCTGGCTGCTCAGCAACGCTACCAAAACTATGTAGTACAGATGTTTACCAAAGGTTGGTTTGCTTACATCTGTAGTCCTAGTTGTGTGTGTAGTGGTCCCAAAGGGTACTGCATACAAACTTTGCCTAACAGTGTGTTAGAAGCATCTGTCTGTACAATGAAGGATTGGTTATAGTCAGGAGCTCTCAAGACTGGAGCTTGAAAAATGGCTTTCTTCAGTCCTTCAAAAGCCTTAGTGCACTCCTCATTCCACCTGACCTTCTTGGGGAATTTGGGTGAGGAGATCACATTCAAGGGAGAGGCTATGGTCCCATAGTTCTCTATGAAGTTCCTGTAGTACCCAGTGAGACCTAGGAAGGCTATCACTTGGGTCTGAGTAGTAGGGGTGGCCCAGTCTTGTAAAGCTTGTACTTTGCTAGGCAAGGGCCTTATTTCACCTCATCCTACCTCATGTCCAAGCTAGACCACTTTACTCTGACCAATCTTTTCATTTACTAGCCTTCATGGTCAGATGGGCCTGTTCCAGAGCTTGCAAAACATATCAAAGGTAGTGAAGATGCTCTTCCCAAGTGGGGCTGAACACTGAAATGTCATCCAAGTATGCCATGCAGACGTCCTCCATCCCATTCAGGACATGATTCACCATCCTCTGGAATGTAGCTGGTGCATTTATTTAGTCCAAAAGGCATAACCTTAAACGGGTAGAGGTCTCCCGTGGTGGAAAATGCACTTTTCTCCTTGGCATGGTCTGTCAGATCTATTTGCCAATCGCCTGAGGTCAGGAAAAATGTACTGAGGAACTTGGCTGAACCAGGTTTGTCCACCAGTTAATCTGTCCTGGGTAAAAAATGGGCATCGGCGGTGGTGACTGCATTAAGAGCTCTATAGTCCACATAGAATCTCAATTCCTTGGTTCCTGCTTTTGGCACTAGTACAACTGGACTAGCCCATGGACTTGTAGATGGATCTATTACCCCAAGAGCAAGCATCTTCTTGACCTCTTCCTTTATGTGGGATCTTGCATGATCTGACATCAACTCCTGCTTTAGACAGGGAGACTTTCACCAGTGAGAATATCATGCTGGCCCCAAGGGTTCAAGCCTGGTGTCAGTGAGAACAGGGAGACAAACTGAATTACAGAGGCTTGCACTACTCACGTTGTTGCAGAGTCAGATCTGAAGAGTTTTACTCCTTCAACTGGCTCATCTAAAGGTTGTCCCGTGGGGAGATCAGGGAGAATTTCACTCCCCTCTTCCTCTTGATCAGAGGCTAGAAGCAAAGCTCCTAGTTTTGGTCTGGAAACTTAAGCCTTAAAATGGTTAGTGTGATAGACCCGAGGGGCCTCCTTGGGATTGCCCAAGTCCACTAAATAATTGACCTTCCAAGTTTACCCACAACCTTGAAGGGTCCAATCCATTTGTCCTGTAAGGCCCTCTGCCTTGTAGGTACCATAACCAAAACTAGCTGGTCTGAAGTGTACTCCACCATGTTGGCCTTCTGGTCATGCCAATGCTTGACCAGAGCCTGACCTGCTTTAGGTCATCAGAAGCTCCGTCATCATGAGTGCCATCCTCTTCCCGAGGCCCAGCACATAGTCAGTGACTCTCACTGGCTTGGGGGGGGGAAGGAGCACTCGCCCAGCCCTTCCTTGATCAGGGCCAAAGGGCCTCTAACCATATGTCCATAGAGCAGTTCAAAGGGGCTGAACCCAACCCCTGCTTGAGGGACTGCTCTATAAGCAAAGAGAAGGCATGGCAGTAGAAGGTCCCACTTTCCTTTAAGGGGTTCCTCTCGAGCACCTATTGTGCTCTTCACTGTTAAAACTCTCCACCAACCAATTGGTTTGGGGATGATAGGCTGTTGAGAACTTATAGGTTACGCCACAGATTTTCCACATGGTCTGCATGTAGTGGGAAATAACATTTGACCCCCTGTCTGAGATGACCTTAGGAAAACCTACCCTGGTAAAAATATCCAGGAGGGCCTTAGCCACTGCCTAAGCATTAACCGTTCTCATAGGTATTGCTTCAGGATGCCTGGTAGCATGGTCTACCACAACCAATATAAATCAGTTGCCTGAAGTTGAAGGGTCTAGGGGACCAACAATGTCAATCCCCACCCTCTCAAAAGGGACCCCCACCACTGGGAGGGGCACTAAAGGTGCCACATTCTTGGACCACTATTGCCAGAAGTCTGACAAGTGTGGCAGCTATTATAAAACGTTTCTACATCAGCCCCCATCTTGGGCCAGTAGAAATACAGAGATAGCCTCTCATTGGTCCTCTTGAAAAGTGGCCAGCCAGAGCAATATCATGGGCTAACTGTAAGAACTTTTGTCTCACCTCCTGGGCTACAGGTCTCCTGTAGTCTACTCAGTAGGCTCACTGTAGAGGAGGCCATCCTCCCAGTAAAGCCTATGCTTCCCTGGTGTTTGCCCTTCCAGCTGGTAAGCTGTCTGTTGGCAAAGACCTTCTAGATAGCGATACTTATTTACCTCTGCTGAAGTCTGCCCTAGAAGGTCCACCTTCTGCAAGTAAAGTTTGCAGTTCAGGATGGTCTGTAGTATCCAGATCTCCAACAAAGGGAAGGTTTTCTTCCAGGTCTGTTTCACCAGTAGCTGACTCTTCTGAGTTTGGTTGATCCTCCCACACAGCCTCAGCTGGGGAAGGGTTCACTGGGTTGACCTTTGACTGTCCTCTTGGGGATGTCCTTGTCCTGTTAACAGGTTTAGGTGTCAAACCTTTCTTTTTCCCTGAGACCTTGCGTTTTGCCTTTGTCTTTCTTTTTCCTCGGAATAGAAGGGTTGTTTTCCTGTGGACTGTGGGGGGGGGGGGTTTAAGAGGAATCTCCTCAACCTCCCATTGAGTCACCTAAGGTTGCCTATCTGGTCAATCTTATTTGCTCCTGTTTACTTTTACTGGGATGCCTGGGGGTACTAGGTACAACTCCAAGTGTCTTC